>NC_135342.1:42855404-44228321 GCF_023851605.1 Tamandua tetradactyla | reverse complement strand
AATGCCTTATGAGCACCTGGTGGGCACGTTCACATATTCTATTTCATTTAAACCCTCAGTAACCTTGTGAAGTAGAGATCTGTCAATGCTGGGATAGATGTCTACATTTTTTTTTTGGTGGGGGAGAGCAGGTGGTGCATGGTCCAGAAATCGAACCTGGATCTTCTGCATGGAAGGTGAGCATTTTACCACTGAAACACCTGTGCATCCGAATGTCTACCTTTTTTGAAAGGGATTCCCAAATGTGATGACCTGCCAACATTTGAGTAACTCATGACCTTATGAGACATGGTGAGAAGTTGAGCCCACCTCCAACTACAGTAAATGCCAGGTGCTTGTCTTCCTAGGCTCACTTGTAGCTAAAGGGCAAGGACTCTCTCAAGCAATCACTTACCTCTGCAGACATAAAGACATAGAGAATCAGAGATTCTGTTTAGTGGGAGCTGAGAGGAGGCAGCAATATCAAGTTTGCACAAGTAGTTGGGGAGCAAAGCTGCACTCGAGCCGAGCAAATCAACAAGGAAAAGACAAACAATCCAACAGGGAAAAGGGCAATAGAAATAAGCACACAAGTCACAGAAGAGGGATGCAAAGGGCCAGGGAACTTGTGAACAGATGCCTTCCTTCATGGTGAACAGAGAAAGTGAAAACAAAATGATGGGATGCTATTTCACACCCACCAGACTGGCAACAATTTTAAAGCCTGAAAAGTGTGAAATGCCACCTCTTTAAAGGCTTGTAGAGCGAATGCCAATATCTACTAAGACTAATGGTGCACAAATCTTCACCCAACGGTTCCTCGTCTATGTATATTCATACCCAAAGTAGAACATTCTAACCCTTGTCTATAAGATGACCAGTTGATCCTCTCAGGCCTTGAGGCAACAATGGATGGGAGGCCAACCTGGAATGCTAAACTCTCCTTTTAGCCTCAGTGTGATGTACACAGATCCTCATTTTCTATTTGTGCTGCATGAAGTGGAAAAGGTAGAGAATCACTCACTGTTCACATATGCTCAAGGAGAGAAATGTCCAAAGATGTTTGTGACAGCCTTGTTATACTAGAGGGACAAATGGAACCCACCTACCTGTCTATCTTGGATGCTGTGCTGTACTGCCAAGATCTGCCCTCAGGACTCATCTGCCATCACCCAGGGTATTTGCTGGTGGTGACTCATAGCTGAGCCCCTCTCTGAGAATGATTTTCAGTCAAAGGGAGCTTCCTTACCCAATGTTATACACCCTCCTGAGGGGAGCCCACATTCCATGACAGGTCAGATCAGGAGTAGAAAAGCTCAGCAACTTCGCCTTGATTCAACACGATTCAAAAGGGCCATCCCAGCTCCAGAGCTACGGTCAGTTGAGGCTTCCAAAGCACCTCTTGCGGCTTAACTTTTCCTCTCCCCAACCCAACTTCCCACAGGCCCTCCAGTACTGAACCTGACAGTGCTCCCCAGTAAACCACCTGCATTCAAATCTCCCTCAAAGTCCATTTCCCTTGAAACCCACCTGTGGAGAGGTGGTCCAAGAAAGCAGACTCTAAGTGGGGATCTTGAAGCAGGATCACCCCACTGGCCAGCTACCAATGAGGACCTCATCATTAGTGGTAGGTGGAAGTGATGCAATTATTCAAATACACACAAGAAATGAATTGGGATGAAATAAGGACCGAAGGGAATGCACTGGCTGATGCAGTATCTCAGGCATTTAAGAAGTATTGGGGATGGCCATTAATGAATGCTATATCTACACTGGAGAAAGACAATGAAGGGTAGAAAGTAATTAATCACCTATTTAAGGTGAAATGTGAGCCTCTCATGTCCTGAGAGGATGGCCTCCTCAATACTGGTAGAATGAGTTCATGAGTGGTATAGCCAGACTATGGCTGGGCCCAATAACATGAGCCCCATTTGCCAAAGTGAATCTATCTACTGCCTCTGCAGAATGACTGATCTACCAGCAACAGAGACCAACAATGAGCCCTCTATATGGCTCTGTCCCTTGGGAAGATCAACTGGTTATTTTTGGTGAATAGTTGCCTGCACTCTACCCTTTCCACCCTGAAAGAGTCAGCATATCATCTTTGCTGAAATAGACACATATTCAAGATACGGGTTTGCTTTTCCTACTTGCAGTGTCACAGTCAGCTCCACTATCCAAGGACTTATAACGTGTTTGATCTACCAACATGGGATCCTGTATAGCGTTGCCTCAGATCAAGGGATCCACTTTAGAGCAAGGGAGGTACAGCAGTGGGCAAATGACCATGGACCCCATCATATATCACACCACTCAGAAGCTGCTGGTTGGAAAGATGCAACTGAGATGTCAGGATAAGTATAAACCCTAAATCAATGACCACTATACAGGTGCTCTGAATACATAAAATAGATAAGTCCAGAAACCAAGGATGGAAGTAGGAGTGGCCCCACCCACCATCACTCTCCACATGACCCAATTGGGTCAACTTAAGGCTTCATGGTACTACAAGTTTTGATTACCAGAGGAGGAATGCTCCCAATGGGGACACAGTAAGTGTCCCATTAAACTGAAAGTACTAACTGGTACCTGGCCACTTCAGATTTCTCATGCCAAGAGACCAGCAAGTCCCTACACTGGTAAGGGGAATTGCTCTAGTAGCAGCAGACAATAAGACCGTGTTATTCAATGACTCAGGGAAAAATATATTTGGAGCCCAGGCAACCCACTGGAGAGTCTCTTAGATTCCTCTGCCCAATATGACAGTGAATGAATGATCCAGCAGCCACAGCTGGAGAAGAATATGGTGACCAAAGGGCTCAGGCTGTCAGGAATGAAAGCCTATGTCACTCCAGCGGGAATGCCATCTAGACTAGCACGGCTGCTAACAGAAGATTGAATGAATTTAGAATGGATAGAAGAAAGGGGAGACAAAATGAGTACCTGCTGTGCCCTCAAGACCACCTGTAGTGGCTATAGTTTGGCCCTCGAATTTTTCTCTTAAAATTTTTCCTAGAGAAAGAGACCAACCAGAGTCCTGGAGGAGCTGCTCCCAGAGGGGCTGAATTCACTATATGAAACCAGTGATTCAAACAGCACAAGTGGTGGACAGTATGACACTGTGGTGAGGGGCTCAGATGCCCCCCTAAGGAAAGAGGCACTCACTCCCCAGCCATGGGAAGTGTCGGCTTCTAATCCTTCCCAAACGAGCCCTCTCTGGAATTTGCATTTTGATGGAGGAAGCTTCTTCTTCACCCAAAGCTATGGACCCCTGGGAGGCAGCCCTCATCCAAGGACTGGTAGCAGAGGGGTTTTAAGGCCCGGGCCGTTGTCTTGATAGAGGACAACTCTGCAAGGATGTGCCAGCTCCCGCCAGAAGTCCCTGTGGGGACCAGCCAATCTCTGCTGCCACTGCGCGGCCGAGTTCAGCCTCTCCTTTGCCCGTTCCCGTTGGCCTCCCTGCCTCACGGGGGGGTGTTCCTCAGAGCGCCTCCCGATAATCTTCCTGCTTTCAAACCTCAGTCTCCAAGTCTGATTCCTGGGAAACCAAACCTACAACCCTCAGTGCAGAAATGGATTAAAGGGGGACATTTTATACTCTGCGATTTATTCGGACAATGCGCTTCTGTAGGAGAACATAAAAGGGATGAACCAGAACTATCTGGACCAACATGGCTAAATCTCCCAAGTTTATATCTTGTTTGAGAAACATCAGTGTACTAAAAGACAGGAACAAAAAAACTAAAAACGAAGACATACATACATAAACAAAAACCAATTAAAAATAAAAGATATGAACATTTAAAAAATTTAGATGCAGGAGACAATATTATATATTACTTTCTGCCGGGTAAAGCTGTACTAAAGATATTGAAAGACTGGCTGGTAGGAGGGGCCCCCAAATGCTTTATGGTGGTGGCTTCTGGGGAGGAAAGGAAGAGAATGGAAGAACCAGGTATGGGAAGGCTTCAGAAAAGACTTGCAAATTATGCAAAATGTGGCTGCTTCTACATTTTTCTGAATCTGAATTCCCAACTCAAGATACTAAATAACACTCTCTGTCAACATAATGACCTACTTTTGACCATAACCGTGGAGTCAGGCCAGACTGGGTTCCTTTGGGGTCTCTGCTGTCAATTATCTGAGTAGCCTTGACAAGACAGGGGCCTCTGAACCTCCATTTCCTCATCTGTAAACTACAGAGGACAATGGGGCCTTCCTTGGGGGGTGGCTGTGAAGATGCAGCCAAGAAACCCAGGCAGGAGTTTCCCTGCTGATTGCCCAGCACAGAGCAAGCCCTCCATGAACGCCCAACTCCAAATCACCAGAAGGGCTTCCCAGAGCGGCCTGCAGGTGCCCTTCCCAAGAAAAAGGCCCTCTGTCCTGGGAATCAGCAAGGAAAGGAGCCCTTCCTAGCCAGTCCCCAAATTCCTAACTCCTCAAACAAGAGGGGATAAAAGAGTTCCTTAATTGGTACCACAAAGACTTTTCCATGGAGAAAGAAATAGAACTCCTAAATTAAAGGCAGATTTCTCTGCAGGAGGGGCAGCTGGCCTGGAGATGGAAAGCAGTGGCTGAGCCACTGTACAGGAGGCGGGTGGGGGTGAGGGAGCAATGGCTGGGATGTACATGCACCCCACCCAAAATGCCTAAATTTCCCCTGTTTGTTATCTGATGGACACCCGTGGATGGGTGGCCATGCTGGTGTGGCATGACTGTATCTCCAAATTGGCATGGCTGGCTCGTGGTAACAAGCTCCAGGGACCAAGGCAGGCTCCAGAAGAATCCAGTCCAGCAGGCAGGCTCTGTCTCAGGAAAATATAATCCCAGCTGAGGTCCAGCCCGGACACTAGGTGGAAGCAGGGGAGGGACATCCACACAAGGTGGGCTGACCCCCAGGACCAGGACATGTCAGAGACTCCCCAAAAGGCCCCATGGTGCATCCTGGCTGGACCCCAGCTCTGAGCCAGGCTGCTGGATGGACTCTGGCCTGAGGAAGACCTGGCAAACCCAAGGCCCATGTACAGGTTTCAGGAACCAAGGGTTAGGGCTAGATGAGCATTCGATCACCCACTCTCTACTCATTCATGCATTCATTCGTTCGAGAAATATTGTGAAGGCCACTGCATGCCGCCAGCCCTGCAGACTCAGCAGTGAGTGGGCTCTGGCCTCCTGGAGGTTTCCATTGTGTGACGCATGAAGTCTGCCCTGCACCCCTCCTGCCTCAGACCACCTCTGGCCCTGGGCCTGATAACAGTCTAAGCCAGGTGGTCCCAGCCGAGGGGAGGTCAGATCTCTAGGGACCAAAGCCAGGCAAATTTCAGACTGAAACCTTAGCCTCACAGAAAGAAAAGGCTGGGTCAAAATTCCACCCAAGCCCCTAACGAAATCGACTCAGGCAAGAATTATCCTTAGTGGAATGACTGATGCATAACTGGACATTCAAATGGTGCCAGAATAACATCCCAGCATAACTGCAGGGTTGAGGGGTCAGGCTGCCTCCACCCTGACCCAGAAGTCAATCTTAGCATGACCAACAGGGGGACAATCAGATAGTAAGCGTTTCCCAAAGCAAGGCAGTATATAGCTCTTGGCATCCCACATGACATATTCTAACCAAAAAAACATTTACTTTGAGTCCATCAAACTTTAGATTCGATTTCGAGTGCAGAGGATGTAAAGGGGATAAGGAATGAGCTAAATGGTAACAAAAGGAAGCAACCATAGCAATCCACAAGGAGGCCCTTTTGCAGAACAACTGACCCATTCTCTTCAACAAGACATAAAGGAGACTTACTCAGTGCTTATGCTCAGAGGCAGTGCATGCTCTTCAACCAGATCCTGGTTTGCACATAACCAGCTATAAAAGACAGAGTTGAAATACCTGAGGAAATTTAAATATGGACTGGATATGGGATATTTAGAAATGATTATTTTTTTGCTAAGTAAAATTATGGTTGTTTTGGCTTTGTAGGAAATTGTTCTTATTTTCTAATTTAAAAAAATTCCAAATGTTCATGGCTATTTGTGGCAGACAAAATTCTAAGCTGGCCCCAAAGATTCGCATTCCTCAGTATATATGACATGTGTACTTCCCTTCCTTTGAGTGTGAGTGTGATGAGAATGACTCCTCTGATTAGATTACTTATGTGGCCAAGGTGAAAACATTTTGTGCATGTAACTAAGGCCCCTAATCAGTTGACTTTAAGTTACTCATAAGGGAGAGACGTTCCTGGGTGGGTCTGACCTAAGCAGTTGAGCCCTTTCAAAGAGGCTCTAGAGGTCACAGGACAGAAGTCCAAGAGATTTTCTGCATCCTGTTGGCATCTGCCACATTGTGGAGAGGGATACATGGCAGAGAACAGAAGGTGACCACTAGGAGTCGAGGGCTTCGATTTTACAGCTGCAAAGAACTGAATTCCACTAACAACCTGTGAAACTAGCAGAGGCCCCCAAGGTTCAGATGAGATCACGGCCCCGGCCAACATCTCAATTTCAGCCCAGTAAGTCCCTGAGTAGAGGACCCAGCTAACCCATGCCCAGACACCTAACGCGGAGAAACCGAGTTAATGCATTTGTGTTGTTTTAAGTCACTACGTTTATGGTAATTTGTTATGCAGCAAAAGGACACTAATTTACTGCTTTATTCATAATAGCCTAAAACTGGAAACAACCCAAATATCCATCAATGAGAGAGTGGATAAACAAATTGTAGTATTTTCACACAATGGAACACCACTCAGCGACAAAAAGGAATGAACTACTGATAGATGAAACAACTTGGAGGAATCTCCAAACATTATACGGAGCTAAAGAAGTCAGACACAAAAAGCTTGTGAAGCTATTATTGTATTCTATGATTCCATTGATGTGATATTTCCAATAAGCAAAAACTAATCTGGGGTGATGGAAATCAGAACTGGGGTTGCCCATGGAGAGCTAGGTGAGGGTGGGCAGGATTCACTGTGAAGGAACACAGAGAACTTTCTGGAGTGATGAAAATGTTCTATATCTTAATTGGAGGTGTGAACAACATGAATGTACTCATTTGTCAAACTCATCAAACTGTGTGCTTAATTAAGATCTGCACATTTCACTGTACATAAATTATTCCTCAATTAAAAATTAATAATTACTCCACCCCAGGTGTTAAGAGATTGGCAGATGGTTCTGTCTGAGTCTGGGGGCAAGAGAGCAGTGGGTGGAGGAGACGATTTTTCAATACCCTCCCACTTGCATGTGGGCATACACACACATGCACACACAGATGGCGGCATTTCAGGCCGAGTGCGGCTCCCCTTTGGCCTTTCCCTCGTTTTATGTGGAGCAGGCAGCTGCCTCCCAGCTCCCAGGTCACGGCTCTGTGTGTCCGCTTGTCAAGATAAGAAGGCAAAGGCAGATGTTGCTAATTACCTGGCCTTTCAAGTGGTCCCCAGCCTCACATCTGGCTCCATCTCCAACATCCAGCTTGAGCCAATAAAAACCAAACAAAACCATGAGGAGATGAGGGGACAGGATGAGGACATGGGTGGGAACATGGGTTGGGCACATGAGAGGGCTCGCTGACCAGCAGCCTCCGTGCCAGCAGGGTGCAGAGACTAGAATTCCGCCCTGTCCTGCTGGCAAACCACCCCTGCTTTGGCCAAGCACAGAACAGGTCCCTGGATGCATAACAGCAGGTTGGATTTGTGTTACTGGACACCCAGGGAGGCCTTGCCTTCCATGTAAGTCAGGTACAAAGCCAGAGCCACTTTGAGAATTTCACACTAGTACTGCTGGTATAGGAACCCCAAACCTGAGCCCCAGAGTCCCAATAGTCCCGTCTCTGATGGGGATCAACCCAGTAGGTCTTGCTGGGAGAACAGGTATGTACCCCAAATTCTGCTGGTGGTGGGGAGACCTACACCAGGACCCATGTGGGACTTGGTAGAGTGGACATTCACTTGGCATTTCAGGGACTTTTGAAAAGCCCTCACCCACTGCCCTGTCACTGTGCCTGAAATTCCACCATTGAAGAGAGGCAGTTCTTTGGGTTGCAAAGGTTTTTAGTTCTTCCTTATTATTATCTCAAAAGGTGATGTCATCAAGTCTGACATTTCAGGGCATGTCCCTTTAAGTCTCACATCTTAGGGACGAGAGACAGTAGGGAGAGGAGAAAGGTCAATGAGATCTGAGTAATGAGCAAATTGTTGTCTCTCCCTCTGGGCCTCAGTTTCCCCTAGGCACAATGAGGCCATCAAACTGGATGGCCCCTGAGATCAGAGAGAAAAAGTGAGTCTGTCCGCCCTCCTCCTTATCGCTATCCTTTGATCAGAGATGCCAAACTGGCAGCCCGCAAGGCAGATTCAGCCAGCAGACAAGTTTGGCTTGGCCGGCAGACTGTTTTAGAAGAATTTGAGCCAACATTTTAAAATGGAGAGATTTCACATTTTTAAAATGCCAAATTTCTTGCTTCTTTTGGAAAATGGGAAGCTCTGAGGGCACTGGGCCCTCATTCCCACCTTGCAACAATTGTTCAGCACTGAGGCTGGCTGCCTCATTTAGATAGGGGATGCTATCTCCAGTTGGCCTCAATCCCCACCACTCCTTATAGTCTCCACCCAGCTCACTCTACCCACTTACTTTACCTGCCTGACCCTGGCAGCCATTCGAGTTGGCAACCCCCGTCCTGGATGCTTCCAGCTGGCAACCCCTCACGGCACAGCAGGAGAGTGACCCTGAATCCCACACTCCTCATAGGTTCAAGAGCACCACTGGGCTTCCTCTGGAAGGCCGGGATAAAGCCGAGCAAAGCTTGATGCTGAGACTCCTTTGAAGACGATGCCGTGGGATTATTTTCCTAAACATAAAAACCCAAAGGCGGCAGCAGAGCCACTGATGTGTTTTAGCAAATTCCAGCAAATTAAAAAAATGTGTGTGCAGGATTCAATCGGAGGCCAGAGCCCAGCTTTCATGAAAGAATAACTTGTCAGCCAAGACAAAGCAGCAGATTAACTTTTACGGAATAGGTTTCTCTCCAGGATGTGGCTCCCATGAGCAGGGTCCTCGTGTCTCCACCAAGAGATTCTGCTTCAACCTTTATCTGCAGCCAGTTGAGCCATGAGGCCGGCGACGAGCCTGTAGTAGGACTTGAAATGGTTCGGCAGCAAATGTCAAAGCTGTTTGATCTGCTTTTAGAAAATCACCTTTCAAGGCGCTGGAAGATACTTTCCACTTTGCAAAGAGATTAGAAACTTTTCAGCTGACTTGGAAAAAGGGAGCGGGTTTGTGTGATTCCCTTGGAAGGAGGAGGGTGTCCCCAACAGTGCCCCAAGGCCAGTGAGTCTGAAGCCAGTGGCTTCACTTTAAAATGGAAAAGGTAGTCCCTAGCACGGCCCCAGCTACCAGCCCCTGGCCTTGGAATCCAGGTTGGTCCCAAAGCAGCTTTTCTTTCTGCTCTCTTAGGGACAAGAGATGTTAACAGGCAGGATTGACATTTAGCGTATTTGACAACTGGTCAGTGGTGGCATCAGCACTCAGCCAGCCACAGAAGGCCTGCCTGCCTCCCCAGCCCACCAGCACAAAGGCAGGCCCAGGGAGGGGCCTCTGCCCCGGGTCACAGATCTGTGTGCAGACCTCAGGGCAGGGCCTGGGCTGGCTGGGCCGGAGAGATGAAATCAGATTCAGTGAACACCAGGTGGCCTGCGGAGTGCCGAGAGGGGCTGTGCCTCCTCCTACGAGGTGCAGCCATCCCCACCGGCCAGCTCTTCCATCCCAGGTCCTCCCCTCTCACACCCCACTGTCCTTGCCCTGCTCTGGACCTGCATCCGCTCACGCTCAGATTATTGCACCTGTTTCCAACCTCTGCCCCTTCCCCAGCGCACCCTGTCCACGGCCACCAACTGCTTTTAAACCTCACACACCACTTACTGGACAAAAACCCTGGCATTTGAACCCCCACAGTCTTTCCCTAATAATAGGGATTCTTTATTGTACCTTACTCTATTTCAGTCATGTGCCAATGTACGATATGACCACTAATTTAATACAAACACTATCTTATCGGCCTCATTGTACAGCTGAGAAAAAATGAGGCTTTAAGAGATTAATCAACCTGCCAGAGGTCACGGAACTAGTAAGTAGGACTCAAACCCAGGTCTCCCTGACATAAACACCATGCACAGAACCACCACACCATTTATGCGGCCCCTCATCTCAAGGACGAGCGGGAAAAGTCCCCTCTTCGAAAACCCTGGCAAGGATCTGGTAACCGAAGCTGGATGCACCCACACAACACCAGCACCCATCTGCACGATGAACAGCTTTGCACTGTAACAGGTAACAATGCTTGGAGAAGGGAGGCTAATAGCGGGATTGCACTCTGTCAGCAGCTAGTAGGAAAAAATTGAGGATAGAGGATTAAAGACATGGGTTCTAACCTTTTCTCTAAACCTAAATCACTTGTATGACAAGCTCCTGGGACTCAGTTTCCTTATCTATGAAACAGGGATTCATAGATAAATAGCACTAGTCGGGATAATCTACATTATGATGCAGTGACAAACGCCCCAAAACTCAGCAGTTTGCCACAACAAAGGTTTGTTACTTGTCCACACTACACACACAATGAATGTCAGTGAAGGGCTGTGCTCCCTGTAGTAGCTGTCACTCAGGGAACCAAGGTGATGGAAGCTCCCAACCTTATGTGAAGAGTCGTATGTCAATGCTTGTTATAACTTCACTAATTTAATACAAACCCTATCCTATTGGTCTTGCTTTACAGCTGAGAAAATAGAGGCCTAAAGAGATTAATTAAGAGTAAAGATCCAGAAATTAAATGCTTCAGCCCAGGGCGGGCCGCGGTGGCTCAGCGGGCAAAGTGCTTGCCTGCTATGCCGGAGGACCTCGGTTCGATTCCCGGCCCCAGCCCATGTAACAAAAACAAAGAAACAAAATACAATAAAACAAGAAAATGTTTAAAAATGTTTCCCTTTCTTCCTTCCTTCCTTCCTTCTATCCTTCCTTCCTTCTCTCTGTCTTTAAAAAAAAAAAAAAAAAAAAAAAAAAATGCTTCAGCCCAGAAATGACCACACATCACTTCTGCCTACATTTCGTTGGCCAGGAATTGCCACAAAGCCCCGTCTATTTTCAAGAAGTCATGGAATCCAAATTCTTTCTATGCAGAAGCAGATAAGAAGTGGATTTGGAGGAACATTAGTCATGTCCCCCACACTCACCTCTCAGGTTGCTTTCAGCATCAGAGGACATTCCCAGGAGCAGGGGTTGGGGCTTGAGCCTTGGATTCAGACCCCAGAAAGATACAGGTGCAAATCCTGATTCCAGGAAGCTGCACATAACCTTGGGAAAATCACTAAACCCCTCAGTATCCATTTCTTCACTTGTGAAATGTGGATATTAACACATATAACATACAGCTCTTATGAAAATGAGATAAGCTAATGCACAAAGTATTCTGAGCACAGCATGTAGAGAGTCCTCAGCCAATGGTGAATGATACAAATGAAACAAGATAATTTTTTAGGCTGGTTGATGAGTTCATGGGGGTTCATTAAAATATCCTGCCTACTTTTTTATACAGTTACATTTTTCCATAACAAAAAGGTTTTCTAAGAAATCTGGAGACATGGAGTGATGACACAGAAATAGGTAGAGGAGGGAACTCTAAGAATCAGTCCCTCCACTGAAGCAACCATGAAGCTGGAAAAAGCAGACAGAATCAACTTTTTCAGAACTCTGGGATCTAATAAAAAACTTTGAGCAACTAGAGGAGTGCTTAATAAAGAAACAGGCTGCAAAATGTTGGTAAGAAAAGACGGTGGCATTTTGTTCGTTCATCAACCAGGCACTTTCCCCAGCTCAGCGGCAGCCCACATTCCTGCTGTGGCTTGCCAGCGCCAGGGGGCAATACACTTCTTGCTCTGAAAAGATGGCAGTGGTATGTTTTGACCCCTGGAGTTCGTGAGGGGCCAGTGCTGAGGATGACATTGTTTTGAGCCCCACAAGCTGGAGCAACTCTCTAGGTGGTGTCTGGAGAAAGCATTTAAAGACATACACTATCTGTAGCCACCTGGAGCTGGAGCAAGTATCAGGCAGACTCAAAGGCCTGGGAAGGAGGAAGCTGAAGTGCAAAATTCCTGGAGCAATGAAGGCCTTGAAGGACCAGGGAATCCACAGTGCAACAATGCTGTGGGCTGGGCACACGCTCAGAAAAGACCTGAGAGAACTCTAGGCTTTCACCCCTGGCTGATGGAGCTTTGCACAAGCAGGCAGTGAAGGCTAAGGCAGAATATTAGACAGTCTGGTTTAGCATTGAAGGAATGGGCCAGCCCAGAGTCAATCTGTAAAGACCAGGGCAGTATTTTTTTTCTCTGGACTCTATGCATTTAAGCAAATCTCTGCCAGGTCAATGACTGACCTTTGAGATCATGGAGGAGACTTCAGCAACCACACTATGCAACAAATAGTCTTGGCAAAAATAGCTCAGAGAAGTCACTAAGCACACACATGGCTGCATCCCTCAACAATCAACAGCAGCCATAAGGAGGAGGGAGAATCTGACTTTCAGAGTTACCATACTGTAATATTCAAAATGTCTACAGCATTCAACAAAAACTTTGAGGCACAAAAATGAAGCAAAAAATCTAGCCCATTCACAGGGGAAAAAATTAATTGGCAGAAACTATCTCCAAGGAAGTCTAGCTATTAGACTTATCAGACAAAGACTTTAAATCAATTGATTTAAACATGATCAAAGAGCTAAAGGAAATCATGAATAAAGAACTAAAGGAAAGCCAGGAGAATGACATATGAAAATAGAGACTATCAACAAAGAGATAAAATTATAAAAAATGAAATAGAAGCACTGGAGCTGAAAAGTACATAGCGAAATGGAAAATTCATTAGAGGGGTTTAACAGCAGACATGAGCAGGCCAAAGAAAGAATCAGGGACCTTGAAAATAGGAAGATTGAAATTATTCGGACTGCAGGGCAGAAAGAAAGAATGAATAACGATAGAGAGCCTAAGGATTTGCAGGACATAATCAAGTATAACAACATTTGCATTTTGTGAGTCCTAGAAGGGAAAAAGAAATTGGAAAAGGGGCAGAAAAAATATTTGAAGAAATAATGTCAAAAAACTTTCCCAAATTGATGAAAGACATGAACATACATATCAAAGAATCTCAACAAACTCTAAGTAGGACAAATGCAAAGATACTAATACCAAATGCATTATAAAAAATATCAATTTTGTCCAAAGCCTAAATTTTCTGTAACACATAACCTAACTCAACTGTCTGGATAGCTCATTTAAACAACCCAAACACATGGAGCCCAGAATGGAAACAAGGGCTTGTAATTCTATATAACTAAAGGTAATACCTGGATACATCCTAAAGTGTATTGCACAGAGACTTTAAAAAGTTATTGGTAAAGTCCCTTGGTGCACAGGAGAAAAAAAAAATGGAATTATTAACTTTTCCACTGGGGAAACTCCTGATACTGTCTCAAACATTAGGGACTCCCAAGACAATAGGCCAAGCCTTGTTCTTGTGATGCTTATTTCTGTAGCAGAGAAGCTAAGCCTACCTATAATTATGCCTAAGACTTACTTCCAGAAAATCTCTTTTGTTGCTTCAACATAGCGTCTCTCTCTGTGTGTCTCTAAGTCCAACTTCGCAAGTGAAATCATTGCCCTGCCCCCTACATAGCAAATGACATCCAGGGATAAAAGTCTCCCTGGCAACATGGGACATGACTCCCAGGGATGAGCCTGGCCCTGGTACCATGGGATTGACAATGCCTTCCCGACCAAAAGGGGGAAAATAAATGTAACAAAATAAAGTATCAGTGGCTAAGAGAGTTCAAACAAAGTTGAGAGGCTATTCTGGAGGCTACTGTTGGGCAAGCTTCAGCCAGATATTGCTAATTACCATGGTTTGCTGAACCCCAACCAAAAACCATTCCTGTCAACCCTAAAGAATACCTATGGCTCTATCTGAAATTCTACCAAAGTTTCACATGCTACAATTAATTTCCAGAAACCTACAACCCCCAGATGGGATCCCAGGCCAGATAAATCTTGAAATGCAAAAGAGCCAGCCTCTCCAAGGGTATCAACTAGTTCCATCCCCCATCCCATATTATCAACACCCATTTCCAACATGAAAAAATTAAGATGGACATAGCCCAAATACCCCTAAAGATTGGGAGAAGGATCAAAGTAAAAGGAGAAGTTATAATAGAGAAGATAGGATTCAACAAATGAATATGACTGCTGAACATTATACTGATACTTCTTTTAGTCTCCAGTGTATTGGAGCAGCCAGAAGGAAAAAACTAAAATTGTGGAACAGTAACCCATACCAAATTCTGAAATTTGTTCTATTTGTTACAATGTAGTTTGAAATTTATTGCTTTTTTGTATATATGCTGTATTTCACAAAAAAAATTTTTTTATTTATTAATTTAAAAAATTAACAACAAACAAACAAAAACATTAAGATATCATTCCATTCTACATATATAATCAGTAATTCTTAATATCACATAGTTGCATATTCATCATTTCT
Source organism: Tamandua tetradactyla (assembly GCF_023851605.1). Classification (NCBI taxonomy): domain Eukaryota; kingdom Metazoa; phylum Chordata; class Mammalia; order Pilosa; family Myrmecophagidae; genus Tamandua; species Tamandua tetradactyla. Next base: position 44,213,771 of record NC_135342.1, on the reverse strand, counting down.
TAGAACATTTGCATCGATTTAGAAAAAGAAATAAAAAGACAACAGAAAAAAATAAAATAACAAAAAAAAGATTATACATACCGTACCCCTTACCCCTTGCTTTCATTTATCACTAGCATTTCAAATTAAATTTATTTTAACATTTGTTCCCCTTATTATTTATTTTTATTCCATATGTTCCATTCATCTGTTGATATGGTAGATAAAAGGAGCATCAGACACAAGGTTTTCACAATCATAGAGTCACATTGTGAAAGCTATATCATTGTTCAATCATCATCAAGAAACATGGCTACTGGAACACAGCTCTACATTTTCAGGCAGTTCCCTCCAGCCTCTCCACTACATCTTGAACAAGGTGATATCTACTTAATACGTAAAAATAACCTCCAGGATAACCTCTTGACTCTGTTTGTAATCTCTCAGCCATTGACACTCAGTCTCATTTCACTCTTCCCCTTTTTGGTCGCAAAGGTTCTCTCGATCCCTTAATGTTAATTCTCAGCTCATTCTAGGGTTTTCCTCAATCCCTTGATGCTGAGTATCAGCTCATTCCAGGATCTCTGTCCCACATTGTCAGGAAGGTCCACACCCCTGGGAGTCATGTCCCATGCAGAGAGGGGGAAGGTGGTGAGACTGCTTGTCATGTTGGCTGGAGAGAGAGGCCACATCTGAGCAACAAAAGAGGGTCTTTTGGGGGTGACTCTTAGGCCTAAATTTTAAGTAGACTTGACCTATCCTTTGTGGGATTAAGTTTCATATGAACAAACCCCAAGACTGGGGGCTCAGCCTATAGCTTTGGTTGTCTACACTGCTTGTGAGAATATCAAGAATTCAACTTGGGGAAGTTGAATTTCTCCCCATTCTCATCATTCCCCGAAGGAGGCTTTGCAAATACTTTTCCACTCATTGATCGAATCACTCTGGGATTCATCGGGGCATCACTCTGGACAAACCAACGAAATCTCATGTCCTACCTGAGATTCCAAGTACTTATGGCGTTCAATCAAACTATCTACATAAGTTATATTAGGAAATGCTGTAGTCAAAATATAAATTTTGTAACAAATAAACATACAAAAAGAAAATTTTAAAATATATATATGTATATATATAAAGACAATATTGAAAGCAGCAAAAAAGGAAGCAACTTATTACATACAAGTGATCCTCAATAAGATTAATAGCCAATTTCTCATCAGAAACCCTGGAGGCCAGGGGCAGTGGGATGACATACTTAAAGTACTGAAAGAGAAAAAACTTTTAGCCAAGTATTCTATGTCTGGCAAAGCTATCCTTCAGAAATGAAGGACAGTTTAAGACAATCCAGGTGAAGAAAAGCTGAGGGAGTGTCACTAGTAGAAATGGTCTACAGAAATGCTAAAGGGAGTCCTTAAGGCTGGAATGAAAGAACATTAGACAGTAATTTGAAACCTTGCAAAGAAATAAAGAACACTGGTAGGGGTACCTGCGGAGGTAAATATGAAGTCAGTATTATTGTGCTTTTGGTTTATAACTATTCTTTTAGTTTCCTATAAGACTTTAAGGACAAAGGAACAAAACAACAAATATAAATCTATGTAAATGAGCACACAATGTAAAAAGATGTAAGGGACAGAGCTGAATGGGAGCAGGGTTTTTGCATGCAATTGAAGCTAAATTAGTATCGATTAAATTGTTATAGACTGAACACTTTTTATATAGATCATTGTAAATATGCAATGTTGATTGTAATTCCCATGGTAACCACTAAAAAAATAGCTAAAAATATTTATACAGAAGCGAAATGAGAAGGAAATTAAAATGATAAACTAGAAAAATCAATCAACCACAAAAGAAGGCAGCACTGGAGGAACTGAGGAACTAAAAAAGATGTATGACATATAAAAAACAAATAACAAAGTGACATTAGCAAGTCCTTCCTTATCAATGATCACTTTAAGTGGAAATGGATTACAACTCATCAATTACAAGACAAAAAGATCCACAGAATGGATTTTTTAACATGATCCAACCACGTGATGTTTATAAGAGACTCAATTTAGATCCAAAGACACAAATAGGTTGGAAGTGAAAGGATAGAAAAGATATTCCATGTAAATATTAACCAAAAAAGAGTGACAGTAGCTGTGCTGAATCAAACAAAATAGATTTTAAGTAAAAAATTGTTCCAAGAGATGAAAATGTTACTATATATTGATAAAAGGAACCATTCATTAAGAAAATGTAACAATTATAAACATATGTGCACCAGATAGACCCCAAAATATAGGAAGCAAATACTGACAGAATTGAAAGGGGTAATAGATAAGTCTGTAGTAATAGAGGCTTCAATACCCCATTTTCAATAATGGATAGAACACAGGTTCAATTCCCAGTCCATGCAACCCCCCAAAAAATGAAAAACAAAATGGATGGAGCATCTAAACAAAAAAGGACTTGGAGAATACTATAAACAAATTAGACCTAACAGAAATACCTAGAGCATTCTACTCAACGGCAGAAAACATATTTTTCTCAAGTGCACATGGAACATTCTCCAGCATAGGCCACATGATAGGCCATAAAACAAGTCTCATCAAATTTAAAAAGGTTGAACTCATACAAAGCATCTTCTCTGACTACAACATATGAAGCTAGAAATCAATAATAGAAAGAAAACTGGAAAATGTCTAAGTATATGGAAATTAAACAGCACACACTTATGAATAAAAGAAAAAATAGCAAGGGAAATCAGAAAATATATAACAAATATACCAAAACTTACGGATACAGCAAAAGCACTGCTCAGAGGGATATTTATAGCTATGAATGCCTAAATTAAACAAAAAAAAAAATCTCGAATCAATAATCTAGCTTTACAACTTAATGAACTAGGAAAAGAACAGCAAATTAAACTCAAAGCTAGCATAAGAAAGGAAATAAGATAAAGATAGCAGAGATAAAACAAATTAGAGAATAGGAAACCAGTAGAGAAAATCAATGAAAAAAGATTTTCTCTTTTCTCATCTTTGAAAAGATGAGAAAAATTAACAAATCTTTAACTACACTGAACACACAAACAAAAAAGAAGATACAAGTAACTTAGCTTAGAAATCAAAGTGGAGACATCACCACCATCTTTACAAAAATATAAAGAATTACAAGAGAATACTTTGGACAAGGTTGTGAGAAGATGCCAAAAGAGGAAAACCCAGGAACAGTTTCCCCACCAAAATAACCTTTGAACTGGCAGGAACTGTCTGAATCAACTACTTTGAAACTTTGGAGTCTAGTGGGACACTATGCAGCATCAGGGTAGGAGGAGGAATAGGTTGGTAACTTGTAGCAAATAATTCAGTAAATTTTGCCCTACATCCCCTATGATCCAATTGTATCCAGGCAGTAGTGGAGACTGCAGCCCAGGAGCCACATGCAACTTTCTGGTGCCAGTATGGGCTATTAGGACCTGGGGCTCCAAAATCTGGATGTTTGTGGTCTGAACACTAATCACTGCTTTCACTCAGCTACTTCAGATTGCTGGGAGGCCAGCTCTAAAGATGGCCATTGTTCCAAAAATCGCCTAGATAAAAGTGGCAGAGAGGTCTTAAAGAGGCGGTACCTATTTTTTTCTCTTTTCTCTTTCCGTTCTATTTGGGAACCAAAATAGTTCAGAAAACACACAAATTGACAGTCCAGCCCTCAGCAACACCAACAACCACAACAAAACCTAGCAACCCTAGAAGAATTGTAGCACTAGATTTCCAGAGTTATAACAACCTAACACTCAGAATGTCCAGATCGCAACAAATTATAAAACACATGAAGAAACAGGAAAGTATTCACTTCTTTCATGGGAAGAATGAATTTGCCAGAAGCCATCCCTGAGGAAGCAGGTACATTGGAGCTATAAGTCAAAGACTGTAAATCAACTGTCTTAAATATGTTCAATGAGATAAAGGAATTCATATACAAAGAAAATAAGAAAAACTTATCTAAACAAAATAAAGAAATAAAAATTATAAAAAGGAACCAAACAGAAATTTTGGTGCTGCGAAGAGCAGTAATCGAAATTAAAAAGACAATTCAACAATAGATTTGAATAGGCAGAAGAAAGGACCAGCAAATTTGAAGATAAGGCATTTGAAATCAGCCAGTGTGAGGATCAGAAAGAAAAATGATGAAAAAGAATCAGAGCCTGTGAGGCACCATCAAGTGTACCAACGTATATGCATCCTTGGAGTACAAGAAGGGCAAGAGGAGGGAAAAGGGGCAGAAAAGGTATTTGAAAGTATACAGGCTCAAAGCTTCCCAAATCCAATGAAAGACATGACTATACACATCCAGGAAGCTCAATGAATTCCAAGCTGAATTGGCTTTAAGAGATCTACTCCAAGACAGATTAGAATAAAATTGTCAGAATCCAAATATAAAGAGAGGATTTTGAAAGCAGCTAGAGAGAAACAACTTGCTGCATACAAGGGATCCCCAATAAGATTTAACAGCTGGTTTCTCATCAGAAACCATGGGGGCCAGAAGACAGTGGGATGACATCCTTAAAATCATTAAAGAAAAACACTGTCAATTAAGAATTCTATATCCACGACTGTATTTTAAAACTTCATCTTCTGGGTGAGACCAAAGGAAGAGATGCTTATTTGGTGCAAAATTTGTATTTTCTGCAGCACGATATCTAATTTAACTTGCATGGCTAGCTTATTCAAATACCATAATTACATGGAACTTTGAATAGGGAGTGAGATCTTGTTGGTTTGCCCCAATAAATCCCAAAGTAATCTGGGCAGAAGATTTTTTTAAAAAAGTATATGCACAGTCCCCTTGAGGAACTGGGGCATATGTGGAAATATTTAGCCTACCCACTTAGGAAAGACCTGATATCTCACAAGCATTGGGGACTACAGATTTAACAGGCCAAGCCCTCGATCTTGGGGTTTGCTCTTTTGAAACTTATTCCTGTAAGGGAGATACTAAGATTACTTATAATTATGCCTAAGAATCACCCCCAGAGAAACTCTTTTGTTTCTCAGATATGGCCTCTGTCTCAAAACCAACTCAGCAGGTAAATTCACTGCACTCCCAACCCTGGAACATGACTCCCAGGGATGAGCCTAGTCCTGGAATCATAGAATTGAGAAAGACTTCCTGACCAAAAGGGGAAAATAAATGAAATAAAACAAAGTTTCAGTGGCTGAGAGATATCAAATAGAGTCAAGAGATCATTCTAGAGGTTATTCTTATGCATTATATAGATATCACTTTTCAGTTTTTGGTGTATTGGTACAACTAAGGGAAATACCTGAAACTGTTGAACTGCAATCCAGTAGCCTTGATTCTTGAAGATGATCGTATAACTATGCAGCTTTTATGGTGTGACTGTGATTGTGAAAACCTTGTGACTGACACTCCCTTTATCCATATGGACAGATAAGTAAAAATAAAAGCAAAAAATAAATAAATGAGAGGGTATTGGATGTTTTAGGTGTTCTTTTTTACTTTTATTATATTTCTATTTGTATTTTTATTATTTATGGAGTAATGAAAATGCTCAAAAATAAATTGCGATGATTAATGTACAACTGTGAGCCATTGATTGTATACTTTGGAGGATTATATGGCATGTGAATATATCTCAATAAAATTGCATTTAAGAAAAGAATTACATATTCAGCAAAATTATCTTTCAAAAATAAAGGATGGGGTGCAAGAGTAGATCAGTGGTAGAATTCTTACCTGCCATGCAAGAGACCTGCATTCGATTTCCAGCCTATGCACTTCCCAAACAAACAAACAAATGAAAAACCAAACAAAAATTCTACAGATGGTGCTGCAATAAGGGGATATTCACATGGGAAAAAAGTGAAATGTGACCCCCACTATACAGCATGTGAAAATAAAGGAGAAATTAAGACATTTAGAGATAAACAAAAACTTAAACAGTTCATTACCAGAAAATATCCCTACAAGAAACTTTAAAAGACATCCTTGAGACTGAAAGTAAATGATACTAGCCAGTAACTTGAAGCCATAAGAAGAAATAAAGAACATTGATAAAGGTAACTATATATTATCAACTACATAGGTAAGTATAAAATTCTGCTCCCCACCATATAACTTAACATGCAAATGTGTAAAATAACATTTTAACTGTCTATTAATGGGCATTCGATGTATGAAGATATGATCTGAGGCAATAAGATGGAGGGATGGATATATAAAGAAGTATAGTTTGTATATTACTGAAACTAGGTTGTTACTAGTCTTATTAGGTTGTTATTAGGTTAAGACATTACTTATAATTGCAAAGGGAACTACTGAAAAAATAACTAAAAGATATACAGAAAAGGAAGGGAAAAAGAAGTCAAACTGGTACACTACAAAAAAAAGCAACTAAATACAAAAAAGGCAAAAATGGAGTAATTGAGGAACAAAAAAGCAAACAAGATACACAGAAAACAAACAGCTAAATGACAAAAGTAAATCAATCCTTCTCAGTTATTAATTTCAATCCTTCTCAATTATTACCTTTAATGTCAATGGATTAATCTCTCCTTTTAAAAGGTAGAGATTGGTAGACTGGATGGGAAAGCATGGTCACTTAACATGCTGTCCATAAGAGACTCATTTTAGGTACAGAGAGACGAAGAGGTTGAAAGTTAGAGGGTGGAAAAGATATTCCATGTCAACAGTAACCAAAAGAGAGCCAGAATAGCTATTTTGTCAGATAAAATAGAGTTAAAGTGAAAAATGGTTACAAGAGACAAAGGAGAAATTACATGATGTTCTAGTTTGCTAGCTGCCAGAATGCAATATACCAGAAACAGAATGGCTTTTAAAAGGGGGAATTTACTAAGTTACAAGTTTACGGTTCTAAGGCCATGAAAATCTCCAAATTAAAGCAAGTCTATAAAAATGTCCAAATCAAGGCACCATCAAGAGGTTACCTTCATTCAAGAAAGGCCGATGAGTTCAGCGCTTCTCTCTCAACTGGGAAAGCATGTGGCAAACATGGCAACAGTCTGCTAGCTTTCTCTCCTGGCTTCCTGCTTCATGATGCTCCCCCAGGAGTGTTCTTCATCTCCAAAGGTCACTGGCTGGTGGATTCTGTGGTTCTCTCAGCCTCGTGGCTCTGCTGTGGCTTTCTCGTGGCTCTGTTGTCATTCTCTGTTCTCTCAGAATCTACTTTATTATAGGGTTCCAGTAAACTAATCAAGACCCACGTAGAATGGGTGGAGAAATGTCTCCATCTGATCAAGCTGAATTGATTGGGTCCACAATTGATTGGGTCACATCTCTGTGGAGATAACCTAATCAAGTTTCCAATTATAGTATTAAATAGAGATTAGAAGAAACCATTGCTCCCACAAGTTTGATTACAATTGAAACATGGTTTTTCTAGGGTACATAAATCCTTTCAAATCTGCACATATCATAATAAAAGTTTCAATCCAGCAAGGAGAGATAATGATTATAAACATATATGCACCTCACAGCAGAGTCCCTATATATATATGAAGCAAAAATTGACTGTTGAGAGGAGGAATAGGTCATTCATTCTACAGTAATAGTTGGAGGCTTCAATACACAACATTCAATATTTGATAGAACATCCAAACAGAATATCAATAAAGAAACAGAGGACTCAAACACACAGTTATTAATTAGACTTAATGGACATTTATGGAATACTCCACCCAACAACAGCAGAATACACATTCTTCTGAAGTGCACATGGAATATTTTTCAAGATAGATCCACATATTAGGCCATAAATCAAATCCTTATAAAATTTAAAATACTGGAATCATACAAAGTATCTTCTTGGATCACAATGGAATAAAGTTAGAAATCAATAACAGAAGGAAAACTTACAAACATGTCAAAATTAAACAACACAAAATAAGACAAGTGGTGAGTCAAAGAAGAAATCACAAGGGATATTAGGAAATATCTTGAGATAAACAAAAGCAAAAATACAATGTACCAAAACCTAAGGAATGCAACCAAGTATGTACTCAGAGGAAAATGTATAGCTCTAAATGCCTATGTTTAGAAAGAACACAAATCTAACTTCACATCTAAAGAAACTAGAAAAAAAAGAGCAAATTAAACCTAAAGTTAGTAGAAGGAAGAAAACAGTAAAGCTTAGAGTTAGGTAATTTAAATAGATAATATTGAAACAATAGAATCAACAAAATCAAAAGTTGGTTTTTTTAAAAAGATCAATAAAATCAACACCTCTTTACCCAGACTGGCAAAGAAAAGGAGAGGACACAAATAACTAAAATCAGAAACAAAAGTAGGGACATTACTTCTGACCTTACATAAATAAAAATGAATATTTTTATGCCAACAAATTGAAAACCTAGATGAAATGGACAAATTTCAAGAAACATACAAATTACCTAATCTGATGCAAGAAGAAACAGAAAATTTTAAGAGACCTATAATAAAAGAGATTGAATCAGTAATTTTAAATCTCCCAACAAAGAAAAGTCCAGAACCATTAGGTTTCACTGAAGAATTCTACCAACCATTTAAAGAACATTTTACACAAATCCTTCTCAAACTCTTCCAAAAAATGAAAGAGGAGGGATTACTTCCTAACTCATTCTATAAGGCCAGCATTAACATGATATCAAAGCACAGGAAAATAAAATTACAGACCAATAGCCTTTATGAAAAGATGCAGTAATCCTCAACGAAATACTGGCAAATCAAATCCAACAGTCTATTAAAAGGATTATACACCATAACAAGTGAGATTTATACCAAAAATAGAAGGGTAGTTCAACACAAGAAAGTCAATCAATGTAAAATACCATATTATTAAAACAAAGGGGAAAAATGGACATCTCAATTTATGCAGAAAAGGCATGTGACAAAATCCCACATCTTTTCGTGATAAAAACACTCAGAAACTAGGAATAGGAGGAAATTTTATCAACTTGATAAAGGGTATTTGTGAAAAACTCCCAGCAAATATTATACTCAATGGTGAAAAACCAAAAGCTTTTTCCTGAAGATCAGGAATAGGACAAGGATGCCCACTGTCACCAGTGTTATTGAACACTGTACTGGAAGGTCTAGCCAGAACCATCAGGCAAGAAAAAGAAATAATTAGGCATCCATATTGGAAAAGAATCAGTCAAATTATCCCTATTCACAGATGACATGATCCTATATAGAGAATTTTTTTTAATCCACAAGAAATCTACTAGAATAGCATATGAATTCAGTGAAGTTGCACGATAAAAGATAAACATGCAAAAGTTAGCTGAGTTTCCATACACCAGTAATGAAAAGTCTGAAAACTAAATCAAGAAAACAATTCCATTTACAATAGCATCAATAGGAATAAAATACTTAGGAATAAATTTAACACAGGAGATAAATGACTTGTGCCCTGAAAACTACAAAACATTGCTAAAAGAAATTAAGAAGACCTAAATAAATGGCAAGACATTTCTTATTCATGGAGTGAAAGACTTAATATTGTTAGGATGCCAATACTACCTAAAGCAATCTACAAATTCAATGCAATGTTTATCAAAATTCCAGCAGCCTTTTTCATAGAAATGGAAAAGCCGATTTCCAAATTCATATGAAATTACAATGGGCTCCAAGTAGCCAAAATAATCTTTAAAAAGAAGAACAAAGTTGGTGGACTCAAAACTTACTAAAAAATTACAGTGATTAAAACAATGTGGTACTGGCATAGCATTGGTGTATAGACCAATGGAATAGAATTGGAAGACCAGAGGTAAACCCACACATCTATAGCAAATTGGCTTTTGACAAAGATACCAAGCCCATTCAATGGGACAAGAATAGTCTCTTTGACAAAATGATGCTGGGACAACTGGAAACTCACCATATACAAAATTTAATTCAAAATGGATCAATGACTTATAAATATAAGAGCTGAAACTATAAAATTCTTCAAAGAGAATAGGGAAAAATCTTCATGATCTTGGATTTGGCAATAGATTCCTAGGTATGACACCAGAAACACAAGCAACAGAAGAAAAAATAGACAAATCAGAATTCATCAAAATTAGAAACTGTGTGTAACAAAGGACATTAGCAAGAAAATGAAACAACCTACATAATGGGAGAAAACATTTGTGAACCACAGGTCTAATAAGGATTTAATATTCAGAATATATAAAGAACTCCTACAATTCAACAAAAAGAGAAACAAACCAATTTTAAAATAGGCAAAGTTCTTAAAGAATATCTTCTACAAAGAAGAGGTAAACAAATGGTCAACAAGCTCATGAAAAGCTGCTCAACACCCTTACTCATTAAGAAAATGCAAATCAAAACCACAATGAGACACCACTTCACACACACTAGGATGGCTATAATAAAATAATTTTTAAAAAGAAGAAAATTACAACTCTGGTGAAAATGTAGAGAAATTGGAATATTCATACATTGCTGGTGGAAATGTCAAAAGGAGCAACCACTGTGGAAAAGTTTGGCAGTTCTTCAAAAATTAATGATAGAATTACCATAAGACCCAGCAATTTCACTCCTAGATATAAACCCAAAAGAACCCAAAACAGAGACTCAGACAAATTCTTGTGCACCAATATTCATAACAGCACTATTCGCAATAGCCCAAAGCCGGAAACAACCAAAATGTTCATCAACATATGAATGGATAAAGAAATTGTGGCCTATTCATACAATGGAACATTATCCATTGTCAATATCAGTGAAGTAGCTACATAGCTATAATGCGAATGAACCTTGACAACTTTATGCTAAGTTGGCCTTAGAACTGTAAACTTGTAACCTAATAAATCCATTTCTGGTATATTGCATTCTGGCAGTATTAGCAAACGGAAACACTAAATAAAAGAAGGCGGACACAGATGTCACAAATTGTATAACTCAATTTCCATGAAGTATCCAAATAGGTAAATCCATAGAGACAGACACAGATTGGTGGTCGCCAGTGGCTGGGGGGAGAGGGGAATAGCAAGTGACTGCTTAGTGTGGATGTGGTTTTATTTGGGGTAATAAAAAATGTATTGGAACTAGATAGAGGTAGTGAATTGTGAATGTACAAAATGTTGCTGAGTTGCTCAATTTAAAATGAATAATTTCATGTTACTTGACTTTCACCTGAAAAAAACAAATCCACCTAGGAAACAGATTTTGTCATCTCTAAATATTTACTGATAAGAAAAGTAAAATAACTTTTTTGAGCTCACACAGCCTCTCCAAGCAGCCAAGGTCAGGAGTCACAGCTTCCGGATCTAAGGACATGCATAGTCTGCCTCAAGCTCAGGGACAGTGATGGTAAAATTGGGGAGAGAAGGGGAAGTTGAGACATACAATTCTTAGACTCCACATGGGTTTGATAAGCCTGGTCATTTCTATTTTAAGGATTTTCCAAGGGTACATGCACCTTTACACATGTATTTCTTGTGCAGGTGCCAAGGAATTTAATGAATTTCATAAACCTACCCATAAACCCCAGCAATGGCTCCCCTAGGGGTCAGGGGGCCACCAGCATGCGGAGGGGGTCTCAGGGCACGGGGCAGAGACTTGGCCAGCCACACCCGGCCCCCGCCAGGCTACCATTGTTATGGGCGCCATAAAGTCCATATTTTATAGCACAGCCCTTTTTTTTTTCCTAAACTTAATCACTCCCCCTACATCTGTGCTGTTTGTGACCAGACTGTTAAGAAATGTAAAGGTTTTCAAAAACACAAATATTTTTATTTTTATGTTTTTGAAGATATATTTGAAATATACTGAAAAACAGAATAGGAGAATGAACACCAAAGAATGTCCCTCCAGATTTGACACATTTGCTTCATCCATATTTTCTATCTTTGTTGAGCCATATTGAAAGTAAATTGCAGACATCATGGCAGTCATACCTCAGCATGCATTGCCTAAAAATAAGACTGTTTTTCCATAATACATTACCACGACTAACTAAATCAACACCAATTGCTTAATATCACTAATAATCAGTACATATTCAAATCCCCATTTGTTCCAAGAGTGTCTTTTATAGTTGTGTCTTATATAGTGTTTAAATGTCTTATATAGCGTTTAAAGTGGGACCCGATCAAAGACCACACATTGCATTTGATTGTAATGTCTCTGCAGTCTTTTTAGTCTAAATCAAGCCCCTCAATCTTGTCTTACTTTTTTCCCCATGACATTGACTTTGTTGAAGAGAACAGATCTTTTATCCTAAGGAATGTTCCACATTCTGTATTTGTCTAGTTATTGCTTCCTTGTGGTATCACTTAATTTATCCATCTGTTCTCTGTATCTTCTATAAACCGGACTTAGAGCTAAAGACTTGGCTAGAGCGGATTCAGTCTCACTGGCAAGAGCAACTCAAAAGTGAAGCTGTGGGCGGGCCACCGTGGTTCAGCAGGCAGAGTCCTCACCTGCCATGCCGGAGACCCAGGTTCAATTCCCAGTGCCTGCCCATGCAAAACAGAAAAAGTGTGGGGGGGGGAAGCTGTATGCTTCCTATGACATCCACCGGGGAGTCTGGGACACAGCATTCCCACTATGAGTGATGCTAAACTTGATTCTTGGGTAAGATGGGTGAGAGGGCAACAGCCAGATCTTGCCAATATACAATTACACATCTCCCTTTGCAAGTAGACTGCAGGGTGATGCCCTGGCATTGTGCAAAAATCCAGTTCCCCATCGCCTTTTCACCCAAAGCTTCCAGCATCCATTGACCACCCTTGCCTCAATCAGTTCTTTCACTGCTAGTTGCAAAATGGGCATGTTCTTAATCTCTTATTCCTTCATTTATTCATTGGCTGTGTTCCATATAAAGGAGCTTTCCCTCCTCTACTGGGGCCGATTGGTCACCATGAAATGTAGTCCCTAAAGGAAAAGCAAGGTAAATGTTCAAGCACTGTCGGCGTGACAGAGAATCCAAAACCAGAAATTGGACAGCAGCACTGCGCGGCGCACAGCACCAAGCCCGACAGCACGGAGGGCTGGGATAGTGTGTGCGCCCCGGGTCTACCCAAAGGCCGGTGCCGTTCATTCGTTGGATTGGCATCGACAGCTCCAGGTGAATTGGCAGTGGTCAAAGTGACAAGCTAGTAAATACAGACACTGGTTTGCCTTTCTTTCTTTTTTTGTATGATATCTCAAGGATCTTTTTTTTTTTCACTATTGGATAGTTTGGCTGCACTTTAGCCAATGTTAACTATTTGTGGGACTTTTGATTGCTCAGAACACTTGTTGTCATACAACTTTTTAAAAATGTACTTGGCAGCCTTTTCGCCCATTTTTAAAATTTTCAATTTCAAAAATACTTTCAGGCAATCACGGCTGCACTATACCTTCACAATGGCGTCGAGAATTTTCAGATTTTCTCCCTGGTGTTAAATGAAATGCCCAAAATGAACTGGGTCAAAATGAACATTTTCAATGATGACTGTGGTTGCACCCAAAGGTGGTCTTTTATTTTGAAAAAAAGCTTTCTAGAACTTATTTCAAGGACTATTACCTGCTAAGTTATTTTTGTATTTTAAAATTTTAAATTCATTTAAACCCAACACTGCTTACTTTATCTGTTTAGCTATGTTTCTCGCATTTTTATTGCATATTTACTTTGTATTTAAATAGTTTCCATAAAGAAAAAAAAAAAACTTCCCACAGTGACAGAGGCAGAGCCAATTTCTTTTATTGGCTATTCCTGAAAAAAAATATTGAGATTTTAAATGTGTTAAGATTGGTATGTGGAATAAAGAGGTGAGAAATATTTGTGTAAATCATTTCTCAAGTTTAGCATTCCATTCATCAAAGGTGCAGCCCCCGCCCTGCACATGTTACTTACTCCCTCTGGCTGGTGTTAGGCCTGCTGCTCCACAAATCACTGTTGGAAAAGTCTAGGTCTTTCGTTTGGATCTTCTTTGTTTCAGGCTGCAAAGCCACCATCACGAAAAAAATAATCAAAAATAATCAAAAAATAATCAAGACGCAAATTCACTACAGGTTCCCTGCCGCACCTAGGGGAGACCTGCACAGCCTTTTCCGTCCTCCTGTCATATCAGCTGATTTACACTGGGGGAAAGGAGGAGGCTGAAGGACTTTCTAGGAGAGAGTAAATCAGCTGATTTACACGGGGTTAAGGCATCTCTGAGCTGTTTAACAGGCTTAGAGAGCCATGCCAAATGCCCAATGCTGAGGAAGCAGGCTGAAAGACTAGACACTTTATGGGGTTTCTCTCTCTCTCTCTCTCTCCGTTTCCCTCTCTCTCTCTCTCTCTCTCTCTCTCTTAAAACCTGGAAGAATCTTGGGGGAGACTAGATGCCACTCCCCCTTCATTGGACCTCAGCCTTCTCCTGACTCTATCTGTGAGCCAGAGTATATGCGAATTCACTAGCAATATTCTTCCACTCCATTCCCCTATGCTAAGTTTGCCTTCACCTGTTCCTGTTGTACAAATCCAGAACCCAGACTGAACCAGGAGCCCTAAAGTGTAAATCCTCCTGAAGGAAAGGAAAGCCTGATGTTATGACGCAGGCTTGGCACCTGGCAACTGGGCCTGGGGGTTGGAGAGGACTAATGGTCCTTGCCCGGGTGGCTGCTATTCAAGCCCATTCCAAGCCAGTCACCATGGCAACGGGAGCCAAGGGGGGCCAAGCAGCTTTGCAGAGGCTGGATCCCTCTGACACAATGGGGGGCCCACTTCCTGCCCATCTCCCTGTGGGACAATGAGCCAAGCTCACTGATGGCCACCTGAGGGTGGCCCAGACCAGACCAGGTAGACATGCTCGGGGCCACAGCTTGAGCACAACGGCGTGGGCCAGGGGTGGGAGGGAGACTCATGTGGAGGGTCCAGGGGAGGAGGCGGTGGTGTGGCTAGAGCTGCCAGGCAGTGTGACATAGTGGTAGGAGAGGTTTTCGAAGCCAGACTTCCTGGGAATTAGTCCCAGCACTAGCACTCACCAGTTGTTTGTCCTTGAACAAGTAATTTCTGTGTCTCAGTTTTCTCATCTATAAAATCAGATAATATTATATTGTACCTTCCTCAAAGGGTTGTTGTGGGGATTAAATCAGTGAATTCTTAGTGTCTGCATCAAGCACATAGCAAGTGCTCAATAAATGCTGTCATTATTAGCATCTCACAAATGCATTGGTTTAGCATTCATAGTTCTGCAGAGAAAAGGGGGAGGGGTACTGTCCATCAGGGAAAGCTCACTAGACATATGAAGGTGACCATGTTTGAACCCAAAGGCTGGTCAAGCTTAAGGGCATTCAAAATTCCTGAAAACTCGATGGCTGGTGACAAGCCCCACTGATATAATGGATCTAGAGGAACCCGAGCCCTCACGCACTGTGATGGGAACGTACACTATTTGGCAGTATCTAACTGAAGCTGAATGTCTGCTCCTCTTTGACCCAAGTATTCCACTCCCAGACATCTGCTCAACAGAAATTCATGCAGGTGGGCACCAAAAGCCACATCCAAGACTGTCACAATGGCACTACACATATTAGCCAAAAAAATTGGGAACTGCCAAAATGTCCAGCAAAAGTAGAATGGATAAACAAATTGTGTAATATTTACATCATGAAATAATTTCATCGGCAATGACATGAAGCAAACCAAAACTAAACCCAGCCAAAACATGGATGAATCTCACAACCATACTGCCAAACAAAAGAAGCCAGATGCAAGGAAGTGCACACTGGGGGTTCCATTTATATCAAGTTCAAGTTCAAAACCAGGGAAAACTAATTCATGCTGTTAGAAGCCAGGAGGGGACATGAGGAGTTTCTGAGGTACTGGTGACGTTGTAGTTCTGGACCTGGCTGGGTTCTGATCTCATGTCTGTGTTCACTTTGGAAAAATTCAATGAACTATGCTCTTATGATTTGGGCACTTTCCTATACGTATGTTATACTTCAATAAAGATTTACTTTTTTTTTTTAAATGGCTGGAAAGCATCACTTTTAATTAGTTCATTTTCAACCAAACTATTTGCTTCACCTCATTAAATGCCAGGCACACCACTAAATACAGAAGGGAATCCAAAGTGGTTCCGACACAGCCCTCTCTCCTGCTGGGTTCAGTTAAAACCTCAACGCTTGGCAGATGTGACGAAACCTCTGTGCCTTTGTGGCCCAGACTCCCCCCGCCCCCCATCACAGGCCGAGCCTCAAGTGACTGATTCCACAGAAGGGGCTTTGCACGAACAGCTTGAGTGTCGGAACTGCCTGAGCAGGCAGGCACCTTAGGCAGAGACGCCCCCAACTCTGCCATCAGCTCTTTCCCTTTCTCACCCTACACCTCCCAGGCCTGCACAAGCTTCCCGGACCCTCCTCTGCCAGGTCCAGCACTCATCACAGAGCTCCAGTGAGAAGGATCAGAAATCGAGTTCAACCTGGCATCCAACTCACGTGGCTTCACGTGCTGGTTCCACCTGGGCCCAGCTGAGTGACCTTGGGTAAGTCGTGGCACTAGATTGAGCCTTACTTTCCTCATGTTGAAAAGGGAAAGTCACAAGTACCTCTTCACAGGGTTGTTGCAAGGACAAAAGAGCTAACAGATGTGGCACAGTGCTTGGCACACAGCAAATACCATACCCATATATATGTTGACTCACAGTTCATAGGGGAAGGTCTTAACTAAGCCGCACACCAGGCCATGCTCACAGAGGAGGAAAGTCACAGCCAGGGGATGAGGGCGGAGCCAGGAGCCTTCTTGGTGCCTCTACACCTTCTGTCTATGACTTGAAGCATTCTATTGGGAAGGAGTCAGGGAGCTGGAATTCGTGGGCTCTGCTGGCAGAGAATAAACATTGAGCCAGTCTGGGAGCAACTGGCAGTGTTCAGGGACATAAGGATTCTTATGACCTCTTACCTCCCACAGGGGTCAGCAAACAGCAGGGCAAATCCAGTCCCTGCTGCCCCAAGCCTGTTCTTGTTTTTTTGTGTTTTCTAATTCATTTTTTATTGCTATATATTATATTTTCATATGTCATGTAATCATCCAAAGTGTACGATCAAAGGCTCACAGTATCATCATATGGCTGTGCATTTATTATCACAATCAACCTTTTTTTCTTTTTTGTGAAAAATATCATATACAAAAAAGCAATAAATTTCAAAGCACATTGCAGCAATTAGTTGTAGAACAGATTTCAGAGTTTGGTGTGGGTTACAATTCCACATGATTAGGTTTTTACTACTAACTGCTCCAAGACACTGGAGACTAAAAGATATATCAATATAATGATTCAGCATTCATACTCATGTGTTAAACCCTAGTTTCTCTGTATAACTCCATCATCACCTTCGATCCTTCTCCCACTCTTTAGGGGTATTTGGGCTATGCCCATTCTAACTTTTTCATGTTGGAAGGGGCCGTTGATAATATGGGATAGGGAGATGGAAATAGTTGATGTTCTGGAGAGGCTGGCCCCTCTGCATTCCAGTACTTATTCTGGTCCCATCTGGAGGTTGTAGGTTTCTGGAAAGTTACCCTGTTGCATGGAACCTTTGTAGAATCTTATATAACACCCTAGGTGTTCTTTAGGATTGGCAGGAATGGTTTTGGTTGGGGTTTGGCGAATTATGGTAGGTAGAAATGTCTAACTGAAGCTTGCATGAGAGTGACTCCAAAAGTAGCCTCACAACTCTATTTGAACTCTCTCAGCCACTGATACCTTATTTGTTACACTTCTTTCCCCCCTTTTGGTCAGAATGACATTGTTGATCCCACAGTACCAGGGCCAGGTTCATCCCTGGAGTCATCTCTCATGCCCCAAGGGAGACTTTCACCCCTGGATGTCATGTCCCACATAGTGGGGAGGGCAATGATTTCACTTGCAGAGTAGGGCTTAGAGAGAGTGAGGCCACATTTGAGCAACGAAAGAGGTCCTCCAGAAGTAACTCTTAGGCATGCCTATAGGCAGGCTAAGCTTTTCCACTACATACATAAGCTTCACAAGAACAAGCCTCAAGATCAAGGTTTTGGCCTATTGATTTGGGTGTCTCTAATGTCTGACACAGTATCAGGGGGTTCCCTGGTGGTAAAGTTTAATAGTTCCATATTTTCTCTCCCATCCCTCAAGCCCAGCCCGTTTCTGTAAATACAGTTTCATTGGAACATAGCCACAACCATTTATTTGCATATTGTCTATAGTTGCTTTAGCACTACAACAGCAGAGCTGAGTCATTGAAACACATTGCATGGACCAGGAGGATAAAAGTATTTACTATCTCAGCCTTTGCGGAAGGTTTGCCATTCCTGGCCTATGACCCAGTGGCCCCACTCCTGGTACTATATCTCAGAGAACTCCTCCAGCTGGTCTGTAAATGGTGTGCGCGGTTGCATTTGGAAGTAGCTGTCCATCACTGGAGGACTGACGAGGAAAATGTAGGTCATGAGCACAATGGAATATAAGGCAGCAGTTAAAAGCAAGGAACCAGATGCACAGACAGCAATGTAGGCAGCTCTCCAACTTACCAGCTGGGTGAGAAATGGAAAATAAAAAGTGACAACTAGAATAATAAAAATAGCTAACCCTTTTCCAACATCTGGCATATGCCAGGCAGTACTCTGAGTGTTTTTTAAGTGCTAACTCATTTAATCCTTGGGACACCAAAAGTAAGAGCAATTATACCATCCTGCTTTACAGGTAGGGAAATTGAGGCACCAAAAGGCTAAGTAACTGCCAACAAGTGGCAGAGCAGAGGTTTTGAGCTCAGGTAGCTGGAGTCAGAGCCCAGGCCCTGCTGTACTAGACAGCACCTTTAAGTTAAAACACATCTATTATAGGGGTGATGAGAGCACAATTCAGTTAGTGTTGCTAATAGCAATGATATGTGGGTGTGACTATGGTCGAAAGGGAAAATTTAGAGTCATGTATGTCACTAGAAGGAAAGTCAGAGGATGAAGCATGGGTCTATATTAAATAGTGACCCCTCTTCAGGGGTTCACTATGTTCTAGAATTGATTGTGGAGATGAATGCACAATTCTGAAGGCAGTGATTGTACACTTTAAATGGATTTATGGTATATGAATTTATCTCAATAAGACTGCTTTTTTAAAAAAGAAACATCCATTAACAGTAAATCTTATGTGTTTTAACATAATAATAATTTTTAAAAGCACTCATCCACGTACAAAGCAACATAACGTATTTAGGGACACTTACCAAACAGTTCCGAGGCTGCCTGCATGCTGGGGGGACAGAGATGAAGCCGGGTATGTGGGGGAGGGCGTGAAACACGGACAAATGATGGTAACCGGCTCCGAACCGAACAGAGTGACGAACTCCATTCGTCAGGGTGACGAGCACCTAAGCTCCATAATTTTATCAACTTCAAAATCTTCGAAGAGGATTCTACACTCCAAGTCCGGCACTGGGGCGACTGCGAGTCTGCGCCACCCCCACCCCCGGGAGCAGACCCCCACCCCCCGGGCGCAGACCCCACCTCCAGCCCCGTGGGCAGGCCCCGCGGCCCCTGGCAGCGCAGGGCTGTGTCGGCGCAGCGGACACGGCAGGGCTCGGCGGGCCGGCAGCCTTATCGCGCCGGACAGAACAAACAGCGTGGGGCCTGACACGGGCCCTCCCCGTGGCCGCAGCGGGGCAGCCGGCTTTTCTTCCTGACCATCTTTGAGCTCGAGATCTGACACAGGGAAAGATTAAAACAAATATGAATTTAATCAAGGGATTCTGCTATCCTGGGGTGGAAACAGGAGCCTGCTGACATAAAGAGAGGCTGGAGCGCTGGGGAGCCAAAGTCGAATCAAAGCCGCTTGCTTACCACTAACCGCTCAGATGATCCATATCATAACAACAAAAAAGAAAAACAATTATTTATTCCTTTTGATGTTGCAGCTCAGCAGCAACTTGCTTTTTTGAAGAGAGCAAGGTCAAAACCAAGTTATTGTTTTTGCCTGAAACTTTGACAGGGACTCCGAGTTCTTCCGTGTGACCTACTTAGATGAGAGATGTGGGAAAGTTGGAGATGTTCATTTCTTCTGGGCCACGGATTAGGGCTTCCTTTCTTCTCCCTCCCTCCTCCTCCTCTCCATCTCTCCCTCGGCTCTCTTCCCTTCAAGAGCCTGAATAAGATATCGTGGGGAACACAGAGGCCGCCAAGCAAAAGTTTTGTCTCTTCTGGGAGAGTTAGAAGCCCAGGTCTCTAGATTCAGTCCCCCTGGGTGGGCCAGGGAAAAGTCACCCATTCATTCACTCATTCACTTGCCAGGCACTCACCAGGCAGTTGCCATGACTCAGGCCTGATGCAAACTGCCAGGGATACAAGCATGAACAAGTGAGGTGCAGTCCCTGCTCTTGGAGAGTTTACCTTTCATTGGAAAGACATGCAATTAAATATCAGATTATAATTCCGGAGCTTTGCACACATAACTATAGAGAAAGCACAGAGGTTCATGAGAAAATGGCTCTTTAACCAGACAGGGGTTTCGTGACAGTGCACTCGGTGGAAGTGGCGTTGAAGCTAAAGCTGGAGGCTGAGTGGGAGTTGGCCAGTGGGAACCAGAGGAAAGAGTGTTGGGGGCAGAGAGACGGCATGCGTGAAGTCCTGGAAGCAAGCCAGGGTAGGTTCTAGAATGGAAAGCTGTTCCACTCGGTGGGAGTGGCGAGGGTGTTAAGGAGAGGACAGAGAGTTGAGCCTCGGGGGTTGACAGGGACCAGCTCCTCTGGGGTCTTGTTAGGCTGCAGCCAGAAGTGTGGATTTCCTCTTTAAAGCAAAGAGGAGTTGCAGCGAAGGCTTTTCAGCAGGGAGCAATTTGGTCAAGGATGTTCCAGCAAGTTCACTTGGCCTCAGAATGGACTGAGGGGGTAAGAGCTGATGCTGGCTGGGGCCAGAGAGAGAGACTTGGGGGACTAGTGGAGAACCTCGAAGAAGATGCGCACAGTAACAAGAGAAGACCCTGCATGGCTAAGAGGGGGTTTGAGGGCAGCACCAGCTTCATTCCCTGAAACTGGCAGTACACGAGAGGAGTCCTGGGGTGGGAGTGGGAAGTAGGTTACATTTTGAGCTTAGAGGTCCAGGTAGAACGTCCTATAAGATGCATGGGTCTGGGACTCAGGAGACAGGGGCTGCACGTGCAGATTTAGGAGGCTTTGGCGCTTGGAAACACAACCACCCACCCAGAGAATTGACCAATCTGAGAAATTCCAGAGAAACATCGGCAAG
The DNA here is from genome assembly GCF_023851605.1 of Tamandua tetradactyla. Lineage (NCBI taxonomy): Eukaryota > Metazoa > Chordata > Mammalia > Pilosa > Myrmecophagidae > Tamandua > Tamandua tetradactyla. Next base: position 44,192,584 of record NC_135342.1, on the reverse strand, counting down.
TCCATAGAACATCAAAATGGGGTTACTGGAAATACTAAAGATGTGTAGCTCATTTTTCATTGAGTGGTACGGGGGATATTTTTTCCAAAGAAAAGAAAAGCCCAGGTCTCTAGATTTCAAAAACAAAAAGAAATTGTAGGCCGGGGGAGCACAGGGCTAGGACACTGGAAAGGGCACCAGAAGGCAGCCTGGAGGAGGCGGCTGTGAGGGGGCTCAGCAGGAAAGCCTCACCCTCTGCTGGCAAACCCTAGACAGCCGTTGTTGCAGACCTCACTACATCCCTGGGTATGCCAGCTCAAATCACAATGTCCAGCCCAGCCTCTTGGACTTCAAGCTTTCTGGGGCAGCCAGTGCTGCCTCTGGTCACACGCAGACAGCTCTCTGGAGCAGCTCTCAACCAGTGGCCTGCCCTTCACCCTTGGTGGGGTACTGCAGGCTCACGGGCTCCACACAGCTTCCGCACGTTTCCCAGAGCTCCCCAATAGTACATCCTCCAGTGGTGGCCAGCTCAGTGGTGCAGCTTCTATCGGCTGCCTCTGAGAGCCGATTCTGAGCATCTCTTCCCAGCTCCTCACTCAGTTATGTCCTTCTGGTAACCTGAAGTCAGTTCTGGGGGTAACATTTACACCACAATGCTACAAAGCAGGGCTTTTGTTGGCCCAGAGAGCCCCTTCCCAGTCCACCCCAGTCCCTCCCTACAATCTTAGCAGTACTGCCTGGCAACGGCCCCCCGCCCCAATCAATTAACTTGTATCAAATCCATGCTCAGAGGTGATCAGCCTGCTACCTAGTGGGCAGGTTGATTACATTGGATCACTTCTATCATGGAAAGGGCAGTGTTTTGTTCTTAACTGGAACAGACATGCACTCCGATGGTTCCCTTCCTTCTATACAGTGCTTCTGTGGAAACCACCATCCATGGATTTACAGGATGTCTTATCCACCATTGGTGTTCTACCCAGAAATGCTTCTGAATAAGGATCCCGCTTCAAAGCAAATGAAGTGCAGCTATGGGCACATGCTCATGGAATTTACTGGTCTTAATATGTTCTCCATCATCCTGAAGCAGCTGGATCGATAGAATGGTGGAATGGCCTTTTAAAGACTCAATTATGGTGCCAACTGGGTGGCAATACCTTGCAGGGCTGGAGCAATGTTCTCCAAGAGAATGTGTATCTTCTGAATCAGCATCCACTCTCTGGTGCTACTTCTCCCAAAGCCAGGATTCACAGGTCCAGGATTCAGGGGTTGGAACTGGGGGTGGCACAATTCACTATTAGCCCTAATGATCCACTTAAAAAGATTGTTTCTTCCTGTCCCTGCAAACTTAAGCTCTGATGGACTACAGGTCTTAGTTCCAAAAGGAGAAATGGCAGGAGGTTATATTTGTATGCCAATTCGTGGGCTGTGGCCAATGGTTTAGGGACACAATGGATGGTCAGAAACTTGGAAGGAACATGACTGGGAAATTGGTAACACAGAGGTCTGGGGAAGAGGTATGTGGATAGGCCTTTCTTATTGGGCAAGAAAGATGGAGATCTTTGTGTCCCATATGAATGCTCACCAGAGGGTAATGTCAGCAGAGGAAGATTTTAATAATCAAGTGGATAGGATGGCCCATCCTGGGGATATCAGTCAGCTTCCCTCCCTAGGCACTCCTGTCATTGCCCAATGGACTCATAAACAAAGCAAGCATGGTGGTAGGGATGGAGGTTATGCATGGGCTCAGTAACATGGACTTCCACTCACCAAGGCCAACCTGGCTATGGCCACTGCTGAGTGTCCAATCTGCCAGCAGCAGAGACCCACTCTCAGTCCCGCATATGGCATGGTGTAGAAGTGGTTCTGCACAATATACAGGTACCACCCAAAACTGGATAGCTTTAGCACTACAGCTCCTTTTCTGGGACATCCCTGAAGGGAAATCCTCCCGGTGGGCAGCACACCTAGTTGTTCATTTTGCTTGGGAGGAAGAATTTCTATCTCTCCTTCAACCAGCCAGCTTCTCGTGGAGAATTCATCAAAATCCTTCATGAGAGGTTCCCAGCTTGCAGCCTGCCCTGTGGCAATTCAACCTTGCCCATTCCCATAGTCACGAGAACCAATTCCTATCACTCAGAACACTGAGTAATAGTTTGGTACTCAGTGTCAGCTCCAGAAACACAGTGATTTTGTCTGTCATGCTCACTGCTGCATCTCCAGAGACCAGCACATAATAGATGTTCAGTTGGTATTTTGGGAAGAAATGGAAGAAGACGGGGGAGGGAAAGAAAATGGAGGGTGATGGAAAGGAGCAGGCAGGTATCACAGAGGTGGGGCATGACCAAGTCTAGAGGCCGTTAGTGTTCACTAGCTGTAATGGGGCATTCTCCCTCTGGAATCACAATAGGAAATATCCTGTAAGCAGAGTGGAGCCAGAGGAGACCCTTAGGCCAAGGGGCCTCATATTGTGTGCTAGATTTCAGTTAAGTCTGTTGGGCAGGTCAGAAAAGGTGGCATAAGTCCAATTCCTGTGACTTTTACCTAGACCCTGGCTCCTTGGGCAGGGGGTGAGTCTCTTTCCATTTTAACCCATTCTCTCACACAAAGATCTCCATCTTTCTTGCCCAATAAGAAAGGCCTATCCACATACCTCTTCCCCAGACCTCTGTGTCACCAATTTCCCAGTCATGTTCCTTCCAAGTTTCTGACCATCCATTGTGTCCCTAAACCATTGGCCACAGCCCACGAATTGGCATACAAATATAACCTCCTGCCATTTCTCCTTTTGGAACTAAGACCTGTAGTCCATCAGAGCTTAAGTTTGCAGGGACGGGAAGAAACAATCTTTTTAAGTGGATCATTAGGGGTAATTAGGGGTAATATCTCATTCTGTTCACACCCAGGTAGAGGGTATGACTCAGTCCAGTTCACACCCAGGCAGAGAGTATGACTCATCCACAGTGAACTAAGTAGGCCATACACCCAGGCCCTGATGCCCCTAATGTGCCTTGACTTCCCTCTGGGTCATCTCCCTGCCTGATCTCCTCTTATGGGCAAAAGTTATCTCACAAGAAGACCCTTCCTCTGAGAACCACTACTTGGGGCCCTACTGAAAGGGCCCAAATAGGGAGAAAGGGAGCATCAGTATCTGAGAAATATGTCTGTGGGCTTACATTTATATTTATAGAAGTAGGTACATGTATATATTTATTTATATAAATATATAATACATTTGTGTGCATACTTATTTATTTATTTATTTATAAGATGGAACACTTCACAAATTTGCTTGTCATCCTTGTGCAGGGGCCATGCTAATCTTCTCTGCATTGTTCCAATTTTAGTATATGTGCTGCCACAACAAGCACTGTATATTATTTTTACATGCTGCTTATAATAATGATTGCAAATTCTGCCACCTTGTTCAGAACTGGGGCCTCCACGATGAATTGGGTGCTCTGAGCATCATCTCTCCCACTAGATCTAAGGCACCAACCGCTCCAACACAACGTGGGATCAATAAGGATTCTACATACCTGGTTCTGTGGGGAGGGAGCAAGAAGGCACAAGCATCAGGCATCTTTATTTGTCCACATCTTCAGAGGGAAGACACCATTTATTAACAGAGAAGAAGGACCAATTCTATAGCAGAAGGGATGTGCAATACAGAAACAACATTTTCGTCAGCCAGGATGGCCATGGTCATAGCCTCTGACACTTGTTCCTCCAACATTCAACTGATGTTGTCTTCTTGGAGCCTCACCACAACACCTGGTGGCATTGGAAACAAAGCCCCATTTCACAGATGAGGGTGCTAAGGGACTCAGAGCAATCAAGTGATTTGCTCAAGATTACCAAGACAAGCACGGCGCCCACGCCCCGCAGCAGCCGACCCGCCCGCCCTCCTCTCCCCTCTTCGGCCTTCACCGACTCCTCCGCCACCGGCCTCGACAGCCTTGCCACCCTCACCTTTCCTCCTCCAGAACAGCTACTGGGGGAGTGTAGACAATACAGAGCAGCTCCCGGAGCCACGACGGAGATCAAAGGGACGGCATACCCCATCCTGGAACGGCTGACTGTCTGGGAGAACCAGCTCCGATGAGATCACCGAGGGGCGCGGGCTTTCCTGGGTGGGACGGCAAGCGGCCGGAGTCCCTCCCTTTCTCCTTCCCAGGCCAGCTGGCAGAATTGGACAGGCGGTCCCCTTGGGCTGCGGCGGCTGGCGCCCCCACCACGCGAGGCCCCCCGGACCAACTGAGAGAGTTGGGTCGGAAATCCCCAGACAGTGGAGAACAGTGACCGGGGGGTCCCTTCCAAACACGTGACTCCCCGGTCCGGCTGGGAACAGTGCACTCTCCCGGGCTGCGACAGCTGGCGCCCTCCCGCCACGCTTGACACCCCGGGCCGACTAGGTAATTCGGGCAGGCGCTCTCCCATGCTGCGGCGGCCGACGACCCTCCCCGCGTTCGGAACCCCGGGCCGGCTAGCACTCTTCCAAGACGCTTCGGCTGCCGAACCTCCCCTACGGCGAGAATTTTCCAGAGTTAAAGTACCCACAGCAACTTTCACTGGTGGAACCCGTAGACAAACGTGTGCCACGATCGCCACCTATTGGGCAGGATAAGAAAAACAGAACCCAGAGATTTCACAGAAAAATCTTTCAACCTGTGGGGTCCAACACCCAGGGAAATCTGACTAAATGCCCAGACGCCAGCAGAAGATAACGGATCACGCTCAGAAAATTGAAAATATGGCCCAGTCAAAGGAACAAACCAATAGTTCAAATGAGATACAGGAGCTGAAACAACTAATGCTGAATATACGAACAGAAATGGAAACTCTCTTCAAAAATGAAATCGATAAATTGAGGGAGGACATGAAGAAGACATGGGCTGATCAAAAAGAAGAAATAGAAAAACTGAAAAAACAAATCACAGAGCTTATGGAAGTGAAGGATAAAGTAGAAAAGATGGAAAAAACAATGGATACCTACAATGACAGATTTAAAGAGACAGAAGATAGAACTAGTGATTTGGGGGATGGAACATCTGAATTCCAAAAAGAAACAGAAACTATCCGGAAAAGAATGGAAAAATTTGAACAGGGTATCAGGGAACTCAAGGACAATGTGAACCGCACAAATATACATGTTGTGGGTGTCCCTGAAGGAGAAGAGAAGGGAAAAGGAGGAGAAAAACTAATGGAAGAAATTATCACTGAAAATTTCCCAACTCTTATGAAAGACTTAAAATTACAGATCCAAGAAGTGCAGCGCACCCCAAAGAGATTAGACCCAAATAGGCGTTCCCCAAGACACTTACTAGTTAGAATGTCAGAGGTCAAAGAGAAAGAGAGGATCTTGAAAGCAGCGAGAGAGAAGCATTCCATCACATACAAGGGAAACCCAATAAGACTATGTGTAGATTTCTCAGCAGAAACCATGGAAGCTAGAAGACAGTGGGATGATATATTTAAGTTACTAAAAGAGAAAAACTGCCAACCAAGACTCCTATATCCAGCAAAATTGTCCTTCAAAAATGAGGGAGAAATTAAAACATTCTCAGACAAAAAGTCACTGAGAGAATTTGTGACCAAGAGACCAGCTCTGCAAGAAATACTAAAGGGAGCACTAGAGTCAGATACAAAAAGACAGAAGAGAGACACATGGAGAAGAGTGTAGAAAGAAGGAAAGTCAGATATGATATATATAATACAAAAGGCAAAATGGTAGAGGAAAATATTATCCAAACAGTAATAACTCTAAACGTTAATGGACTGAATTCCCCAATCAAAAGACATAGACTGGCAGAATGGATTGAAAAACAGGATCCTTCTATATGCTGTCTACAGGAAACACATCTTAGGCCCAAAGATAAATATAGGTTGAAAATGAAAGGTTGGGAAAAGATATTTCATGCAAATAACAACCAGAAAATAGCAGGAGTGGCTATACTAATATCCAACAAATTAGACTTCAAATGTAAAACAGTTAAAAGAGACAAAGAAGGACACTATATACTAATAAAAGGAACAATTAAACAAGAAGACATAACAATCATAAATATTTACGCACCGAACCAGAATGCCCCAAAATACGTGAGGAATACACTGCAAACACTGAAAAGGGAAATAGACACATATACCATAATAGTTGGAGACTTCAATTCACCACTCTCATCAATGGACAGAACATCTAGACAGAGGATCAATAAAGAAATAGAGAATCTGAATATTACTATAAATGAGCTTGACTTAACAGACATTTATAGGACATTACATCCCACAACAACAGGATATACTTTTTTTTCAAGTGCTCATGGATCATTCTCAAAGATAGACCATATGCTGGGTCACAAAGCAAGTCTTAACAAATTTAAAAAGATTGAAATCATACACAACACTTTCTCGGATCATAAAGGTATGAAGTTGGAAATCAATAATAGGTGGAGTGCCAAAAAATTCACAAATACATGGAGGCTCAACAACACACTCTTAAACAACAAGTGGGTCAAAGAAGAAATTGCAAGAGAAATTAGTAAATATCTAGAGGCGAATGAAAATGAAGACACAACATATCAAAACTTATGGGACGCAGCAAAGGCAGTGCTAAGAGGGAAATTTATTGCCCTAAATGCCTTTATCAGAAAAGAAGAACATGCAAAAATGCAGGAATTAACTTTCCACTTGGAAGAACTGGAGAAAGAACAGCAAACTAATCCCAAAGCAAGCAAAAGGAAAGAAATAACAAAAATTAGAGCAGAAATAAATGAAATTGAAAACATGAAAACAATAGAAAAAATCAATAAGACCAGAAGTTGGTTCTATGAGAAAATCAATAAGATTGATGGGCCCTTAGCAAGATTGACAAAAAGAAGAAGAGAGAGGATGCAAATAAATAAGATCAGAAATGGAAGAGGAGACATAACTACTGACCTCACAGAAATAAAGGAGGTAATAACAGGATACTATGAACAACCTTTACGCTAATAAATACAACAATTTAGATGAAATGGACGGGTTCCTGGAAAGACATGAACAACCAACTTTGACTCAAGAAGAAATAGATGACCTCAACAAACCAATCACAAGTAAAGAGATTGAATTAGTCATTCAAAAGCTCCCTAAAAAGAAAAGTCCAGGACCAGACGGCTTCACATGTGAATTTTATCAAACATTCCAGAAAGAATTAGTACCAACTCTCCTCAAACTCTTCAACATAATCGAAGTGGAGGGAAAACTACCTAATTCATTCTATGAAGCCAACATCACCCTCATACCAAAACCAGGCAAAGATATTACAAAAAAAGAAAACTACAGACCAATCTCTCTAATGAATACAGATGCAAAAATCCTCAATAAAATTCTAGCAAATCGTATCCAACAACACATTAAAAGAATTATACATCATGACCAAGTAGGATTCATCCCAGGTATGCAAGGATGGTTCAACATAAGAAGATCAATTAATGTAATACACCACATCAACAAATCAAAGCAGAAAAATCACATGACCATCTCAATTGATGCAGAGAAGGCATTTGACAAGATTCAACATCCTTTCCTGTTGAAAACACTTCAAAAGATAGGAATACAAGGGAACTTCCTTAAAATGATAGAGGGAATATATGAAAAACCCACACCTAATATCATCCTCAATGGGGAAAAATTGAAAACTTTCCCCCTAAGATCAGGAACAAGACAAGGATGTCCACTATCACCACTATTATTCAACATTGTGTTGGAAGTTCTAGCCAGAGCAATTAGACAAGAAAAAGAAATACAAGGCATCAAAATTGGAAAGGAAGAAGTAAAACTATCACTGTTTGCAGACGATATGATACTATACATAGAAAACCCAGAAAAATCCACAACAAAATTACTAGAGCTAATAAATGAGTACAGCAAAGTAGCAGGCTACAAGATCAACATTCAAAAATCTGTAGCTTTTCTATACACTAGTAATGAACAAGCTGAGGCGGAAATCAAGAAACGAATCCCATTTACAATCGCAACTAAAAGAATAAAATACCTAGGAATAAATTTAACCAAAGAGACAAAAAACCTATATAAAGAAAACTACAAAAAACTGCTAAGAAAAATCACAGAAGACTTAAATAGATGGAAGGGTATACCGTGTTCATAGATTGGAAGACTAAATATAATTAAGATGTCAATCCTACCTAAACTGATCTACAGATTCAATGCAATACCAATCAAAATCCCAACAACTTATTTTTCAGAATTAGAAAAAACAATAAGCAATTTTATCTGGAAGGGCAGGTTGCCCCGAATTGCTAAAAACATCTTGAGGAAAAAAAACGAAGCTGGAGGTCTAGCGATGCCGGACTTTAAGGCATATTATGAAGCCACAGTGGTCAAAACAGCATGGTATTGGCATAAAGATAGATATATCGACCAATGGAATCGAATAGAGTGCTCAGATATAGACCCTCTCATCTATGGACATTTGATCTTTGATAAGGCAGTCAAACCAACTCACCTGGGACAGAACAGTCTCTTCAATAAATGGTGCCTAGAGAACTGGATATCCATATGCAAAAGAATGAAAGAAGACCCATATCTCACACCCTACACAAAAGTTAACTCAAAATGGATCAAAGATCTAAACATTAAGTCTAAGACCATAAAACAGTTAGAGGAAAATGTAGGGAGATAGCTTATGAATCTTACAACTGGAGGCGGTTTTATGGACCTTAAACCTAAAGCAAGAGCACTAAAGAAAGAAAGAAATAAATGGGAACTCCTCAAAATTAAACACTTTTGTGCATCAAAGAACTTCATCAAGAAAGTAGAAAGACAGCCTACACAATGGGAGATAATATTTGGAAATGACATATCAGATAAAGGTCTAGTATCCAGAATTTATAAAGAGATTGTTCAACTCAACAACAAAAAGACAGCCAACCCAATTACAAAATGGGAAAAAGACTTGAACAGACACCTACCAGAAGAGGAAATACGGATGGCCAAGAGGCACATGAAGAGATGCTCAATGTCCCTGGCCATTAGAGAAATGCAAATCAAAACCACAATGAGATATCATCTCACACCCACCAGAATGGCCATTATCAACAAAACAGAAAATGACAAGTGCTGGAGAGGATGCGGAGAAAGAGGCACACTTATCCACTGTTGGTGGGAATGTCAAATGGTGCAACCACTGTGGAAGGCAGTTTGGTGGTTCCTCAAAAAGCTGAATATAGAATTGCCATACGACCCAGCAATACCATTGCTAGGTATCTACTCAAAGGACTTAAGGGCAAAGACACAAACGGACATTTGCACACCAATGTTTATAGCAGCGTTATTTACAATTGCAAAGAGATGGAAACAGCCAAAATGTCCATCAACAGAAGAATGGCTAAACAAACTGTGGTATATACATACGATGGAATATTATGCAGCTTTAAGACAAGATAAACTTATGAAACATGTAATAACATGGATGGACCTAGAGAATATTATGCTGAGTGAGTCCAGCCAAAAACTAAAGGACAAATACTGTATGGTCCCACTGATGTGAACGGACATTCGAGAATAAACTTGAAATATGTCATTGATAACAGAGTCCAGCAGGAGTTAGAAACAGGGTAAGACAATGGGTAATTGAAGCTGAAGGGATACAGACTGTGCAACAGGACTAGATACAAAAACTCAAAAATGGACAGCACAATAATACCTAATTGTAAAGTAATCATGTTAAAACACTGAATGAAGCTGCATCTGAGCTATAGGGTTTTTTTTGGGTTTTTTTGTTTGTTTGTTTGTTTGTTTTTTTACTATTATTACTACTTTTATTTCTTTTCTCTATATTAACATTTTATATCTTTTTCTGTTGTGTTGCTAGTTCCTCTAAACCGATGCAAATGTACTAAGAAATGATGATCATGCATCTATGTGATGATGTTAAGAATTACTGAGTGCATATGTAGAATGGTATGATTTCTAAATGTTGTGTTAATTTCTTTTTTTTCCTTTCCGTTAATAAAAAAAAAGAAATTAAAAAAAAAAAAAAGATTACCAAGACAAGAGTATAGCAGAGCCAAGCTGTGAACTCTGTTCTTTAGCCAGCCCAATCTCCTCCTTTTTATGCTTTGCCAATTGCTTTTGAGGAATGGAGTTTCTGGTTCATATAATTTCCCAGGGAACTCTAGATAAAGCAGAAAGAAACCGTTGCTTCTGTCCACTTTGATGAACTCCTCATTGACAAGCAGTCAGTAAGCCATGACTGTGCCTTGGACCACGTAGGACCTTAGAGCCATCTGGATCTGGTCTAGGACTGGAGATGGACACTAAGCAGAATGAACCATCGCCCAGGATGGGTCTTGCTAGGGGCCAAGTCCACAAGATCAATATGGTCTCTTGGAATTCGCTTCCTTCTCCTAACAGTGGAGAAGTGGTTTGCCATCTTTGGTTCAGTTTGGTTTGTTGGATTCTGGTGGAGTTGCCATCTCCTCATGAAGACAGCTGCTTCTCCCATAAACCCTGTCCCTGTTGGTGGCATCACCAACCTCCCATGTGCTTGTATTATGACCACTCCTTTCTCCTTTATTCCTGCTCTTTCCCCAGAGCACATATGTGCATACACACAGCCAGCCAGTCACTTAAGCTTGTCATTACACCTGCATCAAACTCTTTGGCCATCTGTAGGTCAGGAAGCTGTATGGCTAGTTACAGAAAGCCCAACTCAAATCTATTGTCTCAGTTACCTGAGACATCCAAGGGTGTTCTGATTCAGGGGCTCCAATGACAGCATGAGAAGTTAGTCTCACTCTCTCCATCTCTCACTCTGCTTTCCTCTGTGTGGCTCTCTTGTCCCTCATGGAGAGCTCCAGACTCACCGCCTCTCAGCCACAAATCCCAATTCCCTAACTCTTCCAATGAAAATTGTGGGCTTGACTCTCATTGGCCCAAACAGGGACATTCCTGAACCAATAAATGTGGTCAAGCAATGGCTACACCATTTGGCTTAGCCAGGGTCTCAAGTCTACCCCTAGATCTAGGTATGGGATCCGTCCCATCCAAACCACTTGGGCTGAGTGAGGAAGGGGAGTTCCCCAAGGAAAATGGGGACGTTGTTACCAGAAGAAGCAAGAGTGGATGTTGAACATAAAAAACAAAAAATTCATCTTATCTCAGAAGCTAAGCAGGGTTGGGCCTGGTTAGTACCTGCATGGCAAACCACCTGGGATACTGGGTGTTGCAGAGATTTTGTTGTTGTTGTTCTTGTTGTGTTTTTTTAATGATGAAGTGACAGAGAACTTATTACCATTATTGCCTAGGTGAAGAATCAAATGATTATAAACTTGCCATACCTGTGTCTTAGTGTGGCAGTATGGGGCAATTGCAAGCTTTGGAATTAAAATCTGACAAATGCACCAAAAAAAAATTTTTAATCAGGGTTTAATTATTTTCTTAGAATCACAAACACCCAATTCTCTCTCATGCCCTATTTTTCTTTACCTAATAGTTTTCTAAAGCATTCATCAAACATTTTCAGCTTTTTTACAGCTTCATGAAGCAGTTCGCTAGTCATAATATATAAAGAGCCATTTATAAAGACTAATCAAATGGCACAACCTAACACTTTAATAATCAGGTAGAGTTTAATGTACTAAATAAATGGTTATAACTTGGTTTGACTATTCTACCATTTTATGTATTAAATACTTAATCTTCAAATTAAAAAAAAATTGGTGGGCTTGACTCTCATTGGCCCAATCAAGGACATCCTTGAACCAATCAGTGTGGTCAAGCAATGGGTACACCTTTTGGCTTAAACAGGGTCTCATACCTACCCCAAGATCTAGGTATGGGATCAGTCCCATACAAACCGCATGGACTGGATGTGGAAGGGAGTTTCCCCAAGGAAAATGGAGACAGTCTTACCAGAAGAAGCAAAAGAGGATGTTGAGCATACAAAAAAAAAAAAATCCTATGACATCCATCTCCACTCCAGGCTACCACCCAACTCAAGACCGCCATTATTTCTCACCTGGTCTTCTAACCAACTCCCTGACTCCAGCCTCCCCATCTTACCCATCCTCTACAGCTCAGAATCTTTCAACTCCTACTCAAAAAAATACTCTAATGGTTCCCTGTGGCCCAGCCCCTAAAATCCAAAGTCCTAGACCTGATACTCAAGACTTCCCTGCTCTGACCTCAACCTAACTCTTTGATCTCATTTCCTTCAGTTTTCCTTCACCCACTGATCTGACACTTCAGTCAAACAAGGCTAGTTACTGTTCTTCCCACACATCTGTTTTTTTACCTCCAAGGCTTTATATAGTTCATGCCGTGCCCTTCATTCCCACTCACTCCCACCTCCATTTCTCCAAATTCCTGAAATCAAGCCCAGCTTAATGGCCACCACCTCCAGGAAAGCTCATATTCTACTAAAGCTATGCCAACTCCAATTCGCCAATCCAGTCACTCCTGCCTCTACCGTCAACCCTTTATCACTTGTTCCTCAATAACCTTCTCATGGTACAGAACAGGAGTCATGGAATTGATTGGATCCAGGACACCATTCTCTCTCTCTTCAGGTCTTATTTCTGTTTGTCTTGGTAGGATGGCCTCATTTCCTGTCCTTTCAAGAAGCTGATGAAGGTGGCTGCTAGTGATTCTATCACTATCCTTCCAGAAGACGGAAGACCATCTTCCCTGATGGTCCTCCCTCATTGTCTGGGTAGAAAAGTCCAGAGAAGGTCACTGGCCCTGCTTGGGTCATGTGTCCTTCCCCGAACCAACTCCTGTGGCCTGAGGAATGGAGTTCTCTGATTGGCCAAACTTGTGTCACATGTCCCACCTTCCTAGATATCTGGAATAAGTTCCCCTCAGGACTCACCCCAGTGCCCCCTACCACACTCAGCCTGAGGATGGGTTCACATGGTGGATCATCAAATTAGGTGTCATTGAGCAATGGCTGAAGAGCTATCGATGAGGATGACACCTCAGTAACAAGAGTGGCTGCAGCAGTGCCAGCCAGCATTTCCCAGGGCCTGAGGGCCCAGCAGGCACAATTCTAACCACCTCATGTGTCCTCATTCCTCTGTTCCTCATGATGACCCTGAGGTGTAAGGTCAGTCATCAGCCCCATTTTACAGATGAGAAAAGTAAGGTACAAAGAAACTCAGTCTGGAGCTGAAGGGATACAGACTGTGCAACAGGACTGGATATAAAAACTCAGAAATGGACAGCACAATACTGCCTAATTGTAATGCAATTATGTTAAAACATTGAATGAAGCTGCATGTGAGGTATAGGTTTTTTTTTCTCTTTATTATCGTTTTAATTCTTATTCTGTTGTCTTTTTATTTCTTTTTCTAAATCGATGCAAATGTACTAAGAAATGATGAATATGCAACTATGTGATGATATTAAGAATTACTGATTGTACATGTAGAATGGAATGATTTCTAAATGTTTTGTTAATTTATTTTTAATTAATAAAAATATATATATATAAAAAAAAAAAAAGAAAGAAACTCAGTCACTTGCTGAAGTTCCCCAGCTAAGAAGATGAAAGTCCAGGATCTAAACCCCAGGAGTCTGGCCCCAGAGCCTGTGCTCCCATGCTGTTCAGGACTGTCAAAAAGTGCTGGTGGAGGGGCAAGGGAGTAGGGGTGAGTGTGTGCACATGTGGGTGCATATATGTGGGGAAGCAATAGGTGACCAAGGCCAAACACTAAAGCCAAATAGGAGTAGCTTTTAATAATTCGCCCCACTTCTTTCTGGAGTTGGGGTGCCATGGTCCTCTGAAGCTATGCATACACCACCGAGAGTGTTGCCCCTGTACACATAAACAGACCCTTTCCTTTACCTGGTCATTCTGTCCTTGGAAAATGGGGTGGGTATGGGACTGCATGTAAATGAAATCTTAATATTCAGACTTTGGGAATTGGAGACAGTACTTTAAAACTCTGGAGTGGAGGTTTCAGTGGCTAAGAGATTTCAAATAGAGTCAAGAGGTCATTCTGGAAGTTACTCTTATGCAAGTTTTAGCCAGATATTACAAATTGCCATGGTATGCCAAGGCCCAACCAACAGCATTCCTGAAAACCCAAAAGAAAACCTCGGGCTCTATCTAAGACTCTATAAAAGTTACTTATTAAGTTTATTTTTCAGAAACTCCAGATTGTTCCTATGCCAGATAAATCCTGAAGCTTAGAGGCACCAGTCTCTCCCAGTACATCAGCCAGTTGCATTCCCCTATTCCCTAATGCTGATGCCCTTTTTTAACATGAAGAAGTTAGAATGGTTATTGTCCAAATATCCCTGAAGATTGAGAGAAAGATAAAATGAGAGGGAGGAGTTGTAACAGAGAAGTTAGGATTTAACAAATGGTTATGACAACTGACTCATTATATAGATATTTGATTTTAGTTTCTAGTACATTAGAACAGCCAGAAGATAATACTTAAAATGTGGAACTGTAACCCATACTATATTTTAAATCTCACTCCATAACTACTCTTAAACTGTACTTTGAAATGATCACTTTTATGCATATGTTATATTTCACAATGAAAATATTTATAAAAATAACAATATGCATGGAGACAGCTCAAATGTCCATAACAGATGAGTGGCTAAACAAGCTGTGGTATATACATATGATGGAATACTACACAGCTATAAGATAGAATAAAGTTATGAAGCATATAACAATGTAGATGGACCTTGAGGACATTATTCTGAGTGCGATTAGCCAGAAAGAAAAGGACAAATACTTAATGGTCTCACTGATATGAACTAACATTAATGAATGAACTTAGAGAATTTCAGTTAAGAATAGAGGTCATCAGGAGATAGAAATAGGGTAGAGATTGGGTAATTGGAACTGAAGGGATACATATTGTGCAATGGGACTGATTGTAAAAATTCAGAAATAGACAGCACAATACTATCTGATTGTAGCACAATAATGTAAGTACACTGAATGAAGCTAAATGTGAGAATGACAGAGGGAGGAGGGCTGGGGGCACATATGAAACCAAAAGGAAAGATAGACGATAAAGACGGAGTTGGTATAATCCAAGAATGCCTAGAGTGTACAATGATAGTGACTAAATGTACAAATTAAAAAATGTTTTTGCATGAGGAAGAACAAAGGAATGTCAATATTGCAGGGTGTTGAAAAAAGATGACCATTCATATTTAAAAAATAGCAATATGCAAAATAAAATAAAATTGTAAAAACCTCTGGGGTGGATCCCCATGTAGGGAATCCTAAAATGTCCATTTCACACAGCGTCTCATACGTGTGTGCACATGTGTGTGTGTGTGAGTGTGTATGCACAGGAGAGTGGGGGTGGGGTCCAGGATCAGGGGGACCACTTTCCACCTCCACCTGCCTCCACAGGGTCACAACCTCTAATCAGCATCAATTTTCCATCTTCCTGAAAACAGCCTAGCGGCCTGGCAGGGAGCTTCTGCCTGGTTCTGCCCCTGCTCTGAAGGAGGAAGTGTGATGTGACATGGCCCTCATCTCCCATGGGTGCTCTCACCTCCCCTGCCCTGCAGCCCTTACTTCACCTCCCACTGTGGCCCTCACGTCCCCCCATGGCCCTCACCTCCCAGCCTCACCCACCAGCCTGGGCCCCACTGAGGAACTATGGGGACCAGCAGGGCTGAGGGAGCAGCCACAATGGCACCCCCTCCCCCAGACTCAGGCAGGTCCCAGGAAAGAAGACACTGGGGTCTCCCTCCACCCCTCAATCACCGCGGGGTCCACCACCTCCCAGCACCTTCATCTCCTCCCTCAGCGACAGGTGTGGCAGGGAAGCGCTGGGAGGCTGTGGGAGATGGAGACTCCGCTGCCCTAGAACATCAACCAGAGCCTCAGGCCAGGACGCCCCTGAGGAGGGACCAAAAGGAGACAGACAGACAGACAGAGGCAGAGAGAGTGAGAGGTACACAGGGAGAGAGAGAAAAACAAAAGAGCAAAGGCAGAAAGATGAAGACAAAGAGATGGGGCAGCCCCTCCCTTGCCCCTTCCTTGCCCCCACCCTACAATGCCTCTGGCTGCCTCTGCTCTTGGGGCCAAGGACAAGGTGGGGAGATGGGCAGGTAAATGTAGGGCACCTTCGTGGCTTTGGTTTTGATTCTCCTCAAAGTTCATAAACAGGGCAAGAGTCTCCAGAGTTGAAATTAGTGAGGACAGACGCGTGGTCATTGCCCCACCTGACCCCTCCCTGACGGTGAACAGTCTGGTGTTCAGGAGGTCCCAGGACCACTTTGGTTATTTGGCCAAAGCTCCAAAAGCCAAAGCCCATGGCCACTGGGCCCAGCAGAGTAACAAGGGGGGGGGGGGATTGAGGGACAGCTGGGGGGACAGCATCTACCCCCCATCAGGGGTTCTGACCCCTCTTTCTACCCCACATCACACAAGAGGCCCTCCTTTCAGAATATCATATTTCTCCAAGGGAACATGAACTTGCTGTCTTTCTTTGTCCGTAACCACCTGTGTGACCGTGGTTAACCCTTCCCCTTCTCAGAGCTTGTGGCCACCACGGATAGAGTAAGGGGCCCTTCTGGGATTGGCATTCTACGATCCTGTGACACTCTCTTGGTCCTCACTCCCCTTCAAGGCTGGGGACACTCCCGCAGGATGCTGCTCAGGTCCCCAGCACTGTCCACCCTGCCTCCCCCCCCCCCCGCCCCCCGCAAGCCCTCTATAGGGCCCAGCTTTTTATGTATGCCCTACCTGCCTCATGTCCCATCTCTTGAGGGCCTTGCCCAGGATCCATATAAACACCATCCATGGAAACTAAGGTGACCAGGAGGTGAGACAGAAGGAGTGAACAGCCTAGAAGCGCTCACCGGGGCACTAAAAAGTGGGTGGTGGCAATTTAAGACAGGTCGGTGTCCAAAACAGAGTGGCAGGACTCCCCCACCTCACTAACTTCCCTACACACACAACTAGACTGACCCCAAAGCCAGAGAGCCTTGGGGCTGGAATTACAGGTCAGAAAACCTCTCTCCCAGGTGGGTGGTGGTGGAACGGGAAAAGCCGTGAAACCTTCCAGGAGGGTGATGGGCAGGGGAGCAGACCCCACGACCCCCAGCACCCCTGCCCCGGGTTTCATGGGCCCTGGCAGCCGGCCGGGGGGCACCGGGGGGGCGGGAGGGGCACCGGGGCCCTTCCCGGACCCAGCAGCGCGCGGCGCGGAACCACAGCCTGCGCCAAATATCAATCGCATCGCGCAGCCTCGCTCCCCACCCCCATTCCCGAAAACCAAAGGCGCCCCTTCCAGAGAAGAAAAAAAGCGCGCCTCATCATTAATAGCGCTGGCGGCAAGGTAAAGCCGCCCGCCCCGGCGCCCTCGCCCACGTTTACGCCAGCGAGCCTTTCGTCCCCACGCGCGCACGCGGAAAGTTTACTGTTGTATTTCGGCCTTTTTTCAGTCTCCTCTGCCTTTTAAGCAAGGGGAAGGGTGCCGAGGGGTCAAAGCCTCCTCCCCCAGCTCCTCTCCCTGCTTCAGTCCTTTTAGAAAAACACCCAAAGCCATAATTTGTCTTAGAATTTCTTTTGAAACAGCTACAAGAAAGACTAACGACTGCTCTTTTCCCTCTGTTTCTGATTCCAGCCATCCCTTTATCTGGCTTTCATTAGAGCCTCGGCCGCGCCTCTTTTGTGGGAGAGACTGGAGGGAGCCGAGGCAGTTTCCCAGCCGCTGTGATGTTGCTAAAGATTAAAAAGGAGCTTTGAAGCCGCACCAGTTCTCTCTGCGCCCCCTCGGTACAGGACCTCAGAAAGACCCAAGCCATCTGGCAAACCTGACATAAAGACAAAATAAAGTGATTGAAACAGTCTCTTCAAAGCCACAATGGCAGATTTGTTGATTTGGGCGTTATCTTTCATGCGACGCCCTCAGAAGTCACCAGAACACCCAGGTAATCTCGGGCCGGCTTGCCTGGAGTGGATGGAGCCTTCCAGGCCCGGCTCCGAGAGGGTTCCAGCCATGTCTGGTGGGGGCCGAGGGATGGACTGAGGGTCGCTGGAGCCAGACCCCGGAAGCTCAATGACTGGATCCAGAGTTGGGGACTCCACCATGGCAAACAGTCAGGCTGCCCACCCTGGTCCCCTCCTGGTCCTCCTCCTGGAGCTGATGCGAGGCTGTCCCGAGCAGCAGGGGGTGGTGGGGACATGAAAGGCCGCTGCCCTAATTGCAAGCGACAGCCCGTTAGTAACGCCCTGGCAGCTTCCGTATCAGAACCCGCTTCTCCAGACACTTCTCACGGCTTCTCAGGGCTGGGCAAGGCCTGAGCAGATGGCTGTCTGCTGGAGACCACGGGAGGGTCTCCCTCCGCAGACTGACAAGGGAACACCCTGGAGGCACAGAACCAAAGGCACCCCACCTGACACCCACGTGGCCTGGGAGCCTGGCCAGCCCTGGGCCTTGGCTTGGCCTTTTAGCAAAAGGGCCGGGCCCCAGGCTAACCGGGCAGAGTGCCTCTTCCCCTATGGGCAGCGGCGCCTGGAGCGCGCAGAGTCTTGGCTCCTGGATGCTCCACAGGCCTACAGCGGGGCCAGGAGGAGATGGGGTCAGAGCCAGTCCTACCACTGAGCAGGCCCTCCCACACGGGTCACCCCCCAGAGGACCCCACTCTCCTGCAGTGTCACCCACTGCTGACACCATCTGAGATGTCTCAGACGTCTCCCCTTCTCTGTGCCTCCACTGCCCTGTTATGAAATTAAGAGGGTGAGAGTGTACCCAAGCTATTCAGGTGCTGGAGAGAATTGGGGATCTGGAAACATTCCTGAAGGGCCAATGTGCCCCTCTGCTTTGATCTGTTACCCACACTGAGCTTCAGGGTACCATCTCTGGACTTTTCTTTTTTTTTTTTTTTTTTAAGATTCTGCCAATTAAAACATATGATTTAAAAGCTATTGGTCAAATGGGTCTCAATTCCTTCCTTCTGACTTTGAATCTATGATTCTAATCAGACCTGATGAGCTAAACTTCATTCTACCCAGTTTCAGCCAAATGAATAGTTCACGCAATCAGACCACTGATCAACAAGCAAGCACCTACTCTGCACCCTCCTCCCGGGAAAATGCAGTATGCACCTGCCCTCAAAGACCTGGCCCAGAAAGGATGGGTTACCCTCTGCTTTCTAAATCCACAGAGGGCCTGCACCTGGAAAGAGGGCCTCTGTTACAGGCCTGGGGAGCAGCCCACCCATACCCACTTTCTTTGCCTCCTCCTTCTGGCCAGATGCAAACCGAGGTCTCAGCTCCTCCTCCATTCCTCTGCCTCCATCAGAGGGCCCAGGGAGGAAATTTCTTGTCACAGCTGGTCCCAACCACCCTTTCCTTCCTCCTAGAAGTACAGCTGGGCCCAGAGCCAGGGTGGGAGCTTCATCGTAGAGATTGCCTTTGGCAGTGACGTGGCAGCGTGAGATTAGACTTCCATCTGTGTGTCCTTCAAAGAGAAAGTACAGCTCCAAGGAGAGCAGGATCAGATAAGTACACGTGGGAGGGGGCATCTTATCCACAAGCCCCTGAAGAGATCCCTCCAGGTATTCAACAATTTATCACTCCTTTTCCAACCATGCTTCCCCATCTCCTTGGTGAACTCCTACTCACCCTTCAAAACCCATATCCAATGTCACTCCCTACGTGAAGTCTTTCTGAACTTTTTCATCCCTCAATTCTCATGCCACTTCATCCACAACGGTCTTGGATAGCTCTGGAATTGAGCAACAGTAAGTTTTCCAGAAAGAAGACACACATCTAGAATAGTCAAAGAACCTTGGTTCGAATCCCAGCTCCCTTATGCACCAGCTGTAATATGAGCCTTATATATATAAAAGCTTAAAATTATGCCCAATGCACAGAGACACTCAAGAGAAGCTAACTTCATGTTTTCCCTACTAGACTGCGAGCTTCTCGAGGACAGGGCCCAGGTCTCCATTCATTCATTTATTCATTCTGAGCTATTGTTGAAGACTAGGCACCAAGCCAGAAGCTGGTTATATGGCAGGTCACGAGACAGACACTACCCAGATGCCCATAAATCTTACAGTAGGTCTTCCTCACCCAAGTATCTCCAGCACTTGCTTTGGCTGATGCTGTTCCCACCCTGGTGTGAAAATGAGGCCTCCCAGGTGGTCTGGCCAAGGGCAGGTCTACCGAGTCCAGGCTGCAAGTTGCCTATACCCTAGGACAGGCAGCAGCCTTTCTCCTGTGTGAGGCTTCCCAGGAGTCAGAGCCTTGGCTGGGCACTCGGGGAGGAGAAAGGCAGAGTCACCATCATCTCCACCCTCAGATTGCTGATGGGGAGACGTTTACCTTATCCCTGTGGAGCTCTCAGCCTGATGGAAAAAACAGGCTAACCTTGGCAAACTCCCAATCTGATGGAGGATGGACATCTATCAGATTAACAACTCCTAATCTGATAAATAGTGGAATCACCTCTTCCCTGATACTTGTAACTCTTGGTCTGTTGGGACAGACACTTATCCCTGTTCTTGGAATTGCCAGTCTGATAGAGGAGACATGTGGCTCCTGACCTTGGCCCATTCTAACACAAATGGGGATGAAATTGTTCCTGCTTCCCAGATCTGATGGCAGAGGCAGTCTAAGCCCAGAGATAGCTTGAGAGTCAGATAAAACAAAACAAAACAAAACAAAAAGAGCGATGACACATAGAGACGCTTTGAAAAGCGAGTTGTGCAATGTCTCTGTTTGGCTGCAGACTCAAAAGTGATATTCCCAGCTCTGCAGCCGCTCCATCCTGATCTCCAGGGCTGGACACAAACGACACGGCCCCATCCACCTCAGAAGCACCCAGCTCAGCCTCCGCAACAAGGAAACCAAGCTGGAGCTGGCCTGAGGCCCCCGTCGCTGGCATCTCGTGCCAGCCTTGCCAGGGGAGGCTTTCTCACGATCAGGGACATCTGGGCTGGCCCAGCTCCCAGAGGCCACCGACATGAAAAGCGAGGGGCTCGGCGGAAACACCATCTGCACATCATAAAGCCGCTTGGTGGTTCCCAGAGGCTGCCTCCAGCTGCGGCTGTGCTGCCCGGGGAAAGGAGAGGAAGGCACCAAGTGGGCAGGCGGGGGAGGCCCAACAGGGAAAAGGACAGCCAAAAGGGGATGGCCGGGCTGAGTCTTCCACCTGGCACCCTCTGCACTTTGGAAATAAATGTGGCCTGGTCTGTCTCCCTGTGGCTGAACCAGGGAGACAGACTGGCAGTGGGCTCTGCCTATCCCCAAAGGTGACTTGGTGACACGGGGCAGGACACATAGAGGCGAGGCTCTCACGTTTAAGGGTTGCACCGCCTGGGCTCAAATCCCAGTTCCACTTCTTAGGGAGTGAATTCACTTTGCTGAGCCTCGGTTTTCATATCTGTAAAATGCAGGTGATGATGAAACCATACCCACACCGTGGGAATGCTGTAAGAATTTTAAAAAGTAAAATATGTGTGTACGTTTAAAATCTGTGCATTAAAAAAAAAATCATTATAATAGAGATCACGTATGCCCCATGCCCAGCTTAAAGTAAGCCGTATTTGCTCTCATTCTAGTCATTGTGATCGTCCCTCCCGGTGGAGGTGGAGCCGGGGCCGTTGAGGATGTTTCATTGGCTGCCTCACCCAAGGTCCCGCCTCCTGCACCATGGCCACAGCTGACTGGAAGAGGGTTGGCACCTGGTCCCAGGGCAGCTTGCCTATTGGCAGTTGAGCTGAGCCTACCAGACTCTTGGTGGAAAATGCGAACCGGGCTTAGGCTGTCGAATGATGACCACCGTTGGGCCCAATAGACACAGAGAGGAGGAGAAAGAACAGAGCAGCCTGAGAACAGCAGCAATGAGGCAAACACATCGTCCTTTCATAGGAGAGACAGAAAGGGATGTGAGTGGGCGGGAGGGCCTCCGGTCCTGGGCTCTGGGTTCCTAGGTGAGTTTGCAGTAGGCAAGGTGGCACGGTATTTCCTGACATTGGAGGCTACAAGATGAGCCCAGCCAAATACTACAGACTCCTGCAGACACCTGTGCCTGCTCTAAGCACCTACGGCCCACCTACCCTAGACCAACAAATACACACCTTTTTACTTTTTCTTTACAACCCCCCACCCGCATCTGAACAACTTTCCAAATGGTGAATCCCCATGAAGACTATAATTTTGTTGAGAAGGAGAACCGAATAGTTCCGAACAATAGAGTTTTTTGAAAAGGGTGAAGAGAGGGGAAGAGAAGAAATGGCTGGCAGTGGGAGAAAATATATATAGGGAAAGAGAGGGAGTTAATGGAGAATGTCATGATGCATCAGAACTGTGGTGTATGGTCCTTACAGTAAAACTTTATTAAAACCACAATCCTTGCCATCTCCCAGTTCTGCTGTCCTCCACATGGGCCCCATTCATAGAGAGCTTGCCCCTCATGGCTGTCGAGAAAGATGTCAGCATCTCCTAGAGCCACCGTCTTGGTTTGAGTTCACCCAGAAGCAGACCCCAAGACAAGGATTTGAGTGCACGTGGTTTATTTGGGAGACAATCACAGGAAGGGGAAAGAAGCCAACGAAGGGAGTGAAGCCAAGAAAATGGATATTCTCAAGCCAGTCGTCTGTGGGGACCTCTAAGACAGTGTAGAACATTCACCTTAGAGGAAATTATGGTTTTTGTCCACCAGCCCCTGTCAGCCACTCAATGAGGGGCTAGGACTAAGATGAAGCAGGTCACACCTCACACCTCAAATTTTGCACCTCAGATGCCTGGCTTGCCATGCCCTGGTCCCAGCCCTGGTTGATCTGTAGTAGCATTAATTTCTTAAATCTCTGACCTGCTGCACACATGAACAGAGCAGAGAGAGAGAGAGGCCCCAGCCAAGAGTGCCAAGGCCTGGCAGTTGGAAGTCCAGCCCCTCTGCATGGAAATAGTAAATGCCAAGGCGGAGTGGTCTGGGCATCAACAACTGGCCACCCTTCCCAGCAAAAATCTCATCATATCTCAGAGGTTCTGATTGGATCACATGCTTGGCCCTAAGCTGGTCAGAGGGCAGAGAGACACAATATGCTAACTGAGTTCATTTGGGAGGTGGAGATTTCCTCTGCATTTCATTAGAATGGATGAGGGGTGGACTGCAGCAGTGGTGAAATGGGTGCTGGGCAGCTACAAAAACAAAATGCACAAATGACTACTCTCAGCTCCAAGTTGCCAAGTCAACTGGAAGATGAGACGTTTTGGTTTGGCTGGTTAGAAGCCCTGTCCATCAAACCTTTTAGCTGACCGCTTGTCCTTCTCAGTGCTTAAAATATTAATTGAGCACTGATCTGTGCCAAG
The DNA here is from genome assembly GCF_023851605.1 of Tamandua tetradactyla. NCBI lineage: Eukaryota > Metazoa > Chordata > Mammalia > Pilosa > Myrmecophagidae > Tamandua > Tamandua tetradactyla. The sequence continues at coordinate 44,169,291 of NC_135342.1, read as the reverse complement.
CTCTTGGGGGGGTGCTGGGTGGGGCAAAAATGAAAACTGTCATTCCTGTTCCTTGGGAGCTCACAGGCAAGGGTGGCACTGGGTGGAAATAACAGCTATGACTCTTTCAACTACCATTTCATCAAATCTATTAATGAGATCCCACTAATTATAGGACACGCCAAGAAAAAAACAAATAAAAACAGCCAATTAAATTATGTTACACCACTGATTGTAAAATTCATTCCAATTTCAGAGATATGAAATGTAAAAAGAAAGTATATCATAAAACTAATGGTCTATGGTAATATTCATGTCATTTATAAAGGATTTTTCTTAGACATTATCTCATTAGCTGTTCACTACAAACTTACCAGGGGTAATATCACCCCTATTCTCCATTCCAGAGAGATTAGTGACTTGCCCAAGATCACTCAGCTACTAAAGATAAAAGTGGGACTCAATACATATCTGTCTGGGGGCAGGCCAAGACATTTCTGTTCCCAGGAATTCTCTTCCCTTCCAGGCAAGGTCTTCCTTTTTGATCCTGGCTCACGGTGCCGTTGCCCCCTCACTCCCAACTCTCCTCCCGGTTCCTGCCAGCAGATGTCCTTCTCAGCCAGCCTTCTCTTCCCAAACCTGAGCCCTGCCAAATATTCCATTTTTAAGGATGCAAACCCTTGTCTCTCAGAACACCTAAAATTAGAACTCTTTGCAGAGGGTCTAACATGATAGTTTCCTTACTTCTATGCCTCAGGGATTCCAGGCTGAGATCCAGGGCTAGCCTCATGGGTACATGGACTGGGCAGTCCTACAGCACCTGAACTTAGCTGAATGCTCTTGAAATTTTCAATAACTTTTAGCAAAGTTCCTGCATTTTCATTTTACACTGAGCCCCACAAGTTACATAGCTGGTCCTGCTGAGAATGGTCCCCACTATTCTAGAAAACATTTGAGTAAAGAATTGGCCTTGTAGTCTCTATTCTTGGGGTTCTTGAGGTCAGGTACTGAGTCCAGATCACCTCTTTACACTGTGGGAACCGGCAGTGCTTAGAGCCCTGAACAGAGGGAGATATACCAGGTAGCCAAATCAGCTTCTATGTTCTTTCCATTTCAAGTGACAGAAATCAACTCAAACTAGCCAAAACTGACAAGAGAAATTGATTGACCCGCTGGATTGAAAAGTGTGAGAGGTTGATGAACTTCAGGCTCAGTTGGATCCAGGCACTCGAACATCATCATCATGAAACTGCTTTCTCCATTGGCTTATTCCTCAGGCAGTGTCATGGTTACGGACAGGTGTCAACTTGGCCAAGTTGTGGTACCTGTTCATCTGATTGGGCAAGCGCTGGCCTGTCTGTTGCAATGAGGACATTTCATAGGATTAGGTCATGATCACATTAGCTACATCCACAGCTGATTCCATTTGTAATCAGCCAAAGAGGAGTGTCTTCTGCAATTAGTGATGCTAAATGCAATCATGGGAAGCCTTTTAAGGAGGACTCAGAGGAGACAGATTGCATTCCTGCTTTGGCTGGTGAGCCTCTCCTGTGGAGTTCATCCAGACCATCCATTGGAGTCATCGGCTTCGCAGCCTGCCTGTGGATTTTGGACTCTGCGTTCCTACGGTCACGTGAGACACTTTCATAAATTTTATATTTGCAAGTGTTCCCTGTTGATTCTGTTTCTCTAGAGAACCCTAACTAATACAGGCAGCATCTCTCAAGTAGCACCAATGGCCCCCAAAGCTCCAGGCTGACATACTCATAGCTTATCAATCTCTAGAAGACTTGTCACCAAAAATTCCCATCCAAGTCCTCAGAATCTTGACCAAGCCTGTCACGTGTCTGTGCCTGCACCAATCACTAACCAGGAGCTGTGAGATTCTCATTGGCCAGGCCTGAGTCACAGACCAAGTCTAGAACCAATTACTGGGCCTGGGAGCTAGGAGACACTCACTGGTAAACTTGGATCACGTGCCCACCGCTGAATCAATCCCTGGTCCTGGGAATTGTGATGCTCTCACTGGCAGCTTGGTCATGGGTGGGGGTTGGGGAGGAAGGCTCCCCAGAGGGAAGTCAGGATGCTGTTTTTGGGGTAAGAGAAAACTTGATGCTGGATAGCGAAAACAACCAGTGAGTGCCCTGCCTCTCTCCCATTTGGTCCCATAGCTCTAGACAGCCTTTGAAGTATGTTGATCAGGAAGAGCAACCCTGGGAGCCGAGCAAATGGGGAAGGTCACAGACCCAGGAAAGTCAAAGGTCAAGTGTGGGAGAATCAGCTGGGTCAGGTTGGAACAGGCAGGTGCCAAGGTCTCAGGCCGGCGAAGGCCCGAGGCTAGGCGATCACTCAGCATGCTTGCCACTGGTGGGCTACCTTGTCTGCAGACTCAGATAAACAGGAGGCGAGCAGTGGGCTACAGGTGACTCCTGCCCCTGCCTGCCCTTATTGAGCCAGGCACTGTCTGTCCTAAGCGTTTTGTGTGCATCAACTCATTAACTCATCACCAGGGAGGTTGGTATATTTATTACCCCATTTTATAGATGAGAAAACTGAGACTTCAGAGAACTTAAGCAATGATCATACAGCAAAGAGAGGGCAAAGTCATGGATCTATCTATAAAACTCTGAGGCCCCTAAGATTCTTGCCTGAGGTTCCCACAGGGCCTGACCTGATATCACTATTTGCTTAACTAATATATGTCAAAATGAGAGCCTGGGGGTTCAGGGGCCACCACTGCCCTCTCCACCCTTGAATGGATCTTACCCCTGTCCTGGAGGAGAGCATCAGGCTCACACTCAGGCGATGCCTTCTGCTGAATCATGGAAGATAATGTTTGGAGCCTGTACTGATCACTGTGGTGAACCTTAAGCCTCACAACACCCCAGTGGAAGAGAAAGTTTTTGGTGACCCTGAGCTCTCATAGTATAGGTCACTATCTATGCAGCTTCCAGAGTGGAGTTACAGTGGGGGGGCGGGGGGGGGAGCCCACGTTTAACGTGAATTCATTCAGCAACCCCCACTGTTCTCCCTCTCTGAGGCAGACACCATGCTAAGTGCTGCTAGGGGTACAGAGATGAGTGATGTGGCCACCTGCCCCCACTCCCCACCTGGGAAAAGGAATAAGTTGCTACCAGGGACAACCAAAGAACACAGAAAGAATGGAAGCCCTGCCTATCATAAAAGAGGAATTCTTCGATCTAATCATTGGGACAAGAAGCACGGATTACATGTGTGCTCAGTGCTGTGTGCAGGGAACACGGCAGAAAGCAAATCAGAAAAATACACACATGAGACCCTGGTCCTCATGAAGTACTCAGTCTAATGGGGAGACAAACAACAAACAAACATGTCCTGGCAAATTTGATGTGTTGTCAAAGAAACAGGAAAGGAACAGAGTGCTATGCCAGACACTAAGAGGGCACTCATTTGGGCAGGTTTTTAAGAGTCGCTTCTCAGGCAAGTGATAGAGGAGAAGGGCTAGCCGTATGGAAAGTGAGGGAACAGCATTCCAGAATAAGGGAACAGCATGGGGAAGGTCCTGTGGGGGGGGGAAGAGTATGATCTGTACATTCTGGCTGGAGGGTAATGAGCAAAAGTGAATTGTGGCACAAGGTGAGGCCAAGAGGAGGGCCAGGGATCCTGATCACACAGGGCCTTAGAGGCTGAGGCAAGGAGCTCAGATTTTATCTAAGTGCAGCAGGAGATCACCTAAGGGTTGTGAACAGGACAATCATGTGGTCTGATCTACCTGTCACTCTGGCCATCACAGGGAGAGCAGGTTGATGTAGACCAGAGAGGAAGCTGAGAGATATGGTGGATCGAACTCAACGTCAAGAGTGCACAGAAGACCGGCTATTTCTTCCAGTTGTGGGGGATATTCCCACCCCCACCCCATCCTGAATAAAGGGAAAACTTTTTTCTTCCTTTTCTGCCTGAGAAACTAGAAGAAGCCCATTCGCCAGTGCTTTCCAAAACACCTATGTGCATGGTTAAACAGCAACAAACCAACAGCAGTTCTAAGTCTAAGAAATCAACCATGTTGTAAAATTTAGCGTGAATAGATCTGGCTGATCTCACAAATTTTCTCCCAGGATTGAGAGTGTCAGCAATTCCAAGTCTGAACTCCTCTGGCCTTGGAAAGACAAGATCGCAGCAGGGAGACAGAAAAGGGCTCTCTAGTTGCGTTACCTGAGCAAATGAGCACATCTGCCTCTCCACGAGCAGGGCCAGCTGGACCGGGTCGATCAGAATTTGGTCAGTAGGCAACAGCCTCACTGCCAGCTCTTAAGAAGTGACCAGTCTTGGGGGGAGATTTGACATTCAGTGAGAAGTTGAGTTCGCTAAATACATTGTGTTTTTACACAACATCAGCCGAAGTTATGTAGCAAGGTGACTCGGGGGCCCGTTCATCTCTGGGCAGAAAAAAATGCCACCCCCATAGCTCACATCCTCCCTTTACTGGATCCCGCACAAATACTTCCCTCCAGACAGGAGGGATTTAACCCCACATGGCACATGGAGAAACTGAATCTAGTGGATATCTGTTTGGGATTTGTTTTTGCTTTATTGTTTTGCCTATCCAGCATCCATTTTCTTTAATTGATAATTGCACCCTAATTTTCCCTGGGGCCCCAACTTAGGCCAAGCTCCAGGAGTAGACTTGTGATCTAGGCTTGGTTTATTGCTGATTTCCACTCTCATCTCTTCATAGTGGTTGGTTCAGCGTGGGCACACAGTCTAAATTGGTCTAATCAGGTAACCTCACGGCTTTTGGTGAACCACTAAGGGAAAGGAGCAATCTCTCTTCTCCAGCTGGGAAGTGCTAGAGCCCTGTCTAAGAATGGGGCCAGAGCAGAAGGAAGCAATGAGAATGTCTGGATCTTGTGCCATCATCTGAGCTCCTGGGTGTAGCCGGACGTGAAGCTCAACCTTGTGAGAGGTGGGTTTTTGTCACCAGCACACAGAAGCATCCTGTCATGTGGAGGTCCAGCCGTCCGAGGTTGAGGACCAGGCATTCTGGTTTCCAGTCCTGTGCCCTAACTCTGCATCGCGTTCCAGATGACTTTACTCAGCGCACATCCAAACGCCACTAATCTACGTGGCTTAGTAGTCTGCTAAAAGATGGAATTTTAAAAAGAAAAACATCTGATCTTTTCAGTGTTTTGTCTATTGGAACCACAGAGCTATGGAAGGACCCATAGCGGTCATATCATTCAGTGGTTCTCAAAGATTTTTAGCAACTCCTTATTTCAAATGAAGTCTTAAACAGAACCCTTATGTATAAGAAATAAAAGCAGTAGCTTGTGAGTACGAATGTATTTCATTTTATTAAATGAAAAGCTCTGACATATATAACATCAATCAATAAGGACCCAAACTTCAATGTGCTATTTATTTCCAAAGCATAAAAATTAGTTATATAATAATTTGCACACGTGTGGGGTTTTGTTTTCATATAGTTTTTTAATAATAATTTAGTACGAAGTTTCTATCTGGTTTGATAGAAAAGTTTTGGTAATGAATGGTGGTGATGGTTCACATCATTGTGAACATAATTAACAGGCAGCACTGAATTATATATTTGAATGTGATGAAAAGGGGAATTTTTAGGTTATTTATGTTACCAGAATAAATTTTTTTAAAAAACAGGATTGTACAACACAAACAGTGGACTCTATTGTAAACGATGGACTATAATTAATAGAACAATTATTAACATGTGCTTTCATGAATTGTAACAAATGTGCCATACTTATGCAAGGTGTTAATAGTAGAGTGGTATGTGGGAACGCTCTATTTTATGCATGATTCTTCTATAAATGTACAACTGCTCTAATAAAAACATACATTTTTTTAAATAATTGAGACAAATGAAAAAGTCCCTTAAATCTTTTCTATCCTTCCACCTGGTATGTGAGTTTAAAAAAAAAAAAAAGGTATCTGAACTTGTCTGGTTTTGTTAAAGTTCTCCTCTTGATATCTGATTGCTATAACTTTAGAGAGAGGCTCCCTTCTTCCTATACAAGAAAATGAAGTGTATAATCTAATGTTCTAGAGCTGGTGCTTCTCAAACTTTAATGTATACATATATTGCTTCCATAGTTCTCAGTGAGGCGGGAGGGGAGCAAGCTTCTGCTCTTCTAACAAGCTCCCAGGTGATGCTAATGCAACTGGCCCACACTTTGAGTAGCAAGGCTCTAAAACTAAAGGAGTATCATGGATATAGGTCCTGAGGCAGGAAGGCAAGAATTACTACTAAACTCTAATTTGAAAAGCAAAGTGGAAAAAAAATTTTAACACGCAAACAAAATTTATAATAATAATATTTGTAATTGGAAAATTTCTAGAATGACATACGCCAAAATGTTAACAGAAAGTGGTGGGACTCTGAGCAATTTTAAGCTTCCTCCTTATGCCTATCTGTATTTTCAAACTCATCTACAATGAATAATATAATTGTATATTATTCATTATATATATTATATATATTTATATATATAATAATATAGATATTACTTAGGTTAACAAAAGAGTTTAAAACTAAATAACTGGATCAAAACGAATCTACAATATACATATCTATTTTAAATAAAGCTTCTATCAGTCACTGCCAGAACATCGGATGCAATTCCCCAGAATGAACAGTTTGAAAGCAACAAGCCTAGAACTCTTTCTGCAGCTTTTTCTAGATGGAGAAGAAGAGGCTCAGAGAGGGCGGGACCTGAGGTCTCGGGGCTGGCTTTCGGCAGAGCCAGACAGCTTTAGTGATCAGGGCAGCATGTACCAGGCTACCACTAGAGTCTGATAAAGATTTACCAAGTAAGTGCGCTGTCCTATGATGAGGATTCCATACTGAGCCCCGTCTCCAGGGCAGGGCTCCTAGGGGCGATGGTGGAACATGTGCTGGGCCTGCAGGACCGTCCGAACTGCTGACTGTCTGTCCCAGCCCTGAACTCCTGGAAAATGACCAGGAGGCCATCTGTCCTGCTTTACCCCACTCTACAGAATGAAGTCCCCTCTCTACAGACTGGTATTCAAGGCCTTGGTGATCTCACCTCAACTTCTCTTTCTCATCATGCACGCCTACCTCCCCAGCATCCCAGCCCTGCAGCCTAGTTCCCATCAGCCCCCTCATCCTCTCTGCCTCAGTGCCCTTGCATGTGCAGTTCCACTTGCTTGGCCTACACTTCCCAGCCCTGTCTCCCCAACCAGACTTGTCCAAGACTTGGAGACTCCCCAAAGCCAGACTCAGCTCTGCTCCCCCAGGTGCCCACAGCCAGCTGCTGGCACCCTGTCCTCCCTCCCAGAATGTCCCGCTCTGCCAGTTCTCCTCCAGCCTCTGGCTGCTGCTGCTCCTGTGTTGCCTCATCCTCCTCCACTGGCCTGTTAGCTCCACCTTTGCTGGCCACTATCCTCTGTCCTCCTAGTGACCTCGTTTACTCCTGGGGTTCCAAAGATGTCTCTCTGCCAGATGTCAATTTTCAGACATGAGCTCTCCGCTGAGCAGACACATGCATCCAAATTCCTACACAGCCTCTCCAGGCCGGTTCAGAGCCCCTGTCATCATACCCTGTTGTTTTCCTTCATAACACTTAGTGCAATTGCAATCATTTGTTCACATGTGCCTCCCTCATGAAATTGTAAACTGTTTTGCACCCACTGTGCTCCCAGCACCTAGTACAGTGCCTGGCACACAGTGGTCACTGCAGATATTGGACAAAAGAAAGGAGGGAAGGAGGAAAGTAGGAAGGGAGGCAGGAAGGAAAGCACTAGATCCTTATTTGATTGAGGGCTCCAGGCTTATCTTTGTCCTGGCCAGCATCTAAGCCCAGATGACTTTTGGGGTTGGCAGCAGTGAGCACCCAGCCTGGCCTTGCTGCTCCCCAGCAGGCCGCTCATGGGTGGGGTGGTGCAGGGTCCCGTGTGAGAGCTGCCATGGGCCACCTCTCATTTGCTCACTCAGAGGCGGGCGGCTGGGGTGGCTCCCCCAGTGACCATGAGCAATCCCGGAAGCCACACTGTCAACAACCTGTCACAGCAAATCATCTCTGGCCACTGTGCCCCACAGAGCTGCCTGATGACTGGACCGCTGGGGGCCTCTCCCAGCGGCACTAACATGCAGGCAGTAGGAATCCCAGACCCTCCTGTGCAGCCACGTCCTGCAGCCGCTGGGGACCTGAGCTCCAGAGATGCCCCAACCCTCCCTGTCCCCCCTCCCAGGGCAGGAGCATGGACCTTTCCCCTCCCCTTCAGGTTCCTCAACCCTTCACACGTCCCTTCACTGTGCACAAACCTTCTGCACTCCTCACTTTCCCTGACCCTCACGCCAAACCTCTCAGCCCACCCTACCTATTTCTCAGAGGAGAAAACTGAGGGCAGACAAAAGAGAAGTAGGAACTTTAGCCAAAGGACACTGGGTCCTGGAGTTCCTCACCCAGCCTCACTGCTGCACGAGGGCATGGACGTACACAGCTGAGTGGGGGGGAGGGCACAAAACCCTCTATGTTCAGGACTTTCAGTCTATCTGGATCATGGGGTCTGCATGCACCCCCATCCCCACCCCAATGCCTCTTTCTTGGCTCATCTGGGAAAGGATCCCCAACAGGTCTCCCCAAACTAGGCCACCGAGCTGGACACTGAAGACAACCAGACTCTACCCCAAGGTGGTGTGGCCAGCATGTCAGCTGTGTCCCAGAGTCCCAGAGCCCCCTCTCTGCAGCCACACCAGGGTCTGAGGCCTGGCTGCAGAGGAGGCCCCAGCCTTAAGCCCGTGGACAGGAAGGCAGGGGACTGAAGAGGGGCCATCGCAGGGCTGAGCAGGGCAGAGGCAATTTCCTGGGACTGGCACACCCCCCAGTGGCCAGCCTTCTCCGTGCCTCCCTCCTCCTCCTCCTCCTCCTCCACACTCTCCCAGAGTCCACCAATGTAAGGATCTGACTTTGACTTTGAGTGAGATGGGACCCATGAGATGGTTTCGAGAAGGCAGTGATAGTAACTGAATTAGGTTTTTAAAGGATCACAAAAATTTTAAAGTAATAAAAGCAACTGGCATCTATTGGGCTCTTACTATAGACCATGTACTCATGGCTCTGACCACGTTACCTCCTTGAGCTGTGCAGCGGACACTGTTACTTTGCCTTCATACAGGTAAGGAGACCAACGTTCTGTCCAATTCCAGGATTCTGGGGTTTTGCTGCTCAGGGGGTTGGGAGGCCTGAGTTCCTCAGCTTGGTTCCCACCAACTGGCCATGTGACGCTGGCGATTCTTGTCTGGCCCTGTTACTGCCAGCAGAGACCCAGGGAGTGCCTGGCATGAGCAGATCTGCAGTCAGTCCCAGCTGTGTGGCTTTGGTAGGTCACAGCTCCACCCTCTGTAAGATAGGCATAATCTACCCTCCTCTAGTTGCTGCAGGGAGGACACCGAGCACAGGGTCTGGGCAGGGTGATGGGTACAGCGTATGTGCCCGGGAGCTTTGGAGACTGAGCTCTAGGGATCTAGTGAGACATGTTAGCCCAGGGCACCCTGGGAAGAAAGGCAACCTCTGCGCCTCTACCTTGGTGCTGAGCTGCAGACCCAACTGCAGGGGAATGAACAGAAGACCCAGCTGGAGGAAGGCTGAGCCAGCTCATCTCTCCCCAAGGTCATTCTCTTCATGAGCCAGAAGTTTCCAACCCCTTATGTGGTGCAACTTGCTGCTGCTCAGACACCTCGCCTGCCCCCACTGTCAAGGTCAGACTCATCCCCCTACCCCAGGATTACAAAACCTGAAATCCCACCATCGGAGAACTATTGCATGGAGTTATACAGCCATCTTTTATTGGTCAAGTGCTCCTTTTTCATTTAGCTGCCACCAAAAGCCACAAACAGCAAATAACGATGATTTCCATTCTTTACATTCTCTTCTGATGCTTTTCAATATGCAGGTATCACTCCTGCACATTTATACAAACATGAATTCTCTTCTGGAATCTGTTTTACTCTAATGCTGTTCCAGACATGTGTGACAGGACGTTGGAGACTATGTGGGCCTCGTTTCTAAGAACCATGTGGAGTGGTGGGTTAGGATGTGCGTTTCAGAGGTAGGCTAGATTCAAACCTCAGGTTGGCAGGTTGTGTGACCTTGGGCGAACCACTTGATTCCCCAAGCCTAAGTTTCCCCCAGGATGTAATAGGGATAAAAGTGCTCCTCTCACAGGGCTGGTATAAGGATGAAAGGGGATGATGAGTGTAACTCTTCAGCCAAGTACCCTGCCTAGGCAACTTCTCAATAAGCTTCAGCTATTCCAATGTAATCCTTCTTATTGGGATAGTAGGCTCAGAAAGTTTCCCTGTTCGTGATGATAGGTCTATCAGCTATCTATTGCTATGTACCAAATTACCCTAAAACTTAGTGGCTTTAAACACACACGTTATTAAGTACAGTTTTTGTGGGCGATGGGTTTGAGCATTGTTCAGGCTGGGTCCTCTGCCTCAGGGTCTCTCACAAAGTTGTAGTAGAGCTGCTGGCCAGGGCAGGGGTCTCATCTGAAGGCTCCACTGAGGAAGGATCTGCTTTGAGGGTGCTGGCATAATTTAGTTCCTCAAGGGCTGTTGGACTGAAAGCCACAGTTCCTTGCTGGTTATTGGCTGGAGGGTGCCCTCCGTTGCTCACCAGTTGGGCCTCTCCAACACAGAAGCTTGCTTCATCAAAGCTTCAGGCAAGTCAAGAAAGCAACAGAGTCTACCAGCAAGATGGAAGTTACGACCTAACCACAGAAGTGACGTCCATCATGTTAGCGTACTCTGCTGGTTAGTAGAAGTCACCGGGCCGGTCCGCCCTCAATGGGAGGGAGTTACACAAGGGCATGAATCCTAGGCAGCCAGGATCTTTGGGGTGATCTTAGAGTCTGCCTGCCACAGCATGGTTCCATTCAACCAGAACATTTTCTGGTTCTTCCTGTGTCATGCACTGGACTGGTAGACGAGGAGATGAGTTGGAGTTCCTGACTTGCGAGTCAGATTCATTTGAGTCTTGGCTCCACCACTAACTGACAACCTACTTACTTGTCTGGGCATCAATGTCCTCACCTAAAAACAGGAATAAGAATAGTACCTGCTCTTACTATCTAACAAAGTTGTCGTACAGGAAAATACCGAGATTACTTCGTTTCCCTGCATCCAACACTGACCATCTGCGATTGTGCTAAGTACCAATAACTCATGGTCCCAGTTAAGCTCGGTGTGGAAGGGGAACAGCAAGTGAGAAAAAGGGCTAGAAACAGGTTTGAGGAGTGGAGGTCCAGATATAAGAGCAACCGGGCCAGTCTGATTCCCACTGCCTGTGCATCCTGGGCAACTGATAGCTCCATCATTTCTTCTGGCTTTTTAAATTTCAGCACATTTAATTTCTAAATTTCCTTTCCTTTCATTTTTATATTTAACAAGTGCAAAAATATTTCAAACAATAGAGAGAAGCATAAAATTAAAATAGCCCGCTTCCCCATCCTATTCTCTTGAGATAACCGCTGTTAAGCAGCCCTTGAGTACCTAAGCACAGTCTTTTACCTGGATATCAATATTGACTCCCACAAATGGATCTTAGTAAAAACACCCCGGCCATACTTTGCTGTTGTTGTTAATTACTAACTCTTGGAGACCTTAATCTATCAACACATCATAATGTTTGATTTTTATTTTTTAGATTAGAATCCTTCCATTCCCACCATGCTGACTCCAGCAGAGGGTTCAATGCATACTGTAAAAGAGAAACGAGGAAAAGGGGAAAGAAGGGAGGAATGGGGGAAAAGGCATGGGGGAGGATGATTCAAAAAAGAAAGAAAAGAAAAAGGAAGAAGGGGAACTAATTTTTTTAAAAAAAGGGAAAGAGGAAGGTAGAATAATTTTTAAAAATTAAAAGGAAGAAAGGCGAGAGGAAGAGAGGGAGAAAGGAAGGAGGGAAAGACGAAAAGACAAGATAGGGAGAGAGAGGAAAGAGAGAGAGAGGAAGAACAGGGAGTGGGGTGTTCTCAGGCATCAACACCCTCGGTTCCAGGCGGCTGGACACCCTGCACGGGTGTCGCTTCCCGCCGGGGTTGTGCTGCAGGCCGAGACTCCGCCCAGGCCTGTAGGCTGTGGCGCCACCTCCGACCGCCAGGGGCCGCCATGCGCAGCCGGCCGCACTCCGCGCGCACTGCGGACCTTCTCTGCAGCGTCTGCGCGGGCCGCTAGTCATCCCGCTACCGCTCGCTGGCTCCGGCCGGGTCTCGCGCGCCGTGTACTCCGAAGGGCCTCGCGCCAGTCGGCGCGCGCCGTCCTCCTGCCTCGCGGCGCGGGGTCTCGCGGGCCCCGCTCCCGCCCTCCGCTCGCCTGGCCCGGACCGGAAGCGGCGCCGCACGGCCTGGGCTTGGCGCGGGGGGCGGGCACCGGGGCCCGGTCGGACATGGGCAAGAAGCACAAGAAGCACAAGTCGGACAAACACCTCTATGAGGGTGAGGAGTGGGTTGGACGGGAGGGCAGCGAGCTTGCCGCCGGGCGTGGTTCTGACCGAACTGCCTTCTAGCCCCCTAGGCTGACCGGGGGCCGCACCTCCCACGGGCAGGCCCAGACCCACGGAGTGGGCGCGGCCCGCCCGAGCCCGCATAGACCCCAGGCGGGGTGGGATTCGAACCCCAGTTCACTGGGCCCCCGGGTGGTCTCTTGGCGGGAGACGGCCGGAAAAGCCCGGCGGCGCCGTCGCAACCCTTGGCGGAGTGCCGGTCATTCAACAGGTTCCCGGAAGCGCGCCCACCGCGCGCCGGTGGCCTTCGCCCCGCCTTCTCTCGCCGCTCGGCGGTCACTCTGCATTATCAGTACTGCCCGCGCGACCCTGCTTTAACCGAGTCGCATTCCTTTCGTTTAAGAGTATGTGGAGAAGCCTTTGAAGCTGGTCCTCAAAGTGGGAGGGAACGAAGTCACCGAGCTCTCCACGGGCAGCTCCGGGCACGACTCAAGTCTCTTCGAAGACAAAAACGATCATGACAAACACAAGGACAGAAAGCGAAAGAAGAGAAAGAAAGGAGAGAAGCAGGTTCCAGGGGAAGAAAAGGGGAGAAAACGGAGAAGAGTAAAGGTAAAAGTTGTTGCATGACTTTAGCTTTGCCGATGGCATCGCTTTTTAAAGCTTCCAGCCTCCCAGTACTGACTTAACTTTATTCTGTGTCTAGTTTGATTCTGAAATGCGTGTAGAATCTGACTTGCATGGGGAGTAGGAGGGCAGAGTAGAGACTTGAATCATCTGTGGTTTCAGCAGATCTTTTTTACTCTTTGCACTCATATGCCAGGCTCCTGATTTTCAGGAGCTACTTCAAAGAGTGCTTTTTCCCTCTAAGAAAGGTAAAGATCATGCCCAAGAAAACGTCAGTGTTTGAGGTTTGTCAAAAATAGTAATTTAAAAAATGAATGGGATCTATGGAGGTTCATACTTTGTTCTGAAGTAAATACTATAAAGTGAAATATATAATGAACAGTTTTCTTCTTTTAAAACAAAGTTTGAGTCAATGGAAGGAAAAATTGGATCAAGAGATCTTTAAAAGATACAGCACCAGTAAAGTAAAAATAAGCATTTCCTTAACCATTTGCAATTAATAGAAAATGATAAGTAGCTGCCATCTTGGTTTGAGACCGATCAAAATAATGAAAATTAATTTTCCTTTCAAGAATGATCATACACTTACTAGGATTCATCTCAGACTTCTTCAGCATTTCCTAAATTGTCACTAAATGATTCTTAGTAATTCAGTTACCGAATCTTGAAGGTATTCTATAGATTAGCTTTCTAAATTTTTTCTATTTATGTATGCAACAGAAGTGTCCTGTCCCATTGGGTTAAACACATTGGTAAATCCAAGTTTTAGGGGATTCTCTTTGGAACATTTTAAATTTGTTTCTTCTTTTTGGCCTCAGCTTTTTTGCCTTTGGCTAGACTGCACCAACATATAGAGTAATTTAATGTTCCCCTTTCTTTTGTTTGTGGAAACAAGTACAGTACACAAATACAGATCTGATCTTGACCAATGAGTTAACTGCTTTATTTGATTGGTTATGTTACTAATTCTTCCCAAACTCTTTAACTCTTTAACCCAAACTTCTTTAACATGGTCAAGGAACGCTTTTTTTTTTTTTAAGACAGCCCTTTCCCCTCCAGGTCTAGTCTGGACTGGTAACTCTCTAAGCCTCCTGGGACTCTCCTTTGCTTACTTCATAAATCCCATGTCTTCCTCTTCCTTGATTACTTCTATGTTTTGGTGGAGTCTAAACTACAGGAGCTTCCTCAGAAAGTATTCCCAGGAGATAGATTTTTTTAAGTTCTTACATGTTTTAAAATCTTTATTCAACCCTCATATTTGATTGATGACTTGGTTTTGACTCAGCAAATGATTGAAAATCATTTTCTCTCAGAATTTTGATGGCATTTCTCTATTGTCTTCTGGCTTCTAGATTTGCTGTTGAGAAGTCCATTGCTATTCTGATTCTCTGTCCTTTGTATATGACCAGTATTTGCTCTCTTGAAATTTTTAGGCTCTTCCCTTTATTTTCCATGTTCTAACATTTCACGATGAATACGTGTGCCTTCAATTTTGAGATGTTTGCTTTTAGTATTTCTGTTATAATTTCTTTCTCTCCATTTTCTCTTTTCACTCTGGAACCCGTGCCGTTTAGATGTACTGCTGGACTGATCCTCTAATTTTCTTATGTTTTGTCTCGTTTCCCCCTCTTTGTTTTTTGTGTTCTACCCTAAAGGAGAGTTCCTGAACTTTACTTCTGATTGAATTTTAGCCCAAGTTTTGTTGGCTGATTGGCTTTGCTGTAGGTTAACTAAACATGGACCTGATCATTTTGGGGTGAAACTGCAAAATGTCTGTATACCTGCAGGTATTTTCTCTGGGGCTCCCCTTCCTCAAGAAGGTTTTTATCTGCTGCCAGTATTTCAGAGTCAAGCAGGGCAAGGAAACTGAAGGTCTTATCGTACAGGTTTATGCTTGCAGTCCAGCATCTCTCTTTTTTTTTTTTCATATGGGCAGGCACTCAGATCTCCAGCATGGCAGGCGAGAGCTTTGCCTGTTGAGCCACCGTGGCTCACCCTCTCCTCATTTTTGACTCATCTCCATGTCTGGAGTCTCTCTCTGGTTCTTCTTGTTTCCAAGTTCTGAGCGTTTCCAGGGTTCCAGGGTTTGAGATCTTCTCGTAGTTGTCCCTCCTTGCAGGCAAGAGGTATCTTGCTTTCACTGTACTACAAATTCCTCCATCCTGTCTGTCTCCTAAGTTTGTTGAAATCTTTCATCCACTCTTGTCTCTTCTGTACTCTTTGTTTTTATCTTCATCTTGCTTAACTAGAAGTTGAGGTAACCAGATTTTAGTTCTGTCGGTTACCAGCATAACACCTACTGATAGGCTTATGTTCTTCATTTCTTGTTTGATCAATTATCTCAATCTTTTTATTGACTAAGTAGTATTCAGTTATATGGGTGTACCATACTTAATTTTATTTAATATCACCTTTAAGTGTTACAAATAATACTGCAACAAGCCTCACTGTACATCTCACATGTACATCTTTGTACACTTTTATAAGGGGTGAAGATGTCTTTAGAATAGTTCTTGGAAGTCCCCTTTTAAGAACTGTGTTCCAGCTACTCTCCCCTTTCTTAGTGGTGGCTCTGATTATTGTTGGCCACTGTTATATTATAATGCTATTGCAAATTCAGATGTTTTTGCATCCATAGGTCTCATTTGAATATAATACCTTACAGAGTAGACTGAGTGGGTGGATGGGTTCAGAGAGATAAAGTGAAATTTCCAGGGTCCCAGTTCCCTGGAACTCAGGACTAAGGAGCATGAGACATTCTCTGGGAAAGTCCTTGGTTCCTAAAGGGCTGCTTGGGTCAGCCTTTTATTTCAGGTCAGATCAGGGATGGAGAGAGAGGGGTTCTTTTTGCTAGTTTTGTCTAGGACAGGCAACTCCTTTCTGAACTGTTGTAGATCTCCAGGAAGTTTTAGGAATAACAGTTGCCTCTGGTCTCTTCTTGGGGGGATTCAACTGTGTGACACCTCTGGGCCTAGCAGTGACTGGGATCTGTACGTTTCTGAGGGCCTGGTGACTCCTCAAGCTTGAACTGTCATCTCAGTCCCATGCAACAGGAACAAGGTGGGGGCATAAGAAAAATATGTCTTTTCTCTTTGGAGAGATTTTCTAAAAGGCATACAAAACTTCTTTTGCTAGGGAGGTTGAGAAATGTTGTCTTTGATAGGGACAGGGAAGGGGGGCACAAAGAACCCTGCCAACAATCAGGACTCAGGAAGAAAAGGAGAAGATGGAAGATTTGGGGAAGCACCCAGCAGTATCTGTCACATAATTCGCCTGTTATCTCTATAATGCTTCCCCCATCTCACCAAAACAGAATGAAAAACACTTTCCCCTGGACTCCCAGAATACTACTATTAGGATTACTTCTATTAGGATTTACCTAATAGACTCATACCTCTGTTAGGATTTACCAGCCCATGAAGTTTATTAAACCTTTCTGTCTGGTTTCCCAGCCCAGCTCTGAATTCCTGTAGGGCAGGAACTAGATTTTCTTTATATTCATTATCTGAGTCTAGTAGAGTCTAGTATATAATAGACTCTATTGAGAAATGTTGTCTTTGATATAATAAGTAGGTGTCCAGTAAATATTTGCTGAATAAATAAATGGATAAATAGCTCTTCTCTCAGAGGACAATACTACTCATATTCCCTTAGAGTCCTGCCTTCTCTGCAAAGGTCATCATCTCCGTTTAAGAAAACCACCTCAGGTGGGATTCACATGGCGCCAAGGTGGAAAAGAAACCAGGAATGCCATAGCAACCCTGAGATCCTGGGTGTGGCAGGTGTCCTGCCAAATAAGTCAATGAATTTATTGACAAAATTCTCATTTTTGTTCAATATAATTATACTCATTCCTTTTGCCTCCTATTGGTTCCTCACCAGTTTCTTTCTTAGTCATCCTGGGCCTTTGTTAACTTGGCAATAAAATGAGGTACAACTATGAAGTAACTGCTTCATAGAGTTAATTGTAAGGATTAAAAGAGTAAAATTACATAAAGAACTTAGAACAGTGTTTGGTATCTAATAATCAAATGTTTTATGAGTATATATCTCTTGAGACCTAGTGAAGTAGGTGTTTATTGGAATTTATTGTGTATGAATTATACATGATTTTAATGAAAGTTTTATTTTTCATTAAATTTTTACTTGAATTCATCTTCATAAAAAAAGATTTTTTTCCAGTGAACACCATTTTTCTCTAATAATACCCTTGACAATGGGACTAGCCTTACTTTGAGCATCTAAATCTGAAGTTGACTTGTAAAGCAGTTGAGGCATAAATTAAGTTATAGCTAGGCTTTTCAGAATAGCAGGTTGGGTTTCAGTAAAGGAATTTAGCCTCAATGAAAAACGTTCCAAGTAAGTATTCTAACACAGTCTCCTCCCTCTTTTGTTTTATAACTGTAAACAGATTTTACTAAGGCTCAACTCTCATTCCTTCACTCAGCAACTGACTCCCCACTGTCGACACATTCAAGTTCAGACACCTTTTTCTGATCTCAGATGCCTTTTAGATTTTATACTATACTCTCCTTCATGTAGTCTGTACTTTCAAAAAAAAAAAAAAAAAGTACCTTTTGTCCCCTTTATACACCCTCACGTTTACCCATTCCATGCTTTTATTCTACTTGGTAGCCAGACTTCCTGGATCCTATCTGTTGGGGCATTTGAAACTAAACCAATATAGTCAAGGCCTTCCTGCTCGGGGAAGAAAAACACTTTACTAAGATACCTTTGAAAACTTACAAGGTAATGGATATGTGTTTGCTTTTTTTTATTTTGCATGATAGTTTCTCTCCATGGCTCTTGATATCTATGGTAAAACATCTCACAATTATTTGGGTATTTTCTGCTCCTCCAGATTGTGCTTATATATATAAGGTGCATACTGCTAAAATATACAGAATTTTAAATTTTAAAATTGCGTGCTGGTTATGCATTCTTCAAAGTAGTCTCCTTTTAGAGAGTATTTACACTTATTTAAAGATT
Organism: Tamandua tetradactyla; assembly: GCF_023851605.1. NCBI lineage: Eukaryota > Metazoa > Chordata > Mammalia > Pilosa > Myrmecophagidae > Tamandua > Tamandua tetradactyla. The sequence continues at coordinate 44,151,217 of NC_135342.1, read as the reverse complement.
TCTCAGACTACTTTCAGAACTCTTCTTTTGATACACACCAGAAATCAAGAGTTACATTAAATCATTATCTTTGGGTAGTACATTTGATTTTGGGAATAACCAAAAGTTGTGTGGCACTGAGCCAGTTGTGAATAAGACCAGGTGTTTCAACCTTGGGCCAAAAATGAGGCATAGATTCGAAGTAATAGTACTCATTTTTCAGGTGGATTCTTAAATCATTTGTTAAAGGGGAGTCTTGAAATTGTTTTGCATATTGAAAGCATTATTGAAATTCATATATACACTCCAAAAGCAGCCAGCCCAAAGATAGGATAGTCCTTACTAAAGGCTTCAGCTATTAATTTGCATGCTTTCATATTCCTATTTCATGCCATCATATTTAATGTATTATTAATTCTGCAAATACTTATTTAGTAGCTACTGTGTGCTAGGTATTGCTGAGTTTGCAGGTACAGAGCTGAGTAAGACATGGGCCCCTGGCTACAGAGAACTCCATGAAAGGCACGTGTGCTATAATATGTGGCAGTGAATGTTCTAATAGTAATGATAGAAGCAAAAATTTGCTTCAAAATTGTTACAACTTAATAAAATAATATACCATTAAGTCATGGACAAATTTTAGCAAAATAGAATCTAGTCTGAAAAAAAAAAAGTGTGTTTATAGTTAAAGAAGTAGCTACTTTTTTTTGTCCCGTCTTCAAATTTTCTCTTCAGAGAGGAGATGGGATATCTCCTCTGCCTGTGCTATTCTCCTCCACTCCCAACCTGGTTCAATCTTGTATCCTTCAGATCTCAGCTTAAATGTTACTTTTCACTGAGGCCTCATTGAAGCCTTCCCCATTCTGCAACCTAAATTAAATTCCCCAACAGTTATTTTCTCCTCAAAATCTGCTCATTTCTTTTTTTGAGTTGTTTATTATCAGTTTCTGTTGTTATACTCTTAGCTTCCTAAAGGCAGGGTCATGTGTTTTATCCACTGCCCTATATCCACACAGTAGAGCCTTATTTATTTGTTGAATGCATGAGTGAGTGCCCACTAGGTGCTAAGTAGTATGCTAAAACTTCACATGCAGTATCTTATTTAATCTTTAAAGCAGTCCTCTGAACTATGTAATATTGTGTCTATTTAAAAGATAAAATGAAATTCCCCAAAATTGTATAGTATATCCACAATCTTATAACAAGTGGCAGAGCCAGAATTCATACCCATTTTATAAACCATAACTATAAACCCTTCTTCCTTGGATTCCTGAAGTTTCATGGCACAAGTATTTTTGTTTAGTTTTCTATACATAATTAGCAAAGTATACTACCTAACTATTAGCCAGAGCTTTATTAATTTGTAGGTTTCCATATCCGCACTACAAGTAATGTGATATTCACAGTTGGACTCTCTTGTATATTCTAAATCACAAAAAGGAAGATTAGAACGTTAGAATCAGAATTTTAGATGAAGAAAGAACCTTAGAGATCGAAGCTTCTTGTTTTATGGATGAGAAACTGAAACTAAAGCATTGAGGTGCCTTGTTCAAATCACATGCTGGTGAACTTAGAACCTACATCTCCTGGTTCCTAGTCCAAAGATGACATGCTATAGTATCTCCAATCAGTTTAAGGTAGTTTTCAAGTTTATGTTTTTAGATTTTTGTTATCTTTTGGACTCTGTAGACCAGAAATTGTTCTTTTGCCACACTGAGTGATAAAGTAGTTTGTGTAGACCAAACTAACTAGGTAGAGTTACTAGGTAGGAGTTATTCAAAGACACTGTGCCTTCCTTTGATACTTTTTCAACTTTTCTATTTCATGACCTCATTTGACCATCCCAGTGACTATATAAGGTAAATGAAATCATTATTACAAGAATAACCTTTCTTGCAGGTGGTAAAGTGGCCTGGTGAGAGTAAATGAGTTTCCTGAGGTTACAGAGTGTTAATGAAGCTGGAGCGAGAACTCAAGCCTCTAGAGCAAAACTCAGCAAACTCGATAGCACCACCTGTTTTTGTTAATAAAGTTTTATTGGCACATAGCCACACCCATTCATTTATTTATGGCTGCTTTCATGCTATAATAACAAAGTTTAGTAGTTGTGATAGACCTTACAGTTCACAAAACCTTAAATACTTACTGTCTAGTCCTTATACAAAAAAGAGTTGGCCAGTCCCTGCTCTAGCTCCTGGTTCTGGCACCAGGGCCCACATTTACACCTGGGAGAAGTATTTATTGCCTTCCAAACTATCTGCTCTTCCTGTTTCACATTTAATAGGAAGAGATCTGTGTCTGGGTGGATATTTTTCCATAGAACAAATGTTCTAGATCTGCCAGCCTATACAAGATCCATGCCAGTGTTTCTGGGCCAGGAATTCAAAACTCTTAGAACTACCGCTACAGACTATGTCATGAGACTATAAAAAGTAGACACCAACCAGCTTACATGAATAATAACTGAAATGAAGTGCCCACCTAAGCACAGTTTATAATATTGTTCTCTGGACCTTTAAAACCAATAATATGTTTTGTAGTAGGTGCTTTGGACCCTAAGAATAATGAACATAAAGCTCTATAACATGATTCTCAAAGTGATTCCCAAACCAGCAGCTCCAATATAACCTGGAAACTTGTTTAAAATGAGATTTTCAGGCTCCACAACAAACCTGGATCAGACATGCTGAGGGTGGAACTCAGCCATTGTGTTTTAACAAGACCTTCAGATGATTCTGATGCGCACTGAAGCTTAAATATTGTTAATGGGATCTCAGAATTTGCATTTCTAATAAATTCCCATATAATTCAATTGGGGACCAAACTTTGAGAACCGGTGCTGTCAATACTAGAACAAGAAAACGGGATATAGGCCAAGAGGGTAATTGTTTATAGTTAATAAGATCCTTTTGAGAATCTTAAAACTCAGGTAGCTTCGTCCTCAAGGCATAAAGTTTACAATAAAGTAGACATTTTTGGCCAAATTTACTTCATATTTTAATTTTTAAAAATGCAAAGTACAGAGAATAATAAAACTACCGCCTGGATACCAACCATCTAGCTTTAACAGATCTCACTTTTGTTTGTTTTATTTTTATTTTTAGAGAAACAAGTATACAGCTATAGATGAAGCCCCTTGTGGTCTCTTCCAGTATCCCATTCTTCTCTCTTTCCCTAGGGAGAGCCATTATCATGAGCTTGGTGTGTATCACATGCATACTTGTTTTTTTTAATATGGCTACTTCTGCATATACCTGTAAACAGTATACATTTGCAGATTTTCAAACTTCACATAACTGATCTTGTAACAGACCCTTTATTCTGCAACTTTTTCTCTAGACAGTGTTTCTGAATACGATCAGTGCTGATGTAGTATAATTTTAGCTCAAGTATTTTGCCTGCTGTATGAATGTTCCATAATTTATTATCAGTTTTCCTTTTAGTAAACATTAGGTTGTTCTGTGTTTTGCTATTTAAAACAGTGGCTGCTGTAAGTATTCTTGTACATGCACTCATGTATACTGTGTGAAAGAAAGTTTCCCTAAGATATATGCTCAGGAGTGAAATAACTGAGAAATAGGAAAAAGCCATCTTTGGCTTTACTGGATATAGCTAATTGCTTTCCTAAAAGTTGTACCTGTTTGCTCACCCATCTGCAAGCGATGAAATTCCCTTTTTCTATATTTTCATCAAAACTTGACATTTTCAATGTAGAGCTGTGTTCCAGTAGCCATGTTTCTTGAAGATGATTGTATAATATAGCCTTCACAGTGTGACTGTGTGATTGTGAAAATCTTGTGTCTGATGCTCCTTTTGTCTACTTTATCGACACATGAATAAAACATATGGATTATAAATAAATAAATAATAGGGGGAACAAATGTTAAAATAAATTTAGTAGATTGAAATGCTAGTGATCAATGAAAGGGAGGGGTAAGGGGTATGGTATGTATGAATTTTTTTCTGTTTTCTTTTTCTTTTTCTGAATTGATGCAAATGTGCTAAGAAATGATCATGATGATGAATATACAGCTATGTGATGATATTGTGAATTATTGATTATCAAGAATGAAATAATATGGTAAGAATGTTTGTGTTTGTATGTTGTTATGTTGAATATAAAAAAAGAAAAAACTTGACATTTTCAGACATTTTAACTTTTGCCAATCAGAGAGATTTGAATTGACTTCTGGTTTTAAATTTATAATTCCCAGAGTTCTAGGAAGCTTGAACAAATATTCGTATTTCTTGGTATTTCAAGTTTCTTCTGTTAATTACCCATTTTCTGATGCGTTATCTTTTGGCATGAATTATAGATTTTCTTTATGTAATCTTTGCTAATAATTTATGACTTACTTAAGTTTCAGGTATTAGTCTGTAACTTGTCTTATAGCTTTGTTTATGGGTTTTGGGGTTTGTTTGTTTTTGCATTAACAAAGTTTATGACTTTAGTTTCAGATTTATCAAGGTTTTCCTTTTTGATTTAGTACTTTTGCCCCTTATTTAAGAAAATCTTTCCACACTCTTAAGTCATAAAGATTTTCTACTTTTGTCTGAAGTTTTAAAGCTTTGCTTTGAACATTTAAGTCTTTAATCCATCTGGAATTTATTTTTGTGTATTTTCGGAAGTAGGAATCTAATTTTATTTTCCTTTTCAATGTCAGTAACCTGTTGTCCGAGCCCCATCCTCTTGTCGTTAATTTATAAAGCCACCTCCATGACATAGCAAGGTTTTTCTCTGTGCATGAATCTGTTCTGTGCTCTTTAGTCTGTCATTTTGGTTAGTTTGTGTATCCCTGTGTCAGACCCACATTCCACATTGAATTAATGATTATCACTTTATTTAAATACCTAATGTCTGGTAAGGCAAATTATACTATTGTGACTCTTTTCAAAACTATTCTGACTCTTCTTGGGCACTCATACTTCAAGATATATTATACAACGAGCTTGTCAGATTCCATGAAAAATCCTGTTACAATTTTAACTGACATTACATTAAATTCATAGATTAATTTGAGAAGACTTGACTGTCCTGAAATTCATGAACATAGTATACCTTTTCTTTATTCAGGTCTTCTGTGACCTACAAGAATGTTTTGTAATTGTTTTCCGTAAAGGTCCTGACATTTTTCTGTTAGATTTATTCCTAGGTACTTTGAATTGCCCTTAAGAATAGTATTATTTTTCTAATTGGTATATAGGAATACTTTCTGTTTTCCTTGTATGAAAATATTATTCTCTCCTTTTCCAGTAATGACAGCAAAATACATTAAGATTCCATTGTTCAGAATCTGTTTTCTTTTCAATGGTCTGTTTTTACTTCTGAAATTTATATTAAAGGTATATCGATTTTGAAAAAATTTTAAATTATTTCTGTTTATTCCTTTTAGGAGGATAAAAAGAAACGAGATCGAGACCGTGTGGAGAATGATGCAGAAAATGACCTCCAGTGTCAGACCCCAATAAGATTAGACTTGCCTCTTGAGAAGCCCCTCACAAGCTCTTTAGCCAAGCAAGAAGGTTGTAATAACTGAATGAACTGTCATGAATGAAGAGGCTAAAATTGTTATGTGTTATAGCCAGCAAAAGTGACTGGGTTTTAGCTTGTATGTTAACATTTAGAAGCTTGAAACTGAGATTTAAAAAAAAAAGTTTTCTTATTTCTATCGTTCTACATAAGAGCTTTAAATTAGCTTTACTTTTGAAGTGATATTCTCTACCTTTAGAATATCTGTTAAATAAATGAAATGTCTTTGAGATGTTTAATAATGGATATGAGATAAATCAAGTAGAAAACAAGCTAAGCACTGTACTCCCTAAAAATTTTCCTTTTTAAAACACCCTTTGCATCCTTGTTTACTTTAGAAGTAGAGCAGACACCCCTTCAAGAAGCTTTGAATCAACTCATGAGACAATTACAAAGGTAAATGTTTTTCCAGCATTTTTATAACATGGCAGTTATGATGGTAAAAGTATAAAATCCAAACCACTTCTCTTTTTCTGATTATTTAAAGCCACATTTTGTGGCCTAAATCCAAATGTACTTGACTTTAAAGTAGATGATAAATATTTTGTCTGGCAGTAGAAAGCTAACTTTTAGATGTTCTCATTTCGTTTGTTTTAATTGGCAACTTGAAAACTGTTTCATAAAACTCTTAATGGCAAATTTTTGTTTGATCTAAAATAAATTTCTGATGTTAAAGCTTTAAGCTAGGAATAAACAATTCAGATATTTTCACTTTTACTAATAAATGGAAGTTCTTTCTTTGCAGTACTTGTCATGCCATGAATATTCAGCAGTTACTAAGCCTGGGAGAAGAAACAAAATGCCATAAATAGGATTTGTGACCCTGCATAAATTTATTCTAAAAACCTCAAATGTCTAGATGAAACCAGATTTAAGTAAAGTTCTTAAAAGGGAAAACAATAACTCACTTTTTATTAACATATTTTGATACCTCCCTTTACTCAGAATTTGAGTTTTCGATTTAAAGACGGTTAAGTGTATTTGTGAAGGATTCATGATTATGGGTCTTATGTTCTGATAGTGGACTTTATTCTCACTGTTCTACATCCTTGTGGTTCATCATAAATAGTGTTTCAAGGTAAAGCCTCTAGTGCTATCTGTATTCAGCACATATTCAGCTTTGCAATTAAGATCAGAAGTTACCAGCCTCTCTCCTTTTTGGTGTTAGAATCAGTTGAGAAAATTAAGGCTCTAGTCTTTGCACTTGAATAAGTCATTTATTAATTATCTCAAAGGAGTGAATGAGTGAAAATGAAGCATTCCATGCCTGCTATGAGGCATGACTGTAACGTATTATTTTGGCTGCCTATTATGGACAGTACATATTTATATGTAAAAGTTCCAGGCCAGACTGGATGTTTTTGCTCATTCTCATTGTTTTTTAGTCTTTCTACTTAAGCATCCTGCTGGAAAGAACAAAGGCAAATTCAGACAGATCTGACTTCAGGTTTCAGTTCTACCCCTTATAAGCTTTATGACCTAGAACAAATTATTTGACTTCCAAGCCTCAGTATCCTCGTCTGTAATTGAAGATACCTCCAATTTATATGACTTTCATGAGAATTAGATTAAAAATTTATATGTCAGGTGCTTGGCACTTAATAAACACAGTTTATAAGTTCTTGCTGGTATTATTACTATTTTAGATTGTTTTTTAGTGTTGTTATCTGGTGTAAGAAAATTTAAGTGTGCCATATTTCCAATGGAAAAATCAGTCTAATGACCTAATCGTATAGACAGTGGTCCCCAACCCTGGCTGCATGTTAGAATTTCCTGGGCAGCTTTTAAGAACTACCAGTGCCTGCATCCCTGCATCCTCCCCTAAGATTCTGATTTAATGGGTCTAGGGTGAACCTTCTCCCTGGTTCCCTGACGCCCCTGCATTAGAATTTCTTTTTGAAGCCCCTCAGGAGCTTCTAATTTATATACAGAGTTGAGAACCTATGATTAAAAAAAAACACTGATTCTCAAATTTGGAGATTTTATGTTAACACCCTTTCTGATGTCAGTTTTTTTGAGCAACACAAACACATATGGTAGATGTTATGGTATTGGTTGAGAAGATAGACATATTCACATGAGTATAACAATTCTGTGGCCTACTAGGAGTCCACAGCTTAATAGTTAGAAATCAACATGGAAGATTATAGATGTGCATTTTTGTTATTCTTCCTGCCTTTCCCTTCACGATTGATAAAAATATGCAGTAGTAATCTCCCAGAGGATAAAATGTTTATGCTATTTATTTTGCTTCATTTTTCCTTTTATAGGAGGTGCTACTGATTAATTAGGCTATGTGTTTAAAAGAAACTTTTCTGTCTTGAGGGTTTTGTCAGTGTGTAAAACTTCTTACCCTTGTTATTGAGTAGTTTTTAGTCTTTAAAAAGCTTTCCTTCAGTTTTCAATGAAAAACATGTTAACATACTACAGATTCTTTCCACATCTGAAGGATTTTCCTCTCACTTCTGTTCCTAGTAGACTTGTTTGTAGAAGAAATAAAATACAGCCTTTCCTTTTTCTGTCGTCACAGAAAAGACCCAAGTGCTTTCTTTTCATTTCCTGTGACTGATTTTATTGCTCCTGGCTACTCCATGATCATTAAACACCCAATGGATTTTAGTACCATGAAAGAAAAGATCAAGAACAATGACTACCAGTCCATAGAAGAACTGAAGGTAATTATAATTATTTATATTTTGATTGGAGAAATTGACTGAGCTATGATACAAAATAAAACTGACATCTTTGTTGATTGAGAGTCAAACTCCTAGATACACAAAAACTTGGTAGAAATATCCATGTCTGGTTTTCACATAATTTCTGATTGCTTTTTATTTTGCAAAGAATTAAGTTTATTTTAATATCCAAAATCTTCATGATTTTCAATCTTAGAAAACTTTTTATGAATGCAGATGAAATAAACTATTGCTTTTAATACTATTTTGGTTTTTAGTGAAATTTTGAGTTAGTAAAATATATTTTATCAATCTTTAAAATGAAAAGATGGTAGATTTTTAACTTCAGATCAATACCAGTAAAATTAAATTTTCATGGAGGCTTAATTAGTTTCTTTTTTATTTCTAGACATATTAAGAATGAATATCTTCTAAACTAGAGAACAAATTGACTTCTCCAAAAATAACCAACAGTGGTTTAATTATATTTTCTAGTTTGTTGGAAGTCAGTTACTCCCTGAGTTTACTTAGGGCTATCATTGTTGAGCATATTTTCCTCAGCTTTAAGAAGTGGGGGGGGGGGGGGAGGACTGAGAAGTAAAGCACATATAAGCCATGAGGATAAAGTATCTGCCGAATGTGCAGTTGGAGTTTTTTCCATCTTAAGTAGTCATAGTGTGATACTGATTTTGGGGGCCCACTTCTCTTCTTTTTAATCTCCCAAAGAGAAAGAAATGTGTTTTTTTTTTCAAGTTGATTTGTGACGAACCACCGCAAACTTAACTGGTGTAGATAATATCTATTTTACCTATTGTTTCCACATTAACATTTTAGAGCTCACCAGACCTAAGAGTTAAAACTCAGTCAATTACAGATGGAAAAGTAAGGCAGAGTTAAACATTATCTTTACTTTGTCTATTTTTTTCATTCAAATGTATGTAAAATAGCTGAGGTTTATGAAGAATGCGAGCAATATAGCTATCTTCAGTATCAATCTGTGTGTGTAGACAGCATCTACTTGCTCTGAAAAACCTGAATTGAATTACCATTCTCATATTCAGGGAAATGGAAACTTCCCAGCTTTTCATCTTGTGAAAATTGGGCTAGAACTGTTTGTTTTAGCATATTTGTACCCTTATTGTTGCTTAATGAAAAAAGTTTTCACAGTTTTTGTTTTTTTTATGAATGATTTTCTTCTGATCTTAAGGTGAATAGAGAGTAAAATGTATCCCCTATTTGAGCCAAGGGGATTAAGATTTATCATAATTGGTGTGAACGTGTATTTTTAATTCTTTGTAGTTTTTATTGTTGTATTTTTAGGTTTTTTTGGGTTTTGGTTTTTGGTTTGTTTGTTCAGCAGCCTGAAGTAATATTTATTAGTATTCAGCTTATTAGGCTATTAAAAGTAGAAAAAAATTACTTGAAAACTTTGCAGAAAGGTCAGTCAGCTTTTTTAATAACCGTGTGCCATTATACAGAAGTCCGTTAAGCCTAGCACATTATGGTAAGATCTAAGGAATCTGTTAATTGCCTTAACAGATCAGACCTGTGATCATTCTAGCCTAGTGTTTTTCCCAGTTATGGACCCAGTGGTCATTTAATGTGAGTACAGTCATTTAGTGTCTCCCCTCACTTGTCTTCCCTGCCCCAAATGTAGATTTAATAATTCTTAATGGAGTGAAAACTTTTTAAAACATCTATCTATGGCAAGAATTCTTAACGCTCCTTCAGCCACGGATGAACCTGCTAAAATTACATGAAACATATTGGGTTCAACAGTGCGTGTGTGTGTGTGCGTGTGTGTGTCCATAGCAATTCATCAGATTCTTAGAGATCCACATACACTTCCACCAAATTCATTGTGTCCCTTGATTCAGTCTTCTCATATGCTTTTAAGTAGAACTCATTCTACCTATTTTCATTCCATTTAAGCATTCTAGGTTGTCATCAATTATTAGATGGTGGGTTAATGGGTTTTGTATTGCATTTGAAGGAGAGGTTTGTTGGAGATGATTCTTTTTTGTTGGGTTTCTGTCATAATTTAGTAAGACGTTGGCATAATCACTCATAATTTCATGATTATGCAATGTGAAGATTACTTAACCATGAAAAAATGTAGGATTGTATTCTCCAGCACATATACATACTTTGAAATTTAAACCAAAAATACAGTTTTGCTAATTTAGTTACTCCTGTTACATGTTTTCACTCCTTGCGGTTATATGATTTATTTCATATTGGTATGATTTGCCACATTCTGCCAATTATGTTTAGCTTATGATAGTACCCAAATACTTAAAAAGAAAATGATTTGGCAGGAAATATGATAACTTAGCATGGCTCCCAGTTTTCAGTCAAGATCTGAAATAAAATATTTAACTCCTAAGTGGAAGTTGAAGATGTTTCAAGACTGAGTAGTTTTTTTATTAATTACATGAACTACTCAGATTATTTTATTAAGTGTAAGATAGAATATTTTCTTTTAGTTCTTTTGTGTGTGTTGAGTTTATACTGAAGAAACCTATTTAAAAATTTAATTTTGGGATTTAAAGTTTAATGATTTGGTTAAGAATTTTGTAGCATATTTAAGCTAATTTAACTGGAGTCCAAAAACGTATAAATTTCTGTTAGTGTTTCTTAGTGAACAGTGAAAGAAAAGGGTTTTTTGCTTTGTTTTGGTTTGAGAAAAATCTATATGTTTTTAAATGGGAGCAGGGAGATTATTTTGTTTTAATGCATTTTCCCTCTGAATATTCTCTCTCCAGGATAACTTCAAACTAATGTGTACTAATGCCATGATTTATAACAAACCAGAGACCATTTATTATAAAGCTGCAAAGAAGCTGTTGCACTCAGGGATGAAAATTCTTAGCCAGGTAATAGGACCTCTTTGTCATAAACAATAATTATTTTAAAATCTGTATCCCTGTGTATTTTGGGTATAGTGTTGCAGATCCAATATAATACTGATTTTATTTTATTAGCAGATCATATTAAAGTAAGATACTAAATGAGAAAAATTTCAATAAAGAAGAAAATTAAGGCAAGAAGATTCTCATTTGGAGTTGATGTAATTAAAAATTGACATTTCGCTTGTAATTATTTCTTCAGAGGCTCTCGAATTGATGGTTACCCCGTAGACTGATTTTTGCTCTGGGCAGCAAAATTTTGGTGTGGGAGAAACAGTCTGAATTCCAGGATAAGAATGATTGGATGAGTTATGAGACAAACCTTTTAGGATGAAAGCTTTCTGTTTCCCTTTGTGATGATAGAATCTAATGTTCCGTTCAGTTCTTTTTGGGTGAAGCACGGGAACTTAAGGTGAAAAGGCACAAAATTTACAAATGAGAAATAACTTGGGACTTTCTCAAGGCAACCTCTCCACTACAGAAGAATCTTCTTTTCAAGGACAAGAATTTGTGTGTAGTAAACCCTTTGAGGTGGGAGAAATATATGCAGAGGCCCAGTCACATATCATCAATTGTATTAAAGGGCTTAAATACGACTTGGGCAAAACAAAAGAGATGTAGTAGATAGTACTAAGGTATTATGAGTGTCCTCCCAATGTGATAGGTAGTGAAAAATCTTGATGGGTAAACTGAGGTGAGCACTGTGGATCTGCTGGGAGAAGGGGGGATTCAGAAGATAAGACGCCTTTGATAATAATTTTTCATTGCCCTGAGTAAAATGAACTACATATAGGAAAATAATTGAGGGTAATCCCGGCTCTGTAGCAGAAAGTCAGAAGATTGAGTTCTCATTTTAGCTGTCCTTCGCTGACTTGTGGGCCTTGAACAAAATATTAACCACGAGAGGCTTCACTGTTCTCATCTATAAAGAAGGATTTAATCTGTGATGTCCAAAATAATTTCCAGCATTAATGTTCTGATTGAAGATAAGAGCTAGACTAGGGAAGAGACGTTGAAAAAGGACAGCAAGGTAGGAAAGGAAATTGCAAAGAAGAAGTGAGTCGTCACAAACACAGGAGAAAGGAATGAGAAGTAAGAGTTTGAGCTGAGACCCAAGGGACTTAAAGGATGGTAGAAATGAGTCATGTGTAGTTGCATATGGTTTTTCAATTTTGTGATTTTTATAGTGATCATCTGTATTACAGTTCTGCACTTAAAGAAATGCTTTGGTGTGCAGATGTCTGAATATCTGTGCTTAGCTCTGAAAGATTCTTGGATCTACTTAACTAAGGAAAGAAAAACATTTGGACTGATGATAATTCTTGTGCTCCTAATATTTAGACAATGTCAGTTCCCACTCTTCTCTAAAGACTTGGGAAACTGTAATGTAAGCCAGTTAGCCATCTTTGGCAAAATTTGCGGAGGGAAAGGGAATATAAGATGTTTATGCCACTCTTTGTAGGAAGACTCTCAGAATCCAGAACCAAGCCATAGTCCAGATTCAAAGTCTTCCAAATGCTTGTTATTGTATTTGGACTAAGAGTGCATCCAGCAAATGCAGTCTTTTGTCATTCCAAAATATATTCACGTTGTGTTTTGGGGGAAGAATTTTTTTTTTAATTTTTTTAAACATAACAACAAATAAACACATTCTTACTTACCATATGATTATTCCATTCTACATATATAATCAGTAATTCACAGTATCATCACATAGTTGTATATTCAATCACCATGATTATTTCTTAGAGCATTTGTATCAATTCAGAAAAAGAAATAAAAAGAAAACAAAAAAAAAATTTATACGTACCATACCCCTTACCCCTCCCTTTCATTGATCACTAGCATTTCAATCTACTAAATTTATTTTAACATTTATTCCCCCTATTTTTGATCCGTATGTTTTACACATCTATTGAAAAGGTAGATAAAAGGAACATCAGACACAAGGTTTACACAATCACACAAATTGCGAAAGCTATATCATTATATAATCATCTTCAAGAAACATGGCTACTGGAACACAGCTTTACATTTTCAGGCATTTCTTGGGGAAAGAATTTAATGTACAGAGTTAATACATCTAAAATAGATTTAGTCTATCAATTCTGATTTACTAGTGTTTTTCCTTTGAATAATATTGTTATAGTGTGCAGAAGATTTCACTGATTCCACTAGATTTCACTGATTCCATTGTCTTTTGAGTTTTACTGGGGGTGGGATGGTTGGAAGCACAAAAAATAAACTTTCTTCTCCACTTTCCCTTTTCTCTCTTGGTTGTCTTCCTTTTTTTTTTTTCAGATCTCTTCCTGTTGAGGAGCCCTACCCATCCTGTGTATAGCTTCCTGTTGACTGTTCTCTCCACCCTAGATGGGAGGGATCCTTACAACAGTGATTTTAAAACATTTTAAATTTAGACTTTCTGAGTTAACTCGGTGTTTCCAAGAGAGCCTAGCACACTGTTCCACAAATGGTCTTGTTTAAAGCATATCTGTTCTGAATATTCACTGTTCACTGTTAAGGTTTTAGGCCAGTCATCTTTTTGTGTGTGTGTGACATCAAGTAATGACTGTTATCTTTATGAAGAGTGAACATATATAAGATACCTTTTTTGATCTCTTAAATAAATACTCAACTAGAATGCTTCATTTAGCAATCAATGCTATATACAGCATAGTGGCTTTGGAGTCAGACTAATCAAGTTTCAAGTCCTTGTACTGCCATGTAGAAGTTGTGTGACATTAGGCCATGTAACTTTCTCAGCCTTTCTCCTGCCTGTAAAATGGGGTTGATGACTACTTCATAGATATACGTCTCATACATAGGGAAATAACCAATAAATGTGAACTTTATTAATGACAAAGAACCAAGCCCTTTTGATCATTTAATATTGTAAAATTGATGATCAGTTGGCAGTATGCTGATTTGGGAGAAGTTTTAATTATCAAAAAGGAAAAGAGCATTGCTTTCAACATAAAATTAAACTCTGTTTTTTCCCTTGGCTTGTTTCTAAATTTAGAAAATTTCTCTAATTGAATTATTTTAATGTAAGTATGTATCTTTTTAACAATTAAATTGCCAATTTATTTTAGTGAGACTATTCAGTTTGTCAAGGATTCATAGAAACTCTCATACACTGGTGATAGTAATATTTGGTACAGTCTTTCTGGAAGTCAGTCTGGCAGTAAATATCAGAAGCCTTACAAATACTCGTTTCCTTTTGACCTAGTGTTTCCGCTCATAGGCATTTATCCTAGAGATAGTCATATAGATTTCTATAGAAGTTTATGTACAATGATGTTCCTGAACCATGACTTACTTAATATTTCTTTTGGACATTCTGAATATTTTCAAGTATATTCAAAACGTCCAACAGTAATATTAAGTAAGTCATGGTTCATACATAAGGTGAGATATTATACAGTTATTAAAAATCTTTTAAAAGAATATTTAATGATATGAAGGAAAAGATGTATAATTTATTAACAAAAAAATTGTTTGTTACCAAATACTCAGTATAATTCCAATTTGCTAATATGTATAATGCTTAGAAAAATACTGGAATGATACTGTTAATTCTGTGCCTCTCTGGATAATAAATTTAATGAAGTTTTAATTTCTTCTCTACCCATATCTTTTTCTATAGTAAAATGTGACTTTAGCAATTTTAAGAGTACTTTGAAATAAAATCCCAGTAAGAGATTTATATTCTTGAGGATCTCACAGCCTAAGGCCTGCATTATTAATTTAGCTTCGTAGGATGAGAAAAGGCCTATCTTGAAAGATAAGAGGCCTAGTCTTAGTCACTGGTTCTTTGACATTAGGTGTGTCATTTAGTGTTCCTGGCCTACATTGTTCTTACTTGAATGACCTCTGGTCCTTTCCTCTTCTTAGTTTCTGTTACTCTGCAGAAGTCTTCCCTGCTGTTATGCAGCCGTGAGGAGGCTGCCCTCCATATTTTACCCAGTGACAACTCTATTACAAGTGGAGTAGTCAGTAGGAAAAATCTTCTTTAATGTTTGTCCAGAAATCTCAGACCCTTGACTGCGATGGAAACTCCACACCATATCATTGCAATGGAAAACTGAGCGTGCATGTCATAAAATAGGAACAAGACTTTTCTTGGTTAGTGAGACTTTCATGCACTCTGAGGAATGAACTCTGCTAACAACATTTTATTCCCCTCACAGTGTGTAGTTTTCACAGAAAGAGAGGAGTACCGAAGTCCAAAGAGTATGGGAGCACTTCACATGTTCATCATACTCTAGACTTTGATAAATGTAATACATCCTTAAATTTCAGAAAATAAGCCATTCTGTTAAATACAAAATTTTAATGTAACTGTTTAACTAAATTTTACATTTTAAATTAAGAACTTCAAAGAATGCTTAATCATAAACTCATACTTTTTCTTCTCTAAACTTTCTGATAGTGAGATAAAGGGTTATAAAACTTTTTTTTAAGTTGGAAATTAAATTATTAGAATTGAAGCAAGAACTTCATTTCCCTGGTTCCTAAAATACAATGCTCTCTTGATATAATTTGTTTTTCTAATGATAGGATAAACAAACTCAGTGTGGAAAAGAAATGCACTACTTTAAAAGTTAATGATAAACATACAATAAGAATATTCTTAAATATTTTTAGGAAAGAATTCAGAGCCTGAAACAAAGCATAGACTTCATGGCAGACTTGCAAACAACTCGAAAACAGAAAGACAAAGCAGACACCTCACGGAGTGGGGAGGACAGTGGCTGCTGCCCCAGAGAGAGAGAAGTCTCTGGAGATATGGAAGCCCAAGCCTTCAGAAGTCCCAATAAGGAAAACAAAAAGTAAAGAACCTTTGGAATATTAAACTACCTTTTTCAAACCAGTAAGGGAAAAACATACTGACTCAACTGACTGAGGCTCTGACCTGGGAAGACTAGGTCCTCGTCTGTCAGTGGTTGTTCCCGCATGTGGGTGGGTATCTGTCACGAATGTTTATTCTGATGATGTGCTACCCCATTTCTCATACACAGCACTGGAATTGTCCAGATTTGGTTCAGTAAACAATTCTGAATGTGTATTATTAATTTTTAAACCAACAAATTATCTTTAAGGATTCATATTATCAGAAAGTTTGTTTAAGAAAAACTGTTTAATTATTAGTAACATCATTCCATAAAGGAGTTGAGACAGTAGATAAGCAGATATATGGTTAAAGCTACTTCATAAATTGCTGGCTATTGAGAAATGCACATGTTTGCACCGGATGCCAGCTGGTGGGAGCAGTAAGGAACCACTAGGACAAGCAGACAATAACCAGTGTGTGTGGGCAGCAGTCGTGGACATCCCACTGCACCCCACTGACCACAGCCCTGACTGCTGAGCACCTCACTGTCAGTTTTGGAGAATGGGTTTAGGTAGCAGTTTGTCATAATTTACTTTTGCAGAGAAAGTAACAAAACTCATTTAAATTTTTTACGTGTGACAAAAAGTTTCTTTGTTCTGTTTCTAAAATGTATAAGCTTTTTAATCCAACTTTTAAAAATTTGTATTCCCTGCCCTCTCAAAATATGTTTGAGGTAGAACTCATTTTGGGGGATATATTCAGCAAAACATTAAAGGCCATACTGGACAAAAGGGGGGTGGGAGTACTATTGGGGCCCTTCCCCTGCCCATTAAGGAGCAGAGTTTTAATTGGTGACAGTTGTGCAAATGTCTCCTCTTTAGGTGTATGCATATTTGGAATTCATTTGAACATTTTCATCTTTTTTTACATGATACTAATGTGTATTTTCAGGAAAGATAAAGATATGCTTGAAGATAAATTTAAAAGCAGTAATTTAGAAAGAGAGCAGGAGCAGATTGACCGTATCGTTAAAGAGTCCGGAGGAAAGCTAACCAGGCGGCTTGTTAACAGTCAGGTGACTCAGTTTGTCCACTCTTTACTAATTACTGTTAGCTCTTCGTTTAGCTCTTTTTCAGTTAGTCTGAAATTTTTAGTTTTTAAATTGCTCATGTACTTTGATCATTTGTTTTTTAATCAATATCTGCCATGTAACTCTTCACCCATGTAATACAGAAATAAGAAATAAGTACGTGATTAATCTTACTACTATTACTGCATTTTTTCTTTTAGTGAAGTTAATGTGTTCTAAAATTGGAAAGTAAACCACACACTTCATTTTAAGCTTACAAGAAAATATTTTTTCTGGTCTTTTAGCATATTCTATAGCATAATGGTTTTAAAATCAAACAGATTAATACATGACTCTAGGCAAATCACTCCTTTGCCCATCTGCCATATCCTCCTTTTTAATAGAGTGGGCAGAACTAGATGGCCTTAAGGACTCGCAGCTCTTTAAAAATCTGAGACTTGGGCAGTGCAACAGTGGCTCAGAAGGCAGAATTCTCACCATACTGGAGACTGGGTTTGGTTCCCAGTGCCTGCCCTTAAAAAGAAAATTTAAATATAAATAAGTAAAAATTCTGAGATTTTTTTTTAAACTACACTTTAGCCTATCATCAGCACCTTGATATATGGAGGTAGGTGTGAAAGTCAGTGTTTGAGTTTAATGATGATAAGAGCCAACTCTGATATTAGTTTACTTAAACAAAAGTTATGTTTCTAGTATATATTACTTTAAAGTAAATAGATATAAAGCAGTTGACTCCATTTGAATACTTTTGGGTCATTGCAGTGTGAATTTGAAAGACGAAAACCTGATGGGACAACAACATTGGGACTTCTCCATCCTGTGGATCCCATTGTAGGAGGTATGTTCACAGAATGAGGCTATGCATGAACATAATGCTGTTAAGCAAAGAACAGTAGCCTGGGTTAACTTTTTAAAGCAATAAGGCTGATTATTAATAGGTTCGGTGTGTTGTCATCATCAGAGAATTTGGCTAGGCAACACATATTTCATGCCAGCAGCTAGCCTGACTTGCATTTCAGCCTAAAATAGGTAACTAGATCTAGTTTTCCTTTAAGTGCTAAGACCCTGAAATATTTTTTATACCCAACATTTACAGAAGTGAAGATTTTAGGTGATAATTTCCAACTCTGGTTTTGAGAAACTGTACGCTCAGTTTTCTCTAGAAATGTTGCAAAGCTATTAAGTTATGATAAATTTAACTGACTTTAAAAATTTCAGATAAAAGAATTAACAAAATACTTTATTATAATGCAGTATTTGCACTTATATTGTTATGTCTTTCACATGTCAGTCGAATGTTTTTAAGGGTTAGGAATCACTGCTTTGTTTTCTAGGACGATGCTTTAATTTAGATAATGTAGGGAATATTTTGAAATTTTATGTAAGAGATAGAAACTTTTTATCAAGCAGATCCACTAAGATTGTAATATGCAAAAGCGAGAATGTTATTTTATATATAATCTATTTTCATGCTGTCATTATGAGAGAGATAATTGAGGATACAAAAAAATGAAAGATTTCCTATACTGAGGAAATAATTTCCAATAATTAATTGTTTGCTGTGGGCAAGGTTTTGCATCTGGAGCTGGGTGGAACTAGGCATGTAGTAAGAACAAAGCAAGGTGAGACACATTCCTTCTTCTGACAAAGAAATATGAACTTGTCTACTATAATAAGTACTACAAAGGAAGAGAATGGTTGTGATAGTGAATGACAGGAATAACCTAGTATATGGGGTCAGGGAAGGCTTTCAAGGAAATAATGTCTAGGTTGACCCCAAAAAAGGTGAGTGAGGGATGGGGAAACAACAAGGAAAGCAACCAATGAAAACAACTTTGAAGCTGGGAAGAACTTGGTGCACTGAGAAGTTGAAAGGCAGGGCAGTGAGTGTAGGTAGTAGGAGCTTTGGTGGCCCTGGAAGAAGCTGGAGAGGGGCAGGGTCAGATCACATGAAGAATTTTGGACTTTATCCTGAATACTATGGGTAAAAGTGTATTGAACACTAAATAGCTGCAGGCACTATAGTTTTCATATATTATCTTGTCTGATCTTCTCAGTAGCGCTGTGAGAACAAAACTACCATTATCCTCATTTTACTGCTAAGGAAACTAAAGCTCAGGGAAGTTAAGTGACTTGCCCAAAGTTTATAGCTAATAAGCAATCAAGCCAGGATTTGAGTGCACTTCTACATGACTTAAAAGTTCTTTTGGCCTCCAGAAATGGGAGTGAGGGTGCAGAGAATAAGACAGATAACCAAGTAACTCTTAATACTAAGCAGAGTGTGAGTATTATTGACCATCTTCCCCAAGAGAGTATAAAGTACTGTCTGGGGTGCTAGAAATGGACAAGCTGTGGCAACCTCGGTGCTTAATAAACAGCTATGGAGGAAGCCCTGCCCTGCAAGGCTGCCCAGTGAAATGGGCCCAGGGCCCAAAGAGTCCTCTTGCATGTCATTCCTTTTTTTTTTTTTAAGTTGGTATTATAACATTTATGAAGATAATGCTATGGGTTAATAGAAACAGCAAAGAACCAAAGAATTAAAATGCAAGCTATCTAAAATCCCAACTAAAACCCAAAAGTGTCTAATGTATTCATTCATTAGCTAACTAAAAGCCCAAGAAAGATAAGATACCCAATATAATAAAGTACTACAAAACAATTGCCAATTTTCAGTTATCAAAAGTGTGGATTTTGCATTTTGTATCCTTTTCTCAAAAAGAAAAAAAAATTCTTTGACTGTTATTTAACATGCATGTAAAACAAAATAGAAAAATACATTATAAACTTGTAACAGTGGCTGTGAATACAGTATCTTACATGTTTCTCATAGGCAGTAGATTGGTTATGGTACTTACATAACATGAAACTACTGAGATATTAAGAATAGACAAAAATACATGTTTGCTGTACAGTAACATACAAGCAACACTCCCATCTACCCATTCTAAAAAAATTACATAATACTGTCAGAAAATTCTTAGAATCTACATATTTTAATAAGAAATAAATTCAATAAAGAATGATAGTACTGAGAACCAAGGCATTCAGAGATTTCAAGTCATGCTTTTTTTTCAGCTGATCCAAAATTTTGTCAACCAAATTTTTAAAAGTGTGTTCAGAGCCACCATTACCCATAAATGTCACACATTTATTTCATATATTTACTTTCTTCCCAATAAAAGACCTTTGATAAACACCTAAAATGTCCAGGTATAACATAGCTTGCATGCCACTCTTTTTTTTCCACATGGGCAGGCACCGGGAAATGAACCCAGGTCTCTGACATGGCAGTCGAGAACTCTGCCTGCTGAGCCACTGTGGCCCTGCCCTTCATGCCACTCTTGAAATGCACACTGAATAGCCTCATATTAAGAATATAAGGAGCCAGTGGCATGTTTTCAAAACAAAACTCAGTTTTTACCTTTTTGGGGGGATGTGGGATTGGGGCAGGTTCTGGTAATCGAGCCTGGCTCTCCTGCATGAAATGTGAGCATTCTACCACTGAACCACCAGTGCACCCCGGTTTTTAGTTCTGTGTGAACTTTTCGTAGTAGAATTTCATATGGCATTAGGTCAAAGGAAATGCCACAGGATTGAGAATATTACATTTTCTAGTATAGCTGCAGTGAAAATCTGATGACAGGGAATACAGCCAACTTGATTTATGTGATACTGTTAAGTTCTGCCCCTGTCTTTATACCCAGGCATGTGGTTTCTGTTCTTAGCTCCCCTAGATGGCCACTTTACTGGTTTAAAGTGGAGATTCCTCTGTGCATCTTCTCAGGGTTGTCTTCCTGCTGGAGGTACACCATTAAGAAACCGAAGTCCAGACTTCTTACTGAGAAGTAAAGGAGATCTGAGTTAATGTTTCAGTTTCTCACAGATGCTTTCATCACACTGATTACGTGGGGCTGTGCCCTCTCTTCTAGGGAAGATCATGTTACTGAAATCAGGTCTATTTTTCAGAAAGATAGACCCTTTCTATTGGATATTGCTGGAGACCACACTTTTTTCCTAACATCCTTTTCAGTCCCCTTAGGTGCCTGCCTCAGTTCTTCTGCTTGTATCTCATATTCCCATATCACTATGGGATTCATTCCTGGCTTATAGAGGCCACATTTTTAAAAGCTATTCCTCATTGCTCCAGTGTATACCTCTGACATATTAATTTATCCTTAATATATCATGAATTCTGTGTTTAATCCAAGTATTTTTACTTATTCAGACTTACTTTTTTTTTTTCTGGTTTACTTCTATCATCTTAACATTAGGCTTTTTTTTTTTTTAAATAAAAAGATCTTATTTTCAACTGTTGTCTGTGACTGTTTACAGCCAACTCTTGATCAAGAAAAAGCATCATGAGTGCGTACTTTAATAATTTTAGAGAATTTCCTCAATCAAAGTCAATTTTTAAATCAAGGTTAATTATAGCCAGAGGTAAGAGAAAATGTAACCCTGGAAACATTTTACCAAAGTATGTATTAAGTGCAATGTAGTAAAGAATCCCAGGAAGTAGTAGAGTGTAATGAAAAGATCCAGTTTGGGTCCTGGCTACATTCCTTCCTTTCTAAGCTCAGATTTTCTTATCTTAAAAATAGTTATACTTATGTGGACAGTTTAACTGAACACCATAAGTACATGGAACCTTGAGTAGGGTATAAGAGTTTGTAGGTTTGTCCAGAGTGATGCCCTGATAAATCCTAGAGTGATTTGAACAGTGAATAAAAAAGTATTTGCAAAGTCCCCTTGGGGGAATGGCAAGAAAGGGGGAAAATTCAGCTTCCCCGTTTGAAGAATTCCTGATATTCTCACAAGCAGTGGGGACAACCAAAGCGATAGACCGAGCCGTCAATCTTGGGTTTGTTCATATGAAATTTATCCCCACAAAGGATAGGCTAAACCTACTTAAAATTAGGCCTACATGAGCCCCCAGTCTTGGGTTTGTTCATATGAAACTTAACCCTACAAAGGATAAGTCAAGCCTACTTAAAATTAGGCCTAAGAGTCACCCCCAAGAGAACCTCTTTTGTTGCTCAGATGTGGCCTCTCTCTCCAGCCAACACAACAAGCAAATTCATTGCCCTCCCCCCTCTCTACGTGAGACATGACTCCCAGTGGTGTAAACCTTCCTGGCAATGTGGAACAGAAATCCTAGAATGAGCTGGAACTCAGGATCAATGGATTGTGAAAACCTTCTTGACCAAAAGGGGGAAGAGAGAAATGAGACAAAACAAAGTGTCAGTGACTGAGAGATTTCCAACAGAGTTGAGAGGTTATCCTGGAAGTTATTCTTATGCATTATATAGATACTACCTTTTTAGTTAAGGTATATTGAAGAGGCTGGAGGGACTGCCTGAAAACGTAGAGCTCATTCCAGTAGCCATGTTTCTTGAAGATGATTGTATAATGATACAGCTTTCACAGTGTGACTGTGGGATTGTGAATACCTTGTGTCTGATGCTCCTTTTATCTACAGTATGGACAGATGAGTAAAACATGAATTAAAAATAAATAAATAGGGAAAACAAATGTTAAAATAAATTTAGTAGATTGAAATGCTAGTGATCAATGAAAGGGAGTGATAAGGGGTATAGAAAAAAAATAGGGGAAACAAAGACTAGAATATATTGGGTAGGTGGAAATAACTAGCAATCTGAGAGGGAGGGGTAAGGGATATGGTATATGTGAAGTTTTTTTTCTTTTTATTTCTTTTTCTGAATTGATCCAAATGTTCAAAGAAATTATCATATGATGAATATACAATTATGTGATGCTATTGTGAGTTATTAATTCTATACCAAGAATGGAATGATCATGGTAAGAATGTTCATGTTTGTAAGTTATTATGTTTGAAGAAAAAAAAAAGAGTAGTTATAATTACAGTTGCCCAGCCTCCTTCGCAGAGCCCTGTGGATGATGGGGAGTATGTTTGTGAAAGCACTGCAGAGTGCCATGGGGGCCATCGCACCTTCACCTCCTTCACAGTGCTGGGTTTTATGCTTTAGAACCAGGCTACTGCCCTGTAAGATTGGGGATGACAACCGGAAGACTTCAATCTGGAGTGAATACTTTGCAAGGGTTCAAAGAAGATAAAAGGAACAAAGTAACTCCAGGTAAGGCTTGGGCAGAGCAGCTGGTGTCTTTCTCTTCTCTCCTCTTGAGGGAGTTAGGGAAGGGAAGCATAGTTACCATTCACTGTTTCATTCACCAGGTCTCGGTATTTTCACAACATCAGTTAGCTATTTTATCAACTTTGAAAGAAACTGAAAAATTGGGTATTAATTTTCAAAATGAGTTTTGACCTTTTTTCCTCCCTTTCCCCTTTGTGGGGAAAAATTGACTTGAGTTGTGACTTCATAAGTATCTGGGGGGAAATGTCTATCACTAGAATTGTATACCAGTCAGTGAAGTAGTAAAATTGAAAGAGAATAATCTTTTAATAATACAAAAAAATAGATTGATATGTAAGTTAAAGAATAGTGTTGTAGTACTTAATTTTTTATCAACAGTGTTATACTTGAATTATGGACCCTACAGTTCTTATGCACCGCATTATGATTCCACATTTGCAAATATCAGCAAGGATGATTCTGATTTAATCTATTCGGCCTATGGAGAAGACTCTGAGCTTGCAAGCGATTTCAGGTGAGTCTCCAGTGAATCAGTATCCTGAATATCACATTTTTCTAAAACAGTGATGTACATATGTGATTTGTGATTTGGATAACAAAATCATCCAAGTGATAGAAAGTAGCCTCCATCATTTTTTCCCCCGAAACTGACAGGAATTGAATAGATCCTTAGTTATCATCATCCTTTAATGGAAACTGAATATATTAGAGAAAACATAATTCCGTGGTATTTTCTGATGTTGGTATCTGCAGTATTTTAATTCTTACAAAAATGTATTTTTAAAGATGCTGCATACCTCAAGTAATACTATTGTTCAGGAGTTCATTACTTCAAAATGTCAGTCAGTGTGTCACCTGATCTACTTTTAATATTTTTGTGTGTCAGTAAGTTGTGTCCCAAACATGATCAGGTTCTAGAGCTCAGTGCATTTTCCCCAAGACATGCAGTGAGACATGATAACTTGGTTCCTCAGGCAGCGCACATACCAACCTGTTTGATCATCACATGCTAGGTCAACTTGCCGTTGCACTCAGCCATCCTTGTTATGCATCCAGAAGCATGATGAGCTTGTAGCCTAATTTTCCCAAGATTCTGAGTCAGGGTGGGGCACTAACCTTAGGTTAATCCTGCATGGCACTGCTAGTTTGTTAACCTTTATTATGTCATTACGTGCAAGAGAGAGTTTAAACCTACAGATTAAGTCCCCTAGTTTTCTGACAAAGGAGAGATCTGTTCACTTCTGTCTATGTGTGTGTTTTGTGTTATAACACCGGGGCCCCTAAGTCAGATTTGCTGTGGTTTAAGATTAAGCCATATCCTTTAGACCTCTCACCAACTTGCACAGGTTCTTTCTGGAGTATTCATCCATACATTTCACAGACAGGCATTGCATGTCCACTATGTGCCAGGCGTGCTTGTTAATGCTGGGGATTCTACCGCAGGCCAACATTGACAAAGACCCACACCTTTCTATCAGATAGTAACACTGGAAGACAGGCTGCTAGGACGGGATGGAATCCAGCTTAACTAGAGTAGTTGGGGAGGGCCTTGCTAAGACAGCGAGATTTGAGCCTTCTGAAATCTGGAAAGGTTTGCCCTGGTTGTTTGAGGAACAGTCTGGAGGGGCGAGGGCAAAAGTAGGAAGATGTTGTCATAATCCCACATGAAAGGTGGTAGTGACATAGACCAGGGAAGTTGCAGTGAGTGAGTGAGGAGGGATCTGTAATTAGAGCCAGTAGGATTTTTTTTCCAGTTGAAGTAAGAGAAGTCAAGCATGATGTTTAGTTTCCCAACTGCTAAAACAAATACCATACAGTGGGTTGGCTTAAACAATAGGAATTTATTGGCTTAAAGTTTTGAAACTAGAAGTCCAAAATTGAGTTGTCAGTAAGGCTATGCTTTCTCCCACAAGACTGACATTCCACTGCTGGCTATTAGCAATCCCTGTGGCTCCTTGGTCTTTTCATCATCACATGTCGATATCCTCTCCTTTCTCTTCCAGATTCTGTTGACTTCCAGTTTCTTGCTCCTACTGTGACTTCTCTCTGTCCTATTTCCTTTACATATGAGGGCTTTAGCCATATTGGATGAAGGCTAGCCTTCACATCCATAGGACTAGGGGTTAGAACCTGAATATGTCTTTTGTGGGGGCACTATTCAACAGATGACTTCAGGCTTTTCAGCCTCAGCCTAGAAGGATGAACTTACTGTTTCCTGAGAAGGGGGATACTTTGGAAGGAGATGCTGGGGGACGGGTGGATCCAACAACTCAGTTTTGGACATTTTAAGTTTGTGATAGCTGCTGGACATCTGAATGGAGTTGACTGAGGAGTGTGACCCAAACTGGAGTTGAAACTTTGAGGATCTTTTAATACATAGTCAATAAGTCCTGAGTGAGTCAGATCACCTTAGGGAGGAAGTAAAGAGGCTGAACAAGGAGCTCCAGCAGCTGAGCCCTGGCCATCCATCACAGAGATATTATTCTTTTTAGAGCATTTCATTTTCACTGTGCTCTTGATACTGTTTAATTCTCTCATGATGAAAAATTTATCACTTATATGTATGTAAATACAGTTTTTCACCTAGACAGAAAGCTTTACATCATGATATATAAACTAAGGTCATTTAATGGAAACATTTGGTGATGATAAGAAGAATAAACCATTGAAGATGATTTATATGAAAGTGACTTTCCCATAACACGCCCTGTATCTTCCAGCATTCACGAGTTTTTGGCCACTTGCCAAGATTATCCATATGTTATGGCAGACAGTTTACTGGATGTTTTAACAAAAGGAGGACATTCTAGAACCCTACAAGAGTTGGAAACGGTAAGAGTCCTGCCAAAGAAACAGGGTCATTTATTATAAGCTCTCAAACGTTAGTCATTCAGTATTATGAAACCATGGGATTAACTAGCATGACAGCTGAACTCCATTCCCCTGAAAAGACAGCCCAGCCTGGGTGGAGGCCGTGGGTGGAGGACAATGAGCGGAAACAAGTGACTCGGCTACCAGGATCTGTGAGGGCCAGGGGAACATCGTTATTTCATAATCTTAGGAAAGTAGAATTCAGAATGGGGTTTACAACTCAGAAGTTAGCAAGTGCTGTGTACCACAACAAAAAATCAGAAAAGTATTGCTTCATTGGCTTGAAAATTAAGGTGGCTAAAATGATATGGCGTGATCTTTACTTTCTTCTTATGTATCAGTAGCACAGTAAAGAAATCCTTGAGTTTAAAAAAAAGTTTTTTTAATTTCCTTTTTGCTGTCTTCTATGAGCATATAAAAACTCTGTTTCAGTTGATGACAGTTGATAGTCTGTAGTAATTTAGAGTCTTGGCTTGAAGATTAGAACCAGCTAATGTTCATACTCATGTAGAGGAGGGTTGATCTCCAGAATGCCCTCCTCACTGTAGTTGGGACCTCTTAGAGGTCATAAATCTAAATGGTGGCTGGGCCTGTACTTACCTTGTCCTCTGTCCACTACTATGGTGGCTGTTCCTCAGGTGACCCATCAGCAGAGCTAAGCCAGTAACTAAGTCAGTGATAATTGCTGGGTCATTTTTGCACATGAACAGCTTTCTTCAAATGACCTAAAAAATACTGAACTTTACATCAATTCAAGAATATTTTTATTGTATCCTTCCTATAAATTAATTTTATTGTTTTTAACTAAAATTGAAAGTCTTTCATTTGGTTAATGTGACAGTATGTTTCAAATTTTAAAATTTCTTTGCCCTTTGATCCAGCAGTTCTCAGAATTTGTCCTGGAGAATAAGACGATAAGAGTTAGATACTTTTGAATAGATTGAAACATTAGGTACAGTATATAAAAGGATTTAATTGTAATATATTGTTTATAATTTTTAAAAATTGGGTATTGTGATACATTTTCTGTGATACAGAAAAAGTAACATTGTTAACTGGTTGACATCTATGATCCATTTCTCTGTTGTTTATGTATGTATTATCTCTGAAGAACAGGATTGTAGGCAATGTTCACGTTCTCTGTAGTGGATGAATATTTTATAATAATCCTCTCTTATCTGAGAATATTGCTTCTGTTAATACAAAATAGTCCCTAGAATTCCTTCCTATCATATTGTCAAAGATTTACCTGTTTTTGAAGACACATTCCATGTATTTGTTTGTATGCTGTTGACTGGATTACCTTCTTAAATACGCTTATAGCTTTTTGATGAGGCATGAAAATAATCAATCTTTAAGTCACCAGTTAATTAGATATCCTGACTCACAAAATACTCTCAGAATGCTAATAATTATATTTAACTGATTGCAGTTTTTAAAATAGTTCCCAATGATCCATATTCTTATTTCTTTTCTCTTAGTGAAGAAACTCCTGATATTTTCCTATTTTCCTTGATATTTGCCCTCTCATACCTGTTTTAATGAAAAGTTGTTTTCCTTTGTCCTTATAGTCATCACCTGAAGACGAAGGCCAGACTAGGACACCTGACCCAGCAAAAGACATGGAGGTGATTCTAGTTTATTCTTTTGCAAGAGATATTTAAATGGAGAATAAGCCAAAATGCCTCATGATACAGTTTTAATTACCTTAAAGAACAATATGTATTAAGAATCTCCTGAGATAGAAGGAACTTTTTATCTGCTCAGGGGAGCTCAGTAGTAGCAAGTGCAGTTGGCAAGCATGTGATCAGGGACCCAGAGCCAGTGCTATACCATGTATGTGCACATGCCATGAGGCCCCAGGCTAGAGAGGCTCACTGCCAAGGGGAGCCAGGAGGGCTTCACAGAGGAGGTGAACTGAGTCCGGAAGGATCAGGCAGCATTATGGAAGCAGGTAGGGCAAGGCCTCTGAAGTGGGCATAACTTCATGCATCATGACATAAATAGATCTAAGAGAGCAGGGCATTTGGGTGGCGAGCTCAGAAGATGGAGGACCAAGGGATAACTTGTGGAGAAGAAGGAAAGGAGTGAGGCTACATGGTGAGGGCTAAATAATGAAGAGTCTTTATTATAGTGCTAAGAAGTTGAGATTTTATTCTAGAAAATAGGGTGTTATGTTAAAGTGTGAAATGAGGGGAGAGGCTGGAGGGAGAGGGACCAGTGAGAACCTATGGGACTTGTCTAAGCAAAAAAATGACTAGCGTGTCAGTATAAAAGAAGAGATTAAGGACTCAGGAAATTCAGTAGAACTAAAATGGACAGGACCTGGTACATGAGGTAGATAATAGTATTGTTAACTCACTTAAGAAATGCAGGAATAGAGGCACACATTGACAGGGAAAGAAATTACATTTGGTTTCCGGTGTGGTGAGTGTGATTTGGGACATTATTGGAAGTAGCTGCAAGATGGATATGGATCTGGAAGTTGTTGGCATAAGGGTAGAATTTTATTTTATCATTAGGTGGATGAGACTGTCCCAGGGGAACATGTAGATTGGGAAAAGTTCAAAAGACAGAACTTTGGAGAAGACTAATAGTTAAGGTAGGGAAACTATGAAAGAGTAACATGAGAGAATTCACAGAGAAGAGATGGTTCAGTGGTGCCAGATGGTGTATAGAAGCTAGTAAGAGGAAAATGGATGAGTGTCATTTGTAACCTTAATCTAATAATTTCAGAAGAATGGTGGGGACAAAAGGTAAACTTCAGTAAGCTAAAATGAATGGAGAAAAACTGGGCTAAAGAAACATGTAAGATTGGCAAGACTTAGCACTTCATCTAAGGGGAAAGAAAGGTTGAAGATATGCGATCAAGTAGTTAGATGTGCAGGTATAGATGGAAAGGGATTTATACAACCATGTTATTTTCAAAGAAGGAAGAGGCAAGCAAAGTCATGTGCTTAGTGAGGGGGCAAGAGGAAAGAAATCTTGAGAATGGGAAAGGAAGTTGGGTAAGAAGTCAGAATATACTATTTTAAGTTGAAAACCCAGCTGAAATAGCAAGCCAGATATATACTGGTGCCAAGTATACATTTTTGTACAGTTATACATTTTTCTTCACTACACACTTATATTGTAGGTAAAGAAATCGGATGTTGAAATAGATTCCACTCAGAAAGTAATACCGTAGTATATACAGTGGAACCATTTTTTGGTTTACTTATTATCTGGGTTGATCTATTCTTAAAAGCAATATCAACTTATAGAAACTCTGAGTTTTATGATTCCAAAAATAAAACTTCACCTTTTGTAGGATTTTGTTTTCCCATGCAATGCTGACAATCTAGCATGTGGGCCGGGAGGGGACCCAGGAGGCATCAAGCATCTTATGTTAAAGATCTGTTCCAGGAATACAAATGTGTGAGGCTAGGTAGGCGGGGACATTTGCTTTTGCAGTGTCAGAAACATGAGACGACATCATGACCACCGAAAGCTTGTCACAAATTACTTCATTTCTCGAAATGGTTACCATATAAAACAGATGTTACAGACTGTATATGACACATTATTTATGGACACTTTTTTGGCCAAGATTTGGGAGAATAGCATTTTAAAAGGCTATTTTAGGGAGACATTTTTTTTATAGGCATCAGAATTATGACTCCAAAAGTAAATGGATGGAATAACTGCCCATAATTAGACCCATCTTACCAATTTCTAGCTAACAGTTTTATGGCTTAGCAGATTGAAATAATTGCCTTTTTTTTTGTTTTTAAGCAGGTTACAGAAATAGAAGTTGCAGGGCGTTTGGACCTCAGTAATCAAGACAGGCTCACAGCACTGAAAGCAGTAACAAACTTTGGTGCTCCGGTTGAAGTTTTTGACTCTGAAGGTGAGCATGCCGCAAGAGGATTGGGTAGGAACACCATACAGTACAGGCAGTTAAGAGTTAACGCCCCATTCCTCCAGATCGGCATAGGCACTGACCACCGGAACTCTAGGTGAATCCTTACGTGAATGGTAAGGCATGTCCACAGTATTTATTCCCACTGAGGAGAGAAGACATCAATAAACGGCAAAGCTTCAGAGCACTGGACTCTGTTTACGACACAAGATCCAACACAAATGTATACATGCACAGCCTCTTATCTTTAGTGTGTTCTTTGTCTTACCACACAGAAGCTGAAGTGTTCCAGAGGAAACTGGACGAGACCACTAAATTGCTCAGGGAGCTCCAGGAAGCCCAGAACGAGCGTCTCAGCACCAGGCCCCCTCCCAACATGATCTGTCTCTTGGGCCCCTCGTACAGAGAAATGCATCTTGGTATGTTGCCCCTCCAGTAGGAGAGTTGGGGGATTCTTAAAGGAAGCAACTTTGGGATGCTGATACTGCTATCAAAGAATACTAAAATGAATACCATGGGCAACTTATTTTTTCATTTATACATTTACTGTGCATACAGCTCTATTTTCTTAATTATCCAAAAGACCCACTTTATGGTTCCTAGAACTTTTTTTTTTCTTTCCAGCTGAACAAGTGACCAATAATCTTAAAGAACTTGCACAGCAAGTAACTCCAGGTGATATTGTAAGCATGTACGGAGTTAGAAAAGCAATGGGGATCTCCATTCCTTCCCCCATCGTAGAAAACAACTTGGTAGATTTAACAGCAGGTACGTGCCCCTGTTCCCCTGTGAGTGAAACGCTGTTGTGAGTAGAAAGAACATCAGTCCTCTCCCTTCAGAAAACATTTTAAAGGTTT
This sequence comes from Tamandua tetradactyla, assembly GCF_023851605.1. Classification (NCBI taxonomy): domain Eukaryota; kingdom Metazoa; phylum Chordata; class Mammalia; order Pilosa; family Myrmecophagidae; genus Tamandua; species Tamandua tetradactyla. Next base: position 44,120,440 of record NC_135342.1, on the reverse strand, counting down.
TGTCTCAGTGTTATTTTTAATGTATAAACTACTTTCAGTTTTCTTTCCTCTTTCCATCTTCTCTAAAAAATTAGTAAAGATTTCACATATTTGCAAAAAAGAGCTCTGCCGATGACCTAATAGTGCACCTGTCTTTAAAGTTGAATATGGTACAGAAGGGCTGTCAGCAGTTACTCTTCTGGATGCTAGCTCACCCATCATTTTTTTTTTCAATTTTAAAAGAGGAAAAAATGCTGATAAAAGGAAATCTATTGTCTTCTCTTTCAGGTTTTGAAGAACCTAAAAAGACTGATGTTGCTGAATGTGGCCCTAATGGAATTTGCAGTTAACTGGCCTTTCATTATATATAATGTACATAATTTTTTCATTCTTAACTTGGAAATGCTTTTGAGAGGATATTAAATATTTGTAAATTGTGTTTTTAATTAAACTTTGGAACAATTAATTTTAATGTTCCAGAGATTGGACTTCTATTAAGTAATAAAGTTGAACTTGGGACTCTGAGCTATATTGTACATGTCAGCCAAGGTACCCCCAGGACCTTTTCCTGGGACTGAATCTGAAGGGGTAGGAATAAAAAGAGAGAGAAGCTTAGAAAACAAAACAGTCTTTTTCAACAGTCCACTAAAAGAAATCATTAAAATGCCTCATTTTTCACATTTGCCACACTCCCTCCTTAAATAAATTGTAACCAAATAGTTCCTAATTTATCAGACCCCATCTTGACAAAGGAGCATGGCTATGGGCTGTTGGCCTACCTGGCAGAAGGTGGGAATGGGCCTGGGCAACATTCTTTCAGAGAAGTGATAGTTCTTCTAACTTGTGTTCCGTGGACAGGAGCCTAACTCAAACTTTTAAAAAATATCCCTTATTCAGTGAGATTTTTCTGTTACTATACCATGAAGAACAAAGTAACACATTCTAAATAATTAGAATTTACTGCTAGTGGTTCTGCCCCCTAAATATCTGCTGGGAATGATGTCCTATAGTTTCATAGCATAACTTGTCAGGTATGCATTTGGGTTTTACCGGTTTGAGAAGGTTATTTGGAACTACAGCAAAGGGATAAGTCAAATAAGAGAACCTAAATCATCTAACATCAGAGAACGGCCAACCTTAAAAGAAAGCTTAGATTTCTATTTCCTCTTTCTAAAAGATCATCTGTGCCTCAGCCATATCCACAGATCCCTACTAGGATCTGTTTTTTTTTTATGCAATACAAAGGCCAAGGACCAAACATTTTAATGATTTAAGTGGAAGACCATGAGATGTGGCCCGTTCCATAACCAGTGCCTGGACTGTGAAATGAATGGTGATTTTTTTTCATATACTAAACATGGGGTTTAGTATATAGCCTGTTAAAATTAAATGCATAGAAAAATATTCAGGATGTATATAATACAGGTTAGTGAACAAATTAAATAACAGATCCTATGAGGATTGTACAGAGCCCTTCTGTAAAACATCCAGGCAGGAAGCCATTTCATTTTGACGTTGCTTAATGTGACTGTTTTGAATTTGAAAATTCACGTTTAGCAAGGACAAAAGGATGAAAGAAAACTGATCATCTCCAGAGAGTTAGAGATGACCTAATAAGCTTTTAAAATCCCTATTTAAAAACATGTGAAAAGATCATTTCAAATATATTTTATCAAGTCTTTCAAGAGTCTAGTGCTAAAGCTTAAAATATAGTCCAGGCAACAACTGATCCCTAAATGTTAGGTCTACCTAGCCAAGGTGAGTTCCTGAAGACCAAAAAAAAAAACATTAAAATTCAAAACACTTTAAGGCATTCAGTGTTTTCCAAATTGTTCATTTAATTTATGAAAAGCAGCTAAACAACTATCAGTTTAGAAACCTGGTTCTTAAAAAAAAAATTTTTTTTGAAACATATTAAAGACCTATAAATATTCAATGTACAGAATAAACCCTAGTTATTTGCTTGCCCTTTTTCAAAGCAGATTTCTGTACACTGACCTGTTAAATACACATTGTATACATAGGTTAATGTTCTGGTAGGAAATTTTCCAGGAAACTAAAGGGTCTATTTTAGTTAGAGTCAGTGAGGCTGCCTGAGTCTAAACTGTAAGCAAGTCCTGACCCATAGAGGAGGTCAGCATTAGAAAGGATACTGTTCCCTTCATAAAACAAAATGACACTGGTGAAGATACTACTTGGTAATGGGAAAACAGATACAAAAATAGCTGCAAGTGATTTTTATGGTCAGTTATACCCTATGACCTAAACATTGGAAACTAAAAAACTTGGAAATTTTTTCCTATTAAAGCACTGGGCTCAACTTAGAATAAAGAAAAATACATGATTGGTAACCAGTTACTTTTAAGACTCCCAATTGGGGTTGGGGTTGCAGGAGCCGTACAGAGACACACACCCTGATGTGGTGTTGGGTGTGAGCAGGTGAGACCTCCCTGTGCCAGGAGGGGCCTCCAAAAGGCAGTGCTAGTCACTGCTGGGTTAAGCAGATTTCGGTACCATACAGCCCTTGGCATGGAAAGTTGGTATGTAAAAAAAGGCAATTTAAGCAAGATTTCCCTTACCAGAGTCTTTGCCATAAAATTCCTTTAAACAGCAAATTCCTCTGCATTCATACCGATGACCCATTACATGCAACGAGCACATTGGCACTACCACTAGCTTACATGGTGCCTTTGGGCAACCCCTGCCTCAGATGGATAGGGCCCTGCACAATTAAGGGAAAGCAAACAGCAGGTTCTATTTCATCCTCCATCCCTGGAGCCCCTTGGTGCCATGCAAGCTGTGATGGTTAGTCACCCCAGCTGCAACCCTGTATAAACTTAAGTCTCCTGTGCAAGATTTTCAACAGAACTTCAAGGGGGAGGGGTTCATGGGTAACTTCCAGTGAAGACTCCCAGCTGAACAGTGAAATTCAGTTGCATTAAACTCCTAGGGTTGCTCTGTATTTCAGTCCTTACATTCTGGTTATGAGGCAGCAGTCAATTCAGAGGAAGGATAAAGCAGTCTGGTTACTGCTATCCTTGAAATACGGGTTGATTTCTCCTGTGAAGTTACAGCCATTTCACAAATCTGGCTTTTTTACTTGTCTTGACTTCCTCAGGTTTAGAACAAGAACATCTTGGCATTCCTTTCTGATACCAAAGATAAGATAGAGTTGAAGATTGCAGAGCTCAAAACTTAAGGGGCAGCCCCCACAGGGTAGTCAGGGAAGGACTAAAAGGTTGTGCCTTATTTTCTGGACCTTTAGCTTCTTGAACCTAACCCCAGATTGCTCGTATCAGGGTTGTGGGATTCAAAGCCGCGCCTTTTTTGCCTTCTTCTTGTTTGCCACATTCCTCAGAGCTCTATTCCACAGCTGTGCTGGCCTCAAGACACAATCCTCAAACATAATTCCATAAGCTGACGCTAGACCATAGTCCTGTTAATGTGTTGTTGGTAAAAACTAAGAATACACTGGAGAGAAGAGACTAGTCCAGCATCTAAGAAGTCATTAAAAAGGGATAAAGCCCCATTAATAATGTATCCACTTAAACACATAGCAGAGACGCCAAGAAGTAACAAGCGTCCATTGTAAGTTTTTCTCCCTAGTGTGTAAAACCATTAACAGATTGAAAATACCTTTACAACTCCATTTACCAGAATGCTCACGTGGGAAATACAGACTCAACAACTTGTCCTCATCCTCTGTACCTGGGAAAACTGACTCCCCCCAACCCATTCTCCTCTCCCCCCACCCCGCCTCAGGCATGCCTCTAGTGGGTACCACCAGGTGTGTCTGTCTGGGTCATGCTCCAAAATCGCCTCAGTGGTACGTACGGTATGTGGGTGTAAAATTCACTAGCACAACCGGGGTGCCTGGTGCCTTTTTCCCACTGCCCTGGAGACCAGCATAGAATTTGTCAGGGTGGGTTAAGAAGGCTCTGGTCAGTTCAAGCTGGATCTGGTTCACATGTCTAGGAAATCCTCAAGTGCCATTCCAAGGAAGCCAGCACAGCTGTCCATCAGGAGGTGGCAGTGGTTGAACCTTTGGATGCCTGTGTGACCGGCATGGGGTAGATTCTTCTCCTTGGTTTGCTTCAGGGAAGGAAATCAGCTTCTCATCGTGTTCTGAACCCACGGAAAGCCCTTAGTTCAGCCCCAGGCCCTGGAACTTGGCAGTGTCTGTGCAGACAAAGTAAGTCCTCAGTTCACCCTTGCCTTTGACGTTAATCAGTCCGCGGCACTCACAAGAATAACCTAGTCCCTGGAGGATGGTGCACGTCTCTTCAGTAACCTGAAAAGGAAGAGTCCCAGTTCTTAAGCAGCAGAAGGGAAACCAGTTGTAGGGACAGAAACTGGCCAGTGAGCAGCACACATGTCTAGTTCCACCCAAGGATGTTACAGCGGGAATCACAGCTGCTGACTGGTGGGGCCACAGTCTCCACCCCAGGCCCCTCCCCTCAGGGGGGCTCCCTTTCCTCTCACTTTTACCTGGATTTTCCCAAGCTCCCCAGTGCTCTCCATTCGGCTGGCAACATTGACAGTGTTTCCCCAAATGTCATACTGAGGCTTTCGTGCCCCAATCACTCCAGCAATCACAGGCCCATGGTTGATACCTGAAAAGAGGGCTCACAGTTAGCCAGCCACCTGGAATCCACCCCAGGTGCAGACAGCACTAACAAAGCGGAGCAAAACCAAGGGTAGGTTGGGAAACCACTTCCCAAACGGGCAACACAGGTTATACTTGGGTGGGGAGAGGGCACTCCCTGAGCAGTTCCTTGGCAGATTTTCAAGTACTCAGGAGGACTGGGTTTGATGTGTGCACTCTTCTAGTACCTGCTCATCTCCCTTTTTAACAAAGAACAAATGGGCTCTGAACACCCTTTGGGCTGATGACCTTTCTAGTTAACAGTGACTACTTTGATTTAATAACTGCTTTGTTCTCAATGAATTTTAAGGCCACTTTCTCTTCATAGCAGGTGATTTTGGCTCTCCATTTTCTGTAGAGATAGCTTCTTATTTACTTTAAACTTGCAAAGGTAACTTCCAAAGAGTTAGAATAATGACTCATCCAATGGGGCTTTGAGGTCAGAGAGGGGGTTCCAAAACTGTTCAGAATAGGGCAAAATAAAGTTTCTCCATACAGCCCTGAGTGCAGCGCCCTAGGCCCCCAGCCCCTCACTCCCCGCAGCCCCCGGCCGCACCGACACGGAGGCGGAAGGAGTTGAAGGAGTGCCTGTTGATGCCGTCCAGCTTGCTCATCAGGGCGATGCTGAACTCCACCATGATGCCGATGTGCGCGTGCTGCCGCTCCGGGTCCTGCGGGGCACAGCCTTGTGCATGCGGCCCTGGGAAGGCCGTCCTGCCTGCCTGGCCTGGGGGAGGGTGTCAGAGCTCCCGACCCCCTAACCTGGGGCACCCGAGGATACCCGTATGACCGCCAGGGGGGAGGGGAGGGGTTTGGAGGGCCTGGAGGTGGGTGCACATGCCAGCGCCTCCCCAGAGGAGCAGGCGCTCCCCTCCACGGTGGAACCTCTGCTGGGCCCCCAGGTGCCTGGGACCTGGGGCAAGGTGGTGGGGGGACATTCCCGGGGTCTTCTGTCTCCCACCACCACAGTCCTCCTGCTCTGCTGTCCACGACCCCCTGCCCCTCCCTCGCAGGACAGGAGCAGGCAAGGGCTCCCCCTCAGGGAGCTGATGGGTCCGGGACTGTCGAGTCTCCCACGGCCCCCCACAGGCCGAGTACCTGGTGCTCGTGGCCCGGGGTGATGCTGAGCCCTGCCGCTGCCATGTATGTGCTGCCGATGGTCTTGATCTTCTCCACACTGCTGAACTTGGGCTTTAAGAGCAGCTACAGACGAAGGGGGAGAGTGAGCGGCAGCGTCGGCCTGTCCTGGGTCCTGCCACAACTTCAAGCAAGGGAGAAGACTCCTCCCAACCCGCTTCGAAGGAGGACATTTTCTCAGCGCTGGCCCTTCCTGCCTGAGCACAACACCACATTCAAGGGGCTGTGTGGCCTCTGGGCTCTCCCAGCTCCCCCTGCCTCAGTCTTCCCGGGCATTTTCCATCGCTTCCCTGGCCCTTCCATTCTCATCTGCTCTCAATCTTTTTAAGGAACACAGCTCAGCATGATCAATGCAGGAATTTATTTTCAGCGCAGAGATAAGCCCAAATTTATTTCCTTGGGCGTGAGTTGACAGCCTGGGCTTAGCTCGAACCCAAGTCTCATCTCGGCAATGTGCCCGGTACAGGGACCGCGATCATGAGATAAATTTGCTGAATGAAACCGACTGGGAAAGGGAAATCTGTGCCTTCGTGGAATCTCTGTGATGTGTCTTCCCCACAAGGGAGCTGGGCCATGTTTTAGTTGTCTGGGGCCGGGATGCCCGCTGCCCGCCCTGCCCGGGTCAGAAAGCAGGGGCTGCCCCGGGGGGCGGGGGCGGGGGCAGCACCTCGTCAAAGTCGGCGATGATCTCGTTGAGCAGGCGCAGGCACTCCAGCCCTTCTTTGTTGATGTTGCACTCGGTGTAGAATACTTTGAAATCCGGCACAGATGCAAACATGACACAGACGCAGTCGTACGACTGATGGTACCAGTCCTGCATTCGGGGAGGGAGAAACGAGGGCCTCAGGGCCGCGGGGCCTCTTGAGAGAAGGGGAGCGACCCACGGTCGAGGCGCCGTCCCGCTCCGGGAGAGGAGCAGCTGACGCCCACGATCCTCCCAGGAGGGAGAAGGGGCTGAGCAGCGGTTCCGCGCCTGCCACGTGTGACACTCTCCCGGGGGCCTTTAAAACACAGGGTGACTCCGGACCGGCTGGTCTGGAAGGTCCAGGCTCAGGCTGTTCCTTCAGAGCCGGGTGGTTCTACCATGCACTACTGGGGCTGAGAACCCTTGGGGGAGAAGGACTCAGAGTCAGGAGACCCGGGAGCCCTCCCTGCCGGGCCACTACGCAAGCCGCAGGGCCTGCTTCCTTCGCTAGAAACTGGTGGGAGTAGAGCCATGTCTGCCAGGACCGGGCCTCCGGGTCACAAACACCCGAATGCACATTTGATTGCACGACAGTCCTGCCACGGTGGCACCTGCGGCCCCATTCTGCAGATCTGAAAGTCAAGGTCCAGAGAGATGAGGTGCCTTGTCCAAGCTCAACATCTGAGCCCTGACGTCTGACCCCAGGTCCTGTGTTCCCGTCTCCAGGGCACACTGCCGTGACCAGGGCTTCGAGGCCTTCTCCCCCCCAGCTTGCGCGACGGGCCCTGCAGCTCCCCCCTCCCCTCACCTCATTCAGCTTATCCCCAATGAAGTGTGCGGCCACATGGGCTGGCAGGACGTTCTCCAGGAGAAGGCGGTTCACGTTCTCCATGGTTTCAAACTCCTCCTGTTCCTTCTTGAACTTCTTCTTCCACAGGCAGTCCAGGCGGCAGTAGTAGTCGATCTGCAGACAGCAGGGGCATCAGTGTCCTGTCCTTAGGCGAGAGAGGGCCGAAGGACACCCCCGGCACGTGCTGCTGGGGAGCAGCACCCCAGGGACCCTGAGCCAGCCCGCGGGTGCCGCCTACCCAGGGCACACATCTCTACTCGAACAGGATCTCCTGGGGGCCGCCACACTCCTAGGTGACCCAGGAGATCGCATCTGTCCCTCATGTCCTGATGGCACGGCACAGGAAAGGACACCAACTTGGACCCCCTACCACAGGGGCCAGCGCATTCCCTCTGGACCCCCATCCTCATCCCCGCTGTCCCTCTAAGCAGAGGAGAAAAGAGGAAGGCTCCAGCAAGCGGGGTGCGCTGGGCATGCTCTCGTCGGTACCTGTCTGGACAGCAGGACGAGGGTGACGTAGAACAGAACCAGGTAAAAGTTAATCATCGTCCTCACGTCCATCCATGAACAAGGCGGGGAGCTGGTGGACAGGAAGGGGAGAGGCAGGGTTCATTTCCAGTTCCGAGGAGAGGCCCAAAGCAGGAGGGGGGGGGGTGGCCCCAGGCACTCGGTTGAGGGCCTACTATGTGCTTGGTGCCTGGCTGCAGGGGAAGAGCCCCAAATGAGAAAGATGAGCTCTCAGCCTTCATGGGGCTCGTATCTGAATGGGGCCGACCATCTCGGACCAGGAAGAAAAGAGGGTTGCAAAGTAAAGGCTGCCAGGGAGGTGGAGGAGCCAGGCTGAGGTGACGTCTCGGGCTTGTGCCTGAATGATGGGGAACCAAGAAGGCAGGGGGGAGGCGGCCGGGGGTGAGCCAGGCTGGTGGCCAGACCGCGTAGGGACAGGAAGACAGAAACAAGGAGTCTGCAGATACTTGCAAGGCAGACCCAAAAGAGCAGACTTGGTTCTGGGTCCCTGAGCTTCTAGCCTTTTCATTCCAAGGGAATGAAATCCACGTGGGGCCCACAGCCGTGGAGCCATGCACATGCCAGCCCCACCCATGCCACTGGTGTCACCCACCTGTCCAGGAAGGGCCAGAGGCAACTGCTTTTTTTAAAGTCCCCAGTGGAGATCTAAAGGATCTCAAAAAGGAGAACCAACCGAGAGCCTCCCTTCCTCCTTCTCCTAGGCTGACCTGGAAATGGGATGGCCCAGGATGGAGGGCCCATGGGGCCACAGACAGCCTGCCCCCGCCCCCCAAAACCTGCAAATAAACCACACTCCCCAGCTCCGAGTGCTGCAGCTGGGACCTGGGCCAGCCCTCTCCCTCTCTGGGTCTTCACTTTCCCTCTGTAATAAATGCCGGCCCTATCCCATAATATGTCTGGTCCAAATGAGATGGAGACCGCGAACGCAGCTTGCTTAGAAAGGGGGCCACGAGGGAGACGGGGTAGCAGGACTGGGGTCCTGGCAGCCTGTCGCTCTGGGGCTACCTGAGGGCGTCACTGGTCTCATTGCGGTTGCTCTGGCTGTGGTTGCAGCAGCGCCAGTGTTGGCATGGGGAGATGTTGAAGGTCACCAGGTAAGCCACCAAGGCCACCGTGAGCAGCACCACCTTCAGCTCCAGGCTCATCCGCAGAAAGACCGAGCAGGCGACGAAGCCCAGGACGCAGCTGCAGGTGTAGTACTGGAAGGAACGGGGGGAGGGCAAGGGGAGATGTCACCTGGGGCCCCAAAAGCTCACTCTCTCCTGCCACCAGCAAGCTTGCCTCCTGGGGCGGCGGCCACCCATGGGGCCTTTAGCGCCAACACCCCCCACCCAGAGAGCCCCTCCCCCCACCCCCGGGGGCCAGCGGGGGGGGGCCCACGTGGCTCCGCCCCGCTCTCACCTGGCTGCGCTCCTTTTGGAGCAAACAGCAAACCACAGAGGCAGAAATAGTATTGGTTCTTTTCACCATATTTTTACTTCTATTTATGGCCAGTGAGCCCACTCAGAAAATGGAGGGAATAAAAATGCAGGTGGTGTATCGTTATGACAAACAAAAGTCAAGGCAGTGGAGAAGACACAAAAGGACAAATCATGTAAGGTTCCATTTATACGAAATATCCAGAATAAGTAAATTCACAGAGGCAGGACGTGGGTTGGGGGCGGGGGGCTTCCGGCTTAGTGGGTGCCGTTTCTGCCTGGGGTGATGAAGAGCCCTGGTAATGGAAGGTGGTGACGGCGGCACAGCGTTGTAAAAGTGGTCAGTGTCGTTGAATTGAACATTTAAAGATGGTCAGAGTGGCAAATGGAAACAAACAGAAGGCAAGTGGCGTGCGCACGCCTGGCGGTGCCCCTGCCTCTCACCCTGCCTGGGCCTTGCTTTCTCGCCCCCCCACAACCCTGGTCTCTGAATTGGTGCCTCTCTGTGCCCTCCGAGGAGCTGCCTGGGGGGTGGGCAGGGCCGGGGCCCAGCTTGGGGGTCCTGGCAGCTGCACTCACCGGGAGGAGCTCACACAGGGTCCTCTCCCTGCTGCCCGCAGCCCCCGGGCCCGTCTCGTTCCTGCCAAGCAGCGCCGAAGTCGTCAGTGGCTGGAGGGAGACAGGGCTCCATTAGGCCGGGCAGGGCAGAGGGGAGAGTCTAGGGCGGCCACATCCCCGGCTGGCCAAGGGTGGGTGGGGGTGGGCTGGGGGGAGGGGAGCAGATGTAGCACAGAGACCCCCACAGTATGGGGGTGGCATTTTCAAAGAGCCCCTTCTCCCCCGTGGTCACAGGGGCACACACCCAAGGTCCACATGAGGGTGTCTGGGAGCTAGGGGTGGGGGGGAGAGGCCTCGAGCCCTCAGGCCCGGGAAGAAGGACGGGGGCGGGGAAGCAGGGAACCCGGGAACCCGAGCAGGGCATCCTCTACCGAGGAAACTGAGGCTCGGAGAGGGTGAGGCAGGCAGCGCCGCAGGGGCCGGGAAGAATGCGGGGACATCAGGGGCAGCTCCAGCCACATGCCCTAAGGGGGACCTGAGTCCTCCTGGAGGGTGGAGGACCACGTCGCCCACCACCCAGTGCAGGAGAGGGTTAAAGAAGAAGCGGCTTGTAAAGGCCATAAGGCTAGAGCGTTCGGGGAGGGCATGGAGCCCAGGGCTGCCGTCAGGCCCAGGTCCTACCAGGTGGACGATGGCGATGGTGAGCAGGCTGCCGATGGTCAGCACGGCCAGGGCCACCCGCAGCAGGGGGTGCGTCTCCACCTGCTGGGAGATGGCCCGGAGCACTCCCCAGGCTGGGCAGCATCTCTGTGGAGTCACAGGCCCCAGTCATTCGGGGCCAGCGGCCAGGATGAAGGGAGAGAGCCCACCCCAGGACTCTGTGGAAGGGGGTACAGCCTTCCACTCAGGTCACAGTATCACCCAGCACCCACTGGGCCCCGGGGTGACAAGTGACATGCAGAGCGAAGAGCGGCAGGCACAGCCACTTGGGGACCCCTCATAAGCCTGGGGAGGCAGGACCTCAGGTCAGGCCTGCAGAACAACCCAGGAAATTGTCCTCAAGGCAGAGGGCAGGTCCCCCAACCGCTGGCCAGAGCAGAGGGCTCAGATGACAAAGCTCACCAGGGAGGGCTCCTGGGGGTGCCCCAAGGTGGGGAGCGGGGCACACGGGGGAGGTGGGTTCTCACAACATTAGAGCCCTGCTCCCAAGCCCATCAGCTCTCAGCCCAGCAGGTCCCACTGGGCGGCCGGCTCAGGGGCCCCCCAACTCACCAGGAACTCATCAGCGAAGCACAGGCCCAGCACCAGCCCCAGCACGCAGGCCACCAGCCCGAAGGACATGCCAAGGGGCATCACCCTAGAGCAGAGTCCTGGAGGTCAGCAAAGCCACTGGAGGGCTCCCCACCCCTGCCACCACCCCAGCTTCTGTCGCCCCCTGGCCCCGAGACCATTTTGCACACAGAAGCAGGGATCTTTGAAAAACACATGGTCCAATGAACCCACTGATAACACAAGAGCTGGTCCAAACACGTCACTGTCATTGTTACATCCCCCTTTGGGGAGAATGTGATGAAATGAGTATGTAAGGAACAAGAAGTATCTTGGGACACCTTAGACAGGCACAGAGTGGGTGCCCTGTGAAAGCATGCCCTTGTCTGTCTTTACTAAGCACATCCAAAATCACAATCCTGGTAGACCCCCGGCTCACCCACTGTTTCCAATACCACCAAGTGGGTACCCTTAGCCCCCCTCCTTGTGGCCTCACCCAACCCCTGCCCCTACTCGCAGGGTCCTGGAGCAGGAGCGGGAATCACAGCCACCTGGGTGGGTCATCGATTCCTCTGAGCCTGTTTCCCCTGACACGAGAGGGAGTGAAGGGGGCTCTGATTTCGGGAGGCCTCCATACAGGGGTCTCAGCACCTAGGCAGGGGTCGCAAACTCAGATGCCTGCAGGGGCCAGGCAGAGTGCAGGTGGCTTAAGAAGGTGAGAGATATCAGGGAGTGGGTAGGCCAAGTTCATTCAATTAAAACAAATTCACACTGGTAACTCCAAGTGGGGCGCTGCACCCCTTGATCCAGTTTCTGGGGTGCCAAGTGTCTAAATACTGAAGTCTAAAAGCCACCACTCCCAGCCTGACAGTGCAGCCCCTTGCCAATTTCTGCTGGGACCTGCCAAGACCACCTCCCCTCCCCTGCTGGACCCCATGGGCCTGACCACTCCAGCCTGACTGACCTGGGCATCAGCAGGACGTGGATAAGCAGGATGCAGAGGAAGACGAGGCTGGCACAGGCAAAGTAGTGGCGAGCCCGTGGGATGGGCGCCAGGCGGTACTGGGGGCGATAGACACCGTCAGGGGCAGCCAAAACCCCCCTCCCTGCAGGCCCTTGGCTCCAACCCCGCTGCAGGCCAGGCTGTCTCTAGTCAATTGTAAAAAAAAAAAAAACTTCACATCCCACCTTGAGCACCAGGTGACAGGGCTACCCTGAATAACTGCCATTCATTTCCATTTTGCAGGTTTCTTTCTATTTGGAGGCCAGACCTTCCCACCCCTCCACCCAGATCTCTCACTTCTGAGGACTCTGAAAAGCTCAGGGCCCCGAGGCCACGCCCTAGGGGGAGAGGGGGGGATCCTGGGCTGCTGAGAGGACCTGTGCTCACCCCAGCCAAGGAGGAAGGCTGCCTGAGCCCCGGGGTTGGGGAGTGGGTACTTGGCCACACCCCCGAGGGGTGCTGAGCGGATGAGAAGAGCAGGGCCCAAAGGGCACAGAAGGCCCCTAGGCAGCTTCCCCGGAGACCGCAGTCCCCACAGCTGCCTCCAGACCCCAAGCGCCTCCCCTTGGGAGCACCCAACACAGGGAGCCCCAGGAAGGGAAGGCCCTCCACTCACAGCCTGGCTGTCCTTCCCAGGCTAAGGAGGGGCAAGAGATCTGTCCCTCTCTAATGGCCATGCCTGCCCCTTGCCAGGGCCTCAGGCCTGGGCCTGTCCCCGAAACCCCGGGAGCCATGTTCCCCTGTCTGGGGCATGGGGGTGACAGCGCCCACCCTGCCCGACTCTCGTGGGGCTAAATCACACGTATGTCTTCGGACGGTGCCAGAGTCCGGACACTACCAGCCCAAAGCCACGTCACCACAGCTGCGGCTGCAGGCGCAGGCCAAGTCCCGCCGGTCCTGGTGCTAAGTGCGGGGGGCTGGCTTTTAAGTACAGGACTGATGTGGTAACCAGGCCCCATCCGCGGAGATTCTGGCATCAGAGGGGAGCAAAAGCCCTTGAAACCCACTTAGGTGAATCCACAGGAAAGAGAACCCGGCTAGGACGGGACTGAGCCCACCAGCTGGCTGTGGACGGCCCTCCCTGTGCAGGGGTCTTTTGGGGGTGTGGGCTGCCCCAGGGCCCGGGCCCCTGACCCCCACCCCGGGCTGCCCCGGGACCCTCTCACCTCTTGCTCAACATCCTTCTCCAGGAAGATGGACCCGAAGGTATGGAAGTCATCAGACTTGGAGCAGCAAGGTCTGTAGGGTGGCAGTGGGGGTGGGGCTGGGAGAGGGGAGGGCTGGGAGAGGAGGGGCTGGGAGGAGGGAGGGAAGTCACCACGCCCTTGGGAGGGGATCACAGTTGGCTTTGGGCCAGCAGGTGTGAGGGCGCATGGAGGACAAGGGACCCCATTTGAGGGACCCCATTCGAGGCAGGGGGCAGCAGGCATTGGGCTGGGAGCCCCACCTGGTGGAGCTGAGGCCCTCGATGGCCGACAGCATCTCCTCATCATACGAGTCGTCCTCCGACCGCCCCTTGGGAGACGCACTTCTGGAATCAGACACCCCAAGTGAGCACCCTGGGGGCGCCACACACACCCACTCAGAAGCAGGAGTGTGGAAGGCACGATTCGCCACATGGGGTTCCCAGGTGCCTGCAGAGGCCACGGAGCCTCCCACAGGATGGCTGAGGGTGGGCTTGTGCCCCTGAGGCTCAAAGAGGACAGATACAGGCCTGGCATCACCCTGATAGTCAGTGGCCCAGCCAGAAGCAGAGGGCAACAACCCCAGTCTAGGGCCTCATCGGCTATACTCAACAGCGTTGAGACTGGAACATATACCAACCCTCGGCCCGATAAGGCGCTCAATAATTGCTCGAGGCTAGCTGAAAGAGCCACGGGCCAGGGAGTTCTACATCCTGGAAACACTTTGGCCCGAGCCATGGCAACCCCCTGGTGGGGCCAGCCTGCCCGGGGCCAAGAGGACGGGGCACAGCTGGGCAGGGAGAGGGGGCAGCACACGTACCTGTCAGGGGCCCGGTGGCGCCGCAGGGGAATGGCCTGCAAGGGAAGGGCAAGGGGGAGAGAGAGGACAAGCCCAGGCATCTGTCCCCTGACCACGTTTACCTCTCCACCTTTGGGTGCGCGGGCAGCACGCTGGGGACTGTCTGAGCTGTGGACGCCCTGAACTAAATCTGAACTGGCCAGGGGAGGATAAGGGCACTCATTCCCTGCCACCAGGGGGCATCCTCCAGAAGACTCCCTCCCTGCCACCAGGGGGCATCCTCCAGAAGACTCCCTCCCTGCCACCAGGGGGCATCCTCCAGAAGACTCCCTCCCTGCCACCAGGGGGCATCCTCCAGAAGACTCCCTGCCACCAGGGGGCATCCTCCAGAAGACTCCCTCCCTGCCACCAGGGGGCATCCTCCAGAAGACTCCCTGCCACCAGGGGGCATCCTCCAGAAGACTCCTTCCCTGCCACCAAGGGGCATCCTCCAGAAGACTCCCTCCCTGCCACCAGGGGGCATCCTCCAGAAGACTCCCTGCCACCAGGGGGCATCCTCCAGAAGACTCCCTCCCTGCCACCAGGGGGCATCCTCCAGAAGACTCCCTGCCACCAGGGGGCATCCTCCAGAAACTCCCTCCCTGCCACCAGGGGGCATCCTCCAGAAGACTCCCTCCCTGCCACCAGGGGGCATCCTCCAGAAACTCCCTGCCACCAGGGGGCATCCTCCAGAAGACTCCCTCCCTGCCACCAGGGGGCATCCTCCAGAAACTCCCTCCCTGCCACCAGGGGGAATCCTCCAGAAGACTCCCTCCCTGCCACCAGGGGGCATCCTCCAGAAGACTCCCTCCCTGCCACCAGGGGGCATCCTCCAGAAGACTCCCTCCCTGCCACCAGGGGGCATCCTCCAGAAGACTCCCTGCCACCAGGGGGCATCCTCCAGAAGACTCCCTCCCTGCCACCAGGGGGCATCCTCCAGAAGACTCCCTCCCTGCCACCAGGGGGCATCCTCCAGAAGACTCCCTGCCCCAGCCCAGGAGGAAGGCCACAGAGGCTGCATCCAGCAGACAGAGGAAGTGAGGCTCAGGGCAGGGATGCTGAATACACGGGCTCCCCTCCCCCCACCCCAGGGCCTTGCTCCTCACCCCCCAGGGACGTGGGGGTTACCTTGGGCCTCCGCCCGTTGGGGACAGGGGTCTTCTCACTGCTGCTCACGCTCTCGCGGTGGTTGAGGTGCGCGAAGGGCCGCGCGGCGCCCCAGGACTCGAGGTAGCGGGTCATCCGCACGGACGCCCGCATCTTTAGCGCCGCATCCCCTTTGGGCCTGGGGAGGTGCTGGCTGGGTGGGGGCGGCTGCTGGCTCTGTGGGCAGACACGGACATGGGGCCTGACACACCCCTTCCCCTCCACCCAGAGGCAGGAGCCGCCACCCCCTCCACCCTCACCGAAAACGCAGCCCGCCCCGAGCTTTGGCTGCCAAGCAGCCGCGGCTCAGCCAGGTGCTGCGTGGGGGGCCACAACACACATCCCTGGGGTAGACCCTAAGGCCCTGTCCTCACCGCTGGTGTCTCAGCCAAGATCCCCTGTAAGAACTGCAGGTCTGGGGCCTTACCCAGTGGGAGTGCCTGGCTGGATTGAAAGGGGACGGGATCCCCACCCCACCCCCCACCCCCGCCATCTCAAGGTTTGCAGAGACCCCTTCTCCCCAAGACATGCCCTGCCCCACCCCCGGAGTCCCCATCTCCTCGGCCCCCACAGACAAAAACCTATAGCCACAACGCCCACTAAGCCACAAACGTGGACTTTCCTGGAAACTTCACATCCCAAGGAATCTGCTTGATCCTCTTGGGAGAGAAACACTTTTCAACCCTTAGACACGTGTCTCCTTAGCCAGAGGGGATGGGGTGGAATTTGGCCTTTGTGAGCATCCGGGAGCCCTGCAGTGAGCAACTCAGTATGTTTTTCCACCTTCCCTCCACTGGGCAACTCTCCCTGGGTCGGCTGCAGCCACCTGAAATCACTGGTGCCACTCAGAGGGCAGGGAAGGTACCCAGCTCCGTGAATAGCTAATGTGCTAGCTAAGAGCTGTGGGCCCCAAGTAAAATGCTCCTGCTGGGAACCTCAGGTGTGCACGGGACCCCCGCCCCACGGAGAGCCCCCAGCAACTGTCCCATCTGTGCTGCCCCCACCCCCACCCCGAGCAGCCAGGCCACCCTCGGTCCCTCTCCCCCACAAATGCCCTCACACTGCAAACACAGTGGGACTCGGAGGCCACAGAGCAGCTGGAAGTCGGCTGCAGAACCCCCAGCAGGGACGGGAGACACATCTGGACACCCCTCAGTGGACTTGCACAGTCATGGGGAGAAACAAGCACATCCTCTGTATGCAGGAAGAGGGGGCCCCAGGGAGGCTGTTAAGTGAAGAGAGCAAAGGGCCGAACCGCGTGGGTGCTGAGCGGAATGAGAAGAGGAAACCAGGACATTCCAATTTGCACGTTTATGCATAAAAATCTCTGTGAGACGAATCACAAACCCTCACAGGGATTCGCTTTAGGGAGGGATATGGCTGGCCGGGGACAGGGCTGGGAGGGAAACTTTCTACAACACGCCCTTGATCTCTTTTGGATTTTCCATTATGGGAATGGAAACCTGTCCAATAAATGAAATCAAAGCTGGGGGTAGGGTGGCTGGGTAAAACATAGGATGCCCAGTGAAATACTGCATGGGACATACTTTACTAAAAAACTCACTCATTGACTATCTGAGGTTCAAATTTAATCGGGCAAACCATATTTTTATTTGCTAAATCTGGCAGCCCTGGGGAGTGGGGGGTAGAAAAGGACAGTGTTTAGGGCTTGCCTTCCTGACTATGGCTTAGGGGCTCTGCTTCATTCATTCAATAACAATCTGAGCACCTGCTCCCGGCGAGGCCCTGTTTCAGGCTCTAGGATTGCAGCTGGCAAAGAGGAAGGTCCCCAGGCCTGCCCACATGGAGCGCACATCAATGATAAGTGAATAAAAAGAATAAACCAGAGCACCAGGGACCATGGGAGCAGGTTCAAGGCACTGAGACCAGCGGTCAGAAAGGTCCTGAGGAGGGAAAGAGAGAGAAGGGCAGGGAAAGGGCCTGGGGTTTGGGGCAGATTGTGGCTCCAGAAAGGAGAGAAGGGGGTGGGAGTGGTGGGTGGGGTCCAGGGTGGAGGGAGTCCGGGGGAAGGGGTTTGGGTTTTGTTCTAAGGTTTGAGTAGGGTCACGGTACCCAGGAGGGTTTTCCCCAGTGCTGGGAGCAGGATGTCACACGGGGCATCAAGGGGCACCCCCCCCAACCCCATCCCGGGAAGCTGGCCACCGAGGAATGCCAGTGGATGAGGCCGGGGGTGGGGGGGGATACACTGATGCTGAGGAAGGAGAACAGAGGCTCGAGGGGACCCGCCGGCCAGCCTGAGGCACCGCCAAGGCCGAGGCGAGAGGAAGCTGGAAAGCACCCGCCGCAGTCAACATTCTTGAGAGAGCCCCAAGGATGATTCACCAAGCAGCCGCCAGACACACTGGCCTCGCGGGGGTGGAGAAGACTGGCCTGTGCTGGTATGGGGTGGGGGGTGGCCAGGCTGACCCCACCTGGCCTGCCACTGGGGAACGGCCCAGACAGGGCCCCGGAGGAGTGGGGTCCGCAGAAGTGGGGAGGCAGCAGCCCGCCCAGTGGAGTCACGGTGGGTCCGAGTCCAGGCCCCCAGAGGTTCCCTGGCCATCCCCGGCTTTCCCCAGAAGATGCTTCCCCAAGGTGTGTCTTGAAAATGGGTCTTTTGGAAATTGAGGGAACTAAGAACACCTCGTGGAAAATAAATTAGTGGCGACTACCTCGCGTGCTTACATGCGTCCAGCTCGGTGGTCAGAGCTGCGTGCCGATGAGCTGTCACCCTCCCCTCATGAGGCCAACATCTTGCTCCCATTTCACAGAGAAGGACACTGAGCGACAGTGATGGGGAGCTCACTCCTCCTGCAGGCCTCGCCCCCCCCCCCCACCACCACGTGCAGGGAAAACACTCTCCCTTGGCTGTCCGAAGCCCCAGGGACAGGGACTCTGCAGGCTCTGAGCCCTCGTACCCGGGGGTCGATGACCAGGTAGGTGCGGATGTTCATCTCCTTCAGGTAGGGGTCCCGCTGCTGCCCATGCCCATCCTCCACGTCAAACGCCTTGTCCAGGTGGTTCAGCGTCGCCTCCGTGATGTGCACCCGGCTGGGGAAACCGAGTCAGCCAGGGCCGCAGGACCCAGGGAGGGCTGGCACCCATATGCGGAGGCACAGGGGGCACGGCCAGCCCCATCCCCACCCCTTGACCCCAGGCAGGCCCCACCCTGCCCTCCGACCCTGCGCTGCCCAGCCAGGCCTCACCCCGGGACTCCGGCCGCCTCCATCCTGTTGGCCAGGGACACATCATGGGACCACACGTCATACTGCCACTTGCGCAGGCCAATGACGCCGCAGAGCACATTCCCTGAGTGGATGCCCACGCGCATGCTGATGTCCACGCCCGTGGCCTCCCGCACCTGCCTGGAGTAAAGGAGGCCGGTCAGCCCGCCCCGCCCCACCCCACCGCCGGGCTGCCAGGGGTCCTCAGCTACAGGAAGGGCTCACAGCACCCACAGGATGGAGCACGCTTGCACCAACGCGGCCTCCTCCTGCAGGGGGCCCGGCTCGCTGGCCTGCGGCAGGTGCGGCCACCCCTGAACCCAAAGGCTGGCTTTGGAGGGGAGTTCCAACTGCCCCTGGGCACTAAACCTCAGGACCATGGACTCAAAGGCCCCTCTACAGGCCTTGGCAATCTCTTCAACCCCCCCCCAGGAGCTGTGGACTTTCCTGCAACCTGGCCCTGCCCCGAGCACTGGTCAGTCTGGCCGAGCCTGCCTGTCCTCCCACCACCACAGGACCCCACTGGGAGCAGGATGTCAGAGGGAACCCAGGAAGCACTGAGGGCCAGTCCCCAAACCCTGGTGTCTTCAGGGGGGAGCAGGAAGCAGAGGGAGCCTGGAGTCAGACCCTGAGTCTGAGAGTTGCCTGCCCCGAATCCCTCGGCTGTCGCTAAGGCTCAGCCCTTGGGGGGAACGGGGCCCCTCAGCCCCATCCTTACGCTGCCCAGCTCTGAGCTTCTGAGACCCTCTGCTGGGACTTGGGGCCCTGTCATAGGCGGGCCCAGGGAGGAGGCGCTGAGGGTTTGGACCTCCTGGCTGGCTGAGTGACCCAGGCAAGCTGTTTAGCTCCACTGAGCCTCAGTTTCCCCATTTGTAAAATAGGGGTGATGCCTGCCTGCCTGCCTTCTACACCCCAGGAGGCAGAAGGGGTCCAACACGGGGACAGGACCCACCACCCCAGGCCTGCCCACAGCACCTACTTAATGGCCTCGCATATGTCCAGCCCCATCTTCACGCAGTTCCGGGCATGGGTGGGCAGGGACACAGGCAGGCCTGACACGCAGTAGTAGCAGTCGCCCAAGATCTTGATCCGCATGCACTCGTTGGCCTGTGGGACCAGCAGGGACCAGGGGTCACGCACATTGGCCCGAACCCACTCCCCACCCTGGTTGAGCCAGGCTCTTTCCAGGCCAAGGGCCACCTCCTGGGTTCCCAGCCACCAGCTGGGAGCATCAAGAACACAGGGGGCTCTCCGGGAAGAGCCCCCAACCAAGCAGCAAGGGCGAGAAGTGTTACTCAGGTCAGCCACCTGAGTGCCTCTGAGGGTGAGGGTCTGCCTCTGTTTCATCTGCCCAAGCAATGTTTAAGCCTCTACTGAGTGCCCAGTCCAGGGCCAGGCACTGGGACACAGCAGTGAACAAAAGCCCTTCAACTGCAGAGCTCACGTGCTGTTGGGTGAGTTGGACACTACAGAAGATAGATAAAATCTACAGTATGCCTAAAGGTGCTAAGTGCTGAGGAGAAAAATGAGGCACAGGAAGGGAAAAGAAGTTCTCTTTGGAGAGGGTGACATTTGAGCAAAGACCAAACAAACTAAGGAAGCAGCCGTGCCAGTCCCTGGAGGAAGAGAGGGCTTGAGAAACAGCAAGGCAGCCGATGGCTGAAGTGGAGCAAGTGGGGCGAGAGGAGGGCAGAGAGGCAGTGGGGCCCGTAAAGCAAGAGGTCAGCTGGTACAAGGTACCCCAAGGGAGGGTTATGCTGCTGGGTGGGTGTGGGAGCTAGAGGGGAGCAGAAGAAAGACAGGGATGGGGAGAGAAGAGTCAGAGAAAAGTGAGGCAGGGCCACATGGGGAAATGGGAAGGGGAGGCCCAGGAGGGCTAAGGTTCCAGCAGAGGTTGTGCTGCTGCCAAGGAGATCCTTGGTAAGGCCTCAGAGAGGCAGCCACACATACCAAGGCTCAGGGTAGAGTTTTAGGGAATCCGAAGAAGGAACCAGACCTCTGCTTTGACCCTCTGATCCCACTTTCCACCCCGACCCCCAGTCCACCGACCTTGTGGGCACATGAACAGACTGCCCTGGCCTCTGGCGGGAAGGAGGCAATGGGGCCCAGTGCCTTCCTGCAGGCTCACTCGGGGAATAAAGGTATCTCTCTGACCCCAGGTTCCATGCCTCTTCAGGCCTGGTGTATTGTCCAGCCACACTGACCTGAGTGTGACATCATCCCTCCCAGGAGGCTCCCTGAAGCTGCTCACACCTTCATGAATAATCCTTTGCTAAACCCTCCTCCAGTTTCCCTAGCTGAGTGTGTGCCAAATTGTTTACTGCTGGACTGTCTGGCACAAGCTGAGTTCTGAGTGGCCAGAGAGATAGGAGGACAGCAGCTTTCCTCAAAAGCAGCAAGAGGCTTGGAGAGGGCCCAGAGACGGGCTCAGGGCTCCAGCTGCCCTCAGGTCTATACTCCGTGCCCAGCCCCAGCTCCCCACCAAGGGACCTGTGAGCCAGGGAAAGCCTGGCGGGAGGTCACACTCCTCAGGAGGCTCTCCTCTGCAGCAGACAGATTCACTGTGTCTCTGCCACAACCTGGGCAAATTGCGGCAGCATCTCTATAGGCCCCGGCTCTCGGGGGAAGTGACAATTCTGGAATCTGGTTGCTGGTAGAAGAGGCTGGGACCAGCCCTGGGCACTGCAGCTGGGAGGCCAGCACCTGCCACGGCCTCTCTTTCCCCACCTGCATGGGGCTGC
Source organism: Tamandua tetradactyla (assembly GCF_023851605.1). NCBI lineage: Eukaryota > Metazoa > Chordata > Mammalia > Pilosa > Myrmecophagidae > Tamandua > Tamandua tetradactyla. The sequence goes on along the minus strand of NC_135342.1, from coordinate 44,099,235 downwards.
TTACCTGGGCTGACCAGAAGGGGAGGGAGACTGTGTACAAGAGGGGAGGCAGGTCCTCGAGCATCACAGCACGGAAAGGACCAGCTGTGCCTGACCCAGGCCCCTACCCCACATATAGCCTAATCGCTGGGGGTCCCACCTGCTGGGTCAGGAGAAGTCAAACAGCTCCTGAAGGAAGGAAGGAAGGCTCCAGCCAGACCTCTGAGTTGCCCAGGACCCTACGCCCAGGGCAGCACACCTTTCCACACCATGTGGGGTTCTGCCACAATTTGGTTACCCCCTGCAACAGGGAGCTCACCACTGCTGAGAAAACCCCTCCTAGGGCTGAGTAACTCTGAACAAGAAAAGGTTCTCCGTAGCGGGACCTCAACTTGCCTCTCACCAAGATCTAGACTAGTGATCCTCTCCACAGGGACTCACCTGTAGGGGGCTCTTAAAAACGCTGATGGTGCTTTATTTAAGCTCCCCATGCAGTTCAAATGTGTAGCCAGGACAGAGAGCCACTGCCCTAGATCCTAGTCTTCAGTTTCTACTTGGCTGCCACCTCTTCCAAGATGCCTGCCTGATACCTCAGACTGGACTACACAGGTCCCCCTGGTCCCCTGACCCCCTTCAAAGCACATGGCAGCAGTCTCGTGAGGGCAGGCCCAAGACCTCCTAGCTCAGAGCCTGGTACTTAGCAAGTCTCAGGATGCATTTGTGAGTAATAAATGACTTAGTACCCCCACAACACAAACACACACACACTAGATCTGAGTGCTACTCATGAGAACAAAACAGGCAGTAAATGAGACCCCAGGCAAGCCCTATCTGGTTGCCAGATCCCTCCCCACTTAGCTGTACTCTGGAGCCCCTCCTTGCCCAGTTTCCCTCCCCTGCTTGGCACCGTCCATGACAAGTGTCCTCAGGTCAAGTTCCCACCTATTTTCTCAGCCCTCGAGTCCTTGCACACCTGCCCCTCATGACCTTAACCCCTTTTCACCCTATCTGAGCCACAGATGATGTCCTTCCATGGACACATCAAGCTTTCTCTATATTCTGGACTTTAGCATGTGCTGTTCCCTCTACTCAGAACACTGTTCCCTTTCCTCTTCACCCTTCAAGCTTCTTTTTAGGTTTTTCAAGCTTTACTGTGCACACAATTCACTTGGGATCCTGTCAAAAGGCCAAGCCTGATTTGGGAGGTCTGGGAAAGGTCCGGCATTCAGCAGTTCTCCCAGGCTCCAGGTGAGCCAAGGCTGCTGGCCTCCATACAGAGGAAAGAGCCATTGCCTCCTCCAAGCAGCCTTGTGGAACCATCCTGGAGTTCCCACAGCCCCAGGAGTGCCGTCATTCTCACCCACCAGCCCTCTCACTCTGGGATGGGGCAGGACTCTGGCTGCCTTGGCCACCATGCACCCTCCACCTGGCAAATGCCAAGCTCTTAGAAGCATTTTCCAACCGAATGCTAAAATTCAGCCCAGGCCTCCCTGTCCCAATTCCAGCTCAGTGCTGGGCACATGACACCCCTATGGACACAGCGGGGTTGGGGTGCCTGTCTGACTTCACAGTCAAGAGTGGGGATGGGTGTGGCACCAGGATAGGCAGGAGGATGGCCAGGGGCTCACCTTGGCGATCTGGTCAAACTTGCCAAACAGCTCGTTGAGCACCACCACCAGCTCCTTGGGGGAGCAGTCGCTGGCCAGCCGCGTGAAGCCCACGATGTCTGCATAGAGGATGCTGGAGGGTAGGGGGCAGCAGGAGGGTCAGAGCCAGAAAGACAGGGCAGCAGGGGTCCAAGGGACCATTCAGAGCCCCTGAGTACCCACTAACCCTGGGCCAAGGGCCTCACCCACCTTGGTCCCACCTCGGCCCCATCAGCCTTCACAGGAAGGGACAGTAGCCTCTGGCCACAAAGATGAATCAAAGTGCCAGAGGCTTAGCATTAAAGCAAACTAGAGCAACCCCCAGAGCAGGCAGTGCCCTTTCAAACCTCCAAAGTCCCCCAGTTGCTGCAGAGGGCTGACTGGCACTCTTACAGGCAGTGGTCTGACAACAGAAACTCTTCTCCTTTCCAAGGATTTCCACCTTAAGCACAGACTTGAGAACAAACACCACTGGCAAGGTGTGAAGCCAGGCTCTCTGAAGCCAAACGCCATGCCGCATACAACACAATCTAGTCCTCATGCCACTCTGGATCCTATTCTACAGGTGGGCAAACTGAGAGTCAGGGAGGTTGAGACTCGCTGGAAGCCAGAGCTGTCGCTTGCACCTGCAAGCTCCTGGGTGGCACACAGCCCAGGGATAATGCCCACGCTTTGGAGACGGTTAGGTGGGAGAGTGCAGGATCCACAACTTACATGCACAGTAAGATTCTGCAACCCCTTTAAATCAGCCACAACAGGTGAGGTTGGGGAGGTACTTGGCAGTCATGTGCCCGGTGTGTGTGGTGTGGGGCACTTCCTTCTGGAGGTGGGTGGGGGGTATGCATCCCTTTGAGAATCATCTGATGGGTAGAGACCCTTTTCCTCCCAACAATCATGTTTGCTCACACAGTTTTGCAACTTCAGGGGGCTCCTGGATCTCCCCTAGCACCAACCCGATGGCCCAGATTTAAGGACCCTGATCTGCTCCCACCTCCTCGGAAAGCAAACAGACTGAGGCCCAGGGAGGGGCCACGGAAAGCCATGATGAGCCAGGTCTCTGCCCCTCTGCCCAGGCCCTATGTGGACTAGAGTCTGACCCTCCTGTAGGTCAGGGAGGTCACCTGCCCCAGGGCTGAGAGGTCATGGACCCAGTCCAGGGGGACAGTGCCCACACACGCACGGCCCTGGAGGTGGCTGCCCTAGAGGGCACAGCCTCCACACGCACTGCCCGTGGCCGGGAGTGCTGCCCATACACGTGCTGCCCCGGTGCTCACCTGACGTTCTGGTGCCGCTTCACGTAGAGACTGTGGAAGTTGTTGTCCGGCATGTAGCGGCGGTCGCCCCGTTCCTTAAGCCTCTCGATGATGGCCAGCTTCATGCCCATGGAGATGTGGGCCGGCAGCACCGACAGCAGCAGGTTCTCCTGGGTACAGGGGGGGCAGGCAGGTGGCATCAGTCCTCAGGCCCAGCCAACTCGGCCTCCACTCTCCCTGCCCACGTTGCCTACATGGCCCTCTGGCTCTGCTGGCCTATGTGCTGCCACCCCCCTGAGGCTGGGAGCTATGGGGTCATGGGGTCTCAGGGGTATGGGAGGGGATATGGGGGGCACAGGGGCTGTGGGAGTGGGGGTCTGTGGGACATGAGGGTTGAAGGGGACATGGGGGACTGTGGGGAGGCATGGGGACAAATGGATTGTAGTGGAGACAACAGGGCTGTGGGGGGCATGGAGAGGGCCTGGGGCCTGCGAGACAGATGAGGGAGGCCTGGGTCAGGGCCAGGCTGTGACTTCAGGGAGGCGGGCCCTACCTGCTCCGGGGAGGGGGGCCCTACCTGCTCCGGGGAGGGGGGCCCTACCTGCTCCGGGGAGGCGACCCTACCTGCTCTGGGGAGGGGGGCCCTACCTGCTCCGGGGAGGGGGGCCCTACCTGCTCCGGGGAGGCGACCCTACCTGCTCTGGGGAGGGGGGCCCTACCTGCTCTGGGGAGGGGGGCCCTACCTGCTCCGGGGAGGCGACCCTACCTGCTCTGGGGAGGGGGGCCCTACCTGCTCTGGGGAGGGGGGCCCTACCTGCTCTGGGGAGGGGGGCCCCTACCTGCTCTGGGGAGGGGGGCCCTACCTGCTCCGGGGAGGGGGGCCCTACCTGCTCCGGGGAGGCGACCCTACCTGCTCTGGGGAGGGGGGCCCTACCTGCTCTGGGGAGGGGGGCCCTACCTGCTCCGGGGAGGGGGGCCCTACCTGCTCTTGGGAGGGGGGCCCTACCTGCTCTGGGGAGGCGACCCTACCTGCTCTGGGGAGGGGGGCCCTACCTGCTCTGGGGAGGGGGGCCCTACCTGCTCTGGGGAGGGGGACCCTACCTGCTCTTGGGAGGGGGGCCCTACCTGCTCTGGGGAGGCGACCCTACCTGCTCTGGGGAGGGGGGCCCTACCTGCTCTGGGGAGGGGGGCCCTACCTGCTCCGGGGAGGGGGGCCCTACCTGCTCTTGGGAGGGGGGCCCTACCTGCTCTGGGGAGGCGACCCTACCTGCTCTGGGGAGGGGGGCCCTACCTGCTCTGGGGAGGGGGGCCCTACCTGCTCTGGGGAGGGGGGCCTACCTGCTCTGGGGAGGGGGGCCCTACCTGCTCTGGGGAGGGGGGCCCTACCTGCTCTGGGGAGGGGGACCCTACCTGCTCTGGGGAGGGGGGCCCTACCTGCTCCGGGGAGGGGGGCCCTACCTGCTCTTGGGAGGGGGGCCCTACCTGCTCTGGGGAGGCGACCCTACCTGCTCTGGGGAGGGGGGCCCTACCTGCTCTGGGGAGGGGGGCCCTACCTGCTCTGGGGAGGGGGACCCTACCTGCTCCGGGGAGGGGGGCCCTACCTGCTCCGGGGAGGGGGGCCCTACCTGCTCTGGGGAGGGGGGCCCTACCTGCTCTGGGGAGGGGGGCCCTACCTGCTCCGGGGAGGGGGGCCCTACCTGCTCGTGGGAGGGGGGCCCTACCTGCTCTGGGGAGGCGACCCTACCTGCTCTGGGGAGGGGGGCCCTACCTGCTCTGGGGAGGGGGGCCCCTACCTGCTCTGGGGAGGGGGGCCCTACCTGCTCTGGGGAGGGGGGCCCTACCTGCTCTGGGGAGGGGGGCCCTACCTGCTCTGGGGAGGGGGGCCCCTACCTGCTCTGGGGAGGGGGGCCCTACCTGCTCTAGGGAGGGGGGCCCTACCTGCTCTGGGGAGGGGGGCCCCTACCTGCTCTGGGGAGGGGGGCCCCTACCTGCTCTGGGGAGGGGGCCCTACCTGCTCTGGGGAGGGGGGCCCTACCTGCTCTGGGGAGGGGGACCCTACCTGCTCCGGGGAGGGGGGCCCTACCTGCTCCGGGGAGGGGGGCCCTACCTGCTCTTGGGAGGGGGGCCCTACCTGCTCTGGGGAGGCGACCCTACCTGCTCTGGGGAGGGGGGCCCTACCTGCTCTGGGGAGGGGGGCCCTACCTGCTCTGGGGAGGGGGGCCCTACCTGCTCCGGGGAGGGGGGCCCTACCTGCTCTTGGGAGGGGGGCCCTACCTGCTCTGGGGAGGCGACCCTACCTGCTCTGGGGAGGGGGGCCCTACCTGCTCTGGGGAGGGGGGCCCCTACCTGCTCTGGGGAGGGGGGCCCTACCTGCTCTGGGGAGGGGGGCCCTACCTGCTCTGGGGAGGGGGGCCCCTACCTGCTCTGGGGAGGGGGGCCCTACCTGCTCTGGGGAGGGGGGCCCCTACCTGCTCTGGGGAGGGGGGCCCTACCTGCTCTAGGGAGGGGGGCCCTACCTGCTCCGGGGAGGGGGGCCTACCTGCTCCGGGGAGGGGGGCCTACCTGCTCTGGGGAGGGGGGCCCTACCTGCTCTGGGGAGGGGGGCCCTACCTGCTCTGGGGAGGGGGGCCCTACCTGCTCTGGGGGGGGCCCTACCTGCTCCGGGGAGGGGGGCCCTACCTGCTCTGGGGAGGCGACCCTACCTGCTGACGCTTCTCGATGCGCAGCTTGCGCCGGATCTGGGTGCACTTCACGGTGTAGGTGAAGAGGTCGCGGGCGGCGTCCTGCATCTGGTGCTTGTGGAAGGCGCCCGTGAGGTTCCCGCACAGGAAGACGGTGGCGTAGGCCAGCAGCTGCGGGGCGGCCGGGCTCAGCATCCAGCCTGGTCCAGGTCAGCCCTCCCCTTCCCTGACCCCTACTTCTCAAGCTATCACCCCTTCCTGAGGCAGGAGGGGAAACTGAGGCCCAGCCAGGGGCTGTTCTCCTAGTGAGACACCAGGACCACTGGAGCAGACATCAGGCCCCTTCCCCACATCCACCCTGCTTGGCCCGGGTGGGCGGGGGCACCAGGGACGAGAGAAGCCGTCCTTCCTGGGGCAGCAGATGTGGCACCAAACCCCACAGCACCCGGAGCCCAAAGGGAACACCAAGAGCACGCACGGGGCACAGCACCCAGCCGCCCCAGACCTGGCACCCAGGCTGGCTGGGGAAAGGCACCTCTCTAAATCACCACAAGGTATTGATAAAAGGTTCACCTCACGTAACACAAACACAGAAAGCCTGTCCCAGGAGGCACCCCCGGCCCTGTCAGGGTGGGGGTTCAGGAAAGAGGCAGAGACCTGGGGCGCCTCACCCCACAACAGGGCACTGGACCAGGGGAGGAGGGAAGAGCCTCCAGGGGACCTAAGCCGGCAAAGAAAAGGCAGGATCCCTGCCCGGGGCCTTCCCGGGGCTCTCGGGCCAACCATCCCGAAATGCTGCTCCGAGACATCTGAGGCCCAATTCGCCCACCCGGAGCCCAGGGTGCCCAGAGGCCCCGCCACCTGCTGCCCCGAGGCCGGAGCCCACCCCTTACCTGCAGCCCCACCGTGGCGCTGGGCGCCGTGAAAGCCCCCATCAGCAGGCTGAGCACCAGGAGGTGGGAGGCGGTGGAGACGATGCCCGCGGCGACGGCGCCCTGCATGCTGAAGGGCAGCAGTGTGTACACGACGAAGACGATGAACAGGAAGAAGGGCACCTGGGGGCGGGGCCGCGTCAGGGGCGGAGCGGGGCCGCGTCAGGGGCAGGGCGGGACCCCCGCCAACGGGAACTGGGCGCTGACGACCGGCCAGCAAACCGAACCCCGAGCCCTTCAACAACCAGCCGGGACTGACCTGTGCCCTCCACCCTCAGGACGGGGCCCGGCACCCCACCCCTACCCCACAATGTGGCGGCAGGGACGGACACCACGGAACAAGAACACACCAGACCAGGGCTCTCGGTCCAGCCCCCCTCAGCCTTGTTCAGTGCCCCCCATGCGAATTTGGCATCAGTGCCAAAGCTGAGCCTCCCCGGGCGCGAGCGTCCCCGACCTGGTGCCCACAGCTGCATGGCTGTCCCTGGGCAGGATCAGGAGCGACGGTGGGAAGGCCAGCTGGCCTGCCACTTCCGCTGCACAGGCCCCCTGCCCTCCAGCAGCTCAGGGCCACGGGGCTCTCCCACCTGTTTCTGCACCTGCCCCTTCCAGGAACACCACCCGCACTTTCCTGTGGGGTCGCTCCTCTCCCTGCTGACATTTCAGCCTGTGTGGTTAACCCTACCCCAGCAAAAGTCCAGTCACGTGGCCTGGCCTGCCGGTCAGAGGCTGCTGTCCCTTGGCAAGGGAGAATGGGCCAGGCCAGGCCAATGCACCCAAGCCTGGTTGTGATGCTGGTTAAGAAAGGGCTATTGTTTTCGGGAATGGGGGGCAGAGGGAAGGCACCAAGTTTCCATGTGGGTAGCCTGGAGCTGCTGGCACCCATTTCTGTCCCCCATGTTGAGACAGACTGCCTGAAATGAGGCAGCATGGAGGAGAGCAGAGTTGGAAAATAGGGCAAGAGGAGTCAGGTTCTGAGGCCCAGGACTGAGCCCTCAGCCTTTCCTGGCACATAAGCCAAGCAGACCTCTTTTTCCATGTGAGCTGGGGTCCAGTCACTTCCAATCAATCAAGGGTCTACCCCAAAATACCACAGCCAGGCACCCAACCGGCGGCTCTTCCCCCCTCGCCCCCATCAGCGCAGATAACAAGAGGACACGGTCAGCCAGGTCCCAGCCCAAGTCACAGACCCAGGGCTTTGGACACAGAAGGCCCTTGGCTGCCAACTGGATGCAGGAGCCATTCTCCAGAAGGGAGCTGACACCCAGAGAGTGTCAGGAGCACAGGTAGAGGGACAGTGCCACCAGGGCCCCCACCCTTACCTGCTCCCAGGAACAGGCCGCCTTTGTCCAGGAGTCGAACACCAGCACATAGCCCAGTGCCAGGAGGCAGCCCCAGATGAGAAGTGCCCAGGCCCGCAGCCACCGCCGGGCGGGACACTCGGCATACACCAGCACGTACAGAGCGACGAACACAGCAAGGGTCAGGAACGCCGTCACCAGCACAGCCTGCCGGCCGGAGGGGTCCTAAGTAGGGAAGACAGACACAGCGATGCCACTGTTCTCCCCAGCAGGTGCCCCCTCCTCCAGGGAGCCTGCCCGGATTAGCCCTGCCCAACATCACTTCTGGCTGCCTCCACGTGGCAAAATCTATGCTCCCTCAAAGCACAGGTTTCGTTCTTACCACCAGGCGTTCATCTGTGCCTTTGCCTCTTCAAGAGAAGCCTTGCTCAGTCTCCTTAGGAACTCAAAGTACCCTGCACAACCCAGACCTGTGATGCTGTCACTGCCCCACCCTCACCCCAGCCCTCCCCACCAGGCAGAGGCAGACTCCCTCTCCTCTGAGCTCCCAGGGTGCTCTGTGTATACCTACAAGTGACAGATACAATCGGGGTTTATGAGTACAGGCTTACCCACAGGCAGAGAAGCCTTGGAAAGCTTCCTGGAAGAGGTGACCCTGACTCTTAAAGCATGAGCAGAGGTTTATGAGGGAAAGATGAAAAAAGGCATCCCAGACAGGGCGGAGCCTGAGCATGGTAGCCAGGGGAAGGAAAGAAGACTGTGCCACAGGGACAATAGCCAGTAGGTTCTGCTTGCTAAAGGGTCTGCTTTACCAAGTAGATCCTAAACTCCATGAGGGCTGAGGCTGCCCCGGGGCCTGGCACACAATATGTACTCAGTAACTGTTTGCTGAATGACAAAACAAATGTCCTAGGGTCTTTACCCACAGAGACACAGGCAGCTCTGAGAGGACACCCACAGGGTGCTGGACCCTTTACACACACCCACACCTGCCCCTGTTAACATCCTGTGCTCTCTGCCATCTTCTTCTAAAACTCTGCTGTACGATACAGTAGCCACTAGCCAGAAGTAGCTATTTAAAATTAAATTCACGTTAATTACAAGTAAAGTAAAAATTCATTTCCTCAGTCATGTTAGCCTTATTTCAAGTGCCCAAGGGTCATAAGTAGCCAGTGGCTGTAGCGGGGCAAGACCTGGGTCAGCGGCTGCCTGAGTCGCTGTGTCAAGAAGGATTCTGAGGCCCAGGTCAGGTTCCCTGAGAAGGAGTGTGGGGATTGATGAATGCTGTCTGCCATGGCACAGGAAGGGAGGCAGCCGCACACAGGTCAGCAATGACCCAGGCCTTCCACACAGCCGAGCTGAACAGTGGAGAACACTGAGGGTAACCTATTGGGCCAAATCAGTACAATATCCAAACCAACCCAGGCTTCGGAATTAAAACAGCTCCGACCCTCAGCAACCTAGATACAGCCCAGGACATTAACAGAGGAGGAAACTGGGGCTCAGAGGGGACCACAGCTTGCCTGAGGCCTCACAAAGTATGAGAGGTCCCCGCAGCCCACCCACTCACCCAGTGGGCAAAGGCAATGCCAATGAGGGCCACGCAGGCCATGACTGCCACCAGCAGTAGCGTGAGCAGCAGTGGCCCGTGCTGGCTGGTGAGCCGGTACTTCTCATACAGTGCATCCTGGGCCGGACCCCCCTCGTCCTCGTTGAGGAAGTAGCGCCCCTTGGCTGGCATCCTCCGCTGGTGGCCAGCCCGCCAGCCAGTCCACTGGGGGGACCCTGAGGCCCCAGGGGCATCTGTCTGCCGACGTCCTCCCCGGCAGGCCTGGGCCGTGGGCTCCTCCGAGGCCGACCAGCCAGGCTGGGACGCAGCCCCCTTGCTCACAGCGTTGCTGGCATCTTCCTCCGCATCCCTGCCAGACTAGTCAGACGGGCAGGGTCCTCAGCTCTGCAGAGACACAAGCAGGCCCGGGGTTTGACCTCAAGCGGCCAAGCCGGAGAATGGCCGGCATCAGGGGAGAGCTGAGCCCAGACCTCAGAGCACTGGGTCCAGTTTTTCCCACCTAACCCTAACCCACCTTATATGTCCTGTTTACAGAAACTCTGCCCACCCCAAGGTTACGAAGCAAGTCCCCTGTGTTTCCTTCTAGAGCCGCACTGTCCTAGTGTAAACACAAGCCAGATGTGGCTATTTAAAATTGGATTTAAATCAGTTAAAAATAAAATTCAAAACAAAAGGAGACATCATCTCACACCTTCTAGGATGCCTGTTACTAAAAATAAAATGGACCCTGTGTGACCAAGTTGGGAGCAGACCCTAGGCTGGAGATGGCTCCCTCTTTCCCCAGCACCGTTCATTCAGTTGCCCATTCATTGACACCCATGGTGCCAGACCTGCTACACATCCTGCAGGCTGGCTGCCTCTCCCTGGAGTTCCTGGTCCTCAAAGTAAGAATGTTCCACAAGAGTTATACCAAAAAAAAAAAAAAAAAAAGTGCAATCCTTAGACATAGTGATCAGGGCTTGGGGCAGCTGCTATGTCCTTTGAACCTGGTGTTAAGGGAGCAGCCCCAAGCCAGGCATCCCAGGTCCCCAGTGGCCTCCAGCCCTGCCTCAAGATCAGAATCAAGACAGATAAGAGAATGAAGGGGCAGGGGACAAAGGGCAGGGAGGCTCAGGGTAGCCATGAAGTGACTGCTGGCAGAAGCCGTGAAAGAAAAGCAATCCAGAGAGAAGGTGGCTGGACGAGGCTGAAGCCCTCAAAGGGAGAAGAGGAGAATACGGAGAGGCCCAGGGGCCCAGCAAAGCACCCCAGTGAATGCCCACTGCTGAGAGGTCCCTGAGGTGCCACTTGTCCTGGGAGCTCCCCATCCCCTTACCACAAGCCCCAGGAACAAAACAGAAAAGCTACGTATTTGGGGGTGGAGGGAGGGGCCACTTGTCAGGGCCTGGCTCCCTCTGCTCCCACAGCCCCGGGCACCTGATTTAACCAGGGGCAACCTACAGGGGTTGAATCTGCGTTTGCAGAGTCCAAACTGCTTGGACAAGCTACGAATCTGATTCCTATGTGAAATACTCTGATTTTGAAATATTGGCAGCTAACTGAAAAACTGAGAGTGACTCGGCATACTAGTTGACTACCTCTAAACCTTAACTAACCAGGCTTTATCCCCCAAGAGGCATTTACTGGACACTAACCCTGTGCCATGGGGTTTGCAAAACAAGATGTGTGTGTCCTGAGTAGACCCCTCACCGGGCACCTCTGAAGCAGCTCTTTGCAGTAATAAGAGCAGCAGCAGCTCCTATGCACAGCCCACGAGAGGCACCCAAACATACATCTGCTCTCACCTTCAGGCCCTGCTAGGTCATGGTGGGATGGCCATGTTACAGATGCTGAGCTGAGGCCCAGAGACACAAAGTGGCTGCCTAAGGTCACACAGCTGGGCTGGTAAGTGGAAGGGATGGGATTCAAACTCAGGTCTGCTTGCCTCTCAAATCAGTGCTTGCCAGCCCTGGCCTCACTGTCTCGCTGAAAGGAGCAAGGTTTCCCCACTGAGTTCCTTCCAGCAGCAGTTCCTAGGAAACTGAGCCAGATGCCAGGAGTACACAAACAGCAACACTGCCTGCCCTTCTGGCCTGATTCAGGACCCCAGAGCACAGGAAAGCCAGACTGAGAGACCCCAAACCCCAAGGAGCCCAAGGCAGCTCCCAGAAGCTGCCCCGTCCTTAGACCAGAGCTGCAGGCACCCAGGACTTACTTGCCAGGCAGCTCAACAGGGCCCAGCTCAGGCAGAAGCACACACACACACGTGCACAGACACACACACCCCATGTGTCATCTTTGAATCCCCCCCCACCCCAGGTGTCCAACCTGCCCTTCTAGTCACAGAGCCCAGCTGAGCCTGGCAGGAAGAGGGGAACTGTCTAGAGGCTCCCACAGCCTGTGGAAACCAGGCCCGGTAAACACTCTTCTCAGGGATCTAAGTAGGCCACCTCCGGGGCAACGGTGGGCAGGAATGAAGATGGACAATGGGCAGCAAGGGGCACTGGGACTTTGGCCCACTGAGGGACAGAATAAGCCGGGAGAGGCAAGGCAGAGCTGTGAGGTGGGGGGATGGGGGGTGGGAGGCAGAGAAGACTTCACATTTCACCCTGGAGACACGGCCCAGGAACCTACCATTCATGGGCATCCCACAGACAGGCCAGCTCCTCTTGGAGTTCCCTTCCTTACCCTCTCCAATCGTTTGTTCTGCTCTCAATTGTGAGCAGGAGGGCTCCTCTGAGGTCCCTAGATAACAAATGGCCTTGTAGCCTCAGCTTGCATGCCTCAGTGACAGGGACCTCACCACCTCTCAGGGCAGTCTTGTCCATCACTGTGCACTTTTGGCTATGCAAAAGGTCTACCTTAGGTCAAGCCAAGACCTGCCTCACTGTCACTCTGCCCTCCCCCACTGATTCTCTCTAAACTCCAAAACCACCAATGGTAGGGGAGGTGCACTTGGGAAAGTCATTCACACCTCACACCACCCCGATGGGGGGCAGGGCACGCAGCCAGTGGCTCATGAGGGTCTAGCAGGGATAGACGGTGCTTCTTGTTTATGCCAGTCCATGTCCCTGCCCCCACTCTCAGTCCCCAGGGCCACCCGACCCCGGCCTGGATAATCAGCATGGTCTCTCCCAGGGCCCAGGGGTAGGCAGCCCAGTGAGAACCGTCTTCTGGACTTCTGCTGACACATGGGATAGGGCACTCTCTGTCGCTGGTGGCCTGCTAACAGCCACCTATGTCACCACAAAGAGAAAGCCCACCTGAGCATGAGACCAGTATGGAGGACTGGCGAGAGTCAGAGGCCTGCGAACACCACCTGAGCCCCCCTATCTAACCCCGCCTGAAGTTTGAGCAGCCTCCATGTAATTTTAATTACATGGGACAACCCATGCCCCTTTCGGGTTTAAGCCAGTCGGAGTTTCTGTCACTTGCAACCAAGAGTCCCAAGTTCCATGTCAAGCCTTCTGCCCTACTTCGCTGTATCCAGGGAGCCCTCGCGTCCCCTTGCTGGGTCTAGAGTCAGTGAGAGGGGCCCCACTGACCTCGCAGGTAAGCCGGAGCCCCTGCAGATGCAGTCAGTCCTGGCAGGGACGGGGCCAGGACACGGGCACGCCTGTTCACCCCTCTGTCACCTGTGTGTGTCCCGGGCTCCACCATCCACGCCCAGCAAGACTGCAGAGGACCTGGGGCAGGAAGAAGGAAGCTCAGGGATACAGGAAGCTGGGGTGACAGGGGAGCTCCCGGCATCCTCTCCAGAAGCCTTGGTGGAGGAATTAAAATGCCCAAACCTTAGGCAGAAATGGATACCAGCAATGTCAGTCTTGCTGCCCACAAGCAATCCCGGCAGGCTCTGAGCCCCCTGTGGGCCCAGGGTCTGTGGACAGGCTCACTGCATGCCTGGTGCTGTGATCAGTAAATCGGCACACCTGCCCTGCAGGTGGGTATGTCTAGTGCTCCCATTTTATGGATATGGAAACATAGGCACAGGGAGATTCAGCCACTTACTCGATGTCACACAGCTAGTAAAAGGGAGGGTCGGGATTTGAATGCAGGCCATGTGGAATCCGCCCCTTGTCCTGCCCATCCTCCACATGGCACTGATATTCACAGAGCACACAGCAGCTTAAAAGGACGCCCTCTACCTGTCCTTTCCCCCAACAAGGCCCAGTGGACTAAAGGGTAAGGGGCCTTACAGGGCTGGGGTGCGGGGAGCAAGGTCAGGAGTTCACCCCAGGGAGCCTTCTCTCAGCTAGCAAGATCCAGGAGGGCCTCCTCTTCCAGGAAGTCCTCAGAGCTATCCACACACACCTTCCTCTCCCTTCCCTGTGGCCGAGGCAGGACTGTTTTCTCCTTGCCAAATCCCAGTTGATGGGCCCAAATTCACCAGCCTGAAAAGTCACTGGAAATAGGTGTTGGAGGACACCATATTCCAGCCATAGGGCTGGGCCCTCAGGAGTACTTAGGAAACCCTACGCCACAGAACAGCAGATCTGACTGTACCCTCAGCCCGTGGACACCCCCTGGGGGGAGCATGCTCTAGACCACCCCGGCTGTCCCAGGGAGGCACAGACAGACACAGATGGGAGACCCACTTCCTCACCCCAATGGTGCTGGCAGGAACCCCAGTCTGGCTTCATTTTCTCTGGCCCAGCCCCAGCAGGCCAGAAGTCCTGGTGGCCTCAGAAAGGGGAAGTGGGGGCCTGGGGGTGGGGATGGGGGGGGTGCTGGGAGGCCCTAAGAGGGGAGAGAAGAGGCCCCTACAGGCCCCTGGGGCCCACGTGCACAACCACACTGCAGCAGCAGGAAACCCACAAGCACGATCTCACCTCCCAGGCCACTGGCTCTCAACTCTCTCAGTGGGCTGGGTCACAGGCGGAGCTATCAATTGCCAAGGAAGTCCCTGTTAATGCCATCTCCCTCAGGTGACACCAAACTATGAGAAGGCAATGCCAGTGGCTGCTCTGCCTGGTAGAGGCCTGGCACAGAGGGGCACCCAGGAAAGCTGGCATCTGAAGTCTCCATCCCAAGCCCAGCCTCCCCCACTGGCCTCCCTTCCCCATCCCTCACTTCCTGAGTCCAGCAACCCTCAGCCTCCACCTTTGCTCAGGCTGGGACCAGACTTTCCTCCCACGCCGCCTCTCCCGGCAGTCCCATTCACCCTTCAAGGCCCCTCAAATGTCACCTACTTAGGAGGATTTCCCAACTTCAGCTCAGCATTCCCACTTGTCAGCAATCCCAAATTGTTGATAGGATTTGTTCATCTGTGTGAATGCTTGCAGAATGAATGAATGAATGATCAAAGAACAAATGAATGAATGATCCAGCCAGCTGGAACCCTGAAGCAGGGAGACAGGAGGAGAAAAGCAAGCAGGGCAGATTTGGTGATGAGAGGGAGGCCAATAGCAGAAGATGAAGACAAGGTCTCTCTCAGAACAGGAAATGCCTTCCAGCCTTCCATTCTCTCCCCAGAAGCCCAGTTCAGACCCAGGAACACCTGGCCTGAGAGCAAGGAGACCTGGGTTCAAATCCTGGCTCTGCTACTCACTGGCCGCACACTCCAGCCCCAGCATCCTCATTGGTAAGCTGGAGTGCTGATGCCCAAACTACCTGCCCAGGTTATGACAAATGACGAGCCACACTTAACCAACAAATGAGCCCAGAAGGAAGGCTTGGTACCCAGAGCTATGAAAGCCCTATAAAACTATAGCCCAAGGGTGGGGTCTAAGTGAAGCAAGCAGGCCTGCTCCAGCACCCTCTATGCCAGCTTCCCATCACCTGGTGCTCCTCAGCCTCCCCAGTAGGGGCAAAAGCCAGAGTTCTCCACTGGGTGTGAGCCCCCAGCCAGCCTTATGCTCCCTCCAGGCTGACTCCGCCACACATCCCTCAGGATCGCAGGCTGTCCATCAGTCTTAGAGTCCAGAGATCTGCATTTCAGTCCCAGTTCTGGCCCCAACCTGCTCTGAGACCCTGGCAAGTCCCTTGGCCAATCTAGACCTCAGTTTTCCCTCTTGGAAAGGAGCAGTTAGAACAGATCTCTTAGACGATAAAGACAGAGCTGGTATAATCTAGGAATGCCTAGAGTGTATAAAAATAGTGACTAAATGTACAAATGTTAAAAATGTTTTTACATGAGGAAGAACAAAGGAATGTCACTACTGCAGGGTGCTGAAAATAGATGGTAATTAATATTTTTAAAATTTTAACTTATGTGTGAGAGTAAAGCAAAAATGTTTATTTGGTACAAAATTTATATTTTGACTAGTGCATTTCCTAATATAACTTATGTAGACAGCTTAATTGAACACAATGAGTATATGGAACCTTGAGTAGGACATGAGATTTTGTTGGTTTGTTCAGAGTGATGCCCCGATAAACCCCAGAGTGATTTGAACAGTGAATAAAAAAGTATTTGCAAAGTCCCCTTCAGGCTATGATGAGAAAGGGGGAAAATTCAACTTCCCCAAGTTGAATTCTTGATATTCTCACAAGCAGTGCAGACAACCAAAGCTATAGGGTGAGCCCCCAATCTTGGGATTTATCCATATGAAACTTAACCCCACAAAGGACAGGTCAAGCCTACTTAAAATTAGGCCTAAGAGTCACCCCCAAGAGAACCTCTTTTGTTGCTCAGATGTGGCCTCTCTCTCCAACCAACACAACAAGCAAACTCACTGCCCACCCCCTGGCTACGTGGGACATGACTCCCAGGGATGTGGACCTTCCTGGCAACATGGGACAGAAATCCTGGAATGAGCTGAGACTCAGCATCAAGGGATTGAGAAAACCTTCTCGACCAAAAGGGGGAAGAGTGAAATGAGACAAAATAAAGTGTCAGTTTGGCTGAGAGATTCCAAACAGAGTCAAGAGGTTATCCTGGAGGTTCTTCTTACGCCATAAATAGATATCACCTTGTTAGTCAAGATGTAGTGGAGAGGCTGGAGGGAAATGCCTGAAAATGTGGAGCTGTGTTCCAGTAGCCATGTTTCTTGAAGATGATTGTATAATGATACAGCTTTCACAACGTGACTGTGTGATTGTGAAAACCTTGTGTCTGATGCTCCTTTTATCTACCTTATTAACAGATGAGTAAAACATATGGAAAAAAGATGAATAATAGGGGGAACAAATGTTAAAATAAATTTAGAGTGAAATGCTGGTGATCGGGGAGGGGGAGGGGTGGGGGTATGGTATGCATGAATTTTTTTCTGTTTTCTTTTTATTTCTTTTTCTGAATAGATGAAAATATTCCAAGAAATGATCATGATGATGAATATGCAACTATGTGATGATATTGTGAATTACTGATTATATATGTAGAATGGAATGATCAAAAGTTATGAATATTTATGTTTTTTTGGTGATTTTTGGTATTTTAAGAAAAAAAATTTTTTAATTAAAAAGAACAGATCTCTGAGGCCCAGCTCTGGACCTGAATCATAAAATGAAAAGGATAAGACTGAATAAAAAAACTGGAAGGGGAGAGCCCGGGTGCTAATTCTAAGGGGTAGGGAGTTGTTCTTTGGAGCCTGAAATTCTCCCTTCCATGTCATTCCTTTGAGTTAAGCATTTTCCTGCTCAGTCTCTCCTTTAAAATGCAAACACATTATTTAAATAGGTCTGCTATTATGCCAGTTCTAATGATGGTTAATGACTGCCTGGGAAGAGTTCACCCATTCATTTATTCATCTTGAGAAGGACTCATGTATTCACTTCTTCAACAGATGTACACTAAACGCCTTCTGTGTGCCAAGCAGTAAGCCACAACTTCCCAAAAGTCCAAGTGTCCCTCGGTGGGGGGCATGTCTGCTGGGTCTCTGCACACAGTGGATTTTCATGTAACGGTGCTTATTAATTGACTAACCAGTCAACAGAAGGCATATTAATATCTTTTCTCCACTCTTGCCTGCAATTCCACCATTAGTGATTCATTCTTTAAGCATGCCCCTCCCCCCCACTCAGTTCCCTCTTTAGAATGGAAATACTTTCACGCCTACACTGAACACTTCTCTAATCCCTTTGTCTTGATAAGGAAGAAGAGAAAGGGGAAGTCGTGCCCAGGAGAGCAGGACAGTGGGGCTCCCACTGACTTCAGCTTTGCCTAGGGCCCCAATCAGGGCAGCTCCTGCCTCTTAGTTCTGGCCTGGCCACCCAGGCAGTAGGTTCAATGGTGATGGCAAGACTCTTGATGAATGGGGGTGGGAGGTGGGAGAAGAGGCCAGTTTCACAGACCTGTTTATAAATAAACAGGAATAGCGGCTGTCTTGGCACAGGACAGGAAGGATAAACATTTGAGTCTTCATTCCTACACTGTTAGTAGCCTATTAAAAGAGGCAGCATAATGCAGTGGAGACAGAGGAAGCTGGACTCATAATTCATATCTGGATTCTTTTCAAAGAGAGCAAGAAATCATGAGAGAATTTTCACATCAGTTGTAGTAGATAAGGTCTTATAGCCTGCCACAAAATCCAAAAGCCATAAAGAAAAGATTGGTAAGTTCAATTATAGGAAAAACAAAACAATTTACTGCATAGTAAAAGCCATCAAAACAAAATCAAAAGTCAGGTAACAGATTATGGAAACATTCGTGATTCATACCACAAGAAGCTTACCTCTCTCACATGTAAAGAGTTCCTATAAATCAAAAAGAAAAAGATCAACAGAAAAATTGGAGAAGGATATGAACAGAGTTTACAGTAAAGGCAATAAAAAGAGCTCTTAAACATCAGGAAAGAGGTTGACCTCACTGTAATAAGAGAAATGCAAATTAAAATTACAGTGTAAAACCACTTTCACTAATCAAATTGGCAAATATCAAAGCATTTCTTAAGTCTGTGTTGAGCAGGCTATGGGGAAACAGGTACTCACGTTCATGGCTGGCAGAAGTTTGACTGGGTATAATCCCGGAGGGCAACTTAGTAATATCTAAAATAATCACTAATGTGCACACATACCTTTTGACCCAGCAAACCTACTTCAAGTAATCTACCCTACGCTCCTGCATGTGTGAAATATGTGTGCAAGATTATTCATTGCAGCATTATTTGTGATAGCAAAAGACTGAAAGCAACCTATATTGCTATCAGTCAGGGGCAGGTAAAATAAATTGGGATACATTCTTACAAAGGAGTATAAAGCATTTATACTAAAGGGTGAGGCAGCTAGAAATGCAGGATGGCACAGAGTACCCTGAGAAAAATGCACGTGGTAAAGGATGTTCCTCCAGGACACGGAGGAACCAAAACTGTGCCTTTACCAGAAAAGACGAACTTTGCTTCTCATTTTTCAATTTTCTATTTCTGTCATCATAATAGGAAATTTTTTTTAATTAACCCTTTTCCTTTATTTTATAATGAAAGAAAAAATCAAGCCAATGATTAACCTTAAGAATTACCTTCCATAGACAATCTGTCATCAGAATAACATTTTCCCATAATTCTCAAAATTGAAGTGTACCTGATTACTGTCTTTAAATGTATGCTTTGTTCTTGTTGTTGTTATTTATTTGTTCATTGGTCTTAGCAAATAATAGCAAAACAGTACATAAGTGGTTTAAATGGTGGCCACAAACAGAAGCAAAAATGGTGAAGAGTACAAAATAATCTGACCAGTTGTGAATATTGAGCTTATTGCTTACTATCCTTAAAACTCATTTTCTTCATTACTAGAACTGAAAATTTTTTACATAACTCAGAAATATAATCAAAAGTATAAGAGATAATATGAAGTACCCACATCATACATGATTCATACCACATAGGTTATTTTCCTTTTCTTTTCTTTCTTCTTTGAGCAAGGAGTTTAGAACTCCTGAAATTGCCATGCACACATGTAAACTAAGACCATGATAGGAAATTTTTTTAAATGCTTTTGGTAGCACAACGTTGTGAGTGTGTTTCACACCTCTGACTCGAGCACATGAAAGTGGTTAAATGATTAATTCTAGGTTGTATATATGCTACGAGACCAAAGTTTAAAAAAATCAATAGAATCCTACAATACAAAGAGAGACCACTATTGTAAGCCATGAGCTACAGTTAATCATATAATTAGGATAATATTCTTTCATCGGTTGTAACAAAGCTACCACGTTAATGCAAAATCTTAGTAATGGGGAAAACTGGGAGGGGGGCCACAGGACTCTCTACTTTCCTTCATGAATGTAAACCTATAACTGCTCTAGTTTTAAAAAAAGAAAGGTTTTTATTAGAAAAAAAACAGATCCCAGGTCCAAAGTTGCATGACCTGGAGCAAGTTAATGTGCTTTGAGAGGGTTCGAGGGGATACTGTGAACAGAGCCTGCACGCGGCACTAAGTAGCCCAGGTGTGGGTGGCAGGCCTCATTACAGGCGCTAACAGCTTGGCAGAAAGGGCTCCGAGGGGTGGAAGCCAGTGGACCCAGAGCCTGCCCCTGTCCCCAGCAAGGGAGCGGGTCAAGGTGGACGGAGCGGGGTCAACACACAGGACCACTTTCCTGTGCATTTTGCCTCGCTGGGCCTGGAAGGTGCTGGGCCCAAGGGGGGCTAGGTGGGGGTGCCGGGCTGTGGATGGAGGCAACTTCCTGGTAGCACTCCAGGCAGCTCAGGTCCTCACCCAGGCCTCCCAGGCCTGCTGAAAGCAGAGAGAGCACCAAACCCAGCCCTTAGGATGTGGCCTGCAACCTCTGAAGCTGGTCAGAGAAACCAAAGCCTCCCTTCTCTGAAGACCTCACTGCAGGGGAGAGGGTAGGCTCACTGAGTGGGCACCCACTGCCATACCTGACCCCTGGGTGCGGTGCTCCCATGCCATTCCCAGGCCAGGAGACCGACTCGGGGAGCCTAACCCACCAGTCCACAGGTTGGGAAGCAGCAGGGCTGGGATTAGAACCCAAGTCTGTTCCACTCCATAGCCCAGGCTCTTTCTTAACTGCTATCCCTGCATTTCATGGGGGACTGCTGTCCACCAGTGGGGCCATGCAATGCTATATGCACATAGCCACACACTCCCTTAGAAGGGGCTCTGCTCATAGGTGTCACTGCACTTGACCTCCTCCTCCTGCCCCTTTAAAGACTCCAAGTGCACACAGGCAAATTGAAGGCCCTGAGAAGGCCTGCAGGGAAGAAACCTGCAGAATTAAACACCGTAAGACATCCCCCAGTCTTTCTGGTTCACAGGACACTTTTTGCATGAACTCGCCAATGAAGCTCCTCCCCCCAAAACCCATGGCCTGAGAGGCCACCCTCCGCCCCTTTTCTGACAGCCGCTCCCCACCTCCAACAGCCCCCTGGTCAGCTATTCGCCTGTTCATGGGCCAGGAGACCAGGACTGAGCTTGGCCTCTGCTGGGAGCAGGGGGGAAAGGGCTAGAGCAGCTGAGGGAGAAGATGTGGGCTCTACAGCACTCAGGGGTGCAACAATCCCTGCCCTCAGGCATTTTCAGCTAGGGAAGCAAACTGTCCTGGGGAAAAGCTCCAAATACCGACCAGATAGACTCTCCCACACAGTGCCTGGAAGTGGCCCGCCTGCCTCAGTTGCCCCATCTGCCCAGACAAAGCAGTGCAGAGGACAGAGCCCTGAGCTGAATGCCAGAGTATCCAACGTTCAGCCCCAGCTCTACCTCTCACAAGCTGTGTGACTAAGAAGATTCCTCACCCTCTTTGGGCCTGGTTCCTCAAGTCCCCCAGGGTCCCTGAGGTCCCCAGCAGAGACACTAGCCACAGAGAGGTCAATGGGAGAGGCAGCCAGAATTCAGCAGGGCACATCAGGGGTCACAGCCTCCCGCGGCCCACCCACGGAGCCCAGGAAGGCACCACTGGCTTCCTTGTCCAACCACAAGCCAGAAGCCACCACCTGGCTCAGAGGCCCCCAATTTGGCCCCACAGCACCAGCCACCAGAGGGCCCACTTTAATCCAGTGGGCTGAGACTCTCACCTCCCCAGAGGTTTTCTGAGAGGCCAAGTGAAGCCGGGGTGAGGGGTGCAGGGAGGGGGGCTGCTTGTGAGGCCAAGCTGAGAGTTCGGAACAGCCCTCCTGCAGGGGAAGCAGCCCCACCCATCAACCACCCCCCCCAAACCACCACAGCCCTGGTTTCCGGAACTGTGCCCACAAAGGGGTGTGGGAGGCCCTCGCTCCAGCTATCCCCTGGACCCGGAGCCCCCCCCATTCCTGGTCACATGCTCCCTCCATGAACGCTCGCCTTCTGGAGCCAGACTCCAGGCTGGGCACCAAGAGGTCGCCATGATGAAGTGTCGGTCCACGGCAGACTCTGTGCCCCTCGAATCCTGGCCTCCCCTCAGGACAGTCCACCAAGCCTTCCTGCACCTGCCCTGCACCCCAAGAACACCAGGTCCTGTCCTTGCTCACCCCTTGGCCGAAAACCTGCTCCACAACTGCCCGTGGCCTTCTCTATGGCTGCATGATTTGACTTATTTCGGTTCCCCAAACAAGCCCCACCCTTCCATGTCCAGCCTGAAAACACTGCCTGCCTTCCAGGCACCCAAACCCCTCGGCCTGGAGGAACCCTGCCTGCCTTTCAGGGTGGGGCTCAGCCGCCACCTCCTCCGAGACAGCTGCCTGGCCCCATCCCCAAGTCCAGCCTTGGTGCCCCTTCTACTCCACAGGGCCTGCATGTCCCCAGGCCAGTCCAAGGCCTCCCCAAGTTCAGGACCATTCCTGCGCCCTGCCTGCCCAGTGCACAGGAGGCACTCAGGCCCCTTTCTCAACACATGGAGGCTAATACGGTGAGTGCTGACCTAGTGCCCTGAGTCCCATTGGTGTGAGCTTGGGCAGATCACCTGCCCCTCAGGCCTCAGTTTCTCACCTATGGAGTGGAGATGACGGGACCCCACCCTAGGCCTATTCGGGCAGTGAAATGAAAAACATAAATCAGGAAACTTTGCACCTGGGAGGTGTGCTGTTTCTACCAAGAGAAGCAGGCCCCTCGTGGAACACCGAGCCCCACCCACACTCCCTCCATTCAACAGGGGCTCACTGGGGCCCTGCCGTGAAGCAGGTACAGGGCAAGGCGCTAAGGCTACAACACACTAAGGACACAGACAACAGGTCCCCTGTGGAACTCAATACCAGCATGGGACAGGTACAGTCTCAATTGGGGAGGGCAGGAAGCTGAAGAGTAGAGAGCACAGACGCTGAGACCAAACGGCATAGGTTTGAGTCCCTTTCTACCTGGGGGAGCTGTGTGACCTTGAGCATATGAATTAACCTCTCTGGGCCTCGCTTTGCTCACCTACAGAATGAACTGGAGTTTCACCCAGTGAGTTCCATCCCTTGGACTCATGCCACCTGGCTCACAGATGAGGGGTTAGAAACCTGAGAAACCTTGATATAAACTGGCACTAGGGGACACACTTAAAGTTCCAGGGTTCTCAGTCTCACTTCTTGTCACCCCCAAAGGCAACTCTTCTCTCCATGGGTTCCCCTGCCCCTAGGCCTGCCTGGCACATAGGCCCCCACTTCCCAGCACACTCAGCCTTGCCAAGTGGTGGCTCCAGGGAGTCTGGGTGTTTCAAAGAAGGATGCCTGCCAGTTAGTCCAGTTCTCCCATTAAAGCAGCATCTCAGTGGACTTCAAAGGGCAACTCCTCCCCCACCTGGATGCGTCCGGCAGGGGCAGGTGTGGGAGGCCTGGGAGCAAGACGGGCTGATCTTGAGGTCTCACCTGGCCCCACACGGGCAGGGAGACGCACAGGTGAAGTAAGACTACTTACTGCAGTGATGGGGAAACTGAGGCATGAAGGAAGAGGGGACAGCCCCCTGAGAAGGCAGCCCCAAAGCTCACATTCTTTCCTCTGACTGAGGGCAGATAGCTCAGGCCCCCTCTCCCACCAGAAGAACTCGCACTTGCCCTGAGGCTGCAGAACAGTCCAGACCTCAGTTTCCCCTTCCATGCAGAACACAGCTGCACTCCAGGAGCTCAGGCCTCTTCCTGCTCAGCCAGCCAGCAACCCCAAAATTATCAACCTAGATCAGCCTGAGGTTTCAAGATTGGGCTACTTCTGAGGGTGGGAGCTGGGTGACCGGCCAGCCAGGACATGAAAGGCCCCTGGAAGGGCTGGATCTGGAGAACAGAGGCCTCTGATCAGGGGACCTGTGTCCAGATGACCATCAGGCACCCAGGTCCTGAGAGGTAACGGTGGCATCAAGCACTACATGCAGCGCCTGCCTCCTGGGGGCCTCATGCCCCCTGAAAGCCAAATGGGGTATGCACTCCTCCCTGGGGACACACCATATGTCTAAGTGTCATGCCCGCCCCTTCTGCTCCCATCACCTCCAGGTGAGGTCCCAGAACCCAGGAAGGAAGTAGAAGGAGGGGACCTTTTAAGCCAAGAAGGAGTGACAACTTCACCTTGCTTCCCTTTTCCCTAAGGCCCTGTTGGGGGGTAATTTCCCCCAGGGTCAACTGTGGTGTCGAGGGACAGGAGAAAGAGGCAGGAAGGAGAGGACAGAGAGAGTAGGGTGCTCCTGGTATCAAAAAAAGGAGTGGGGGGCAGGGACTCAGTCCAGGACTCAGGGAGGTGAATGGCTGCCAAACAAGCTGAGTCAGAAGCAAACACTATAGAGCCCCCTCTTCTTGCCCACTTGAGGACCCCTGAAGCTAAGAGGAGGTAGGGAGACCCTCCAAGCAGATGGAAACACCCAGGCAGAGGGTGCAGGAGAGGCATGGGAGAACAGGGAGCCTGGTAAGCAATCAGTGGGACTGGTCCAGGTGGCTGGGGGTGAGGCTGGCCAGGGAGGATGGAGCCAGGACTGGAGGGCTCAGACACCAGGAGAAGGGGCTCAGACATGCATCCACAGCCAGTGGAGAGCCCTGGAGCATTTAACCAGGCTAGGGGCAATGTGGGAACCCCATGGCCTCATTTGCCAGGCCCAGGGTTGCCCCATC
Organism: Tamandua tetradactyla; assembly: GCF_023851605.1. Classification (NCBI taxonomy): domain Eukaryota; kingdom Metazoa; phylum Chordata; class Mammalia; order Pilosa; family Myrmecophagidae; genus Tamandua; species Tamandua tetradactyla. Next base: position 44,075,015 of record NC_135342.1, on the reverse strand, counting down.
GTGGCAGTGGGGTCCACTCAGGTGTACCCTCCCAACACAGAGCTTAGTGGGTGCTCAGAAACTGCCCGTGGAACTGCTCTGTCAATGAGCAGGTGTGGGCGGAAAGCCTACCCCAGGGGTCACAGGGAGAAGAGGCTCCCACAAAGGCACTGAGACGCCTCTGCTCCAGCAATCACTGCATCCTGAGACTTAGTCCATTCTAGAAGGGCTTTCAAGGTGAAGGGAAGTGAGGAGAAAGGGGAGCACTGAAAGGAGGGTGCTCCAACTCAGCAAGTCCACCCCTGGTTGGGCAATGCCCACAGCCGTCACGTGGCCTGGTTGTGAAATCCGTGGGCACCAGCAATTCTGGCCAGATGCCTATGGCTGGTGGGTGCCCTGCCATACTCCATGTGAAATAGGGACAAGAGGAGCTATAGGTGGGTGAGAGGAGACACACACCAGACTTGCCACAGGGGTGGGGGAGTGAAGGGGACAGAGCTGGAGGCCACTAGGCAGAGGAGGTGGCTGGCAGGATGTCCCCTACAGGCTGGAGGGGCTCAGGACCCTGCTAGAAGCCTCTTAGCCTGGGTTCGCTAGCCTCAAATGCTGTGGAAAGCATCTTCCGTGCATTCAACTCTTCCAGCAACCTGCAGCCAGCCCTTGGCACAGTCATCAGCCCCATTTACAGATACAGAAACTAAGGAGCAGAGAGGTAAAGTAATTAGCCCCAGGGGTGCAGGCTGCCAGGGAGACCCCTCAGCCCAGCACCATCCATCCTCACCTCCCAGTTCCTCCAGGAAATCTACCCTCCCTCCTGAGACAGGACAGGCAAAGGGGCCACATGACACCAGTAAGTGGACACCCTGCAAACCCACTCATGGTACGACCCAGGACAAGACACCACCCTTCTGGGCCTCAGTTTACCCTCTGTAAACTGGGGGTGATGCCCACACAGGGCAGTAGGGGAGGCAGGGAACGGGTTAAGCCAATGGCTACAAACTGTAAGGGAGGTGTACGTCCCCAAAGCAACAGCATATTGGACCCTCGTCTCCTCTCAAGAAGGGCCCTTAGCCTATATCCGAGCCCCCTCCTGTCCCATCCCACCTCTCACTGCCTAAGCAAACTCCCACACCTGAGACCTGCTCCAGGCAGAGAAGTCCTGCAAGGCCACTCCTCAGCCCCCACCCTCAGGGCACCGGCTGCTGGTAAACAGCCTCTTCTTCCCAATAAAATGCCACAGAGACTCTTCCTTCACCAAGTCCACACCTGCCCTTCCAAGAGCCACAGAGCCCAGAACACAAAGAAGTCCCACCGCTGTGCTGGGGGCCGCTGGGGGCCACCGGGAAATCCTGGAAAACCCAGGGCCCACCTGGAGGAAGAGGGAAGACACACGACCTGCCCGGAACCGAGGGGCGCTCAGAGAAGGCCTTCCCTAACGCGGGTGGCTCAGACACCTGTACATCCCACCTGTCACTTACACTTCCTCTGAAATCGATTCATTTTCCACTCGACTATCTTCTTTAGCCTTGTACAAGGCAAGAATAGATCCACAAAGTTACAGATTTAGTGTTTAATTTATAGACATTTTTGTTAAGACATCAGGAACCAAATACTTATCAAAGCTGTATTCTTTGCTAAGACATGATGAACCAATTACTTCATCATGTTCAGGTTGAAACCACCCAAGGCCCCCAGCAGAGCAGGTCATGCTGAGAAAGGGGGGTCATTCCGGCCCCTCCAGCCCGGCCTCTGCTTCCCTCCACCCGCCCTCCCCAGGAAGCCCTGGTCGCAGCGGCCCCTGACCCCCACACGGCGCTGGCTTCGCCCTGGGTGGGTGGGCGTGCACTTGGATGTGCACAGAAGGATGCAGAAGGACCCACCTTGGAAGGCTCATTGGTCCTGGGGCCTGAGGCTGGGAGAGCTGCAGAGATTGTTTCAAGTTCTCGAGGTGCCTTTGTTCTCTGTCTTGGGCATGTATCACTTTCAGAGCTTGTCTTGTCTGTTTGTTGTTGTTCATCTAATAAAGTAAGTTCCCTGACCCTTCACTCACTGATGTTTACTCTTGTTGAGAAAAGTAAAGTGCATTTGCAAATGTAAAATTACCGCCTTGGGAAGACGTGTGGGCACTGGAGAGTTTGTGGTTGGTAGAGCTCCAGGTGGAATTGGCCCAGTGAACTACACAGCAGTAATAACTCACTTTCTTTTCCATCTGGGGAACCCGGTGACAACTGGTCTCTTTTTTTTTTTTTTTTTTTTAACATGGGCAGGCACCGGGAATGGAACCCGGGTCCTCGGGCATGGCAGGCAAGCACTCTTACCTGCTGAGCCACCGTGGCCCGCCCTGGTCTCTGGTCTCTTGACGAAGAGCTGCCTGCCCCACCTGCTGTCTGTCTGTCCAGGAGGCTCTACAGCCTCCCCCCAACCCCGGGCCAGGCCCACACACGTGAGCTGGCTTCCCAACCATCCGCCTGGGGGTGGAGAGCCTGCCCATGCCCCACCCCCTCCCCCTGCTTTACCTGGCTCTCCTTGGGGTCCCTCAGCAACTAAGCCAAGGTCTGAGCCTGCAGAGACGTGGCCTCTCTCCCCTCCAGGGCCCCATCCAGGCTCACACATGTGAAGGTCTTTCCACCAGCTACTAACAAAAATGAGTCACAGCTGGGACCCACCACTTCCTGCCTCGGCTGTAGCGGCAGCAGAAAGGCAAATGCTGAGCTCTCAGCTCAGGGCCTCTCGGGGTGTGTGGGAAGCCCCTCTCCCAGCCATGGCAGAGCCCTCGACAGGGTGGGGGGAGCAGTCAGGCCATGCTCCCGGCTCTGATGACTTCATGGAAATGTGAAGCTTTAAGCTGGAACAACTTTGAAAAAAAATGAAACAAGTACCCAAAACCTCCATTAGAAGTCCCAAGATGACAGTGCCAAACCAGGGAGTAAATGCATCCTTAATAAGCAATTAGAGGCAGGCAGCCTGGCACGTGATCCTCAACCGGGTTCCGCCACTTACAGACAGGCCCTTCACCTCTCGGGGCCTCAGTCTCCCCACCCGTATAATGAGTGGTCACATCCATCTCTGAGTGGGAGCCCAGCAGACTCATGCATTGGCCTGGGAGGTCAAAAGCCTTCCAGTCCAACCTCCTGCCCCTCCAGTTCACACCTGTCCCCATGCTAGGACCAGGAAAGGGGCAAAGCTAAGACCACATCTTGGAGTTCCTGTTCTAGACAGCCAGAGCCTCCAGAAAAACACACATCCCTGGGCACCAAAAGGCCAGGCCTCGAGCCCCAGCTCCCCCTCTTTGCAGACCCCAGTTTCCCCCATCCGGATCACAGGGAGCTCAGTAACGAGGAAGCAGACTGGGAGGGGCTGGAAAGCAGGGTGTAGAGAAATTCAAAGACAGATGGGAAGCGTGGGCCCAGCTGGCGGGTGGAGACTTCCGGTCCTCAGGGAGCCCTTCCACGCATATGGTATGGGTTCTTGGGATCTTTCTCTACCTTTTATCTTGACCCTTTGGGTGTGAGCTCCTTGAAAGCAAGGGCAGGAGTGCCCTCCCCGTCCAGGAAGTCTTCCTTGACGACCGGAGCAGGTCCCTGCCCCTGAACCCTCCTCTTGTAGGCCCTCCAGTCCTAGCATCCTCCCTGTCTCAGCACCTGGCGTTGTGGCAGGACCTGACACTGCTTTGTCTCCCCAGATGACTTTCCTGGGGAGGGAGAGATGAAGCCATTCCATTGAGAGCAGTGCCCCAGGACCCAGCATTGGGACGGGCTCAGAATGGACATCCAGTGCACAGCGGCCAAAAGGGCCTGGACATGGCGTCTGTGCCAGCCCCATGCCAAGGGTTTGGAGGTTATGGGCATGACCCAGCCTCTGTCCTAAGGTCCGCCATCCAGAGGGAAGACAGGTATAGGACCCACCCAGGGCCCTGGGTTGTTCCAGTGGGAGACCTCAATGGGGGTCCAGCCATTGGTCATTGGTGCCTTCTTCTACAGCAGACACATCTCAGTCAAGCACTGCTCCAGGCCTGGATGTTCCACAGCTGAGATGGAAAGGGCATCACAGACAGAGGATAAAGGGTAGGCATACACTGCGAGCAGATGCTCCCAACCTACAACAGACAAGACTCCTCACCAGAATATATGATCTCCTACAAATCAATAAGAAAAAGACAAATGGCCCATTTTTAAAGATGGGAAAAAGATTTAAAGGGGCATTTCAACAGAGGACACTAAAATATTTAATAAGCACACGAAAAGGTATCTGACATCATTAATTACCAAAAAGTTAAAACCACTTTGAGATACCACTACACCACTAGAATGGCTAAAATTTAAAAGACCAAAAATATCAAGTGCAGACAAGGACATGGAGCAACGGGAACTCTTATATACCGCTGGTGGAAATGTAAAATGATACAGCCACATGGGAAAACTGGCAGCATCAATTTAAGCTATATGTATGCCTCCTATGACTCAGCTGTTCTGTTCCTCAAAGTATGTAGCCAAGGAAAAGAATACATGTCCACAAAAGATTTGTATCCAAGAGTTCATAGCAGCTTTATTCATAACAGTCAAACTGGAAACAACCTGAATGTCCATCAGCAGGTGAACAGATAAGCAAAGATCTATATTCGTGCAATGGAATATTACTCAGCAGTAACAAGGAACGGACTACTGGCATACCCAGCAACTGGGACGAATCATGCCAACATTAAGTAGAATGAAAGGACCAGATGCTAAGCATATATCTTGTCTGAGTCCCTTTATATGAAAATTAAGACAAATCTAATCTATAGTGATAGCAAGCAGGATTGTGGTGGCCTCTAGAGGGGCTGTTTACTGGCATGAGACATGAGGGAACTTTCTGGGGACTGGAGAAGCTCTAAATCTTGATCTGAGTGCTGGTGACATGGGTGCACACACAAGAAAAATCCACCATTCTGTACAGCTAAGATTTCTGAACGTATTTGGATACAAATTGCACGTCCATATTTTAAAGGAAAAGGAATTGATTAGCTTGTCTATTCAGTCAACAAACATTCATGGTGGGCATGGTGCCAGGTGCTGGGTGTATTATAAGAAACAAATCAGACCTGACCTGATCTAGTTGGCGAGAGTCTGGCCAGGGTGTGGAGATGGAGCCTGCAGGGGGACCAGATGGGGAAGGTGCTCATTTAAGTTGCTCAGGTGACATTTAAGACAGGACCAAAAGACGGGGGCAAGGGTGGGGGTCTGGCACTGCAGGCAGAGGAAAGCCTGAGTGAAGTCTCCGCAGCAGGACCCTAGCTGGGGTCTAAGACGCAGGATGGTGGGCTGTATGGCTGGACAGGAGCGAGCAGAGGGGAAGGGGGCATGAGATAGGCCTGGGGGTGTCAGCAGGGGAGGGTCACATAGGCCTCGAGGGCCAGAGAAAGTCCAGGTGGGAGGCAGGCTGCTGAGGGCGGGGTGACCTGCTCTGTTTATATTCCTGGAAGGTGAGCTCAGCTGCCACATGGAAGGCGACGTGGCGAGGGCCCAGGTGGAAGCCGGCAGCCAGGGGAAAGGCTCCTCAGCATTGGTGGGTTCTAGTGGGAACCAGACAAGGCTGGTGGCAGTGAAAAGTCGAACCCAATCCAGAACACCAAGAGAGTGTCATCTGGCAGGGACCTAATAAACCACTGATGACAAAGGCCAGGTTTATACAGCTGAAACCTCCTGCCCAGCCTTTCAGCTGTTCCCTCAGAGAACACAGCGGTCAGGCACATCCCTGCCATCCTGCCACAGCCACGTCTCTGCCAGCACCTGCTGTACCTCAGCACTCCCCAGTGCCAGCCACCAGAGACTTGGTACCCTGCTCCCCACTCCACCCACCCCTCATGCCAGCCTTGAGGCTGCTACAGGCAGGAGCTATACACCCTGACCACTGCAGGCTGAGGTCCCCCACGTGGCTGCATGCTGGGTGTCATGCCAAGGCTCCAACATGAAGCCATGGAGAGGTCCTGTTGTTATGACCACTCTACAGAACAGGAAATCGAGGCCCAGAGAGGCTGCACTGCTTGCTCAAACACACACAGCTAGGAAAAGGCAGAGCCAGGATGCAAACTCAGGCCTGACCTACTTCATGCCTATGCCCCACCACTCACCCCATATCATCCTTGGGTGAAAGGAAGGGCTTCCCTGGGGATGAGCGGCTCCAAATCCCAGAGGGGGGTTGGTGCAGACCCTTATCCCGAGATCCTCAAGCCCTGGCACAGGGGGTTCCTAAGACTGCTTAATAAAGTCCCCCAAAGGCGTGGCCAACCGTGGGCTTTCACAGTGTCAGATGGGACTGGCTTCTGTTTGTCCAATGCACCACAGCACAAAGCCTCAGCTGCACCAGCCCGGCCCCAGCCTTTCTCTGTCCCACTCAGCAGGACCCCTCCCTGATTGCTGGGGAGCCCCTGTTGTGCAACTTCCTAGATCAGAAGGAGGATCCGATGGCTAAGATGTGTCCCCCAGCGACATGGGACAAAGGCCTGGGAGGGAAGCGTTGTGAATGGGGAGGCGCGTGGTCCAGAGCTCAGGGCAGAGAGACCCCAGCATGTGGGCAAGGCTCGGAGACCCGTGGAGGAGGGGGCCCAAGATAAGGCCCTCCGAGCCAGGGCGATGGCCCAGCCGATCTCCAACTGGTTTGTAGGAGCCATGGGCTGTTGTGAGAAAATGATGAGGCTGTGAAATAGCGAGTAAAAAGGAATAAAACCATAGCAAAAACAAGGCAGTGTTGTCAGTCGGCCAAGGGACAAGCAGCACTGACCACTCGCAAATAGTTTGGCCTTGTTTGCCAAACCCAGATGTCCTGGCCTCTCCAGAGCACCGCAGCACCGTTCAAACTCAAGAGCGCGTTCTTAGGTGGGGAAAAAGCAATAAGAACTAGTCTCTGTTGTTTCCTTTCTGCTGGTCATGGAGATCGCCACGTCCCAGAGGAGACCCTGGTTGGGGTCAGAGCAATGAGGCCAGCGGCCCGGCCCAGCCCCTCCATGTGGGTGAAGGGGCTGTGACTTGAGGAGTGAGAGCCTCCAGCGGAGCGACCTCAGCCACCTTACCCGATCTTGGGGCTCAGGGATGCATTTGTAACATCAAGATGTGATGACCCAACTTCTTGAGCAGCTGTGAGGGTTGGGTGAGAACTGTGCATAAGGCACATAGCAAGTGCCCAGTCAAAGCCAGCAGGTGAGGGAGGTCAAGCAGAAGGTGCTCTTCCAAAGCCACACCCTAGAGTTCAGCTCTACCACGTGCCTTCCCTGGGCTGCAACCTTCCATGGCTCCCCTGTGCCTCCTGAGTCAAGTCCCAGCTTCTCATTCTAGCCCTCTAGCCCTTCTCCTCTTTCCCTCCTTCGTACCTCCATCCTGCTATCTCGTCCTTCCTTTCCTTTGCACAGGCCTTTCTGTCACATGGCATGTCCTTCTTCTTCTGGTCGAAATCCCACTCACCTTTGTCAAGATAAATACAAATGCCGCCTCTTCCAGGAAGCCTTCCCCCTTGCCCTGTTGTCACCCACTCTGGGCCACAGTGCCCCAGGCCTCTCCTTGAGCCCTCCATAGTGGACACATAGGGCTTTACCTCCCTCTCTGTGGCATCCATTTCCCTTTTTGTAACTGTTCTCTGTTCTTATGAGAAACCAACCACTGTCTAGTGGGCTCGTGACCAGGGTATGTTGAAGAATGGGTATGTGACTTAAAGTGGGCCAGTGAGACTCCATCCCAGGACTTCTGTTGGAACTACACAGAAAAAAAGCTGCTCTCATTTCATAAGGCTGGTAGGGATATAAGCTGGGACCTGTGGGGGGCATCTTTGCCGCTATGGTAGCCCATCTGCAAGCTGGCCTCCGATGGCCCTGCCTCCTGGCAGTCACACCCTTCCCCCCATAACAGGGCTGACCCGTGTGACCAATAACACTGCAGAAGTCACGAGAGATGCTGAGGCTCCCGTCTTGCTCACTTGCTCTGGGAGAGGCCAGCTACCATGTCATGAGGCTAATCGAGCAGCCCACGGTGGAGAGGTCCACTCGGCAAGGAACTGAGACTTCCTGCCAACAACCAGCCCCAATTAGCCAGCTATGGGACTGGGCCCCTTGGAAGCAGAGCTTCTGTCTAGCCTTTGGATGATGGGAGCGTGACTGAGAGCTTGGCAGCAACCTCATGAGACCCTGAGCCATATAAGCTAAGCCACTCCCGAATTCCTTACTTGCAAAAAGTGAGATACTGTTCATTGTTTGAAGCCAGCAAATTGGGGAGGTGGGTGACGGAAGCTGATCTGGATAGGACTAAGACAGATTAGAATACAGGGTAAAGGATATTATTGTCCATATTTTAAAACTGCAACTTCTGTGTGAGACCAAAGGGAGAGATGTTTATTTGGTGTAAAATTTATGTTTTGGTTAGTTCATTATCTAACTTAACTTATATGGTCAGTTTATGTGAATACCATAAGTACATGGAATCTTGAGCAGGGTGTGATATTTTGTTGGTTTGTCCAGGTGTGTGATGCCCTGATATATCCCAGAATAATGTCGGCAGTGAATAAAGAAGTACTTACAAAGTCCCCCTGAGGGACTGGGGAGAAAGGAGGAAATATTCAGCTTCCCCATTTGGAGAATTCCTACTATTCTCACAAACAGTGGGAACAACAAAATCAATAGGCCAAGCCCTCGATCTTGGGGCTTGCTCCTGTGAAACTTATCCCTGCAAAGGCTAGGCTAAGCCTATCTTACACTCTTAGACTATCTTATACTCTTACACTATATCTTAGACTCTTAGCCCAAGAGTCACCCCCAGAGAACCTCTTTTGTTGCTCAAATGTGGCCTCTCAACAGGTGAACTCAACTTATTTTAACCTTTGTTCCTCTATAATTTATTTTTATCCCTATTTTTTATTTACCAGTAGCCTTGATTCTCAAGGATGATTGATTGTTAAAGACATAACTTTTAAAATGTGACTGTGTGACTGTGAAAACCTTGTATCTGACGCCCCTTTAACCCACAGTATGGACAGATGAGTAAAAAATATAGATAAAAATAAATAAATAATCGAGGGGATAAGGGGTAAGATAAATTGGGTAGATGGAAATGCTAGTAGTCAATGAGAGGGAGGCGTAAGAGTATGGTATATATGAGTTTTTTAGTTTTTCTTCTCCTGGAGTGATGCAAATGTTCCAAAAAATGATTATGGTGATGAATTCACAACTATGTGATGATACTGTGAGCCACTGATTGTACACTATGTATGGACTGTTTTTGTGTGAGAAGATTTATCAATAAAAATATTTTTTAAAAAATTGGGGAGGGGAGCAGAGAGTAATTTGTTATATAGCAACCTGCCTGAGAATGAAGCCAGGACAGAGAGATGGAGAGACACACATTTTCTTCATGACATCGTTTGAACCCCTGGATCCAGCCATGCCTGAATCCATACCAAATTTCTACTTAGACTTTGATGTACAGAAGTTATTAAATCCTCTCTATTTCCCTTTAGTTAGAGTAGAGTTTCTGTCATTACTGAAAGAGTCTCGACGAGCTCGCTCTCATGTAGCACCCCTGGCTGCTCAGGAACGACCCAGGGACCACCTCACCCCAGCACCATGCATCAAGAGGCTCTCATGACACTTCTGCCCAATTGACCTGCACCCAATGTCCTGACAAGAACACAGAGTAGAAACTTGGAACTTGCTCTGTGCAGTCAGCAATAGAGCCCACCCCTACCCCCACCCCCAGCTCCCCCAGGGCTGACTCACCCTGCTTGGAGGACAGACCAAGCTGGCTCACTACCGGCTTCAGGTTGCTGACCCCCTCATTCTGGTTCCCCCAGCAATTCCAGCTGTGGGCCAGGAGGTCCGAGGTGAGATGCCAGCAGAGAGGGCCTGGCCACGGCAAGCACAGCTTTGTGGTCTCGTCACTCACCCTCCCCACAGACTGATTTTTCACACTAGGGAGTGGGGGGGGCATTCCAATGCATCGACTCATCCCCTGGCCCTTTCTGCCTTCCTCTCTTCCCAGCTGTGGGCAAGGGGATGTGCTCAGCTTCTTTCCCAGGCTGGGAGCACATGGAGACACCCAGCTCACCCCTCATTTCTACTTAACAGGCAGAAAAGGGTTTCCCAAAGACAAGGGGCTTACCCAGGTAAAGCAACAGGTTATAAATCATAGGGCAGAACTAGGGCTGTCTGACTCCTAATTAGTGACGGTCCTAAGGAGTGACCTGGGGGAAGGTGGGGGGACCCCACTCCAAACAAACACGTCCTAAGTAAACAGCATCTCTGCTATCACATTCAGCTCCCCTTAGCCACTGCCCCTCTTTTGTAAAAATCTACATATCTGTTGCTTGTCCCAAGTTTAATGCCCCAGAATAAGGAAGGATGGACAATCCTACATTGTGGGGGTGACATGCCCTGACTCACACATAAGGCAGGGGCTGGCTCCCATGACGTCCGAGGCCCCAGACGCTGCAGGCTGGGGCAACTAGGGCTTTGGAGAAGGAAGGGGGCAGCCAGGGTCACGGTGTTGAGTAACAGCAGACTATCCCAAAGAACCAGATGTGAGCCTGACAGCCCTGCCAACCAAAAGTCCTTATTTCCTTTGAAAAACTTGGCAGCTGGACCACGCCAGCAGCTGTCCATCCTTCGCCCACAGTCAGCCCAGTGCGAAAGGCAATGGGGCAGGGAGGAAGACCCCACCCCTCCCGGCAGATTCTGGGAAGATTAACGAGATGCCACGAAGAGTAAAGAACAGCTCACATGGGCAGGGCGATCGCTTTTTCGTTTGACAATGCAACAGATGCGCATATATCGTTTGCGCACAGAAAACTCTAGAAGTATACACTTCAAATCATAGGGGTTATCACTGGGTGGTAGAATTTAGCACTGTTTTACTTTAATGTTTGTCTTTTTGTTTAAAACTGTTTTCCAGTTTTCTCTAATGAAAATGCACTAGCCATGAAATTAAAAGATGAAGGGAGAGAAAGCAGTTGCTATAAAGAAAAAAGCAAGAATAAGGAAAAACCACAGAAGTTCTCATCCAATGGCAAACTTGGCACCACCTGTAACCAGGAGGAACAGGTAGGTTTTCATAATAATTAAAAATACAATCTTTAAAGCCACTGAACATGAATGGCTACCAGCGTTGCAAAAAGAGTTTCAACCAGACAATGCACGTCTCTTGGTAAGAAGTCTGCTGTGCCATCTCCAATGTGCTCTTGCCCCAAAATACCAAAATGGAATCAGATCAAACCTGTAGCTATAACTACCAATTTGTAGGAGATGCAGGGGAGAAGGGACATGGTTCACATTACAGGAGGCTCTACTGGGGCAGGGACCCAGCTTCACAAAAAATACTAAGTGAAAGAGAATACAAACACCTGAATCCTACAGATGAAAGGAGGCTTAAAAAAGATGTGTCAACCAACGTGGCCCTCATTTGGAGCCTGATTTAAAAAAAAACTAAAAGCGGTTCAGCTGGTAGAATGCTCACCTGCCACATGGGAGACCCAGTTTTGATCCCCAGCCCAAGCACCCCAAATCAATCAATCAATAAAGACGAAAAAGATATTTTTGTTGTTTATGAAACCAATAGAAATGTGAGCCCTGAGATGACCTTAAGGAATAACTGCTGACTTTTAGGTGCGGTGATTATATTACGTTTTTTTATTTTTAAGGGTTCTTATCTTTTAGCATAAAACACTAAAATTTTTAACAGGGGGGATGGTATGCTGTCTGGAGCCAGGAGCCCGCAGAGTCCGATGCCTGGGGACCTGCCAAGAGAGGAGGACAGTTGAAGCAGAAGGCTGGGGAAGAACGGGGGAGGTGCTCTCCGGTCTTCTTTCATATACGCTTAATTTTTCCATAACGTAATGCTGAAACATTATCCCCGTAAGAGCTCTGGCATCTGTTAGCTCATGCGAGTTGCACGCCGTCCAGGGGTCCTTCTCAGCGCCTCCCCGACCTGCTGCTCTGAGCCAGTGCAGACGACTCAGGCCTTCCCTGCAGGTCCTCCAAGACCCCCTGCAGCAGGAACAGGAGGCGGCAGGGTCCAAGCCTTTCCATTCAGGCAGCCCCGAGAGGCTGCAGCCCGTCCTCATTGGCCTCTCTCTGCCGCAACCACCTTGCCCGTAGAAGCTTAAAGGCTTCAAGTACCAGCCCAGGTGGCGGCAGCTTCACGCCTCTCCTGGCAAAGCCTGCTCCTGGGAGCCCCTCCCTGCCTCATCCTCTGGCCACAAAGGAGTTTACCAGGAACGGGATGCTCACGGCACCCAGGACCCCCACCCCAAAACACAGCCCCGCCGCAAACCCATGTCCAGTCCTGCAGGCGTCACGAAGTTGACAAATGGACCTGTTGCATCCTAAAGAATCTCCAATATATACAAAGACTTAGCTACCCAAGTGTTTTACTGCAGCGCTATAAAAATATTGGAAACAACCTAAATGCCCAGCAGTAGGGGACAGAGAAAAGCCAACTGGGATGCCTCCCATATCAGATCCCGGGGCTATCCTGATGCCTAACTGAGAACATTTCAATTCACCCCCCAGCAGCTCCACACACAAAGCCCGGGAACAAGGCGGACAGACAGAACGCTCGAAGGACAATAAGGGAAGCTGTGGATGCTCAATTTTTCTTTACTTCACACACATTTTTTTTTTTTGAAGTCTGAGCAGACATACACCAAAATGTTAATGGGTCACTTAAAATACAGAGTCTGTTCCCTCTGCCACCTCAATGCTTATGTTTTCTGCTTTTTCAACAATAAATGTGAATTACTTCTATAACTGAGAAAAGAAAGTGCCCAGGAGGCAGCAGCTCTGGCTTCCAGCCACAGCACAGGCTACCTGTTTATGGGATTTCTTGAGATCACATCCCATCTTTGAGCCTCGGTTTCCCCATCTGTCGTGCCCACCAGCCCCTGCCCCCGCCACTCACCAAGCTGAGTTCCTTCTGCCATGGTCCTCCTCTGAGACAGGAGGGCACACCCACAGGCCACGTGAGCCAGGCCTGCCCATCCCTGGGGGGTGGTTGTGCCCATTTCCAGCTTTTGTTCAGGCCATTCTTCGGCCTCTTGGACCCCACACTGAGGCTGCTGGGGACTGGAGGCATGACAGGTCGAGCAGGGGCTGAAACAGTCCCCATGGCCGAGTACCCAGAGCCGCACCCTGCTCGAGGCTGACATTCACGGTCCCTCCCGTCCTCTACCTCCAAAGAAGCTGGGAGAGTTCTACAGAGGAAAATCCCAGGTTCAGGGAAGAGAAACCACCGCCCACCTCCTGTGTGGCCTGGCCCCCAACAAAACCAACACCCCATGAGTTCCTCCTGCACCTTCCACGGGGTGGTGGGCAAACTGCTGCACCCCTCCTGGGGGGGCCGGATGCGCCACTCAGGGCTGCAGGTGTGGATGAGGGAGGACTGGGACCACGACAGGAGCAGAGGGCCAGGGCCTCAAAGCTTCCGGCGCCTCCCCCTTCCCCCCCTCTTGCCGACCCCGACCCTAGCAGGTGCTCCCTGGCAGAAGGTGTGATGGAGCAGTGCGTGGGTGGAGAGGAAGAGCCCTTGCCTCGGGGTCTGGTACCCTGGGATCAGTTGTGCCATGCTACCTCCCCGGGATGGCACACCCAGACCCCAGAGGCCAAGTGGGGACAGCTCCTGGGCTGGGTGGGCACCGGGGCAGCCTGGAGACCTGAGGCCTCGGTAAAGAGGAGCTGCGGCTGAGGTGGCCAAGGCCTTCTGAGCTGGCAAAGCAAACTAGAAATCGATTCTTCTGTTTTCATGGTTTTCAACTGTCGGCAATTAATCCAAAATAAATTTTAAACCCCTCTTTGTATCAGTGAGTTGGGCTAACTCCTGAGCAAACCACTTCACCGTGCAAGGCTTCAGTTTTGCGCTAAGTGGAGACAAGCCTCACCGGGTCACTGTGACAACGAGATGAGCCACGCTTGGTCCTTTCAAATGACAAGGAAAAAGCAACAGAATCAATGACAGCTAATGTTCAGAGTGCCAGGACCATTTTAAGGGTTTCACACAATTTAATGTCATTTCATTGGCATCACAGTCCCATGAGGTAAGCTTTTTCTTTAAACTTTTAATTTTGAAATAATATCAAACTTCAAAAAAAGCTGCAAGAAAAGTATAAGGAACTCTCCTGTACTTTTTATCCAGATTTGTCAATTTTTTACCATTTTGTCACATCCTCTTTATCATTCTCCTTCAAGGTATTTTTTCTCTTTAATAGATGAGAATGGATTATTTATACTATGCCCCTTGACCACTAGATACTTCAGGACAGTGTCCTAAGTACAAGGACTCATAGAAACAGTTATCAGGGCATTTTATTTTGATAAATATATTAAATCATAGTCCATATTCCAATTTTGCCAACTGTCCCAGTAATGTCCTTTATATATATATATATATATATATATATATATATATTTTTTTTTTTTTTTTCTGTCTAGGTTCACATACTGCATTTCATTGCCATGTCTCTTTGGTCTCCTTTAACCTGGAACTGTACCTTGGCCTTTCTTTGTCTTGGAGATTAGGAGAAAATTGAGGCTCAGAGATGTTGAAGCACTTGCCCAGAATCACACAGCTAGGGTACTGCAGATACTGGGACATATCCAGGGTTTCCCTGCAGAGCCTGTTCTCTAGTCTTTCAGGACAACAGCCCCTGTTGTAACCGAAAACAGTGGCTCCCTCTGCTCTCAGCTACTCACCCAGCAAGTGGTCATTAACTGACACCCTGGCTGGGCCTTCTGGGCCCCACATGTGCGGGGGCCCTGGCCGGACACCCACCTATGTGCCTCCGCACTTAAGCTGGGGGACAGAGCGGGCTGTGAAGGGCTGGAGCCTGTGGCTCCTGCCTTTCCTTCTTTCCGATTAAAGTGACAGCCCATGACTAATGCCCACATATCCAAAAGGGAAAGGAAGGTAGATGCCCCAGGGACAGAGCCAGATGTCACAAGAGCTCCCAGGCCTTGTGGCTGACTCACAGACCACCAGAACTGAAGGCGAGCCCCAAGGTCAGCTGTCCAGAGTGGTCTGACCCGTGGTGGGGTTGCATCGGAGGGAAAGGTTCACAGGAAGGAGGAACAGCCAGGTGAGGGCGGGGAAGCAGGACACAGGACAGTGCAAGTTCTCACAGCAGAAAAGGGACTCAAGGGGGGGTCACACACAGTCTGTGGGCATCTGGAAAGAGTAAGAGAAGCTTGCAGGCTGATTCCACAAACCAGCCTCCCCAGTGAGGGTCCGCAGGGGCATGGAGTAGCCATCTCCTGGGGCCCCCCACTATTCCAACTGAGGCATGTCGGCATCAGCCTGAAAACCACACTCTCTGGTTCCCATTTAGGGGAGGGTCAGGAGCCTGGGGGGCAACACTGCCGCCAGTACCCCTGGCCTGGAGGCCCTGGGGTACGAGAGGAGCCTGCTCCCATTCCCCCTGAGACGGCCCACCTGCCTGGCCTCTGGGGCAGGGCCATCAGACTTCAACAGTCCTGAACCACAGACAAAAGCAGACACGTGGCAGAAAAAGCAACGCCATTACCAAGAAGCTCTGGAACAATTAGGATTTCTTCTTCTACGAGTTTTGGGCTCTTCTGTCAGGTTTTGAGGCTAATTTGGACTTAAATATTTCAAAATCCTGAGACCCCACCATTTGACACCCATTAAAATCAGGAGCGTATATCAGCTCCCAGACCTCACCTTTAAACCCAACTCCAAGTTTGAGAAGCAGCAAAAGAATCTGCTCTTGACAATTTATCAACACAAATGGAAAGAAGTTTTGCTTTTCTACCTCACTGTAGGCAATTTTGAAAATAGAGAAAGCATGGAAAAATAAGAAAATGGTCTGTCAGTAGACTCCCCCAAAGACACCCTAGGAACAGTCCCAGTCCTCCTTTGATGTCCACTATGGGTTGACCCTCAGTGCCATGTTGGCCTGAGAGATCCTTAGTCCTCGGTGGGACACTTCTGTCTCCCCGTTGGCCAGCAGGCTTACCAGGGCAGGGACCACACCTGGCTTGTCTCTCTGCTTCCTGTCCAGGTACAGGCAAGCCCACCTGAGGCCCCTTTGCTAGATATGCCATGGGGGTCCACATAAGGCCCTCTTCTCCGTCAACAGCCCCTTAGAAGAAGGAGACCCTAGAGGTGGGCACAGAAGCAAAGCCCCAGAAAACAACTATGGGTATGGGGTAGAAGGGGGGGTGCCGGTGAGCAGGCAACATGTTTTGTCCTGGTTAGGGGGGAGGGGAGGATTTGATGGGCCGGCCTGAAACTCGCTGCTGGGGTGGGAGCCAGGCTCACTGATGTCCCCCTCAAACCTCGATTCTGCCAGAAGCGAGTCAAGCAGGACAGGAGTACAGGTCCTAAGACCAGCTCCATACCTAACATGCTATTAGACCTTTGATGACCTCAGCTTTCCCATCTGTAAATGGGACTGATAATTCCAGCCCTGCCTAACACAGAGAATCAAACCATACAAAGGATGTGTATGAGGTTTGTAAACTATGGAGGGCCTCAGAAATCTGAGAACTCACTGAGAGGGTCCAGCAGGCTCCACCTCCCCCTGCCTTCCTCCCTCAAAAAGGCTAAGACCACCTACTTTCACAAGGCAGAGGGCAGCAAGGGAAGAGGACCCAGCAAACTCAACCCTGGGAGAGACAGCTCTAAAGAACACCCTGCCTAAACAGATCCCACTTGCCATGCGTGGAGACTCCCATCTCTGCTCCCTAGGACACGCCAGACCTTCTATGGGGCCTCCTCACCAAACCCGGAGTCTGTCACCTCACCCCCACCCCCACTAGCCCACACCCGAGGAAGTGAACCCCAGAGGCCCCTCATCTCAGGACCCAAAGCCCTGTCCCCCAAGTCCCCTCAGTCCTCAATTCCCAACCCACTGCCACCTTGTTGGCCATTCATTCATTCATTCATACCTCTGCTGAACATCACTCTGCACTAGGCTTGAGGTGGCTTCAGCATGCGATATTGGGGGCCCCAAACCTTCGGGATCCTGACCCAGATCTGGCCAGTCTGGACCTGTCCAACCACACAGAGCACAAGTCTCCCTTACTTTGCAGGCTCTACTTCTAAATTATTGGGGCCCAGGCTTTCCTTTCCAGCTTAAGCCCTAGGACTCAGAAAGAATATAAATTCTTGGCCTTCAAGGGAGGGGAACAGAATGCAAACCAGGAGGAAAACAACTCCAAGCCCTCAGAGCACCGCTCTAGCATCTCTCCCCCAACCAGGGTCAGTCGTCACCACCTTTGCCCATCTCCTTCATGGGAAAGATTTCGGGTTTTTCCCAGTGAGCACCCAAGGCAGGAGGCGGTGCCAGCTCACTCTCCCAGCTACTCCCTCTTAACTGGAGAGAGGTCCCTCTCACTATTGGGTCTTGTTGGATTTCCCTCCAACCCAAACCCCAAGTCTTGCCCTTCTCACACTGCAGATTTTCACTTTGAGGGGCCTAGGTTGGCTCCTTCGGGGATCATTACCAGGCCCTGCCTTGTCCGGGCTGGGAAACCTGACAAACCAGCCCCCTCTGCCCCTGACTGTCACAAGCAAACGGCTTTCTAAGGGAGTGGTCCAGGGTGACTGGCGGGGCTAGGAGACACGGAGTCGTGGTCCTCCCTCAGGTCTCATCCAGAAAGTGGGGCTGGTCCTGAGTTCTTGCTAGGGAACCCTCTCCCCACAGGGCTTCCTTCCTTTGGGGATGCGGGGTGGGGGGGTGGGGCGGGGTATGGCTGAGGCCTCAGGGTGGGAGCATCTGAGAGTCAAACCTCGGCAAGGAAACAAAGCATGGGTGAAAGGGGGTGGGCGCCCCCAAAGCCGGGGTTGGGGGTGCCCTGGAGGGGGGCGGGCTCTCCCGCGGAGCCACTCGCCCCGGCATCCTCCCTCCAATGCCCACCCCTGACGAGGGCCACTCCACCCCCACCGCAAGCCGGGGAAGGGCAGGCGGAGAAAGGGCCCGCGGCGGAAGACGCCCGGTCCCCGCACACACCCCTCCGCCGGAGTGGGGTCCGGGCCGCGCACGGCGAGGATCCTTCAGGGACCCCCAGAGCCTCTCAGGCTCCCCGAGACGCGGGGCCCCCGGGCCTGGCACGGGCGCATCCCCGGAGTCCCCCAGCGGCCGCTCCGTCCCGGGCCGCGCCTCACCTCCTCCGCCCGAGCCCGCCGGCCGCCGCGCTCACCTGCCGCCGCCGCTCCGGCTCCTGCTCTGGCCGCCGCCGCCGCCCGAGTGGCCGCGGGCGGGACCCGGCAGAGCGGGCGGGGGCGGCTGAGCGGCCGCAGGCGCCCCCCGCTGGCCGCCCGGCCCAGCCCCAGGCCTGGCGGCGGGCACGGCGGGCGCCCGGAGTTTAGGGGCCCTGCGCCCCGTGCCCGGTCCGGGCGGGCGCAGCTTCCAGGCGCCCTGCTCCCTCGGCCCCAGAAAGGAGACTAGCGCACAGACCCCCCACCTCCCCAAGCGGGCGCGGGAGGAAGGGTCGGGGCAATCTTGGAACGTGAGCAGCAAACCAAACCTTTCCAAAAAAAAAATTTTTTTTTTTTCAAAGTAACTCACGCACGTGTTTGGAAGCGCCAGGCCCAGCCCCACCCCCACAAGGAAACACTTTCTAGCAAATTCTTTCAGCTGTTTCTGCTCCAGATCGCACTTCCTGCCGCCCCCAAGAGCGCTCCCCGGTTTCTCCAACGATCCCAAACTGGGGGCTAGCGCCCTCCTGCCAAGACGCGGGAGCTTTGGCTTTTGTCCCCTCACAGCGGCCTGAAGGGCCTAGGAGGGTCTAGAGAGGAAGCGGCCCGTGTGCATACTGAGTCCAGGTTTTACTGACCATTTGTGCTTTGCTGGCAACAAAGCCTGCCTCGGAAAGTAGGTGTCCTCACCTCCTCGTGACCTCACTCGCCCGCCTCCAACCCAGGGTGGGGCCCCAGGGTTGACAGCAAGAAAATGCGTCCTGTTCCCTAGACACCAGGCTGGGTGAGCAAGAAAGTGCTCCCCTGAGTCACCCATGGGAGCAGGATCCTTGAGGAGACAGAGTAAGGGATTTTGCCTTCTTCTACCCTCCCACTTGTCCAAAGCTCCCTTCTACCTGGTATGGAATCCAGGGGTTCTCACTCTGCTGGGAAAGGGTCACATGGGCATCTGTTGTACCCATTTACCAGGTTCAGCCTCAGAGGCCTGAACCAGATCTCCAAGGGAGGGACCTAGGAATGTAGTTTAACAAGCACCCAGGTGATCATTACGAAGGCTGGGAAAACCCTGGCCTACTTGGAACCTTGTAATGGGATACTGGAGCCAGGGACCCCAGCTGACCTTAGAAGGTCCAGACCTGTGGGTGCCATGGACCTGACACCCCAGCCCAGAGAACACAACTCTGGAACCATGCTGAGGAAACAGATGGTGGAATGCTGACAGATGAAAATCTGATTTCCTTTCCAGATGGCAGTGGGCAGATCCTAGCTGAGACCTCATCCCTTTCCGCAGCAAACACCTCCTCTGGGCTCCCACAGTCCCTGGGTGGCCTGCATGGTGGCACTTGACCCTCTGGGCTGGATTCCCCAGCTGTGGGTTCCCAAACAAAGCTGAGGAGCATGGCGAGATTATTGCTGCATCCCAAGGGCTTACAAAGGGAGCTCTCTTGTGCAGCAGGGATTTCTCTGCCTGGGAAAAGAAAATCACTGGAGTGGTGGAAACGGTAAGCACATGTGACCTTCATCAGCCACCACATTCTGAGCAGGGCCCTGCCCACCCCCTATTACCCCCCCACAGCCCCACCTCCTAACAGAACCCAGGAAGTAGAGGAACCCACCTGTTTGCCGGAGGCATATAGAACAGGGAGTGCCTGGGCCCTGAGATGGTGTGTACTCCCTGCCAAGGTGAGTCCTGGAGTGGGGACCCAGAGGCATGGAATGGCCCTGCCCTCAGCGTTCTGACTGCTTGCTTCTCCAAGCAGAGCCTTGGAAGCCCTCTGCCCTTTGCCGCATGTATGGGACAGGAGCAATGTTGTGGCTTCCCGCCCTGTCATCGGCCTGTCATCCTATGCAACTCTATGACCAACTGTCCGGACAGCAGATGGGAAAACAGAGCTGGAGAAAGTGAGTTAAGCATGATGTTGCCTCAGAGCTCACCGTTGACTGTCCCCACATCACCCCTGCCCCCATCTCTGCTGCGGACTGTTCAGCTGCAGCTGCCTCACCATACTCAGCCCTCAAATCCGTGGTTCTCAAGCTTTAGCCAGCAGCAGAGTCACCCAGAAGCCTAGCTAAAATACAGATTTCAGTGCTGCACTTTGAGTTTCTTATGCTGCAGGTGCTGCAGTGAGTATGGAGAGTTTGCATTTCTAATAAGCTCCCAGGTGATGCTGATGGGGAGGGTCCCAGCAGCCTGAACAATAAGGCTCCCAGGCCCCTTCTCCCACTGTGGGTGACTAGCGGCATTACCTGGATGCCAGCATTACCTGGATAATATAAATACAAGCCCTTTAGGTCTCCTTCCCAGAGATTCTGATTTTATTGTACGACCTGGGAATATGCATTATTTTAAAACCCAGGAGAGTTCAGTTAGTGACAAAGTGACACTTCAAATTAGAAAGGAAAAGAAATGGCTTCTTCATTATTGGAGTATATTATTGAAATAGAGTGTGTTGGAGAATTGGCTGCCGTATGAGAAAAAGAAATACCCTACCTCACAGCATACTAAGAAAAAATAACTAGCCAATAAAGATCTTCATGTTTTTGAAAACAAAATCTGTAAGAGAAGATGCTTTAGTAATTTTTGGAGTGGAGAAGTTTGAAGCCAGACAGCCCTGGGAGTTCTCAGAGAAACCGAGACCTCAACCAAGGGCTGGCGCCGTGAGGATTCTTGACTCAGCGTCCAGAAAGAATTCAAGGACGAGTCAGTGTGTATAGCCAAAGAATGCAAAGACTGGCCAGTGTGTACAGCTCAAAATTTTAACGTGCAGAGAAGGTACATGCTCTAAGATGAGTGCAGGCATTCTCCAAAGGAGGGAAAGCTTTCTGAGGGCAGGAGCTTAGAAGGGCCCTTACCCCTCTGGCTATACTGATAAGGGACTGATGAGCTGCACTTTTCATTGGTTCTTTTCAGGTGCCCACCTGACTGAGGGCTGGGGGTTGGTGTATGTGCCCAAAGGAACTTTTGTTATGGGGTTTAGGGTCACTTTCCCTCCCTGCTTCCCTATCTAACTTGCATCAGGTCTACATAGGAAATGGAGTCCGCAGTGAAGAGCTGCACTTTAAAGGTGAATGTCTCCAGGCAGATGAGGGGTGTCCACACTTGCTGATTTAACATCCACCACAGACCTCACATCTGCTTCTCCCCCACTAATCCATAGGAGCGGTGTCTACCACAGGGGAACACAGCCTGCTGAAGGAAGCCTCGCCACATAGATTGCCTGAATGAATTTCTGCATTCTCGGGGGTGGGTGGGCAGGGGGGCCCGTTTCACTCGTGCAGGGAGAAGAAAATTTATAAGCCTACAACACATCACTACAATTGAAGCTGAGATTCACTTACTCCAGCAAACTCAACTCTTCCCTTTAGCAGGTACGGGAACTGCAGCCACGCAGACAGCCCGCAGGCCTCCCAGGCTCGACGCTGGTGGCTGTGACCAAGCGCAGCATGGCCTTCCCAACCAGGGGGTCTGCGATGCCTTCCCCAGGGAGCTCCACCCCCTCCTTTACTTCCTCCAGAAGATGCTCAGTGAGTGCCCACAGACTGGCAAGAATGCCAAAAATGTTAGAAAAGGGATATGTACTCACAGCAGAAAATGAGGAAGTTCAAAGAAATAGAAATCTCCTCCTACCCTCTCCTTCATGCCACTCCCTGAGGTAACTGAGGCTAAAGCCTTGCGATACATGCTCTACACCCCTCTTGCCTGGCAATCCGATTTTACATCAGACAACTGGCCAGAAAATATGGTGATCTGATCCCAAAACCTACTCTTGCTGCCTCCTGAAATCCACTAAAATGGCAACAAAAGGATTTAAAGTCCCACAAGAATGGAGGAGACAAGAAAGTAGTACAGCAATCCAAATTTTGGAGGGGGCGAGCACACAAGGAGTGGGCACTTACTTGGCAGACACAAGACACTGAATCCTGACCTGGCAGTTTGGAAAACCAAGAATCAATCCCCATTGAACTGGGTAAGCTCTAAAGACTCAGAAACTGGAAGCTCCAGGTACCTGGGGATAGGGTAGGGTAAAACCAGAGTGAAAATCTAAGGAGCAAGAAAGCCCAAATTTCCCCCAACCACCACCAGCCACCACACCGCTCAGTAACTGCGCTTCCTACCCCAGCAGGAGCCTGGAGGCTTTTTCTCTGGAAAAGGTAAGAGAGAGACGGCAGGCCATGGTGGCTCAGCAGGCAAGAATGCTTGCCTGCGATGCCAGAGGACCTGGGTTCGATTCCCGGTGCTTGCCCATGTTTAAAAAAAAAAATAAGGTAAGAGAGAGAGCCTCTGGATCTGGAAACACTAAGCTCACAGCAAACTGGGCTATCCAACTAAAAGCAGGGAGATTTAAGAGGCAAATTTATACTAGGAGCTGGGACAGACACCTCCTTACCCCAGCCAGACCTTTATCCCTGAAAATGGAGGACTTCTGTGGGCTAGCCCACCTGCCAGTTTCTAAAGTCTCTCCTCACCACTCACCACCTCCAGCAAAGCACACCGCTGACAAGCGTAATGACTCACAGCTTTCCACTAGCTGTTTAGCCCCCAGCACTTAAAAATACGTGCAGACAACCAGGAATCACCAGAAATCTGAGGAAAGCCCCTAAATCAAGAGAAAGCCCAAAACAGAAAAGTTAACAGAGTATGAAGAGAAACAAAAACTTAAAACTCTATCATTAATATCCTCAGAGACTCAAAAACATGTTACAACTATGGAACAAAATAGGACAGTCTTCTTAAATAAAGAGCATCTGAGGACAAAAAAAAATGAAGTGAAAAACATGATAGCAGAAATAAAACAACAGGAGGGTTGAAAGAGAAAGTTGAACAAAAAGTCAGAGACAGAAAATAGTGAAAAAAGGTAAAATTAGAGTATCAGTCTAGGAGGCCCAATATCTGAGTAACTGTCGTTTCAGAGAAAACAGAAGCAAAGAAAATTAAAATAAGAATTTCAGACTTCCCAGCACTGAAGGATGTGTAGTAGCAGATAGAAAGGTCCATCCCATCAAGTGTAATAGATGGAAACAGACCCACCTAATTCCCATAATAGTGAAAATTCACCACCACTGTTAAAGAGAACTTCCCAAAAGTTTTACGAGAGACAGAAGGTCACCTGGCCTTAGATTTCTCACATCAGCACTGGAAATGACAAAGCAAAGCTTTCAAATTCTGAAGGAAAAATATTTTCCAACTTAGAATTCTACATCCAGCCAAACTGTCAATTGAGCTGTAAATGAAGAACGAAGGCATTTTCAGACTGTTATTGCCTGTGTACTTTTTTCATGAAGCTAAGGGATGAGGTGCACCATGAAAGGAAGAAGTTTATCAAGAAAGAGTGATACCCGTGTGCCTTTCCAGCTGAGAGAGAAACCCTGAATGTCATCGCCCTTCTTGAAACAGGGTGTCTTTCCCTGTATGCCTTAGATTGGGCATTTCTATAGCCTTGCTTTAATTTGGACATTTTCACAGCCTTAGAACATGTTAATTTGCAACAATAAATTTCCCTTTTAAAAAAAAAAAAAAGAAAGAGTGATACATACAATGGAGAATGAGAGCTGCAAGCTGGAAGGAATGAAGATGAAGAGAGAGTGCCCCAGGCCCAGCTGGTTCCAAACCTCTGAGAAGGTAATAAAATGCCTGATGCACCCAAGCAGTTGTACAGAAAAAGAAGTTATTTTATTTATTACCTAGTTCAGTTGAGAAGAATAGAACTTACATAGTCAAGTAAACCCTAAATACTGAGCTAAGCAAAAGTGGGAGGCAGGGGCACAGGAGTTCAGGGGTGGTGAGAAGTCAACAAATAATTTCAAGAAATAAAAACCAAGTGGCAATGGAAACATATTAGAGACATGAAGATAAACATCAGTTCTCCTCTGAATCAACCCCCCCCACCCCCCAAAAAATAGCAGACAAAAAATCAGAAGTGGCTGCCTCAGGAGAGGGTTAAGTGGAGGGGATGGGGCAAACCTTTAAATGCCCTGCCCCTTTTCATCTTCTTGGCAGACCCCAACAACTCCTCAGCATCCCTCCCCCCCTTCCCCCAGCCCTGCTGGGCTATGCTACATGCACGCCTTTCTCCACAGGATTTTCCTGTCACCCTTTTTGCTTACCTTCTGTCTCCCTGTAGAGATGTCTTAGGTACACCTGACATGAGAAATCACTGTTTGCTTGAATTGGATTCTACAAGGCAAAGATGCATGGTATAACCCACCAAACGATTTAAGGATTGCTCCTGTAAAGCCACATCCCTTAAATTACCTGCTGCATGATTTAAGTGCAGCCTAAAGTAAGCAATAGTTCTTTTGAAAATTGATACACCATTTAAATAGATCACTTGATACTTTTAATAACTTCCTTTCCTTTCATTAGTATGACTACATTTTCACATCTTTTCTCATCTGTGCTTTGGATGTGTTCCTCTTCAACAATAAAAAAAAATTTAATTCCATGTTTTTAAATAGGAATTTGCACTTGCTTTAAAACACACAGACACATACACACATGCTATATCCCAGACACATTATTCCATAGATTAGTTTTTTTTCTAATGACTTTTCTTGGACAAGAAGTATCAAACATTTTTCTTAAAAGGTGAAAAAATGTTCCCAATTTAAATGTCGAAGAAGTTACACTGCATTTCTGAGCTAAACTGGTAAATATTGACCATCTCATAATGGACTTTTCTGAACATAAATGAATAGAAATTACAGCAGAAATTCTACCATGAGAGCCTAAGAAAGTGATTTCAAGGAAAATATCTCCTAAAATACATCTTGATGCTCCTAAGGATTAGGGAAATCACTACCTAGAATTTCCCACAGCCGCCTTTCATCCTCTCTGCTTTATTTTTCCCCCCCATCAAAATCCAAGGTATAGTAATAAACTCTCTCTTTGAAGAAGAAAAAAAAAAATTCAAGGTAGCTCTCTGCCTTCCCTGCTTTTCTGACCCAAATAGATTTTCTTGTCAGCGTTCCCTCCCTTTATCCACCATACGATTCATTTTACTTTAAGATAAATACCTTATCTTTAGAGGGAGTTTTAGTTGAGGTGTTGCAGGTATTAAAGGGTCTTAAAAGATTGTATTTTCGGGAGCAAGTGGTGGAGAATGATCAATATAACCAATTTCTTCCACCAGTTTTGCTAAGGGCAAAAACTTTTTAAAAGAGGAAGTAAAATACAGAAAAAGCAGTAGGTCATAGAAGTTTCAGATGACTACGTTGGATTCATAACATTTAAGTCCTAGCAAAAACATCCAAAGATAAAACACTTCTCAAAGCAATTCATGAAAGTTACCTAAAAACATAAAACCAAGGGAAACTTTCTGAATAAACAAGTTTAACAGGGTATATATATATATATATATATATATTTTTTTTTTTGGGGGGGGGGTGCATGGTCCGAGAATCAAACCTGGATTTCCCGCATGGAAGGCGGGAATTCTACCACTGAACCACTTGTGCACCCACCAATAAGTTTATATTACTTACCACTGAGTGGCAATACCATAAAAAATCATTATTCTGGATAAGACCAAAAATACTAGGCATTTCATAAAAGTTTATTAGTTTATAAGCACCTTGGGGTATCTAATATGTTAATTTCCCAAAGCAACTTGCATGCAAAACTCAGCATAATAAGAATGAAATAGGTCTCTATGTGTACTAATATGGAAAGATTTCAATGTGCTGGGGAAATTGCAGACTGCATGATTAACTCATTTATATTAAAAGGAAAAAGACCCTGAGGCAGTGCAAGGGTAGCTCAGTGGAGGAATTCTCGTCTGCCATGTGGGAGACTGGTGTTCAATTCCCAGAACCTGCACATGCCAAAAAACAAGGAAAAAGACCCTGAAACTATATGTGTATATATAACTTACCTAACATATTAAAGTGGTCACTCTAAAATGGGATTAGAGGTGAAGGATGACTATATCCTTTTTTTAAAAAAACGATATCCTTTTATTTAGATTTCTATTTCTACACAATGGAACATATATTTATATATTACTTGTAGAATTAAGTCAATTCACTTGTGTCTGCATAGATGAACAAACTTGTTCTGTAAATTCAACTTAATCTCTAATTTATCATTTGAAAAACCTCAGGGTTGCTATTTAAAAGGATTACACTTTCTTGCTTTTTTAAAGAGAACACTTCTAGTACAAGTTTAAGTGAGCAGAAGAAATAGTACTGAAGTTGCCAGTCCGGTTTTACCAGCCATCTTCATACTACTGCTGAGCGATTCTTCACTCTAAATTATCTAGCAAGTAATGCAGTATTTTTTCACCACCATTCAGTTGGGTCCCAGGCAGGCACCACCAGTCTAAGCCAAAGGACTGTCAATTCTACACCATAGAAGGAAGAGAACTCTGAAAATGTGCTTTATTTGCTTTTTGGAAAAGCAAACATTTTCATTATTCTATGGTAGCAACCTATAATTTGTCGCTCATGTCACTTAAAGTATTTCAATTTAGTACACTCAGCTTACCCTGTTACATTAAAGCATAAAATTAGGCAGATTAAACGTGTTCCAAGGGAGTCAGTTTCTATGAGTTTCACAACTCCAGTAACCATGTCTAAATTTTGAGCAGAAAAAAACCAGCATCCCAAAGCACATCTTACTCTCCATCGCTGGCATTAGAAAGGATGAAAACCTAGCTTAAAGATTTGAGAAGCAGCCACCGAAATGCTATCTGTGCACAAGAAAAGCTATCAGTCTAACCAGGGCTGTCCATAAAATTAGAAGATAAATTTAAAAACAAAAAACAACCAACTAGCCATTCAAGTTTATATCATAAAGGCTCATACCAGAGGTTTTGAAGATATAGAGAGCACAAAGCCTTTATTGAATTGCAGATTATGAATAATAAACCCAGTGGTAAGCACTGGGGGCAGTGTGCATAGAAATGCAATTTATAAAATTTTCAAGGCAAACAATTCACATCTTTGAAGAAATTGTCATTAAAAAAAAAAAAAAAAGCTTCCAGGTGTGCAATTCATTCATAGTATTCATAACTGGTGCCCAGTGATATGACCTCAGGAAATGTTGAGATTTCATAAATCATTTGTATCAAATCTCTTTTTCTGGTAAATTCCTTAGTGACTCTGCAGCAGTAACTAAGACAAGATTGGAAAGCTTTCAGGATGAGTCAAACCTCCAGCACCTCACAGGAGTCCGCATTTCTTAACACAGAAGGCAATGCTAATCAAAGAAGAAGATAAATAAAAAAGTTATTAAAAACAAACACTGGATTCATCAAACTTTCTAAGCATTTTTATCTATTGTATATCCCACTTAAAAATGTTTCTCAGCAGGCCTTCACATTTTATGTCTGGAAATAAACTATGCTGATCTGACACTTAACTTTTTACCTTTAACACCATGTCTTAAAACTGTGCTTTTGAGTAAGTAGTAGGTAAAAGTGTGAAGACTGACACTGGTGACAAGACTTGGATTTATGTTACAGTTATGGACTTCAAAAGACTTGGGGGGGGGACAAAGCATCACCTAAAATTTTCAATATAAAAAATCAGAGAGAGATCTTAAAATTCAGAGATTAAGTTAAGGAATACAGTGATATAATAAATTGCAACTAAGTGCAACAGGTAATAATGAAATTATCTTAGGGGATAGCAGCTAATAATTGCATGAAATCTGAAGACAAATTTAAACTCAACATGGATGATAACCAATAATCTCACTCTCTTCAAAAGTAGGGACTGAGGAACCCATAAAAAGCAAGTTTTGCATTTAGAGAATGCTTCCCCTAGCCCTCTTTCTTCTCCCATACCCCAGCCCAAATAACCATTCACACAATGACCATTTAGCTCATTTTATTTCATAATCTCTTGCTTGTATCTTATGTTTCTTTGGCATCTTTAAGATAAAACAATACTCCGACAAAAAAACTCAGTGGAACTGTGATCTTAGTGGAGACCTCCTTCGCTATCAGGGCATGGAGGCTGATGCCATGAGAAGGAGACAAGGCTGTGAAACTACCTACAAGGACCTAAGTTAATATGTAAAAATAAAGATATACACAGATCAACAAAAAGTTTCCACTGAAATACAAAAATCAAGAGAACAACTCACTTCCATTTTATCATCTGTTCTTACTGACATGGCTAAAACTTCCCTCAGTAAATTCAGGAGACTTCAAGCTTAATAACCTAAGGAAACTTCCTATCTCTCTGGTTCAAGCCCTTTCTAAAGTATTATATTCTTCTGCCTGGCAGATTCTGGACTAGAATAAACTTAGTGAGGCACACATTTAAGTTCAAAATGTAAAAGCCAAATTCTTTTTAAAAAAAATCGTAAACCTGAAAAAGTAAAACTTTATTAACTAAAACTGTCCTTAAGCAAATATTTAATTCTGGATCTCAAATAGATCAGCAGACTTTATAAGCAGTTTTTCTGGTTAATAATTTTGCCAGCAGTCAATTATACATAGTTTTGGCTCATTATCTTGGATGAAAAAAAGTTGTTTAGGGTGTGAAGTCAAGACAGCTCAGAAGATGGTTGAGAAAAAGGCTCCTGGGTTATTATGTCATTTGTGAGCCATACTAATAGCTTCCACAGTAAAATCCAGCTTGTTTCTTAACTATGTAAAATACCAAGTAGCATATTAAAATGTGTTCTTTTAACATTTATCCCCCCATAAACTGTTTTGACAAATGGCAGGTTAGCTAAAGTCCTGAGGTTTAGAAGCTGAGGCAAGGGAAAGACAACACTTCCAAGGAATTATTTAAACAAATCTTTGTTCCCACTTTAATGCTACATCATTTTCTAAATATTTCACTAGATCAACTATGTAACTGATGAGTTACTATGTAAAGAATAACTATTGAATATATAACTTTTCTGGTCAATTAAATTTAATAGAGTCATTTATAGAATACTTTGCTCACAAATACTTTATGAGAATGTTGCTTTTCATGAACTGAAACAGTTTAATGAACTAGGAGAATAAGAAGTGATGGATAAGAATATATTCTTCTCATCATTAACATTTCAATATTGATCACAGCAAAATTGAGAATGCCTTTTTTTATAGTTTACCGTTTATTTTTTAAAAGTTAACTGAGAAGCAACCAATTTCCTATAAAACATTCCTAATTAGAGATTGAAATGCTAAAAAATAAAGCAACAGTATAACTGAAGGAATTGATCGATTTCAAACAGTAGATCAATATTAAAATAAAATCGAGAAAATGTAATCACAGGCAACAAAAACATCATCAAAACTCATCACCCAGAGATTTCTCAAGAGTAACCGCCCTAACCGTGTCCTAGCCACAGAGGAGGTCTACGCGGTGACCTCTGTCGCGGCAGCAGGGTCCTGCAGTCTCAGTAGTCACACTCTCTTCTGACCTTCCTGCGTTTCTGGAAGCCCCCGAACACTAGTCCATTGGTGAAGGCAAGCACAGCTTACACTTACCATTGCATGTGGGAGGAAATGGGAAGAAAACACTTGGAGATACAAGACTCCAGAGGGAAAAGACAAATAAAGCTCTCCCTACCACCCATGATTTGCTCTGTGACGACTTTATTCAGGAATATCTGGAGCCAAAGCAAAATAGCCTAAAAATTAAGGAGAGGCTCAAAATGCAAGCAAAGGTGAAACACACTCAAAATAGGACAAAAATATAACATGATCACGTGTTAAAGATAGGAGAGCAACTACATATAAAAACAGTAGATCCCATACATGATCAAAACTAGATTTGAAAACCAAGCACGACATCTCCAAACAAAACAAAGACACTAAAAACCAGGCACCTTCATTGGCAGCTTAAAACGAGGAAAAATGCATTTACCTTTATCTTCAAATTATAACCATTCGGGCTTTGTGCTGGCACCTCTTTGATCCATCAGGACCTCTAAAAACCAGTATTTAATTTTTTTGACTTTTTTAAGAGCTCCAACACTGACCAAGATCACATACATGACCACCAAAGAAATGTCACCACAGGGAGGCATAACTTTGTCAAATCCCGTTCTACAAGTACTGGCAAAGGAAGGTTATGATTCATGAATGTGGATGGACTGTAATATTTAAATGGTATGTTACCGATATTTTCACAAAACCTTTATAAAAAGTATTAAAACTCAAAAAAAGAAATAAGACAGGAGTCAAATACAGAGATGAAATGTACAAAACAAATGAGCAGGCAAACTAAAAGTTCTTGAAAGTATTTTACTTCAGATTGAAAAATGAACAGCTTCCACACTGTTCATTGTAAGATACACAGTATTCACGAATACAATGCTGGTCATTTGAGGAAATGTACACACCTCAATTTCTCCTTCATGCTTTTTCTTTTAGAAAGATACTGTTTACCAAAAAGAAACTTCAGCAGTACAGGAAAAACTATTTTCCCAGTAAATTTACGAAAACCTAAGATTCCCAATGGAATCAAGATTATCTTCCCGCTACCACCACCTTAATATAATCACATGCTTATTGGAACACTAATATCCGCACCCTAAGAGTACATTTACTTTCAACAATGAGGGTGATTCTTTAAAAAAAGAAGAAAAAAAAAACTTCAGTGTGGTAAATGTAACATGGATCTCTGCAAATATTAAGTGTCTGAAATAGGCAGCTAATACTGGATTTAATATTATTTCATAAATAATTGTTCCCTTAGCAGTAAACATAAATCTACACATTCACAATAATCCTAGGAAATAAATACTGTGATTATGCACAATGTGTTATGACAAACTAATTTCAAAAAACAAAAGCTCAACATCTTGATAAAAATTCTGATCAGAATAAAACGTGACTCTAAAATTTAAAACATTTTCAAAATAACATCACATTTAAAATCTTCCACAGCTTACACAAGTATTATGAGTTTCCAGTTTTGGAATATATTTTTCCAAATATATTTTTCTGTTGTGAATTAAAATACGAACATATTGAAAATGTTAATTTCAGTGATGACATCAGTTTTGGTCTTACTTGAGCATTATTTTCTTTATAAAAAGTTGCACTAAGTGTCCATTAATGGTCTGATTGGTCTTCAATATTTCATAAATGTATATAAAAGAAATTTCTAAAAGCCAATAGTACTTCATATACACACACACACACACACACACACACACACATATATGAAAGAATCTTATCTCAGAAATGGCTACATTTAACAGAGTCACACACCGATGTTAAACATAAGAGCTTGCACCTTGAAAGAAAGCATTTTCCGAAATGTCACTTACATTCTATTAAATATTCTCAGCTGAGTTTCAAACTAAACATGTGATGAATAACAAAATTATACATCTCATTTGCACTCAAAGCTGACCACGACCAAAATTTACAGTATGATTGAAACAAGCCAATGTTTAAAAAAGTTTTAATTAAAGATAACAATTCCATGAAAGGAGAGGATAAAGAATGGGATGACAAGAAGTATTTGGTCTTAATAAGGCAATACAAAATAGACCCATTATCAAAGACCATTTAATTTTTTAAGATAAACAATACCAAAAGCATAAAGTGGAATATAAGAAAATAGTTTTTTTATAAGTATGATTTAATTAAAGCTGTTTACAGTTATTCTCTCCCACAGTAGTTAAGCATGAATCTAAAAAAGAATAAAAGATGAGAAAAACAAGCACACGCAGCACACAGTGGTTAGAGGGGCCAGCATGCAAACATCTGCGGAACTTGAGGTTTTACCATAACAGGAATGGGACAAGACTCAGGTGGCTTTTTTTTTCCTTTTAGGAAGAAGAAAAAAGAAAAAGAAAAAAAAAGACTGCAAAGGAAACAAACACGAAGTCATGTCACTGCCCACTGCCCAAGACGACAGCACTATAGAAAACAGTTGCAAGTTAATTCTCAGAGATGACTAGAGGTTTTTCAGTGTTTACACAAAAGTACATAGTACATATATTTTTTTTTTTTACAAAATAAAATAAACATCATTTGCCACCATAAACCTTTTCTTTAGAAAGGAAAAATTTTTGCAGCAGGTCACGAGGGTTCTATTAAATCATTTCAATGCTGAGGAAAACAAATTGAGTAATAGAACTAATCACTTCCCTATATATGGATGTTTAAGATGACAATTCAGATTATTTTTCAAACTAATCCTGAGAAAAATCTGTTTACAATTTAAACAGTAATGTTATGTAAAAAGTATTAACAAATCCACTATTACAAATATCAATTTCCTATATGGTCTTCTATATATACACACAATAAAATGGTAAATATATGCAAAAATATTAAAAAAAAAAAAAAACATGCACAGATCACTTTCCCCTTTGGAATCTGGACTTCCTATAAGATACCTTTGTTTTCCTTCCCCACCCCATCCTCTGAAACTGTTTTTTATTTCTATCACCTTACCCACACTGAATACTATTCCCTATAACTCTGCATAAAGCCAATGAGAAATATATTTATTTTACATTCAAGCTTTAAATCTTAAAATGACCCTGTTGTAGCGTATGACTTATCAAATGAGCAGCCTTTTTTTCCCCCCTTTTTTGCTTGCTTTTTGTTTTTGCAGTTGTCAGTCTTCATGATCCATTCCGTGGCGAGCTGGGAAAAAACGCAGTTGCTAAATCAACGTCTGAACAGTGTCAGGCTCCCGAATGTCTCCTAGGAGTCCCTATCCAACTGTCCTGAGCATGAAATCATTGCACACAGAAGACAGTCCATCGTACAACGCCGACTATCTACAAAGGTCTGAGAGGGGGGCGTCCCTCTTGTGTTTCCTCTTTTTGCCATGGTAATACTGATTATTTGATTTGCCTTGATGCTGTTTGTTTGTCATCAAGGAACCATGGCTTGTTTGAGTTGTACCTTGGAAGCCTTTGCTGGAAGAACGAAAGAGCCTTGTTGATCCATGCTGCAGAAAAGCAAAGCGGTCAAAAAGACATCAGTATTGCAGATTAAACAGAGTACTCTTCTAAGACCTCAATTCAGGGGGCGCTTTCAAAACTATGAATATGCTGACTAGAGACGTAACAGATTAACCACTGATTTATCTAGCAGGCAGAAAAGAGATGTCACACATAAATAAATCTTCTGGGATAAATGAGGTGAACTCTCTTGCGCTCTAAAA
Organism: Tamandua tetradactyla; assembly: GCF_023851605.1. Lineage (NCBI taxonomy): Eukaryota > Metazoa > Chordata > Mammalia > Pilosa > Myrmecophagidae > Tamandua > Tamandua tetradactyla. Next base: position 44,041,791 of record NC_135342.1, on the reverse strand, counting down.
CTTTCACATTATTTTTAAATAAAAATCTTGAAAAACACTCTTCTTCAAAGAGTATACATAATGCAAAACCTTTCTTAAGGAACCTATCAACCGATACAACACATAGCAAACAGCATTAGGGAAAGAAGCTGCTAAGACGTGCAGGTGCACTGTCAGCTCAAGGGCTGTCACAGTTGGCTGCTCCTTTCTTGCTATCACTTGTCACTTTCTCATGACACCAGTCTTTTCTGTCAGCTCTGTCACTTTAATTGCTATTTCTAAACAAGTCTGTGTGTTTGGCACACCCGACTAAAGCTGTATATGTAAAGTGGATTCTGTGACTACTGCCAAGAAGGCCTTCCCCAGGGTCCCAGCTGTCCTGAGAGAGGATGAAATGGCCTTGGGCCAGAGATTGCTATAAAATGGTCTCCTCCCCTCATTCTGATTCATTACTCCTGTTTTTTTTAGGCAAGTAAATAACAAAACATACAGTATCTCTGTGGACTTTTTAAGTCAACTACTAATACTATTCAACTGAATATGGCTGACAGCTACCTACCGTTTCAACACAGGCAATGAAGCAGTGAATATTAAAATATTAGAAGAGACACATTAATCCAGATATATGCAACATTACCATGAGGTCACACAACCACTTCATGTGAGTCCGTTTTAAGCATGGTGGAAACTTTTCTGTAACTTGATGCAATTTCTGATGTTGAATCTGTATTAAGGTAGGTTGGCTAGGACCTCTTATAAAAGTTACAGTGGTATCTCATAAAGATTCTCAGGACAACCTGTTATTAGAAGCACTGTCATGCTCTGGAACCTCTTAGGACAAAACTGGTTCGCTCATTAACCTAGAGTTTAGTTTAAACCCATCACAAATATTATTCATAAATCTTTGAAGAAATTCTAAATACTGTGTATTAAATACTAACATTTAAAAACACAAATCCCACACACCTGAGACTTGTTGGTGCTGTTAGATGTGTTCGTGGTCTGGGTGCTCTGCATTTTCCCGACTGCTGGAGAGGAATCTAAGGACACATCTTGTGACCCCACTCGCCTCCCAGGGGATGGACGGCAGAGCAGCTGTTTCGGGGTTTTGCATGGCGTTGCATCGGAATCCTAAAATAAGTTACAGGAGTTATAACATGACATTATTAATAATTTAGATATTCAATATTAAGAAAGGAAAACAATTTCAGCTAAGTAGTCCCAGGGCTAAATTCATCTTTATCAAATCCATTACCTACACCTGAGCTTGTTAACCTGCCTTGAAGGAGGCCACAAAGGTTCTAAGCTTATCTGCATTTTTATTAACAGAAAATGAACCACGGTATAATGGGAAACGCATGGTAAAAAGTGGGAAACCTGTATCCCAGTTCCTTTGTCAATGTGTTCAAGCAAATAAAAAACCATCAGTTTAAGAGAATCTCTGAGACTCTGTGATTACACATCAATGATCCCTCTACCCAGTGAATATGCTGACTAGATATTGGGGACTTGCCAGAAACAACAGGCTGACCCCACCTGTGCCTGAGCTGCTTTGGGCCATGACTGTGCTACTTCTCTCCTCAGGTCTCTACCCTATGCCCCTGAACTCTGCCCACGTCCCAAGGTCATACACTCTCAGTCCCTAAACCTCCCTTAAAACAGCTCTGCTTCTGCCGCCTGTGTGTATGACATCTAGCTCAGTATTCTGTCCTAAGAACCAAAAAGGAGTGTCTATAACTCCATAATGATACATGGTCATCGTTAACAATGTAAAATTATGTCCTTTACATATTTGGGTTGTTTTTTATGTCATACTACTTAATAAAGTAGAATCAAATAATGGGGTAAGCCCGTTCTAGAGCTCAATTAAGTAGACTCAAATTTAACCTTAATTTTTAAAAGTAACTGTAAATGTAACTGACACTTAAAATTCATCAAGATAAAGATAGAAAGTAGATTGGGGGTTATCAGCAAGGAGGGAGAGAGGGGAATCGGAAGGGACTGCTAACAAACAGGTACAGGGTTTCTTTTGGGCTTAAGAGAACTGTGCGATACTGGGAATGTATTAAAATCCACTGTACTGTACACTTTAAAATGAATATTATGTTATGTAAATTTTATCTTGATTTAAAAAAATTCAATCAGGAAGCTCAAACACATTATTCTGACTACAAGAAGCCTTACACAACAGAGTATATAATTCTATTTATATGAAATTCTGGAACACACAAAACTAATCTAACTTGTTAAAAAAAATCCATGATAGTGATTGCCTCTGAAGGTGGCAGCGGGGATTAACTAGGAAGGATCATGAGGGAGCTTATTAGGGTTTGGGATTACATATGTGCATGCATCTGACACAATTCCATGAACATGCAATTAAGACTTGGCCATTTCCTTTTTTGTCAATTTTTAATTAAAAAAAACTATAAACAAATATTGAACTCTAGTTAAAGAAGTACATGCAACAGTATTTTGGGGTAAGTGTACTGATGTCTTCAATTTACTTCGAAATGCATCAAAGAATAAAATGAATTAATGGATAGAGGATAGACAGGTGGTAAGTATGTAATAAACAAGTAAAATATTAATAGTAAAATCTATTGGTGGCAAAAAAAGAAAAGAAAGGTCAGTTGTGATGATAAATGCACAGCTATTTGATGATATTGTAAACCACTGATTGTATACTTTGGATGACTACATGGTATATGAATACATATTATATATAAATAATTTTTTTTAATCTAGTGGTAGATACATGGATGTTCACTATAATTCTTTCTCCTTTGCTGTATGCTTGAAATTTGTCATAAAATGTTGGGAATACATACAGTCCTAAAAGCTATAAAAACTGCCCAGCAGAAAAAGTAAAATAAATAAATAAACAAATAATAAAATAAAACTGCCCAGTAGTAAAAATAACTTTTATATCACAGTAAATATGGGATAAATAAAACATAATATATATTGAAATATAATAAATATAACACAAATGGAAAAAAAACAAAAACAAAAAACGGCCAGTAACAAATAAGAAAATGAATTAGCCTTATACCTATAGACTGAGCTAACCCAGCCTCAGAACTTCTAACCTTCCAGATGTAGAAAAACCACATGTGCAATACTTACTACATCACTAGAGCTGGACTGCGTGGCAGAAGAGGAAGACACTGGACCTGATGAAGAGTTTGAAGAGTGTTTACTAAGAGATTCCGAAGTTTTACTTCTACATTTTCCAAGGGCTTCATTTTCTTCAGATAGATTATTATTACATTTATCTAACTGCTGAGTATCTACTATCAAGGTAACACCATTTCCTGAAAGAGTGGCAAAAGATTGGAAAACGTTTCTTCCCATTAAACACACACAATACAGTAAAGGCTCTAATACTCGGTCAAGAATAAATAAAAAAATCTTACCGTTGCATGAAGGCTCAGGCCTATTCTGCAAGCCCCACTGCTTTGATATCCAATCTCTATACGTGGCGACTTCATCCGTTACTCTAATTATTCTACCTAATATGCTGCACGTGTTTAAAAAAGAGGGGGGAAGGGGGGACATTAATTTGAAGATAAGAAGTCACAACCAGTCTTGATACAATGGGTTGATTTTAGTTAAACTTTTACCTCTCCGTTTCGTTGTTGGGATAGTACTTTGCTATTGGCGATACAGCATGACTCAAAACAACATAGGCATAATCAAAGGCCTGTTTCACTTGCATGGCCCCATATGAACTCCTTCCAACATCATTACCTTAAAAAGAAATATGTATATACATATAATAGAAGCTTGACCAATGATTAATTTGAACTAAATGTTCATGAACCCCTTCATTTATAAAATGAAATTCCAGCCTCCAGTAGGGGCTACAGCTATCACTGCCAGATTTGTACAGGAAACCAAGCTAATAAAAAATGCTAAAGAAAATGCTAAATAGAAATGTTGAATTTCTGTTCTTTTATTAAGCTATATATGTATTACCCCTACTAGATTATGAGCTCCTAAAAGGTAAGGACCATGTCCCATCTTTAAAATCTTCATGTCATTGGCAAAATGCCTTTCTACAGAGTATATGCAAAGAGAATATTTCCTGAATGAATGAATGAATAAATAGAATGATTAATGTTTATTAGACAGCTCAAAAAGAAGAGGGCTCCTAAACAACTATTATACCTAACTCCCTTTCCTTGTCCATTTTCAAAGATCACACATTAAAGCAAATAACTAAAAGCATTTCTTTTGAAGTCCAATAATTCAGTCTAAATATTTCACAATCATATCAAGAAAAAGATTGCCAGAACAACTAGGATACAAGTTAGCAAACACAACTTCATAGAAATACATAAGGAGTTTATTTTCTGTTCACTTTCAAGCCAACATAAAGCTAGGAACAGTGTAAGAAAACTAGATAGATGCAAATAAGGAGGAAAGAAGTAGTCCAAAAGGAAAATAAACTGTCTCCTTAACCCTTTTGCTTATGAATTCAGAAATATGTCACTGTGCTTACTGCCTCTAAATACTTTAAAATCATCACATTAAAGTCTTGGCTGACAAATGGGTGGAATCATGAGGACACTAGAAAAAAGAAAAATGACTGCCAAACTGGAAGTGCACACAAACCCACCCAAACAGCTAGTATCCTTCTCCTTTGCTTTTAAGAGTCAGTTGGATTCTACTCCCAACCCATTTGGAAGCCTGCAAGGTGTTTTCACGATGTGTGTGTTTATTTTGGTATGTTTGTTTAAACAACATTTTGATGAAAAAAAAATGACTACAACTAGAAGTTATTCCTTCGTTTTTCATCTAAGGAGAGCTTAAAGTACGATAATGATAACTGACAATACCCTTTCTTTGAACGCCCAAAAAATTTACCTAATTTCAATACCTGGTTGTAAAGGGTCTTCTATATAAAGCATCGACGGCCGGTAGCCGTCCAGCATATTTTTCTGCACTTCGTCTTTGGCCACATAAGAACCACCGTCCTTTATCCGGATGCCAGTCTTTAAATAATTGAAGTGTCGTCCATATAATTCAAAAAATTCTATTAATAGAACACCATAGTTTGTGTTGGGGATGCAAGCATCCTCCCTAGGATGCAACTACAAATAGAAAAAAAGGAAGAAATTATGTTTTTCAAAATTATCATGGAGGGTCAAGAATATAAATGACATCCTAACTTACATAACCAATGTCATTATAATTTTAGTTTAGATATGATCCAACAGGTACAGGGTAATAGAAGACTACACTGCCGTTACAGAAACTGCCATAGCTCATGGGTGTAAACTAGTAGGGGATGGTTTAAAAAGCTGAGTTTTGCAGCTGCCCAGGATGCTAACAGGGCTCACTTGGCCCAGCACACCAGGAAAGACATCCTCAGGGAATCAGGCAGTGGGCAATACTGAGCCACATAAAAGCACTAGTTTACAATCCAAAGGCTCATATCTCAATTCCTGCTAAGCTTTTAAAATTAGCTGCTTAGAAAACACTTTTATTTTTGGCATTTATAGTATTATTTTACATTAATGGAAATTCAGGCTGTACCTTTGTCTGTTAAAATTTGTGGTGAAGAGTTTCAAAAATAATAGAATAAAATGAACTAATTTTTTAAGAATTTAAAAATATTTGCTAAATTATAAAAGACTACTTCGTTTAAAAGGGAAAAGCCATAAGTAATCAAAGGAAGCATTCCAATTAAGGCTTGGTTAAAATTATTTCCAAAACATTTTCCCAGTTGATTTTCTTCTAAAATTTTAATGTACACTAGCATGTACACCCATACAGCTTACCTGAAGAAAACTGACTGCCATTAAAAAGAGACTATAAGAGCCAATTCCACCTGTAAATACTTCATTAAGGTCCCTCTGTAATAAGAATTGTTTCAATACTAAAACCAAGTATGGTAATACAGGATATTTCTGAAAAAGAAATAAAATTATATTTTCAATGAGTCCCATATCAGGAATAGCTCTAAGCATTAACAAAAAATGCATTTTTTTTACATTACAAAATTTGGTGGGCATATGCAATGTATTTAATCTATCTGAAGAGTAAACTGTTTAAAAAAAAAAAGGAACCTATAAGTAACCAAAGGTTTTCTTCCTCACATCTAAAATCTAATGCATATATACATAAATAACTGCACCCAAGTATCTGTGACAGAACAGAAACTGATAGCATATATTTAGTGACATTCATTTATGAATATTATCATGTGATATTCATTTGTATACAGGTAATAGAAACAGTACAAGGACATTTAATAGCATCTCAAAGCACTAACCCAGTGAGATCTTAAAGAATCACTTTCTGGGTGGCACTCTATCATACAGAGCAGGGTCCCTTAGATGATTTGCTTTGCCACAAGAACAATAAAAATATGGAGAAATAAACATTTTTAAAAATTATGGTTGGAGTAAGAATAGATACACACATCTCTTTAAAGGACAATCAGGCAAATATTCAACAGAATCTTATCTGCATATACCCACACGCTTTCACCCCAAAATTCTACTTCCCAGAATCCTCCTACAAACATTTTTCCAAGTGTAAAAAAAGATGCATGAAAAGCAAGATGTTCACCAATGCACTTCTTGTAATAGCAAAAAAAAACTAGAAATAACCTAAACATATCAGTAGGGAATTGCTAAATAAATTACGATACATCCTTACAAAGGACTACTAGGTCACCAATAAAAAGAACGAAGTAAACTTGTATGTGCTGATTATGAACAAAGCTTCAAAAAGTTAAAAAAAAAAAAAAGGAGATATAAGGCAAGGGGGTAATAGTATGCTATATTTTTTGTGCTTAAAAATGTCAAGAAGATAAGCAAAACTGGTTGCTGGCGGTAAATTCTACAAAGCAGATCTAAGCATCTAAAGTGTGAGGGTGATTAGCTTACATTCATATTCTTTTCACTTAAAAAACATTTCTTCTGTGAACTGAACATTGAAAATTGCTTAAACAATTATTATTTTTTTCATTTCTTTTCCAGGAAAAAGAAAATTTATACACATACACCAAAAAAACTGGAATATGGAAATTCCTTTTCTTTTTCTGCTTTTCTGTACTTTACATATTTATGCAATGAGAACATAATGTTTACAACATGATAAAGTAGTTAAAATGTTTTCTTTCCTCTGTCCCAAAAGAAGAGATGCAAACTATAAAGCTAAAAGAAAAAAAACGGTGAACAGGTAGAAAATAAAATATTCTACATAAGCCAAAGAGGTTAACATTCTCAGCTAAGGAGGGGAAAAGCTGAGCCCTGTCTTTAAGTATATAGAGATGATGTTGACAAATTATCCCTACCTTAGAAAAAAACAGAACAAGTAGAAAGAAACTTAAATAGTTTCAAGATAAAAAGAAACCTGCAAAAACCATCTCTCAGGTAACTTGGGAATTAAAATCAAGAAAAGACTCCCTAGAGATGTTTTTAAATCTGAACTCTTGGGGAGTAAAAATGGACAAGAATCAACCGTACAGCATTATTGCAGGCCTCATTTCCCTCAGAGGGAGGCTCAGGAGCACAGAATTTCTATAAAAGCTTTCTCAATCCTTAATTCTCACTTGAGGTCCCATTATAAATAAATTACCCATTATTACAAACAGATTCAAAGAAAATAAACCACTGCATAGAAAAGAAACGTTTGTCAGTAATATGCTTATAACGACCATTCAGCTTCCTTTATTTAATATTACATTTTTTATATTTATCTTACTTTTATTTGTAACCATGGTTCATTGATTTCCACTGCTATGTAATATTCCATTACATGTTCACACAGCTATATATATATATACATATATATATATACACACATATATATTTTTTATTTTTTGCATGGGCCAGCAACAGGAATCGAACCTGGGTCTCAAGCACAGCAGGTGAGAATTCTGCCACTTGGCCACCATCACCTGCCCAGCAATATATTTTTTATTTTGTTTAAAGATATTTAAGATGTTTGAAAGTTTTTTTCCCAATTGTATATGTGAAAGTTTATCTAGGGTAACTGATATGTGAGATATCCTTTTAGAAATTGTAGATATTTTTATAATTGCTGTCCTACCAAGTTTTTAACTTTCTTGAAAATAGAGATTATGTCTTACAGAGCCCATCCTGCATTGTCTTTCTGTACATATAATAGATAGTAAGTATTTGTTTCACTGAATCGAATTTTATTCGTTAACAGCAAATAATATTTGTTATTTAAAAAAAAAAACAGTTCAGCAAAATCTATTAGAACACCACCACCACAGGATCCCAAAACAAAATTACATTTCTAACAGCTTCACTGCATAAACACTATAAATTCTCTGACCTTGGTAAAATCTTTGATGAGGTCAGCTGCTCTCACGCCATTCTGTACATTAAAGCTGATATCAACTTTCACTTCAGTAAAAGAATCTGTTAATTTAATAATAGGTACCTAGAGAGAGAAGAAAGGTAAAATTAAAATAATTTAACAAATTAAAAGACAAAAGCACAGATGGAAAGTCACTAGGCTTGCAGTCTAGATCTGCTCACGAGGACACAGAAGCACTGTTTTGAATACTGTGCGCCATACCTCTCCTGGTCTTCTACAGGTACTTTACATTTACATATTTAGCATTTAACGTCAAAAAATATATATTTTGCAATTTCTATTCATTGAGAATTTGAAATCAGATAACAAAAACCTTTCTCAACCTTATACACTTTGGAGAACACTGTTTTCAACTCAGTACGAGAATTATGAATACTAGGCACTAAATGTTTCCTATTATCAAACTGGCTAAATTAAGAAGCCTGCCAGAATCAAGCAGAATAACCCACTTCGTTACTGGTCAGTTTTGCAAAGAGCCAAAAAAAGCAACCCCACAAGAGAAGACAAAACGTTAAGAATTGTCTTCAAATAAAAATGATAGTGTGATTTCTATGAGATATTAGGAATTATTTAAAAATGACTGTTCTACCTGCAAATGCATTAAAGATTTCAAGCTACCAAAATCTGTCTGCAAAACTTAGGTCTTCTAATTAACAGTTTTCCATAAGAAACAACACAAGGTTTTTGCCCTAAGAAAACCTAATAATGCAAAAATCTAAACTTCTAAAATAGATGTATTTATTTCTATAATGCATTCCTTAACGGTCTTTTAATGGTCATTCCAGATATGATTAAAATGTGACTTGATCACAATTATACACAATTTTTCAGGGACACAAAAAATAAGATAGAGAGCAACATCTTTCTGCATAACTACAAACTGTTTATTAGAAATTCATATTTTTATACTCTAAAAGTCTCTACAATGATTATTGCATATATTAAAATTGAATAATATTTTTTAAAGATATACTTACCAGAACAAGTTAATTTGTTTCACAAATAGAAAACATTTTTACAAGCACTGTGACATTAACAAAAATGAAACTCATTTACACAATCTAACTATGCTCACCGAAACCAAATTTTTATTTCTTAAACTTCATGCACAAATTAGTAGAGATTTTTAGATGAAGTGTAGAAGAACTTACAGTTGCCTTGTCTAGAACTTTCACTGAATCCTCATCTGCAACTTTATGTTTCCGAAGAGCTTCTTCCAGGGTCCAGAGGGGCAAGTTCTCCCACTTCCCAAACACCACAAGGTCGATGTCACTAACACAGACGACAAACAACAGAGTTGTTTGAAGAAGGAAGAAACTCTTGTTTTAACTTACATTCAAGCTTACGGACTACAAATTAGTATAATTAAAACCTATTTCCCACCCTGCCCAATGAATACTAAATGTATTGGTGATAACTGAGGGGAAGTGCGGTGTGTTGATTTTAACTATCTTCTCCTCCCAGTCATTTACAAGACTTCAGGAGTCAGAAAATAGGGAGACCGGAAAGAAGCAAAACTTCAAAAAAATACCGATTAATGTTTCCTTCTCATAAAGGTATATGGTATTAAACTTCTGAGTTTGCTATCAAGATGAGAATAACCATGACTTAGAAATATTGTTAAAGTATCTTTTTTCCAAAAATGTGACTTCTTTAAAGTTAATGAGAGTACTGTACAGCAGCAGGAAAGAGTCGTAACTAAAACTTCATTACTTTGATTTGGATTTTTGCTATAAATTTTTAATCACTTAATGAGAAATTTTATTTCAGTTATATTCTGATCAGGAAAATGTGAAAAAGATACTAACACATATTCTGTGATTTCACACCACAAATACCACTTCAGCAGATCATTTAATATGAAAACAATTGTACTGACTTATCTTGTTCAATTTTCCCATTAGATATGAATACAAGTTCAAGACAGTTTAAAAAATTTTCATTCCAGTTATTCTAAAATTTTTTAGTCATAAAATTAGAGCCCTAAAGCAATCTTATTAATTCCTAAAGCAAACATTTCACATATAAAAAGGATATATGCTACACTGCAAGCATGTTAATTTCATTCTAAATGCAGCTTCTTGTCTACAGAGGATTAAAAAAATTTTAATTTCATGAGCTAAATATGGAGCCTTCTGTATTCAAGGAATTACTTTTCAAGACTTATGATAAATTCTTTTTATTACATAATATTTAGTAGTCATGCTCAATCAACAAGGTCAACAAAAACTTGTAAATATCCTGCCAATAATCTAACACTATATTATTTCAGTGTGGTAACACTAAAATAATCCCTGTATCCTTTATTCATATAATTTCACAAACTGAGGAATAAATAAAGATACAAACACACAAGAACTCCTTTTCTTAAAGCAGGTAAGACTAACAGGTTAAAATAATATGTTAAAGTATTTTTGAGCCTTTTCTCCTCCATTCTTAGATCCTATCCAGTATCATGTTATGTATTTGTCATTATCACTTTAGTTTCTTTTTCCTTCTTCTGTAATTGTGGAAATAGATACACAACATAAATCTTCCCATCCCAAACTCTCCCAAGCATTCCATTCAGTGGGATTACTGACATTCATAATACTGCACCACCCTCATAACCACCCATTACTATCAGGTGCCCTTCACCCCAAACAGAAATCTTGTACTCATTTTGCATTAACTCCCCATTGCCCGTACCCTCACCCCTGGTAACCTGCATTCTACTCTCAGTCTCTATGAGTTTACATATTTTCTGATATTTTCTTTGTGGTTACCATGGGTCTTTAATATTCAAAATCTGTAACAATCTTGTTTGTTTTGATACCAACTTTCTTCAATAACGTATATAAACTATGTGCCTATACCCGTCCATCCCCGCACCCTTCTGTAGTTCTGCCACAAATTACATATTTATATTTTATGAGCCCAAAACCATTGGATTTAGCATTAGATATTATGACCTTGTCTTTCAGTTCCTACAGGAAAATAAGAAGTAGAGTTACTAACCAAAAATAAAACAGTACTGGTATTTATCTTTAGCTATGTCATCTTTACTGGAGGTCTTTATTTCTTTATGTGGCTCTGTCAATTGTCTAGTCCCTTCCTGTCCTTTCCTTTCAACCTGGGACAGAAATCCTAGAATGAGCTGAGACCCAGCATCAAGGGATTGGGAAAACCTTGGTCTTTTCAGGAACCTTGTTCATATTTTGAGTCGTCTCAGATGAGGTATACCTTGACCTGTATCTACTTTGGAAGGCCTTCCTCAGAGAACAGTTTTGTACCCTGAATCTCAAGGCCAGGATGCTGGAACAGTACAGCTAGAAGTATAAGTTCTTAATTAAAAAAAAGTGAGACTTCACATTCCAGAGTGTATCCAGCTCTGAAGTATAATCAGGCATTTTCCCAAAATACTACACTAACATCTATGAATTCTTTTGAACTGTGTGTAATGAGTTAAGTCTGAAGTTGAACAGTTCTCTGCAGGGTAGCTAAATCGCTAGAATTAGTAACTAACCAGGTTCCATTGCTACACACTCCCTTTTACATCCATCTGTAACATCTCAATCTCAAAATGGTGATCCAAAGTGATGTTCTGCCTCAAAGTAATTCAAATGAAATACAGGTAAATAATCTTTTGTTTCATAAGCCTGATTATTTTGTTTCTACTCTTAACACATTCAATAGCTAAAATGAATACACTCTAGAAAAATGTACAATCCCTCGAATTCCTTTCATAAACATATTAACATAAATAAACATACTAACCTAGTAGGTAAATACAGGCCAGTTTTAAAACTTCCAAATATCTGGACCTGAAATAGAAAAAGGAGTTATTACATTAAGGTATCAGAAGAAAAGCCACCAAGCTAGGAGGAAATACCAGTTTTTGCTACCCTCTACTGGTAGTTTTCAGTACTACAAAAGCATTTTTATAAACTTGCTTTCACAAGTGGGAATCCTATCTTATAGGTAGACATTCAAAACAGAGTTTAAGTTTACCAGGTTCAAATATGGAACACACAGACAAAAACAGAAAACCTTTAAAAGTAATAGGTCATTAATGTTCCCTTATAAACCAGAGACATTCTTTTGGAACTGATTTTATATAGCTGTCATCAAATTCTAATTCATAAAATAAAACTGCACTCGTCATGCTATGTTCACAAATCCCTAATTTTTGTTCTCTAAGCAGGAGCCTTCTCACAGATTACTACATTAAGGTCAGATGGCTCCAACTACGGGATGAGTGCTGGCTTACAAGCCAATCCCACAGAGGACATGATGTGTTGTCACTATAATATCAAGCTGTGGCAGAAAACCAGGACTAGCCTGTCAACCCACAGAGAACAGGGGGACATATAGGGGTCAGCATAAAGACTGGGGCTGTGAACAGTGCAACAATCAGCAATGAAAAAGCCTCAACCTTTGGGGTGAAATAGACTCTGGGACCTAACCGCTGTCTCATGTTTCTTATCTAAACAAAAACAAGCATAAAATCCTCTAGCTTAGAATGACAAGGATTAATATAGATCAAGGTTTTGCCACTCAGCACTACCAAAATTTGGGCTAGAAAATCCTTTATTATGGGGGGGCGGGGCGGCGGGCTGACCTGGGCACTATGTAATGTTTAGCAGTATCCCCCAGGCCTCTAACCCACTGGATGCCAGTAGAACCTCCCTAGTTGTGGCAAAAATGTCTCCAGATATTGCCAAATGTCCCCTGACAGGGGGTGAAATTGTCCCCAGTTGAGAGTTAGTGACTTAGATCACATAGGAGAAACGATGTGACATACAGTAGCTACTCAGTAAAATATTAGTGTTCCCCCCTCTTCATCTACAATATCTTATTTGAAAGTTTATTTTGTCAGTTGGAGATAAACACTTTCCTGGCTTCCCCTGCCTTAACCCATGACAGAATCTAAAGAGATACTATCTAATAAAAAGTAATGGATTCTAATAAATTACTTCTTTGAATTTACAAAATTGTAGAACAGATCCTCAAAAGAGCATGAAAAGTGAAGTTTTAACCTACTACCCATAACAAGAACCACAAACAAGAAGAAATCTTGGGCAAACATTCCATTCATTGGGTGGGGCTGTACTGGGAGGAAAAGAGGTGTCACAGAGAGAAGAAAAAATGGCAGTTTCAGGATAGGGGTAGAGGAGACTAGGCCTGTATTAGCCTAAGAAAAGGAACTTCAAGTAGCAAAAGAAATTCCTACTTGACATTTTCTTTCAGCTATAAGCAATTAATATTTGTTTACATTGGCAGGTTGGAACAAAATTGTAATGGGGTTTTGATATATTACATCCAATCACAGACTACTACAATGAGGTTTCATGTTTTTTTCTTCTCTTCGTATGAATACTTCCTAAATATAGTTCACCTTTAGTAGTTGCTATTCAGCACTACCAAAAAAAGCATCATTCAATTTGACGAAAATAATTGGGATGCCCCAATTCTAAAAGCTGCAGACAAGTGTTCACCTTTAAAAGTGCATGAGACAGAGTGCATCCTACAGAGGCGCATCACCTGCACGTAATGTGAGGTCTCTGAACAGGACACCCCCCCCCCCACTCCTGTCCTGCGGACAAGGCTGCCCCTCTCAGCACGCAGCTCACCAAATGAATACTCACATCGGCGCTGGGCCAGAGCTCCTTAATCACACTCTCGATCCTGTTCACCACTTCCATCCGCATCTTCTCCTCCTCCGGCCTCGGAGACATGTACTCATAAAAATCACTGATTTCTTCATGCAGACTGAAGGAAAAGGAAGAAAAGTAAATATAGGCAGGATCACACTAATGAGAAATCACCATCTTAAATAGTCTTATCTAATTAAGTCTTACAAGTCAGGTGATTTTTATACTCAGATTTCTACCTTCCTTTTAATGCAACAATTCATGCTAAGCTCAAATGGGCATGTACAAAATTTAATCGAAAAGGCCAAAATAATTACGCAAAATGAGAAATTACAAGAAGTACTGTGAAAGTGCATGAGCAAGTCTTCACACCATCTATCATCTATCTGTGCAGAACACTTGCTGGGAGCTGATGACTTAAACAAAAATTAACAAAAAATGGGTAAGACCCAGGCCCGCCCTTATGTTTTCAACCCAGGGGACATAAACTTAAGGAGATACGAAATCCAGGTGACGGGCAAGCTCCCTAACAGAAGGGATCTGCCCTTTTATCTCTCTAAACCACTCCTCACAGTTGACAAATCAGTATGTTTCATAACGTTTCCTGGCAGAAGGGCTGGCAGACCAAGTTTCCGTGAAGGAGCTAAAGGTGCCCAGGAGGCTGTAAGTTAAGAGGCATCATCAGGGAAGCCCCGAGCAAACTGCACAGCCATGGCAGAGGGGAGAGTGGGAGAAGCACCTTTAGAAAGGCAGATCCTGGATAATGGGGGGTTTTGAATGAAAAGCTCAGAAGTTTGAACTTACCCTGTAACAACAGGGAACTATGTAATGTTTCTGAGATGGACTAAGTAGAGACTGAATTTAAAAATTCAAGATTTTAAGGAGATTAATCTGGCAACTGTGCAAACAATGGATTGGCAGAGAAACAAGACTGGATTCAGGGAGAATAGCACATACATTACAGCAACTGTAAAGGAGCCAGATGACGGGCTAGACAAGGATAGTGGCAGGAAAGGAATGGGCTCCAGAAGCAATACACACATGCGCGCGTGCACACACAACACACACACACAGCACTCTCTCTCACAAACACACACACAGCTAGGTAGCAGAGCTTGTGATTGCTACTATAGACAAACTATAAGGAAAGAGAGAAGAGGAGTAAGGATGCTCCAAGGGCTAACACATGATGGGCTGGGGGAATTACAAAACATGATGAAGGGGAAAACTAACTAGGTTGGGTAATGAGTTGAATATAATCAATTAGTGTAGAACAGAAGAAAATGAAAGCACCCATTCCTTACAAAGTTGTTGAAACTGTGACCGGCTTCCTTTGGGAATGGGAAAGTAAAAAAAGAATACAAAGATAACTTGTTTACCAAACTTCCACTGAATACTTACAAGGCCATGGGACCCTGCTCCAGTTAACTGGAGGTAAATTAGAGCGAGGACAACCTCAGGGCTCACGGATTACAGTACCCACAGTCTATCACAACTTTAGATCAGGAGAAAGGTGATGATGGAAATGGGTACCAAGGACCATGAGAGTCTGAGAGGCAGAGGGGCTTGGCAGGGGTGGGGTGGAGGTGTGCCTAGGAAGAGTGGGGATGTATTAACAGAGCCATGAATGGAAAATGTGCCCCTTAGATAGAGGTCCACTTAGATACAGGAAGCTGGAAACACTGGGAGACCAAAAATCGCTCTGAAGAAGCAAAAAAAAATGTCTAAGCCCCAATCCCACTTTTGATACATAGAACTCTGATAACTTTTAAATTGATCAATAAACAATTTCTGGCTCTTATGATGTTTTATTTTTAGGCCAAGAGTCAAAAGACTTGTTCTGGACCCTGGCTCTGCCTGTAGGCAGCTGTGTTTCCTTCAGCAAATGATTGGAGCCTTCCAGCTGCAGGCACAACACAGGGGTTGACAAGTCTAACATGACAAGGAGGAGATATCAATAAAGTTGCTGTATTTAACAAAGTGCAACCAATAGATAATTTAGGGCTAAACAGAGCCATGAAGATAATACTTTTGCTCTAAGGAAAGCTCTACCATAGAAATGCTAATCTTTCAAAATTATATAAATTTTGTAATGCTCCTTATAGGGAGAAAGAAAAGCAAATAAATGGCCCTCCAAGGGCTCAATTTCTTTTGCTATCAAAAGGGAAGAACCTCCCCTTTCCATGCTGTCAGGTGCGCAGCCCTGGGGGTCCATGAGAGTCCTTTAGCTGCTTTTGCATCCTCAAAACCCAGAGGAGGGCGGGCCGCGGTGGCTCAGCGGGCAAGAGTGCTTGCCTGCCATGCCGGAGGACCTCGGTTCGATTCCCGGCCCCAGCCCATGTAAAAAACAAACAAACAAACAAAATATAATAAAACAAGAAAATGTTTAAAGATGTTTCCCTTTCTTCCATCCTTCCTTCCTTCTCTCTGTCTTTCCTTCCCTTCCTCCCTCTCCAAAAAAAAAAAAAAAAAAAACCCAGAGGAGCATGGAAGCCTTCCTAACCCCTCCCCTACCCCAGCCCAAGGCAGGCAGATGACTCCCCGGCTGGCCCTTGCTGCTGCTCCCTGCTACTGGCCTCTGCTGCTGGCCCCTACTGCGGGACCCTGCAGCTCATCTGAAAGTGCTTCCTGAGGACACCCAGCCCCTCCTGCACCACGCCTGAGGTCACCTCCACAGCAAGGCTAGGCTTCCCCGTTTCCAAGTCTCTTCATGGTCAGGTGGAGGGACTGACAACGTTCTATTCAGTTACTGCCAATACCAACATACTTCCCTTCCCCCCCAAAAAATGTATTTGTAAGATTAATAATATCCCATTTTGACAAGAATATACAGAAAGGGCACTCACAGATGCTCTTTCACATGTATGAAAGCATAAATTAGTAAACTTTTCTAGAGATTGTTGTACTAATAAATGATAACAGTTGTATGAGATTTACTGATAAAAGAGCTATATAAGCATTTTTAAAAATTCTCCTTTCCATCCTCCATGAGAGAACAAAGATATCTATATAAGGATGTTCACCACAGCATTATTTGGAATACTAAAAAAAAATTAGAAAAGCCTCAATGTCCATCAGTAGGATCCAATTAAATAAAGATTCTACCATTCATGCACCTTCCCTTTCACAGGCAACGACCCATTAAAAAGAAGGAGATACAGCTCTGTGAGCTGACAGAAAGATACAATACGTTAAGTTTAAAAGGAAAAGCACTGACAATGTGTTTAGCCTGATCCCTTTTTCGCACCGTAAAAAGAGACACAATGTGTTTCTATTTGCATTACGAGTTCTCTGGAAGGAGAACTGTTAACAGCAATTATTTTAGGGAGAGGGACTATATCCTAGAGGAGGGAATGGCAGGAGAGTGAAGGAGATTTTAACCTTTTATTTTGTGTCTTTATCATTAAAATTGTTTTTAAACCATTAATATGTATTTGCCTACTTTTCTAAGGGATTATTTATCTGTTTGCAGAGATGATAGGCCATTTATCATCTTCTTTATATTTTCCCATATTAAAAACAATTAAGATGTTTTATATTTAAATTTCTATATACATGGATGTGCATGTGTGTGTGTGTATATATATATACAATCACTACACATAAAAAAACCCATATATATATATATATATTTTGTTCTCTCATGGAACAGGATCTATACAGTGACACCCCCCCACACACACACCATACTGTTAAGAGTGATTAAATCTGAAGAGCGAAAAATTGGGGAAGGGGGGATTTCAGTTTTTAAAATGTATTTACATTTAAAAAAATGTACAAAAAAAAGGTAAATAGTCTACCAAGTATTTTTATAACAACAATTTTGTACCAAGGGAAAATATTCATTAACGAAAACTAACATTTGAAGGAAAAAGACTCATGGTACTCCAATATAATCTAGTCTTGCAACCAGAATGTAACACACTTCACAACTGCGCAACTTAAGAAATTCTAAAAGAACTTGGTGGATGGCCTATGAGCAGCACTGCCACCTGGGGACACAGGAGCCCCCAAATCCAACCGCACACACAACCAGTTTGGAAAGTACATGCCTAGAGCAGGGTGCGTAGTTTCTGTTAGTATCAGACTCATCCTGTCTAAGGATTTACATACTTAGCTACGTGTGCATATACAAGACAAATTTCTGGAATACATAAAAAAGCTGTTGGCAATGGACTTCTTGGGGGAGTAGGACTAGGTCTGAAGTGGCAAGGATTTATTTATACCCTTCTGTACTGTTTGATCTTTTTCAAATGCACGTAGGCACCAAGAGAAGTAACAGCAAGCCCTTCGGCGAGCACAGTACAATTTGAGTGATATTTTCAGGAGGCTCTAGAATTAAATTTTTACAAAGAAACTGTCACACTCACATCCATGCCCCTGTACTTCCAATGCCAGCTAGACACCTCTACCTAAACCTCACTTCAAACTCAACCAGGGAGTCCAAAAAAAAATTCCTTATCTTTTGCCCAAACCTAGTTCCTTCTCCTTGTACTTTCCTCCTTGAGTTACTGCTTTCTCAAATGGGAACAACTTCAGCATCCTATCTCGTTCATCTTTCCTTCCTCATGCCTCTGAAACAAATAGGTCTCCAAAGCCTATCTAGTCTACAGAAAAGAAGTACCTTCTAAATCAGACCCTGTCCCTCTATCTACCCTGCCAGGGCCTTAAAGTTCAAATCTGTTCATCTCTCAGCAGGACACTGCAGCAGCCTTCACACTGGTCTCCCTGCCACTAGCCTCTCCAGGCCATCTTCCATAAGACTACCAGGACTCCCCTTCCAAACTCCTTATCAGAGCATTCCCTGCCTTCTAGACTTCCCGCTAGCCATTCTCCCAGTGCAGCCATAAGGAGCTAGGCCCTGAACATACCATGTCTTCTCAAGAATCAGCCCTTCCTCCCATCTACAGACCCTGGTCTCAACCTTCAGGAACTCAGATACCACCTCCCCTGTAAAAGTCCCAGAAGTACAATCACTGCACAAAAGTATGATGTCGCTGGACTCCATGGGCCCTACCTCTTGCATAGCAGTTCATCATGGTGAATTACCTGCTGACAGGGTCTTCGCGCAGACTTGACTTTCCCAGACCAAGAAGTCTGCCTGATTCAGCCCACGCCTCAGACTCAGTACTGGGCACAGAGAAGCACTTCTTTAGGAAGGGACCCTCGGTTCACACATGTGTATCTATTCATAACCATGTCCACATGGTCAGAAAAGCAAGATTACTTTTCTTAAGATTAAGTCTGTAGCAAGATCCAAGCAAAATGAACACTCTCATAAGTTGTGAGTGAGAACTGACAGAAACAGAAAGGAGGGCAATTTGGCCCAAGAACTGAAGTTGCTCTCTGATCAATCAATTCCACTTCTCAGACTGTAGTCAAGGGAAATAAGCCTGCATGTGCCTAAAGATAAGGCTATAAGAAAATATCTACAATGAATATGTAATTTTTTAAAAAGTCAAAGTGTAGAAGTAGTTCAAGAATCCAACACCCTATTAACTTCTTAATATTTTAAAGACTGCACAATGTTTCTCACTTTCTACAGTACTGATAAGGATACTGAGAAAAGTCACGTGAAAAAGGCAATGCCTATCAAAATAGGAAGATCTCCAGTATAAAAACTGAAAAGAAAAAGCCCTCTCCCCTTTCCATTGAAAAGAGACAGAGAAAGTGATTAATACTCCAAAAAATTTTCACTTTACTAAGATTTAAACATAAAAAAGAGGGAAAATATGACAAAATTATTTAGAAGGAAAATAGAAAAAGCCGACAAATTTTACTTTAGCAGACTTTTGTAGGCATTTAAAAAGTGTAATTCATAGTCAAGGAATGTCATATTTGTTATGTTGACCTCTCCTAGGTTAGGACAAATTGCAAAGAATGGACATCTGTCTGTGTGTCTTAGGTCACAAAATTTTCATTTTTTTCTTCTTTTAAGGTGCTTATACCTGCCTTCCTAGAATCAGAGCATTCCTTTTAAATATCATCACTTGCTGTTGCTTAGTTTATGGACTACACTGGTATTGGGCCAAAGTTTCAGAAGGATAGTTTCTCCTTTTTCTCTGTCCCTTTCTCTTTACTGCGAGAAGAGACAATGAACACTGACTCAGCATCTGCCCACCCCACCAAGCCTCTTACTTTTGCCACCCAACTACTTTCAATCAACTATAAGATAAAGAAGAAAAAGAGAGAAAAGAGGAAAGAAATTATTTACGAGTATTTATCAAATTCTAGTCCTTAATTCTTTCCCTTTCAGTAAGAATTCTCTACTTCCCCATCATTCTTAGTAGATTGTAAACAAATTCGGATAGTGAGAAGCCTAAAGAGGAACGGTTGATAGTATTCCCAACTAAGGTCAAACAAGCTGAACCTGAAACTTAAGTAATAAATTTTTTACCCAAATGGGAGGCACTCAAATATTTGCTGAATGAAAAAAACAAACAAGGCCGAACCTTTCTTTATCTACACGATCCAAATGCCAATAAGAATAATTCATTCTATAGAACTTTGTTACATTCTTAAATATAATAATGAAATACGGATATGTTCAACCCATACAAATCTAATATCAAACTTCATTACTTAATTTCTCTTTTTGGGTGGAATGGGGTACCTCACTCTCAAGGACCTCTACATGTGACCTCCGGATAGTCAAAACACACTGAAGGCAATTATTTGCTTAATATTTTTTACTAAATAGGGCAAGCTCCTAATGAATATTTAAAATAATTTAATTCTTGATAGTGATTACTTTGGGTAATGGAACTGGAGACAAGGCTAATTGGAAAAAAGCTTTAACAATTTATTTGATTTTTTTCCTGAGCTGTTGAAAGTGTTTGGATAAGTGCTGGTATTATTTACATAATTTTAGAAAGCTTATACAAAGCAAACAAAAAACGATTCAGAAAGATTGCACTCACACATATACCAAAAACATAATGTGTATAAAACTAGGTTTACTTCATAAGCTCCTATACTTCTACAAAATGAACAACATAAACTTTGAAAGAAATATGCAGATTTACAGCTGCTTGCGAAAGTGCACACATGCGCGCACACGCACACACACACACATACACACACACAAATTATCTATATTCCCACCCTCTTAACAACAGCAACTATACTCAACGCTGACTATGTGTCAGATGCAGACACTCACTAAATCCTTGATGCAAACTGCTTTACTACATATACCATTTTAGAGCCAGTGGAAATATAATGGCTATTTCACATTCAATTTGCATGACATCTGATGTTATAAAAGTGAATTTTTAATAACTGTGTACTGTTCTAGAATATAAATATACCATAATTTATTCCACCAATTCCTTACTGTTGAGCATTTAGGTTGCTTCCAATTCTTTGCTACTACAATTAATGTTATAATGCCTATCATCTTTGCAAATTAAATACATAACATACTCTAATTTTTATTTTAGAATAAACTCTTAGAAGTGGGTAAAAGAGTATGGACACTTTAAATTTTTGAAAAACACTCCCAAATGCCCTCCACCAGAATGGGTGCTGATATATTCTCCCAAGAAAATGCATGAGGGTATTCCCCAACCTCAACAAGAGTATTTTATTTTTATTCTTTGTTTCCTAGTAAGGTTGGGAATTTTTTTTATATTTATTTGACATTTGTATTTCTTCTAAACTGTATGGTGGAATTAAGCTGTAATCAAATCTCTGTATCACCACTTTCTGGGTATGCTTAGGTAATGCTTTTTCACGTAACACCTCAATCTCCTCCTATAAAATGAGGATAACAAGAGTTTGTGTTGACATATTTTCTTATTTGTTCATTAGACTTTTTAAAATATATTATGGCTTTTACATAGATAGCAAGTATATTTTCCTCAGTCTCATTCCATTTTAAGTTTTTAAAATACATAAAAGTTCTTTTTTTTTATCTTGATGAATATATATCAATGAATCTTTGCCTAAAAGGGACAGACAATTAAGATAAGCGAAGGTAACTACAAGAAGAAAGGGCAACTCACACACAACTTCAATATTGGGATGCATTAGGGAGTAATGGAGAAGGTGGTAACCCGGAGGGCTCAGGCCCTATCTCAAGAAAGCAGCTGCCATTTAGAGATGGCCAATAGTTGTCGAGTTAAGAATGCAAGCTCAGGGTTGCCAGTGCTTCCTATTTTTCAAGATAAGCTAGAAATCTAAACTTTTTGGAAAAACTTTGTTTTTAAAATTCTGGTACAATTTTTAAAAGATACATAAAGCAAGACAAAAGAAAACATGTCTGTAGGTCTGATTCAGCCATTAGGCCATCAGTATGAAATCTCTGCCTTCAGGTCTCCCTTTACTATATGTTCCAAAAGGCTTTTTTACCTTGAAATTAGAAAAATATCTGGCTATATTTTCTTCTAGTTATTTAATTTTGTTTTCTTGTTCCAATTTAACTATCACCTATTCATTTGGAATTTAACTAATATGGTAAAAGGTAAGGATCTAACTTTCCCTCCATATATTTAGTCAAGAGTCCAGCACTCATTACAGACTATTCCATGCTTTTTTCAATGATTGAGCATATACTTGCTATTCCAGCCTGCCCTATTGTCTGTCTCCTACTTCCCTGGGTAATTCTAGCAGCCCATCTCCTTTCCTTAGGGAGCAATAGTCCTTTCCCTACCATTCCATGTGATTCTGGAGAGGCTATACAGCATAGCCAACTGGAAGTCCTGGACAGGAAAAAGCAGGCACAACTGCCCCTGGATCACGTGGTGCCTAGAACTTTGGGTCCTGACATTAAGGAAGGTCACTCTCAGGTTCTATTAATAACCATACTTCCTTTCCCTCTAGCTGCATAAGGAAGCCCACCTAGCAAAAGGAGAGAATAGAGCCAACTGTGAGAAAGAATCAAAGCCAGGGAGAGAAACATTTGAGCCAGGAGTCACCGAAGCAAGAAAAACACCCCCCTGGGCATCCCAGCTACTTGAAAACAGGATGCCTTTGTTTGGTTTTTGCTTAAGCCAATATGATTGAAATTCTTTCTTTTGCACTTGGAAGAATCCTGACTTATACCAACTCTTTGATTATATATTAATATATTAATCTCAGGCATAGTTGGGTCAGATCTACTGCTATATCTGTATATTTGAGGATTGTGTATTCTTCTACCTATAATAATCAATAAGACAAAACTCATCGTTCCTCAAATTCATCTTTCATTTTCAATATCCTCTTGGCTCTACTTGCCCATTTATTATTCCAGGTGACTTTAGAGTAATTTTAACAAGTCACTCTACCCCACCAAAAAAAGCTTCAGTAAGATTTTTATTTTAATCACATTAACAAATCAATGAGTTGAATTGTCTTCAACTTTTTTTTGAAGTCTTTTATGCCCCTTACTGTAAAGTTTATTTTTCTTCAACATTTCAGGCTTTGTATCTAAAATATTTGTGGAGGGTGGGGGGTATTGTTGTTGCTCCGGTGAGTGAAATTTTTTCTTTTTTTTAAAGTACATTTTCTTACTGTTACGTAGAAGAGCTACTGACTTCTGTATATTTATTTTATAACCAACCAACCAATTTTCTTGCCTTGTTGCACAGACTAGAATTACTAAGACACAGTTAAGGAATACTGGTGAGAATAGGCATCCTGGTCTTGTTCCTGATTTAATGGAAACTGTCTCCAAAGCTTCAGGTAATGCAGTATATTGTTTTGAAAATGCGACACTTTGTTAGGTTTTGGAAGTACCGGTACAGTTCCAATTTACCAAAGCTGCACACTCTTTTCTTTTTAATGGAGAAATTTCATTTAAGGCTTCACCCAACAAAGTCATTTTCAACAAAATTATTTTATATTTTTTGCCAAAATAAAGTAAGGCAGAAACTTCTTCCTAACATGATGAAAATGAAGACTGTTAATATTATCAAATTAAAGGCTACAATTCTAAGTATGCTGCTTCACTAAAAAAAAAATTTCATAAACAAGTCCATAAATTATAGCGAATACAAAAATGTTTAAAGCCAGACAGAAACCTACTGCCCTAATAAAATTTTTTTTCATATTCCTAACTAGGTAAATTTCTTAACCCAATAAATAGCAAATGAAATAAAACAGAAATAATTTATCTGACACTCTTATTGAGCAGTCAACCAGCAGAACACAGGAAGACATTTTCTGTATATACACAAAATTAAAGAATGTTGAGGATTTCCTATAATTCTGTGATTATAAAAATTTTCTGGACCCTGTACTGTATCTTGTTAAATCTCTCAAACTGATTTTATTTAAAATTCATATGTCTCATTTACCACCTAATCTCTCTTAAAATCTGCTATATATTGGTGTTATCAGCAGTTACATCTATCTTTAACGCCCCATAAAGTTCTTCTACGCTGAATGTCTATACTGGCAAAACAGCACTTAATCAAAGTAATGCTTACTTAGCAACCTTGTAAAGACTTCCCATCAAATTTACCCTTATCCCTGAAAATAATATGAGGTACTTGGTCTTTATGACCTCTGAAGAAAATAAGACAGCTACTCAATAACCTATTTCTTTTTTTTTTTTTTTTTTTTTTTTTAGAGAGAGGGAGGAAGGGAAGGAAAGACAGAGAAGGAAGGAAGGATGGAAGGAAGGAAGGGAGGAAGAAAGGGAAACATCTTTAAACATTTTCTTGTTTTATTATATTTTGTTTGTTTGTTTGTTTTTTACATGGGCTGGGGCCGGGAATCGAACCAGGGTCCTCCGGCATGGCAGGCAAGCACTCTTGCCCGCTGAGCCACCGCGGCCCGCCCAATAACCTATTTCTTTTAATGTTTTTGATAGAAGCTATGAATTCTGATAATTTTAAATCAGCCCTGTAACAATAAAACAATGCCTCATTTAGTCTTTACTAAAAGTAAATACAACTATTGCAAACAAATTCCTCACCACATGCTAAAACTTTAATAATGATTTTTTAAATACTATATTACTATACGAAACAATTTTAAACCTTCCTTTTGGCTTTTATAACTTAGGGCCTCGTTATACACACCCATAACTTTCTAGTTTTCTTCAGAGCATCAGAGCAGTTCAGGGTATGAATTTGGCCTCTGCTGTACCTGCTATCAGCTCACTCTTACTAGGTCATTCTGGCTTCCCTTCCTTCTTTCAGATCCTCTTCAGCTTAATACGAACATTAGAGGGGCATGAACTCATCGAGCACCTCCGGGTTTCTACAAAAAAATGAAGTTCCTAGTTTGGGTGCTAGGCTTTGAGAGTTCTACTGATGTGACCAGAGGGTCTTCTACTCTTCCTTGGCTGTGGTGCCTTGCCTTGACAAAGAATCCAACTTCTGTATAGTTCTTCATATTTTTCCCAGAGCTCTTGACTATTTTCTAACTTTATCTTTCACAATAATTCTGTGAGGCAGGTCAGACAAGTCACTTTCTAATTAATTTTTCTAATGGAAAATAATTGACTTCCCTCAGATCAGAGAGAAAATCAATGAGAGAATCAAATCTGAAACACAGATCTCACTTGAACATGCCAACTATAAGAATCCAGAAGTAAAATTACTTTTGAATGCTGGTTAAGACTTTTCTAGACAAGTAACCTTCCATTTGTTACCAACCTCCCTCAGTCTCAATCCTAGCATCTGTAAAACAGGGACATTAATACCCAATCCACAGCTCTGTGAGGCAGACAGCCCACTGCCTGGCACTTGATATACTTGGGGGTCCTTTCTAGACCCTCAGGAGTTTGCTACCAGGGAGTGAGCTCACATATGCACCAGGGCAAGGAGAGGATAGGACAGGTCACTTCTCTAAGAACAGTCAACGCAACAGCTTAATAAGGCCACCACAGGCCATGCCCTACACGTTTTGGCCCTTTCTTCCTTTCTCCTCATTACAAATATTCCCAGAAATACTATGGAAAGCAATGACATGCCGAGCACCACAGCCCAATCTCTTAATCCTTGTCATATCCCATCTTAGGTTACAAAATTGCTACTCTGGGCTACAACTACTCTTCAGCAACTTGACTCCCTTAGCCTGAACCAAAAAGCTAACTCCGAAGTATTTCAACAACCAACTTAACTTCCACACCATCTCTAATACCCACTAATTCCTCTATGTCAGAGGTCAGCAAACCACACCCACAGGCCAAACCCAAACTGCTGCCCATTTCTGTACATTCCATGAGCTAAGAATGGTTTTATATTTTTTTGATTGTTGAAAAAAAATCAAAAGAATAATAGTTGGTGACATAAAAATTATATGTCTAATTAGAATAGAGCCACACTCATTCCTTTACTGTGGCTGCTTTCAGGTGCTACAATGGCAGAATTGAGTAGTTGAAACAGAAATCATACAGCCCACAAAGCTTAAAATATTTACTTAGCTCTACAAAAAATAGCTTGCCAACACTTTCTCTATACTTCGGCTCCATAATGTATCCAAGAGTAATTTGGTAGATTAAGTCTATGTAGTGACTTAATACATAGGTATACTATATTCCTATGTATTGTCTTATACATTATTTAGGGGGTAAAGATATCTATAGAATTAGATCATGGCTTTTAGAAATACTAAAGAAACAAGTGTCCCCTCAACATCTTCTACAGTCCAATCCCAGGGTCAATTAAGGTCATACTTATTACAGATATATAATTAAAAAAAAAAAGACTTTGTTAACTGCTAAACGCTTAGTTATATATTAAAACTTAGCTAACAAAAAGATTTGACAAGATATCTTACTAAAGATTTAGGGATGGTCAATAAGCACATAAAAAAATGTTCAGCAACATTAGTCATTAGGAAATGCAAACCAAAACCATGATGAGATACCACTTCACACCTATAAGGATGGCCATAATTTAAAAGAAAAAAACAGAAAATCTCAAGTGTTGGTGAGGATGCAGACAAACTGGAACCCTTATTCACTGCTGGTGAAAATATAAAATGGTGCAGTCACCATGGAAAACAATTTGGGAGTTAAACATAAAATACCATGTGACCAAGCAATTCCCCTCCTAGGTATATATACAAAACCAGGAGAATTGAAAATATATGTCCACAGAAAAACTTGTACACAAATACTCATAGGAACTCAATTCACAGCAGCCAAAAGATGCAAATAACCAAATTTCCATTAAAAGATGAACAGATAAAATGTGGTATATCCATACAACGGAATATTATTTAGTTATTAAAGAGTGACACACTGATACATACTATACATGGATGAACTTTGAAAACATTCTGCTAAGTGAAAGAAGCCAAACACAAAAGACCACATCATCTATGATTTCATTTATATGAAATTTTCAGTACAGGCAAATCCATAAACAGAAAATAGATTAGTGGTTACCAGTCTGTAAGGAGGCGGAGTGAGGGGAACTGGAGGGACATGAGAAGCGACAGCTTAATGAAAACAGGGTTTCCATTTGAAGTGATAAAACCATTCCAGAATTAGATCGTGATGATGGCTGCCCAACACTGTGAATGTATAAAACTGTCACTGAATCATAGTCTTTAAAATGGCTATATTTTGTTATGTCTATTTTTCTACAATAACAAAAAAAAACTTTAAAATGTACTGTTCTGAGGGGGAATAAAACGACAGCTCAGTTATCATGTAGCTAATCAGTAGATATATCACTATAAAACTAGATCCTATCCTACTATAGCAAACATGTTATTTCACATAAATTCTATTAGTCTGGTGAAAAGAAATACCAAAAAGAGCATTTTCTTAATAAATATGATTCTCTGGTTATTTCTTGACACAAATTTAGAAAACCACTATATTTTTAATAGAAACATTTAACAGCAACCTGGAATGAGATTAGTTCACATCATGCACAGAAGATAAGTAACTGATTTAGGTGTTATACACAGGAGTTCACACTAATAAGACATGCACCACGCGCTGGAATGCTTGAGAGAGAGAGTATGAAGGGGATTTCCTGACAGCTCACCCAGAGCCTCAGTTCCTGTCTTAAGATGTTTACACCTAGACCTGCCTGAAGAGGTGAAAGGTTCTTTCCTTTAAAAGCATTAGAAAAAAGTTATCTTCAAATAGAAACAAATGCCAAAAACCATTTATGATCAAAGGAACATGAAGGGTCTATCTTCCCAACTTTTTTCCTCATAACTCACATTCAGTATTTTAAAATCCGATTGGCACAGTCTCACACTTTAAATAGGGACAACTCAGTTGAGAATTTAACAGCAAGAAGACAAGGTACTCCAGGGTCACGTAAACCACATAAAACAAAGCTAATAGTAAAAGCCAACTCAACAGATTTTTTTGGCAGTAAAATTATGTTTAAAACATATATCACAACTTTGAAGATTTGGAAAAGCTAACTACCAAATTCATCTGGAAGGGAAAGCGATCCCAAACAGCTAAAAGCATCCTAAAAAAGAACGAAGTGGGAGGATTAACACTCCCTGACTTTAAAACCTATTATAAAGCCACAGTGGTCAAAACAGCATGGTATTGGCACAAAGACAGAAACATTGACCAATGGAATTGAATCGAGAGTGCAGAAAAATACTATCAAATCTGTGGTAAACTGATTTTTGACAAGGTTCCCAAATCTTCTGAACTGGGACAAAATAGTCTTTTCAATAACTGGACATGGAAGAACTGGATATCAATAGCCAAGAGAATGAAAGAGGACCCTTATCCTATACCCTACACAAAAAAATAAACTCAAAGTGGATTAAACAGCTAAATATAAGAACTAGCACCATAAACCTTCTAGAAAAAATGTAGGGGAACACCTTAAAGACCTAGTAATAAGAGGTAGCTTCCTAAACTTTGCACCTAAAGCACAGGCAACAAAAGAAAAAAACGGGAAATCCTCAAAATCAAATGTTTCTGCACCTCAAAAGACTTTGTCAAGAAAAAAGACACAAATAAAAACACTTTGCCAAAAAGGTAAAGAGGCAGCCAACTCAAAGGGAGAAAATATTTAGAAATCACATATCAGACAAAGGTTTGATTTCCTGTATATACAAAGAAATCATACAACTCAACAACAAAAGGACAAACAAGCCAATTATAAAATGGGCTAAAGATATGAATAGGCATTTTTCTGAAATGCAAATACAGATGGCTCAAAAGCACATGAAGAGATGCTCATTTTCACTGGCGGGAAGGGAAATGCAGATCAAGACTACAATGAGATACCACCTCAGACCTATAAGAATGGCTGCTGTTAAACAAACAGGAAACTATAAATGTTGGAGAGGATGTGGAGAAACTGGGACACTTATGTCCTGCTGGTGGGAATGTATAATGGTGCAGCCACTACGGAAGACTGTTTGGCAATACCTTAGGAAACTAAGTATTGAGTTGCCCTATGACCCAACAACAGCACTATTGGTATATACCCAGAAGAGCTGAACACAATGACACAAACAGACATTTGCACACTGATGTTCATAGCAGCATTATTCACAATTGCCAAAAGATGGAAACAAACCAAATGCCCATCAATAGACGAGCAGATTAACAAAATGTGGTATATACATATGATGGAATATTATGCAGCACTAAGACAAAATGATGTCCTGAAGCACATGAACAAGCTGCATGAGCCTTGAGGATATGATGCTGAGCAAAATCAGTCAGACATAAAAGGACAGATATTGTATGATTCCACTTTAATGACCAGCATAAAGGTATAATCAGAGACTTATTATACAGAATGTAGGGGACTTATAGATACACAGAAGCTAGAGATGGGTGAACTGTTAGCTAATGAGATTGAACTCCAATGAAAGGGAATAGATAGGAGCGATGGTGATTCTCTAGTGGGTCTAGAAGTAATATTACCATATTGAAGATGAACAAGATTGAAAGGGGTTGTATAGACCTACATGTTCCACTGACACACTAGAAATATGAGTTCTCGCAAGAATTACTTCAAAGATATGATTCTTACATAAAGAGTGTTTAAGTACAGGGTACAGGGAGAAAAATGCTATTGCATGCTATGAGCTATGTTCAAAAGGAAACCATCAGCACTACCACAGCAACATCAGAGGTAAATAATGGGGTGAGGGACAAGAGTTAAGAGGAGGTTTGGATTTTCTATTTGGTGAGGGTGTGTTAATTGGTTTTCTATCTCTTGGGAACAATGAAATTATCTAAAATTGAGAATGTTGATGGACTGTGGACTTTAGGCCCTCTACATGATGCCTGATGAATGCAGGTGGCTGAAGGATGCACTGATGGAGAAGTAGATTGGCGAACGATGGTGTATATTTATGAACGAAGGCTGTGCTGCTACAAGAAGGAACAATGTCATGAGGCATATAACGATGCAAATGAACATGTGGGACATTTGGTGAGACAAAATAAGCCAGAAATAAAAAAACAAGAGTTTGGTAACCTTTAGAAAATGCTTATAAGAAAACAGGGGCCTAGTTTGCAAGCTTTTAGAGCAGACACATTATGTCTGGAGTGGTGATTATTATTTCCAGATTCTGAGAGGCTGTTTTATAACATAACATTATATTTAGAGATGAGAACAAAGCCGAACAGGTTGGGGTTAAAGTAATTCAGAACATAGGGGTATGGAAGACAGTGTCTATAATTTAGAACCACACATACTCTTTGAGACCATTGGAAGAAAGGTTTATCTGATCTGGAAGTGAAATTTTCTGTAGTGCATAATCTAATGCAACCTCTCTGTATAGCTCATTTGAACAATTAAACCTTCCATCAGGGAATTCCCTGATACTGTGTCAAACTTTAGGGATACCCAAATCAATAGGCCATGCCCTTGATCATGAGGCTTACTCTTGTGAAGCTTATGCAGGGAGCAGAGAAGCTTGGACTTCCTGTAGACATGCCTAAGAGTTACTTAATGGGGGAGCTCTGTTTTTGCTCACATGTGGACTTAGTCTCTCTAAGCCCAACTCTGCAAGTGAAATCACTGTTCTCCCCTCTACATGGGACATGACATCCAGAGGTGAAAGTCTCCTGGCGACATAGGAGAGGACTCCCAGAGATGAATCCAGACCTGGCACCGTGAGACCAACAATTACATTCTGACCAAAAGGGGGGAAAGAAGTGTAATTAATAAAGTATCAGTGGCAGAGATTATTCAAAGAGAGTCGAGAGGCTACTTTGGAGGTTGCTCTAACGCAAGCTTCAGGGAGACCTTGCTACCTATCATAACCTGCCAAACCCCAACCAGGACCACTCCAGCCAATCCTAAAGAACACCTAGAGCAATATATAAAATTCCACAAGGGTTCCATGCATTAAGAGTCCAGTTAAAGACCTCCCATGGAAAATGAAGGTTATAGCACTCTGCAAAAGGACAAGGAGTACAAGGGCTTATAAGGGTTTTGGACAAGGGTCTTATTAATAGTAATATTATTAGTGACAGGAAAACTAATTCAACTTTATACATGTGGGTTACATCAGTTTAATTCTAGAGTCTCAAACCCAAATAATAGTAAATGAGGAACCGGAGACAAATGGGATGGCTCAATCCATTGTACATGTTAGCCAGGATGAGACGGGGCACTAGGACACACTGATGGGGACATGGACCAATTATGACATCCAGTAGGATCTGTCAGTGTCAGCAACCTCACCTCCAGCCATACGCCCACAAGACCCCACCCCTCCAAATAAGGAACGACTTAGAGCTCCAAATAAATTCTGCTTTCTTGCTTGACACATGCTGAGTCCTTCACCCAGAGTGTCCTCCTTTCATGAGCCCAATGACTTTCACATTTGAGATCCAGCTCAAGTGTCTGATTGTCAGTGAAATCTTCCCCTGTTCCACCAGTGTCGTGCATTCTGCTTCTTTAGCCTCTGTACCTCTCATCAATGATAACACTCACCCTGCCACACCATCATTTGTCATTTACGTGTAGTTTCTCCCGTGGGACTGGAAGCAGCCTGTGGGCAGGGCTGTATGTGTGTGTGTGCTATATCCTTCGCTGGATCCCTAGTGACTAATATCATGCCTGGCACATAGCCTGAGCATTGTAATTGTTTGTTAAATAAAATAATGATTTCTCAAAAAAAAAACAAAAAAAAAAGAGTCCAGTTAAGTCCTGAAACCTAGCGCAGCCTCTCCAGAACATCAGATAGTTCCATCTTTCTAACCCATAATAGTGACAGACCCTTCCAATAGCAAAAATTTTAAATTGCTATAGTCCAAACAACCCCAAAGAGAGGTATGGAAAGATCAAAGGTGATGGTGGAGTTATACATAGAAGATAGGATTTAACAAATGAATACGAATGCTGAATCATTAAATTGATATCTCTTTTAGTCTCCAGTATTTTAGAGCATCTAGAAGTAAAAAACTAAAATCGTGAAATTGTAACCCATGTCAAACTTTGAAATATGTTTTACAATTAATTGTGATGCTGTGCTTGGAAATTTATAGCTTTTTTGTATGTATGTTATTGTTCACAAAAAAAGAAGGAAAAAAAGTCGATTGTGATGATAACAAAAGTACTTAAGCCCTCTAGTCTCTTCCATTCTGGAGCAGCTAGAAGGAAAAATATGAGAGGATTGCATGGTAGCCCATGACAAACTCTGGGATCTTTCCTGTAACCACTTGTTGAAGAGTGCTTTGAAAAATATTGTTTTTTCATTTCTTAGCTTTGTATATATGTTATACCTTACAATTTAAAAAGTTGAAAAAAATATATACATACCACAAAAAAATACACACACACACCATGATTTAAGATTATGCCTATAAGCTTTTATTTTTGGTCATATTAATGGAAAAAGCAGTAAGGATACACACACTAAAAATAGTAAGAAAAACTGAGGTTATAATGCAATTAAGAAAAACAAATGGATCACCAGTTGTGCTGGTTTGAAAGGAAGTATGCCCCCTAAGAAAAGCCATGTTTTAATATAAATCCCATTTTATAAAGGTAGAATAATCTCTATTCAATACTGTATGTTTGAAACTGTAATCAGATCATATCCCTGGATGATGTGATTTAGTTAAGAGTGGTTGTTAACCTGGATTAAGGGACGACATGTCTCCACCCATTTGGGTCGGTCTTGATTGGTTTATTAGAGTCCTATAAAACAGGAAATATTTTGGAGAATGAGAGATTCAGAGAGAGCAGAACGACATAGCCACAAGAAGCAGAGTCTACCAGTCAGCAACCTTTGGAGATGAAGAAGGAAAATGCCTCCCGGGGAGCTTCACGAAACAGGAAGCCAGGAGAAGACGCTAGCAGATGACGTCGAGTTCGCCATGTGCCCTTCCAGATGAGAGGAACCCTGACCATGTGCCTGGTTCCAGATGAGAGAGAAATCCTGAACTTCATCGGCCTTCTTGAATCAAGGTATCTTTCCCTGGATGCCTTTGATTGGACATTTTCATAGACTTGTTTTAGTTGGGACATTTTCTCAGCCTTAGAACTGTAAACTAGCAACTCATTAAATTCCCCTTTTTAAAAGCCGTTCCATTTCTGGTATATTGCATTCCGGCAGCTAGCAAACTAGAACACCAGTTAAAAATCCTAACTACCATCAGCTAGGGGCGTGGAGGTAATATGAGTAGACAAACAGTGAGATGCCCTATAAATGGTTACTATAGAAAAAGAGAAAGAAAAAAGGGGGGGGGCATAAACAAGCTCCTCCTGCTAAACTAGAATGTTAGCATCTCTATTTTAGCTGTTCAAAATTGAGGGAAAAATTAAATTTATGAAGAGCATATGAAATAAAGCAATGCTTCTCAAAGATCGAGAAATAGTTCTCAAACCAGGTCTAAACACAGTTCCAGTTCCACACGTTCTCCATGAGAATTTTCATTTCAATATTAATCTAAAAACATTAGCATTAACCTATTCTGGATCATCCAGATGCTTCCGTGGAAACAGAACTGCCCAGGGATTTCCCGGCCCACGTGCTGCTGTGTTTACCATTAGGCTAGGACCAAACAATAGGATTTTAATTGTCTGTACAAACAGTCAAGAACAGTGAAGGACCTGATGTGAATAATGCATACACGCCAAGGGCAGGTCATGCGGCACTCCTGCAAGGTTTTGCAGTTTTCAGAACAGAGAAGAGTGGTGAGAGAACACAGTCAAAATAATAAAGGCATTCCCAACACCACTGATCTGCCACAGCTGGCAAATGCCATCCTCACATCAAGAGAAACAATTTAATTGGAGTAAAACATCAGCTGTCATCTAAAATCAATTTCAATCTTAATAGATTCATCACTTTATTTACATTTAACTTATAAATTTTTTTATAATCTTTAAGACAAGAACTTTATAGTTGTGTGCACTTTTAAATAACATTATAATAAAAATAACTCAAGCTAACATTAGGTATCTGCGAAAAGAGTTTTGCACAAAACTCCCATTTGAGAAACACTGCTCTAGAGCTAGAATTAAAATTTAAGCCATTACATAGTGTTTCAAAATACTGTCAACACTGAATATTGCTAATGAATGCAACGTATGTAGAAGCAAAAACCTGGATGGAAAGGATAAACATATGCTTTGCAAAAGTACTACACCTTAAATAAAAAAGGAAGGGGCGTTGCAAAGGGTAGCGGCTCAGTGGCAGAACTCTCACATGCTAGGCAGGAGACCCAGGTTCAGTTCCTGGATCCCGAACTTCCAAAAAAAAAAAAAGGAAGGAAGGAAGGAAGAAATGAAGGGAGAGAGGAAGACAAAAAGGAACTCAAACTTGTTGAATTCAAGTGGTAGGCACTCAGAGGTTCATTAAGTTACTCTGTATGTATGTATTCTTCCCACATGTTTGAAATAGTTAACAATAATAAAAATAAAATTTGAAATGACTAAAAATCAAAAGCTATTAATATAACAAGACTTGGGCAAGACTAGGTCTTCTTTTTTTTTTTTTTAAGCCAAAACACTATTTGCATGTAAGTACCTGGAATGTGAAAGCACTACTCGAAGTGACACCAAGAACCAAAAGCTGGAGACACTCCTAGGTGCCTCCCAAGAGATATGAAAACATATGTCCACACAGAAACTTGTACATGAATTTTCACAGCATTGTTCACAATAGCAAAAAAAAGTAAAAAACAACCCAAACATCCATCAACAGATGAAGGGAGAAACAAAATATGATAAACCTACACAATGGAATATTATTTGAACATAAAAAGGAATACTGTACTGATGATACATGAGGCAATATGACCCTTGAAGACAGCACGTTGAGTGAAATAAACCAGATCCCAAAGGACAAATATTGTATGATTCCACTTATATGAAGCAGAATACTCAAATTCATAGAAACTGAAAGTACAGTAGAGGTTGGGGGGAGGGGGTGGGGGGATGGAAGAGAATGGGGAGTTCCTGCTTAATGGGTACAGAGTTTCTGTTTGGGGTGATGAAAAAGCTTTGGTATGGATGGCGGTGATGGTAGCACAACATTGTAAATGTAATTACTGCCACTGAGTTGTATAAATGAAAGTGACTAAAATGAGAAATGTTGTATTGTATACCTATATGTTGTGTGTACGTGCATAAAAATATATATATTTCTATACTAAATTTGTTTTTAATTTTTTAAAAAGGAATTAAATACTGGTACATGCTACAACATGAATGAACCTTAAAAACGTTATGTTAAGTGAAGAAGCCAGTCACAAAGGACCACATATTATATGATTCTATTCATATGAAATGTCCAGAATAGACAAATCTATAGAGACAGCAAACAGACTGGTAGTTACCTAGGGTTGGGTGGGCTTGGGGTGAAATGGGGTAATATTGTTTCTTTTGGGGATGATGAAATTTTTCTAAAATTGATTTTGATAATGGCTGACAACTCTGAATATATTAAAAACCACTGGCATGATACACTTTAAATGGGTAAACTATATGGTATGTAAAATATATCTCAATGAAGCTGTTATTAAAAGAAAAAAAGGGGGGGGAACCTGTTGTTACAGCTACTGAACAAATCGTGTTTGAACGTTCACCTGTATGCTACCACCAAGCAAAACAAGAGGAATGGGAGACACTGTAACTTAATAAAAAGAAGGCTTGAACAACAGAGAAATGAATAATTTCTACAAATTCAAAACAAAATAACTTGACATTTTAGCCAGCATGTGTACCAACTTCCATTACCCTTTTTTTTTTTTTTTTTTTTTTAAGGAAAGACAGAGAGAAGGAAGGAAGGATAGAAGGAAGGAAGGAAGGAAGAAAGGGAAACATTTTTAAACATTTTCTTGTTTTATTGTATTCTGTTTCTCCGTTTTTGTTACATGGGCTGGGGCCGGGAATCGAACCGAGGTCCTCCGGCATAGCAGGCAAGCACTTTGCCCGCTGAGCCACCGCGGCCCGCCCTCCATTACCCTTTTAAAATACTTGCAGAAAACACTCTATTAGGACACAAAGGGGCCCTAGGGTCACCACTTATCTAAAGCATCAAGAGATTTTAAGGTAAGAACAATACAGTCCAAGAGTCCAGATAGCTTCTCTCTACATGTCACTCCATGAATTTGCACCTGTTGATCTCAGCTCCCTCCTAGGCACTGCTGGTTTCACAAGATAATCTTCCAGCATCCAAACAATATCAAAAAACAAAACAAAACCTTTGTATAATTACTTCCTTACCAAATAAGCACATATTACATGTCCTTAAATTTGCTCTTAACTAGGAAGCCTTGTCTCATTTTATGGAAAGTTACATAGAACTGAACAATTTCTTAGCGGATCTTCTTCATTGGAAGACATGATCACCCATTTCTGGAACTGCTGATTCCCTCAACCTTACCTAGTTCTTGCGCATATGATCTTCTGGCCAAGGACAGGGGTCAATTTCTCTAGTTCAAGGGTGTGCCAAGTATACTATTATCTCACTTTCAGATAAAAAGTGATAAGCATGATTAGAAAAATTAAAATACTAACACACAAATGAAACTTCAAAGTAGAATGATAATATGACTAACATTCACACACACACCAGCAAACACATAAAGGAAAAATCTCGTAACCACTATACCAAGACCAAAAAGAAGTAAAATGATAAAACTCAATCTAATGGGGAAAGAAGAAAGGTTCCAGAGCCCTGAGAAAAGGACTTTCATTCACTGTTAATGCTCACAATCTTTCTGGCACCATATAAGAAACCCCGTAAGCAGTCTTATTTTGAGGAACATAAACCCAAATGCTAGCTGAGAAGTAAACACTTTGTATAAATATACTTCTAGTGCTTTATTTACCATTGAAAATAACAAGCAACTTAAATGTCCAACATTAGAAGAATGTTCAAGTAAACCTTAGTTTATAAATTTGTACATTTATAAAATAATATGTATTTTCTTTGGCTCATCTACCTGATAGAAAAAGGTCTGTAAGGATCCACCCGTAGGACACAGGAAACAATTGCTACTTCTGAGAAAAAGCCTGGAACTAGGAATGGTAGCCATATAAGATTCCTACCTTGTGTGTAATATTTTAGGTTTTTTCAAGGAGAATA
The DNA here is from genome assembly GCF_023851605.1 of Tamandua tetradactyla. Lineage (NCBI taxonomy): Eukaryota > Metazoa > Chordata > Mammalia > Pilosa > Myrmecophagidae > Tamandua > Tamandua tetradactyla. The sequence goes on along the minus strand of NC_135342.1, from coordinate 44,004,373 downwards.
CATCCATGACTTACTTTATATTGATATAAATTCATATAAATTATGTATGTATATATATTTATATGTAATTTATATATAAAAATAGATAACTTATAAAATGAAAATTTCAAAAAAAAAGTCTCAGGATCATTCATTTAGTTTGTTCAAGTAAATTACATATGATTTATCTAATATTCCATTAAGAGACTCCAAACTCCCATGAATGAGGATGGTTTGAATCTGACTAACAAAAGGTATTTCAAGGCACACTGTCTTCACATGTAAAAACACAAACACATCCCCCTCTGTGCCACTCTAACAATATAATACTCTTCCCAGTTAAAAAACAAACCTCGAACTTTTAGTCCAAGGGCTGTTTTTTTTCAAAGAACTCTTACTATAATCTCAAATTTCTTAATAAACATGTTTACTTTTAATCCAAAAACTAATAGTGATACAAACCTTGAGCCAAACTTCATTTCACTAAAATCTTGTCTGTTGCCCACATAATTATTTTTAAGTTGTTTAATTTACTTGGCCTGATTTTAATCAATAGAGAAAAAGTTAGTTGGGAGCAAAATTATTCCAGCCTGGAGCATAATCCTAGAGGACTTCCAGCCTCTCATCTCTCTCCCCACTAGGAGTCCTTTCTACCCAGGGGGGTCTATGGTTTCTGAGCTTCCCCAGAAGACTGTACAAATCAGCCAGCTTGAGGAGTCCATGCTCTAAAAGATCCTCTGAGCAGTGGATCTCCACCTGGGCTGCATGTTATTATTATTTTAAATATGATGTGAGAGCCACCACCCCTAGGTATCTATTAAATCAGAATGTCTGAAAGTGGGATTTAGACATTTCAATGTGCTTTTTTTTTTCCAGTTCCCCAGATGATCGAATGGACAGCCAGGATTGAGACCCCTGCTTTCAAGTAGTTGATATAGGAGTTCCTCATAACACCATCATCTGCATAGTTACAGGAAACACTGTGGAGTTGACGTCAAATACTTATCTCTGGTTTTATTTGATATCGCAGATTTAGACTGACAGGACCAGATTTTGGTTGTATACTAGGACCAGTTCTAGACTATGTCTAAGAAGTAAAGATAGTTAGTTTCAAGTAAAGATAAAGTCACTAACTAGCTGAAGAATTTGGTAAGGTCATTTAACCTCTCTGAAGCTCAGGTTTATTTAAAAAAAAAAAGATTGAAGTAAATGACCTCTGAAGATCCTTTGATACTCAAATGCCATAATGATCTATCATGTGGTTTATTTATCAGTCAAGTCAAGAAGCACAGTGGTCTTTAGATAAATGCATAAATATCATCTCTAAGTATAAGATTCATCAAATCCTTTTACATAAAATCCTACTCTTCATCACATCATAAGAAATCCTAACTGAACATAATTACGTTCTATCAGGACAAATAAGTCCCAAAATAAGTTCAAATACATTTTAAATCAAAGACATTTTTTAAGTAACTCCTTAAGTTTCCCCCTCCCTGAAAACACCATTCTGATTTTTTTTTAACCATGTAGTATTTTAAAGTCACATAAAATAAAGATAAGAGAACCTTATATCATCAACACAGCTTTTTCAAAAAGAAACCCATTGGTCCCGGGAAGGAAAAAACAGAGGAAAAGCTACTTCAGATTATAAAAGTCCACGACTGTCCTTGTCTCACTCAGATCTCAGAGGTGGTCTTGCCTCCTGCCTTCTCCAGAAGTAGCTCCTACAAATTCCTAAGGGAACCAAAGCCAAACTATGGCCAAGAAGCTTGGCTCAGAATGTCTTCTTGGAATCTTCTTTTAAGAGGCCATACTGCCCTTTCTTTTCACCGCTGCTACCATGCTAACTACATGGTTTTCATATCTAACGGGTTTTTAAAATAAACATTTGATTGGAGGAAAAAACGCTTGACAAAATTGATTCCCAGTAGGAATCCTGCCTAGAAGATTGTGCGGGTTACTTTAGCCGGAGGGCAAGAATGAGTCACACTAAGGTTAAAGAATATGAGCACAAGACGAAGAAATACAATCCAGGTTTAATTTCAGGAAAAAATAAAAGTTTACACCTGGTTGTTGAGGTAAGGCTTTAAGAACTTCATGTTTCTAGCAGAGATCATAGGCTACTAAATTCATTGCAATTTTCCTCAGCTACCATAAAACAAAGCTAAGGCAAGGTATGGTACCTCTGAAGGGCACCCTTGACAGTTCACTCCAGGAGAAAATTACTTTCCTTTCCACACACATGGCTTTGGTCATCCCAAAGCCCACTTCTGCTTCCTGCAGCCCACCTTGTTTCCCTTCGCTGTGAGACATCAGCTCATCAACAGAGCCAGTAAGATGTTGTAGCCTTTTTCACCTTCAAAAAAATGGACTGAAACCACACCAAATGTTTTTTCCATCCATGAGTTCATGATGATATTCAAAAACAAATTCATTCACTGATCACGTCTAGAAGATCTCGTCAACCATTTATGCTATTTTCCCTATGAGTACTGTAACTTCAAGGTAACCAACAAGCTGAGAAGAGAAAGTTTCCCCTTTTAGAAGTATTCCAACTAAAAACTGAAGGAAGATCAAGAGAATTAGAACATCATAAGTCTACAATCCTGATAATGGATTAATAAATAAAGACAATGACCATTAATGGCTACTAATAACACAAAAATAAGGCCAGTCAGACATTCTGACAGAAGTACACACTAGCACTTAAGAAGTACTTTTATTTTAAAAATATACAGATAGATAGACAGACAAGCCTCTAGATCTAATTACAAATTTACAGGAAATATAGATGGACAAAGGAACATGTTAAACTGACACCACGAGAATGCAATCAGCAAAAAACAGAGAGTAGGAAAATCTATACGAAAACCAACTTGGTTTCTTCCACAGATAAATTAATGGGGGAAAACACAGATTGTGGAGAAACCTGTAGATTAAAAGGCATTTCAGTCAACAGCAAGATAAGAATCTCATATGGATTCTATTTTGAACAGACTGTTAAGATAATTATGGCACTGAATGAAGCTGCATCTGAGCTATAGTTTTTTGTTTGTTTGTTTGTTTTTTATATATATTTTTTGTATTCTTTATTTTTATTTTTTTCTCTATATTATCATTTTATTTCTTTTTCTGTTGTCTTGCTATTTCTTTTTCTAAATCGATGCAAATGTACTAAGAAATGATGATCATACATCTATGTGATGATATTAAGAATTACTGATTGCATATGTAGAATGGAATGATTTCTAAATGTGTGTTAGTTAATTTTTTTTAATTAATAAAAAAAGATAATTATGGAACAACTAGGAGACTAGGAACATTGGATATCTGATGCTAGCAGGAAATCATTGCTAATTATTGTACTAATGGTATTGTGATTATGGGAGTTTTTTAAAGTCCTTATCTGGAGTCATATACAAAGATATGTAAACATGAAATGATGTAACATCTGGAATTTGCTTCAAAATAATGTGTGGCAGTAAGGAAGTGGGATGTGGGTGAAATAACTTCGGTTATGAGTTGATAACTGTTGAAGGTGTGTGATGAGTACATGAATGTTCATTATTCTATTCTCTCTACTTCCATATTATGTTTGTAATTTTCCATAATAAAATGGGTTTAAAAAATTAATTGGAATAATAAGCACAAAAAGAAAAAGAAGAAAAAAATGAACAGAAAAAAAGAAAAATGAATTGGAGTACTTTCAGACTTCAAAATTTCTTTGAGAGAGGCCAACTATAAGCGTAGTTTTATTAAGCCCTGTTCACTATCATTTATCTCAATTCTGCTAAACACCAATTATTCAACCTGTCCCTTCAGAGCTTATAATATTAAACTAATACAGTTAGTTCTTCCTTTCTAATCCTCTACAACCTAACCAATATTTCAAAACCTAGCAGAAAGCTCTACCATTCTGAAAATTTGCCCTTCCATTACTAGTCATAAGCAACCTCTCCATCTTATATATTTTTTATCTAACCAGATCATAATTCACTAGGAAAGAATATGTTTTCCTGTCTTTAATTTCCCACAGAAAGCCTATCACAGTGCTTTGCAGACAGCAAGTGATTAGCCAACCAAAAAATGTGTGGATCAACATTGTGAATGTAATTAATGCCACTGCACTGTATACTTAAAAATAGTTAAAATGCTATATATATTTTACCACAATAAGATCAGTTCTGGCCTATTTAGAGATTAGATGCAAAACCAACAAGTGATATAATACCAAAAGAAGAGAATGTTTTCAAATTCTGCAGGTCACAAAAATGGATTAAAAACTGTGATTGATCCATACACTGGAATACTACTAAGTATTAAAAAGTAGCAAACTGCTGATACATACAGCAATAGGACCAGGAGGTTCCCAAACGTGTTGGTAAGAAAAAGAAACCAGGCACAAATATTACATGTATAAAATCTCATTTATATGAAATCCTAAAAGAAAAAAATAGTTGCTGGGAGCTAGGGACGAAGGAAGGGGACTAACTGTAAAGGGGCATGAGGGTACTTTGTGTTGTGATGGAAATGTCCTGCATTTTGTTTTTGTATTGTATCCTGATTGTTGTGGTGGTTACATAACTGTATACATTTGCCAAAAAACATCTAACTGGACAATTAAAATGGGTGAATTTTATAAAATATATTCTTTAGTAACCTGATTAAAATCATAAATTTAAATTTTTTAAATATATATATTTAGAGTAGGACAGACCAAGGTTAAATACATGTAAAGATCTCTTAGAAATTAATTTTAAAAAGACAAACATCTCCAAAAGAAAAATGGGAAAATGAAATAATTCAAAATAAGTAGGCAATGAATATGAAGATACATGCAGATTAAGTAAATAATTTTCACCTATACAATTGGCATATATGTTTTATTTTGTTTTGATTTTAGTTTTTAATTATAATCTTTAACAGTGGTAAAAATTTAGAGAAGACTGGGATTCTCCTACACTTCTGATGCAAGAGTGAACTGGCCTAATCTTTCTACAAGAGCAACTTGACAAAAACCTCAAAAAATACAAAATCTTCTATATCTAAAACTTTATCTTCAGGAAATAATCATGTGCCAAGACAACTTAAGGGGAAAGAAAAATCTTTTCAACAAATGATGCAGGAACAATTGGATATCCACATGCAAAAAACTGATGTTGGGCCCATACCTCATACCACATACAAACATTAACTCAAACTTGAATATAGATGCAAAATCTTCAACAAAATATTAGCGAACCAAGTCCAAAAGCATATTAAAAGAATTATATGCCATGATCAAGTGGGATTTATACCAGGTATCCAAGGTTAGGTCAACATAAGAAAATCAATTAATATAACAAACCATATCGACAAAACAAAGGGTAAATAACACAATCATCTCAACTAATGCAGAAAAGGCATTTGACAAAATCCAGCACCCCTTCATGATAAAAACACTCAGAAACTAGGAATAAAAGGATGAAGTTATGAGACATGTAACAACATGGATGAACCCTGAAGGCATTATGTTGAGCAAAATAGGCCAGACACAGAAGAACAAATTTTTTATGATCTCACTGATATGAAATAATTAGTATAAGCAAATTCATACAGTCAGAAACTAGAATACAGGTTACCAGGGCCTGGAGTGGAAACAGGTAACAGGAAGCTAATGCTTTACATGAAACAGTTTCTGTTTGGGGTGATGGGAAAGTTTTCGGTAGTGGATAGTGATGGCAGGGCAACAGTGTGATTGCATTTAACTTCACTAAATTATATATTTGAATGTAGTTAAAAGGAAGAAATTTTAGGTTGTATGTATGTTCCTAGAATAAGGCATTAAAAAAAACCCCATAGAACTGTACAAGACAAACATTGAACCCTAATGTAAACTATGAACTACAGTTAATAGCATAATTATAAGAATTTTGTTTCATCAATTGTAACAAAGGTACCATATTAATCCAAACTTAATAATATGGAAAACTGAGAGGAGAGGAATACATGGGAACTCTCTATTTTCTCCATGATCTTTCTATAAACCTATTTTAGTAAAAAATAAATTTTAAAAATCACTAAAACTGGATCAAAGATCTAAACATAAGAGCTAAAGCCATAAAACTCTTAGAAGAAAACACAGGTGTAAATCTTTATGACCTTGGATTAAGCAACGCGTTCTTAGATATGACACCTAAAAAACAAGCAACAACAAAAAAATTGCACTTCATCAAATTAAAAACTTTTTTTGTTTCAAAGGACACTATCAAGAAAGTGAAAAGACAACCCAGAGAATAGGAGAAAATATCTGCATTATCATCCATCTATAAAGAATCCAGTATCCAGAATATATAAATAACTCTTACAACTCAACAATAAAAAGACAACCCAATTTAAAAATGGTCAACGGATATGAACAGGAATTTCTCCAAAAATATATATATATATAAAAATGGCCAAAAGGCAACAGAAAAGATGCTCAATGATCATTAGTCGTTAGGGAAATGCAACGCAAAACCATGAGATACCACTTCACACACACTAGGATAGCTGTAATAAAAAAGACATACAATAACAAATGTAAACAAGGATGTGGAGAAATGGGAACCCTTATACAATGCTGGTGGAAATGTAAAATTGAGTAGCCACTTGGAAAAATAATTTGGCAGTACCTCAAAAAGTTAAACTCAGAATTACCATATGACCCAGCATATTGTATACATACAAGAGAACTAAAAACATGTGTTCATACAAAACTTGTACATAAATGTGCAAAACAGCATTATTCCTAATAGCCAAAAAGTAAACAACACAAATGTCCACCAACTGATGAATGGATAAATAAAGTGCGGTAAATCCATACAATGGAATATTATTTAGCCATAAATAGGAATGAAGTCCTGGTACAAGCTACATCATAAACGAATGTTGACAACATTATGCTAAGTGAAAAAAGCCAGGGCACAAAAGGGCACATAATTATATGATTCCATTGATGTGAAATGTCTAAAAAAGCCAAATCCAGAGGCTGTTAACAACTAGGGGGTGGGAGCTGGGTGATGGAGAGTGACCACTAATGGGCATGGGGTTTCTTTTGGGGGCGATAAAAATGTTCTGGAAGTAGTCAGCTGTGATGGGTGAACAACCTTGTAATATACTAAAACCACCCAAGTGTATACATAAAAGAGTAAGCAAGTGGGGAAAAAAATAATAATCCTGGCTGGAACAAAGGCTCAGTTAAAAGCATGTCTTTTATAAAAAAAAAAAAAAAAACAGAAGTCTGCATACTAACATTCCACCAAGAGGGTAGTGGTTTAAAGAAACTAAGGTATAGTCAATCAGCGGAAAACCACGCATACATGTAGTAGGTAGGCAGAGTCTTACTAAAGGTAATAGGTATTAAAAATGCTGTAGAAATATATGTGATATGAAAAATGTTTGTGGTAATTTAAGTTTTTTTAAAAATTTTAAAAAGGTATATCCACAATGTTCTGATACCCCTCTCCAAGGAAGAAAAAAATAAACTTAGAATAAAAGCCAGTTACTTAAACTGGAAAAAAGTTTGAAACTATACTCATAACAGATGTCCATATTGATAAAAAAGAAAAAAAGGAAATATATATCTACACATACACTTTAAAAAGCCTAAAAATATTTCCACCAAGATGTTAAAACAATTACATCCTAGTAGTGGTATTATAGGGCTATTTTTTCCCTCTGATTCAATTACATTTTCTAGTTTTTTAAAAATCATCATTTATTAGAAGTACTATAAAATATATGTAAATTCTTTAAATTAACAAGTGCTTGTAAGGACAATGGTATTAGTACCACATAAAAATAGGAAAACCAAGAAGAATAACTTCAAGATTTCAAACTGTGTTACAGACCTAATGCCTTATTAAATCCAAATTACCAAAAACTAACTTTAGAAACCCCACACTCACAATCTTAACGGATTTTTGTTCATGCTTGGACATACACTAACAGTACTTTATGGTGTTAAGAATTATGTTATTTTAACAGAATAAAACCAGTGATTTCAAAGGCAAGTAAAGGAAAAATGAGGGAACAGGTCTCTATTCTTAGTCCAGAAAGCAGTTCTGATGAAACGGTTTATTTCAGGATAGATGTGAAGATAAAGTATTTATTCTCCACACGCAGCGGTACTATTCTGATATTAAAATATTGTAAAAAACATTACCACCACCATCAATAACCTACTAACTACAGTATCATTTAATTCCCCAAATGGGAAGCCTAGCAAACCGAAAATAGGGTGAACTCAACATACAAGAGGACAGGACTGCCAACTTGAAATCAACTCAGCAATTATACTTTTATGTTTTCAGAAGATGATATTAGAACTTTATTTCATGCTTTAATAACCAGTTTCAAAGAAAAAGTAACATGTAAAGGAAACACTGCAAAGCAGTTCAAAGACAAAACAAAGAAAAAGAATTAAAATGAAACCTCTAAATACAAAACCAAAGTAAAACTTGAAAATTAAGGCCCTTTTAAGTCACAATTTATTTGCAGATTTTTAGTTGAGAAAATTCTCAATACTGCCAAAAAGTTCTAAAAGTAAAAATTAAAGTTAATTTTTAAGGTGAGGTTATCTATAAGAAGGCTAATAAGATAAAAACACAATGAGTTATCACTACACATATTAGATCAGCAAAAATAAAAAATAATAACACCAAATGCCAGCGAGAATGCACAGAAACTGGAGCCCTCATACACTGCTATTCAAAATGTAATATGGTACAGGCACTCTGGAAAATGTTTATCAGTTTTTTTTAAAACTAAACATGTACTTACCATATGACCCAGCACCCTTGGAAATTTATCCCAGAAAAATTAACATGTTTTCACATACAAATGTGTACATGAATGTTTATAGCAGCTTTATTTGTAATAGCCACAAATTGGAAACAACCTGAAGGTTTAAACTGTTTAACAGCCATAGCGTGGAACACAACTAAGCAATGAAAAGAAATGAAGTATTGGCAAAACAACAACATGGATGGATTTCAAAGGAATTATGGCGAGAGGGAAAAAGCCAAACTCAAAATTACATACTGTGTGATTCCCTTTATATAACATCCTCAAAAGACAAAGTTACAGATGTAGACAACAGATAACTGGATGTGTGAGACTATAAAAGAACAGCATAAAGGATCTTTGAGGTGATGGAATAGTTCTGTATCTTGATTGCAGTAGACACAAATCTATATATGTGGTAAAACTGTGTAGAGCTACACACATAAATGCATGTAAAACTGGTGAAATCTAAATTAGGCTATGGATTGTAACAATGTTGACTTCTCGGTTGTGATATTAAATTATAGTTATGTAAGATGTTATATCGGGAGAAACTGGGTGAAGCATACAGGGAACTACCCTACTATTTTTTAGCTACTTCCTACGACTCTATATTTCAAAATAAAGAGTTACGTAAAAAAAAAATTAGATGGGGCTATGTATGAGAAGATTTATATGATAACAAGCATGGCACTTGGAATATGGTAACAAGGTTCTCTCATTTTATTGAATACTTATTATTAAGTTAACTAATTTGAAAACACAGCTTTCTGCACTAAATATATACAGTATATATTTTTCAGTAGAAAGCATGACTTGAGCTAGAATTCCTAGACTTAGTTACCAGACACTATACGAAATTTCTTGGTATATAGCAAGGTTGTTTTCAGACATGAAATTGTTCAAACAAATAAGGAACCAATGCATAATATAAGTGGCTCCAAATGCAGTTTTTTTCCAAAATCTTTAACTCAAATTTCCATGTGGCCCAAAGCCCTTAGCATACAATAGTCTCTTACATCATTAAGTAAATTAGTGGATGAACATAAATGTAATACCTGCTGTTTGTTTCCAAATTAATGAAAAGTCTATCTTAAGGACATCCTCAACTTCAGTATATATCTCTTATGAGAGAAATTAATTCTGTATAATCTTAAAAATGGTAAAACAAATTTGAAGCCTTATGGTGTTCTGCAGCAGCTGAGTCTCTAGCAAATATTCTGAGGAATGGAAACATTCTACTTGCCGTCCTCCGAATTCCTCAAGCAGGCTCTGAGCTGTCCAGCCAGCTCTGCAGAAAAGAGCAAAGAAAGGCGTCTCAGACCAGCTGCTGGGAACTGGTCCCTAAATCTTCAAAAAGTGTCCTCTTTGGCCTGGAGCCCCTTCAGGATTACTCTATCTATACCTTTGTATGTGTGAATGATTAATACAGCTCTCTAGTGTTGTGGGTGTGATCCTAAAATAGTTTCCTCCACTAAAATGTTACTCAAATGGATTCAAGAGAGGAGAAAACGGAAAGCTGTGTGAAATCATACCACAGCTTGCTTTTCTATTTTTCTACAGAAAAAAAATGATTTCAATTTTTCTCAGCTTTAAGCAGGTATAGGAAAACCTGACCAGTTCTGTCATGTCTACACCATTTCTGTGCTATGCAGGCTGTATATCACCTGACCAGTCAGTATCAGCAAGGGAGACCTTAAATTCTCTTCCTAGGGACTCTTCTGGACTCCTAACATTAGGATTTATTGGTAGTAGTTTAATGAAAGTTGAGATGTAAGGACATCTAGCATACCAGGACCAGAATTTTTCTACAACATCCTCACCACCACCTTAGACTTTCCTTTACCCCTTTCACATCTTCTCTTTCTTGCAATGTACTAAATCTTTTGTGTGAACACAGGGTAAATTCCAGAAAGCTCTATTCACTCACTGTTCCCTTTTGCCTTTCAACAGCTAAAAACGTAATGAAAGTTGAAAACGATTCCACACACTGAAATGCCAATGATTGTGACAATAACAGTGTTCACATGTCACAGGTTTTGGATAACAGATACAATTGTGACATGGAAGTAACTTTGTTGAACACAATGTTAAAAGCACATTTCAGTAACCAAATGCTGTAAAATTCAAGAACTTGAAGGTCCCAACGGTCAATAAAGATTTGCTGTGGGCTACATTTGCAAATGCACAGAAATTAAATTTAGGGCAAGCACTTGGAATAAGGCTTCTAAATTCTTTCAAACTCGAATTATGTTAATCTGCCTGATCACTTTAAAGCCCAGGAGGAATACCAAGTCTATTGATCATATCGTGTAGAAATAAGCAGAAAGAAATAAGCCATAATGCCAGTGCTGAAGAAAAGCATCAGCATCTTGGGATTACTGTGAATACTGAACAATGTATGCTACGTAATGTACATAAGGGAGGCCACTGTAGGAGCTGAACATCTCAGCTCCCAAATTTCAACTCCCCACTAGACATTTCCATTTAAAACATCTGCCCCGCCCTTATTTTCTGCCCCAAACGAGCAGTCCCTTTAGTCTTTATTTTCAATAATAGCACCAATACTTCTCCAGACAAATTCAAGCTGCAGGGTGATTACTGAACCCAATAAGGGAGACTCAGAATTCTCTTTGTCCTTACTTGTAATACCTCTCAAATTCACTCTTCCCTCCCCAATTCCACTTCCACCAACCTAGTTCAAGAAATTATTCTGTAAACTCAAGTGTCCTAACGGGGTTTTCCACAGCCAAATTCATACTTCCAAACAATACTTTGGACAAGACCCCCAAATATTTGAAAAAATATCTACAGAAACTCATCTTCACAAGCACCAAGAACTTACTGTGAGGGTGCACGGGTGTTTCAGTGGTAGAATGCTCACCTGACAAGCAGGAGAGAGGAATGTGATTTCCCCAACCATGTACACACACACACACACACACACACACACACACACACACACACACACAAACCTTCTATAAGAAGTTTCTGGATACCAGAGCTCAGGAATAAAGGACTCTATATTTATAAGTTCCCTGTGTTTGCTATTTTTGGTTATTCCTTCTTTTTTCATGGTGATCAACATTTAAGTCCTTGAAAAGAAAAGGGTTATCATTCGTTTTTTCCACTGACAATCAGAAAAACCCAGGCAGACTGCAATCTATACCACAGCCAGCCTCAGAGGGGAATGAATCCCAAGAGACAGAGTAAGTGGAAGCAATTTAAAAAAAAAGGGGGGGGGGAGTGAACCAACACTCTGGGCAGTGGCTACATGGGAACGAAGACTGAGATGGAGAGCCTAGAGGAGTTTAATTTTAAAAGAGGACTATGAAGACTTCAGGATGAAATTCAAATATCTTACTCTACATTAAAGAAATTTCCGTCTAATGGTAAGAGGTCACAAATACATAGATAAAAGGAAAATTTAAAGATGACCTAGCTATAGCAAATGCATGAAATAAGTGCTCCCAGAGTTTTGAGGAGACACCAAAAAATAAAGAACCTGGGCAGCAAAAGGTCAAGATTTTGAATTGGATCTCAAAGGAGTAGTCAGAGAATACGTCAACTAGATGGTTGATGCTGAGAACATTAAGAGATAAGAAAGATGTTAGAGATGCAGGAGAGAATATGTATTTTACTGTCCTGTATAGTTCTAATCCGTTTTTTGTCACCTCTCCCTATTTGGACTGTCAGTTCAGAGGGCAGGGACCATGGAAATTTGCTAAACTATTGGTTAAATATCAGTCACATCCTAAGAGGTCGGAAAATGTTAGTAACAGCTTTACTTTATCAGAACAGTATAACACTGAGATGCACTCTTAACTCATGATTTTTTTAAATACCTGTATTAAAAAATGGCAAAATTTCTTGCAAAGTTAAGAAATAAGGAGCCATAATCAAAACCAGAATTGTTAAGCATCCATTCAAAATTGGAAAGTCCTTAGAATTGAAAAGTTTTTACATTTTAAACTGCTGACATTGTCTAAAGGAGAAGGCAAGAGAATGGGAAGTCTGATGGAGTGATACAAAGTTTTAAAACAGGTTTACACTTAGTTTTTAAACAGTAATCCCTCTGGGAAATGAAAATTCCTCTCCTTAATCCCTTTGAGGGCAATATAATAGTTAAATCAAGAACAAGTACATTCTGCTTCTACATAAGCTCAATTATGAACCTTTTATAGTGAAAGAGGCAGCCAGCATTTTGGATTTATACCATATATTTTCTAAAAACATATACAAGAGGCTTCAGTAAGACGCAATTAGGGAACTTCAAGGTTTTGGTTGACAGTGATTACTTAACTGGAGCTTGTTCCTGTGAAATCTAACTACCAGAACCCCTCAATATCAACTTACTTGTCACTAAACCACCGGTTTACCCTCTGACTTGGAAATGCTAACAGGATGGAACCACAAACCTTTTATTAAAATGTGCTGACCATGGAGAGCGCCCTTGAAGCTTAAGCAACAGAAGAGTCAACCTAAATTCCTTCTGGAAAGTGCAGGCAGGTTTGGTATAAACCCCAGTGCCAGTCCTAAAATGTTGGACCACATTTTCCAAAGGTGAGAGTTGTAATAGTAACATATAGCAGACACCAGTCCACTACAAGCAGATGGAACCCACGACTCATTTTAGCCAAACTTTCAAAAAGGTACAGATACCGAATGGTCTCTCCTCACCAAAGAGGGCATATCTGAACAGGTGGATCTAAAAGCAAAAGGTTTCACAGTGGGATTACTAATAGCGAATTCATATGCCTACTACAGAGCCCAATGTAAAAAAGGATCTGAAAAATGAAAAGCAATTTGAAAGCCCACTTTTCATACTCAAGATAAACACACACACAAATAAATAAAAAGCAAAATCAAAAAGAAAAAAAACATGGTCCTAAAGCTTTATCTTACAAAAGAAAAGGATTCAGCAATCTCTTCTGGCACAGGGGCTCTTCCAGAGGGAAATCTAGCTGGAAACACTCCCTGCTTATGTACATAATTCACTAGGGGTCAGGTAAGATTCCATTTAGTAAGAGCTGAACTTTAAACCAAAAGTCACTAGTGGTGCAACATTCACACATTAGCATAAAGTTACCCGTTAGAATGAAAAGCATTGGCTGTTCCTGCCAGAATGACAACTTTGTACAGTGAGAAGCTGAGGTCGTGGACCATGAACTCCTCCTGGAAAGTTCTATCAGGTTCCTCAAAAGAAGAGCTCACTACCTCATCAGCCTAACTTGGCTGTCACCTCATTTCTCCTTCCCCACAGACAAGGTACCCCTAATACAGGAATTTTTTTTATTTTATTTTAAAGATGGGACAAAGTGGTAACCGCAGGCAATGCCTTACAGGACTGACATGAATCCTGTTCGGGACTGGAGGAGGGGGAGGAGCATTCTGGATGCTTCTATTCTGGCAAGGGAAGCACCTCCAACCTCCAGGTCCTGTACCATCAAAAGACACTAAGACACCAATATTCCCAGGGAATGAATGATGTGCCAGTGCTAAGCGACCTCACCTTGGCATGTGATGATGGGAGGAAGGTGTGGACTGCTGGAAGAGGGCTCAGAGGATGGTGTGTTTCACCGAGGGGGATGGGACAAAGTGTGGATGGGGGGGGGGGCGGGCAGGAAAGGTGTGGATGTTTATGAGGAAGGAGGGAGGTATGGATGACTAAGGAAGGTGGGGGAAGGTGGGAGGTAGGGGTGGCTGAGGGAGATGTCCAGAAAAGGAGTGAATGGCCAAAGAGGGTGGGGGCAAAGTGTTGATGGCTGGGGGAAGGCCATAGGCCTCCGGTGGAGCAGCAACGACCTCAGGCCATAAGGGGGTGCCCTCGCCCCGGCTCCCCGCCAATCCCCCCTTCTGTGGGCGTGTGCCCTCGGCGCGTGTGCATGGGCCAGGCCGCCAGGCCGCAGGGCCACCACTTACCCCACGACTCCCTGGTTGTAGTTCCTCCGCTTCCACGGGGTACCGCTGTACACGCCCCCGCTGCCTTCGACAGGGCCGCCCGCCGCCCGCCCTCCGCTGGGCTGCAGCAGGCTGTAGTTGAGTCCGTAGGTACTGGCCTTGTTGTCGCGCTTTCTCTTGTTACTGCTGCCGGAGGCCGGGTCGGCGGACTCCGCGGCCGGGGCGGCGGCCGAGGAGTGCGGGGACGAGGACGCGGAGGGGGATAAGGACGCGGAGGGGCCCACGGCCGCCCGGTGGGCCCAGGCCGCGGGCTGGTGGTGATTGTTGTTGTTGTTGGTCGTCTCTAGGGGCAGGAAGTCCCGCTGCTCCGCAGGCAGCGCGTGGCTGCCCAGCAGACGCTCCCCGGAGCGGTACATGCCGGCCGAGGCCGGGGCCGCGCCGCCGGGGCTGCCGGTGCTGCTACCGCTCCCGCCGGTGGCCGTGCTGCTGCCGCCGCCGCCGCCGCTCGCGCCGCCGCTGCTGTGACAGTGGTGGTTGAAGTAGAGGTTCCTCAGCCCCTGGGTTGTCTCCCAGATCTGCATCCACAGACTGTTGGACGGTCCGAGCTGCTCTGGCTGGAACCAGGCGATCCTCGGATCCATCAAACGGCGGCGGCCGCTGCCCCCGCCCCGCCCGGCCGCCCGTAGGGCCGCCGCCGCCGCCGCCTCAGGCGCACGCCCGGCCTCGGCTGCTACTGCTGCCGCCGCCGCTGCTGCTGCTGCTGTTGCTGCTGCTGCTGCTCCTCGGGGCCCGCCGCGGGCGGCGCGATCGCGCAGGGAGCCCGGCCGGCGCCGGCGGCGTCGCTCCCGCCCTCGGGGGCTCCGCGGACCCTCCCCCCCTCCCTCCGCCCCTCCGCCGAGCCCCTGTCACCAGGGTCCCCGTGCAAATGGCGGCGGCGGCGGCAGCTATGGAGAAGGGAGAGCGGCAGCAGCGGCAGCGGCGGCGGCGGCGGCGGCGGCGACGGCGGCGGGGAAACGCGCTTGCTCCGTAGCGTCCTCGCTCCTCCGGCCCCGGGGCGGGGCCTCCTCCGGCTCCGCCCCGCTCGACCTGCCCCGCCCCCTCCCCGCCCACCCGCGTTCGCCCCGCCCCCGCCGCGCCGCGTCGCCCGCACCATCCGGAGGCCGCGCGGTGCGTCACAGAGACCGCGGCGAGGTGCGGCGAGGGCCGCAACCGCCCTGCCTAACCGTTCCCGCGCCGGCGCGGGGGTGCGTCCCACCTGAGGCGCGCTTACCTGGCTGTCCGGGCGCCTCCTATGTGCGTACTCCCTCCTGGCCTCGGTTTCCCGGTCGGTGCGCCCGGGAGAGGCCGGACGCTGGGTGACGCCGGCTCCTAAGGAGAATGGATTGTAGGAGGCACCGCCCCGCCCAGTATGCCCTCCCCCACTCTGCGTCCTCCGGGCACACCTTCTGCTCTCCCGAGATCTCTCCTCCAGCCTTTTTTACTGAAATACTTCCTGGTGGGGTTACCCGCTTTTGTTGGTCAACGTGGGGAACACACCCCAGAGGAGAGAAAATGCGCTGTGCCCGACCCAGGCATGTACCCTTCTACCCTGCCTGAGCGCAGGCTGCTCTGGTTTCACTACGGCTGGCTCCCTCCTCGCCACACCCAGCACGCATCAGAGGGGCGCTACTGCGTCCAGGCCCGGGTGGGACCTTGCAACTGGGTGTCCGCCCCTTATCTTGCGAAGCCTGCGCCCACCTTCCCAGCGAGATGCGCATCTTCGTGACCGTACAGGATGGTAACACCCCTGAGTGTGTAAGCCCTGGGCTCAAAACCACAGTCACTTAACTCCAAACCCACAGACGCACGCACACAAACACGCACAGAGAAAGAAACGTACAATACGAACTGCTCAGCTTGTAAAGAAACCTCGCTTGCCCTGGAGGTGAAGCAGCAACTTTGAAAGCCCTTCTTTGTTCTTAATTAGCTTTTAAGAAAACCCGAAACCTCTTAAGCCTAAAATGAGGACCATATTGTTGGCATCAGTAGATGTTTTCCACAAGGTGATTATTTGTATATCTTTCCAAGCCCTGGGGTTTTTTTTTTTTTTTAAAAAAAAAAAAGAAGGGAAAGGGAATTTTAAGTATTTTAAATCATCAAAGGAAAAAAGAAGTGAATGCATTTCATGTGTGCCCTTTAACATTGGTATAAAGTCCAGAACTAGTCCCCGAAGCCGGATTTCGACCTTCTGTCTTCGGAGCTCAATTTTCTGGAAAGGTTTTTTTGGCAAGGATGAAAACTGTTTATCAAAGAAATGAATCATTGCTCTACCTGTTTCATGAAAAACACTCGAAAACCCTTCAGAATTTTGGTTCATTCTATTTTGTTGGTCTACTACAAATCAGTGTTGAGTTTTCTCAGAATGAAATGTGCTGTATGTTAAGAATTAAATAGCCAGAAAAATGAATAGTGATGTTTTCTATGCTATTCACCCTATAAATTAGACAAAAGTTTGGAAGAAATGTATTAAAATGTATTTCTTTTGGCTTCAATTTAAAAAATTTAAACAAAAATCATGGAAAGCACAAAAAAATTGAAAACTACCAAGATCCCACCACCTGAAATGCCTACTGTAAAGACTTCCCCATACACATAAGCACACTGAGATACAGGTGTAGAGTCAGTCTTTTAAAATGTTGCTTCAGGTATTGAAAAACACATTAAATACCATGAATATCTAAACCCAAAAGAAAATGATTCAAAATTACTAACAGTACATGCCAGAAGTTAATATTTGTTATATGTGAGTGCTCATTTCTTCAGTAAAACGTTCAACACTACAAAAGTATTGGCAAAGTGTTCAAATGAGTCAATATATATAAAAGTACTTTGTAAACTCTCGAGTAAGACTGAAAGGCACCTGTTCTTGTTTCCAGTTGAGAAATGACAAAGCTGATTTGTCCTGTATCCAAGTTTCAAGGCATCATTCAGTAAATCTCAGTCGAATGTCTATCCTCCATTCAGAACTGAGCTAACTGCCTTAGAGAAAATATGTAACCAGGGCCTTTGGCTGCCATCCATGAATTTACTGTCTAGTTAGAAAGGAAAAAGAGGTGTTTTGATTTACTTAAGCAGCTGGAATGCAATTACTAGAAATGGGTTGGCTTTTACAGTGTGGATCTATTAGTTTACAAATTTAGAGTACTAAGGCCATGAGAACTGTCCAAACTAAGGCGTCAAGAGGAAGATATTGTCTCTGAAGAAAGGCAACCAGTATCTGGGGTTCCTCTGTCAGATAGCAATGCTTCCCAGATTCCTTGCTCTTGATTCCAAAGGCTTGCTCTCTGAGCTTCCCTGGGTCCTTTCCCAGCTCTTCGGGGACCTCTCTCTCTCTCAGATCCTCCAGGGCTTTTTTCTTTAAGCACCTGGTGGAAGTATCTTTCTGGGTTTTTCTGTCCTTTGTCGTCTCATAAAGGATTACAGTAAAAGAATCAAGACCTACCTTGTATGGAATGGCTCATGTCTCAATTGAAATCAACTCAACCAAAATGCCCCACCCACAACAGGTCCCCGCCATAGGACCGGATCAAAAGAACGTGGTCTTTTCTGGGTTATATAACAGCTTCAAACCAGCACAGGAGGTAAATATTTAAAGCTAAATTGCAATTCATTCCATTAATACCACAAGTATGTTTTGAGTACTTCTTATGGGTCAGTTGCTGGGTATACACAATGAATAATATGGGCAGGGTCCCTGCAGTCATGGACCTTACCTTCCACTGAGCAATGTAAACATAAAGGATCAGACAGCTAGTAAGAAAAAGAAAGCAGGCTAAAGCCATAGTGAGTAATAGAATGCTATTTTTAAATGGACTAATCAGGGTAGGCTGCTCTGAGGAAGTGGCATTTGAGCAAGGACCTAAATTAAGTGAAGGAGTGAGCCAAGACCACTAGGGAAAGATCCGTCAGGCAGAGGGATGGCAAGTGCAAAGGAACATGCTTCGTATGTAAGGTGATAAAACAATTTGAGTGTCAAATGTGTGCCATGGTATAAAATCAAAATATCTCCATTGGAAGGTTCTCCAAAAATAATCAGCCCAAAGAAAACATTTGGGGATTTTACATACCCAAAACTGTATTCACTCTCCCCAACAAATCTCAACATAATCTACTACTGAGTTCAAAGAGATACACTACTAATTTCAACTAATCGGCTTTAGAAATCTTTGAACCTTTTCCTGTTGCTGTTGAGAAAGAACCATCTGAGTCAAAGTGGCGAGCCAAATAACACCACTATCACAAAACCACACATTTTCCTCCATAATCTAGCGTCTTGTTCAGTCTTGGGGTAGGGCTGGGAGTGGGGAGGTTGAGTGATGGTCTCAACTTGCAAGATTTATTGAAATACCAAGGTTCTGCCGAGTAAAAACTGCGTAAGGAAATGAGACAGAAAGTTACCTAAGAATCAGACAAATTTAAATATTTTCATTGATCTATTTATTAGCATGAATAAAACAAAAGGTAAATTGTATGTACATATATGACATTATTAATTTCTCAGAGATCCATGCCACATCCACGAGGCCGTACGTGATCTGGCCCCACCCCTTCCCTGCCTTCCTGTCACTGTGCCCCAGCTAGTCTCCTCTCTGTTCCAGGACTCCCCAGTACTGTCGCAAGGCAGAGCGTGTGCAATTGCTCATCTTATGCTGGAACCCTCTTTACCCAGCTAGCTTTGAGGCCCCCTCATTTCCTTCAGGTCTCTGCTCAAATGTGCCTGCACCAGAGGCACCTTCCCTGCCTGCCAAAACAGAGGGCAGTGTCCGCTGGCCTCTCCTTTCTCTTCTGAGTTTAAGCTTTTTGTTTCTCTCTCTCCCTCTGTCCCTCCCTCCATTCCTCCCTCTCTCTCTCTCTCTCCCTCTCTCTTTTTCTCTTTCATTCAGTTTATAAAGAACTCCAGTAATATAATTAAGTCCCATCATGAATGAGGTAGGTCACACATTATCTGAAGTAGCCTCATCAAAATCTCCTACTTATAATGAGTTTAAACCCACAGGAATGTAAGAACATGTAAGAACATGTTTTTCTGGGGTAGATACAGCTTCAAACCACTATGCACCCCAAACAAAAACGCTGTTCCAATTAAGCATTAACTCGCCATTCCCTACCCTCACCCTGCCCCTAGTAACCTTTATTCTAGTTTCTGACTCAATAAATGTGCTTGTTCTAATTATTTCATATCAGTGAGATCATAAAATATCTGTCTTTTGTGTCTGGCTTATTTCCTTCAACATGATGTCTTCGAGGTTCATACATGTTATCGTATTTATCAGAACTTCATTCACTTTGTTTGTTTGTTTGTTTTTGCATGGGCAAGCACCAGGAATCAAACCCAGGTCTCCGGCATGGCAGGTGAGAATTCTGCCACTGAGCCATTGCCTCACTGACCTTCATTCATTTTTATTGCTGAATGGTATTACATTGTAGGTACATACATACATAGTAATTACATACATACATAGTAAATACATAGTAATTACATTGTAAGTACATACATACATGCATGCATAGTAATGATATTACTATTGTAGGTACATAGTCATTCAATGATTAGTGGGCACTTGAGTTGCTTCTATTTTGTTATTGCCACTATAAACATCATTGTGCGAATATCTCTGTGATTCCCTGCTTTCAGTAGTTTGGGATATATACCAAGAAGTGAGAATGTTGAATGAGATTGTCATATGGTAAATTTATATTAAGCTTTTTGAGTAAACTCAACTGTTCTCCACAGAGGCTGCACCAGTTTTAATTCTCACCCATAATGGACAAGTGTCCTATTTCTTCACATATTTGACACCAATTATTTTCCTTTTTTTTAACAGTAGCCATTCTAATGAATATGAAATGGTATCTCACGATTTTTATTTGCATTCCTCTAATGGCTAATGATTTGAGGATTTCTTCATGTGTTTATTGGTCATTTGTATGTCTTCTTTGGAGAGATGTCTATTCAAGTCTTTTGCCCATTTTTCAATTGGATTGTCTTTTTTTGTTGATTTGTAGGATTTCTTTATATATTCTGGATATTAAACCCTTTTTGGGCATGTGGTTTCCAAATATTTTCTCTGCGTTGTAGATTGTTCTTTTACTTTGAAGTCCTTTGATGCACAAAAATTTTTCATTTTGACCAAGTCCCATCTATCTATTTCACTTTTGTTGCTCATGCTTTTGATGTAAAGTCCAAGGAACCGTTGCCTAATGCAAGGTCTTAAAGACGCTTCCCTATGTGTTTGGTAGGGGTTTTATAGTTTTGGTCCTTATATTTAAGCCATTGATCCAGGCTAGCTTCATTTTTGTATACGGTATGAAATAGAGGTCCAACTTTATTCTATTGTAGGTAGATATCCGTTTTTGTCAGCACCATTTGTTGAAGAGACTACTTTTTCCCAATTGAGAGACTTGGCACCCTTTTAAAAAATCAATTGGACATCTGAATTGCGCTTCCATTATCTTTCCACCCGTAAGTCAGACAAGGGATGGAAAAGCTTCTGGGTGAACCATCACGATGGGCACCCAAGAGAACCCCAAGTTCAGTTTAAACTTGTATTGGTTGGTGATGGCATTACTGGAAAAACTGCATTTGTGAAACGTCATTTGACTGGTGAATTTGAGAAGTATGTTGCCATCTTGGGCATTAAGGTCCATTCCCTTGGGTTCCAAACTGTGCCAGTTTGAATCTGTTGTGGACCCCAGAAAAGCCATGTCCTTTAATCATCATTCAATACTGCTGGGTGGTATCTTTTTTATTGCTTCCGTGGAGATGTGTCTCCACCCAGTTGTGGGTGATAACTTTTTTTTTTACCTTTTTTTTTGTGTAGTATTACAAATATACAAAGCAAAGAAATAAAAAAGCAGTAGTTTTCAAAGCACTCTTCAACAAGTGGTTACAAGACAGATCCCAGAGTTTGTCATGGGCTACCATACGATCCTCTCATATTTTTCCTTCTAGCTGCCCCAGAATAGAGGAGGCTAGAGGGCTTAAATATTTTTTTTTATCATCACAATCAATTTTTTTCCTTCTTTTTTTGTGAACAATAACATATATTCAAAAAAGCTATAAATTTCAAAGCACAGCATCACTATTAGTTGTAGAACATATTTCAGAGTTTGACATGGCTTACAATTTCATAATTTTAGGTTTTTACTTCTAGCTGCTCTAAAATACTGGAGACTAAAAGAGATATCAATTTAATAATTCCACATTCATATTCATTTGTTAAATCCTATCTTCTATGTATCACTCCACCATCACCTTTGATCTTTGGGGGTGTTTGGGCTATGGCAATTTAAAATTTTTGCTATTGGAAGGGTCTGTCACTAATATTGGTAGGGAGATGGAACTATCTGATGTTCTGGAGAGGCTGGGCTAGGTTTCAGGACTTATCTGGACCAGGGACACATCTGGAGGTTGTAGGTTTCTGGCAAGTTACTCTAGGGCCTGGAACCCTCGTGAAATCTTATATATTGCCCTAGGTGTTCTTTAGGATTGGCTGGAATGGTCCTGGTTGGGGGTTGGCAGGTTATGATAGGTAGCAAGGTCTAACTGAAGCTTGCATAAGCACAACCTCCAGAGTAGCCTCCCAACTGTATTTGAACTCTCTCTGCTGCTGATACTTTATTAATTACACTTCCTTTCCCCCTTTTGGTCAGGATGTAATTGTAGATCCCACGGTGCCAGGTCTGGATTCATCCCTAGGAGGCATCTCCCACATCGCCAGGGAGATTTTGTGGGTGGTAGCTTTTGATTAGATTATTTCCATGGCGATATCTCCACCCATTCGAGGTGGGGTTGCTTACTGGACCCCTTTAAGAGGGAACCATTTTGGAGAAAGCTTTAGAACCACCAGAACTAACAGAGTCCACACAGCCAGAGATCTTTGAAAATAAAAACGGCCCCGGGGGAGCGTCATTGAACAAGAAACCAAGAGAGAAAGCTAACAGCGTTGCCATGTACCCTCCCAGTTGAGAGAGAACCCAAACTTCATTGCCTTTCTTGAGTGAAGGTAACCTCTTGCTGTTGCCTTAATTTGGACATTTTCGTGACCTTGGAACTGTAAAGTTGCAACTTAATAAATTCCCTTTTTAAAAGCCGTTCCAGTAGTAAAAGAAACATGAGAGGATGAACAAATATGCCATAGAGAGGATAGAGCAGATGTCACATTGGGTCATAAATTGTGACAGCAGCAAAAAATGACAATTATTATTTCAAGAATTTTTGGTCCATTTTTTCTTCTGCTAAATAGCATCTATTTCTTATATCCTTTTTATTCTGTAAGTTGGGGGTTCTTTAATTGGTATATAGTGATTTACCTAAGAAAAAGATAGAAGTTTCTCAATATTATGAAATGGATGTATGCAATAGATGGAAAGGATTTCAGAACAAAATTTGCACTGGAATATTTGTATTTTCAAGTCTGTATATGTGAAATGACTTGTCAATATTAATAATAAATAAATTAAGAATATTTAAAAAAAAAAAGCTGTTCCATTTCTGGTCTATTGCATTCCAGCAGCTTGCAAACTGACACACATACCAGCAGAGGACATATTAAATTCAACATATGGGATACCGCTGGTCAGGAGAAATTCAGTGGACTGAGAGATAGCTATTACATTCAAGCCCAGTGTGCTATTATAATGTTTGATGTAACATCAAGAGTTACTTACAAGAATGTGCCTAACAGGCATAGAGATCTGGTACCAGCGTGTGAAAACATCCCCCATTGTGTTGTGTGGCAACAAGGTGGATATTAAGGACAGGAAAATGAAGGCAAAACCCATTGTCTTCCACCCAAAGAAGAATGCTCAATACTATGACATTTCTACCAAAAGAAACTACAACTCTGAAAATCCCATCGTTCGGCTTGCTGGAAAACTGACTGGCAACCGTAATTTGGAGGTTGTCGCCATGCCTGCTCTTGCCCCACCGGAGGTGGTCATGGGCTCAGCTTTGGCAGCGCAGTATGAAGTTGACTTAGAGGTTGCTCGGGCAACTGCTCTGCCAGATGAGGAGAACAACCTGGGAGAAGACGAAGCTGGAGCCCATGTCAGAAGTCTAGTTTTATAGGTAACCATCCTGTGATGTCAGCGGTGCAGCGTGTTGCCACTTTATTATACAGCTAAGCAGAACATGTGCTTAACCTTTGGGATGCTGAAGGAGATGAATGGGCTGCGGAGTGAATGCGGCAGTTAAAAAGAAAATCATTTTGGGGGCATGCATATTTAGCTGTTTTGGAGCAATTGTTTCCCTTTTGAGTTTCAAATATAAGACTACTACAGTCACATCACACAGACAAAAAAAAATCAATTGGCCATGGACGTGAGAGTTTATTTCTGAACTTCCAACTAGATTCCATTGATCTGTATGTCGGTCATTGTGCTAGTACTATGCTGTTTTGATTAATGATAGTAAGTATTAAAATCAGGAAATGTGTGTCCTCTGCTTTGTTCTTTTTTTTTTTTAATGATAGTTTTAGCTATTCAAGTCTTCTTATCCTTCCATATAATTTTGATGTTGGCTTTTCCATTTCTGCAAAGGAGGCAGTTGGAAATTTTGACTGGGATTTAGTTGAATCAGTAAATATCCTTGGTTAGAGTTGACATCTCAATAATATTTAGTCTTCTAATTTATGAAAACAGAATGCCCTTCCATTTGTGTAGGTCTTCTTTGATTTCTTTTAGCAATGTTTTGTAGTTTTCCATGTACAAGTCCTTTACATCCTCGGCTAAATTTATTCCTAAGTATTTGATACATTTGACTGCTTTTCTAAATGGAATTTTTTCCTTGTTTCCTCTTCAGATTGTTCATTACTACTGTATAGAAACACTACAGATTTTCCACGTTGATCTTGTATCCTGCCATTTTGCTGAATTTGTTTATTAGGTCTAGTAGTTTTGTTGTGGAATATATATATATATATATATATGTATATGTACATTAGCTCATGCCGTCTGTCTGCTAACAGGGCAAGTTTTGCTTTTTCCTTTCTAATTTAGGTAACTTTTATTTCTTTTACTTGCCTAAAGCTCTGTATAGAACTTTCAACACAATGTTAAATGTTACAATGTGGAAACCGTGGGTATCCTTGCCTTGTTTCTATCTTAGAGGAAAAACTTTCACTCTTTCACCACTGAATGTGGTATTAGCTGTGGGTTTTTTCATATGCCCTTTATCGTGTTGAGGAAGCTTCATTCAATTCCTAGTTTTGTAAGTGTTTTCATCAAGAAGAGGTGCTGGAATTTGTCACATGCCTTTTTGTGTTATTTGAGATTATTATGTTTTCATCCTTCATTCTATTAATGTGAAATACTACATTAATTGATATTCTTATGTTGAACCATCCTGGCAAACATGAGATAAATCCCACTTGATTAAGGTGCATGATTATTTGAATATGCTGTTGGGTTCCTTTCCTAATATTTTGTTGAGGATTTTTGCATCCATATTAATGAGGAATATTGGTCTATAATTTTCTTTTCTTGTGGTATATTTATTTGGCTTTGTTATGAATTAATGTTGGCATCATAGAATAAGTTAGGAAGAATTCCCTCCTCTTCAATTATTTGAGAGTTTGAGCAGGATTGGTGTTAATTCTTCTTGGACTGCTTGATAAAATTCACCTGTGAAGCCATCTGGCTCTGAGATTTTCTTTGTGGGGAGGTTCTTGATGACTGATTCAATATCTTTGTTTGGTATTAGCCTGTTCAGATCTTCTATTTCCTCATGAGTCAGTGTAGGCAGATTGTGTGTTTCTAGGAACTTGTCCATTTCACCTAAGTTAATTAACTTGTTGGGGTAGAGTTGTTTCATAGTGTCCTCTTATAATCATTTTGTTTTGTTTGGAGTCAGTTGTAATACCCGCACTTTCATTTCTGATGTTAGTTGTTTCCATTCACTCTTTTTCTTTGTCAGTCTACCTTAAGGTTTGTAGAATTTATAGATCTTTTCAAAGAAATAACTTTAGTTTCATTTTTTCTCTATTTCAATTATCTTCACTCTGATCTTTATTATTTCCTTCCTTCTGCTCACTTTGGGTTGAGTTTGCTCTTCTTTTTCTAGAGTCTCCAGTGTTGAGGTTATGTCTCTGATTTGAGATCTTTCTTCTTTTTTAATATACACATTTAGAGCTTGTTCTCGTTTTTTAGCTGCCAGAATGCAATATACCAGAATGGAGAGACTCTGTGAATGTGAAAACCTTGTGTCTGATGCTCCTTTTATCTACCTTGTCAACAAAGGAGTAGAACATATGGAATAAAAATGAATAATAGGGGGAACAAATGTTAAAATAAATTCAGTTTGAAATGCTAGTGGTAAATGAAAGCGAGGGGTAAGGGGTATGGTATGTTATGTTTTCGTCTTCATTCACCTGAAGATATTTCCTGATTTCCCTCATAATTTCTTCTCTGATGTTTGGTTGCTTAAGACTGTGTTGTTTAATTTACACATTTTTGTGAATTTTCCAGTTCTTCTTTATTGATTCCTAGCTTCATTCCGTTGTGGTCAGAGAAGATACATTGTATAATTTCAATATATTGTAATTTATGAAGATATATGTCATGACCAAAAACATGTTCTAAACTGGCGATGACCTATGTGCACTAGATAAGAATGTATATTCTGCTGCTGGTAAGTGAACTGTTCTATATGTCTGTTAAGTCTGGCTGGTTTAGAGTATCTTTGCATGTTCTATTTCCTTATGGATCTTCTGTCAAGATGTTCTATTCATTATTGAAATTGATGTGTTACAGTCTCTTGCCATTAATGTATAATCTATTTCTCCCTTCAAAACTTTCAATATTTGCTGTAGATATTTTGGGGCTCTGCCATTAGGTGCATATATATTTATAATTGTTATGTGTTCTTATTGAATTTACCCCTTTATCACTATATAGTAACTTTCTTTGTCATTCATAACAGGTTTTGTTTTGTTTTGTCTGAATGCTGTATGGTGGGGTCACATTTCATTATTTTTCCATGTGAGTATCCCATTATTGCAGCACCATTTGTTGAATTTTTGTTTGTTTACTTCATTTGTTTTGCTTGTTCGTTTTTTAGGAACTGCATGGACCAGGAATCGAACCCTGGTCTCCCGCATGGCAGTCAAGAATTATACCACTGAACTACCCTTGTACCCCCTCATAACAGTTTTTGTTTGTTTGTTTGTTTGTTTGTTTTGTTATAGAACAGATTTTAACGTTTGGCTACATTCCACAATTTGTCATTTTTTCTTCTAGCTGCTCCAAGACACTGGAATCCAACAGAAATATCAATATAATGATTCTGCAGTCAAACTCATTTGTTAAATCCTATCTTCTCTGTTGTACTCCTCCTCTTTAAATAACATATATACATAAAAGCAATTTCAAAATACATCGCAACGGTTAGTTGCAGAACAGATTTCAGAGTTTGGTATGGTTTACAATTCCACAATTTTAGGTTCTTATTTCTAGCTGCTCTAAGGTACTCGAGGCTAAAGCATCCTTTTTTGTTGTTGTTGTTGAATAACCTCATAACAGTTTTGGACTTAAAGTCTATTTGAGCTGATATTGGTATAGCTATCTCACCTCCCTTTGGGTTATTATTTGCATGGTATATTTTTCTATCCTTTTACTTTGAAACTATTTGTGTCTTTGAATTTAAGGTGAGTCTCTTGTAAACAGCATATAGTTGCTTTTTATTTTCCTCATGGGCAAGCACCGAGAATCGAACCCAGATCTCCGGCATGGCAGGAGAGAACTCTGCTTGCTGAGCAACATGGCCCGCCCTATAGTTGCTTTTTAGAACAATCCATTCTGCTTTGTGGCAGAAATCGTGGCTAGAGATTTTAATCCATGTTCATTTAAAGTAACTACTGATAATGCAGGACTTCTGCCATTTTGCTATTTGCTCTTTATGTCTTGTTGCTTTTTTGTCCTTCAATTCTTCCTTAAATGTCCACTTTCATATTTATTTGATTTTTCGTAGTTTTGAAGTGCACCATTTTGAGTCCCTTTTCATTTCCTTCGGTACATAGTTTTCCAATTTTTTATGGTTACCATAGTGCTTAAATTTAGTGTCCTAAATCTCTAACAGTCTGGCTTCATTTGATATCAACTTAATTTCAATAGCATATACAAACATTCTTCCTATACTCCTCTGTCCCCACTCCTTTTTGTTGTACTTGTTAGAAGTCATGTCTTTATACAGTGTATATCCAAAACAATAAATTTGTCGTTAGTTTTATGCATTTGCATTTTAGAACCTGTAAGTTGTAAAAAGTGGAGTTACTTACTGAAAAATACAATATAATAATCTGGCCTTTACCAGACTGACTTTACTAGAGATCTTTCTTTCCTTATGCTGATTTGACCATCTTGTGTCCTTTCCTTTTGTTCTAGAATTCCCTTTGGCGTTGCTTGTGGTGACAAACTCCCTCAGCTTTTGCTTACCTGGGAATGTCTTTATCTTCCTCATTTTTGAAAGACAATCTCACTGAGTGTAAGTTGGAAGTTGTTTTCTTTCAGCACTTTAAACATTTTGTCCCACTGCCTTGTTGACTCCATGGTTTCTGATGAGAAATAGGAACTTAATGTTGTCGGGACTCCCTTGTACATAACATGTTGTTTATCTCTTGCAGTTTTCAGACCTCTCTTCTTGTCCTTGGCATGTGACAAATTGACTACCGTGTGTCTGGGTGTGATTTTTTTTTTTTAGTTTGTCCTTTTGGGGGGTTCATTGAGATTCTTAAATGTGTATATTCATGACTTTTATCAAATTTGTGGAGTTTTATGCCATCATTTCCTTGATTATTCCCCTTACACTTTGTCTCTTTCTTCTCCTTCTGGGATTCCCATAATGTATGCTTGATGGTCCCAAAGGAACAAGATAAAAATCCAGAAGCCATCAATGAAGAACACCAGACTTTGGGCATAACAGACAAAAACTTAAGTTTTTTTTTTTTTTAAAGAATTATATGCTTGATGGTACCCTACAGGTCTCTTAGTGTCTGTTTACTTTCTTGTTTGTTAGTTTGTTTGTTTTTGCATGGGCAGGTTCCAGTAATTGAACGCAGGCCTCTGGTATGGCAGGCAAGAACTCTGCCTGCCGAGCCACCATGGCCCACCCATGCTGTTTACTTTTATTTATTCTTTTTTCTTTCTGTTCCTTAGTCTGAGTCTGTGCTGATTTGAAAGGAAGTATGCCCCCTAGAAAAGCCATGTTTTAATCAAAATCCCATTTCATAAAGGTAGAATAATCCCTATTCAATACTGTATGTTTGAAACTGTAATCAGATCATCTCCCCAGATGATGTGATTTAGTCAAGAGTGGTTGTTAAACTGGATTAGGTGATGACATGTCTCCACCAATTATGGTGGGTCTTGATGGGTTTATTGGAGTCCTATAAAAGAGGAAACATTTTGGAGATTGGGAGATTCAGAGAGAGCAGAGAATGCTGCAGCACCACGAGGCAGAGAGTTCATGAGCCAGTGACCTTTGGAGATGAAGAAGGAAAATACCTCCAGGGGAGCTTCATGAAACCAGAAGCCAGGAGAGTAAGCTAGCAGATGACACTGTATTCACCATATGCCCTTCCAGAGAGAGAGGAACCCTGACCGTGTTCACCATGTGCTTTCTCACTTGAGAGAGAAACCCTGAACTTCATCGGCCTTCTTGAACCAAAGTATCTTTCCCTGGATGCCTTTGATTGGACATATCTATAGACTTGTTTTAATTGGGACATTTTCTCAGCCTTAGAACTGTAAACTAGCAACTTATTAAATTCCCCTTTTTAAAAGCCATTGTGTTTCTGGTATATTGCATTCTGGCAGCTGTTGTAAACTAGAACAGAGTCTCTTGATAGCATTTATTTCTTTTTGATATCCTTTAGTTTTTTCTCTATGTTTCATTTATCTCCTTGAGCATATAATTCTTCTTTAAAAAAAAACAAAACTTAAGTTTTTGTCTGTTATGCCCAAAGTCTGGTGTTCTTCATTGATGGCTTCTGGATTTTTATCTTGTTCCTTTAGATGGACCATCATTTTCTGTTTCTTTGTTTATCTTGTAATCTTTTTTTGCACACTGTATATTTTAACATTTTAATGTGTTAACTCTGGGATTTAGTCCCTAAGCTGTTCCTTAAGTTTCTATGCAACTTTGATATGACAGAGATTCCCTTGAGTGCCAGGATCTAACAAAAACAAACCAATGCAAAATATGTGTTTTACACTTTGCAGACTGGCTCTATGTTGGCAGGTGTGATCTTTCAGAGTTTAACCCTCCTTTCAAGAAGATCAGCCTGATGCAAAAGTGAAGTTCAAAATGCTAAAATAAATTTAGTTTAAATGTTAGTGATCAATGACAGCGAGGGGTAAGGGGTATGGTATGTATAACTTTTTTTTCTCTGTTATCATTTTATTTCTTTTTCTGTTATCTTTTTATTTCTTTTTCTAAATCGATGCAAATGTTCTAAGAAATGATGAATGTGCAACTAAGTGATGATATTGTGAATTACTGATTATGTATGTTTTATTTTGTTTCTTTATTTTTTTAATTAATAAATACATTTTTTTTTTAAAGTGAAGTTCAGGATCCTCATCTTCTTATCTAAGCCTGGGTCTTTGCCTGGGTTTGTGTGGCCTGGAGGCCTTAGTAATCCCCCCATTTACAGGCATCTGAGATTCCCCTCTATTCCCCAAGAAAAAGGTTCCCACCCACCCACCCATGTTCTCTATTGTACATCTTTGCCAAGGCTACCCTGACGTGGTTGATCCTACACTGCTTTAGAGGTCTGCAAGCTGCTCCTACCTGCCTGGCAAGTTCTGGGAAGGTGAGCCAGAGAAATGTTTCCTGGTTCAGTCTTTCGCGACCTTTCACCTCAGTCACTGACAGATTGGCATCGACACACAGACACCCCAGTAGGCAAACAGAGGTTACTCTGTTCCCTCCAGAACAGGGTCAGGGACCCACAATGGGAGTGCAAGCTTGCTCACCACCATGCCAGGGAGGGGCCAGCAAAGGCGCCACGTGTTTCTATTTTTAAAGCTGCACATTCTTAACTCAGTACTCGCCCATTTTCTGCAACCCTTTAACTGTTTTCCAGAATTTTGAGGAAGAGGGCTCTGTCAGTTTTTGCTAGTTGTTCAAAGATTCTTTGGGGGAAATGGTACCCTGGAGCTTCTTTCACCCCCGTCTTGTTGACTGGAAATCATATGTGTGTTTTTTTTAAGCCATTAAGTTTGTGGTGATTTTTAATGTGGCAATAGAAAACTTAAAATAGAAAAAAATAATAGAAACAAAATAAACAATAGAAAAAAATAAAATTGTTTTGTTCATTGCTATATCGCAAGCGCTTAGAAGGTCCAGCCTATAGTAGATGCTCAACAAATATTTGTTAATGAATATATTGTTCTAGAAAAGGAAAACAGAAGAGCGTGGATGGTAATGTTATAGTATGATACCAGTAGGGTATGTGTATGTGGGTGTGTCTTTGTATGTATCTGCATAGATAGAGAATATTTCTAGAAGGGCATAAAGAAACTGACAGAAGTCTGGAGAGGGAATATAGGGTATTGAGAATTCATGAAGGAGAGAGACATTCATTTCACTTTGTACTCTTCTGAACTTTCTTTTTTTCCTCTGTAAATGAATTACTTAAATACACACACATGCCAAAACAAAATAGCACCCATGACTTGAAATTCTAAAGATTTCCAGAGTAAAATCCCTTTCTCGGCACTTATTCCTTTGTTCAGTGCTCTGTCCTCTTTTAGCCTGCAAGGCCGACTCTGTCATTCACTTCCACCCAGATCCCTGCCAGAATATTTTCTGGTGGACATCTTCACTAAAGAATAGCCACCAAAGGAATGAAATATATTTTGGACTGGCATATTGTGCTTTGACTGTCTCACAAAAAGCAAGCAGGCAAATTTTGTCTCCAGACCTGTGTAAGTCAAGTCTCAAGGGCCTTTTCTAAAGTAAAATCCAAGACAAAGATATCAAGCTTTTTCCTTATTGTCATTGTGGAGCCAGACTAGCAGGCGATTCATTCTAGAAGAATTTGAATAATACAAATCACTAGTGATACAAGTCACCTATAAATAGGCTTATAAAAGTGGCCCAGATAATGGGGAACTAAGCAATTTCCATATTGGTTTGGCTGAGGTGAAAAAGCCAACTAAAATTTTGCAGGCTGAGGGCAAATGGACAGAACCTGTTACACAATGAAGAAGAGTGAGGCCGAGAGAACAGCAAACTGCTCTGGCCATGTACCTCATGCCAAAAGGAGCAACTGCCATGTTTGTCACTTTAAAAATTTTTACCCCTGCACGGGCCACGGTGGCTCAGCAGGCAGAGTTCTCGCCTGCCATACCGGAGACCTGGGTTCAATTTCTGGTGCCTGCCCATGCAAAACAACAACCACAACCACAACCACAACCACAACAACAACAAAAAAACAGCCTTTCACCCCACCCTATCATTTCATTTTAGTGGAACCATTTCAAATTTGTAGTCCCTGATCTGTTTTGAAATTAACCTATGTACAAACTTAAAATATACAAGATGCCTCTTCTTCTAGGGCTAGATAGAGGATTCCAATATAGTGAGTGGGTTGTTACTGTGAGTACATCTCACTCAGCCTCAGTAATTAGCGAGAGACTATGACCACAGCAAGACAAGGTGATTGACCTTGTTCAAAGTTCTAAAACTGGACCTGAAACACACAACCATAATTGATGTTCAATGATTAATCAACATTTGTGAATGAATGGCTAAAAATCAGTGAGCTATAAGATTATCACGTCCTCCTAGATTCTGAAATCATATCTAGTGTTCTATATGAGTGAGTGTGAGAGTGTGTGTGTCTATGGAAAACATTTCAATTCCTCACGGCTGACACAATGTGACAGTCACCTGATCGTTCAATCAAGTCAGGTCACACATCTTGTCTATATGGCCCCGAGACCATGACTTCAATTCCTGTGAAGGTCAAAAGCTGTGTTCCATCTCTTGACCAAAATAACATTCTTTCCAAGAAATGTTTGGGTATTTGATTAAATTTTATCTTTGCCATTCATTCATTCATTCTTTCTACCAACATATAATATGGAGATATAAAGAGGCATGAAAGCTGGTGGTGTCACTCAAAGTCCATGGCCCATGGGTGTGTGGGTGTGTTTTCTAATCAGGATGTTTCACTGTAGCCAAATCCTCTTAATTGGTTGGTTCCTGGAAGACAGGCATGATAGCTAATTCAAATGGGAACCTGGAAGCCCTGGGAACACAGCCTCAGACTCCCAAGTGATGAGGAAGAGGAAAGAAAAATGGGCGAGAATAACCTAACTCAACATATTTTAAACAACAAAAAATGCACATTCTCCTCACCCCCACCCACTGTCTAATAGTGCTGCCACATGTAATGACCACTTCTGTTCTAAACCTGTTCAAATCTATTTCACATCATGACCAGGTGGTTGGGAAAACTATTATTCCAGTGGAAGCTTATGTCCACATATACTATAATAATCATATTATATTGCATTACTTTAAATTATATATAGTATTATTACATATATTACTATATTACATATAATGTACTATTATATGTATATATATGATATTATACTATATATAATAGTACATTATTTTAAATAATCTATAGTTCATTTTCCTGAATCACTACAAAATAAATATTTTAGTGCCACATATGAGAAACCACAAAATGATGATCTCTTACCTTTTACATTCCTTTATAGCCACTTCTACCCATGAAATATGAAGGAAATGGAAGGGGAATAAGAAAGTTGCTTGAAACTAGAAATGTACCAGCGCTCAACTAATACCACAGCTGAGGTTTCCAAAGATGGAGAGGAAGGGTAAAGAATCCACTCATCAAATGCCCGCCAAATATTTTGGACAATCTCAACTTCAGTCACATGTTAAAATTAGGTACCATCTTGTGTGTATCAGGTTGACAAAGATTAAGTAATGTGATAATACCCAGTGCTGGTGAAGCCGAAGGAGAGACGAGTCTTGCTCCACTTTATATGGAAGAGTCAAGTGGAGTAAAATCTTTGTAGGATAATTTTAGTCCTATCAAATTAAAAATGCTTATGTCCTTTGATCTAGTAAATCCAGTTTTAGGTATTTATCCTGCCTATATGCTCAAATCTTTGCACAATGATCTTTAAATTTGAATGTTTAAAGTTGCATTGCCAGCAGTAACCAAGAACTGTGATCAACCTACACATCCACCAATGCGGGCCTAGTTAAATGAAGATATATTCAGTCAAAAAAATATTCTATGCAACAGCTAAAATGAATGTATCAGCACTAAGCATGTGGCTATGGAGAACTCACTAAAATATATCATTAGGTGGAAAAAGCAAGGTGCAGATTAGAGTATAGAGTATAATCCAATTTCTGTTAAAAAAAAAAAAAGTATAAGCACCAATATTTTTGCAAGAGCCTTTGGCAGTCATTGGCCGTGGAGGAGGGACTTCGAGGGAGGAGAGATGGTGTCTTCCTTACACCTTTGTACCATCTACTTTGCTCATCCCCACCTCTGTGTGGAAGTATTATTTTTATAACAATATTATTTAAAAAGAATCGATGAACAGATATGAGTGTTTTCTGTCTTGACCAGGGTTTGCAGCTGGAGGTAGTTGGAGAGGATGGTTTGTCCACTACGTCAGAGTTAGCATCTGGCTGGAAAGGTCCACCTCAGGCATCATGTTTAAATGCTGCTTTTTATCAGGTTTAAGTATTTAATTACAAATCATGAGTGAGGCTTTCTTTTACTACAGTCTCGCATTGAAAATGGGTGTTATTTATCTTAATTAAAGCTGTAATTTGGGTTTATCGATATATTTTGTCTTGGGTTCTGCTGAGATGTCCTGTATAAAATGGACACCCCAATGTTCTTGGCTTAGAACTGAACTGAAACAGTTTGTATCTCAGAAGACTGTACGTACTCTGTTGATACTACTGATACCCTTAGACAAAATAGATAGGAAGCACTAAGTAGCAATTATCCTAACTTAAGAGATTGCTTATTTCTTCAAAAATTAACTATTGAGTTCCTACTAGGGACACTGAGAGTTTAACAATGAACAGAACACACAAAACATAGTCCCTGCCTATGGGACAGACAATACAAAGAAATTATATATATACACACACACACACATGCACACACATTTAGATACACTACATATGTGCATACTACAAACATGTAGCACCTTTTAAAAATATAGATGTGCATTTATTCTGTTACTTTCTTTTCATGCTGCCATCTTAGAGATTTCTCACTGTGGGTGTGTATAGATTTACTGGCTTCCTTTTTTTTTTTACTTGTATACTGTATGGCAGGGTCACATTTCATTATTTTTCTATGTGAGTTTTCCATTATTGCAGCATTTTTTGTTGAACTTTTTTGTTTTTGCTTGTTTCTTTGTTTTTTGGGAAGTGCATTGACCACGAATCAAATCTGGGTCTCCCACATGGCAGGCGAGAATTCTACCACTGAACCACCCTTTGCACACTCCAACTGGCCTCCTTTTAACTCTATACAGATTTACATAGTATTACTGTAGTAGTTAGGTTCAGTGTCAACTTGGCCAGGTGAAGGTGCCTAGTTTTGTTGCTGTGGACATGAGCCAATGGCATGTGAAGCTCATCTGTTGCTGATTACATCTGCAGTCGGCTAGGAGGCATGCCTGCTGCAATCAAGGAATGATGCTTGATTTAGTTGGCTGGAAGCTTAAATGAGAGAGCTCAACATAGCACAGCCCAAGCAGCTCAGCATATCTCATCTCAGCACTTACAGCTCAGCCCAGGCCTTTGGAGATGTAGAAAGGAATCACCCCGGGGAAAGTTGTTGGAACCCAGAGGCCTGGAGAGAAGGCCAGCAGAGATCGTCCTATGCCTTCCCATGTAAGAGAGAACCTCAGTTGAGTTAGCTGCCTTTCCTCTGAAGAACTGTACGTTTTTAACTAAATAAATCCCCTTTTATTGAAAGCCAATCCATCTCTGGTGTGTTGCATTCTGGCATCTTTGGCAGACTTAAACAATTACCATACTATAGTTCTTTAACCAGACCTTTAGGGATGGACATGTGGTAGTTTGAAATCTTTTGCTATTATAAATACTGCGGTAAGAATATTCTTGTAGAAGTTCATGCCACTCTACGATTTAAAAGCAGGTATTTTAATAATAACTTTATTTTTACTTTTTAATGAATTAATCCCCAGAGGCTGTCCAAGAAATCATTAAGGTTCTCCTGTGACAGATGCAGAAATAGTGGCACAGTTTGTATAAGCAAGTTTCTACACATTTTCTTACCTGTCTCTCCCATTTAAAATGGATGGTTTTTATTTTTAATACAGTTTCATTGAGATTTATTCACACACAATTAAACCGGAAGTATACAATCACTGGCTCACAGTATCATCACATAGGTGTGCATACAACCCCATGATCAATTTTAGAACATTCTCATTACTCCAGAAAAGAAATAAAAATAAAAAAGGAAACTGAAATTCTCCCATACCCCTAAACCCCTGTTCTACTTTGCTAGCTGCCAAATGCAATATACCAGAAACAGAATGGATTTTAAAAAGGGGAATTTAATAAGTTGCTAGTTTACAGTTCTAAGGCCGTGAAAATCTCCATATTAAAGCAGGTCTATAAAAATGTCCAAACCAAGAGACATCAAGGTTACCTTCACTCAAGAAAGGCCGATGAGTTCAGTGCTTCTCTCTCAACTGGCAAAGCACGTGTCGAACATGACAACATCTGCTAGCTTTCTCTCCCGGCTTCTTGCTTCATGAAGCAACCCCCGTGGTGCTCTCTTTCTTCATCTCCAAAGGTTGCTGGCTGGTAGACTCTGAGGTTCTCTCAGCCTGGTAGCTCTGCTCAGCTTTGCTGTGACTTTCTCGTGGCTGTTGTCATTCTCTGCTCTCTCAGAATCTCTCTTTTACAGGATTCCAGTAAACTAATCAAGACCCATGTAGAATGGGTGGAGATATGTCTCCATCTAATCAAGTTGAATGCCCACAATTGATTGAGTCACACCTCTTGAGATAATCTAATCAAGTTTCCAATCTATAGTGCTGAATAGAGATTAGAAGAAATTTTTGCTCCCAAAAGCTTGATTAGGATTAATATATGGCTTTTCTAGGGTACACAAATCCTTTCAAACTGGCACACACACACCCCTATACCGACCCATAGTATTGGTGTGGTACATGCTGATGAAACAGTATTAAAATATCGTTAGTCCATAGTTTGCAATACGTACATTTTCCCCCATATACCCCTCTATTATCAACTCCTTGTAATAGTATCATACATTTGTTCTCATTCATGAAAGAACTTTTTTATATTTGTACAGTTAATCATGGGCGTTGTCCACCACAGGATTCACTGTGTCATACATTCCCATATTTTAACCTCCAACTTTCCTTCTGGTGACATACATGACTCTAAACTTCCCCTTTCCATTGCACTCACACACCTTTCTGTATTGTTAATATTCTAACAAATAACCTGCTACCATCACCTCTGTCCATTTCCAAATGTTTAAGTTCACCCTAAACAGTCTGCACATGTTAAGCAACTGCTCCCCACTGTTTAGCCTCTCCTATATCCTGGAAACCTATATTCTGTGTTTTATGTCTGTGAATTTGCATATTATAATTAATTCATATCAGTGAGATCATACAATATTTATCCTTTTGTGTCTGACTTATTTCAGTCAATATAATGTCCTCAATTCATCCATGTTGTCACGTGCTTCAGGACTCCAATCCTTCTTTCTGCTGAATAATATTATAATGGGTAGTTTTTCCAACTAAGGTAAACTGCTCCAGAATCTCATTTTTTTTCTCATTCCTGTTAGCAAGGTCTTATCAACTGGCTTTTCAATTGCAATTTCACAGGTAGTTTGACAAATAAAAAATTAGCCAAGAAGTTAAGTTGTTTGGCTCACAGAACACACTAGCAATTTTGAGTTTTAGGGTGAAAGATTCATCTCATGAATTTCCTTCCCATGTAATACATTTCCCCCCAGTTCAAATAGTTATACTGTACTGATCCTAAGTAAATCCAAATGCATTTAACTCATTACCAAATTAACTTCTATTTAATAGAGATTTGGACTGACAAGCAATTTTTGATACCTGCAGAAACAAATTAATTTGACAAATGGAGTCAAGAATCATCTTCTATCCTAAGGCAAGAAATCGAAGACCATGGCTCTGCCTTTTGACTAGAGCCACTCCACAGGTGTGGCTAATGCACAAAACTCTTACATAGCCAGAATGTAAATTTATGAACTTAAAAATACCTTAACTTTAAAAATGTTTTTTTCTAAAACACAATTCAAATACGTCTTGCTTTGGTTTGGCTTTTCTAAGAAGCAGACACTGCGTCAAGGTTTCAAGTGCAAGTAGTTTGTTTGGGAGGTGGTTCCAGGAAACACCAGTGGACAATGGGGAAGCCAGACAGCGAAGGGGAGGCAGCAGTAAAGCATTTGTTTTCAAGCAGGATACCAGCATGGGGAGGTAACCCTTAGTCCTGCTAGACACCTCTGGGGCCCAGTGCAGAGCCCACTCCTCAGTGTCCTCCCACCCAAGGGGTAGGACAACTGAGTATTGATACACCTACTGATGGAGCGATGAGGGGGCAGGATTTGCTAATGCTGCCAGAAAGCAGTATACCAGAAATGGAATGGATTTTTATCAAGGGAATTTATTATTTACCAGTTACAATTGTAAGGCTGTGAAAATGTCCAAATTAAGGCACCAACAAGAGGTTACCTTCACTCAAGGAAGGCTGAGGCCGTCCAGGACACTGCTGTCAGCTGGGAAAGCATGTGGCTAGCATCTGCTGGTTTCTTCCTTCTGGGCTCAATTGCTTTCAGCCTCTGTTTTCTTGTGGGGGGTTCCTCACTTGGTATCTGTGGGCCTTCACTTAGCTCCTCGGGGACACAACTCTGGGTTCTGGCTTGCTTAGCATCTCATGGGAAGACACATGGTGATGTCTGCTGGACTCTGCATTCCAGATGTCTGGGTCTCATTTTGGCTCTGTCGCTTCTGTTCTCCAAGCATCTGCCTTGGCTCTGAATTTTTTCCAAAGTGTTTCCTCTTTTAAAGGACTCCAGTAAGCTAATCAAGACCCACCCTGAATAGGGGGAGCCACCTCTCTGTGGAGATAATTCAATCAAAAGGGTTTCCACCATACAATATTGAATCAGAATTAACGGACATGGCTTTTCTGGGGTACATGACACTTTCAAACTAGCACAAAGGGATATACCCATTCCCTGTACTTTGAACTTATCTGGGGGATGGAGGATCTGGTGGTCAAGGAAAGCCCTCAAGCAAGGAAATGTGGGGTTGCAGCTGGAAGTCAGGCTGGGGTGCACAAAAGTGGCATGGAGGGTGCACGGGTTGTTCAGTGGTAGGATGCTTGCCTGCCATGCAGGAGACCCCGGTTTGATCCCGGCCCATACACCCCCAAAATAATAATAAAATAAAAAATAAGCATGACTGCTTAAAAAAAAAAAAGTGGTACAGTGAAGACATCTGTTGCATCTCTCTTTCTGAAACTTCTAGTTAGGATTAATTGCCTCCTTTTTCCTGACCCTTCCAGGTTTTATGCAACTACCCATGTTATTACACATCTCACAAGGCTCATGGGCCTCTCACTGTCTGGAGTTAGTCTGCAAGCCCTTGGAAAGCAGGAAGGAACAGTGCTTTCTAACCTCTCAGCACCAACGTAGATAAAGCATGGTAAGCGCTGAATAACCTGCGGCCTCCAGATCCCCCGTTCTCTCTTAAGTGCCCATTAAAAAGTACACAGAATACTGGAGGAGAAAAGGCCCCCAAAACAGTATTAAGATATACGAAAAAATTGAAATATGGACTGTAAGGTTTATATCAATGTTAAATTTCTTAAGCTTGATAACTGCACTTAAGATGGCTAAAAAAGTGAATATTCTTGTTCTTAGGAAGTGTACATGGAAGTATGGTGTTCAGGAGCATAACATATGCAACCTACTATCAAATATTAAGAAAATAGATCCATAGATGATAGCTAGATAGAATGATACAGGAAATGTAGCAAAATGTTAAAAGTTGATGGATCTGGGTATCTGAGTGTACATTGGAGTTCTTTGTATGGTTTTATATTATTTTTGCAACTGTCCTATAAAGCTTGAAGTTATCTCACAATAAAAAGTTGTTTGTTTTTATTTTTAAAAGGCAACCAGAAAATCTAGAACACAGGAGATTGTTGTTTTCAGTTTTCTGGTTATTACTTTTCTTTCCAAGTGCAAATGAAAGAAAAATTCAATTGTTGGCTTAAAAATATAATATTCTATATAAGTATATATGTCAGCTGATGATAAGTACTAAAAGAAGAAAAATATAGATGGTATATGGGATGTGCTATTTTAGATGGGGAATCAGGACAGGTTCTCTGATAGAGGCAGTAATATATACATGTGCACACACAGAAAAATGTTTTTTTACCCTTTAGTCACTCAAGTTCCAGACCCTTATTGTACATAGATAGTCACACAAGTACTAGAATATTCACTGCAGCATTGTTTATAGTAGCAAAAGACTGGGAAAATTGAGACACCCATTTATTTGAAAAACATTTGTATGACATTTGATATGTGCCAGGCACTGAAAAATTATTAACTCACTTATCTTCAACAACCAACTTATGAGAAAACTGAAACACGGAAATTAAATCATTGTGTAAGTTAATAGTGAAGAAGTGGCAGAATCAGAATTCGAACCCAGTTCTATCTGGCTCCAGAATCGGAGCTCTTGTGTCTGACTCCGTGCTGCCTCTCTAAGGTGGGACTGGTTAAATAAATTCCAGTCCTTCAGTGGAATTCCATCAAACTGCTACAAAGAATGGAGCAGTTCTATATAGACTGATTTGGAAATATCTCTAAGATACAATATTAACTAATATCAAAAAGCATGGAAAGTACAACTACAGTTTGTATACAAAATAGGAAACACATGTATATGCACTTTATTATACAAAGAATATTCCTAGAAGGATACACCCAAAACAGGGAGGGGCACTTTTGTGGAGAAGAACTGGAAAACAGAGAAAAATTTTTCATGAACTATCTCCCGGTATTTTAATTGTTTAACATGTCTGTGTACTACCTATCTTATCAATATAACTTTGAAAAAAATAGAGAGGAAGATAACTCCTTTCAACAGAGCAAAAGAAAATGTCATCTGAATTTCTCAGAACTTTAGTTGAGTTTATGATTCAAGCTCAAAGTGAAAGACAAGGTTTAAATACTGATATAGTAAAGGTAGCAAAATTGGTGGATCTGGGTATCTGCAGAGGTGGGTGGGGAGACTTTAGAGTTCTCTTTATGGGGCTTGTTTTAATTTAGTAACTGTAAGTTTGAAATTATTTCAAAATAAAATGTTTAAAAAATGTAAATAAAAACAAATCAGGTAGTGTGATTCCTCTTTGTTCTTTAAGAAGATTTTTTAAATTAATTTTTAATTAAAAAAAATATGACAAGAAACACCCAAACATTTTTAACATATGATCATTATGTTCTACATATATAATCAGTAATTCATATCATCATACAGTTGCATATTCATCATCACGATCATTTCTTAGAATATTTGCATAAATTTAGAAAAAGAAATAAAAAGACAACAGAAAAAAATTCATACATACCATACCCCTTACCCCTCCCTTTCATTGATCACTAGCATTTCAATCTAAGTTTATTTTAACATTTGTTCCCCCTATTATTTATTTTTATTCCATATGTTCTACTGGTTTGTTGACAAGGCAGATAAAAGGAGCATCAGACACAAGGTTTTCACAATCACACAGTCACATTGTGAAAGCTGTATCATATACAATCACCTTCAAGAAACATGGCTATTGGAACACAGCTCTACATTTTCAGGCAGTTCCCTCCAGTCCCTTTGTTCTAGTTTGCTAGCTGCCAGAATGCAATATACCAGAAACGGAATGGCTTTTAAAAGGGAGAATTTAATGAGTTGCTAGTTTACAGTTCTAAGGCCAAGAGAATGTCCCAATTAAAGCAAGTCTATAGAAATGTCCAATCTAAGGCATCCAGGGAAAGATACCTTGGTTCAAGAAAGCCGATGAAGTTCAGGATTTCTCTCTCAAGTGAGAGGGCACATGGCGAACACAGTCAGGGCTTCTCTCTCTCAGCTGGAAGGAAACATGGCGAAGACGGCATCATCTGCTAGCTTTCTCTCTTGGTTTCCTGCTTCATGAAGCTCCCTGGGAGGCATTTTCCTTCTTCATCTCCAAAGGTCTCTAGCTGTTGGACTCTCTGCTTCATTGTGCTGCTCTCTCTGAATCTCTCCCTCCAAAATGTTTCCTCTTTTATAGGACTCCAGTAAACCAATCTAGACCCACCCAAATGGGTGGAGACATGTCGTCACCTAATCCAGTTTAACAATCACTCGACTAAATCACATCATTCAGGGAGATGATCCAATCACAGTTTCAAACATACAATATTGTACAGGAATTATTCTACCTTTATGAAATGGGATTTTGATTAAAACATGACTTTTCTAGGGGGCATACTTTCTTTCAAACCAGCACACTCTCCATTACATCTTTTTTTTTTTTAATTAAAAAAAATTTTTTTAAATACCAAAAAAACACCAAACAAATGCAAACATTCCTATTTTGGTCATTCCATTCTACATATATAATTAGTAATTCACAATATCATCACATAGTTGCATATTCATCATCATGATCATTTCTTGGAACATTTGCATCTATTCAGACAAAGAAATAAAATGAAAACAGAAAAAAAACTTATACTATACTCCTTACCCCTTTCTTTCACTGATCACTAGCATTTCAAACTAAATTTATTTTAACATTTGTTCTCATTATTTATTTTTATTCCATATGGTCTACTTGTCTGTTGACAAGGTAGATAAAAGGAGCATCAGACACAAGGTTTTCACTATTAGTCACACTGTGAAAGCTATATCATTATACAATCATCTTCAAGAAACATGGCTACTGGAACACAGCTCTACATTTTCAGGCAGTTCCCTCCAGCCTCTCCACTACATCTTGATTAACAAGGTGATATCTATTTATTGCATAAGAATAACCTCCAGGATAACCTTTCGACTCTGTTTGGAATCTCTCAGACATTGACACTTTGTCTCGTTTCACTCTTCCCCCTTTTGGTCGAGAGGTTTTCTCAATCTCTTCTTGCTGAGTCAGCTCATTCTAGGGTTTTACTCAATCCCTTGATGCTGAGTCTCAGCTCATTCCAGGATTTCTGTCCCAAGAAGGTCCACACTCCTGGGAATCATGTCCCATGTAGACAGGGGGAGGGCAGTGAGTTTGCTTGTTGTGTTGGCTGGAGAGAGAAGCCACATCTGAGCAACAAAAGAGGTTCTCTTGGGGGTGACTCTTAGGCCTAATTTTAAGTAGACTTGACCTATCCTTTGTGGGGTTAAGTTTCATATGAATAAACCACAAGATTGGGGGCTCAGCCTATAGCTTTGGTTGTCCGCACTGCTTGAGACAATATCAAGAATTCAACTTGGGAAAGTTGAATTTCCCCCTTTCTCACCATTCCCCAAAGGGGACTTTGCAAATACTTTTTTATTCACTGTTCAAATCACTCTGGGATTCATCGGGG
This sequence comes from Tamandua tetradactyla, assembly GCF_023851605.1. NCBI lineage: Eukaryota > Metazoa > Chordata > Mammalia > Pilosa > Myrmecophagidae > Tamandua > Tamandua tetradactyla. The sequence goes on along the minus strand of NC_135342.1, from coordinate 43,960,952 downwards.
CATCACTCTGGACAAACCAACAAAATCTCATGTCCTACTCAAGGTTCCATGTACTTATGGTGTTCAATTAAGCTGTCTATATAAGTTATATTAGGAAATGCACTAGTCAAAATATAACTTTTGTACCAAATAAACATTTCTTGCTTTAATCTCACACATAAGTTGAAATTTTAAAATATTAATTACCATTTATTTTCAGCACCCTGCAGTAATGACATTCCTTTGTTCTTCCTCATGCAAAAACAATTTTTTAAATTTGTACATTTAGTCACTATTATTATACACTCTAGGTATTCCTAGATTATACCATCTCAGTCTTTATCATTAAGAAGATGTTTTGGTGAACAGCCTGGTATTACATATTTGAATGTGGTTAAAACGGGAAATTTTAGATTGTAAATATGTTACTAGGATAAAAATTAAAAAAAAACAAACAAACATAAGACTGTGCAACAGAAACAGTGAATCTTAATGTAAACCATGGACTATAGTTAATAGTACAATTACTAAAATGTTCTTTCATGAGTTGTAACAAATATACCACATTTATGGAAGGTGTTAATAATAGGGTGGCACATGGGAACTCTGTATTTTATGCATGAATTTTCCATAAACCTACAACTTCTCTAATAAAAAAAAGGATAATTGAAAAATGCTTTGGATAGTCTAAGACTTTTTCTTTTCCATATATATTTTAGAATCAGCTTGTCAATTTCTATGAAAAAAAACGTTTCTTTTAACATTTTTTATTGTAAAATATATCAAAGCAAGGAAAGAAAAAAGTAATAATTTTCAAAGCACACTTCAACAAGCAGTTACAGAACAGATCCCAGAGTTTGTCATGGGCTACTGTTCCACCATTTCAGATTTTTCCTTCTAGCTGCCTTGTAACACTGGAAGCTAGAAGGAATATTAATATAATGACTCAGCAGTTAAAACTCTTCTGCCAAATTCTTGCCTCTCTTATACTTACTCCTTCTCCTTTGATCCTTCTCCCAATCTATAGCGATCTTTGGGCAATGCCCATTCTGACTTTTACATATTGAGTAGGTGTGTCTACACTTAAAGTTGATAATCTTGGATAAGTTGGTCCCTCTGGGTGTCAGGACCCATCTGATACAGAAACCCTCTGGGAATTACAGGTTCCAGGAAAGCAAACAGTGCATGAAACCCCTATTGAGTCTCACTCAAGCCCTAAGTGTTCTCAAGAGTCAACAGGAGTGATATTGATCGGGGTCTAGCAAACCAGGGCAATCAGCTCTATCTAACTGAAACTTGCACAAGAGCAGTCTCCAGAACAGTCTCTGGACGCCTGGCTACCGTCGCCTTATTTTATTATACCTTTCCTCATCTCCTTGCTTTAGAAGGCACTGTAGATCCCATGGCACCAGGACCAAAGTCATCCCTGGAGCTATGTCCCACAGCATAGCTCATCCCTGAATGTCATGTCCCACGCAGGACAGAGGGCGATGAATTTCCTTGCAGAGTTGGACCTAGAGAGAGAGAGGCAACACCCAAGCAACTAAGAGGTTTCCTGGAAGCAGTTCCTATGCCTCAAAACAGGCAGTCTTAGCTTCTCCCTCACAGAAACAAGCCTCACAAGGACAAGTCCGCAAACCATGGGTCTGGCTCATTTTTGGGGGGCATTTCCAATGATCCTGCTGCTGTTTTTTAATGGGATTATCCTGAATCTATACATAATTTAGGGAGACATGCCATCTTCCAATTCATGAACATGGTATATTTCTCCATTTATTTAGGTTTTTGTCATTTTCTCTCAACGTTTTATAGTTTTTGATGTACAGATCTTGAATATCTTGTATTAAGTTTATTCTTAAGTATATTTTTGATAGTTTTATAAGTAGAATTGTTATATTAATTTCTTTTGGGGGTTATTCATTGCTAGTATATAGAAATATCAGATTTGCACATTGACCTTGAGTCTTATGACCTTGCTAAATTCACTTACTAGTTCTAGTAGCTTTTTGAATGTTCCTTAGCATTTTCTACATGCACAATCGCATCAATTGCAAGTCAAGGCAATTTTATTTCTTCACCTTCATTAACACAACACTGATCAGAACCAACACTGTCTGTTCTAGTTTGCTAGCTGCCAGAATGCAATATACCAGAAACAGAATGGCTTTTAAAAGGGAGAATTTAGTAAGTTGCTAGTTTACAGTTTTAAGGCCAAGAAAATGTCCCAATTAAAGCAAGTCTATAGAAATGTCCAATCTAAGGCATCCAGGGAAAGATACCTTGGTTCAAGAAAGCTGATGAAGTTCAGGGTTTCTCTCTCAAGTGAGAAGGCACATGGTGAACACAGTCAGGGCTTCTCTCTCAGCTGGAAGGGCACATGGTGAACATGGCATCATCTGCTAGATTTCTCTCCTGGCTTCCAGTTTCATGAAGCTCCCCGGGAGGCGTTTTCCTTCTTTATCTCCAAAGGTTGCTGGCTCTCGTGGACTCTCTGCTTTGTGGTGCTGCAACATTCTCTGCTCTCTCCAAATTTCCCATTCTCCAAAATGTTTCCTCTTTTATAGGACTCCAATAAACCAATCAAGACCCACCCAAATGGGTGGAGACACATCTCTCCTAATCCAGTTTAACAACCACTCTTGAATGGGAGATGATCTAACTGCAGATTCAAACACACAGTATTGAATAGGGATTATTCTGCCATTTTACAAAATGGGATTTTGATTAAAACATGGCTTTTCTAGGGTCCATGCATCCATACACACTATCTCCCAAACTACCTCAATAGTCTCCTAACTAGTCAGTCCACCTGCTTCTCTTCTGGCTCATCTCTAATAGTTTCTTTACACTGTAGCCAGGAGAGAGGTTTTTAAAATGTAAGCCTGATAATATCATCCCTTTCCTTCCTCCATCCTTACTGCCTAAAAAATGTTTTAAGGACTTCATTTCCTGACAGCTCTTAGGATAAAGATGTGACATCTAAACAGGGCTTACAAAGCCCTGGTGGTCCGCTCCAGTCTGCCTCACTGGTCACACCTTCTATACACTCTCAGTAACCTGGAACTTTCTGTGGCCTTCTCATTCTCGTCCTGCTTCCCCTGGCCCGAGGCTCTTTGCACATGCTATTCTTTCTTCTTGGAAACTAATACCATGATTCTTCTTCATTCAGTTACTACCACTATCACTTCTCTAAGAACACCTGCTCTGGCCCCCCTAAAAAGTATAAAATGAAAAGAAACACAAGGCATAAAAATTGGAAAGGAAGTAGTAAAATTCTATTTGCAGATGATACGATACTATTTGTCGAAAACCCCGAAAAATCCACAGCAAAACTACTAGAGCTAATAAATGAGTACAGTAAAGTGGCAAGTTACAAGATCAACACTCAAAAATCTGTAGTGTTTCTATACGCTAGTAATGAACAGTCTGAGGGGGAAATCAAGAAAAGAATTCCATTTACAATTGCAACCAAAAGAACAAAATATTTAGGAATAAATTTAACTAAATAGACAAAAGACCTATACAAAGAAAACTACAAGAAATTGTTAAAAGAAATCACAGAAGACCTAAGTAGATGGAAGAGCATACAGTGTTCATGGACTGGAAGACTAAGTATAGTAAAGATGTCACCTAAATTGATTTACAGATTCAATGCAATACCAATTAAAATTCCAACGACTTACTTTTCAGAAATAGAAAAACCAATAACCAAATTTATCTGGAAGGGTAGGGTGCCCCAAATAGCTAAAAGTATCCTGAGAAAAAAAATGAAGTCAGAGGTCTCACGCTATCTGATTTTAGGGCATATTATGAAGTTATAGTGGTCAAAATAGCATGGTACTGACATAAAGATAGATATACTGACCAATGGAATAGAACAGAGTGTTCAGATATAGACTCTCTCATCTATGGACAACTGATCTTTGATAAGGCAGTCAAGCCAATTCATCTGGGACAGAACAGTCTTAAATGGTGCCTAGAGAACTGGATATCCATATGCAAAAGAATGAAAGAGGACCCATATCTCACACCCTATGCAAAGATTAATTCAAAATGGATCAAAGACCTAAATATTAGATCTAAGACCAAAAAACTGTTAGAAGAAAATGGAGGGAAATATCTTATAAATCTTATAATAGGAGGCAGTTTCCTAGACCTTACACCCAAAGCAAGTGCACTGAAGAAACAAAGAAAGAAATGGGAACTTCTCAAAATTAAACACTGTGCACATGAAAGAACTCTGTCAAGAAAGTAAAAAGACAGCCTACACAATGGGAAACAATATTTGGAAATGATATATCAGATAAAGGTCTAGTAACCAGAATTTATAAAGAGATTGTTCAACTCAACAACAAAAAGACAGCCAACCCAATTACCAAATGGGCAAAAGACTTGAACAGACACTTCTCCAAAGAGGAAATACAAATGGCCAAAAGGCACATGAAGAGATGCTCAACTTCCCTGGCTATTAGAGAAATGCAAACCAAAACCACAATGAGATATCATCTCACATCCACCAGAATGGCCATTATCAATAAAACAGAAAATGACAAATGTTGGAGAGGACATGGAGAAAGAGGCACACTTATCCATTGTTTGTGGGAATGTCAAATGGTACAACCGCTGTGGAAGGCAGTTTGTCGGTTCCTCAAAAACCTAAATATAGAATTGCCACATGACCTGGTAATACCATTGCTAGGTATCTACTCAGAGGACATGAGGGCAAGGACACAAACGGACATTTGCACACCAATGTTTATAGTAGCATTATTTACAATTGCGAAGAGATGGAAACAACCAAAATGTTCATCAACAGATGAGTGGCTAAATGACCTGTGGTATATACATACAATGGAATATTATACAGCTGAAAGACAGAATAAAGTTACGAAGTATGTAACAACATGGATGGACCTTAAGGACATTATGCTGAGTGAGATTAGACAGAAACAAAAGGACAAATACTGTATGGTCTCACTGATATGAACTGACATTAGTGAATAAACTTGGAGAATTTCATTGGTAACAGAGACCATCAGGAGGTAGAAATAGGGTAAGATATTGGGTGATTGGAGGTGAAGGGATGCAGATTGTGCAACAGGACTGAATGTAAAAACTCAGAAATGGACAGCAAAATACTACCTAACTGTAATTCAATTATGTTAAACCAGTGAATGAAGCTGAATGTGAGAATGATAAAGGGAGGAGGGCTGGGGGCACAAATGAAATCAAAAAGAAAGATAGACGATAAAGACTGAGATGGTATAATCTAGGAATGCCTAGAGTGTATAATGATAGTGACTAAATATACAAATTTAAAAAATGTTTTTGCATGAGGAAGAACAAAGGAATGTCATTACTGCAGGGTGCTGAAAATAAATGGTAATATTTTTAAAATTTTAACTTATGTGTGAGATTAAAGCAAAAAATGCTTATTTGGTACAAAATTTATATTTTGACTAGTGCATTTCCTAATATAACTTTTGCAGACAGCTTAACTGAACACGATGAGTACATAGAACCTTGAGTAGGACATGAGATTTTGTTGGTTTGTCCAGAGTGATGCCCCAATAAATCCCAGAGTGATTTGAACAGTGAATAAAAAAGTATTTGCAAGGTCCCCTTCAGGGAATGGTGAGAAAGGAGGAAAATTCAACTTCCCCAAGTTGAATTCTTGATATTCTCTCAAGTAGTACGGACAACCAAAGCTATAGGCTGAGCCCCCAGTCTTGGGGTTTGTTCATATGAAACTTAACCCCACAAAGGATAGGTCAAGTCTACTTAAAATTAGGCCTAAGAGTCACCCCCAAGAGAACCTCTTTTGTTGCTCAGATGTGGCTTCTCTCTCCAGCCAATACAACAAGCAAACTCACCACCCTTCCCAGTCTACGTGGGACATGATTCCCAGGGGTGTGGACCTTCCTGGCAACGTGGGACAGAAATCCTGGAATGAGCTGAGACTCAGCATCAAGGGATTGAGAAAACCCCTAGAATAAGCTGAGACGCAGCATCAGGGGATTGAGAAAACCTCCTCAACCAAAAGGGGAAAGAGTGAAATGAGACAAAGTGTCAATGGCTGAGAGATTCCAAACAGAAGTTGAGAGGTTATCCTGGAGGTTATTCTTACGCATCAAGTAGATATCACCTTGTTATTCAAGATGTAGTGGAGAGGCTGGAGGGAACTGCCTGAAAATGTAGAGCTGTGTTCCATGTTTCTTGAAGATGATTGTATAATGATATACTTCGTATCTGATGTTCCTTTTATCTACCTTATCAACAGATGAGTAAAACATACGGAATAAAGATGAATAATAGGGGGAACAAATGTTAAAATAAATTTAGAATGAAATGCTGGTGATAGGTGAGGGGGAGGAGTGGGGGGTATTGTATGTATGAATTTTTTTTGTTTTCTTTTTATTTCTTTTTCTGAATAGATGCAAATATTCCAAGAAATGATCATGATGATGAATATGCAACTATGTGATGATATTGTGACTTACTGAATATATATGTAGAACTGAATGATCAAAAGTAACAAATGTTTGCATTTGTTTGGTATTCAAAAAATTTTTTAATTAATAAAAAAAAGTATATCATGGTCTCAAGGCAGAATGGACCCTCTCTTTACAGCACTTGTCACTTTTGTAACTTTCCATTGATTACATCTGTCTACTAGTCTGTGAGCTCTGTAAGGATGAGGAGCATGTTTATTTTGCTCACGATGGTGTCCTCAGTATCTAGCAGAGTGCCTGATACAAAGTTAGGGGTGTCAATAAACATGATGAAGAATGAAGTCCTATGAAGGAAGGGCAAATGGTACAAGATGCTATGAGCGTCTAGAACACTGCCCTCATTTTGCCTGGGTAGTTAGAGAAAGTTACCCCATGGAATTGCCATTTGAGGTGGGCTTTGAAGAATAAATAGGAGCTAAGTAGGGTATGTGGGAAAATAAGCCAGATGGTAGGTATGCATATGCATGTAACAGGAAGCATTCAAACAACTAATTAAGGACAGAATAGCAGAGCAGGAGAGAAAGAAACAGTCAAGCAGCTCTAGACCAGGCAGGGCTGTATGGGTAGGACGGCCAGATAACTTAACGTTTAAATGGATCATTTTTTTAGCTTTGAAAAATTATTTTTCTAAGGTTTTATTTTGATATAGTTTCAAATTTAATAAAAAGTTGCAAGAACAATTCAAAAAAGCCCATGAACCCTTTTCCCAAGTCACTATCTACATTTTACCCCATTTGTTTTATTATTCTATTTATCTATTGATGAATATTTTTTTCTGAATAATTTGAGAATATGTTAGAGACATTCTGCCCCTTTGACCATGAAAATTTCAATGTGCATTTCCTAAGAACAAGGACGTTCTCTTACATAACACAGTAATCAGATTATGAACTTTAACATTGATAATCCACATTATAAATTCAACTTGGTCATTTGTCCCAAATAGCTGTTCTTTTCCTGGTCCTGCATAATTAATAATTATGCTGGGCCAACAGGCATATATATGGACTCTCTCAAGCAAACCTGGACTTTGGTAATGCTACTTCCAGGTCATGGCAAGGATTTTGAACTTTATCATGTGGGTAAAAGGAATCGAAGTGTAACAGCATAAAAACAAGGAGACAACTTGAATTAGCTCATGTTTTCTCCATGGTGGAGAAAAGATTATAAAACAAAGATAAACTGAGGGCAATATTTGGTTAATAAAAAACTAAATGCTGAATGAACACAGACAATTGCAGCTAGAAGTAATCCGCATACTTCCTGACCTCAAGTTTGAAGAGTAACAATACAAAATTTCTACCAATCTACACCTGATTTTAATTTGAAAATCCATTAAACATTCTGAATTCCGATGCAAAATAAAAGCACGTTTATATGTGCATTGGGGGTTAAAATTATGGCCACAGATTCTGTGGTACTCCTTCCTTCAAGAAGTGGGGCTTACTTCCTCTTCCTGTGAGTATGGGCTGGATTCAGTGATTCACTTACACCAGATAAAATGTGGGTTGGTACCTCTGAAAATAGGTTATAAATGGCACTTTGGCTTCCTTCTTGATCTCTCTTAGGTCACTTACTCTGGGTAAGCCAGTTGTGTCTTGAGGACATTCAAGCAGCCTTAAGGAGAGGGCCACATAGGAAGTGACTGAGCCACCTTGGAAGTGGGTATTCTGGTCCCTGCCAAGCCTTCAGTTGACTGCAGGCTAGGGTCACTTCTTGACAGCATACTCATGGAAGAGCCTGAGGCAGAACAGCTCAGGCAAGCCATTCCTAAATTCCAGAACCATGGACTGTGAGATGACAATTTTGTTGTTTTAAGCTAATGAGTATTGGGGTGACATTGCATTCATTTGAGAAGAGGGTCTATTCAGATTCTCAGAATAATGACCCCAAAAAGGTTGAGTACTACTACTGTAAATGGGTATTAGATTTCTAAAAATCTTTGGTCCCCACTTGATAGTTTGTATGAGCTTACTTTTGAAACAAGTTTGGGATTAGGTCCAACAAGTGAGAAGATTCAAACCATTAGACGGCCCCCCAAAATGTTTAAAGGTGGTCTCCAGGATGGGCCAAAAAAGCAAACTTCACCCTAACCTATCAAACTAAGATCAAACAGAATACCTAATAGAGGTGAAGTGATTTCTCACCTCCATTTCTCATATTCAAGAAGAAAGGCTCTAAAATAATAACCTAAAACAGTAAGTAAATAGGAAGTGGAGGAGGAAAAGGAAGAAAGGCTCATTCTAATTCCCAACCATGAACCTGAAATGGCAATACATCCACAGCTTACTTACTGTGATATTTTTTGGGGGTGGGGGTGGTACATAGTCCAGTAATTGAATCCGGGTCTCCTGCACGGAATGTCCAGGAAATGAATCTGGGTCTCCCGCATGGAAGGCGAGCATTCTACCACTGAACCACCCGTGTTCCTCATCTACAGCTTACTTACCTTAAAGGAAAAAAGCAAGTCGTAGATCATTATGTTCTCATTATAAAAACAATGCATGTGTTTATGAATCAATGGATATATATGTCTCCCCCAAAATTCTAGAAGGGTACTTTATCAGATAATCAGGGTTTGGGGCTGCAAGCAGTAGAAACTGATATTGGTTGTCAATAAGTAAAGGAGATGATTGTAAAAGTTGCAAAACTGATGAGAGGGCAGGAGGACCAGGTTGTGTGTATTGACAGGAGTGGGCAGTCATAGAAATAACTTATTAAGCAGAGGCCTTAGAAAAGAGGTCGCCCACCAACCAAAGGCCTCTTGCTGCTATGAATGTCCCCACTCACCCAGCCATTTTGCGTTGACTCCACAACATTCCAAGGCTTGAGGCAGAATCATCCAAATGACCAACAATGTCTGTGGTAACAGACTATCTCAAAATATCACAGTCTACTTAAAAAGACAAATCACAGAACAAGACAGAAACAATAACAGCCTATTTTCACGGGGACAGAGTACATAGAGTAGATCCATAGTATAAACGTAAGAAACCACACATGGTGAGAAAGGGAAGTCTTTGGTTTTCAAAAGTGAAAGTTGTAAAATACTGTAGCACAACTTTACTATTATTGCTGAAAACAAAAAATGCCTACAGATGGTGACATTTTGAAATTGCTCCTCCCTATAGATGGGTTAAATATAATCAAGTATTTGTTCATGGCAATTGCAAAAAGGCAAGAAGCAAGCCTACAAGAGAACTGGTGAGGAGAGACACTGAAGAGATAAGGACCTTGCCCCATCCTGACAACTTAAAAGATATCTCTTTGAAAGACTAAAGGCAGAAGGTAAAACTGCAAATATGGAAATATAATCAAATGACTGATATTTAAAAATAAATTCTATTTTTAAATGCATTTCCAACTTAAAGGAAAAAAAAAGGTGAGAAGGAAGTGGTTTATTTCCTTGGGCAAATGTGCCATGGCAAGTTGTACAGACTTAAAAACATCTTCGAAAACAAAGGATCTCATAGGAGTTAGTACTTCAACACTTCAGTCTGTATTTCTAGTGGACTGTTCTGGATGATTTACATATAAGTGCATTTTAAAGTAGACTATTTTTTTTCCTAGCATGCTTTCTCAATTATGAATATACTCTCTTGAAATACTACTCCCATTCTTTACTATTACGCCATAGAAGTATATTTTTCATTTTACCTTTTTTTTTTTTCAGGGTGCAAGGTCCAGGAATTAAATCCAGGTAATTGAATCTGGGTCTCCCACATGGAAGGCGAGCATTCTACCACTGTACCACACGTGCACCCTGCTTCTCTTTTGAATAGCCAATTAAATGGTTGCAATATAGGCCAAACTACCCGTGCCTCAGAGCCTCAAAATTTTTTAGGATGGCACATTCTCAATGTAACAACTCAGTCTCTACTACTCTGTAAGATGATTCTGCATCCAAAAACTGCCTTAGAACTTACTTAATCAAACAGAACATTACTAACATTTATTCATTCAACAAATATTTATTAAAACCTACCATGTACTAGGCCCCTAAGATGGGTAGATAATCTGCATGTTTATACGTTAAAAAGTATGAGAAAAATAATGAATTGGAATATCCTTCCTGAAAATGTTTATTTAGCTAAGATAATCAGTAAACCCACAAACATATCATAAACTTTATCATCAATGGTGTTCTAGTTTGCTAGCTGCCGGAATGCAATACTCCACAAACAAAATGGCTTTTAGAAAAGGGGAATTTAATAAATTGCTAGTTTACAGTTCTAAGGCAGAGAAAATGTGCCAATTAAAACAAGTCTATAGAAACGCCCAATCCAGGGAGATACCTTGGTTCAAGAAGGCCAGTGAAGTTCAGGGTTTTTCTCTCAAGTGGAAAGGCACACGGCGAACAGTCAGAATTTCTCTCTCACCTGGAAAGGCACATGGCGAGCAGGGCCATCTGCTAGCTTCTCTCCTGGCTTCCTGTTTCATGTAGCTCCTTGGGAGGCATTTTCCTTCTTCATCTCCAAAGGCCGCTGGCTGGTAAAATCTACTTCTTGTGGCTATGTCATTCTGCTATCTCAGAATCTCTTTCATTCTCAAAAATGTTTCCTCTTTTATAGGACTCCAGAAACTAATCAAGACCCGTCCAAATGGGTGGAAACACTCCTTCACCTAATCCAGCCTAATAGCCACACTTGATTAAATCACATCTCCAGGGAGATGATCTAATTACAGTGTCAAGCACACAATGCCGAATAGGGATTAGAAGAAATCGCTGCCTTTACAAAATGGGATTAGGATTAAAACATGTCTTTTTGAGGGTACACACATCATTTCAAACCAGCACAAACGGGAATAATAAGGCAAAAGATATCTTAGTACATAGCATATTTCTTACTGGGAATCTTCCATTTTTCACCCAGATATACAATTTGATCATTTTACCTGGCCTTGAGGGCTCAGTGACTATTAAAACATGGAAGCAATCTTGGTTTCCCAACAATCTGTATCATACAGGTAAAAACTAAAATATGCAACAGTGTAGATAAAATGTAACACTACTAGCTCACTTCATGCAGCTATAAAAGTAATGAATGAAAGTTAAGTCCTATATTGAGTACAGGGTCTTTAATAGGGCAAGTGAGAACAATTGTGCCAATTTTCATCAACAACTGTGTTCAGGCGCTGGACGGACAATGGAGCTGGTCCAGTGGCCTGCTCAGACAAGGTTTGCAGTAAAAGGCCCTCTTCTTGCTCCAGCTGTTACCCTATTAATACAAGGACATTGGGAGGTAATGCTGGAGATTCCTGCTATGAGTCTTGTTTTTATTTTATATCTCACATATATTCAAAGCAATATCCATTAGCAAGAAAACACCCAGAAACAAGATCATCTAGAATTTTAAAGAATATTTGTAAACACACAAAGCTTCAATTAAAAAGGTATTTATTAAAAATACTTTCTCCCAATTCTGTTTTCAAATCAAATCAAGGAGTCAGGTTACAAAGCAGTAACTGATCAGTTTCTTCTGCTTACAAGATGACAATTTCATTAGCTCATTAGTATAATTTAACTAAATAGTGAAACACAAATTCAACTTCATTCACTTCACAAAAAGTAAACATAATTGGCATGCTTCATACAAAAAAATTGTATTATAAAGTTTGTTTTCATAGTTCAGTTAGATTCAGCTAAATATAAAATGATGGTGACATAAAAGAACATCCAAGCAATGCTGTGGATTTCCTTTCTTAAAAACAATGATTGTCTGGAGTTTCCTCACTGTCTATGAATTAGTTAAGAACCACCTGAGATTTATTTGTGTTTCCAGCAATTAAAATATGCTAGAAACGCTACACAGATCCCAGGGCTTAAAAATGTTTCTGACAGGTTTTGAAGTTTTTATGAGTTTCAAATTAATGTACAGAATATAGATATTTAAATTTCAGAAACATAGTGTCAATGGAAACCCTTTAACAGTCTCGGCATTAAACAGTTTGAGGCAAGAAGTGGTCTTTCCTTTGAAGGTTCAAGAAGTCAATCTTTTCTCAACAGTTTCTTGGTAAGTAATAAACCTTCTCAAATTCATCTTCACATTGTCGAGAACACACAGCTGATCTGGACCGTATCTACCTCTTCCTTCCTTACGTATCTGCCAAAAAAGAACCAAAAAAACACGTGCTATTTGGTGTATATTACTAACTCATTTAAATAAATTATTTGTTTTGGGTATATTTTAACACTTCTGAGCAAGGGAGCTGCCAGAATTTGATAAAATATTTTCACTTTCAAGGTAAATGGAACAGTACAAGAACCATAAAGGTAAATTAAGAAGGTGCACTTTTAAAATGATACCTACAAAATGATGAATTGTATGCTTTAAAAAAGAGTGAATTTTATAGTATGTGACAAAAAAGAAATCTTCGAACTGAAAAGTTACAGCAAACAGACTGTAATATAACTTGAACTCAGTCTCATAAAAACAGGAGTGGATACCTAGCCAATCCTAATCGGGGTATCCGGTTTCAGTACATATGATCCTCCTAGCTGGAGCAGGGGTTCTCAAACATTAGCATCAAACAGTATTCTCTGGAAGGCCTGTTAAAAAAGATAGATTGATGAGCCAATTCTCAGAGTTTCTGTTGCAGCAGCCTGGGGTGGGCCTGAGAATGTGCATCTCTAACGAGCTAACAGGTTACGTTGATGCTGTTAATGAAGAGCATTTTTGCAAAGTCTGCTCTCAAGAAGTGCTTTTGTGAAATGTGTTATATTGTGTTTAAATGCAATTTGGGACTAAACAAATACTAAACAGCCTTTAATGTAATTGTGAGGTAAAAAATTATTAGCTTGAACAAAAGCATGATTAAGAATAAACTTAATTTTTTTTTTTTAGAATTTAGTCACCTACCAGTGAACGCTTAGTCCAATAAATGATAGCCATAACTACTAAATTTTAAAATGTAAAATGGCAAAATATGAAAATGTTCAAAACAAACAAATTTTAATTTCTTAAACCAACATTGGCTTTAGAGGTAACTAACCTAGAATGTACAAGGTATGTGTTATTTTTTTTTCTTCTGGAAAACAAAGCTATTTTTTATGCTTTCAATTTTTTTCAGAAAATTCAAATTTCAAGATGTATAATCATACCTAAAAACTTATCACAGAGTTCTATCCATTAGAATTGAATTCTACATTAGAAGTTTGCTAGATGGAAGAAAAACACTGGAAAACAATGAAAGTAAGCGAATTTCTTATCAAAATCCTTAACCCTTTGATAAAGATTTAAAAGCAAATGATTTATATTTCTACTTCTCAAAAGTATAAAATTTTTAAATTGAGATAAGATTTAGGTAAGAGAATGGTAAACTTAAACTTGTAAATAGTTATGGGATTCCTATTTGTTTTAAAACTTTCTAGTTGCTCTTCCCTCAGCAACCCAGTTTATATTTTGTTTCAAAGTTAAGTTTTGGTAAGGATTACAGGTAGCTTTATTATTATTCTTTTTCATGCTTACCTTGCATTTACACATTTCCTATAAAAATAACATACAAAAAAATACAAAAAAAACCCATACAATTTATAACCAGAAAATAAAATGTTTTTTGGAAAAATTTTTTTAAAAAGTTACGTTTTGATACTTCTGATGAAATAATAAATAAAATAGCTGATAAAGGAAGCCATATTCTCCAAAACAGAGCTGCCTGGAGTCTGTCTCTTTTTCAGGGCATGAAATAAAACAATTCAAAACAAAAAAATTGGCCTATAATGTATTACATGATATAAAATGTATATGAAATTGCTCAGTAAACTAGGGACTATAGTATTATACATGGGAAGGAAGTACTATAAACATTACTAAGTTGTTAGAAGAAAGAGAAACTTCGCTAGACACCATTTTGGCCTCCAGTTAGAGTGATTCCACAGTAGCACTGACTGAGTTATGATTCAGACAACATGCATTTTACTAAGCACTAGGATGATGTCTATTAATCAGTGAGATTTATAGGAATTTGTTACACTCCTGCCACTAAAATGCATGTCGGTAACTAGATCCACTCTTTCCCCAGAGGAGGTTGAGACTCATGCGTTTCCAAATAAAATAGGTACAAACCTTCATTTTGAAGACTGGTTGGAATTCTTTCAAAGCACATAATAATTTAATTTGAACAGAAGCTCTCTCAGCTTCTTTACCATCTGCAAAAACATCAAAGAGGGCATCCAAAGCTTCTCCTGCTACGATAAGGGAAGGATCCTTGGTGGCAATCTCAATCAGAAAGCACCCAATGGTCTGGAGACAACAAAATACATTCTTACAGTTCAACATTTTAAGGTCAGTTTCCAAAATAAGGACTCTGAAATTTTAAGTATGGCAATATTTCGTGCATAATAGTCTGTACCAAAAAAAAAGCCAGGGATAAACGTACCTTCTAAAAGGCTAAAGATTAAAGACTTAGAATATACTTAAGATAAATAAAGCATATTAGAGTGTATATTCCTAAAGTGAATTAAGGTGTATAAATGATGTACAAATGACTTATTCTGTAAATCATTAAATCCTCCCCTCAATCTTCCTCAAAATGTACAGAAGAAACCTTATGGGTAAAACCAAAACAAACAACAAAAAGCACACTCTTCTTTTTAAATCATATTTTAAAAATAAGAAAATAAAGAGCATTACATTTTGTGTGAATCTCACTTTGCTTCACTGTATTAGGTTGAATTTTAATATCCATCCATTCACAATTAGCTAGCTAACGAACAGAGCATTCTCAATCTGCAGAGTTATTTAAGAGTAAACTTATTTTTATGTAGCTGTTCTGCTTCACTCTTTATGTTTTAAGACAATTTTTTGATAGGATGTGTACAACTGATATCTAATACACTAAAATGCAGTATGAAGCACACAACAGTATATACAAAGTAGTTTTATTAATAAAAGATTAATATGAATCTGATAATTCAGATTAGATCTAACTTCCAGTTTATAGAAACTGCAGAAGATAAAGGAACCAACTTAACACAAGAAAGCAATCAGAAAATTCAGAAGGTTGGACTTATATGGGACAACCCACCTAGATGATGAGGGTTAAAAAAAAAGGGGGGCGGACGCAAAGGATAGGTCAAGTCTACTTAAAATTTAGGCCTAAGAGTCACCCCCAAGAGAGCCTCTTTTGTTGCTCAGATGTGGCCCCTCTCTCCAGCCAACACAACGAGCAGTCTCACCACCCTACCCCTCTCTATGTGGGACATGACTCCCAGGGGTGTGGACCTTCCTGGCAACGTGGGACAGAGATCCTGGAATGAACGGAGACTCAGCATCATGGGATTGAGAAAAACCCTAGAATGAGCTGAGATTTAGCATCAAGGGATTGAGAAAACCTTCTGGACCAAAAGGGGGAAGAGTGAAATGAGACAAACCGTCAATGGCTGAGAGATTCCAAACAGAGTGGAGAGGTTATTCTAGAGGTTATTCTTATGCATCAAGTAGATATCATCTTGTTATTCAAGATGTAATGGAGAGGCTGGAGAGAACTGCCTGAAAATGTAGAGCTGTGTTCCAGCAGCCACGTTTCTTGAGGATGATTGAATAATGATATAGCTGTCACAATGTAACTGTGTGATTGTGAAAACCTTGTGTCTGATGCTCCTTTTATCTACCTTGTCAACAAAGGAGTAGAACATATGGAATAAAAATAAATAATAGGGGGAACAAATGCTAAAATAAATTTATTTTAAATGCTAGTGATCAATGAAGGCAAGGGGTAAGCGGTATGGTAGGTATAATCTTTTTTTTTACTTTCCTGTGTTCATTTTATTTCTTTTTCTATTGTCTTTTTCTTTCTTTTCTGAATTAATGCAAATGTTCTAAGAAATGATGAATATGCAACTAAGTGATGATATTGTGAATTACTGATTATGTATGCTGTTTTATTTTTTCTTTATTTTTTTAATTAATTAAAAAAAAGGGGGGAAAAAGGATGAAGCTGATCAGGTTGGGATTAAGGTAATTCAGAATACAAGGGTAAGGAAGTCATTGTCTATATTTTAGAACCTTATCTACTCTTTGAGACCAAAGGAAGAAAGGTTTATTTTCTCCAGAATGTAAATTTTCTGTAGCACATAATCTAACTCAACCTGTCTAGATAGATCATTTAAACAATCCAAACACAGGGATCCCAGAAAAAGAATGAGGGCCTTTAATTCTGTATATCTTAATATAATATAGATATATCTAGAACTTATCTCCAGAGGACCTCTTTTGTTGCTCAGATGTGGTCTCTCTCTCTCTCTCTTTCTCTCTAGGCCCAAATCTGCAGTGAAATCATTGCCCTCCCTGCTACATGGGACATGACATCCAGGGGTGAAAGTCTCCCTGATGGCGTGGGAGAGGACTCCCAGGGACAAATCTGGCCCTGGCACCATGGGAACAACAATGCCATCCTGACAAAAAGGGGGAAAAGAAGTGTTTAACAAATAAGGTAACAGTGGCTAAGAGAGTTCAAATAGAGTCAAGAGACTACTCTGGCGGTCATTCTTACACAAGCTTCAATTAGATACTACTACCTATCATAACTTACCAAACCCCAACCAAAACCATTCTAGCCAATCCTAAAAACACCTAGGGTGCTATATCAGATTTCACAAAGGCTCCATGCACTAGGGTAACATTCCAGAAACCTACAACCTCCATATGGGTCCCTGGACCAGATAAGTCATGACACGCAGAGGGGCCAGCCTCTCCAGAGCATCAACTAGTTCCATCCCCTTATCCCATATTATCGACAGCCTCATCAAACATGAAAAAGTTAGAATGGGCAGAGCCCAAATACCCCTCAAAAGTGGGAGAAAGATCAAAGGTGATGTTGGAGTTATACAGAGAAGGTGGGGTTTAACAAATGAGTATGACTGCTAAATCATTATATTGTTATTTCTTTTAGTCTCCAGTATCTTACAGCAGCTAGAAGTAAAAACCTAAAATGGTGGAATTATAACCTATACCAAACTCTGAAATCTGTTCTACAACTAATTGTTGCAATGTGTTTTGAAATTTGTTGCTTTTTTTGTATGTCTGCTATTTTTCACAAAAATGAAAAACAATTTCTTCTAGTCTCCAGTGTTTTGAAGCAGCTAGAAGGAAAAAATCTGTAATAGTGGAAAATAACCCAGAACAAACTCTGAAATCTGTTCTGCGTCTATTTGTTGAAGTGTACTTTGAAAATCATTGCTTTTTCTTTCTTTTTTTTGAAAATATGTTGTACTTAATAAAAAAATTTAAAAAAAAGACAATTTTCTGATAGGATGTGTACAACTGATATCTAAAAACTAAAATGCAGTATGAAGCACACAACAGCATGTACAAAGCAGTTTTATTAATAAAAGATTAATATGAATATGGTAATTCAGATTAGATCTAACTTCCAGTTTATAGAAACTGCAGAAGATAAAGGAACCAACTTAATACAAGAAAGCAATCAGAAAATTCAGAAGGTTGGACTTATATGGGACAACCCACCTAGACGATGAGGGTTAAAAAAAAAAAAAAGGGGACGCAAAGGATAGGTCAAGTCTACTTAAAATTTAGGCCTAAGAGTCACCCCCAAGAGAGCCTCTTTTGTTGCTCAGATGTGGCCCCTCTCTCCAGCCGACACAACAAGCAGTCTCACCACCCTACCCCTCTCTATGTGGGACATGACTCCCAGGGGTGTGGACCTTCCTGGCAACGTGGGACAGAGATCCTGGAATGAACGGAGACTCAGCATCAAGGGATTGAGAAAACCTTCTCGACCAAAAGGGGAAAGAGTGAAATGAGACAAGTGTCAATGGCTGAGAGATTCCAGAGTGGAGAGGTTATCCTGGAGGTTATTCTTATGCATCAAGTAGATATCATCTTGTTATTCAAGATGTAATGGAGAGGCTGGAGGGAACTGCTTGAAAATGTAGAGCTGTGTTCCAGTAGCCATGTTTCTTGAGGATGATTGAATAATGATATAGCTGTCACAGTGTAACTGTGTGATTGTGAAAACCTTGTGTCTGATGCTCCTTTTATCTACCTTGTCAACAAAGGAGTAGAACATATGGAATAAAAATAAATAATAGGGGGAACAAATGCTAAAATAAATTTATTTTAAATGCTAGTGATCAATGAAAGCGAGGGGTAAGGGGTATGGTAGGTATCTTTTTTTTTTTCTTTTTCTTTCCTGTGTTCGTTTTATTTCTTTTCCTATTGTCTTTTTATTTCTTTTTCTGAATTAATGCAAATATTCTAAGAAATGATGAATATGCAACTAAGTGATGATATTGTGAATTACTGATTATGTATGTTGCTATTTTATTTTGCTTAATTTTTTAATTAATAAATAAATTTTTTTTAAAAAGGGGGGGAGGTGGGTACTGCTAGAGAGAAAACTGTTCTAAATTAAGACTTAGAAGACGCAACCAAAATGAAATATAACGTGTATCTTGTATAGATTCTGTTTAAACAAACTATACGTAAACAGATATTTTGGGGACAATTTAAAAATATGAATGTGCATCAGATATTAGATATAGTAAGAAGTTACTACTGCAATTGATGCTGGAAGGAACTATCACAACAGGCTGTGGACAGACTTCCCATTAGTTTGTGCATTCCGAGTGCCCTTTCCTTGTTGATACTGTGTTTTGTGAGACCTTTTTTTTTTCCTTTGACTTGGTTTTTATATATTTATATATTTTTTGCCTAGACTTCTCTTTGAATGTGAACGTGCTGGCCTTGTGGCTAGGACACCTTCTTTCCACCTGCCTCCCCTCATATGTTCTGGAATTCTAACATTTTTTCTGTTCATTTGTCTGCCTCCAGAAACAGTCATTTAGGGTATAGTTTACAATCAATGTAATTGGGAGATGAATGTTCTTCCCTAATGTCTAGGTTTCTGAGGTATAATTCTGTTCTACATCTTTAATATCCTGAAGCTCAAAAATGCATTCTGCTGAGTTAATAATTTAGCATAGTATACTGGGAAAACTGACTTAGGAAGTGGGCCACATAACAGGTTATAGATGGTAGCAGCTCTGAGCTGGTTAAAGTTATTACTACGTGTGCTGCCACTACTTAGATGATAACCAGGGTACTGAGTTGAGTATGTAAACCTTCTATCTTTGAATGAAATTAATAAATGTTCTTCTTGGCTTTGTATCATGTCCAAAGAAGTATCACTGGGTTGGCTTACAGCTGCAATCCAGCCATGTGGTTTGGTAGATGCTTCAGAAGGGAGAAAAATGGGAAAATGATGGCAGACTGGGAGGCACCAGAAGATTCCCATGCTGAGATACTCTTATCCTTATGTCTATTCCATACAATCTTGGACTTCTCCCACTCATTGACTTTTTTGACCCACTTTTTACTTCCCTTAAAAGTTTAATTAAGTTCAACATATTCTCTGCTAGTTGTTTCAGTTTCAGTGGAATACTGTATTTCTAGTTTATTATAACAAGAAATTATTCTCTCAAATAAAATGATAGTCTCAAGCATAGGAATGATTATTTTTAATATACATAACACATTCATTTGTATATGTGTACACATACAAAGCCACACAACCTCTCTCTCACTTACTAGTACATATATAAAAAATTCCTGGAATGACAAAGAAGAAATTGGTAACAGTAGCTACTTTTCCAAAGGTGAACTGGAAGTTTAGGGATAAAAGTGATTCTTTTCATTATATGTCCTTTTGTACTTTTCTAATTTGTTTTGCTTTATGCATGCATCATCTTTCCAAATTCTTAATATTAGTTACTGTTATAAAGTTTTTACAGGTTAAGAAGTACTTTGCAATATTCAGATTATTACCCTTTCATCAGAAATCAACACATCAGCAATTATCATTAGCACAATGAAGGGTAATTTTACTATTATTATTACCCTTTTAGTTACTAGTGATGCTAAAAATATTCTACATCAACATTTACTTTTCCCCCATTTCTAATCAAATAACATTTCATGGTTAGAAGCATACTGTTTTTACCTTAAGTGTTTCAAGAGTACCATCTTCTTTGGCCAGGACGCTGCCAGTGATTCCTAAAATACTAACGACATTTACTCTAACCCCGATGTTACTACTGTAAGCACCTGCTTTGCAAAATGTCATCAGCTGATCAGGTGTCATGCACTGTTGAAAGAGAAAAACATATTTGCTGTGTTAAACTCAACCAATCCCTAAGGCATGTGGAAACAGAACTGACAGAATCTCTTCAATAGGCTGCATGATTCTACAAGAGACAAAGTCTTAGCAAAGAAGACGTTACATATTTTAAGCACTGGCAAATACAGCTCTAGCTATATTTTTCAAACAAACTGAGGCCTATTCACATCACTGCCATTATCCAATGTATCAGAGCTGCAAGTCTATACAGAGGCTTCAGTTCCTAGCAGTTTCATTCGAAGATTTCTTTTCATTCCAGGTACAGCAACTACAAAAATTCCAATTTCTTTTTAACAGTGATCATAAAAAAGGCTTGGAAAATTAAATAGGGTCATGTAGCTCTATTTAAAATGGGCTGAATTTCTATAGGACACATTATCATAAATTATTATGCTACTTTGGGACACAAATTATTGTAAACTACTAAAAATTATGAAGACCATTAAATTATATGGTGTTTCTACCAGGTAGTGATAATTCCCATTTTAAGCTAATGTGAACACTCACTTGGAAGCAGTTACCACAAGAGAGCTGAGGCAGGTGTCACGTTACCAGGCAATCTTCTGTAGGAGGCCACAGTGTGGTACATTAAGAGCTGGGGACTTAGAGTCACACAAACTTGGGTTCAAATCCTAGCCTCACTACTTACTGGGCAATCAGGCACAAGTTACTTAATCCCCCAAAATTGTCCACTTCTCCATCGGTAAACGGGTATAATAAAAATAAGCATTGCAGAGTTGCTAGGAGAATTAAATAAGATGATGCATATAAAGCACTCACTAAATATTAGCTGCTGCTATTTATAATATTGTATGGTTCTAAATCATCATACTCATTTTTAAATCACTTTCATTGCTTCAGCCAACCTTAGAGATAACTGTTAAAGAGCTAAGTTTCTCAGGAAATACCCTAATCACAAAAATTCTGCAAACTGTGATATTTCTTACAGTCAGGACCAGGCTGTGGTGAATAATAAAGGCATGCTGCATTATCACCAGTACACGTCACAAATGTAAGCAAAGAACTAAACAAGAAGCAGGACAGTCATATTCTAGTCCTGGTGCTGAATTACTTAGCTAATTAATTACAAGACCTTAAACATTTCACTCACAAATGTAGCCCTTAGTTTCCTCTTCTTGCAAAGGAGTCCTTCTACCTCTCAAGTCCTATGCTCATGTCTAATATATAGCCACTTTGAGAAACTGTGTTCTTAATATATATGATTTACCGTTATCTGAGCATGAAATGAGTTGCTGTCTTTAATTATCAGACTGATGCAGTAAGTGCATGCATACCATGGAAAAATCAATAAAAAATATCTTTTATTCCTATAGGCCCGATGGTATAGAGTTTTGACTCTCCCAATAGTCACATAGAAGGCCAGGTTACTATTATGACTCACATTTCATAGAAATTGAGGGTCAAAAGTTATGTTCTTGAAAAGACTGTCAAATATAGGAAGAAATCATTTTAAAACATAAAGAGTATCTATTGGAAGCTAATATCATACATTATATACATCAGTTAAACATCAAAGACATTCACATTAAACTCTGGAATAAGATAAAGTTGGAGAAGCACTGCTCTAGAGGTTGACAGGGATGGGAGTGGCTAAGGCAGGAAGGAAGACAAGAGCAGTGGAGAAGAGGAGGCCCAAGGACTGTGAAGTCAGGTTGTGGAAGCATCACCTATGTGGACACTGAGAATTATGACACGACCATGAAGGAAAGACGAGTGTACTAGAAGTGGTAAATGATTATAACCAGGAGCAGGACTGAGCAATATTATCCAATGATATGTTAATCGAAACTGGAAGATTTCAGAAAAGAACGAAGGAAAATGGTTTAGAACAGGGGATCTCAAACTTTACTGGGCATTAGAAATCACCTGGAGAACTTGTTAAAAGACAGACAGCTTGGTCCCTCTCTAAAGGTACTGCTGCAATATGTCTGGGGTAAGGTCCTAGAATTTGTCCATAGATACATAAAGAAAGAGACCACCAGTACAAGAGAAAAAGACAGGAACTGTCACTTAAAAAGAAATACAAAAGCCCTTAAAATTATGAGGTGAACCCACGGATTAATCTTAACATCATTATATTATGACATTATATATAATTTGTGAAATAAAAAGAAGTATATTATGCATGCTCTAGTTAGATATTGCTATCTACCAACTTGCCAAACCCCAATCAAAACTATTCCTGCCAGTCCTAAAGAATACCTAGGGCATTGCATATGATTCTACAAAGGTTCCATGCACAAGGGTAACTTTCCAAAACCTACAACCTCCAGATGGGTCCCTAGACCAGTAAGTTCTGAAGAACAGAGAGGCCAGCCCTTCCAGAACATGAATTAATTCCATTCTCCTATCCCATATTATCAATAGCCCCTTCCAACATGAGAAAGTTAGATTGGGAATAGTCCAAATACCCCTAAAAAGTGGGAGAAAGATCAAAGGTGATAATGAAGTTATACAAAGAAGGCAGGGTTTAACAAATGAGTATGAGTGCTGAATCATGATATTGATATTTCTTTTAGCTTCCAGTACCTTAGAGCAGCTAGAAATAAAAACCTAAAATTGTGGAACTGTAACCCATACCAAATTCTAAAATCTGTTCTACAACTAACTGTTGTGATGTACTTTGAAATGTATTGTTTTTATGAATATATATTAAAGAGAAAGATGAAGATAACAGAAGATAGGATTTAACAAACAAGTATTACTGCTAAATCATTATATTAATATTTCTGTTGGTCTCCAGTGTCTTGGAACAACTAGAAGAAAAAATGAAAAATCGTGGAACTGTAACTCATACCAAACTTAAAAATCTGTTCTATAACTACTTGATAAAATGTACTTGGAAATTTATTATTTTTTGTATATATGCTATATTTCACAATAAAAATAAAAACATTTAAAATCTCATTGGGCAAATGTTGCTAAGCACCCCTATGATGAAGGAGAATATTTCTTGTTTAGGTTCTTGTTCTGCTCTTTAAGAATGGATCCCTCATCTATTGTTCACTAGAGAAAGTGTTAGCAAATATAGACCACAGGCCAAAAACAATTATGAACCTGAATCTAATCAAGCTTCTAGAACTAGCTACCAACTCATAGGAACCATGGGAGACAGAGGGAAAGGTTAAATAACATGGTCATGATAAATCAGCCAAATCGAAGAAAGTAGAAAATTCTACAGGACGCATGATAGTTTCTTTGAAGAATAAATGGTATGAGGAAAAGGGAGTAATTATGGGAAATGTTGTAGATTAGACAATTTAAGAGAACAAAATATCCTCCAAAAGCAACGTGGAAAGCTTGCTTAGATCCTGATTTTGAACAAACTAATAGTAAAAAGACATTTAAAAAGGTAATCAGGGAAAAGTGAACTCAGACTGTGCAACAGATAATTAGGAAATGCCTATTAATGTGGGGTTTTGGTGTAACAGTATTGCAGTTAAATTTTTCTTTTTAAAGTTATTTCCTGTCAAAGACACACAATGAAATACATAAAAAAGAATTTATGGGTGAAATGATACAATGTCTAGGATTTGCTTTAAATTGCTCCAGGGAAGAGGGGTGCAAGAGCAGTTCAGTAGTAGAAATTGTGCCTGCCAGACACTGGGTTTGATTTCTGACCCATCCACTATCCCCCACCAAAAAAAAAAAAATCAACAAATGGTGCTGCAATAGTGGGGATAGTCACATTGGAAAAGAACACACGGCATATCCAAAAAAAAAAAAAAAAGCTCCAGGGAAAAATAAGTAGGGGAAATGAATGAAAAAAATATCCAGATGTCAAGTGCTGAAGCTTGGTGACAGGAGCAAGTGGGTTCAGTTTATGTTTGCTTTTAAGAATATTTGAAAACTTCCTTAATAACAAGTTAAAAAAAGCAGTGAGGAGCCTATCAGAAAGGGGGAGATGGTGAACTATGGAAAGTCAGAAGGGCATGCTTGAAAACTTCTATACAAAATGTTTAAAAAAGACAAAAGATGAGTAGTGCAACAGTGGCTCAGTGGCAAGAATTCTCTCCTGCAGAGCCAGAGACCCGGGTTCAATTCCCGGAGCATGCCTATACCAAAAAAAAAAAAAAGGCAAAGGACAATCAGAGAAAACATTTACAATATATACATTACTCAAAAGATTATATAGAAAGAGATTCTACAATCAATAAAATCACATGCATATATGTTGGGGTGGGGGAGAGGAAGAAGAGATTTTACTTTTTTACTTTATGCATTTTTGTTTTTGAACTATGAGATTCTTCTCACAAAGATCATGCATTCCTCTTGAAATAAATAATTTTTAATTAGGTAAGGAATGAATTTTGCCTCCATAATACAGACTCTTCCCAAGGTTTGCATAAAATGTTTAAAAATCTTACCTGAGAAATGTTCTTGGAGGCCATTGTTTGCAAAAGGGCCCTCAGGGCACTACTTATGGCTTCTAGGAAGTCGGCATGTTTAGCAAAATCTAAAACACAAAGAATGAGATGTAAGACTTATCTTTCTCCAAGACAAGTTATTTTGTACAAAAAGACACAGAATCAAAAGAAAGTAAACAAACATTAATCATATGCTATTATGATAAAAACACTTTTGGCATTTAAGCTAAAACTTTCATTAGTTAACAGCCCCTGTAAAGTACATACTTAAAGTTTATGTTCTTTGCCAGCACTCTAACAGTCTGATCTGTTCAAAGTTACATTTCTGTCCTTTCCTGGGATGCACAGCCACGAGTGAAATAATGAGAACAAGCGATTGTTCTCCAGACATTCCCTGACTTGCAGTCATTCAATTTTCATTTGACTCATACACTGCCACATCATTAACCTGAACAGCTTTTGTAGACTGAATACAGCTTTTCACAGATCACCATCACAGCACTGGGCAGCCTCAGGTGGGGTCGTCTCCCTAATCCAAGTGCTTCCTTTCTAGTCCAAATCCACTGTCCAGTCAAGAACTCCGTTGTTTGTGCAGGCCAGGCCACTATGGCTTTCACTGACCTAACTCCCCATACTTACTCCTTCCTATTTCTTGTCTCCAACACTTCTTTTTGCCCTTCTACTCATACAAGCAAAAGAAAACAGCAGCAATAAACAATTATGCTAGTAAAGTGAGGGTCATCCAAGTGAGCTAGTTCCCTCTTCCTTTCTTGACCTGGAGTGGCAAATACTTTCCAAAAACGGCCACAACAGTATTTCTAGTTCTACATGAAGCTTGCCACTTCCCCTAAAGATGTGGAGTCTATTTCCCTTCTCCTTGAATCTGGGTGGGACTTTGTGGCTTCTTCAACCAGCAGACCACCCCTGAAGTGACAAGGCTAGCACTTCCACTTGATAGGCATACACACACACTCTTTTCTCTTTTGACTCTTGCCCCTCGAACCTAGTCATCATGCTATGGGGAAGTCTAGGTCACATGAGAAGACCACATGTGGGTGTTCTGGCTGTCTAACTCAGCATTAACTGGCTGATAAGTGAACAAGACTTCAGATGCTTCTTTCAGGTCTGAGTCCTCCAACAAATCCTAGACTAGGGTTTCTCAACTATTGACTAATTCTTTGCTGTAAGGGTTTGTCCTGTGCATTGCAAGATGTTTATCAGCATCTCTGGCCTCTACCTACAGGAACCAGATACCAGAAGCAACCCCCAGTCGTGATAACCATAAATGTCTTCAGACACTGCCAAATGTCCCTTGAGGGACAAAACCGCCCCTAGATGAGAAATAGTTTCCTAGACCAGATATTGTGGAGCAAATATAAGCATCTTCAGGGTACCTTGTCTAAATTCCAGACCTACTGAAACTGCTAGAAAGAAGAAATGATTGTTTCAAGCTATACCTAGACATTCTACAACATCTCACATCATTTTAGTCTCTACTCAAATGTCACTTCCTTCTAAATTATCGTTGTTTGAAGCCACACAAAGTTTGGGAGTTATGTGCTAGGTAGTTAACAGATACCTCAGTTTCCTGCTCTATGGTACATGAGACCTTATAAAGATTCTGACTCCCATTTTTAGGTTGTCTGGGCTACAGTGAGAAAGCTTCTACACAAGTTATAATAAAGGTGTATGTATTTTTTGTGTTCTCATATTCAGATATATATTATACTCAAAAGTAGGGGGTTTTCTGTAAGTATCCAGAGCAGACAAAAGGACAGCTTTGAGATCAGACAGACCTAGGATGAAAGCCTGCCTTTGACATTTTATGATCTCACTTCATTTTGGTCTCTGCTCAAATGTCACCTCTTTATTTTCATACAAAACTACCTAGTGCGGCACCCTACATCATCTTTTTCTTCTTCATAGCCAAAACTGTATTTAACTGTTTGGAAATGGACAGAGGTGGTGGCAGCGTGATATGGTGAGTGTAATTAACAGCACTGAATTATGTGTGTGACTGTGGTTGAAAGGGGAGGTTTAGAGTCGAGTATGTCACTAGAAGCATAGTCCCACTAGAATGGGACTGTATAACACAGTGAGCAGTTGCACGCTTTATCCTGTTCTAAAACTGGTTGTGGTGATGAATGAACAACTAGATACTGTGAACCATTTTGTACATTTTGGGTGGACTGAATGATATGTGAATATATTTCAATAAAAAACTGCTTTAAAAAATCCTCAATTAACATTTATTTACTAGAATGTAGGCTCCATGAGCACAGGGATCTTATGTATCTTATTCATGGCTATATTCCTATGACCTAAAACAGTGCATGACATAAAGTACTCAATGTATAAGTGCAAAAATAATGGATGACCTTGGAGAAGTTCCTTAAACTCTAAAATTCAGCTTTCTCAATCCCTGAATGTATGCTGCCATTTTAATTATAATGAAAAAAAGCTTTCCACTTTCCTAATATGTGGGGAGACATGGAATCCTAAACAATTTTGGAGCTCAGGTAATGGAGAAAAATGACAGACTGATCCAATATGAAAATACAAAATTGCTACAAAATTCTTGATGTTTGGAAGAACAACAGTTTTTAATGGAGACAAAGATATTATTACTGTGCTGAATAATCCAAGGTCCAGTTTCTTCAATACGTATTCATCACACATGGAAGGTTGGTTCAGATTATAAATCTCTCAAAATACCACAAACACATCATTATATGCACAGATTTTCAAAATACTGCAATGACAGTGACCTGTAATAGGTTATTTCTGTCAAAACAGCAACATGACTGTTAGGATACCTAAGAGCATTCATATTTCTGGACTTCTTTTTTTTTAATAATTAAAAGACTGTCAATAAAAAGTCATGAAACTAGATTTTTTTAGGAAACAAAGTGCTTAGGGCAGTGTGACAGTGGCTCAGAAGCAGAATTCTCGCCTGCCATGGTGGAGACTCAGGCTCGATTCCCAGTACCTGCCCATGCAAAAAAACCCAAAAAACAAAAAACAATGTGCTTAATTTGATTTTCCCACAATTCAGGAACTTTCTATTATTTCCCTGGGGCTAAGCTTGATATGGCTTTCCTGTGGACTTTCCAGGTAATGAATGTGCATCTGTGTCCACAAATAGCCAGATGAAACATATCTGAGTATTTTCTGTATAGCAGAGGCACAGAATATGCACATTTATATATAGTGAAACAAATTTTCATGCAGGTTAGGAGTGGGACTTGTGTTAACTTGATCAGACACTTAACTGAGAAATGCACCAGAGGCAAACGGTGGCAGTTTGTCAAACTAGGGCAGAACAGGGTGACCTCAACGGCTTGATGCCAGATGGAGACTTGGGTAGGTCCTGTTGTCTTGATCATCTGGGTTCCTGGCTGCGGACTCTCTCATTTGGCCCTGCCATTCACATTTGGAATGGGTATATGGGGGTGGGCAGCACACAATCAGTAACAGCCTTCTCCCTCCTCACCTTACGGAACACTCCCCTGGGCAAACGTGAGCCAGAATGCCAGCCACAGCCAGGAAAAACAAATCCCCATACCTCCCAGATTTCATGCAGGTTTAATAGAAGGCTGGGAGAGAAACACAAAGCTATAATCATCATCTAGCCTGCTCAGACTGACAAGCCACCTTTATACTCCAGCACTTGCCTACTCCTGGCTGGAATGAAGGTAGCACTGTCCACTAGCCTAGCTATATAAAATGCTTAGGTACAGCTAGCCTTGGCTTTCACATAATTTCTCCAGCTAATGAATGCACAAAGAGCCTGAGATCACTTGATGACAACATACGTTAACTGACAAAAGTCGAAAGTTCTCTAGAGACAGATCAATAAATTTATGGGTTTCGAAATATTTACTTAATTTTTAGAAATTTGTAAAATATGTACCATTAAACACACAGGACCTCTTATGAATTTCAAGGATATAAAATAGATGTTTAAAACACTGGAACCAACGCCCTGCTCCCCCCCCCCCCCATTGCAGCTGTATATTCTTCACCATGATCATTTTTAAAATATTTGTATCACTCTAGAAAAAGAAATTAAAAAAAAAAAAAGAACTCTTAGATCTTGCACCAGATTGAAAGTATTAGGTACTCCAAAAAAGCCATGTTTTAATTCTGATCCCATCTTGTGAGGGCAGCAGTTTCTTTTAATCTTGACTCAATACTGTAGGTTGGAATGTTTGATTAGATTATCCCCACGGAGATGTGGTGCTCAATTGTGGGTGTGACCTTTGATTAGATGGAGATATGACTCCACCCATTCCAGGTGGGTCTTGATTAGTTTACTGGAATCTTTTAAAAGACAAAACACTTTGGAGAGAGCCAAAAATGACAGACACCTCAGAGCCACCAGAATGGACGGAGTCCCAGGGAAGTCACTGAAGAAGCCTGGAGAGAAACCTAGCAGATGTCACCATGTGCCCTTCCAGCTAAGAGAAACCCCAACATCATTGGGCCTTCTTGAACCAAGGTATCTTTCCCTGGATGCCTTAATTTGGACATTTTCATGGCCTTAGAACTGTAAACTTACAATTTAATCAATTCCCCTTTCTAAAAACCATTCCAGTTCTGGTATATGGCCTTCTGGCAGCTTGTAAACTAACACATCCCATAACCCTCACTTCTCCCTCTCATTGACCACTAGTATTTCAATCTACTCAAGTTATTTTACCCTTATTTCCGCCTATTATTTAATGTTTTTTTTTATCCTTTTTGTTTTTTTACTCATCTGAATAAAAGGAACATAAGGCATGAAAAAAAGTTTTCACAATCACACAGTCACACTGTAAAAGCTACATAGTTATACAGTCCTCTTCAAGAATCAAGGCTACTGGAATAGTTTGACAGTTTCAGGTTCTCCTCTCTAGCCACTCCGATACAACATAAACTAAAAAGGGATACCTATATTATGCGTAAGGACAACCTCCAGGATAAGGGAGTCAGGTCCCATGCTGCTAGGTGGATTTATACCTTGGGCATCATGTCTCACAGAGGGGGGAGAGCAGTGAGTTTACTTGCCAACTTGGCTTAGAAAGGCCACATCTGAGCAACAAAAGAGCTCTCTGGGGATGACTCAGGCATAATTATCAGTAGGCTTAGTTTCTCCTTTGCAGGAATAAGCTTCATAGAAGCAAGCCCCAAGGTTGAGGGATCAGCCTATTGAGTTGGTTGTGGGATCAACTTTTTTGAGTGAACATTTATAGAGAAACTTGTACTTAGTCAAAATCAACCATGTTGATTTTTTAAAGAGTTCAATTCTTGGACTTAACATTCTATCTAAGAAGAAGTGTTAAATATTATATATCTCCAAGTTTATCCTCAAAAATTCCTAGATACTTCGAAACTGAAAGATACTAACAGAGCAGAAAATTCACAATTTCCACCTTCCTTTCATTCCAGGCATGCATTTTGGACAGGCAAGGCCATGGGAAGGATGGTTTTCACTATAGAAAATATTTTATTTCTTCTCCCTCTGTCTCTCACTATCTTTTTGTTTGGTTTGAATCCCAATAGTTAAATGTGGCCAAGTTAAATGAGATCCCACTATAATCAACTATGAAAATCTGTTAGAAGAACACGCATTAAATCATGTACAGGTAGATCACCTAAAATGAACAGCTAATCACAGTCTCTCTCTAGGTTTTTGTGTACAAATTAAATGAATTCATTATCAGAGACCCATAATTTAGACAGTCAATACCCACATGCAAAGGTGTCTGAAGAAACTTATGTGCGAAGTAAAAAAAAGCAAGGTGTGGAACTGTGTGCACAAGGGCCCTACCATTTGCCTCCTCTACACGCATCCACATATAAACTTTTATATCCACAGACACTCTCTAGAAAACAATATCCAAGAAACTGGGAACAATGGCTGACCCTGGAAAGGACTGAGTGGTTATGGGACAAAGGAGAGAAGTTTTCCACTTTATGTCTCCTAAACAACTTTTCAATTCAGTACTACATATATGCAGTACCCAATCAAACGGTTTTATACCGAAGAAGAAAAATAAAGAATAGAGTATTACCCAAATACTTTAATGAGGCTTAACATTTATGCTATTTGTGATTCAGACTTAGTTGGTCTGACATAACTGCATGCAAATAACCTTAAAAAAATATATGTGCCCATCAGCTTGCTTTCCTATCTTATTTGGATTCTATACCACTGGCAGCTATAAATACATGACTATTAGCGATTGAGAAAGCTTTCTGCAGATTGGATGACAAACTGTACAATTACAAAGTCCAAGTTCCTGATCCTTCAATATTCTGTTCCATCCAAGCAGTCTTTCAGAATAAGACCTAAAGATTTACCTGGCTGAGAAAAGAGAAGTTGTGACAGATGCTGTGCAAGCACCTGAAGGGCTGGAGCTCCTCCCAGATGGTCCACATCCAGGAGGGAAACAAGACTTTGGAGACACACAAGAGCTCTACATTGTACAGTGTTCATCCTGGAAAGGAAGTGAAACAATGCTGTTTACTTCTCTTAATAGTTACCCAACAGAATTCAGTATTGAGTTTTAACCAAGCTTCAGGTTCTGACTGTAGCTATCCGTTAAGTAAAAAGACTATGACAGTTAGCAAAGAATCTTAAAGTGAATTGCTAATGTGCCAAGTCCAGCTGCCCAAGTACTCAAGAACTCTGATGCACAACTCACTCACGGGTGATAATGGATCTGCTTTAGAAAAATTTTCACACAAGTTATAATCTTTAAAAAAAATTTAACATGAAAAATGTTATACATTCATACAATAAAGTGCATGACACATATAGAGTTTAACAAATAACTTATAAAGCAAATGTCCTTATAACTGCCACCCATGCAGGGAATAAACATCACAACCGATCTCAAAGCCCACTTATTCTTCCCAAACTCCACCTCCCGATCCCCTAGAGATAATCATCATTTAGCCTTTTATGGTAAACATTTCCTTGCTTTTCTTCATAGGCTTACCACCTATCTATGAATCCCTAAACAAAATAATTTAGTTCTGCCTGCTTTTTAACTTTATATTAATGGAACCAGTGTATATATTCTTTTGTGTCTTATGTTTTTTGCTCAACATTGTGAGGGACTCTAGTTTGGAGCTTCTGATTGCTGTATATACTATACTGCATGATTATGTCAAAATATATTTATCCATCTACCACTGATGGACACTGAGGCTGTTTCCAGGTTGGGGCAATACGAACCACACCGCTATGAATGTTCTCAAACACGTAACTTAGCGCACGCACACAAACATTTCTCTAGAGCATACAGCCAGAAATGGCACTACAGGGAACTTAGAGGACAACTGTTCTTGAAAATAGAAAAATTCTTACTTTCTAATCAAAGGTTTCCACGTGTGGTTCCTAGAACATATGTCAACTGCAGTGCTGTTTGGAAAGGCCGTTTTCTCAAAAATCTAGATTTGAAAAGGGCAAATATGCAAGCGGTTATGAAAGTAGATTTATTTTTACATGATTCTTTTTTTTTTGACTTTGGGTGCATGGTCCAGGAATCGAACCTGGGTCCCCTGCATGAAAGGTGAACATTCTGTCACTGAACTACCCATGCACCTTATATAACCTTTTATAGAAATTCCAATATATTACTTCTAAGTGGCATGGCTAGGCTTGAATAAGATACAGGGATCTTTTATTGGGCTGCCAGTACTAATTCTATTTTATTTCCTGGATCTTATCAATTATCCACTAGCTGGAAGCATGAGCTTACTTCTTTTGTGTACAGAACAAATATTTTTAACTCCTTCCCATGCTCCATAATGACCACACCATGAAAAGAGATTACCTTCTTTGGAATGAGGTAGTTGGTGAGAGCTGTGTGAACTTCATGGGAGAGGCATAGAGGTGACAGCAACTGCCCACAGCCATCACTGAAAGAATTCTCCATAAATACATCACTTTCATCACTGCTTGAAAGCTCTTCCCATTCATCATCGGAGGGATCTGGAAAGTGTGCATCCGGTACATAACTAATATTTAAGAAAAATCCCCAAAAAGCTGCCCTCTCAGCCCTAGGGTAAAAATGTCTAAATGTAAACTTGTAACAAACCTTCACTGCAGCACATGTTGACGATAATTTCTAGAGCAGTCTGTTGAGCTGTCAGTAGTGCAATGGTCTGTCTCAGTTCCCTGTCGATGGGCTAAAAAGCAAACAAATAATTCTCAATGCTTGGGAAAATATTTTAGCATAAACTGTCTTAGTTAAAGCATACTAAAAGATTTTTGCACTTGGAACAGAGTACATGGCGGGTGGGGTGGGTGGAAGAAAATCATAAAGTGCTAGAATTACAAACAGGCATTATAATTCCTCTTGGCACTCTGGAGCATGCTATTAATGGGGTTTCAATCTATCTGGAAGGTTACTCTCTAAGTGAAGCTTAGTTTGCTGGAGAAGAATGATAAATAGTCAGGAATTCTGAACTTAATTTACCCTGAAACTTGATTTCATATTTCAAAAAGCAGCTCAGCATACGAAGCTTTAAAAAAAATAGTCCATCTCAGACACAGGGTACCTATACACAACTAACCTGCTTTCAGATGCTTAAATATCTTCTTGGAAAGCGTACATTAACAAGCCCTTATATGATCAAGAATGCGTGGCTATGCAGCAGACAGGCTTGATTCCTGGCTTTTGGGGGAAGATTACAAGAAAGTATATCTTTAAGAATGCAGAGGGGAACCTATGTCTCTGAAAATATATAACATGATCAATTAACATTTCTTAAAGTAGATGATACAAATTTACATGATGCTAATTCTCAATCACTTATGAAAAATGAAATGGTCACAGTGATATTCCAAAATAGTGCGTAAGTTAAAAATAACATATTTTTCAAGACTTTAGTGTCTGAGTGTTTCCAAATTTTGACAGCCTTCTGTCTTTTTAATAGCTGCATAATATTCTATGAAATGGACATACTATAATATACTAAAAAGTATACTACTAGTGTGGGACCGTTTAGATTATTTTATCTTATTTTCTCAGATCTAGTAGGTTGTAAGTTAAAAACACATCTATATGTTGCAAATCTAAGTAATGCCATTGAATCTGTACACTTAAAAGGCAAATTTTATTAAATATATTTTACCACAATTTAAAAAACCCCAAACACATCTAAAGATCCTGTCATGGTTAGGGACAGGTGTCAACTTGGCCAAGTTGTGGTACCTGTTCATCTGATTGGGCAAGCGCTGGCCTGTCTGTTGCAATGAGGACATTTCCTAGGATTAGGTCATGATCACGTCAGCTACATCCACAGCTGATTCCATTTGTAATCAGCCAAAGGGGAGTGTCTTCTGCAATTAGTGATGCTAAATCCAATCATGGGAAGCCTTTTAAGGACTCAGAGGAGACAGGTTCCATTCCTGCTTTGGCTGGTGAGCCTCTCCTGTGGAGTTCATCCAGGCCATCCATTGGAGTCATCGGCTTCGCAGCCTGCCCTGTGGATTTTGGACTCTGTGTTCCTACGGTCACGTGAGACACTTTCATAAATTTTATATTTGCAAGTGTTCCCTGTTGATTCTGTTTCTCTAGAGAACCCTAACTAATACATCTTGGTACCAGGAGTGGTTCTTAAGGAACAGAATCTTAAAAATGGGTTTTTATGAATGGTTTTCTACTCTGACTGGGCTCAGAGACACTAAGGACTCTGATTCCTGTAATC
The DNA here is from genome assembly GCF_023851605.1 of Tamandua tetradactyla. Classification (NCBI taxonomy): domain Eukaryota; kingdom Metazoa; phylum Chordata; class Mammalia; order Pilosa; family Myrmecophagidae; genus Tamandua; species Tamandua tetradactyla. The sequence goes on along the minus strand of NC_135342.1, from coordinate 43,926,229 downwards.
AGAATGACACTCCCAATCCATGGACTGAGTTGGCAAAGGAGATAGTCAAAATATCATCATTCGATTCTCCTAATGCTTCGCTTGTACGAAGCCAGACTCTGGGGGATAATGTTTTTGACACCTTTACAGAGTTCTGTAGAAATAAGAGTTATAGAGATGTTGGTTGGTTGTTGTTAGATACACTGTCTACATTAAAGGGTGAAAGGGATGGACTTAAGGCTTCAAACAAGAAGCTTAAGTGCTGTCTGAAAGATGTAGAGGTTTCTATGAGTATCCTGAAGGAAAATTTTATTTCCTGTAGCCGTAGACTTGAGATCTCTGAAAATCAGACTCAGAATCTTATTGTTAGAGTAGCAACTTTACAATGTAAACTGAAATCTCAGTCTTGCATGGTGTCTGCCGTTAAAGTGAGGGCATTGATTGGAAAGGAGTGGGACCCTGAAAAATGGGATGGTGACATATGGATTGATAATGATCTTGGGGGTGAGGCTGAAACCCTAGACCATGCTGAGCCTTCTTTAGATAACCCTGTAATAGTCTGCCCTGAGGACATAGCCGCCCCACCTCCAGCCTGCCTTGAGGAATTGGCCACCCAACCTCCTCCTGAAGGGATTAGCCCTAGAGTTATTAATCCTGTTTCACCAGATGAAACTGCAAGTGAAAGCCCTAAAGCAAATGGCTTGGAAGATATTTCTAATTCTTTTCATGACCCACCCCCACCACCCCTCATTTCTTCTAGACCTATAACTAGACTAAAGTCCCAACAGGCCCCTAAAGGTGAGGTACAAAGTATCACACATGAGGAGGTACGTTATACTCCAAAAGAACTGTGTGAGTTTTCCAATTTATATAGACAGAAATCAGGGGAATATGTGTGGCGATGGATTTTAAGAGTGTGGGATAATGGTGGGAGGAATATAAGGCTGGATCAGGCTGAATTTATTGATATGGGCCCACTAAGCAGAGATTCTGCATTCAATGTTATGGCTAGAGCAGTTAGAAAAGGTGTTAACAGCTTGTTTGGGTGGTTGGTTGAAACATGGATCAAAAGGTGGCCAACATTACCTGAGGTTGAAATGCCAGAACTGCCCTGGTATAATGTAGATGAGGGGATCCAGAGGCTTAGAGAGATTGGGATGTTAGAGTGGATTTATCATGCAAAGCCTGCTCTTACACCCCAGGAATGTCCAGAAGATGCACCTTTTACCAGAACAGTGAGAAATAAGTTTGTGAGACTAGCACCATCATCCCTCAAGAGCTCTGTGGTTGCACTTCTCTGTAGGTCAGATATTACTGTAGGAACTGCTGTCACTGAGCTGGAATCCTTAAACACAATGGGGATGACAGGATCCCGAGTTGGCAGAAGCCAGGTGGCAGCACTTAATCACCAAAGACAGGGTAGACGTGGGTATTATAATAGACAACAAACTCAAAGGAGGCATCAAAATTATATGACACGCAAATTCGTGAAGCGCTCCATATTTTTCAGCTGGATTGATAGAACGGTGGAATGGCCTTTTGAAAACTCAATTACGGTGCCAACTAGGTGGCAAAAACTTGAAAGGCTGGGGTAATGTTCTCCAGGAAGCTGTGTATGCTCTAAATCAGCGTCCGCTGTATGGTGCTGTTTCTCCCATAGCCAGGATCCATGGGTCCAGGAACCAAGGGGTGGAAATGGGTGTGGTGCCACTCACTATTACTCCTAGTGATCCACTAGGAAAATTTTTGCTTCCTATCCCTGCTACCCTGAGTTCTGCTGGTCTACAGGTTTTAGTTCCAAAACGGGGTGTGCTTTCTCCAGGAGAAACAACAGTGATACCACTGAACTGGAAGTTAAGATTGCCACCTGGCCATTTTGGGCTACTTATGCCTCTGGATCAACACACCAAGAAGGGGATTACATTATTGTCTGGGGTAATTGACCCTGACTATCAGAAGGAAGTAGGACTGCAACTACATAATGGAGGTAAAGAAGAGTTTTCTTGGAATATAGGAGATCCCCTGGGGCGTCTATTAGTACTACCATGCCCTGTGATTAAAATCAATGGAAAACTGCAACAACACAATCCAGGCAGGACCACTAATGGCTATGAGACTTCAGGAATGAAGGTTTGGGTCACCCCACCAGGCAAAGAACCACGGCCAGCTGAAATGCTTGCTGAGGGGAAAGGGAACATGGAATGGGTAGTGGAAGAAGGTAGTGATAAATATGAACTTTGACCACGTAATCAGTTCAGAAACGAGGACTGTAATGCTGTTTTGTTTGTGTTATACTATTTATGCTGTAAGATATCAAGTTTAAGGATGAATGTTGCCCAAGGATTTGCAAGCTATTCTGGAGAGATTTAATGTGTTTCCAGTTATATGCAGGACAGTTGAGTATTGTCAGGTAAAAGAAAAAATGTGTGCTTATTTGTTTTCATTTGGAAATTAAGTATGGTCTAAGGTGATATATATATATATATATATATATATATATATATGTGTGTGTGTGCCAAGTTGACAAGGGGTGGACTGTCATGGTTAGGGACAGGTGTCAACTTGGCCAAGTTGTGGTACCTGTTCATCTGATTGGGCAAGCGCTGGCCTATCTGTTGCAATGAGGACATTTCCTAGGATTAGGTCATGATCGCGTCAGCTACATCCACAGCTGATTCCATTTGTAATCAGCCAAAGGGGTGTGTCTTCTGCAATTAGTGATGCTAAATCCAATCATGGGAAGCCTTTTAAGGAGGACTCAGAGGAGACAGGTTGCATTCCTGCTTTGGCTGGTGAGCCTCTCCTGTGGAGTTCATCCAGGCCATCCATTGGAGTCATCGGCTTCACAGCCTGCCCTGTGGATTTTGGACTCTGCGTTCCTATGGTCACGTGAGACACTTTCATAAATTTTATATTTGCAAGTGTTCCCTGTTGATTCTGTTTCTCTAGAGAACCCTAACTAATACAGATCCTGTGGTATATTTCCATTTTCCTTTCTGGACTGTTCATATTCATGTACAACTCACTAGCAACTTCTAGGGTTTTTTTTTTTTTAACACGGGCAGGCTCTGGGAATTGAACGTGGGTCTCTGGCATCGCAGGTGAGAATTCTGCCACTGAGCCACTGTTGCCCTCACCAGCAACTTCTTTATGCAACATTTTAACTGTTACTTGAAATGTGTGTTTGGAAAAAAACAAAACAGCCAATTTAATAGATCTATCTCAGGGATTCCTAAATGTGTATTCCTTTTATCACCAACAAGAACGTATATAAAAATTACTCCTATCTGCTTTGTGTGTGTGTGATAATTCAACTAAATAAACTTTTATTACACTAGTTCAAAGTCAGATAAACGTTATTGGGCTTTCATTCACTTCAAATGTATAATGATTTGTCTTACAAGGAACTTTGGAATTAAGTTCCATTTCTTCACTTAATGCTCCTTCTCAGAACATTTTCCTGTGTCTTTACTGTTATTAAACTGACAAGAACCAACCTAAAAAGGAACGAAGTTTTGATACATGATTTAACATGGATGAATCTTGAAAACAATATGCTAAGTGAAATTAAGTCAGACATAAAAGGAAAGTATTCTGAGTCTACTTATATGAAATATATAGAAGACGCAAATCCATAAAGACAGAACAGAGATCAGAAGATATCAGGGGCCAAGGCAAGAGGAGAATGAGGAAGCATTGCCTAAGAGGTACAAGGTTTCTGTTTAGAGTCATGAAAATGTCTTGGTAACAAGGTGATGCTAGTGGCACAACACTGTGAATGTAACTGATTCCACTGAAATATCCAATTAAGAATCGTTAGATGAATGCACAGCTATATGGCAACTCTGAACCACTCGTCCCACAATCTGGGTTTTTATATGGTATGTGAATATATAATATATCTCAACAAAATTGCATTAAAAAAAAAAAGAATGGCTAGAATGGGAAATTGGGCTTACATGTTATCACACACACAGGCAAAGAACAAATCAAGACAAAATGTTCTGACATCTGAAATTTGCTTCAAAATAATCAGAAGAGAGAATGGAGAGAATGGGTAAGGAAAGATGATGAAATAAAACAGACTATGACTCATTAAATGATAACTGTTTAAGTTGGGTAAAGGGTCTCTACTTTTGCAAATGTTAAACACAAAAAAAGAAAAAATAAAACAAAACTTAAGGTGAGCTGCTCTTTCTTCACATATTTGAGGCTATGTCTTCTTATAAAAAATTATGCAGTTGAGGGTTTTGATTCTAAGGGACTACTGCACAAGCCTTTAGTCAAAGTAAAAGATTACAGCTGACTAAATTTGTATTCCTGGCACGTATCAGTATGATGCCTAGCATTCTCCTGGCACTTAAATGTTGGCTGACTGATCAGCATGTTAATCTTTCTTCTACTAACTAGAATAATAAGACTTTAAAAATCAAGTTTTTGAAATGAGAAAACATTGCACTTATAAGCACCAAAATTATATTTTTAAATAATGCTTTAAAAAGTGAATCTTTAGGAGGGCTAGGGACATAAATGAAATCAGAAAGAAAGATAGATGTTAAAGACTGAGATGGTATAATCTAGGAATGCTGGAGCGTATAATAATAGTGACTAAAGGTACAAATTTAAAAAATGTTTTTGCATGAGGAAGAACAAAGGAATGTCATTATTGCAGGGTGCTGAAAATAGATGGTAATTCATATTTTAAAATGTCACCTTATGTGTGAGACTAAAGCAAAAAATGTTTATTTATTACAAAATTTATATTTTGACTAGTGCATTTCCTAATATAACTTATGTAGACACTAAGACTGAACTCCATAAGTACTTGGAAACTCAGATAGGACATAAGATTTTGTTGGTTTGTCCAGAGTGATGCCCCGATGAATCCCAGAGTGATTCAGTCAGTGAGTGGAAAAGTATCTGCAAAGCCCCCTTCGGGGAATGGTGAGAACAGGGAGAAATGCAACTTCCCCAAGCTGAATTCTTGATATTCTCACAAGCAGTGTGGACAACCAAAGCTACAGGCTGAGCCCCCAGTCTTGGGGTTTGTTCATATGAAACTTAACCCTACAAAGGTAGGTCAAGTCTACTTAAAATTTAGGCCTAAGAGTCACCCCCAAGAGAGCCTCTTTTGTTGCTCAGATGTGGTCTCTCTCTCCAGCCAACACAACAAGCAGACTCACCACCCTTCCCTTGTCTACACAGGACATGATTCACTCACCACCCTTCCCCTGTCTATGTGTGAACCTTCCTGGCAACGTGAGACAGAGATCCTAGAATAAGCTGAGACTCAGCATCAAGGGATTGAGAAAAACCCGAGAATGAGCTAAGACTTAGCATCAAGGGATTGCGAAAACCTTCTCTACCAAAAAGGGGAAGAGTGAAATGAGACAAAGTGTCAATGGCTGAGACATTCCAAACAGAGTGTTGGAAGAGAGGTTGTCCTGGAGGTTATTCTTATGCATTAAGCAGATATCATCATGTTATTCAAGATGCAAAGGAGAGGCTGGAGAGAACTGCCTGAAAATGTAAAACTGTGTTCCAGTAGCCATGTTTCTTGAGGATGACTGAATAATGATATAGCTGTCACAATGTGACTGTGTAATTGTGAAAACCTTGTGTCTGATACTACTTTTATCTACCTTGTCAACAAACAAGTAGAACGTATAGAATAAAAATAAATAATAGGGGGAACAAATGTTAAAATAAATTTAGTTTGAAATGCTAGTGATCAACGAAAGCGAGGGATAAGGGGTATGGTAGGTATAATCTTTTTTTTTACTTTCCTATGTTCATTTTATTTCTTTTTCTACTGTCTTTTAATTTCTTTTTCTGAATTAATGCAAATGTTCTAGGAAATGATAAGATGCAACTAAGTGATGATATTGAGAATTACTGAATATATATGCAGAACAGGAAAAAAAAAGCGAATCTCTAAATAACAGTTAAAAATCAATTTTTAAACAGTGGGGTTTTTTCTTAATCTCAGTAGACTTGGGACTTAGCCCCGTTTACTCCTTTTAGATGCTCCCTGGAAGTAAGGCTGAAGATAGGGAAACTCACCCATAAACACCATTCTCCCATTCCCTGTAAGGGATTTTAGATACTGTAGAGCTCCCTAACAGTCTAAATATAATTTCCATTTCTGATCTGAAAGAAATCTGGAGTGGTAAAACATGATACACCCACATCAGTGAAGATAAACAGAGGCCTGAGAGACTTGCGGAGAAGATGGCGGCTTAGTAAGACGCGCCGGTCTTAGTTCCTGCTCCAGAACAGCAACTAAAGAAACAGAAACAATACGAAACAGCTCTCGGAACCACAACAGAGACCAAAAGACAGCGTACCCCATTCTGGAACGGCTGAATGGGCAGGGAGAATCCGCTGCGGTGAGATACCCGAGGGGCGCGCGTTTTCCCGGCTGGGGCGGCTGGCGACTGGGGTCCCCTCCACGCACGTGGCTCCCCGGTCTGACTGGGAACGTTGGATAGCGGGGCCCTCCCGCCACGCTTGGCGTCTTGGGCCAGCTGGGCAATTTGGACTGGCACTCCCCCAAGCCGTGGGGGCCGGCGAACCCCCCCCCACGTGCGGTTTCCCGCGCCGACTGCGAGATTCGGACTGGCAAATTAAAGGAGCCACAGCATCTTTTACTGGTGGGACCCGCAGACAGACGAGCGCCACGAGCGCCACCTACTGGGCAGGAAAAGAAAAACACAGCCCAGAGATTTCACAGAAAAACCTTTCAACCACCCAGGTCCCACACCCAGGGAAATCTGATCAAATGCCCAGACACCCACAGAAAATAATGGATGATGCTCGGAAAATTGAAGATATGGCCCAGTCAAAGGAACAAACCAATAGTTCAAATGAGATACAGGAGCTGAGACAACTAATGCTGAATATACGAACAGAAATGGAAAAACTCTTCAAAAACCAAATCAATAAATTGAGGGAGGACATGAAGAAGACATGGGCTGAACAAAAAGAAGAAATAGAAAATCTGAAAAAACAAATCACAGAACTTATGGGAGTGAAGGACAAAGAAGAAAAATGGAAAAAACAATGGATACCTACAATGGTAGATCGAAAGAGACAGAAGCTACAATTAGTGAACTGGAGGATGGAACATCTGAATTCCAAAAAGAAACAGAAACTATAGGGAAAAGAATGGAAAAACTTGAGCAGGGGATCAGGGAACTGAATGACAATATGAAGCGCACAAATATACGTGTTGTGGGTGTCCCAGAAGGAGAAGAGAAGGGAAAAGGAGGAGAAAAACTAATGGAAGAAATTATCACTGAAAATTTCCCAACTCTTATGAAAGACCTAAATTTACAGATCCAAGAAGTGCAGCGCACCCCAAAGAGAATAGACCCAAATAGGCGTTCTCCAAGACACTTACTAGTTAGAATGTCAGAGGTCAAAGAGAAAGAGAGGATCTTGAAAGCAGCAAGAGAAAAACAATCTGTCACATACAAGGGAAACCCAATAAGACTATGTGTAGATTTCTCAGCAGAAACCATGGAAGCTAGAAGACAGTGGGATGATATATTTAAATCACTAAAAGAGAAAAACTGCCAACCAAGACTCCTATATCCAGCAAAATTGTCCTTCAAAAATGAAGGAGAAATTAAAACATTTATAGACAAAAAGTCACTGAGAGAATTTGTGACCAAGAGACCAGCTCTGCAAGAAATACTAAAGGGAGCACTAGAGTCAGATATGAAAAGACAGAAGAGAAAGGTATGGAGTAAAGTGTAGAAAGAAGGAAAATCAGATATGATATATATAATACAAAAGCAAAATGGTAGAGGAAAATATTATCCAAACAGTAATAACACTAAAAGTTAATGGACTGAATTTCCCAATCAAAAGACATAGACTGGCAGAATGGATTACGACCCAGCAATACCACTGCTAGGTATCTACTCAAAGGACTTAAGGGCAAAGACACAGACGGACATTTGCACACCAGTGTTTATAGCAGCATTATCTACAATTGCAAAGAGATGGAAACAGCCAAAATGTCCATCAACAGACGAGTGGCTAAACAAACTGTGGCGTATACCTATGATGGAATATTATGCAGCTTTAAGACAGACTAAACTTATGAAGCATGTAATAACATGGATGGACCTAGAGAACATTATGCTGAGTGAGTCTAGCCAAAAACTAAAGGACAAATACTGTATGGTCCCACTGATGTGAATCGACATTCGAGAATCAGCTTGGAATATATCATTGGTAACAGAGACCAGCAGGAGTTAGAAACAGGGTAAGATAATGGGTAATTGGAGCTGAAGGGATATAGACTGTGCAACAGGACTAGATACAAAAACTCAAAAATGGACAGCACAATAATACCTAAGTGTAATGTAACTATGTTGGAACACTGAATGAAGCTGCACCTGAAATATGGTTTTTTGTTTGTTTGTTTGTTTGTATCTTTTGTTTTTGTTTTTTTTTTCCTTTTTATATATATATATTTTTTTATTAGTATTATTATTTTAATTCCCTTCTCTATATTAACATTCTATATCTTTTTCTGCTGTTTTGCTAGTTCTTTTCCTAAATCGATGCAAATGTACTAATAAATGATGATCATACATCTATGTGATGATACTAAGAATTACTGACTGCATGTGTAGAATGGAATGATTTCTAAATGTTGTGTTAATTTCTTTTCTTTTTTTTGATTAATAAAAAAAAATTAAAAAAAAAAAAGATAAACAGAGGCCTGATCAGTATGATACTAACGACTGAAAGTGAGCCTCCAAGCACTGATTCATTACATCCTGACTTTCCACATATGGATAATGAAACCAAGCAGATTCCAGATCAATAATTTAATCTTCCTACAATAACTGAGAAGACAATGGTGCTAGTTTGTAAACATCCCTTTTGGAGGACAAGAAGCACTGCTATGCCTTCATCTATCTTGTTTTACTAATTTTAAACTGTGTCAGGTGCACAGTGAACCAAGGAATGAATTTAGGGGTCAAATAATATGTCTCCTGCACCAAAAGTGAATGCTACAATTTTCAGGACACTTTATGATTTGCCAGAAATTCAATGGCACAATGGTCTTCTCATCTCTGTATCCTCCCTAGCACTAAGTTCTTAATACAAGGCTTTGCACTTGATGGCTAGTCATACAAAAAAAAAAAAAGTGTTGCTAACTACAGTATTTTTTAACTTAAAACACCCCCAAATTTATAATTTTCAAGACTTCATAAACACAAAGAAAGTAGCGTACTGTTATGTTTGTTTTCAAGTATATTCCACTTAAAAGAATCCTTACTGGGCATATTTATCGAAAATTAAACGCTGACCTAAGACAATTCTCACTAAGAGTTCATTTTATACCATTAACATGCCTCAGGCATTCTGTCGAAAGCTTTCTCCAACATCCTCATTTCCTCTTCTATCAGAGCTGGGTAAGGAATGACTACTATACAGAAACTCTATGCCCTCAGAAATCTGCACACAGCCCAGGAATGAAAATGCTGTCCCTGTCTTCCCAACAATTTGTTCTCTTCTTTGGAGAAATCATTTTCTAAAACATGGCTCTATCTCTATTGACTGGCTCAGTGGAAGTGATTCCTGAAGCTAAGAATACTCACCCTTAGCCCAACATCACATCCATTAACACAACTACACCACAATAACTTGATGTGTAAAAACTACAAATTGTCATTAACTCCCACTCAACCTACCCTGCTCAACAGTAGTGTATAAAACAAAGTTTGGCCTGCTACTCCGATAAGGCTAAACACTAAACTAAAAGACACAACAATAAGGGACAATACCTTAACTTGAAGACAGGGGTCAACATGTAACTGAAGTGGGGAGACATTTAGGGAAACTGTCCCATGTTTCTAAAGTATTCTAAAAGTATTGGTCTATTCCATCTTTGAAATTTTTACCTTTATACAAAAATTTCATCTTAGATGTCTTTCCCTTTGGTAGTAAATTTCTAATATTTGTAAGGAGAATTAATGTGAAAATATGACTGATCTTTACTGAAATTCACTTTATCAAACATGTTTCTATAAAACTAAAGACACCTACACACACACACAAAAAGCTGTATTTATCCACATAAATTTAAGAACATCAATCTGACTTACGGGAAGTAAATCTGAAATGAAAGTTTTCCTTCTGACTTTTCTTTTATGAGGAATTTCTTCCATTTCATCATCTTCAACCAAAGCATGGCCATTAGCATTCTCTAATATTTCCTCATTCTCTGCAGCAGTTTTTAACCTTTGCATTTCAGCCTCCTTCATGTGAATAATCATTTCACCAGCATCCATTTCCAAAACTTCAGATAAGACTTTTATTACAGCATTTATGATTTCTGCTTGACTCCTAGATGGAACAGTGTCCTTTAGATTCCAAAATGTGCCTGGGGAAAAAGAACATAAAGAGAAAAGTATCATCTGTTAAATCTTTTACCAAATACAGTTTCCCCAAGACTGGTTCTTAAAGCTCAAGTGTAATTTCAAAAAAAAAAACAAACACTTAACTCTACTGCCTCTGTTCAGTTTTTATTAAATGTCAAACAGCACTGCACTTCTTCACAATCATCTCCCTTCCTTGGCACACAATGCCTTTCTCTGATATGCTACATATCAGTAGACCAAAAGCACACTGATCAAGTTTCTTTTAAAATGAGAAATTAAATTGCCTTGCTTTCTTTCTTCTTAACCTGAGGTGCTCTCCTCAGCAGCTTCTCATATTCCAACGGTAGAAAGGAATGTACTAAAATTCCAAAGCCTCACTTACAAACCAGAGCACAGGTTCTTATTTTTTTGCTTATCAAAACAGAGCAGGACCTATTATTTAGCAGTTAGTCCAAAATTTATATTTTGACTAGTGCATTTCCTAATATAATTTATGTAGAGAGTTGGTTGAACAACATAAGTACACAGAACCTCGGGTAGGACATGAGATTTTGTTGGTTTGTCCAGAGTGATGCCCCAATGAATTCCAGAGTGATTTAATCAGTGAGTGGAAAAGTATTTGTAAAGTCCCCTTCGGGGAATGGTAAGAAGGGGGGAAAATTCAACTACCCCAAGTTGAATCCTTGATATTCTCATGAGCAGTGTGGACAACCAAAGCTATAAGCTGAGCCCCCGGGGTTTGTTCATGTGAAACTTAACCCCACAAAGGATAGGTCAAGCCTACTTAAAATTAGGCCTAAGACCTCTCTCTCCAGCCAACACAACAAGCAATCTCACCACCCTTCCCCTGTCTACGTGGGACATGACTCCCAGGGATGTGGACTTCCCTGGCAACGTGGGATAGAAATCCTAGAATGAGCTGAGACTCACCATCAAGGGATTGAGAAAAACCCTAGAATGAGCTGAGATTTAGCATTAAGGGATTGAGAAAACCTTCTCGACCAAAAGCGACCAAAGAGCGAAATGAGACAAAGTGTTAATGGCTGAGAGATTCCAAACAGAGTCGAGAGGTTATCCTGGAGGTTATTCTTACGTATTGAGTAGATATCACCTTGTTATTCAAGATGTAAGGGAGAGGCTGGATGGAACTGCCTGAAAATGTAGAGCTGTATTCCAGCAGCCATGTTTCTTGAATAATGATATAGCTTTCACAATGTGACTGTGTGATTTTGAAAAACTTGTGTCTGATGCTCCTTTAGTCTACCTTGTCAACAGACGAGTAGAATATATGGAGTAAAAATAAATAATAGGGGGAACATGTTAAAATAAACTCAGTGAAAGCGAGGGGTAAGGGGTATGGTAAGTATTATCTTTTTTGTTTTTTTTCTGTTTTCGTTTTATTTCTTTTTCTATTGTCTTTTTATTTCTTTTTCTGAATGGATGCAAATGTTCTAAGAAATGATGAATATGCAACTAAGTGATGATATTGTGAACTGCTGATTATCTATGTTAATTTTGATTTCATTTAATTTTTTTAAATTAATAAATTAAAAAAAAAAAAAGGCCTAAGAGTCACCCCCAAGAGAACCTCTTTTGTTGCTCAGATGTGGTCTCTCTCTCCAGCCTATACAACAAGCAAACTCACCACTCTCCCCCTGTCTACATGGGACAAGACTCTCAGGGGTGAGGACCTTCCTGGAAATGTGGGGCAGAAATCCTAGAATGAGCTGAGATTCAGCATCAAGGGATTGAGAAAAACTCTAGAATGAGCTGAGACGCAGCATCAAGGGAGTAAGAAAACCTTCTTGACCAAAAGGGGGAAGAAGGAATTGAGACAAGTGTCAATGGCTGAGAGATTCCAAACAGAGTCAAGAGGTTATCCTGGAGGTTATTCTTATGCATTAAGTAGATATCACCTTGTTATCCAAGATGTAATGGAGAGGCTGAAGGGAACTGCCTGAAAACGTAGAGCTGTGTTCCAGTAGCCATGTTTCTTGATGATGATGGTATAATGATACAGCTTTCATAATGTGACTGTGTGATTGTGAAAATTTTGCATCTGATGCTCCTTTTATCTACCTTGTCAACAGACGAGTAGAACATATGGGATAAAAATAAATAATAGGGGGAACGAATGTTAAAATAAATTTAGTTTGAAATGCTAGTGATCAATGAAAGGGAAGGGTAAAGGGTATGGTATGTATAATTTTTCTTTTCTTTCTGTTTCCATTTCATTTTTCTGTTGTCTTTTTATTTCTTTTTCTGAATTGATGCAAATGTTCTAAGAAATGATCATGATGATGAATGTGCAACTATGTGATGATATTGTGAATTGCTGATTATATATGTAGAACAGAATGATCATAGATTAAGAATGCTTGTGTTTTTTGTAATCTTTTTTTAAAAAATTTAAAAATTAATTTAAAAAATTTAAAAAAATAAAAAATACCTCTCAAGATAAGTCATCTCTGCAAAGCTAAGGGGCAAGAGGAAAACACGCCAAAATTGTATAAAGTATGGGCTACTCAACAGATCATCAGATTATCTGAATTGCTGGAATTAAGGGTTCCACTGAAATGTGAGTTACTAAAAGAAAGACTATTCCATGTGGATAAAGTTTACCTGCCACCAATGTCTTTAATAGAACATATTCCATGGAAATGACAGAAGAGAGCATTGCTGACTCCAGCACATGCAGTGCTGCAGCACTGAAAGATTTCAGTAGCTCTGGGTTATCTTCAGTCACTGTCTGCAAACAATGTGCTATAAAGACAAAAATTAAATATTTAGAAACAAATGAATTCTGCTTAGGATAACTTACAACAATACTTAGCATCGAAAAACATGTACATCTTCACAAGTGTTTTAATACTTGTAGTTTTTGGTACAAGTGAAACAAATAGTTTCTTAAGCTATCATTGTCATAAAACACTTTTTTTTTTTTAATTTCTAGTCCTATACAGAATGATTCTTTCATAAAATGCAATTTAAAAGGCTCATAAATGTCCTGGCAATGTCAAATTACTATAAACATGCATAAAGGTTTCTCTCCAATTTCCATATTTATCATGTACCAGCAGCAACCTGTGGATCACTGCCAGTTCACTGGCCACACTCTGAGTAGCTCTATTTAAATAAAAAGCCCTACATAAGCATTCTGGCTTCAAGTTCAGTATGACCTTAAAGGTTAGTTATTTGTGGTGAAGAAATAACTCTCTATGAAAAGTAAAAAAGTTATTTTACATAAAATTAGTAAATTAAGAAATGGATAAAATACTAGTAGTGATATATGATCCATTTAGCATTTAGCTCCTTCCCTTGCAGTATAATGAAGCAATGAATTACAACCTGAATATCAGAAAGAATTCACTAAAAGTAAAAAAAAACAACTGGGATTGTATAAAAAGGTTTGACAGAAAAGACTTCTGAAGTACAGAAGGAACAAGCCCAGGTTTGTTTTCTGTGAGGTATTTGATTTCATATACACCCATTTCTGTCATGGTCTAAAAATTTCAAATTAGATAATGCTCATCTGAATTAAGTCAAAACATGCTGGGCGGGCCACGGTGGCTCAGCAGGCAAGAATGCTTGCCTGCCATGCCAGAGGACCCAGGTTCAATTCCCGGTACCTGCCCATGTGAAAAAAAAAAACGTGCTATTGCTATGACCTAGTATGCATACATCTGTATGCAAATCTATATATACATATATAGGTACATGTACATATATCTGAAAAGAGTATTTTTTTCATTAAGAGCCCAATTAAATTCCCGCTAACAAAAAAAAAAATTGTGACTGCACCATAAGGGCAATACAAGTTAAAATTTAGGATGAAACCTCCTAAATTCACTTTACTGTATATAAACCTTGCCTAACTTTCAAAACAAAAAAAACTTGACATATGTTAAATAAATCATGAATCCAGTTAAATGCAGAAGGAAAGCACTATTATACAATGAAAATGACTTTATTTTGATCCATGTCAAAAAGTTCATTACAAGAAAAAATCAAAAACTAAATGTGTAAGTCTAAAGGCAAAAACACAAAACAAGCTTTTCTTTTTAAAACTAACTTACCTGAAATTCTTAGTGTAACAAAAACTGTTCTTTGAGATTAAAAGTAACTTACCAATTTCCTATTCAACTGTTATTAAAATTCATATTTACTCGCAAATCTCTCCTCAGCCAAGAATTCTATTTTAAGAAATTTCATTAAAATTTTTTTCTAGGGGCGGGCCACGGTGGCTCAACAGGTAAGAGTGCTTGCCTACCATGCCCGAGGACCCGGGTTCGATTCCCAGTGCCTGCCCATGTAAAAAAAAAAAAAAAAAAAAAAATTTTTTTCTAGGAGTATTTATTTCACTTCTTTTCTGTTCCGTTCTCTTAGAAGTATCCATTAAAGCCGAGAGAAACACTGGTAAGCCGAGAGAAACACTGGTAAGGGAATACACTGCCGTTGCCAGGAAATATGCATAGCTAAATAAGAAGACAGCTGGAGGCCTACCATTGATAGGTAGTATAAAGAAATGCTATTCATCACTATTTCTCCACTCTTGCCCAGAATTCTATTCAGCTACTCACCCTCTGTTTCCTGTCTGTAACCCCTGCTGAGCTAAGGGTCCCTAACAGCTCTCTAACCCAATACAGAGAAGGCCAGGGAGCCAAGGCAGCAGAAGTTGCTGGACTTCATGTCCCCTGCCTGATAAACGGGAAGCAGGCCTAAATGAAACTGCAAATACTTATTGTTTTCTCTCAGAAAACACTACAGGTTATCAATTTTCTGCTGGACGTATGAGAGAGTCATACTTGACGTTTAGGTAAGTCTAGATTTCCAATGCATTTTGGCTTAAAGGCCTAGCAGCTGTAGGTTACCATTAGTAAATGGAGATGAAAACTTCAAGAATTAATAAAAACTCTAAAAATGGTGATAGACTGGCAACCACATATAAGCACAGATTTCCTTTCTTCCCTTTCAGATCGAAAAAAAGGAAAACTATAAATAAGTTAAGTATTAATTACAGATTTTTAAAAATTCAGAAAAAAACAGAATTTTGTAGAATAAACATGCTATGTCTGAATAAAAACTTTTAAATAAGGCTACACAGACTTAATAAATTATCACCTTTTCTTCACTTACCTACTGAAATAGCCAGGTCAACATTGGTGGGAAACCTACTTAAATACTTTAATACAATCTCCAAACACCCTTCTTTGTTGAATATAGATACTGCTCTACTACTGCATTCACTAAATTAAACGGGAAAAAAAAGTTTTACTATTCACATTTTAACATTAAGAAATCAACCAAAGAAACCCACAAAAAAATAAATTAGGCTTTATAGAAGCAGAGTAGGAATCAAACACCCACCATTCCTATGAAGTAAGAAACCAAAATCCATTCAGTCACTAAAAGTGAAAAAAACTGGCCATCTATATTCTCTATCATGGAACTCGAGTCAATCTCTGTCCTCTATTGTGCCAGTTTTCTTAACAGATGGTTAGAAATGGAAGATATTCTGAGAAATCATTTAATTTAAACCCCCCTTTTATAAATAAGGAAACTGAGACTCAAAAGTGAAGCAAACTGTCTACAGATCACATATTTTGTCAGTGGTAGAGCCATGACCAGTACGTAGGTTCCTTGGGTCCAGCCTACTGTTCTTTCAATTATATCACAGTAATAAGAAGTTAAAATAAGGATAAAAAGCTTCTATATTCATCACATGAAGAACACAAATTTGAAAGAAAAATTATACCTTCTTCATTCCTTCTAGACCAGTTATAACTTCATCAGGCAGAACTTACAAACTACATCACAGAAATCACTAAATTAAATATATTTTTTTTAATTACACTACCTTGAAGCTATCAATGTTATTAATAAACATACAACTGATACAGGTTAAACAGAACTAATTATGATAATTTTATCCATGCTTCCAAAGATTGGTATTTCTCCTTACATACCACATATACATATGACAAACTAATAATAGAACCTAATAGCATAAAAGGACTGACTAAATTATGAAATTTAATCCTGTTATCTAAGTAAGTTTATCTGTCTACTTAGTTAACTAAGACATTATCCTGACCTTCAGAAGCCCACAGTTGAGTCAGGAAGATAAAGGATACATATGTAAAGGTAAATTAAAATATAAACTAAGAAACAAAAATGCCATGGGCTATAATAATTCTAAGTACAGTTCATAGGCATTCAAGAAGGAGAAATCACTTCAGAATTTTACTCAGTTTCTTCTCAAATAAATAATTTCAAGTTCAACAATTTAAAAAAATTAAAGTTATCTTGTTACAGCAGAAAATTAGCACCTACCAGTTTGCTCAGATGCCATTTCCTCAAATCTGATCTCTCCGTTTTTGTGGTGGAATGAATCCACTAATTTAAAATGAGATCAAAGCCAAGTTCAGACTGCTATGTAGGGCAGCTTTTTCAGAATCCCTCTTAATCCTGTATTCTAAGAAATACCTGTGCTTTCAGGTCAGAGGTTTTAATCGCTGCTCACTGAAAATAAGGAACATGACAAAATCTTGCTAGAAATGTGTATAATCACAGAGTGGAGAATGTCCTCATCATGTCCCCTTTTTCCTGCTAAGGCCAAGATAGCTTTTCATATGCATCTACTTTGCTGTCAAATGGTGACTGCCAGAGGAGAGGAGTAGAACTCCTACCAAGGTTTGGGGTTCTCCTTTCATTCCACATGCCAGACCAAACCAACTATGGCACCAGGGCCTGACCAGCTTTAAGACAATTGCTGCTTAAGATATGCAGGGAAGGAGAGGGGAGGAAAGAGGGTGCAGTAGATGCTAAGGGACATGATTCCTCTTATTTTTGTCAGTAGCAATAACTTGGAGAGATGGGTTGTAAAACAGAAAAAGATGAAGTGATGCTATGAGGAAAAGGACTTGGGAAAGAAGGTTGACCTTAGATCACCTGATACTTCTGCTCCCAAGTATAGACATCATGGATTTCCAGACCTACCAAGAGGAAGAGAGATTCCTATGCAGTTTAACAGAAGGAGCAGCAGCCTGACAGAGTAGTAGCAGGAGGCTGTGTTTGGAAAGCATCTTACCATATATTCCACAGCACGTTCACAGCCTCATTAGCTATTTTCTCAATAGAATTTCTGTTCTGATCTTTTTTTTCCTGTGGAGACATCTCATTTGAATCCAGTCCAGCACTACACTGTAACCAAATATCATGATTAGCATCTTGGTTCAAAAGAATAATTAAACAAAAGGCTAATGATAGTGAAGAATCACAACAACAACAACAACAACAAAAAAACCCCAAAAATTATAGTGATTAACAAGGCAATCAAATTCTCATAAGCAGTACAGTTGCCACAATCCTGCTTCCCTTTTGGCAAGAAATAGATACAAGAAAGGTTCCCAAGCCATTATGCCAACTGGATATAAGGCTTTTCACACCTTCAATGAACATGTAAAATCAATAAAGTATTTCATTAATGTGATAAAAGACAGTGAACCAGGCAAAGAAAAATAACATGTAATAAGAACTATCATCTATACAGTAACTTCTATGTGCAAGGCACCATTCTAAGCACTTTATATAAATTAAGTCATTATGTTTGTAACAACTCTGTAATGTAGATGAATCTCCCACTACAAACAGGAAACTGAGGTACAGAGGGGTTGCGAAGCTAAAGCTTAGAATATCACAACATAAGATTCATATTTAGGCATTCTGGCTTCAGAGTTCGTACTCTCAACCTCCCTGAAGCACTGACTCTCTAATATACTCCCCAGCATCCTCAAGCAGGACTTCACAATCTCACACTATTGCAATTCTGGAACAGATAAACCTTTGTTGCAGGTAGCTATCCTGTGTGTTACAAGATGTTCAGCCACATTCCTGATCTCTACCAACTAGGTGCTAGTAGCAAACCGCAGTCCCTTAAGCTATGACAATCAAAAATGTCTTCAGGCCCTGCCAAATCTCCCCTGTGAGGAAAAATCATCACCAGATGAGGACCAATGCTCTAAAGGAAACATGGCTGATGCCTCTCAGAAAAACTAGATAGCCTTTATATAGCCTTAAATGTAAATTATCTGTCAACACACAATTAAAGGCCAGAGGCATGCCAGAGAGAGCTCACAATAGGAGTGGTATGATGTTAAATATGGGAACTCAATGAAATCTTTGTGGCAAGTTCTTAATGTCTGGGCCTCAGCATCCTCATTTGTAAAATGGGAATAATACTTACCTCATAGGACTTCTGTGAAGATTAAATGAAATAATACAGAAAACACAAAACAAGGGTCTAGCACATATATAAGCAATCAGTAAATATTAATTATTTTTATGTAATAAAAGCTTAAAGTCTAAACAGCTCAGCTTATATAGTTATAGCAAGAGCTTTTCCAACTGCCATATAAAAAGAAATAGTGGGGACAAAATAATAGAGACTGGCATCAACAACGAGCAATCAGTTTCTAGGAAAAGAAATTTTCATAGGATATTTTTAAACATCAAATTAAAAAACAAACAAGCAAAAAACCCCACTAAGCTTGTAGACTAAAAGCTACATTTAGAAACTACCACCAAAACACTTTAAAAACTGCATACCTCTTTTAGTAGTGCAACCAGGGGAGTCATGATGTCCTTAGTCACCATGTCATCGCAAACTTCAAAACCGCCACAAGCACTGAGATTTCTACACAAGAAGTTTAAAACATGTTTCACTTCCAGACCATGTGCCACCAAACACTCAAATTTATCAAATTTTCAAGTGTTATTTCTATTTTTAACCATAATTAGGGTTTCCTAGAGAAAAACGCTTATTATTTCTTTGGTGCTGCAGAACCAATCTGCATTTCCACTCGTCCTTTACAAGGCGTAAACAAACGACTGTCATATAACAACTTATTTCTAAAGAAAAGGTCTGAGGTTCATGGTTACAGGAAAAGGAGAGGAAAGAAAACTTTCTTGAGGGGAATAAATCAAAGCTTGTTCTTATATGAAGGGACATTTTCTGGGAATTAAGATTTTAAGGGCAGCAGGTAAAGCTACTGAGAATGCTGTCTCCTGAAGCAGCCCTGGCTAAATTTAATTTTTAATTGAAAAGACAAAGGTTGTCTTTGGAGTACATAGCACTGTGCTAGACACTGAAGATACAAAGACAAATCAGAATATGCCCTCCAAGAAGGGAGGGCATCTTACATGCCATTTCCTCCTCAGGCGTAGGACTTTTACATCCCTCCATCAAATGTTTAACTCCCAACTCATCCTTCAGATCTCATCGCAAATACTGCTCCCTCAGGTCTGTCTTCAGTTATACCCTCACAGCAACCTTTGTAATTATCATTGGCTGTAATTATACACTATGCAATTATTTGGTTAATGTCTGTTTCCTGCATTAGACTGTAAGATTTGTTAAAGACAGGGACTATGTCTGTCTTGCTGACTACCACATTCCCAGAACCTAGCACAGTCCCTGGCACACAGTAAGCACTCATTGGATATTTGCGAAATCAATGAATGAAACAATTAGAGCTATGATAAGCAGGACAAATATTAAATTTACTCTTGCCCCCTCTATGGTCCATTCTTTGCACAGCCACCAGAGTGATCTTTTCAAAAGGTAAATAAAATTATGTCACTTCCTTGCTTGGACTAAGTTCCTCAGCCCTACACCACAGACTCCTGTCCACTTCTTCAGCCTCATTCATAATTTCCTGCCCCTCCTCTACTGTGTCACACTAACTCTTCTGTTTTCTGACCATGTGGACTCCTTTCCTATCTCACTTCTTTGCTCTTGCTGTTCCCTCTGTTGAGAATGCTCTTGCCCGTAATTTTCCATGCCTGGCTCAGTCATCCTGCAAGTCTCAAATGAAATGTTATCTAGAGAGAACCCAATTTAAAGTATCTTACCAGGCCCAACTCACCAGCCTCATGCTTTCTCCACAGCACCTCTCACTACCTAATATCATATTTACCTGTTTAGTAGTTTTCTTATTCTCTTCACCAACAAAAGTTCATGAAGGCAGGGATCTATCTTGGCTGTCTTGCTCAGTGACCTGCCTGCTTAAACAATTCCTGGTACATGCCTGGGCCTAAATATTTCAGGAAAGTAATACGTAAATGAAAAAGGACCCATACGGAGGCTTCATGGAGTAGGTAGGATGCGTGTTAGGACTTGAGGGGAGGACGCCTTGGCAGATAGGTGCAGATGAAGTAGTCAAGAGGACAGGAATACGTGTGGACTCAGGGGTGGCAGGTCCCCTGGAGTCCAGGTGTCTGAGTAGCAATCCCCTCTGGGCATGTATGCGACCTGGCAGGTCACTCACCCTTCCGAGTTCAGCCTTAGAGAACTGCCTCCCACAAATGTAGCGAGTATGGAATGAGAAAACGCGACACTGCCTGGCACGCAAAAACACTTGAGGAAGGATGTTCGGGCTTGGATTTCAGGCCCAAGGAGGGTTGGGGCCCAACGCGGAGCCAGAGTTCTGGACCCGCCCCCGGACTCACCTGAGCGCGCCGGCCGCGGTTTCCCTCACTGCCAGGCTGGGATCCAGCAGCAGCGGGCCGAGCTGGCGCACGGCATCCCGGCGCGCAAGGTCTGGGAGCACCGGCTGCTGCTGCACCAGTCTGGCCAATCCCGCGCAGGCGCACTCACGGACTTCGGCGCTCGGATGCTGCAGCTGAGGACAAGGGCTAACTGGTAAGGGAGGGGAAGCGCGCATGGCGAGGAATGCGCACGCGCAGGAGAGAGGGTCGGCCAGCCGGGCGCGGCGCAAACCGTGAAAGGCGGCGGACGCCAACGCAGAGGGTCCCGCGCGCCGCCGCCCGCCCCTCCTTCGCACCTCGGACGCCGAGCAGAGGCCCTCGCCTTACCTTTTCCAGCAGCTCCGCCGCAGGCCCATCGTCCTCCTCTCCCTCCGTCCCGTTTGCTGCCGCTTCCTCGGTCTGACAGTTGCCCGTAGGGGAGAACTGAGGTCGCTTGAAGCGCTTCGTCCGGCTCTTGCCCATGGTAATGTGTGCTGCGGGAGCAAACCGAGAGAGGACAGCAACAGCACACGTTGGAGACTGTCGAGCCAGTGACAAGGTCCTTCTTGCTCTGCTCAGCTGGGCCCACTGACGGCCGCCACACACATTGGGTGGCTACGCGCAAGCGCGCGTTGCATCAGCGGCGAGGAGAGGGCTGGCGCGGAGAGCGCGCGTGCGTAGAAAAGGGATGGGCGGGGCCAGACTGCAGAGGTCTGGAGTTCCGTGGTTTTCAGGGGAAGGAGGAGGTTGGACTTGAATACGTGGTAATACCGACCCCGCCTCCTACCGGCTCTGTGATGTCGGTCAAGTTAAGGAACCTGATCAAACCTTTATAAAACTTGGATACCTAGACCAGGTTTAGCTAGAAGTCCAGTGCGGTATCCATTTCGCCACAGAGCCGACATCTTAACTTGAGATTGATAATGCCTAACTTGCATGGTTATTGTGAAACATAAATGAAATTCTGTAAGGCGCCACACCAATCTGACATGTAATAGGTACTCAAGAAATAGTAACCCACGATTTTATTTTGTGTCCCCAGTGCCCAGCACAGCTCCTGTCATGGACAGAGCCCAGTTAATATTTTAGAATGAATGCACATCCATATTTGATATGACAACTGCTTTAAAAGTGACATAATCTCCTTGCCTCAGTTTCTTCATCAGTGAAATGGGGATATTAAATAGTGTATGCCTCATAGAGTTGTTAGGAGGATTAAATACGTTAATATGCTTAAGGTGCTAAAAACAGAGACTGGTATATAATAGGCGCTATAGGAGTGTTTGGTTGAAATTTTTATTTAATAATTGGCAAAAAAGATTCTTTCATAAATATTTATTGAGCACCAGGTGCAGTCCTGAGCATTGAAATGAAACAGCAACTAAGACAAATTTGCTTCCTGCCCTTATGTCCAGTGAGAGAGGTGTTAAATATATAATTATGTGAATAACTTTAATTACAATTGTAGTAGGCACTAAGAAGGAAGGGAAAGTACAAGAGAATCTCAAGTAATCTTTATAATTAAACATAACTTGAGCACCAAAAAATGCAAAACTTTAAGATCAATGTGTGACATTGGAAGGAAGGTTGCACCCCATGGAAACCATGTCCTCAAGGTGTTGACAGTCTAGCAAGGAAAATAACAATTACTATATTATTTTAGAAAACAATCACAGAATTTTACCTAAGGTTCTACAGAAACTCAGGTCTATTGAAGAGCAACTTTTGGCACAAAGAAACCTTGGTAGAAGATGTGACATATTAAGTAATGTTGGTGGACTTTACTTTCAGATCTCTCTTATCTGGCCACTGATTGGCCACCTCCCTAGTCCAAACTACTATCTTCTATTACCTTGACTACATGGCTTCTGGTCTCTCCATTTCCACTCTTCTCCATCCTCTCTACATAGCAGCCAGAGTGATCTTTTCAAAATTACTATCCCTCTGTCTTTATTATTATATTCACTCCCTTGCTTAAAACCTTTCAATGGCTTCTCTTTCTCTTAGGATACAGATCAAAATCCAAGCTGGCCTGCAGGGATTTACTCTAGCCTCATCTCACTTGACTCCTTGCATCTTGTCCTTTAGCCATCCTCACCTTACAGTTCCTCTTAGGGGCCAAGCTCTATTCTGCCTCAGAGCTTTGCACAGTCCTAGCCTCCAGCACATGTCCTAATTAATGCAAGTACCCCTTCTGCATAGCATAAGTCTCCGCTGACTTCCCAGTCTGAGACAGGTTTCCCTGGAGATAGTGCATACTTTGTGACTTTGCTTCAAAGAACAACTCAAGTTACATTTATAATTTTAAATTAGTGTAGTTATACAACAGTCTATCACCTTAACTAGACATTAAGGCTGAGAAATGTATTTTACATATTCCCAACATAAGTACCAGGGCCTGGTATGTAACAGGCACACAATTTCTTGAATGAATGGAGACCACATAAGCATGAAAGGGTAAAGCATTGTGATCTAGATGGACTAGGATGAGATAAATACAGAGATCCCTGCTGTTTCTCTGACTTTCTTATATAATACTGTGGGAATGAGCAAGAAAAAATGGTTCACAATCACAGCTAGGGCCAAAATTTTGTGGTTTGTTGTCATTAGTTACTCATCCTAGTGAGAACTTAGTGTTTCTGCTACAATGAATGATAAAAAAAATAATAAAATGAATGATAAACTTTAATGAGTTTAAGAGCCCTTCCTGGAACCACCCAGGGTTGATTGTCTGTCTTAGGAGCCAATAACTTTAACTAGTCTAATAATCTTAACCAATCATTTAAAAAATTGACTCAAACAATGACTATCTAATCACTCCTTTTCCCTCCAAATTACATTTTGTCAAGAGGGAATTTTTTAATTACACCACTTCCCTTGAAACAAGTTTGAAATAAAAATGCTTATAGTCAATTATAGACCTTTTTTAAAAAATATAGAAGCTGGCTACTTTCCCAGATTCCTGTTTCTCGCCCTTCATGTTGTAATATAATCATCCTAAAGCACACTCTGATCAATATTTCTGAAAAACTTTTGACAGTCCCATGTACCTGTAGACTTGGGTTCAGACTTTCACATTAAAATACACAATGTAGCCACAGCACTCTGCCACACACTTCCAACACTTCATCTCTTGCCCTTGGATGACCTCCCTAGTCTTCCCAGAAACCCCCACAGAGCCTCCTTTCCTTAGGCTGAGAAACCGTAGAACCCAGCAAGCTTGCCCAGCTCACTTTGGCAGTAATCATTTCCATTTTTCCTGGTACATAGTCTCATATATTTACAGTTCCTCTGAGTTTTAGGGACTCATTGTGGGAAGGATGGGAGGTATAAACCCAGAAGATGGCAAACTTGTGTGGCAGACACTCCACACTTGGGCCTTCTTGCACTTCTGTTCTGTTCCTCTCTCGTAGAAGTGTCCATAAATTGTCACCAAAGTTATACGTAGCTGCTGCCCCCACTAGCCTGTGAGCTGATGGAGGGCAGGGACCACTGCCTGTTTCTGTATTTTAAGTGCCTGGTACTTAGCTAAATTTAAGTCCCTGGTGTGTACACTCTACACGGTGTTGCACTCTGGCTCAACTGGCCCTACATAAAGTGACTAGGTAGTCATCCACTAGGAGTGCCACGCTGGTGATGGTATCCGCAGGTGATCAGGAGCCTCTAGTTCCGGCCCTGCCCATGTAATCAAGTAAAGGGTGCGTCCCTTTTCTAGACCTCAGCTTCTCCATGTACAAAGACTCTTTAGGAGTCTTTGAAATATCAGAAGTTGTGAACCATCTTAAGTATTTCAAGAAAGGCCTTCTGGAAGGAAAGTTAAATGTTGGTTGCCTCCTGTGCAGGTGACAGAGCCTAGGATAGGCACTCTTAGCCCAGACTGAGATAGGTCTTACGGTAGTATAGTATAGCATAGCATAATGTGGTATAATTGTAATAGCCAACTGGATAAAGTCACTGCAAAGGGATCTGCTGTCTGTTAGAAACTCTGTATCATTCACTTTCATTCGTTCATCCATTCAGCATTTATTGAGTACTTACTATGTGATGGGCACTACACTAGATGCTAAGAATAATGTGATAACTAAGACACAGTCCCTGATGTCACGAGGGTATACAGCCTATCTAGCACTGGAGTTCTATCTTATCTTTAATAATATTATTGTAGAAGTGTGTTGTTAAGAAACGTTATTTAGAACTTGGCAATAAGGCAAAAGGATGACTGAATTTTTTCAATGTGATACCAGATCTATCTGTACAATGTCTAACAGGCCTACCCCAGGATTATTTCTGTAGGGCGATACTGTCCAGCAAACTTCCTACAATGATGAAAATGTTCTCTGTCTTCTTGGGTACAGTAGACCTGTGGATCTCGAGTGTCTGAATTGTGGCTAGTTTAACTGAGGAATTTAATGTTTAATTTAAATTTAAATAGCTACATGTGGCTACCATTTTGGACAGCACAACTCTTCAATGGTGACAACCAGTCAAGGGTGATTCTGCACTCCCCTCTACACCCCAGGGGACATTGGTGATATCTGGAGACATTTTTTGTTTGCCACCACTGTTAGGATGCTACTGGCATCTAACGAGTAGCGGCAGGCACTATTGACGTTTTGGGTCAGATAGTTTTTCATGGTGGGGCGGGGTGGGGGGGGCGGTGACTGTCCTGTGCATTTTAGAATGTTTAACAGCAGCCCTCACCTCCACCCACCAGATTCCAGGAGGATGCCCCCAGTTGTCACAACCCAAAGTGCTTCTGCCATTGCCTAATTTCCCTTAGGGAAAACAATCCCTTGGTTGAGAATTGTCACTCTAATGGAATGCACTTTTGTTTTGACTGTTCATTTAAGGGTTCAGACTCTGTGAAATTACTTTATAGATTAATAAATTTCAAATGATTTTGTCCAATAGAAATGCAAATTAGTTCTGCCTTGTAGAAAAGATAACCCCAAAGGATACAATTGCATGGCCTTGAAGAATATTAAGGGCAGTTTCATATTTAACCTAGCAATCTTATTTATGTACATCTTTCCTCGCTGACTATATAAATTTTTATTCCTCCTTTGAACCACCTTTACCATCTTCCTGGGTCTTTCATTAAGGAGTTAAGTAAATCTTTGGCACATGCTCACTATATGTATATATAGGAGTCAGATTTTTAACTTTCTGAAAATCATCCTTTGACAGATTTTATTCATAGGGAAGGATATTCACAGTTACTGTGGAGTGAAAAGGCAAGCTATAAAGTTTACGAAACAGCATATATAGTGTAGTCAGCATTTTTGTAAACATAAACACATATAGAAAAGCCTGTTAAAGTATATATACAAAGCATCACTTGTATTTGCCTCCAGGTGGAATTAAAGGTGATTTTAAAAAATCTTTTTTTTTTAACCTATTTGTATTTTCCATTTTTTTGTTTGTTTTTTACAATGAGAAGGTAGTTATACATCATTTTTAAAAAATCATGGCTTTGTGCTTTTTGCTGTTGTTGTTGTTTTAAGAAATACAATATAATTTTTCCCTCCATGATCTCCGATCCTTTTATTCCACCCACCTGCCCAACTATTACTTGGTTGGGGGCCATTCATGAAACTAAGAAGACTGGTCTAAGATTTAGAGGTTCTCCCATTACTTCTGGGTGTTGGATCAGCATTTGTATTTTATTAATGTTGATGTCATTCATTTGGATTTGTTAGATGTTGTCTCCAGGTTAGTTGCAGTGCAGAGAGTTCCCTGTAGTAAAATAATCTTACATTTGTAGAATTTGTATAAAATTTCTCACTTAAAAAAAATTTTTAATTTCCAAATAGTCCCATATAATGCTCCAGTTAATATTCTTTGCTCTCAGTTGGGAAGTATTTCCTTCTAATTTGTAGTTTTTTTATTCCCCAGTGGAACCAATCTCTGCCTAGCCACTTCTAGCTCTACAGTGAAGAGGTGGTACTTTCCCATCTGCGTTTGGTTGAGCACATCAAGACAAGCCTTGAGTCATCTAAAGAAGACTACTGTATTCCAGTACTTGCTTTATTTATTGTAACTGATCAGTGGGCTAATATAACTTTAGTTCCTTACAAGTAATGTGAGAGGTTACATATTTTTGCTTTTGCCATGCCGATCAAAGTTAGGAGTTATCAAATCTTCAAATAAAAGTGGAGGTAAGGAATCATTTAAAAAATTTTTACTACTTGCTTTATGAATCTCAAATAGTATAAAAAGTTTACAAATTGACCATTATCTATCAAATATATTACATATTTTTGTAGGTAAACTCTACAAGTAAGAACCATACTTGCAAAAAAATACATATAGGGCGGGCCATGGTGGCTCAGCAGGCAAGAATGCTTGCCTGCCATGCCCAAGGACCCGGGTTCGATTCCCGGTGCCTGCCCATGTAAAAAAAAAAAAATATATATATATATATATATATAAAATCTCTCTATAAAAAGTTCAGACTTAAAATTATCATTTTACTTGCTTAATTAATAGCAAAAATATAGCAATTGCTGATGTAGGTTTTCAATTTTTTATTTGTACTAGAAGGTTAAAGTTTTCTTCAAACCAACTTTTAATAAGAAAGCTAATATCTTGTGATAATTGCTAGATTAATTTTGTATTTCAGTATTGCATTAATAAGGGTACTCTAGGAAATGGAACCAACAGGAGATACCTCTAAAAATAAGATGTTACAAAAGTAGCTCATGCAACTATGGGGATGCATGAGTCCAAATTCCACAGGGGAGGCTGCAAATTGGCAACCTTCGATGAAAGTTTTCCATGAATTCTCCAGGAGAGGCTGGCTGGCTGAAGTAGAGAAGAAAGTTTTCTCTTCTGACTACGGAAGTAGTCACCTCTGCCTTAAAAGTCTTCAACTAATTGGATTAAACCCAGCTGACTGGATTCTCTCCTTATGGAAGACACTCCCCTTAGTTGATCATAGATGTAATCAGCCATGGATACAATCACCTGTTTGATGATTTAAGTCCACGAAATGTCCTCATAGTAACGGTTAGGCCAGTGCTTGCCTGACCAGACAACTGGACACCATCACCTGGCCAAGTTGACACATGACACATCACAAGGATATTTACTTCTTTCACCTTAAATATACTGTCTGCTTTGTTGGCTGTTTGGCCAAAATGGACACTGTGAAAAATAGCTAGATTAGGACAAGTCATTTCTACTTGGTGGTATTTAATCCTATTACAGAGTGCCCTAAATCCCATATAACTCACTCAACCTTTGGAAAGTGACAAACATTAAATGATTATGATCAAATGTGCACCAATTTCTATTGTTCTAGAGTGGTTGTTAACTCTTTTAAGGGCATCTCATTCACCTAACAGTCAACAGAACAAATTGCTTGCATATTCTTGGCAATAATCAGTATTGTCAGTCTAATTTTAGTCATTTTAACAGGTAGGTAGCAACTAGAACTCTCAAATGTTACTGATGGGAATGTAAAATGGTGCATAGATCTACTTAGATAAAACAAATAGAATCTCAAAAACATCATGCTGAACAATTGAAGCCAAATATGAAAGCATATACTGTACGATTTTACTGATTTTGTTTATATGAAACTTTAGAGAAGACAAATCTAATTTACAGTGATAGAAACAGGAGAATGGTGGCCTAGGGCCAGAGGATGGGGATGAGAATTGACTGGGAAGGGGTCCAAAGGAACCTTTTGAGGGATGGAAATGTTCTTTATCTTGCTTGTGGTAGGTTACATTTATCAAAATTCATTGAACTGTACAGTTAAAATGGATACATTTTTATATATTTTATGTGATAATGCTAAATGAAGTCTTGAGCTACTGTGCACACGGTAGACTTTTTTTTTAAATGTTGGAACCAGTCACTGAAGAGGGCAAATAGTTCAGTGACGATGTGACAAATCATACTTAGCAAGAGAAAGAACTCCAGACTGGGTTTCTTGGAAGTTGAAGATAATCTATTTTTAGGATTGGAATAAAATTCCAGTAGCCCCCTTTACAGGGCCCAATACCTCCTAAGTGGACCCGAGTGAGTTTCATTCTATTTTCAATTAATGTTTATTTTTATTAAAAGTGTACAATTTGTAAAGTCATAAAAGGAAAAACAGCATCCCCTTGTCTTATTCCTCCCCATCCTCAGGGGCACTCTGGGAAGTAAACCTCTCAACCTTCCTGTTTCTATTATTTATCTCCATATTCCCAAGTGATAAGCTATTGCTCTTATTTCTTAATATCATACACTATACCCTGGCTTTATGCCCAGAAAGGACTCAGTTTTCCTTTAGCTTCTCCCCCATTCCTCATTCATCCAATTAAATCATATCACAAGTCTTGATTAAATCCACAATCCATGTTTAAATTACTAGAACTAGGCAAATACGATTCACTGCTGAACTAAGAAATCCGCTAAAACCACACTTCCTTTCTTGTACAACTTTTTCTTGGCGTTAGTAATTGTCATTTTTCATTATCTTAGTTTCCCATCAATGTGTCATTATTTTTTTCCAAATGTCCAACATCTTTGTCTATCGATAATATTTTCCATACGTTAAAATATATCCATTCCAGTTTCTTCCTTGGGGTCTCTTTTCTGACATGTTTTTATCTGGAATGGGTGTTCCCTTAGCTGCTGTTGCCTGGACATATGACTGTTGCTTGTGTGTGTTTGGGATTCCCTATTTCCTGAATCCCAGTTTTTCCTCTTTCACAGTTTACTCCCTCATACTTCCACAACATATCCACCAATAACTGCCTAAGGAAAAGTATATAAATAAGACATTTGAGCCTTCACAAGTCTGATGTTTATTACTATCCTTATTATATATCTGCATGCTTGATTTATGATTTGACTCTTTATTGAATTCTAACTGAACATTATTTCCCTCGGAATTTTGAAGGCATTGTGCCAGTTTGAAACTGTTCTGTACGCCAAAAAAGCTGTGTTCTTCAATCTTCATTCAGTATTGCTGGGTGGGATCTTTTTTATTGTTTCTGTGGAGTCGTGTCTCACTCAATTGTGGGTGGTAACCTTTTGATTAGGTGGTTTCCATGGAGATGTGTCTCCACCCATTCAAGGTGGGGTTGCTTACTGGAGATATTTAAAAGGGAACTATTTCAGAAAACACTAGTGCTGACAGTCTACACAGCCAGAAATCTTTGGAGATGCAGAAGGAAAACGCTCCCGGGGAAGTCTTATGAAATGAGGAGAGAAAGCTAGCAGATGTTGCCATGTGCCCTCCCAGCTGACAGAGATGTCCAGAAGCCAAAGACCCAGCAGATACCAGCCAGGTGCCTTCCCTGCTGACAGGGGTTCTGGACAGCATCAGCCTTTCTTGAGTGAAGGTAACCTCTTGTTGGTGCCTTAATTTGGACATTTTCACAGCCTTAGAACTCTAAACTTGCAACTTAATATATCCCCTTTTTAAAAACCATTCCCTTTTTGGTATGTTGCATTCCAGCAGCTTTAACAAACTAAAATAGGCATTATTCCGTTTCTTCTCATCACCAGTATTGGTGTTGAGTATCCCAATGATATTCTGATTGTTTATCTTCTGAGGTTATCTGTTTTTTTTTTCTGTCTGGAAAAAATACATGAACTTCATCTTGTCAGTGTTCTGATTACTTCTCAAAGATGTACTTTGGTATAGGCCTTTTTCTGGTTTTAATTCATTGTGCTGGGTCTGTGGTGGGTGGGCCCTTTCTACCTGGAGAATCCTGACCTTCAGTTCTGGGAAATTTACCATTATTATTTCTTTTACTGTCTACTTCTTCCTCTGTTCTCTCTCCCCTGGAACTTTAGTTCAGATGTTTGGCCTCCTGAAACTGATTCTCTAACTTTCTCATCTTTTCTTTCCTATTTTCAGTTCCTTTACTTTTTTTTTTCCGCATGGGCAGGTACCAGGAACAGTTTCTTTTCCTTTTAACTTTATGGAAAATGTACTCAACTTCACCTTCCAATCCTTTCTTTTTTTTTTTTTTTTTTTTAGTTTCTATTACCATGTTTTTACTGCCCAGTAACTATTTCTTTTTATCTGGATTTTTTTTTTTTTTTGTAGCATAGTTTGCTTAATGAATATCCTATTATTTATCCCTATAAAGATATTATAGCTTAAAAAATTCTTCTGCTACTCCTTTTGTGATGTTTCCTCTAGATTCCTTTCCCTTGTTTGTTTTGCTTTTCTCTATTATGTTAAAGGTTTGCTTCAAATTTCTCATAATCCTTGGCTATCCCAATTCAGTAAAGTCCTAAAAATCTTGCAGATTAGAAAACTCATGTACCAAGTGGAAAATATCGATTGGTAGACCTCACTGCAAAGCATTCAAATGATAGTTTTTTCTTGGAAATGGGGAGAGGTTGGGGTAGGGTGGGTGGGTTTGCAGACGCCTGGCTGGAAGCAAGATGGGAGGAGGTCCAAACTCTACTTTTCAGTGGGCAAACCTACTCACATAATGCCCATTTTCGGGCCTGCATCTCATTTTAGTTCAGACCCTCAGGTTCAATTTCTCTAGTGCAATGGTTCTCAATGTGTGGTCCCAACATCAGCAGCAGCAGCCCCACATGAAAACTAGTTAGAAATACCAGTTCTCATGCCCAAACCCCCACCTCCTCAATCAAAAACCCTGGGGGTGGGGCCCAGTGAGTTGTGTTTTAACAAGCCCTCAAGGTGATTCTGATGTTAATGTTTGAGAACCGCTATCAGAGAGAACAAATCTCTAAGGATAGGTGGTGTCTGCATGGGGCACAGGGTCAGGGAGGAGACTTGGGCCTCTAACCACTAAGGTATACAATGGTTTTCAGCCTTCTATTTTAAAGGCACCTTTAGCTTCCAAAATCTTAGCCATCCGGAGTCCTGAGAGGCAAACTGGTTCCCTTCCTGAAGAAACTGCTCCTCTGCAGGAGGCAAGAATGGAGATTTCTTCTTTTTTAACAGTCTTTCCCTTCCCCTCTCCAAGAATGGAGATTCTTATGCTTGCCTAAATTAGCTACAGGTCCTTTTATCTTCTTTCCACCATCCAGCTTCTTGAAACTTTCTACCCATTGTTGTCTTCTCCCATTCTAGGTCTCACGTATCTTTGCAACACCTTTACTGACTGTTGTTTTAGTGAGGTTTTGGAAAGGAGAGAAAACCTGGTCAATATGTCCTAGTTTTGCTAGAAATTTCTTAAGTATTTTTTCTTTTACCTAGTACCACTGTATTTATTTTCATATTTGTGCCACTTCCAAACTGTGCTGGCATTAAAATGCGGTTTCTGAGGCTATGTACGTGGTTGTTAATACATGAATGAAGAGACAGTAATGGTATTTACTGTGATAATGCTGATGTTTATGGTGGAAGCTCTTGGCAAGAGTCATTCTATACTATTTATTCGCCAAGTACTCCATATGTATAAGTTTACAAATGTAATCAGATATAATTCCTGTTAAATAGGAATTTCAGAAACCTAGCTCCTGGTTCTATTTCCCAAACTGCTGCTATTCAAGTTTACTTTATCTGGATACAATTTAAACAAAGCAACTGTTAAAATTATGAAAACAGTTGGGGAAATGTGCATAAAGTATTGCTAATTTTTTAGGTCTGATATGGTATTGTAGTTAGGTATTAGAGATATTTACTGAAATACTTACAGATAAAACGATAAACTGTTATTTACTTCAAAATAATCCTTCATGGGGGGCGAAGGACAAAGTAGAAGATTGGCTATGTTGATAGTGGTTGAAGGTGGGTAATGGGTACCTGGGGGTCACTGGACTGTTCTACTTTTGTATGTGTTTACATTTTCCATGTTTTTTTTTTACATGGGCAGGCACCGGGAATTGAACCCGGGTCCTCGGGCATGGCAGGCACGTTTATTTTTTAAATAGTCTTCAGGGTAGAGCAGGAAAAAAACTAAATGATGATACTGATAACTGTAGGACACTTAAAATTTAAAAAGCAGCTTCTAGCAAGGATATGCTACTCTTTTGATTTACCTGAGAGTAAATAATAGATCCAGTTATTTAGTTTCTCTACTGTTATTTAAATTACATTAGCATTTAGCATTCTATCGCTAGAACCTCCCCCCAAACCAAGTATAACAAATAATTATGTTTTTAGTGTACTTATGTACAAGCCCAGTTTCAATACTAAAGTCAAAATGCATTCATTCATTCAACCACTAGTAACTGAGCAGCTTTCATATGCCAGGTACTCTTGAAAACTAGATACAGAAATGACAAGGATCAAAACAGAAAAACAAAAAGTTATATATCTTATACAGCCAAATTTGTAGACAAAAATGCCTTTGTGCTTCAAATATGTTACAAGAATTTTAGAAGAGTTCCAAGGGGACTGAAAACAAATACTGCTGGGGAAGCCTTCACAACAGAGGTACAGCTACTGTGTTTCAGATTCTTCAAATACACTATAGTTCATTCAGTCTTTATAAGTAATCTGCAAATCTGCAGGATTTCTACTGATGGGCCCAATTTTCAAATGAGGAAGGTTAAGGTTTGTCCAAGGTCACAGAGCTGATTAATGTAGGAATCAAAACTATAGCCCCAAGTCAATCTAACTGCTAAACTTGGGCTCTTCCACTACATACTGCCCTCAAGCTCCTTACCTGACAGACCACGTTATGCTTGGCTCAGAGCAGTTTAGCTTCCTAGTGTATTCCATAGGTCAATTCTCTAAATGTACTCCCTGGAATGCTACTTCTGCATAATGTTCAATCAGTCAGGGTCTTAATTCCAAGCAAGAGAAACTGACTGTGGCTAATTAAACAAAGCAGATTAGTAAAAGGATATATCATCAAGTACTTGATAGAATTTTGGGGAGTCGAGACAGGTTTCTGTTGCAAGGTACTTAGTACTATTCAGTGGTGGCAGCAGTTTCCTCTTCAGGGAGGGTCCACAGCATGGGTTTGGGATCTTTTTGCTGGAATTTTAGCCTTGAGTCTGTCTCTCTCTCATTCTCCCAAGTTATGCCTCTTCAGTCCACACAGCAGCTAGAAAGCTAAAATGCTAATCCAATGACACAGCTTTCCCTATTAAAACATTCTGGTGGCTTTCCATTGCCCTCATGAGGCTTATGGTCTGGTTCGCACTTACTTCCAGTCTATTCTCTAGCCACGAACCCCCTACAAACTCTTTGCTGTCGGCCACAAGACCTCTCACCCCACCCTCCACCCCCTATTTTCATCCCCCCCACACCATTGGCCCTTCACATCTGTTTGGAAATCGTTTTCTTTACAAAGCCTTGTTTGAGCTGGACTCTTCCGCTGGGATCCAATAGTATCTTACACTCTTACCTTTCATAGCACTTAAACCATGTGCTAATTGATTATCACTGATCTCTATTCCTCCACTAGTATTCTGAGAGCAAACAAACTCTTTCCCACAGACATATTTTCAACACCCAGCAAAGCACGTTCCACATAAAGGATAGTCTATAATGGTGATCACAAGCTTCAATGTTTTCAGTGGACTTGCTTTAGAAGAAGAAAACACCTATAACCATTTTAGATTTCTATCATTAGAGGCCAAATACCCTTTCTTTCTGCATTTAAACCAGTGTTCAAGAGTTTGTTTGGTTCAAAAGGTAACAGATTTTCCTCATAGTGACTAAGATGACAACTGGATAAAGTTACAAAAATCAGATCTTTTTTTTTTTTTAACTTGAACATTTACTATGCTGCCAGGCACTATTTAAGTGCTTTATGTGAATTAACACTTTTAATTCTTGATATAAACCTAAGAGAGTGACATTATAGCTATATACTACCGCCTAAGTTTAAAAGATTGGCATTATACCCATTTTATAAATGAGGAAACCAAGGTGACATAATTTTTCTAAATTTACAAAACTAGCTAGCAGGTCTGAGGTTCAAATCCCAGTTTGGTGCAAGAGTCTATATTCTTAACCATAATATTATAATGACTCTTGAATCAAGTTCAACAAACTTTTTCAGTCTTGGAGTCAAGAGATTTAGGTTCTGGTGGTGGCTTTGTCACTGACAGGATGTGAGGACACTGAGTAATGTCTCTCTGCAAATCTGAGACTGTTCTCCCCAAATCTAAAAATAGAGGGATGGACTCACTCAGTAACTTCCAAACAGTGCAGTGGGGGAGAGGGGTGATTAAGAAACTAAATTAGTAAGGATCCTTGGCAACTTTCAACCAGTTAAAACCTTTTCTTGGAAAATAAGTTGTTTTACTAGACGTAAAAACAGAGATGAAAAATCTCTGGACCTGTAACAAATTTCTTAGAGCCAATAGGCTCCAAGTGGACTGGCTTCAGGAAGTCCTTGAAATGTCCAAGAGGATCCAAGGTTTTCATCAAACACTCAAAGTAGTAAAATCCCTTTTTAGCTGCATACTCTTTGGAAGAAACTAGCAATCCAAAGTAAAGCACAAAGGCCATACAATACAAGTAATAAAATCTGCATTTCCTAATTAACAGCCAAATGTTATTAGACAGTGATGAATAAGAGAAATTATAGCCTAATTAACTGGGAACTTATGATTGCTATTTAAAATGTGCCGGACTGGACAGAGAGTTAAAATAAAATATCTTATTTGGAATTAGTCTGTATCTGATACATGCAGTGTTTTTGTCTTTAAATTTTCAGGCTTACAGACTTTTTAGTAAACCAAAGAAAAAGCCCAATCACTGATTATATATAAAGTATTTATTTTTATGCACATATTTACCTACAAAATTTACAGAAAACAAAACAATGCTGAATATATAGAGTACCCTCTTAAGACTTCTTAGGAGCAGAGGGTTTATTGCTACAGCTCAAAGAATAAAATTTTTTATATGTGAAAGCCAAGATAGATACTTTCAAATTAAATGGCAGCCTTGTTAAAAAGTTTTTGTTCTTTTGTTGGATTTCTAGCTTTATGTTAAATGAAATTTAAAAGACTGTTCACGAAATAATTCAAACCTTTTCAAAATCTTCCAATAAACAGGTAAAAAGGCACCTCCAGTACTTTAAAATACTTACAGCAATCCCAACAGTTTAATTTTAAGGGCTCTAATAGTACATGTGGCTATTATGCATACACAGTATGTCATTAACACTCTCTAAATACTGAGAATTGTAGACTTTAGTTTGTGGCACTTCTCCGTGTTTTCCATGTGATGGAGTGGGATGCTCAATTACACCTGTGCAATACCAGGGGACTTTATATGTCTACGACTGTATAAAATCCAATTATCTAAAATAATATGACTATCAATTCCCAGACAATACATAATTTATTACTGAATTTGTATATTCAGAAGACTTTGGAGTGTTCTTAAAATTATTAAAAATATATAAAGTATATTAAGCAGTAAATGAAAACAAGGAACTGAAAAATATAACCACAATAGTGGCTGAGGTTCAGTATCTGGTTTAACAAAATTATTTCTTAAAACATCTATAATTTCTTACAACATAATGGAGATGAGTTTTCCTCAGTCTAAGCTCAATCTGTTGTTTTTCCTGCAGTATGATTAAGAGAGGAGTGCAAGAATGAAAGGCACAGCTATACACAATAGCCGGTTTAAAGAGCTGTGGAGATGTCAAGCAGATGTTCCTGAAATACTGGTGCGGGAGAACAAAGTCCACACAACCTTTCCCTCTTTGTTTAACATTGGCATTGATTTGCTATTTACAGTAGTTTGCAAAAATACATTATAAAAACTGAATGAGGTTCTAAGTTTAACTTAGTAACACACATACATACTTCATCTGCAAAATTTTTTGCAGTATCTGAAGTACTAAAGTGACATTAATACTGAAACACAAGTAATCAGAGGTACCAAAAGCACTGATAACATGAGTCATCATCATCAAGATAATCTGGGTATGTATTGCACACTTCTTGTCAGTTGTTGCTATGAACTTCATATATACAACTGGAAAAAGGAAAAGGAATCCTCTATGGCTTTTTGCTATATCACTTATTTGAAGAAAGGCTATTTTAGGGCCCATAATAATGAGTGCAGACTGTTACTGAACATGAGGCCTAGGTTTCAAAATTAGTTTTCCTGTCTGTAAAAAGAAAAAAGAAAAAAATCAATATACAGTTCTATTAAAAAACATCATAACTTATCTATAAACTGTAAAACGCACTCACAAGGGATCAGAACACCTCTCTATATTTAGTCAAGATTAAGCAATTACTAGTTATATTTTCAAAGTTTTGTGTGGAGCTTTCATCTGAAACTTTAATTACTTTAAAACGCACATGCACACACATATTTATCTGATAACTTCCCTGCTTACTGGCTACCTAGAAATCAGTCAACCCATTGGATAAAATAAAACCCCAACTTCTATAGCTTAATTTGTGCTTCTTTTGAAAGGAAGCTTAAAAACATAAAACACCAGTACATAAAACATTTCTCCTCTTCCAACGTAAAAATGCTTAATTTCCTTAAGTTAAAGTCTCTGCTCTCATGGAGCATAAGTTCTTATGGAGCAGACAGACAGTAAACACATAAAATAAATAAAATGTGTACCAGCAATATGTTCAATGGAGGATTAAATATGCAACTATGTGAGCCAATGGTTGCACACCATGTATGGAATGTTTGTATGTTGCTTTATCAATAAATATATTTAAATAAATTTGGTATCTAACACGCTGAAGTATTTGTTTCAGGTAATCTAGATCACTTAGGATTTGCTTCAAAATAATCCAGTGGAAGGGGAAGGTGGGCAGGGGTCTCAACAAAACAAAAATAGCCATGAGTTGATTACTGTTGACACTAGACAACAGGTACATAAGAGTTCATTATAGTCTTCTCTCTACTTCTGTTAGGTTTAAAATTTGATAACTAAAACGTTTCTTAGAAAACTAAAAAACTGAGCATATTATTTGGTAATCTGCTTTTTACACTGAGTATTATGTTTTAGAGATCTTTCCATGTCCATACTTATACATCTATTTTTAGTTTTCTATGTTATGGCTATATCACAGACTAATTTACCTCCCTATTGAGAAATATAAAGATTGTTTCTATGTTTTCACCACTGCAAACTTGGACAAAATGAACAATCTAATACTTGCCTCCCTGTGTGCATGTGTGATTGTCCCCCTCTGGGGTAGAGAAGAAGTAGAATGGTTGAGTCATGAGGCATGTAAATTTTACATTTTAACACAACGATGAAAATCTGCCCTCTAAAATGGACATAACAATTTATATTCCCAACACAGCAGTGTATGGACATATCCATTTCATCACAATACTGAAATTATCAAAGTACTTATTCTTTGCCAATCTAACAGGAAAAACAAATGCAAATTCACTGTTTTAATTTGCATTTTCCTCATTACTGAGGAGGTTGCTCAGTCTTTATATACAAATATTGGCCATTTGCATTTTTCTCTTCCATGATTCCAGTGAATCCTTTTCTGTTTTGTTTGTCCTTTTATTCATTTTCTGCAACCAGTTTTGATGAGATATAATCCACATACTATACAATTTCCCCATATGAAGTATACAATTCAGTGGTTTTCAGTATACTGACATATATGCAATGATCACCAGAGTCAATTTTAAAACATTTTATCACCTCAAAAAGAAATCCCTTAATGCTTTATCTATCATTCCTTTATACCAGTCAGCCCTTAACCCTAAGCAACCACTGATTTATTGCCTCTATAGATTTTTCCATTTGGGACATTTCACATGAATATATGTGGTCTTTTATGACTGGCTTCTTCACTTAACATAACATTTTCAAGGTCCATCCATGTTGTACCCTATACCCTATCAGTATGTCATCCTTTTTTATGATTGAATATACCACTGTATGGATATACCACATTTTGTTTATCCATTCATCAGTTGGATACTGGGTTGCTCCCACCCTTTGGCTACTATGGATAATGCTATGAACATTCATGTACATATTTTTTGAGCAGACATATGCTTTCGTTTCTCTTTCTATATTTTCACTTTTTATTCTACCTAGGAGTGGAATTGCTGGGTCATATAGTTTAATTGTTTGAAGAACTCCCAGAATGTTTTCCAAAGCAGCTGTACCGTTTTACATTTCCACCAGCAGCACATGAAAGGGTTCCAATTTCTCCACACACTTGACAATACTATGTGACTTTCTGATTTTAGCCATCTTAGTGGCTGTGAAGAAACGTCATACTGTGGCTTTGGTTTGCATTTCCCTGATGACAGGAGACATCTAGCATCTTTTCTCTTATTGATATTCAATAGGTCTTTAAATATTCTGGATACTATCTACTAAATATCTATTAAATACCTTGCAAATACTTTCTTCTAATCATTGCTTAATTTCTTGCCTTTTGCTGTGCAAGTTTTGTATTCTGATGCATTCAAACATATCCACCTTTTTCCATTATGGCATTTCTCTTTTGTCATGGTTATAAACATATTCTGTATTTTCTTCCACTGCTTTCATAAAGGATCTAAATATATTTTTAAACATAAGCATTTAACTTTTTAAATCTATATAGAACTTAGTTTTTCACTGATGTAAAACAGAGATCTAAATTCATTTTTCCAAATGAAGAGGCAATTGTCTCAACATACTAAATAGCCTATTCCTTCCCTAGTGACTTGAAACAGTACCCTTTTTCTCCATTAATTTTTTAAAGAAAAAATGTCTTTATTCTCTTCCATTGATCCAATTGCATTCCTGCCCTAATACTTTTCTTTTGGGCTTTATTCTAATTTTCTGTAATGAATAGGTATTGTTTTTTAAAACATTTTTTAAAAACTGATGGTAAGGGCGGGCCGCGGTGGCTCAGCGGGCAAAGTGCTTGCCTGCTATGCCGGAGGACCTCGGTTCGATTCCCGGCCCCAGCCCATGTAACAAAAACGGAGAAACAAAATACAATAAAACAAGAAAATGTTTAAAAGATGTTTCCCTTTCTTCCTCCCTTCCTTCCTTCTATCCTTCCTTCCTTCTCTCTGTCTTTCCTTTAAAAAAAAAAAAAAAAAAAAAAAAAACTGATGGTAAAAATGCTTTTGTAAATAAAAGCAAATCAAAATAGAAAACTACCAGTGAAAATTGTAAGATACCACTATCCATAATACATTGGTACATGACCTATTTTTTAAAATACAGTAGCTTTATATGT
Organism: Tamandua tetradactyla; assembly: GCF_023851605.1. Lineage (NCBI taxonomy): Eukaryota > Metazoa > Chordata > Mammalia > Pilosa > Myrmecophagidae > Tamandua > Tamandua tetradactyla. The sequence goes on along the minus strand of NC_135342.1, from coordinate 43,886,225 downwards.
CTATAGTTCCCAAATTAATCTATAGCTCTATATTTCTATTTTCAGACCCTACATATAGTATCCCATTAGATAAGTAAAAGTACTTTACAAAACCAACATCCAATGAAACATTTTTGGCCAATAATATCCATTGTATTTCACTGAATCTAAGATGGCTTCAATTATAAGATGCATTGTTATTTCATATATCATTAAGAAAAATTAAACTGTCAACTCTACCAATTTAACCATTAAGTCACCACTGATTATTAGATGTATCTCAATTTCAGAGATACTAACATGTAAAACATATGCCTCAGAATCAATGCTAGGAGGTATATTCCCACTATTAATTTCATGGAGACAATTTATTGTTAATAAAATGTTTTACTAAAGACAAAACATTTCAGTTCCTTCATGCATGTCTACAATTTTCTAATGAAAAAAAGTACTTACATCATCACAAGACATATTATACTCTGCTAATACTGTTCGACATCGAGCGGCTATACTGAATAAATGTGGTTAAAGGAAAATTTATCATTTCAAGAATAAGTTTTTAATAATCCCCTAGATCATGCAGAAGTTGCTTTAATTTATTTCAGAAAATAAACTCAATCAGCAATAAAGGATACATTGATGGTGCAACTACTCTCTTGTGTATTCCAGCAAAGAACAAGCCTATTAGAGTGATGCAGCTAATGGTAAAAAACGGATGATTCCACAAAGACGTGAAGAAGGACACCTGTAAAAAAATAGTTTGAAATAACAAAATGTTAAAATTCTTATAATACTAAATTCCAACCTCTCCATTCATGAATAAATAAATACATATATATATATGATAGTTTTTGCATCTAAGCTAGAAGGATTTAAAGACTTCCAATAATCCTAGTTCTCCGTACTGCCATCTGCTAAAATAATGTATGCTTTATATCATCTATAAAGCAAAGCAATATAGCAATACTTTCTCCTTTCATTCCAAACACTAAACCATAAATCCATTCCTATATCCAAAATCCAAACCTAAAAGAGATATTTACTGACCGCATCTTAGATGCTCAGACCAGTGTGAAACAATATAAAAAGCACAATACTATAAAGCTTCATGAGAACAGCACTGTCTTATTCACTGTTATTCTCCCAACTTGTGAAACAGCACTTGATATATATAGGTGCTCAATAAATATTGTTCAATAATGTGGTCTAGGTATTTCCCCCGTTAAAAAGCTTCCTTAAGGGAGTTTAGCCAACCTTGCCATTCATAACCTGGTCCCAACGTTCACCTCCTGCTGCCACATTTCCACACACATGCTAACCACGATAATCATTTCTTTTCTATCTGGCTAACTCCCATACATCGTTACAAGACTCTGATCCAGTATTACTCACCCTCTCTACAGAAGCAAATACTGAGTCTGATTTTGAAACTACTGAGATTTAGATAGTCACAGGACATTCATTCAGGAAAAAACAAGTATCCATAAAGGAATTAGAGTTCAAGAGAAAGAAAGGGCTAATTTCAGTTCTCAGCATAATCACCTGATAGAGGAAAAAATAACAATACATGATTCCAACAATGTGCAGAGAGAGAAGGACCTAGGATCTAGAGCTGAATGGGGAGCAGGCACCAAAACCAGACTACTAAGGAATGCGTACTGAAGAAGCAAAGACAACAGGCATTTAGTGAATATGAAAAAATAAACCAAGTGGACTAGTAACTTAGATGGAAGCAACAGAATCAAGCATTCCCATCCCCATACCAAGAGATGTGTACATGTTTCAAGACAGAGAATCAAACATATAAAAAGCACCAGGCATATGGTCTAGCATGGTATTGGTTAAATACATTTGTCAAATAAAGATATGAGAGGCTGAAAACATCAAGAGAGAAGCAGCTACCAGAAGAATGATATCCTGATAAAAAGTTAGCATTCTAGAAGCAGTTCTTAAAATCTGTGGGGACAGTCTAAATCCCCATAAGCCAGCCATGCTTTGTGTGGCCTATACCATGTTAGCAAATACTGTGTTTTGCTGAAATTAAATTTTCATTAGATCAGTGTCAAGTATCAGCCTTCTTTCCTCCACGGCAACAATAAACTATAACCAAACAGCAGTTGTCCCCTTAAATCAGGCAGACATGTACTTTCCAGTTTGCCATATTCATTCTCTCCCTGGTTTCTTTCAGCCACTGGCTTTTGAGTTTGTGACTCCTGTTACAGACACAATTGCCAGTTAAAATTCTGTCAGGTTTGGGGTTATTAAACACTGAAATACAGAGCCAACCCTCAGGCTAATAGTTATATTCTCACCTAATTTAGAAAATTATATTAACTACAGAGTTTGGGGCAGGTTTCAAATTACATTTAATTCTTTTTTATTAAGATCTCAACTAGCTGAAATCAGCTTATATTTTTCCCAATTAGAAGTCAGACTCATTTCCCAAGATAGACTTTTTTCAATCTTCTTGCCAGCCTCCATCCACTCTTCCCCTAAAGATGAGTACCAAGCACAGCCTTAGGATCAGATTTTTATAAATGAACACACAGGAGAGTTTCCTGTCTGCCATGAAAACCCCTCTATTAACATAAAGTTCCATCCTCCTCCACCTCAGTGGATAAGGCAGGGAGAGAACATGCTAAATAAACCTCTGACAATCTGAATTGGCATTTAGACTGATGACTAAAGCCTTACTATTAGGTTTACCTTCTGTATGATCTAAATGGTTATAGATAAAGTACTGTCCACCTAACTATAGTCTGTTTTTTTATGGCATGGGCAGGCACCGGGAACCAAAACTGGGTCCCCGGCATGGCAGGTGAGAACTCTGCCACTGTGCCACCATTGCCCACCCGTAACTATAATTTTTTTTTTTTAAAGGGAGTAGGAGAGTTAAAAAGTATAAAGATTAAAATATCACTACAATCTAAATAGAACTATACTGGAAAGGGGGGTATAACAGAAAAACTGGAGACTGTTGGTTACTAACAAAAAGGCTTGAGTTTGAAATCAAGGCACAAGTCAGTAGAAAGGAGAAAATTTGAGAATATGCTATCAGCTTCCATAGAGGGATGCTTCAAGATATATATCAAATCTGTTACTGCATTGGATACAGGGGTATCATTCTTGGACAGCGTCATGTGGAAGCTCTCTCAGGATCTCCAATGTTAAACTTCAGGCAAGAAATTATTTTAGAGATAAATGCAAAGAAAGAAAAGCTTTGTTATCTCAAGGAAATGATATGTGTTCTATTCACAGACAATGAAAACCATGGAATTAAGTGGGACTTTACTGATCAGGTAACTCAGACACTAATTCATAATTATGACAACTGTGCTGACCACATGGCCTATATAGCAGTGACCTGGTTTCCCTCCTGGTTTTTGACTTCCTACTTTATCTAGCTGTCTTTTAATTATGTTTATATTTGGTATTCTTCATTTGTGCTTCCTGTGAAGTCATCTCAAATGCTTTATGGGATGAAGAAAGGTATTAACAAAGATGATACATAGAAGGAAATGTTGAAATTTTTAAAAACCGATGACACTAAATGAACAAAGTAGAACAAAAAGAATGTTCACACTGAAATATGTAAAATGGACTACACAGGTCAGAAATTAATTAAAAGTAATGTGTGGAATATTTCCCAGGCCTTTTCCCCGTAAAGATACTTAATCCACAATAGCCAGTTTTCCTTAAGCAAATGAATATAAAGCATATTTTTAATATAAGAATATTACTATTAGTAAGAATAGGTAACATTTGAAAAACATAATTAACAAAGCATTCCTATATCCATCATCTCAGTTAATCTATTAAAGATTTTAAAACAAAACTTCTACCTTTTGTGTCTCGGGATCTATTAACCAGTTCCATGCACCAGTAGCTGTACAGACAGATACCACTATAAGAAGCACTGATGAAAGATAAACACGAAATTAGTAAGCAAATAAACCCTTAATATTTGATACTACCACCACCAGTTCCTAATGAATGACAGCCAATGGATGCAGGACTTTAGTACATGGAAAATGCACTGGATTCAGGAATTAGGAGACTTGCCATATGACCTCGAGAGATTCTCTGAACACTGAACCCTAATAAGTGAGGGTGATACTGTTCCCCTTCTTACTATTCAAAAACTTATTCTATGCTACATAATTTTCAATGCGCTTTGTAGATACCCTAAACCCAAACTTAAAAAAACAATCCTCTCATTTTTCTAATCTAAACAAACCAAACAAAATGTCCTTTTTGAATGCACTCAGTCTGACTACATGTTTTTGCCTTGAGGATAGACAACTGCCTGCTGCTAGGGTCGGTGTTATGAAGTGTGTAATCAATGTGGAGTACAACAATCAGTTTCAAATTTTCTTGAAGGGTTTAAAAGGAAGGTCAGAATATATAAATTGTTTTTTTCTCCCACAAAGCTAGAATTAATGTTTAGAAATTCTCAATAGCTGAAAAGTAAAAGTTAAAAATAAATGGTAGTGGGGCAGTGCGACGGTGGCTCAGTGGCAGAATTCTCGCCTGCCATGCTGGAGACCTGGGTTTGATTCCCGGTGCCTGCCCATGACAAAAAAAATAATAATCATAAAGAAAAAAAAATAAATGGCATTGTTAAAAAATAATAAAAGGGCACCAAAACCTAGTTAATATTCTAGAGATCATGACACTTACTTCTCTTTTAGTTGGGATGCACACATTTTTAACATGAAGAAATCAAGCTTCAAAGAATAACAGAAATCTAGTAAACTTTATCTAGAATTCCTAATGTGCTTTCATAAGAGGCAAAAAACAAAAAATCTCATTTTGGGTATTTAATAACAAAATCAAATTTCAAAATTATGTTCTAAGCTCCTATTTCCAGGAACAAATATGTTATTTTACACCGGTATTTTTTTTTAATTGAAGCAAAATCAAAATCAAAACCCACTTAGAAAGGCCCTCATACACACGCTTTCATTTGATTGGTACATTACCTAAACTGATGCTATTTCAATGTAAGCACAGAGTCCATGACTCAAAGAAAAAGTAAAGTTATGTTCATTATATTAGATTTTACAAGACAAGAAAGGATCATCTACTTTTTAAGATTCTCGAGTAACAATGAAATAAAGGTTTTGGGGAGATCCCTAGGTAAACCAGAGACCTGAGAAAAATCATTCCTCAATTCTGCTCAATCAGAACTCATATATCACTTCACTTAAACTTCTGCAAATAGATCTAATAAAAATTACACAAAAATTCTGGTATGGAAAAGACCCCTAACTTTGATTATGCTCATTTGGCTCCAAAAACCGAGGTATACTTCAAAGTGTGTCTTCCCTATGTACTGCTGTACTTCCTTCTTGATAGAGGTTATTTTTCAATAATGAAAATCCAAAAAATTAAGACAGGCCCCAACACAGGTTAGCAAAAGTATTTTATTTGCTGATATTATTACGTGTACAGTTGTCTGCATTTCAACAGGCCAATAAGAATTCTTTCAAATCTTATTTTGCAGCTTACCTTTCATATAGAAGGCTGATGATATTTATGAACAGATATTAACAATATGAATTTTTTTTCCAGGTAAGCCTCCAAAGCATAATTATGTTCTTCAAAGATCAACAAAGGGTAATTTCCTCCTATTCAATTTATAGCCTTTGAAAGTACATACATAATTAAACGTGGTATTACTTGTTAAAACTTCATTTCAACAGCATGTAGGCAAATTGTAGAACTGCTGAACAGACTTTAATTTATGATGTTTGTTTTTAACAAAGTTTTGCTATGTGTTTAATAAAATATAATGCATTTTAATAGAAAAATAAAAATTCAACCCCCCAAAATAAATTTTCTTACAGGTGACCAAATACGAGTTCCCCTTTTTAATAATGTCTTTGTAATGCACCACTTAAAATGTCAAGTTTTTAAAAAACCATCAAAACAGAAGGAAATCTTACAATTTAGTGTCATCTTAAAAACAAGCATTTGTTAATCAAAAGGTTTACATAAAAGCAAATCATTCCTAGGCAGGGATAAAAGTAGCAATTTTCAGTTTCTTTCCCTTAAAAAAAATTCAATGAACTTACTTCTCCAACGTCCAGTGGCAGGCTGCAAACAATGAATATATTCTGTAAGTCTTCTCTCAAAAGCCTTGAGATCTAAGTAAAAAGATTTCAATTTTCCAATTAGCCACTCTGACGAGTTCGAGTCTATGAAGATGAAATTTTAGATACTATAATTGCTTCAGGTTTTACAAACCACCTTACATGTATCACTGAATTGTTTAGTTGGTTTACTATAACAAGTTGAAACACTAGACAAAAACACGTTTCTTTAATTTCAATTTCACACAGTCCATAGCCAACTGACTGGTTCATGTTTAGAAGCTTCATATAGTATACTGAAAATCAGCAGCAGCCTTAGCTGGCCCCCAAAGCCAGATTTTTGGGGATTACAAATACATGGACCAAAATCAGGTCTAGTTTTAATTCTGTGGGCACCAAGAACTTTCTATTAGATTTACTTATTAATTATCTAACACCAAAGTCCTCAAGGTCTGTTTGGCTGCGATTGAGCGTTTCTACTTTCCAACTCTCATCCTTAACTAATGGCTTTGCTTGCTGTCTGATCTTACTGGACTTACTGACACTGCTAATAAATCCTCAAATCGGTGTGGAGAGACACTCCCCTTGCCCACTTCAAATGGGTTATAGTTGATCTTCGTGGCACTGTCGAGGTGCTGACGCCCTTACGAAAAGACAGGGGCGCCCAAGATGTTCTCCCTGAATGAGTAAGGTAGGGGTATCATTTCCACAATCCCAGTTTTAAACTTTAAAAGGGGACCAAAAATACATTCTTATCCCGGCAGAAACTGAAACCACAACAAAAATTATGAATACAGCAATAGGGTTTCGTAGAATAAAATGATGGTAAAGTAAGTTAACGTACGCACAAGGCATGATGTGCAACTAGTGTTTGTTAATAAAGTAGAGCCTGGCATGAAGCCCCACGGCCTTAGCTGGAGGCGGATGGGGGGCCTGATGCACTCCCCTCCCCCCCACAGACAACGAGAATCCCGAGCGCCCACCAGCTTCCGCCGGGTCCCGCAGCCCCTAGGTCCCTGGCCTTGGCCCGGCGCCCCCAATATCCAGAAATCCGTCAGTCCACCCTCTCTGGCTTCCTCTCTTTTAGAGAGGCTCTGGCCCCTCCGCTGCCCCGCTGGCTTCTGTGAGGAGACCTCGGGGCGGCGCGGTAGACCCAGGAGGCCCAACCTACCCTCCGCCTGCTCCAGCGAGTTCATATCGGGCGATACCTCGGGTCACCGCCTGGAACCCTACCGCATCGCAGCTCCACGGCCCCCGCCCGGCCCACAGCGCCAACTCCCACCTCAACCGCCTCTCACAGCAACTCCTCTTAGCCGCGCCCCCTTCCTAGACCCGCTACGTTCATTGGGTATTCCTGCCGAACCCTCCAATTAAGACAGATTTCTATTGGCCAACGACGGCACTGGCCGCAGGACCTAGTGTTGGATGGTCAGCCGGAGGGACCTAGAACTGCCGGCGGCTGGGCTGGCGTAGCGCTGGCGCCGCCTCCTGCCCCGGGGAGGAACTGCAGCCGGCTCAGGTTCTAGTTCTTCAAATACGATTGCGCGCCGGCCAGCTGGGTTCTGGGAAACTTTTTCTGACGCCAGGGAGCGAAGCAGAAATCAAAGAACGGACCCTGCCTTCGGGGAACTCATGGTCTAATAGGGCAAATAGGATATGTATGGAACTAACTAGACTAAAGAACTGGGTTTTCTAACTTATCGTCGTTTCTGTCCCAGGCACGCAGCCTCTTAAGCATTTCTCCTGTGTTTACTTTTTTCCTCGTATCATCCAACTTTCATAAACCAAGAAGGAGGTAAACAAAGTATGGGTCCCTGTAGCTATTATTTTCAAAAATCTGAAAGGCATTAGCTACAATTATATTTGATTATAATTGATTTTCATTTCTTTGTAGTGATTCTTTCATTCAAAAGCTGTTTATTGGATGAAGTGCTAGGCACTGTATTTATCAGGGATAGAACTATGAGCAAGACAGACAATATTCTTGCCTTTAAAGTCCAAGGGGTAAAATCCAAGCGGGCGATAATCACATAAATATGTAATTTCTTTCAGAAAAGAATCGTTCTCTGAAGGAGGTTAACAGTGAAATGAAATACGGTGGGATGACGGAGGAGGGGTAGCAGAAGCAAGTTTTTCTGTAGTGCTCCTCTGGGGAGGAGACATTTGACCCGAGAATCCGAAGATGGATGAGAAGAAACCAGCCATACAAAGATGAGAACCAAGAAGCTTGCAAGGCGTTGGAATTTTGTTCACTATTGGTATATTTTGCTTATTTTATCCATTCTTAAACTTCCTCTTCCACGTTGCCAGAAGAATTCATTGATTTCCTCACCACCAACCCTCTCTCCCCATTATTTAACTTTGTAGGTTCCTCTACCTCAACATTTTTCATTTTCCGTTCAAGGGATCTTCTTCTGGACCAAACGCTTTAAATGCATTATTTCATTTAACACTCCAAGGAGATAGTTTTGTTTTTTGTTTTTTTTGTGGGTTTTTTTGCATGGCTAGGCACCGGGAAAAGAACCCTGGTCTCCAGCAGGGCAGGCGAGAATTCTGCCACTGAGCCACCATCGAACAGCCCCTAGGCGATAGATTTTTAACTGTGGGTCAAAATGCATGAGAAACTAATGAAATCCATTTAATGGTCCTGAACATTATTTTTTCAAATGAACTAAAAGAGAATAAAAATAGCAATACTATATCAGAAGTAAGGATATATAATTTTGTATTTACAAATGTCTCCTGCTGATTCTGTTTCTCTAGAGAACCCTAACAAATACAACTTGGTATCAAGAGGGGGGTCTTTTTTTTTTTTCCCAGTTTTTTTTTATTAATTAAAAAAATTAACAACAAACAGACAAAAACTTTAACATATCATTCCATTCTACATATGTAATCAATGATCTTAATATCATTACATAGTTGCATATTCATCATCTCTTAGAATATTTGCATCGATTAAGAAAAAGAAATAAAAAGACAACAGAAAAAGAAATAAAACGATAACAGAAAAAAAAAGATTATGCATACCATACCCCTTACCCCTCGCTTTCCTTTATCACTAGCATTTCAAACTAAATTTATTTTAACATTTGTTCCCCCTATTATTTATTTTTATTCCATATGTTCTACTCTTTTGTTGATGTGGTAGATAAAAGGATCATCAGACACAAGGTTTTCACAATCACAGAGTCACATTGTGAAAGCTATATCATTGTTCAATCATCATCAAGAAACATGGCTACTGGAACACAGCTCTACGTTTTCAGGCAGGTCCCTCCAGCCTCTCCACTACATCTTGAACAACAAGGTGATATCTACTTACTGCGTAAAAATAACCTCCAGGATAACCTCTTGAATCTGTTTGGAATCTCTCAGCCATTGACACTTAGTCTCATTTCCCTCTTCCCCCTTTTGGTCGAGAAGGTTCTCTCAATCCCTTGATGTTAATTCTCAGCTCATTCTAGGGTTTTTCTCAACCCCTTCATGCTGAGTCTCAGCTCATTCCAGGATCTCTGTCCCACATTGCCAGGAAGGTCCACACCCCTGGGAGTCATGTCCCACGCAGAGAGGGGGAGGGTGGTAAGACTGCCCGACGTGTTGGCTGGAGAGAGAGGACACATCTGAGCAACAAAAGAGGCTCTCTTGGGGGTGACTCTTAGGCCTAAATTTTAAGTAGACTTGACCTATCCTTTGTGGGGTTTCATATGAACAAACCCCAAGACTGGGGCTCAGTCTATAGCTTTGGTTGTCCACACTGATTGTGAGAATATCAAGAATTCAACTTGGGGAAGTTGCATTTCACCCTGTTCTCACCATTCCCTGAAGGGGGCTTTGCAAATACTTTTCCACTCACTGATCAAATCACTCTGGGATTCATCGGGGCATCACTCTGGACAAACCAACAAAATCCAAGAGGGGGTTCTTAAGAAACAAAATCTTCAAAATGGGTTTTTATGAATGATTTTCTACTTTGACTGGACTCAAAGGCACTAAGGACTCTGACTCCCATAATCAAAATGACATTGCCAATCCATGGAGTGAGTTGGCAAAAGAGATAGTCAAAATATCACTATTTGATTCTTCCAGTGCTTCGTTGTATGAAGCCAGGCTCTGGGGGATAATGTTTTTGACACCTTTACAGAGTTTTGTGGAAATATTAAGTATAGAGATGTTTGTTGTTAGATACACTGGATACATTATTAAGTGAAAGGGATGGGCTTAAGGTTTCAAATGAGAAGCTTAAGCACCATCTGACCGATGTAGACTTTTCTGTGAGTGTCCTGAAGGAAAATCTTATTTCCTGTAGCCATAGACTTGAGATCTCCAAAAATTAGAGTAGCAGCTTTATAACATAAACTGAAATCTCAATCTTGCATGGTGTCTGCCGTTAAAGTGAGGGCATTGATTGAAAAGGAATGGGATGCTGAAAAAATGGGATGGTGACATATGGATTGATAATGATGTTGGGGGTGAGGTTGAAACCCTAGGTCATGCTGAGTCTTCTCTAGATAATCCTGTAATAGTTTGCCCAGAAGACATAGCCGCCCCACCTCCAGTCTGCCTTGAGGAGTTGGCCACACAACCTCCTCCTGAAGGGATTAGCCCTAGAGTGACTAATCCTGTTTCACCAGATGAAATTGCAAATGAATGCCCTGAAGCAAATGGCTTGATATATATATCTGATCCTTTTCATGACCCACTCCCACCACCCCTCATTTCTTCCAGACCTATAACTAGACTAAAGTCCCAACAGGCCCCTAAAGGTGAGGTACAAAGTATCACACATGAGGATGAGGAGGTACATTATACTCCAAAAGAACTGTGTGAATTTTCCAATTTATATAGACAGAAATCAGGGGAATATGTGTGGCAATGGATTTTAAGAGTGTGGGATAATGGTGGGAGGAGTATAAGGCTGGATCAGGCTGAATTTATTGATATGGGCCCACTAAGCAGAGATTCTGCATTCAATGTTATAGCTCGAGCAGTTAGAAAAGGTATTAACAATTTGTTTGGATGGTTGGTTGAAACATGGATCAAAAGGTGGCCAACATTACCTGAGATTGAAATGCCAGAACTGCCCAGGTGTAATGTAGATGAGGGGATCCAGAGGCTTAGAGAGATTCGAATGTTAGAGTGGATTTATCATGCAAAGCCTGCTCTTACACCCCAAGAATGTCCAGAGGATGCACCTTTTACCAGAACTGAGAAATAAATTTGTTAGACTATCGCCATCATCCCTGAAGAGCTCTGTAGTTGCACTTCTCTGTAGATCAGATATTACTGTGGGAACTGCCGTCACTGAGCTGGAATCCTTAAACACAATGGGGATGATGGGATCCCGAGTTGGCAGAAGCCAGGTGGCAGCACTTAATCGCCAAAGACAGGGTAGACATGGCTATTTTAATAGACAGCAAACTCAAAGCAGGAGTCAAAATAATCTGACTTGCAGAGATTTATGGTATTGGCTAGTAAATCATCAGGTACCTAGAAATAAAATAGGTGGGCAGTCTACTAAATTCTTGTTCGAGTTGTATAAGCAAAAGAGTTCTAGGTCAAGTGAACAGAAGTCTAACCTGAATTACAAAAAGACCAAGTCACAGCCCCTTAATCAATTTCCAGACTTGAGACAATTTACAGACCCAGAACCCCTTGAATGAAGGGGCGGCCAGGCCCATTTGGGGGAGAACCCTGTTACATTACCACAAATTTATACTGTTAATCTTCCTCCAAGCCTTATTACCCAGAGAGACCAACAGCCTTTTACCAGGGTAACTGTGCATTGGGGAAAAGGAAATGATCAGATATTTTGGGGATTTTTAGACACTGGTTCAGAAGTGACATAAATTCCAGGGGACCCAAAACGTCACTCTGGTCCACTAGTCAGATTGGGGGCTTATGGAGGCCACGTGAACAATGGAGTTTTAGCTCAGATCCATCTCATAGTGGGTCCAATGGGTCCCCGGACCCATTCTGTAGTTATTTCCCCAGTTCCAGAATGTATAATTGGAATAGACATACTGAGCAACTGGCAGAATCCCCACATTGGCTCTCTGACTTGTGCAGTGAGGGCTATTATGGTGGGAGAAGCCAAAAGTGGAAGCCACTAGAACTGCCCCTACCTAGCAAAATAGTAAATCAGAAATAATACCAGATTCCTGGAGGGATTGCAGAGTTTACTGCCACTCTTAAGGACTTGCAGGATGCAGGGGTGGTGATTCCCACCACATCCTCATTCAACTCTCCTATTTGTCTCCTATTATGACAGTGGATGATTGTAAGCTCAACCAGGTGGTAACTCCAATTGCAGCTGCTGTTTCAGATGTGGTATCATTGCTTGAGCAAATCAATACATCCTCAGTACATGATATGTAGCTATTGATCTGGCAAATGCTTTTCTCTCAATAGCTATTGGTAAGGACCACCAGAAACAGTTTGCTTTCAGCTGTCAAGGTCAGCAATATACTTTTACTGTCCTACCTAACCAACTGGAGGGTATATCAACTCTCCAGCCCTGTGACATAATCTTGTCTGCAGGGAACTTGATCATTTCTCCCTCCCACAAGACATCACGCTGGTCCATTTATTGATGATATCATATTGATTGGACCTAGTGAGCAAGAAGTATCAACTATTCTAGACTTGCATGTCAGAGGATGGGCGATAAATCCAACAAAAATACAGGGGCCTTACCCCTCAGTGAAATTTCTAGGTGTCCAGTGGTGTGGGGCATGTCAAGATATCCCTTCTAAGGTGAACGATAAGTTGTTGCATCTGGCCCCTCCTACGACCAAAAAAAGAGGCACGATGCCTATTGTTCTCTTTGGATTTTGGCAACAACATATTCCTCATTTGGGTGTGCTACTCCGACCATTTATCAAGTGACCAGAAAAGCTGCTAATTTTAAGTGGGGACCTGAACAAGAGGAGGCTCTGCGACAGGTCCAGGCTGCTGTACAAGCTGCTCTGCCACTTGGGCCGTATGATACAGCAGATCCAATGGTGCTGGAAGTGTCAGTGGCAAATAGAGAAGCTGTTTGGAGGCTTTGGCAGGCCCCTATAGGAGAATCACAATGTAGACCTTTAGGATTTTGGAGCAAAGCCTTACCATCTGCTGCAGATAGCTACTCTCCTTTTGAGAAACAGTTTTGGCCTGCTACTTGGCCTTAGAAGAGACTGAACACTTAACCATGGGCCACCAAGTTACCATGAGACCTGAGTTGCCTATCATGAGCTGGGTGTTGTCTGACCACCAAGCCATAAAGTTGGGCATGTGCAGCAGCACTCCATCATAAAATGGAAATGGTATATACGAGATAGAGCCAGAGCAGGTCCTGAAGGCACGAGTAAGTTACATGAGGAAGGGCCCAAATGCCCATGGTCTCCACTCCTGCCACATTACCTTCTCTTTCCCAGATCAGAGCTATGGCCTCTTGGGGAATTCCTTATAGTGAATTGACTGAGGAAGAGAAAACTCGGGCCTGCTTTACAGATGGTTCAGCACGATATGCAGGTACCACCCGAAAGTGGACCACTGCAGCACTACAACCCCTTTCTGGGGTGTCCTTGAAGGACAGTGGTGAGGGTAAATCCTCCCAGTGGGCAGAACTTCGAGCAGTGCACCTGGTTATTCATTTTTCTTGGAAGAACTGGCCAGAGGTGCGTTTGTATACTGACTCATGGGCTGTTGCTAATGGCTTGGCTGGATGGTCAGGGACTTGGAAAGACCATAATTGGAAAATTAGTGACAAAGAAGTCTGGGAAAGAAGTATGTGGATAGACCTTTTTAAGTGGACTAAAAACATGAACATATTTGTGTCCCATGTGAATGGCCACCAGAGGGTGACTTCAGCAGAGGAAGACTTTAATAATCAAGTGGATAAGATGACCCATTCTTTGGATACCAGTCAGCCTCTTTCCCCAGCAACTCCTATCATTGCCCAATGGGCTCATGAACAAAGTGGTCATGGTGGTAGGTGTATTAGTTAGGGTTCTCTAGAGAAACAGAATCAACAGGGAACACTTGCAAATATAAAATTTATAAAAGTGTCTCACGTGACCGTAGGAACGCAGAGTCCAAAATCCACAGGGCAGGCTGCGAAGCTGATGACTCCAATGGATGGCCTGGATGAACTCCACAGGAGAGGCTCGCCAGCCAAAGCAGGAATGCAACTTATCTCCTCTGAGTCCTCCTTAAAAGGCTTCCCATGATTGCATTTAGCATCACTAATTGCAGAAGACACTCCCCTTTGGCTGATCACAAATGGAATCAGCTGTGGATGTAGCTAACGTGATCATAACCTAATCCTATGAAATGTCCTCATTGCAACAGACAGGCCAGTGCTTACCCAATCAGACGAACAGGTACCACAACATGGCCAAGTTGACACCTGTCCCTAACCATGACAGTCCACCCCTTGTCAACTTGGCACCTATACCTTAGATTTCCAAATGAAAACAAAAATAAGCACACATTTTTTCTTTTACCTGACAATACTCAACTGTCCTGCATATAACTGGAAACACATTAAATCTCTCCAGAATAGGGTGCAAATCCTTGGACAACATTCATTCTTAAACTTGATATCTTACAACTTAAATAGTATAACACAAACAAAACAGCATTACAGTCCTCGTTTCTGTAACTGATCACGTGGTCGAAGTTCATATTTATCACTACCTTCTTCCACTACCCATTCCATGTTCCCTTTCCCCTCAGCAAGCACTTCAGCTGGCCGTGGTTCTTTGCCTGGTGGGGTGACCCAAACCTTCATTCCTGAAGTCTCAGAGCCATTAGTGGTCCTGCCTGGATTGTGTTGTTGCAGTTTTCCATTGATTTTAATCACAGGGCATGGTAGTACTAATAGACGCCCCAGGGGATCTCCTATATTCCAAGAAAACTCTTCTTTACCTCCATTATGTAGTTGCAGTCCTACTTCCTTCTGATAGTCAGGGTCAATTACCCCAGACAATAATGTAATTCCCTTCTTGGTGTGTTGATCCAGAGGCATAAATAGCCCAAAGTGGCCAGGTGGCAATCTTAACTTCCAGTTCAGTGGTATCACTGTTGTTTCTCCTGGAGAAAGCACACCCCGTTTTGGAACTAAAACCTGTAGACCAGCAGAACTCAGGGTAGCAGGGACAGGAAGCAAAAATTTTCCCAGTGGATCACTAGGAGTAATAGTGAGTGGCACCACACCCATTTCCACCCCTTGGTTCCTGGACCCATGGATCCTGGCTATGGGAGAAACAGCACCATACAGTGGACGCTGATTCAGAGCATACACAGCTTCCTGGAGAACATTACCCCAGCCTTTCAAGTTTTTGCCACCTAGTTGGCACCGTAATTGAGTTTTCAAAAGGCCATTCCACCGTTCTATCAATCCAGCTGCTTCTGGATGATGGGGAACATGGTAAGACCAGAGAATTCCATGAGCATGTGCCCATTCCCGCACTTCATTTGCTGTGAAGTGTGTTCCTTGATCCGAAGCAATGCTATGTGGAATACCATGGCGATGGATAAGGCATTCTGTAAGCCCACGGATAGTAGTTTTGGCAGAAGCATTGCGTGCAGGGAAAGCAAACCCATATCCAGAGTATGTGTCTATTCCAGTTAGAACAAATCGCTGCCCCTTCCATGAAGGGAGTGGTCCAATGTAATCAACCTGCCACCATGTAGCTGGCTGGTCACCTCGGGGAATGGTGCCATATCGGGGGCTGAGTGTGGGTCTCTGCTGCTGGCAGATTGGGCACTCAGCAGTGGCTGTAGCCAGGTCAGCCTTGGTGAGTGGAAGTCCATGCTGCTGAGCCCATGCATAACCTCCATCCCTACCACCATGACCACTTTGTTCATGAGCCCATTGGGCAATAACAGGAGTTGCTGGGGAAACAGGCTGACTGGTATCCATAGAACGGGTCATCTTATCCACTTGATTATTAAAATCTTCCTCTGCTGAAGTCACCCTCTGGTGTGCATTCACATGGGACACAAATATCTTCATGTTTTTAGCCCACTCAGAAAGGTCTATCCACATACTTCTTCCCCAGACCTCTTTGTCACCAATTTTCCAATTATGGTCTTTCCAAGTCCCTGACCATCCAGCCAAACCATTAGCAACAGCCCATGAGTCAGTATACAAACGCACCTCTGGCCAGTTTTCCTTCCAAGCAAAATGAACAACCAGGTGCACTGCTCGAAGTTCTGCCCACTGGGAGGATTTCCCCTCACCACTGTCCTTTAAAGACACCCCAGAAAGGGGTTGTAATGCTGCAGCTGTCCACTTTCGGGTGGTACCTGCATATCGTGCTGAACCATCTGTAAACCAGGCCCGAGTTTTCTCTTCCTCAGTCAATTCACTGTAAGGAACTCCCCAAGAGGCCATAGCTCTGGTCTGGGAAAGAGAAGGTAATGTGGCAGCAGGAGTGGAAACCATGGGCATCTGTGCCACTTCTTCATGTAACTTACTTGTGCCTTCAGGACCTGCTCTGGCTCTATCTCGTATATACCATTTCCACTTTACAATAGAGTGCTGCTGTGCACGCCCAACTTTATGGCTTGGTGGGTCAGACAACACCCAACTCATGATAGGCAACTCAGGTCTCATGGTAACTTGGTGGCCCATGGTTAAGCGTTCAGTCTCTACTAAGGCCCAGTAGCAGGCCAAAAGCTGTTTCTCAAAAGGAGAGTAGTTATCTGCAGCAGATGGTAAGGCTTTGCTCCAAAATCCTAAGGGTCTGCGTTGTGATTCTCCTACTGGGGCCTGCCAAAGGTTCCAGACAGCATCTCTATTTGCCACTGACACTTCCAGCACCATTGGATCTGCTGGATCATATGGCCCAAGTGGCAGAGCAGCTTGCACAGCAGCCTGGACCTGTCACAGAGCCTCCTCTTGTTCAGGTCCCCACTCAAAATTGGCAGCTTTTCTGGTCACTCGATAAATGGGCCGGAGTAGCACACCCAAATGAGGAATATGTTGTCGCCAAAATCCAAAAAGACCAACTAGGCGTTGTGCCTCTTTTTTGGTTGTGGGAGGGGCCAGATGCAGCAATTTATCCTTCACCTTAGAAGGGATATCTCGACATGCCCCACACCACTGGACACCTAGAAATTTTACTGAGGTGGAAGGCCCCTGTATTTTTGTTGGATTTATCTCCCATCCTCTGACACGCAAATGCCTTACCAGTAAATCTAGAGTAGTTGCTACTCCTTGTTCACTAGGTCCAATCAACATGATATCATCAATATAATGGACCAGTGTGATGTCTTGTGGGAGGCAGAAACGATCAAGGTCTCTGCGAACAAGATTATGACATAGGGCTGGAGAGTTGATATACCCCTGAGGTAGGACAGTGAAAGTATATTGCTGACCTTGCCAGCTGAAAGCAAACTGTTTCTGGTGGTCCTTACTAATAGCTATTGAGAAAAAAGCATTTGCCAGATCAATAGCTGCATACCAGGTACCAGGGGATGTATTGATTTGCTCAAGCAATGATACTACATCTGGAACAGCAGCTGCAATTGGAGTTACCACCTGGTTGAGTTTACGATAATCCACTGTCATTCTCCAAGACCCATCTGTTTTCTGCACAGGCCAAATAGGAGAGTTGAATGGGGATGTGGTGGGAATCACCACCCCTGCATCTTTCAAGTCCTTAAGAGTGGCAGTAATCTCTGCAATCCCTCCAGGAATACGGTATTGCTTTTGATTTACTATTTTGCTTGGTAGGGGCAGTTCTAGTGGCTTCCACTTGGCCTTTCCCACCATAATAGCCCTCACTGCACGAGTTAGAGAACCAACGTGGGGATTCTGCCAGTTGCTCAGTATGTCTATGCCAATTATACATTCCGGAACTGGGGAAATAACTACAGGATGGGTCCGGGGGCCCACTGGACCCACTGTGAGACGGACCTGAGCTAAAACTCCATTGATCACCTGGCCTCCATAAGCCCCCACTCTGACTGGTGGTCCAGAGTGACGTTTTGGGTCCCCTGGAATTAATGTCACTTCTGAACCAGTGTCTAATAATCCCCGAAATATCTGATCATTTCCTTTTCCCCAATGCACAGTTACCCTGGTAAAAGGCCGTCGGTCTCCTTGAGGAAGACTTAGAGGAAGGTCAACAGTAAAAATTTGTGGCAGTGTAACAGGTTTCTTCCCCATAGGGACCTGGCCTCCCCTTCATTCAAGGGGCTCAGGGTCTGTAAACTGTTTCAAGTCTGGAAATTGATTAAGGGGCCGTGATTCCGTGTTTTTGTAATTCAGGTTAGACTTCTGTTCCCTTGACCTAGAACTCTTTTGTTTATACAGCTCCAACAAGAATTTAGTAGACTGCCCTTCTATTGTATTTCTAGGCACCCCATGATTTACTAGCCAATGCCACAAATCTCTGCGTGTCATATAATTTTGATGCCTCCTTTGAGTTTGTTGTCTATTATAATACCCACGTCTACCCTGTCTTTGGTGATTAAGTGCTGCCACCTGGCTTCTGCCAACTCGGGATCCTGTCATCCCCATTGTGTTTAAGGATTCCAGCTCAGTGACAGCAGTTCCTACAGTAATATCTGACCTACAGAGAATTGCAACCACAGAGCTCTTGAGGGATGATGGTGCTAGTCTCACAAACTTATTTCTCACTGTTCTGGTAAAAGGTGCATCCTCTGGACATTCCTGGGGTGTAAGAGCAGGCTTTGCATGATAAATCCACTCTAACATCCCAATCTCTCTAAGCCTCTGGATCCCCTCATCTACATTATACCAGGGCAGTTCTGGCATTTCAACCTCAGGTAATGTTGGCCACCTTTTGATCCATGTTTCAACCAACCACCCAAACAAGCTGTTAACACCTTTTCTAACTGCTCTAGCTATAACATTGAATGCAGAATCTCTGCTTAGTGGGCCCATATCAATAAATTCAGCCTGATCCAGCCTTATATTCCTCCCACCATTATCCCACACTCTTAAAATCCATTGCCACACATATTCCCCTGATTTCTGTCTATATAAATTGGAAAACTCACACAGTTCTTTTGGAGTATAACGTACCTCCTCATGTGTGATACTTTGTACCTCACCTTTAGGGGCCTGTTGGGACTTTAGTCTAGTTATAGGTCTAGAAGAAATGAGGGGTGGTGGGGGTGGGTCATGAAAAGAATTAGAAATATCTTCCAAGCCATTTGCTTCAGGGCTTTCATTTGCAGTTTCATCTGGTGAAACAGGATTAATAACTCTAGGGCTAATCCCTTCAGGAGGAGGTTGGGTGGCCAATTCCTCAAGGCAGGCTGAAGGTGGGGCGGCTATGTCCTCAGGGCAGACTATTACAGGGTTATCTAAAGAAGGCTCAGCATGGTCTAGGGTTTCAACCTCACCCCCAACATCATTATCAATCCATATGTCACCATCCCATTTTTCAGGGTCCCACTCCTTTCCAATCAATGCCCTCACTTTAACGGCAGACACCATGCAAGACTGAGATTTCAGTTTACGTTGTAAAGTTGCTACTCTAACAATAAGATTCTGAGTCTGATTTTCAGAGATCTCAAGTCTACGGCTACAGGAAATAAAATTTTCCTTGAGGATACTCATAGAAACCTCTACATCTTTCAGACGGCACTTAAGCTTCTTGTTTGAAGCCTTAAGCCCATCCCTTTCACCCTTTAATGCAGACAGTGTATCTAACAACAACCAACCAACATCTCTATAACTCTTATTTCTACAAAACTCTGTAAAGGTGTCAAGAACATTATCCCCCAGAGTCTGGCTTCGTACAAGCGAAGCATTAGGAGAATCGAATGATGATATTTTGACTATCTCCTTTGCCAACTCAGTCCATGGATTGGGAGTGTCATTCTGATTATGGGAATCAGAGTCCTTAGAGTCTCTGAGCCCAGTCAGAGTAGAAAACCATTCATAAAAACCCATTTTTAAGATTCTGTTCCTTAAGAACCACTCCTGGTACCAAGATGTATTAGTTAGGGTTCTCTAGAGAAACAGAATCAACAGGGAACACTTGCAAATATAAAATTTATAAAAGTGTCTCACGTGACCGTAGGAACGCAGAGTCCAAAATCCACAGGGCAGGCTGCGAAGCTGATGACTCCAATGGATGGCCTGGATGAACTCCACAGGAGAGGCTCGCCAGCCAAAGCAGGAATGCAACTTATCTCCTCTGAGTCCTCCTTAAAAGGCTTCCCATGATTGCATTTAGCATCACTAATTGCAGAAGACACTCCCCTTTGGCTGATCACAAATGGAATCAGCTGTGGATGTAGCTAACGTGATCATAACCTAATCCTATGAAATGTCCTCATTGCAACAGACAGGCCAGTGCTTACCCAATCAGACGAACAGGTACCACAACATGGCCAAGTTGACACCTGTCCCTAACCATGACAGTAGGGATGGAGGTTATGCATGGGCTCAGCAACATGGACTTCCACTCACCAAGGCTGACTTGGCTACAGCCACTGCTGAGTGCCCAATCTGCCAGCAGCAAAGACCCACATTCAGCCCCTGATATGGCACTATTCCCCACAGTGACCAGCTGGGTACGTGGTGGCAGGTTGATTACATCGGACCACTCCCTTCATGGAAGGGGCAGCGATTTGTTCTAACTGGAATAGACACATACTCTGGATATGGGTTTGCTTTCCTTGAATGCAATGCTTCTGCCAAAACTACCATCATGGACTTACAGAATGCCTTATCCACCATCATGGTATTCCACACAGCATTGCTTCTGATCAGGGAACACACTTCACAGCAAATGAAGTGCGGGAATGGGCACATGCTCATGGAATTCTCTAGTCTTACCATGTTCCTTATTGTCCAGAAGGAGCTGGATTGATAAAACGGTGGAATGGCCTTTTGAAAACTCAATTATGGTGCCAACTAGGTGGCAATACCTTGAAAGTCTGGGTAATGTTCTCCAGGAAGCTGCGTATGTTCTGAATCAGCATCCACTATATGGTGCTGTTTCTCCCAAAGCCAGGATTCATGGGTCCAGGAGCCAACAGGTGGAAATGGGAGCAGTACCACTCACTATTACCCCCTAGTGATCCACTAGAAAAATTTTTGCTTACTGTCACCGCGGCCCTGAGCTCTACTGGTCTACAGGTTTTAGTTCCAAAAGGAGGATTGCTTCCAGCAGGAGAAACAACAATGATTCCATTGAACTGGAATCTATGACTGCTACCTAGTCACTCTGGGCTACTTATGCCCCTGGATCAACAAGCCAAGAAGGGGATCACATTACTGGCTGGGGTGATTGACCCTGACCATCAGGGGGGAAATAGGACTGCAACTAAACAATGCAGGTATTGAAGAGTTCTCCTGGAATATAGGAGAGCCCCTAGGGCATCTTTTAGTGCTACCATGCCCAGTGATTAAAATCAATGGAAAACTGCAACAACCCAATCCAGGCAGGGCTACCAATGACTCTGAAACTTCAGGAATGAAGGTTTGGGTCACCCCACCAGGCAAAGAACCATGGCCAGTTGAAGTGCTTGCTGAGGGTGATGGAAATATGAAATGGGTAGTGGAAGAATGTCATGATAAATATGAACTACGACCACGTGATCAGTTACAGAAATGAGGACTGTAATGTTGTTTTGTTCACGTTATACTATTTTAGTTGTAAGATAGCAAGTTTAAGAATGAATATTACCCAAGGACTTGCACTGTATTCTGGAGAGATTTAATATGTTTCTGTTTATATGCAGGACAGTTGAGTATTGTTAGGTGAGATAAAAAAAAATGTCTTTTATTGCTTTCTATTTAGAAATTAGGTATGGTTTAAGGTGACGAGTATAGCTGTCAAGTTGACAAGGGATGGACTGTCATGGTCAGGTTCATGTGTCAACTTGGCCAGGTGGTAGTACCTGTTTGTCTGGTTGTGCAAGTGCTGGCCTGTCTTTTGCTATGGGGACATTTCATAGAATTAAATCATGATCATGTTGGCTACATTGACAGCTGATTCCATTTGCAATCAGCCAAGGGGTGTGTCTTCTTTACTAAGTGATGCTTAATCTGATCACTGGAAGCCTTTTAAGGAGGATTCAGAAGAGAAAGGCTCTCTTCCTGCTTCGGCTGGTGAGCCTCTCCTGTGGAGTTCATCCAGACCTTCCTTTGGAATCGTCAGCTTTACAGCCTGCCCTAAAGATTTTGACTCTACATTCCCACGGTAATGTGAGACACTTTTATAAATTTTGTATTTCTGAATATTTCCTGTTGATTCTGTTTCTCTAGAGAACCCTATCTAATACACCATATCAATAGAATAAAAGACTAAAACCACATGATCTGGCAAGGATGTGAAAAAATTAGAACACTCATGCAAGGCTAGTGGGAATGTGTAATGGGATAGCCACTTGGGAAAATAGTTGGGAGGTTCCTCAAAAAGTTAAATGTAGAGTTATCATATGACGTAGCAATTTCATTCCTAGGAATAGGCCCAAGAAATTGAAAACATATGTTCATGCAAAAACATATATGAACAGGCAAAACATTATTCATAATAGCCAAAGCATGGAAACAACCTAAATATGCCTCAACTGATAAATGGAGAAAACAAAATGTTTTCATACATTGGAATATTACTGGAAAATAAAAGGAGTGAAGTTCATGATGAACTTCAAAAACATTATGATAAGTGACACAAAGGATCACATATTGCATAATTCCATTCAAATGAAATGACCAGAATAGGCAAATCCATAGTGATTGCCAGGGGCTGGGGGAGAGTGGGAAATGGAGAGTAACTGTTAATGGGTATGGAGTTTATTTTTGGGGTGATGAAAATGTTCTTGAATTAGACAGTGATGAGGGCTGGACAACTAGTGAATACACTAGACACCTCTGAATTGTACACTAAAAGAATAGATTTTATGGTATGTAAATTATCTTCATACAAAAGTGGGAAAAAGTGTTCATATCAATAGACAGAGAAAAAACCGTTTGAAAAAATCCAATCCCTATTCATGATAAAAACAGACTAGAAATAGAAAGGATTCTCCTCAACCTAATAAAGGACATATATGAAAACCCATAGCTAACATCATACTAATGGTGAAAGAATATTTCCCTCTATAAGATCATGAATAGGACAAATAGTAGACCTTGCTACTTCTTTTCAACATTCTACAATAAAAAAGTAAGTAATCCAATTTAAAAATGGACAAAGTATCTGAAAAGACATTTCTCCAAATGAGATATACATATGGCCAACAAGCACATGAAAAGATGTGCAACATAATTAGCCATTAGGGAAAAGTAAATCAAAATCACAGCTACATACCATGTCATACCCACTGGGACGGCTGTAATAAAAAGACAGATAATAACAAGTGCTGGTGAGGATGTGGGGGAATTAGAACCCTCATACATGGCTTCTAGAATTGTAAAATGATGCAGCCATTCTGGAAGACAGTTTTGCAGTTTCTTTAAAAGTCAGACATAAATGCACCACATGACCCAGCAATATTTCTCCTGTCTACCCAAGAAAAATGAAAACATACGTCCACACAAAGACTTGTGTATGAATGCTCATAGCAGCATTACCTATCCTAACCAAAAAGTGGAATTAACCCACCTGTGCATCAATTGATGAACGGATACACAAAAGGTGTATATCCATGAATGGAATATTATTCAGCCATAAAAAGGAATGGCATACTGATAAATGCTACATATGACAATTTATGCCACAAAAGATCACATATCATATGATTCCATTCATATGAAATGTCCAGAATAGGCAAATCCAGAGAGACAGATAGTAGATTATTGACTGCCTTTGGGCTGAGAGAGGTTGGGGGGAAATGAGGAGTGACTGTTAATGGGTAAAGTATTTCTTTTTAGTACCATGAAAAAGGTTCTAAAATTGTTTGTGGTGATGGTTGCACAATGTTGTGAATATACTAAAAATCAGAGGATGATCGAACAGGCTGCCTTCAATCGGTAAGTTGTATGATATGTGAATTATAGCTCGTTTTAATTTCTTAGCTGCTAAAACAAACATCCTATAATAAGTTGCCTTAACAATAGGGATTTATTGGCTCACAGTTTCAGAGGATAGAAGGCTTGCTTCCTCCAAGTGTTGGTATCTTCTTGCTAGTTGTCAATCTTTGGGGTCTTTGGTTTTTCCATCATATGACAATGGAGATGGTGGTTTCCTCTCTTTTTTCTCCTGGGTTCTGTTGATTTCCAGCTTCCTGCTACTCCCTGTGGCTTCTCTCTCACCGGCCTCTTCAATAAGGACTCCAGTAATAGGATTACGACCCATCCTGATTCAGTTGGGTCACACCTTAACTGAAGAAATTTCATCAAAAGGTCCTAAATACAAGGGGTTCACACCCACAAGAATGTGTTTTTCTGGGGTGTATAACTTCAAGCCACTGTACTCTCAATAAAATGATTTTCAAATTTGAGAACAAACTATTTTTTAAAGTCAGAAATGTTGCATTGCTCCTCTCTTCTCTCAACTACTATTTTCGTTTCCTTTCCCCATGGAATTGTATTTTAATACAATTGATTTTTATGCTTGAATTTTTTTTCTGATTCCCCATTATATTTCTCTGCAATGAAATTATATATTTAAATTGACATTCAAAATAAAAACAAATGTATTCTGTTACATTACAAATTAGCATCTGTAAACAATTGATCACGGCAATAGAAACGTATTACAGATATTGATAAATGACAGAGTAAAATTTATTGGAAATGTATCTCATAATGAGATGGTAGAGATTTTTAAAAATTAGTTCATAAATATTACTTGGTGCTAGAATGACAGTGTCCTGTAGCAATTCTATTCTTATTTTTATTATTCAACATTTAAACTCTGAAAATGTTGGTCACATAAAAAAGTAGCTGGGAAGCGAATTGTGTGCAAGCAATATTGCTTAGTTCTTTAAAGTGTTTGTGACTCATCTGTCGAAAGTCACATAACCTATCAACAAAAGATATTTGAATTGCTGTCTTAATCACAGACAACTAGATGAGGTCTTCCTCCAGTATTGTGGAAAGTATTGTCTTGCAAAAGGTTTCTTTTTCGGCCAATGAACCCCCTCACTTACTCTGTTTCTGGGAAATACACCAAAAAGATTTTGCCAATAATTAATTTTACTTGTTTCTCCTTCATTTAGAGGTAACTTGTTGAACCCAGTAAACACAGAAACATTTAGGTAAATTGTAATGTTAGTAATTTAAATTTGTATTTGTTAAAATTTTTTGAAAATTAAAAAATATTTTCATTTTATCACATGCCTTAAATATATTTTCATCCAAACCTTGAATGAGCTGATTCAGCTCATTTAACTTATGAACACTCTTCACATTTACCTTCATTGGCAAAGCCATTCCTTAGTGTCAACCAATCAATGAAATCAGACTTTATTCCTGTTGGAAACTTTAATTCATTTCTCAATGCAAATTTCTGTGAAAAATCAACCTGGGCCAAAATACTTTGTATCCAAAAACCCTGCCTCATTCTTTTTTTTTTTTTTTCAATTTTAAATAGTTTTATTTAAGACATTGCATTTTCCACTTAAACAATACAGTATTGATAAAGCACAATGTTATGTCCTTTTCCTGTGCACATATTCCGTAGTCAAGTATTAAGAATGTCCAGGAACTTTGTATAGCAGCTGAACTGCCACAGAATGTGCTGCAAATTTAGGTGCACTGTCTCATTCTTAGAACTCTGTACCAGGCAAGGAAGTCAAGAGCATAGGATGAATTTAACGTACTTTAGTTTAATGGGGCTTCTCGTCCTGATTTCATACAGGATGCCCTTATTGTTTCTGCATTGGCCCGCAATCTTACACAGCTGGGCAGTGCTCTATTGACATCCAGGGTGATGAAAGGTAGCCTTTCTTTTGTAAAATAGGGTAAAGGGTGATTGTGAAAATGGAAATGGCTAGGAGAACAGGGTCTCAGAGCTAAGTAACTGCGAATCTTAGCCGTGGCTACCCACAAGTGGTGGATTTTCATTGTCTAGTGTGGGCGCGGGAAATTGGCAGGTTCTCATTGGTTGGTTTGGGAGCGAGGCACTGGAGGCTCTTTGTTGCTGGGGTTTTAAATTTTAAGCTCCGCCTTAATCAGGCAGGGTGGATGGTCAGGCAGTCCATCCACTGCTGGAGGGTGGATGTAGGGTAAGAAATTTTTGCAAGATTGCAGCTGCTGCAGGGCTAGACTGGTCACGCGACTGTTGCCTGGGTTGGAGTGGGCTTGGTGGGTTTCCCGGAAATCATAGGTGGGGGAAGCTTCTTGGAGTGTTTGCTAAGGGTTGGTCCCATCATGGAGGAAGGGGTTCTACCTAGCATTCACCATTTTACTAAATGGCCCAGTATCCATCCGTAGCTCAGCCAAGAACCTGGGTGTTATCCCTGATTCCTTCCACACCCCTTATCCAATCCATCCGGCCTACTGCTTTACTACCAAAATGCATCCTAGATCTACGACTCCCTTTTCACCTCCGTCCCTGCCATCCAAGTTCAGACCACCAGTAGCCTTGTCTGGATGATTACAGGTACCTCTTAACTCATTTTTCTGCTTTGCCTCCTGTCTCCATCCAATTCTTCCTCTATATGGAATAGTTAGAAGGATTCTGCCCCTCGTTTAGGTAAAACCTCTCCATTGCGTTCCTTCCCACTTAGAAAAAAATCTGAATATTACCTGACCTATTACCAACTTGTGCTGAAAACCCCTTCCAGTCCCAGGCAAACCAGAACAGGTGGCCATCCTACCCAAGGCCCGTAGGCCCTGGCCCTGCGATCTTTGCAAGCACTTTACACCTGACTCCTCCCCAGGCTCTAGCTCCATGGGCCCTTTGCTGTTCCTTGAGCAAGCCATGCCTGCACTTGCTGTTCCCACTCATATGGTAGGTCTCAGCTCCATGTTGCCTTCTCAGAGAAACCTCCACTCATTCCAGACCAGAAAGTTCTTTCACCACTGAAAGGAAAGTGAAGGAGGGTAGAGGAGGAGAACGCTCGAAAAGAAGGAGCAGGTAGACATTAACAGATCAAGGCAAGCTTTATTAGGGAGCTTGCAAAGAGCAGAAGCCTGGAGGTTCACTGACTGAACCAAGAACCGCGCTAAGGGGAGGGAGAGTGACATATTTATAGAACAGGACTTGCTGAAACCGAGAAAAATAAAAAACAAAAGAACAATGTCTTTGTGGTTAAACGACCGTGGTTAAACATTTGGTACCTTTCGGAAATTGTTAGGAATAGGCAGTGGGGCTCTCTAGTTCTCCAGGGTGGGTGAAGTTAAATCAGCCGCAAAAGGTTAGGTCAGTTTCGACTGGTCAGGTCAGTTTTCTGTTTTCTGTTAGTTCCATCAACCACCAGCCGCCCCTCCCACTTATTTGAGAATTTAATTTTTTCTGTGCCTCCCTTTTTTTTTCTCCCCATAAAATGGAGATAGGTGCTATCTTGAGGGACCGTCTTGGGGATAGTGAGACACTCCTGGCCAAGCTCTGAGCTTGCGGCTGGGCACGTAATCAATACTTCATATTAGCTGGGATTAACGAAACAGTCCTGATTTCTTCCTACCCCCTGCCAACATCTGATGCAATGGCATTTGTTTGCTTGTTTCCATGTTAGTCGTTTCTCCCCAACCAGAACGTGGGCTGTGTTAGATTCAAATAAGGCCGGGAGACTGCTCACAGACGAAGGAATTTATTCCACACGCCAGCATGGTGGGGGTCTGAAGTCGGACTTCAGCCCGCCGGGGAGAACAATGGAAGAGCTTTTGGATCTGAAGGACTGGGCGGGGAGACCAGCCATGCGAGGTTTTGGCGGGCGCGGGAAGCTGGGGAGTTCGCAACTCTTCATTGGCGGGGTTTAAAAGTTAAACGCTGCTGCGGTCCTGCAAGGCTGTAACTGCTAGAGGACGGATATCCTAGGAATGCAGCTGCCGGAGGGCGGGTGTAGATCAATCATGGAACTGCTGTGGGAATATCCGATAAGGGCTCGTCCCATCATGGGGGAAGGGGTCTCGCCTAACAGGCTGTATACCAAGGCGGAGATTCGCTTTATTTCTCCCGGTTCCTAGAACAGTGTCCCACACATCCAAGATCCCCAGACGCGTGTTCAGAGCGAATGAAGCAGAATCTGAAGTCCTGGGAGGTATTGGAGAGGGGGCAGGCCGGGCTAAGAGCGCCCTGGGACTTTTTTACAAAACACTCTTCCTTTTCAGTACCTCTCATTAGTATGCACACCCTCCTGGGGAGGTAAGTGGAGGTGGAGACAGGAAATCCCAGGAGGCTGGCTACTCAGGCTCAAGTGCCGCGAGAAGACTACTGCTTCCTTCTCGGATCCTTCAGTGCACTGCGTCATTTGCGGCAGGCCGACCTGTACCCGGCCGCTTACCTGCGGGGCCTCAGGTAAGTTCCCCGACCCGCTGCCCTTCAGGTCCTCACCTATAAAGTGGGAAGGAAAGACGCTGCCACGGTGTGGGCCGGAGGATTGAATTTGTGCGGGGCTCAGAGAAGTGCAGGCGGGGGTAGGTGAGTGCTACATAAGTATCAGCTATTATGATGAATATTTTTATTGCCTGGCACGCAGTTGCTCAAGCCCCAAATCTAGGAGTGATTCATGCCCTTCCGCTTCCCTCTTTTTCTCACATCCCTTCCATCAGCAAATCCCGCCCTCGGCAAGTCCAGGCTACCGCTCAAACTCTGCGAATCCGGCTCCCACGGCTGCCACCTCCCCATCCAGGCCCCTCTCCAGAGGGCAACCTGAGAGGGCACGTTGCCTCTTAAAAATGACAAAATATTTGATACGTACGAAATATATATATATATGTAAATTCCGCATGTGGACGTTAGGAAGCCTGAAAGTAAAATGTCCCCCGTGAGCCCACCTCCCGACCTGGGAAATGCAATCTTCTCAAATCCTCTGTCGGCCAAGATTGCCGGTCCAGACCGCGTGACACCCTGCCCCAGGGGCAAACGCTTCTGGGAATTCATTCTTTTTAAATCGTACCTTCGCTTTCCTTCATAGTTTTGCCACAGCTGTGTGTATCCCTAAACAATTTATTGTTCGATTTGTCAAGTTTGTAAATTTTACAAAAATAGTATATTGTGAATATTCCTCTGTGAATTGCCTTTTTTTAAAAAAAAAAAATTCACCATTACTAATTCTAATATTCATCTACATTGATGTGAGTCACTGTTAAAGTCCTTTTCACCTCTATTTAGTAGTCCATTGTATAATATTCCATTATTTATTTATACATTCTGTTGACATTTGGATTGTTGGTTTTTACTTTTTCTCTGCCTCCCTCCCCCCATCCTCCTTTATTTCTATTATCAGCAATGCTTATTCATGTCTCCTGCATTTGTACAGGGGTTTCTCCAGTGCAGTGGCTTTCACATTTTCCTGGCCTCTACTCTAAGAAATGTGTTTTATGTTGTGACCCAATACTCACAGACACGTGGACTGACCTTGGCTTTTGAAGATGTGTCTTGGCATTTTCTATTGTATTCGATTATATTTTTTAAAACCGGGGTTGACCCAGATCCACAGAATGAATTCATAATTTGCCTATGGCTCACACTCCACAGTGTGAAAAACCCTGTTGTGTGGTCTGAGATATACCCAGGACTGGGATAATTCCGCCATGGGATAGAACATATTCAGGCTTATTACATAGGCTCTTACTGCCTGATATAAGAATTCACATTTACTCCAATCCTCACTTGGTGGTGTGAGACTTCATAATATTTACCATCTAGTGGGTGTAAAATGATATCTCATTTGTGATATGCCTGTCCATGTCTTTGCCCGCTTTATGTTTATTGTAATATTATCTCCCAGTGTGTCTTGTCTTTTTGTTTCCTTTAATCAGCAAAAGATAATGAACAGAAGTTGTCAGTTTTAACTTAGTCAAATATATCAGTAACTTTTTTTAAAAATTTTTTTATTAATTAAAAAAAATTACAGGAAAGAAACACAAACGTTCTTAATATGTGATCATTCCATTCTACATATATAATCAGTAATTCACAATATCATCACATAGTTGTATATTCATCACCATGATCATTTCTTAGAACATTTGCATCAATTCAGAAAAATAAAACGAAAACAAAAAAAAAACCATGCACACCATACCCCTTACTCCTCCCTTTCATTGATCACTAGCATTTCAAACTAAATTTATGTTTCCCCTGTTATTTATTTTTATTCCATATGTTCTACTCATCTGTTGACAAGGTAGATAAAAGGAGCATCAGACACGGGGTTTTCACAATCACACAGTCACATTGTGAAAGCTACACCATTATACAATCATTATCAAGAAACATGGCTACTGGAACACAGCTCTGCATCTTCAGGCAGCTCCCACCAGCCTCTCCATTTCCTCTTATCAGTAACTTTCTTTATAGTTACTGATATATTTGACTAATGTTTGGATTGTGTTTAAAGATTTCTTCCCTATTCTCTGGTCATTAAATATCGTCTGCAAAATTGTTTTCTGAAGTTTAGTCATTCACATTTAAATTTTTAAGCACTAGGAATTTATGCAATTTCACTTTATTTCCATCGGAATTACCGGTTGTCCCAGCACCATTTACTAAATAGCCCATCCTCTCCCCACCCGCATGATGGCGCAGGCCCGTCCCCTATTCCATGTCACACTGTTGTAATTAAGGACTGTCTTGAGAACTCTTGGCCCCTTGCTCTTCCATATCTCCTTTAGACCTACCTGGACAAATTTTGTGAAATATTCTGTTGAGACTTTCGTTGGAATTTCATTAGTGGAGAGTTGATATTTTAATTATAGTCACCATTCCATCACGCACATCAGATTGCTCTCCATTTGTTTAGATCTTTAATGTCCTTCAATAATGATTTTCTCCTTCTTGTAGATTTAGACAGCTGTAAAAAATGTAAATTGGACTTCTTCTTTTCCTTGATTATAATTTGATAACGGCTTTACATTGCCCTTAATAACCCCCAAATTCCTTACCTGAATGTACACAACCTGGCCCTGACAGCTTCTTCAATTTTCTCTCATAAAACTAGCCCTACATCCAGGGCTTACTAGTTTCATGGACTGTCCCTCTTGTTCACCCTGGGAAGCTGCAATAACTGCTTAGTGTTTCCCCGCCATCCTCTGCCTGATTAATACCTAACACAAATATTTCTACCTCTAAGAGGACTTTTCTGAATGCCGTATTCAAAATTGCCCAGTTATGCTGGAGAGCCAGAGAGAGCACCTATTCTTTTGCCTTCCACTATTTATCGCCATTGGCAACCTGTTGGCTCATCTCTTGTGTGTTTAATGTCTGGCTCCTCCAATAGCCTATAAGCTTCCATAGGACCTTGGCTGTTTGGTTCGTCAAGGTACCTGGTAACAATGCTTATCACGTGATATATGACATTTTTGAAAGGCAAACTCAGCAAACTTCCCAGGAACGAGATGGGACAGAGCAGTTCAGGCAAAGGCTTTATTTCAGGGAGAAACAGAACCACTCGGGCAGCATTGAGAGAGAGAGAGAGAAACGGCTACCTCAAGGTGGCAGGGGACAGGACTTTTAAGGCTTAGGGTTAGGGAGTTGGGGGCAAGGGTTAGGCAGGTCTCTGTTGGCTAGTTTTCAGAATTAGGGGGCTAATTTAGGAGTTGGCAGCTTTCCATTGGTAAAGTTTAAAATTTAAACGCTGCCTTAAGCACACAAGGTTGTAAATGTGGGAGGAGGGATCATGAGTAAGGGGACTTGATGCAAAAATCCATCTGCCTGAGAGTGGAGGCTGAGTAGTGAGAGGTTATCACAAGAGGGCAACTGATGGAGGGTGAAGGAGATGCTGAGCTGGCACGGGTTGGGGTGAGAGAGGCTTTCTGAAAAGGGTTAGGTAACATCCTGTGGGGGGAGGAGTCCTGTCCTCCAGACCTAACAATTCTCAGTAAATGTTTGTTAAAGGAAGGAAGGAACAGAAAGAGGAAGAGATGGAAAGAGGAAGGGAGGGAGAGGAAAAAGGAGAGAGAGGGAAGAAGAAAGAAAGGGAGAAAGGGATTTCCATATTACAGCAAGAAAAGAAAAAGTCAAATAAGGGACATTAGGGGATAAAAATGGGCTGGATCTTAAAAAGGATATAAAGCATAGTCCTTTAGTGATGATTATAGATTTAAAACATGATTACTGTAATGGAGAAAACATTCTAGTTGTCTAGCTCAAGGGGGATGAACCTAGAAGGTTGCACCAATGTGACTCCAACACTGTATGAGAGGGAGTTAGGGAATATTTGAGCTTGGCCCTGGGATATCTCTTTGAATATGTCCTTCTCCAAATCTGCTTTTTTTTTTGCTTCAGAGCTTTTGCACTTAGTCCTCAACAGCCTGGAATTCACTTCTCCCCCACTGCATCCTTTACTTTAATCACTCCTTTATACATCTTTACGCAACCCTCCCCAGATTAGGTCAGATTCTCCTGTTTAATGCTCTTTTATAGCATCCTACTCTTATTCATGCGAGAGTTATCCCCATATGAAATTGTGGGTTCATCTTTGTCCTCCTTGCACCTATCAAGCTGTCCAGCCTCAGTTCCTTTGCATTTGCTCTTCTCCCTGCCTGGATCTCCTTCCCCTAGTTCTTTACAAAGCTGGCAACTTCTCGTCTAAAACTTAACTCAACTGTTACCTCCTTAGAACGATGTTCCTGACCATCTAACGTAGTTCTCTACCTTTCAGCTTCCATATTTGCTTCCTAGGGCTGCCGTAACAAATGACCACAGAGTGGCTTAAGACAGCAGGAATATGTTCTCTTGCAGTTCTGGAAGTTAGAAGTCTGACTGCGTTGGCAGGGTTAGTGCTTTCTGTAGGCTCTGAGGGACAATCTACTCCATACCTGTCTCCTAGCATCTGGTGGCCGCAGGCAATCCTTGGCATTCCTTAGCTTGTGGGCATATCACTCCAATTCCTATCTCTGTCTTCATATCACTTTCTCCTGTGTGTCTTCTCCTCCCCTCCCCTCTTCCAAGAACATCTGTCATTGGCTTAGGGCCCACTTGGATAATCCGAGATGATTTCAGATCCAGTCTTAATAACATCCACAAAGACCCTTTTCCCAATTAAGATCATATTCCCAGGTTCAAGGTGAACATATTTTTGGAGAGGGGCGGGGAGAACGTCAGCATTAACCCAGGACACACTCTATTACATTATCCTTTTTTTTTTTTCAGAACACTTACACATCTGAAATGATCTAGTTTATTGATGTTTTCTAATTGCCAGTTATGATCTGTTAGTGGGCTATGAAATGGAGTGGATGTAGACTAGTATTCAAAGTTTTGAATAGAAAATTTAAAACAAAAAGAATAAAATAGGAAATATGGGAGTGAATCGCATATAGTTAGGTTAAGAGCTGAGACTGCCCATAAATATGAGGACTGAGAACTGAGGCCACTTATGGTGTCATCATTACCATAGCTTAATTATTTGTTCCAGGTAAGTCTTTTCTCAATCTAAGGTTGTTCTCCTATTTCTTACAAGTATTTACAATATAACGACTTTTTGTGCTTGAGTTTCTGAGTACCATAATTTCACCCAGGATACTTTAGAATTCCAGTGGCCATTTAGAATTAGTTCAACCACATTGAGGAATTTAGAACAAAAAGGGAACACAATCCATATCCAGTGGTCTCCAATTTTTTTTTTTTTTTCCTTTTCTTGACATGGGCAGACTCTGGAATCAAATCCAAGTCTCCGGCCTGCCAGGCGAGAACTCTGTCACTGAGCCACTGTTTCCCGCCTAGTTGCCATTAAAAAAAAAAAAAGTTGTTTTGAGGAAGCTTCCAAAAGAAATATAGTTTCCAAAATTGCTTCCTTAAAAGATTCCTTGGTCAAGGCAAATGAAAACCTGTGAAAAACTAAAATCCAGTCTTCTTTTACATCTCCCCACCCTGCAATCACGTCTTGAACTTAAGGGTTTTTGTTACACTGTTTCTCTTGCATTTTCTCTGCCCCTATGCCTCTTTCGAACCTGCTTCCCTTGCTGGGCAGAAACCTCTCCACAGTGCAATTGCCTCTTAAAGTTAATACTCTTAGGAACAGGGAAAGCCTCTTATTGTTAATTGGTCTGAGCAGAGCCATTGTTAAAAACTTTTTGAGGCCATGAGAAGTTAGACAAAAGTTAACAGATGAATTTGGAATAGTTCTAGAAGCATCTAATCCAGGGCTTCCAGAGCTATAGCAATTGGTTCATATGTTAATCAGAATCTCATCTGCACAAGACTAGATTAAAAATTTAGAGTGGGAAGACCCTGAGGCTGCCCTAAGAGATCCCATTTTGCATGGGGGATAGTGGGTTTAGTAAGGCTGTAGGTGTTGGGCAAGATGCTCTAGAGGCTATTTTCTGTGAAAACAGATTCGATTCTTATCTTGCCATACAAGCACAAAGGTGAATCCATTGGTGATTTCAGGGATAGGTGTTTTACCATTTTAGACAGAATTCAGGAGTAGATCCTGAAGGACATGTGACCCCAACTTTCTTTTCACTTTTTGTGAATGGCCTTAAGCCAGAAATAGGATATTTAAAAAAAATATTTTTTTATTGAGAAATCTTTACCCACATACAGTGCATACATGGCATATAATCAATGGCTCACAATATCATCACATAGTTGTGTATTTATCACCATTATCATTTTTAGAACATTTGCATCACTCTAGGAAAAGAAATAAAAACAAAAACTCATACATGCCATACCCCTTACCCTTCCCTCACATTGATCACTAGTATTTCAATCTCCCCAATTTTTGACCCTTTATTTCCCCCATTTATTCATTTTTAGACTCATCTATCCCTGCCCTGGATGAAAGGAGCATCAGACACAAGGCAGACATAGGATGTTTAATGTGCAGACAAAAACTGAAGTGGAAATTAGCCCCATTGCCAGATCTCTAACTCCTTGCTGAACATTTTATAATAAAAGCAGAATATAATATATACTCAGAAGAAACTGATGGCCTTATAAAGATAACAACTAGATGCGATTACTCCAGACTTTTAGCACTAGAATGGGGTCTTCTTGATAGAGTCATCTGTAGATACTGTAGGCCAAAAGGAGGTTGGATAGATATCTACCTTAGTCTAGTTAGGAAACTAAAGGAAAAAATAAAGTGGATAATCAATGAAAGAGCTTCAAAATGGAGGTAATTTCCCATTTTACCCTTAGTTTTTGCTAAATATTAAAAGATGATCTTGCAAAAAAATTTTTCAGAGAAATATTTATTTCAGGGTTTTATAATTTGTTTATAAATCAACTATTCAACTCATTCAATAAACAGTTATTGAGAACTGCTATGATGTGCTAAATACAGGATTTTTTTAACTTTTTAAATTGTATAATATAACATATATACATAGCAGAGAAAAAAAAAAGCAATAGTTTTCAAAGCACTCTTCAACAAGTAGTTACAGGACAGATCCAAGTTTGTCATGGGCTACCATACCATCCTCTCAGATTTGCCTTCTAGCTGCTCCAGAATATAGGAGACTAGAAGGAATAAATATTTTTTTATCATCCCAATTGACTCTTTTTCCATCTTTTTTTGTGAAAAATAACATTTATACAAAAAAAGCAATAAATTTCAAAGCACAGCACAGCAAGTAGTTGTGAACAGATTTGAGAATTTGGTATGGGTTACAACTCCACAATTTTAAGTTTCTACTTCTAGTTGGAGATCCTGGAGGTACTCCACAATTTTAGGTTTTTACTTTTAGCTGGAGATACTGGAGAATAAAAGAAATATCAATTTAATCATTCAGCAATCATATTTGTTTGTTAAACCCTACCTTCTCTGTATAACTCCACTATCGCCTTTGATCTTTCTATCCCACTCTTTAGGGGTATTTGGGCTATGGCTGTTCTAACTTTTTCATATTGGAAGGGGCTGCCAATAATATGGGGTAGGGAGATGGAACTAGCTGCTGTTTTGGAGAGGCTGGGCCCTCTAGGTTTCAGGACTTATCTGGTCCAGGGATTCATCTGGAGGTTGTAGGTTTCTTGAAAGTTACCCTAGTGCATGGAACCTTTGTAGAAACTTATATAATGCCTTAGGTGTTCTTTAGATTGACTGGAATCATTTTGATTGGTATGGCAAGTTATGATAGGTAACAATGTCTAACTGAAGCTTGCATTAGTGACCTCCAGTGTATCCTCTTGACTCTATTCGAGCTCTCTCAGCCAATGATACTTTATTGGTTACACTTCTTTTCCCCCTTTTGGTCAGAATGAAATTGTTGATCCCATGGTGCCAGGGCCAGACTCATCCCTGGGAGTCATCTCGCATGCCACCAGGGAGACTTTCACCCCTGGATGTTGTATTCCATGTAGGGGGGAGGGCAATGATTTCACTTGCAGAGTTAGACTTAGAGAGAGAGGCCACATCTAAGCAACAAAAGAGGTCTTCCAGAAGTAATTCTTAGGCATACCTCTAGGTAGGCTAAGTTTCTTAACTACCTACATAAGCTTCACAAGAATAAGCTGTAAGATCAAGGGGTTTGCCTATTGATTTGGGTGTCCCTTATGTTTGACACAGTATCAGGGCATTCCCTGATGATAAAGTTTAATAGTTCCATATTTTTTCTCCCATCCCTCAAGAAACTTTGCCTACATTTTTTGATTATCTGCTTAATATATTCTAGGATGAATCCAAGCATTAAGCTATACAGGATTAAAGGCCCTCATTCTTATTCTGGGCTCCCTGTGTTTCATTTGTTCAAATGAGCTATCCAGACAGGTTGACTTAGATTATG
This sequence comes from Tamandua tetradactyla, assembly GCF_023851605.1. Taxonomy (NCBI): domain Eukaryota; kingdom Metazoa; phylum Chordata; class Mammalia; order Pilosa; family Myrmecophagidae; genus Tamandua; species Tamandua tetradactyla. The sequence continues at coordinate 43,849,385 of NC_135342.1, read as the reverse complement.
TGCTACAGAAAATTTACGTTCTGGACAAAACAAACCTTTCTTCCTTTGGTCTCAAAGAGTAGGTGCGGTTCTAAAATATAAAATATAGACGATGTCTTCCTTACCCCTGTGTTCTGAATTACCTTAATCCTGACCTGATTGGCTTCGTTCTTATCTGTAAATGTCAGGCTATAGAGGTATAAAACAGCCTCTCAAAATCCAAAAATAATAATTACCACTCCGGACTAAATGTGTCTGCTATAAGAGCTTACAATATAGGCCCCTGTTTTCTCTTTCTCTCTTTTTTTGGGGGGGGGCGGGGGTTCATGGTCCAGGAATTGAACCTGGATCTCACGAATGAAAGGTGAGCATTCCACCACTGAAACACCCGTGCATCTGGCCCCTGTTTGCTTATAAGCAATTTCTAAAGGAGACCATACAATAATTGTTCTTTCATCTCTGGCTTGTTTTGCCCCACCAAATGTCCCACAGTTTCATTCACATCGTTGCATACCTCACGATTTCGTTCTTTGTTCTAGCAGCACAATATTCCATCATATGTATGCACCATTGTTCACCAATCTACATCTCAGTCAGTGTATCCTTCAGCCACCTTAATCTTGGAAAATTTTGATTGTCACTGCAATATCAATCTTAAACCCTATCACTGTTAAGCAACCCCTTTCTCAGAGACAATGAACAACCAAAATGTTGGTTGTCTCTATTAACCTTCAGACAATCCCTGTGTCTCAGCCCTTAATCATAACCTCATACTTTTTTTTTTTTTTTTTTTTTTTTTTTTTAAAGGAAAGACAGAGAGAAGGAAGGAAGGATAGAAGGAAGGAAGGAAGGAAGAAAGGGAAACATTTTTAAACATTTTCTTGTTTTATTGTATTTTGTTTTTCCGTTTTTTGTTACATGGGCTGGGGCCGGGAATCGAACCGAGGTCCTCCGGCATAGCAGGCAAGCACTTTGCCCGCTGAGCCACCGCGGCCCGCCCATAACCTCATACTTTTAAAAAAGAAATTTTTATTGTAAAACCACCTTAACAAACAAACATGCAAACATTCTTGACATACAAACATTCTATACATGGTATACAATCAATTGCTCACAATATCAGTGTACAGTTGTGTATTCATCACCAAGATCATTTTTTTGAATATATATTTCACTCCAGCAAAAGAAATAAAAAAGAAAAAAACTCATACATACCATATCCCTTACCCCTCCCTCTCATTGACCACTAGTATTTCAATATGCTCAATTTATTTTAACCTTTGTTTATTTTTTTTGCTTTCTGTGTTTTTTAAATTAATTTATTTATTAATTTAAAAAATTAAGAACAAACAAACATTAACATATCATTCCATTCTACATATATAATCAGTAATTCTCAATATCATCACATAGTTGCATATTCATCATTTCTTAGAACATTTGCATCAATTCAGAAAAAAAAATAAAAATACAACAGAAAAAGAAATGAAATGATAACAGAGAAAAAAAAAAAGATTATACATACCATACCCCTTACCCCTCACTTTCATTTATCACTAGCATTTCAAACTAAATTTATTTTAACATTTGTTCCTCGTATTATTTAATTTTATTCCATATGTTCTACTCGTCTGTTGACATGGTAGATAAAAGGACCATCAGACACAAGGTTTTCACAATCACACAGTCACCTTGTGAAAGCTATATCATTATTCAGTCATCATCAAGAAACATGGCTACTGGAACACAGCTCTACATTTTCAGGCAGTTCCCTCCAGTTTTTCAACTACATCTTGAATAACAAGGTGATATCTACTTAATGCATAAGAATAACCTCCAGGATAACCTCTGCACTCTGTTTGGAGTCTCTCAGCCATTGACACTTTGTCTCATTTCACTCTTCCCTCTTTTGGTCGAGAAGGTTTTCTCAATCCCTTGATGCTGAGTCTCAGTGCATTCTACGGTTTTTCTCAATCCCTTGATGCTGAGTTTCAGCTCATTCCAGGATTTCTGTCCCATGTTGCCAGGAAGGTCCACACCCCTGGGAGTCATATCCCACGTAGACGGGGAGGCTGGTGAGTCTGCTTGTTGTGTTGCCTGGAGAGAGAGGACACATCTGAGTAACAAAAGAGGCTCTCTTGGGGGTGACTCTTAGGCCTAAATTTTAAGTAGACTTGACCTATCCTTTATGGGGTTAAGTTTCATATGAACAAACCCCAAGACTGGGGGCTCAGCCTATAGCTTTGGTTGTCCACACTGCTTGTGAGAATATCAAGAATTCAACTTGGGGAAGTTGACTTTCTCCCCGTTCTCACCATTCCCTGAAGGGGGCTTTGCAAATACTTTTCCACTCACTGATCAAATCACTCTGGGATTCATTGGGGCATCACTCTGGACAAACCAACAAAATCTCATTTCCTACCTGAGATTCCAAGTACTTATGGTGTTCAATCAAACTATCTATATAAGTAATATTAGGAAATGCACTAGTCAAAATATAAATTTTGTACCACATAAACATTTTTTGCTTTAATCTCACACATCAGGTGACATTTTAAAACATTAATTACCCTCTATTTTCAGCACCCTGCAATAATGACATTCCTTTGTTCTTCCTCATGCAAAAGCATTTTTTAAATTTGTACGTTTAGTCACTATTATTATACACTCTAGGCATTCCTAGGTTATACCATCTCAATCTTTAACATCTATCTTTCTGATTTCATTTATGCCCCCAGCCCTCCTCCCTCTATCATTCTCACATGCACTTTGTTTATTTTTTAAACATATTGTTTACTCATCTGTCCATACTTTAGAAAAAAGGAGCATCAGACACAACGTTTTCACAATCACAGTCACATTGTAAAAACTTTATCATTATATAGTCATCTTTAAGAAACATGGCTACTGGAACACAGCTCTACAGTTTCAGGTACTTCCCTCTAGACATTCTAATACACCATAAACCAAAAAGAGGACATCTATATAATGCATAAAAATAAGCTCCAGGATAACCTCTTGACTCTGTTTGAAATCTCTCAGCCACTGATACTTTATTTTGTCTCATTTCTCTCTTCCCCTTTTTGGTCAAGAAGTTTTTCTCAATCCCTTGGTGCCACTTCCTGGCTCATCCCAGAATTTCTGCCTGTGTTGCCAGAGAGATTTACACCCCTGGGAGTCATGCCATATGTAGGAGGAGTGGAGAGTGCAGTGAGTTCACTTGCCATGTTGGCTTAGAGAGAGAGAGAGAGGCCACACCTGAGCAACAAAAGAGACAACCTCATACTCCAATGAGAAAATATCATCCTTTGTGACACGAGTCCTAAAAACATAATAAAGAGGAATTGTGCAAACAGAATTACACATTAAATGCTCTCTGAATGGCCTGTTCTCTGAAATGCCTGAAGACTCTCCTATTTATGATCAGGCCATAGCTCATTTTGACATTGATTTAGGGATATCCTTGTGTCTAAATCAAATCCAGAACAAAGATTTGCATGAGGTGCCAGGCACTTCATGGGACATAAAGTTTATTGACATTGATAAAGTTATTGTGTCTGAACCTATGAAGACTCAGACTGATCCATCAAAATCTTGACCCAAAATTGCACGAAACTCTCTAAAACTAGAAGCTGAAGAAAAAACTTAAAACCAGTAGTTGAAAATCTAGTGGAGAAATGGCTCATCATATCATTTCTAGTCTTCAGGATAAGTTGCTGAGAGGGACATGTTGAAGTCCCCAACTATAACTATAGATTTGCCTTTTTTCTTTCAGTGTTATAATTTTTTGCTTTATCTATTTTGAGGCTCTGTTGCTTGGGGCATATATATTTAGGATTGTTATGTTTTCCTAGTGGATTGATCCTTAATGTCCCTCTTTGTCTTTAATATTTTTCTTTGCTCTTAAGTCTACTTACCAGATATTAATATAGCCCCTCCTGTTTTTAAAATATTAATATTTTCGTGGTGTATCTCTTTCCAGTCTCTAACTCCTCTGCCTCCTTCTTCATCTTTTTTGGTTGAGTACAGTATATTTCATTAATGGTACATGACAAGGTAGGGCTCTCTAAGCCCCTCTCCTTTGGGGGTCTGGGATTGAGGCTGAGGAGGACAGGTGATTCTCACTCTCACACCTGGGCTTGAGATTCCCTGACAGCTGATGCCCTCTCTCTTCCTCTATGCTGGTACTGAGGCTGGTGGTTCAGGGAGCTGTTACTCACTGGGGAGTGCTCTAGTCTGCTAGCTGCCAGAATGCAATATACCAGAAACGGAATGGCTTTTAAAAAGGGGAATTTAATCAGTTACTAGTTTACAGTTCCAAGGCCGAGAAAATATCCCAATTAAAACAAGTCCATAGAAATGTCCAATCTAAGGCATCCAGGGACGATACCTTGGTTCAAGAAGGCCAATGAATTTCAGGGCTTCTCTCTCATCCGAGAAGGCACATGGTGAACACAGTCATGGTTTTTCCCTCGGCTGGAAGGACACATGGCGAGCACAGCATCATCTGCTAGCTTTCTCTCCTGGCTTCCTGTTTCATGAAGCTCCCCGGGAGGCATTTTCCTTCTTCATTTCCAAGGTCACTGGCTTGTGGACTCTCTGCTCTGTGGTGCTGCAGCATTCTCTGCTCTCTCCGAATCTCCTTCATTCACCAAAATGTTTCCTCTTTTGTAGGACTCCAGAAACTTCTCAAGACCCACCCACATGGGTGGAGACATGTCGTCACCTAATCCAGCTTAACAACCACTCTTGACTAAATCACATCTCCAGGAAGATGCTCTGATTACAGGTTCAAACATAACAGTATTGAACAGGGATTGTTCTACCTTTATGAAATGGGATTTTGATTAAAACATGGTTTTTCTAGGGGACATACATCCTTTCAAACCAGCACAGGGAGTAAGACTAGGAAGTATGGTTATGTAGACCATGAAGTCCACCACCCTGTTGCTGTAGCCAAATTCGTTGCCATACAGGAAATGAGCTTGATGAAGTGGTCACTGAGGGCAATGCAAGTCCCAGCATCAAAAGTGGAAGAGAAGGTGTCATTATTAAGGCCACAGGAGACAACCTGGCCCTCAGTGTAACCTAGGATGCCCTTTAGGGGACCTTCGGACTCCTGCTTCATCACCTTCTTTTTTTTTTTTTTTTTTAATGAATTCATGTTTATTTTAATATAGAGAGAATGGTTGATAGATACAGGAATATTTATAAATACGTGTGTATACACTGATTAGTATACAAATATACATTTCCTAGCTCTATTCACTTAACGGGTTCTAAAGGTGTGCCACTCCAGTAGCTATTAGCACATCCAGTGTCCAGATTTTGGTTTCTACAAACCAATCCCTAGTTAAAGGGACAAGGACTCCTTGAAGAAATGGGTAATTCTAAGTCTGACATAGGGAAAATATAAAATGAAAAAGTATAAACATTTTAGAAAAAAATTATTAGGGAAAACCTTCATGAACTAGGGATAGAAAAAGTGTTCTTAGACACAACACCATAAAGCATGACTTGTAAATGAAAACATTGATAAATTGGACTTCATTACAATTTTTTTACTATGATTATATGGATACTTTATTTAAATATGCTTATGGTTAAGCTAACTAAGATATCCATTTTTTTATTATGATCATTCCGTTCTACAAATATTATCAGCAATCCATAATCTCATCACATAGTTGCATTTTCATCATCATGATCATTTCTTAGAACATTTGCGTCAATTCAGAAAAAAAAATAAATAAAAAGACAACGGAAAAAAATTCACTCATACCATACCCCTTACCCCTCCCTTTCATTGATCACTAGCATTTCAATCAAAATTTATTTTAATATTTGTTCCCCTTATCATTTATTTTTTTTAAACTTTTTTTATTAATTAAAAAAAATTAACAAACAAAACATTTAAATATCATTCCATTCTACATATACAATCAGTAATTCTTAATATCATCACATAGTTGCATATTCATCATTTCTTAGTACATTTGCATCGATTTAGAAAAAGAAATAAAAAGACAACAGAAAAAGAAATAAAATGATAATAGAGAAAAAAAACTATACGTACCATACCCCTTACCCCTCGCTTTCATTTACCACTATTGCAAACTGAATTTATTTTAACATTTGTTCCCCCTATTATTTATTTTTATTCCGTATGTTCTACTCTTCTGTTGATATAGTAGCTAAAAGGAGCATCGGACATAAGGTTTTCACATTCACAGAGTGTCATTGTGAAAGCTCTATCATTGTTCAATCATCAAGAAACATGGCTACTGGAACACAGCACTACATTTTCAGGCAATTCCCTTCAGCCTCTCCACTACATCTTGAACAACAAGGTGATATCTACTTAATGCGTAAGAATAATCTCCAAGATAACCTCTCGACTCTGCTTGGAATCTCTCAGCCATTGCCACTTTGTCTAATTTTACACTTCCCCCTTTGGTTGAGAAGGTTCTCTCAATCCCTTGATGTTAATTCTCAGCTCATTCTAGGGTTTTTCTCAGTCCTTTGATGCTGAGCCTCAGCTCATTCCAGGATCTTTGTCCCACGTTGCCAGGAAGGTCCACACCCCTGGGAGTCATGTCCCACGCAGAGAGGGGGCGGGTGATGAGACTGCTCGACATGTTGGCTGGAGAGAGAGACTTGACTTATCCTTTGTGGGGTTAAGTTTCATGTGAACAAATCCCAAGACTGGGGGCTCAGCCTATAGCTTTGGTTGTCCACACTGCTTGTGAGAATATCAAGAATTCAACTTGGGCAAGTTGAATTTCTCCCTACTCTCACCATTCCCTGAAGGGGGCTTGCAAATACTTTTCCAGTCACTGATCAAATCATTCTGGGATTCATTGGGATCACTCTGGACAAACCAACAAAATCTCATGTGCTACCTGAGATTCCAAGTACTTAGGACATTCAATCAAACTATCTACATGAGTTATATTAGGAAATGCTCTAGTCAAAATATAAATTTTGTAACAAATAAACATTTTTTGCTTTAGTCTCACACATAAGGTGACATTTTAAAGTATTAATTATCATCTGTTTTCAGCACCCTGCAGTAATGACATTCCTTTGTTCTTCCTCATGCCAAAACATTTTAAAAATTTGTACATTGTACATTTCACTATTATTATGCACTCTAGGCATTCCTAGATTATACCATCTCAATCTTTAACATCTATCTTTCTTTCTGATTTCATTTATGTCCCCATCCCTCCTCGCTCTATCATCCGTCGTTTATTTTTATTCCATATGTTTTACTCGTCTGTTGATAAGGTAGATAAAAGGAGCATCAGACACAAGGTTTTCACAATCACACAGTCACATTGTGAAAGCTATATCATTATACAATCATCTTCAAGAAACATGACTATTGGAATACAGCTCTACATTTTTAGGCAGTCCCCTCCAGCTTCTCCTGCCTGTGGGGAACAGAGAGGTTCTTGAGCTGGGTGCTTGTTGTGGTGGGATTCCCCCTACCAGTGCCTGCCCATTGTCTTAGTGTCTCTGGTTGCGGGAGGAGAGTATCAGGCTCATAGGGTCAAATAGGCTTTCAGAGCCAGGCCACTTGTAACTGGGTCCATCTTGTCAATTCCTCTCTCCTGCTCTTGTATCTCTGTGTAGAAGAGAAGAGTCTTAAGTCAGAGAGGTTTCCTGGACTGAACTTGTTGCAGCTGGGTCCATTCTGCTGGATCCATCTACTGCATGGATGTTTCCCAATGGGAAAAAGAAGTCTCAGTTCCATGGGGATAAAGAAGCTCCCTGGACCAGGCTGCTTGTTGTGGCTGGGTCCCATTTGCTGATTCTGCCTGATTGCTTTGGTGTCTCAGGCATGGTTGGGAAAGAGAGTGGTTTCCCCAGCTGCTTGTTGTTGGTGGGACCCTGATGGACTCTTCTGGCTGTTGGTGTGGGGCTCACCTGATGTTGTCAGAGGCACTCCCATTCAATCTAGGAAAATAATTAACATATCTGGTCTTACTTCTGTGTCTGTTTTGTGTGTTGGGAAATACTAGGTCTTTGTTGCCTTTTTCTATTGGGTGGGGAGACATCAGACACCCTCCTGTTACATTTTTCCTCCAGTTCTGGAATCCCCAACCAGTTTGCCTTCTTCTTACCACTTTTCAGAATTCTTCTTTGGTTGCCTCCTGCATTATTTTCAGGGAATATAGTTGTGCTTATAAGTGAAGAAACAGGTCTATGCCAGCTTGTCCCATGAGATAATTCTGACCATTAGCACGGTAGTTAAGCAACAGATTAGAGATCCCTGCATTCACATCTTCCAGCTGGAAGGATGCAGGGTTTCACCTTCTGACAATTGGACTGCCATTGAGGATTCTCAAATTCCTCTAGGGGCAGATAATATGAGAAGACAGACAGCTCCTCTAAGACCATCAGATTAAGAAGATGACATGCAAGGTAGACAGCTTCCACTCAAGGTTCTGGATCAAAACCTCACCTTGCCTTTCTTGTTTTGCTTTTAAATCTTGGCTTATTGTAGTTCATTCTGTTCTTTATGGTCTGCCTATTTACTGTAATGTAAAGATGGAACAATTTCTTTCGTACTTATCTTTTTCTTAGGCTTATGAGTTTTGTTGGCTATCTTTGGGTATGGAATTAATAGTTGGTTACAAATGATTCATGCATTAACCAATCTTTAGGGGAAAAAATCCAATTCCTATGTGTTAGGTCTGCAGTCACGCAGAATTGTAACTGCCCAAGGACGTATGTTGCAAGAGGGAGCTTATCACGAGACTGCAGTTGCTGCTACAGACAATCAGTCTACTCTAGGAAAAACACCCTCCCTCACTTCCTGAGAGTGGCAGCAGAAGTCCATCCACCTCCAACCCACCAAATTTTTTCACACCATCCCCCTGAACCCAAGCCATAAAAACCCCCTGTTCCGGGTGGTTGCTTCCTCTGAATACCGCCCAGGCGGTTCTGTTTCTTCCTGAAATAAAACTTTGCCTGAACTTCACCTCATCATTAGTGGGTTTGCCTTTTGCTATGTATATTTCTGTTTCCCACTGTGGGCTTGTCACCTTGCATTATTCCCCATTCCATAGCCAGAGCAATTAGAATCCCTTTTCAGAAACAAGAACACGGGGAAAAAAAGATTTCATGGCTTCTTCAAAAGTTGCTACAATTATAGATGAACTTCAGCGTAATATACTTTATGGTGTGATCCTAGAAATTGTGCTGGTAGGAAAATTTTACTGATAATGCGTAACCAATCCATGCTTCCTGCCTCTCCTTGATCCTTCTTACTTTAGCTCAGAAGAAGGAACTCATTTTCCACATAACCCCAGTGTGAAGGATTTGAGATAGCAACAAATTCTTTGACATTCCTTACATCAAGCGGTGGGGTCTGTGACTTCTTTCCTTGAATCTGGGTGATCTTTTTGCTTTCTCTGACCTGTAGAATACTCGAAACAATGCTGTGCTCAAGAAGATAAGGTTGTAAACCAGTAAATAATTCTCTGAAACCAATTTATCTGGACGGTTTGCTGGATGGCTTTCCCATCAGGATAATAGATTGTTCATCTGGGAAAACAGCTTGCTTACCAAATAACAGTTTCACTTAGTAAGACTTGCTTTAGTACTCTTGCCTTCTTGCATTCACCAATCCTAAAAATTATGTCATGAAATTTGCCATTCTCAATCAATTCCCTGTTTTGAAAAAGCTGCCTTAAAACACTTAAGGACTTATGCCAACCGTATAAATTTCCTTTCCTCACTTCCCCCTTCCAAGACGTCACTAAGGTTGTCAAAGTAGTGTTCTTCATTACTGCAAGTCTAATTTGAAGTTAACTTCGCTTGATCACAGGCCTTAGGATAGTTTTTTTAAAAAAAATTTATGTATTTTTATTGCGATATCTTCATACAATCCATCCAAAGTATACAATCAATGGACAAGTGGCATAGACCTGTTTCTCCCTACTTGTCACTTGTAATCACAACTATATTTCCTGGAAATAATGCAGTATCATTATATAGTTGTGTGTTCATCACTGTGATCACTTTTTTAAACATTTTTATTGTATAGTATAACATATACAAAGCAAAGAAATAAAAAAGCAATAGTTTTCAAAGCACTCTTCAACAAGCAGTTAAGGACAGATCCCAGAATTTGTCATGGATACCACATGACCCTCTCAGATTTTTCCTTCTAGCTGCTCCAGAATAGAAAAGGCTAGGAGGCTTAAATATTTTTTATCATCACAACCGATTCATTTTCCTTCTTTTTTTGTGAAAAATAACATATATGCAAAAAAGCAATAAGTTTCAAAGCACAGCACCACAATTAGTTGTACAGCATATTTTAAAGTTTGACATGGGTTACAATTTCACAATTTTAGGTCTTTACTTCTAGCTGCTCTAAGGTACTGGAGACTAAAATAGATATCAGTTTAATGATTTGGCATTCATATTCATTTATTAAATCCTATCTTCCCCACCATCACTTTTGACTTTCCATCCCTCTCTTTAGGGGTGTTTGGGCTATGGTCATTCTAAATTTTTTATCTTGGAAGGGTCTGTCACTAATATGGGGTAGGGAGATGGAACTATCTGATATTCTGGGGAGGCTGGGCCCTCTGGGTTTCAGAGGGACTCCTCTGGAGGTTGTAGGTTTCTGGAAAGTTACTCTCGTGCATGGAACTATTGTGGAATCGTATATATTGCCCTAGGTGTTCTTTAGGATTGGCTGGAATGGTCCTGGTTGGGGGTTGGCAGGTTATGATAGGCAGCAAGTTCTAACTGAAGACTGCGTAAGAGCCACCTCCAGAGTAGCCTCTCAACTTTATTTGAACACTCTCGCCACTGATACTTTATTAGTTATACTTCTTTTCCCCCTTTTGGCCAGGATGGAACTGTTGATCCAGCAGTGCCAGAGCTAGTTTATCCCTGGTAGTTCTGTCCCACGTGATCAGTTTTATTCTGATAGTCTTTTAAGGATCTGATAGTCTACAAGGTAAGCATTGTTTTGTGAACTCTGTTCACAAAATGTGAAGCATTGTATGTGTGCGTCTCTGTGTGTGTATTGCGAAGTGAGTAAAATGTATTTCAACTGTGGGTGGTAATGAAAAAAGTTTGCGAAGTATTGTCTTATTGTCTCCCTCTGCTAGAATGTAAGGTGATTGGAGCAGAAATTTTGTCTTTGTTGCTTTCTGCATTATCCTCAATGTTTTGATCCATTTCTGGCATACAGTTATTTGTTGAATGAAACAGTATATGAAAAAAATGAATGAAAGGAAGATTGATTGAAAGAAGGAACGAGTAAAGAAGTGAGAAGGAGGTAAGGAAGGGAAAAGAGTGACAGTTCAACAGGTGAATAGATAAATAAAACGCGAAACATGCATATAATGGAATATATAGCCATAGAAAAGAATGCTACAGCATGGATGAACCTTGACATTTTTAAAATTATTTTTTAAATTAAAAAAATATATAACAACAAACACATTCTTAACTTATGATCATTCTGTTCTACATATATAATCAGTAATTCACAATATTGTCACATAGTTGCATATTCATCATCATGATCATTTCTTAGAACATTTGCAGTAATTCAGAAAAAGAAATAAAAAGACAACAGAAAAAAATTCAATACATAGCATTCCCCTAACCCTTCCCTTTCATTAATCACTAGCATTTCAATCTAAATTTATTTTAACATTTGTTCCCCCTATTATTTATTTTTATTCCATATGTTTTACTCGTCTGTTGATAAGGTAGATAAAAAGAGCGTCAGACACAAGGTTTTCAGAATCACACAATCACATTGTGAAAGCTGTATCATTATACAATCACCTTCAAGAAACATGGCTATTGGAACACAGCTCTGCCTTTTCAGGCAGTTCCCTCCAGCTTCTCCATTACATCTTGACTAACAAGGTGATGTCTATTTAATGCGTAAGAATAACCTCCTGGATAACCTTTTGACTGTGTTTGGAATTTCTCAGCCATCGACACTATTTTGTCTCATTTCACTCTTCCCCCTTTTGATTGAGAAGGTTTCCTCAATCCCTTGATGCTGAGTTCCAGCGCATTCTAGGATTTGTGTCCCACGTTGCCAGGAATGTCCACACCCCTGGGAGTCATGTCCCACGTAGAGAGGGGGAGGGTGGTGAGTTTGCTTGTGTGTTGGCTGGAGAGAGAGGCCATATCTGAGCAACAAAAGAGGTTCTCTTGGGGGTGACTCTTAGGCCTAATTTTAAGTAGGCTTGACTGATCCTTTGTGGGGTTAAGTTTCATATGAAGAAACCCCAAGATTGGGGGCTCAGCCCATTGCTTTGATTGTCCACACTGCTTGTGAGAATATCAAGAATTCAACTTGGGGAAGTTGAATTTTCCCTCTTTCCTTGATGACATTTTGATGCATAAAATAAGCCAGACACAAAAGGACACATATTGCATCATTTTACTTATGGGAAATAAGTAGAAAATGCAAATTCATAGAGACAGAAAGTAAATTATAGGTTACCAGGGGCAGGGGTGGAGTGGGGTGGGGAGTAGGGAGTTAATGCCTAACGGGTGCCAGAGTTGCTGTTTGGGATGATGGATAATTTTAGTGATGGATGGTGGTGATGGCAGCACAACATTGTGAACATAATACGACTGAATTGCATCTTTGAAAGTGGGTAAAAGGGTAAATATGTTACCACAATAAAAATAATAAAAAAAATTGTGTAATCCTACTCATTGCTAAACCATGCAATAAGCTGTGTGTTTACTGTACTTTTCCTTATTAAGGTTATTTTTTGCTTAAAAAAGTGACAGAAGGTGAATGGAAAAAGTAACAAGAACAGGAAAGAACAAGTGAAGGTGATATGCCTCCCCACCAGCAGGGGGCAGAGTGGGGTGGCTCTGACTCGAAGGCGGGGTTTGCTCAGAGGCGGGGCCGCCGCAGCAAGGCAAGGTGGGAGCAAGGAGGCTGGAGGCAGGAGGCAGCCGCGTGCACTTTGGCTGCCCAAGAAGGTGGTGGAAGTAGATCTCTGATGCGGTGAGTGTCCCCGCCTAGGGTAGGTAGACACATCCAGGCCTCCACCGCAGCCCCCATGCTTCTAACCACTTCAGGGATGGGGAGCTGGGGAGGCCGGAGCGTTGACTGGCGCGGCGTGTGATGGGTTTTTAATGCTCTTTGGCGGCTTCATTTTCTCCCAGCTGCAAAACTGGCCGATGGCGCTTTAGACGCTGGTTCGTAAAGTAGGGAGGCTCCAGCAGCCGCGTGGCCAGTTCTGTTTTCTTTACAGTCTCCTCATCTGCCCCCGGCCCGCCTTCCTGCCTTGGCTTGTCCTCGTGGCAGGCAAGTCAGTGCCATCTGGATGAGCCCTCCCTCCGCCATAGTCCCTTTATCTCCTTGGGAGAAACTCCTCTTGCTGACCTGCCCTGACTCCCTACAGTCATTCTTTCCTCCCGTGTTTATTGAGATAGCGCATATGGCAGTTGAAACAGATTCTGGAGTGAGTCCTTAGATGCAAGTGTGGGCAGATCATTGATGAGCTGTGTGACCTTGGGCAAGTTATTTTTCCTCTCTGTACTTGGGTTTCCTTATCACTAAAATAGGAATGATAACAGAACTTTATAGGATTTTTTTTTTGTATGCTGTATGGCGGAGGTCACAGTTCATTCTTTTTCCATGTGAGTATCCTGTTATTACAGCACTGTTTATTGAATTTTTGTTTGTTTTTTTGGGAAGTACATGGGCTGGGAATCGAACCTGGGTCTCTTGCATGGCAGGTGAGAATACATCATAGGATCTTTTGATGATTGTTAAATAAGTTAACATGGAGAAAAGGATTTAGAGCAGAGAGAAGATCCTCTCTTTGAACCATTACCCACATTCTCTACTTTCCTGCCTCTAATCACGGTTATAATTTTACTTCTGTGATTATTTAATTACTGTTTTGAACTTTTAATGTTTGTTGAATAATTTTACCCCAGGAGGTCAGGACAGTATTCTCACCTTCATTCATGTTAGGTGGGGGGAATAAGGGAGGGCTCTATGGCTGGAATCATGAAGTCACTCCGGAACTGGAGGTGAACCGTTATAATCAAGGTCTTTGCGCAGCAAACATCTATTCACTCATTGTTCAATGGACATCTAACCACCCGCGACTCAACCCACTAGCATAATAATCTTTTGTTTAATGTGCCACCCCTTTCATGCCACCACCTAACCCCTACCCTTAAAAACTGCACACGCCAAAGCCCGTGCGCAGACTCACCTCACTCCATCTTGGGTTTGGTGAGCTCTGCCCGGGTGCGCAGCCAGTAAAGCACACTCACTTAAAATTATTTCGTCTACTTTCCTTTCTCTCAAATACCTCAAACCTTTCAGTTCATACCACCATGATGTCTGTGGGAGAAGTCTGAGCCTGGGATTTCAGGGTGAGCAGGATGGCTCTGCCTTAATTCAGAAAGGCATTGAACAAAGTAGAGCAGAGTTGCTTGTTTGGGAATTCAGTGTCTGGGGAAAGTCATTCCAGGTCACGATTGCCCTTGAAAGACTTGGATTGTTGAAAGCCCCAAGCTGAAATGTACTATTATTTGTTTCTGCTGTATTTCATCTTTAACCAGTCGTGGGAGCAGTGGAGACCACGACCTATTTTGCAAGGTAGATGCCTCTGTGGCACTCTGAAAATAGAGGAATTTTGAGAATTGCAGACAAAACTTAACCTGCAATTCAGCGTTGACTTTCTAATGCTCCCCTCAGTTAGTGTTAAGAATGCGCAGGAATCCTGACCTAGAACCAGGTTTTAGGGCCTTGCCATTTCCTGTGGTGGGCTGACTGATGGGGTGATCCTGTCCCTAGCTGCAATTTAGGAGTTGCAGATTTATCTTATTCAGTTTACGGAAATTGTCTCGGAAAGCACCTCACTGGAAAAGTTGGACCTCACTGTTGCACCCAGAAGTCTGACTTCATTTTTTTAAGTTTTGAAGTCAACTTTTTATACCATAAAATTCACTCATTTTAAGGGTGCAATTTAATGATTTTAAGTTTGCAGTTGTGAAAATCATCACTACAGTTATTTTAGGGTATTTTCGTCATTCCAAAAAGATTTCCTGTGCCCATTTACAGTCACGCCACATTCCTGTCCCCAGCCCCAGGGAACCACTGGCCTGCTTTCTGTCTCTATGAATTTGCCTTTTCTGAACATGTCTGTTATATAAATGGAATCATATCATATGTGGTCTTTTGTAACTTGCTTCTTTTTCTTTAGTATAATGTTTTCAAGGTTTGTTCCATGTTGTAGCATGCATCATTACTTCATTCCTTTTTCTTTTTGAGTAGTTTTCAGCTATATTGATAGGCCACATTTTGCTTATCCATTCATTAGTTGGTGGGCATTTAAGTTGTTTCCACTTTCTGTCTATTATAAATAATGATCCTATGAGCATTCACCTACAAGTCCTTGTGTGGACATAGTTTAATTTCTATTTGGTAGACAGGAGTGAAATTGCTGGGTCATGTGTTTAACTTATACTTTTTAAAAACCCGCCAAACTGTTTTCTACGGTGGCTGTACCATTTTATATTCCAACCAGCAAGGTACAAGGATTTCTGTTTCTTTACATCCTTGTCAACACTTGTCATTGTCTGTCTTTTTTATTATAGCGTCCTCCTGGGTATGCAGTGGTATCTCATTGTGGTTTTGATTTGCATTTCACTGGTGACTAATGATGTTGAGCGTCTTTACCGATGCTTGTATATCTTTTTTGGAGGAGTGTCCGTTCAAATCCTCTGCCAATTTTTAAATTGGGTTATTTGTCCAGTATGTGTGTCTTTTATCAGGTATATGATTTACATATACTTTCTTAATGGTGTCTTATGAAGCAAAACATTTAAACATTTTTATTTAGTCCAATTAACACTTTTTTAATGCCCTTGATTTTTTTTGTTTTTTGTTTTTTATTTCTAGAAGATACATATATATATATATATATATATATATAGTACCAATATAAACTCACATACAATTTCATAATCCGTAAAGAAAGGAGACATTTCAGATTAAGGAAGATAATAAGAAGTTTTAAGTTTACATGTACTGTTTTATAATAAAATTCACATATATAACTTACATCTAAGTTTATATATAATTTATAATAAAATACGGAATTTTTACGGATAGATATATATAAATATATACAAAAACAAAAGATGTGGTAATATTAACATTGACTCAGTTCAGTGATTTCATGGTGGTAGGGATATAAAATATAAATGTTCTTGTAGTTTTTGGTATGTTTAAAATAATAAAAAAATATGTTCATACTTGAAGACTGCTCAATGTTATGGGTATAATTTGTATAATCATTCCTTATTAATGAGTATGGAAGTAGTTGCAATTCCAACCCTCAGAGCTAGGAAAGATCTCATTTTTTATGAAATTACATAGTCAAGGAATACGGCATCTCCTCATCTAGCCATCATTCTAATTTCCAGTTTGACTTACGATCCTGCCAGACGACGAAAGCTCACGTCTCCTTTAAGACCTAGATTCTTCACCCATATTTAGTTAATGTTGTCTAAACTGCCAAGGAGGTGATGACGACAGAGAGGAAGTCACATTTGTCACGAAAATGCTTCCACTTATTAAAGATTCAATGAGCATGTCTACTGCCTGGCACCCAAGGTGCCTCCAGAGGCAGTATGGGACCTTGACACAATCATTTGCCCATGAAGCAAATACCAAAGGGAAGCGCTGCCCACAAGACAGAGTAAAATCCTCCATTTGGGTTTCCAAGTTGTGTCTCCTTTTTGCTTTAGATTTGCTTCCAATCATGACATCCCTGTTGTTCACGGTCCTGTAATTTCCTTTTTAACTTTTTTTGTTACATAGTATGAAATATATACAAAGCAAAGAAATAAAAAAGCAATAGTTTTCAAAACACTCTTCAATAAGTAATTACAGGACTGTCCTGTAACTTATAATGATTTATCAGAGATCGGAGTCTAGGGTTGTGAGAATGACATCTTTCTCCTCTTAAAACTGAAGTTCTGGTGAACCTTGCAGTATGAGGAGCAGAGCTTGAAAACCTTACTCACTGAGGGGTGGTTCAGGTCATAAAGGGGCCTCCTTCCGTATATCTGGATTCTGAAGAGATTGTGCCTTTTATTGAAAATCTTCGTATGACGGGTTGATCTTAAAAGCGTGAACACTCATTCATTGCTGGTGGGAATGCAAAATGGGGCAGCTGCTATGGAAGATAGCCTCGCTGTTCCCCAGAAAATCAAGTACAGAGCTACCACATGACCTAGAAATCCCACCCCCAGGTGGGATCGATGACTTGAAAGCAGAGACTTAGACACCTGTTCACCAACGCTCACGGCGATGTCATTCAGGGTC
This sequence comes from Tamandua tetradactyla, assembly GCF_023851605.1. Lineage (NCBI taxonomy): Eukaryota > Metazoa > Chordata > Mammalia > Pilosa > Myrmecophagidae > Tamandua > Tamandua tetradactyla. The sequence goes on along the minus strand of NC_135342.1, from coordinate 43,832,038 downwards.
ACCAAAGGTGGAAGCAACCCAAGTGTCCAACAGCTGATGAGTGGACAACTTAAATGTGATTCATACATACACTGAAACACTATTCAGCCACAAAAAGGAACCCAGATCCGACACATGCAGCAGCAACATGGGTGAACCTTGATGATGTCATGTGGAGTGAATTTAAGCCAGACACAGAAGAGCAAACCTTGTGTGATTTCACTAATATGAAACAACCAGAACCAACAAACTCAAAGAGTCAGCATCCAGAACATAGTCCACCAGGGGCTGGGCTGGGTGCGGGGAATAGGGAGCCAAGGCCCAAAATGTACAGTTTTCATTTGGGATGATGGAAAAGCTTTGGCAGTGGACAGTGGTGATGACAGCAAAACACCGTGAATGCAAACGACAACACTGAATTATACATTTGAATGAGGTTAAAAGAGGACATTGTAAGTTGTGTATGTATTGCTAGAATGAAAAAATTTTAGAAAGCTATGCAGCTGCACAACACAAATGGTGAACCATAAGCTAAACCATGGACTCTAGTTTATAGTATAAAAGTGTGCTTTCTTCAGTTGTAGCAAATGTATCACACCGATGCAAGGTGTTAATAGTAGGGTGGTATATGGGAATTGTGTATCTCATGCATGACTATTCCAAATCCACAACATACCCCCCCCAAAAAAAAACCCAACAAAACATTGCTTAAAAAAAAGACCTAAGTGAATGAACAGATATCCTGGGCTCATAAATAGGAAGGCTTATTAAAATTCAGTCCTACCGAAAGTGATCTACAGATTCAGTGTAAACCTGATAAACATTACCAAAATTCTCTCTAAAAATTAGAGAATTTTTGACTGTGAAGTAAAGAAACAAAACAAAATAAAGATCTTGAGGTTTTCATGTTGCTGGTACTGTAGGTTAAGTGAACAAAAGGGCTTATTAGCTGGGCGTTGCTGTGGCCGACACAGGTCTGTCTCAGCGTTTCCAGGCTGCTGCATAAGGAGGCTTGTATTGGCCCTATAGCTTCTGTCCTCCCATACCAGTGTGTTTTCTGTAATCTCGGTGTGTTTTTTTGTGTGTTTTATTTTTTATTTTTGTACTGGGGCCCGAAAAGAGTCTAAGGATCTGAGAACCCCCCTCCCCAGAGTTGGTACTGTTGGAAAATGATTCTTAAGTGTCAGAGGTCGGTGAGAATTGACACATGAGACCTTCTTGGGGGCATCTTCCAAAAAAAATTCATGTCTGTAGGTGCATCAGCTCTTCGGTTCTGAAACCATATTTGAATTCTTGATTCTCAAATGCCTCTTTCTTTAGCAAATTCTTCCCTGGTAGCAATACTGGATGTGGGTGTGTAGTTTCATAATGGATGCTCAGTTCATCTAGCACCTTTTGGTAAATATTTGGTAAATACCCTTGAGTCCAAGGCTGAGGCTGATCCTGTCCCTGGGATTGCTCTTCTACTAAAGAGTATCGAGACCTCTGTTGGCTCTGCCTTAGGTGTTTGCTCTGTGATTCTGAAACCTTTACATCAGTTCACATGGGCCCAGTCCCTCTCAGTCAGCCAGTCGCTAGGTGTTCCCACAGGATGCACTTCCATTACTGAGATTTGAGTAAATTTCATTGCCTCTTCCTGAATATGATTAGCTCAGCTTTTCTCTTTGCCTTGATTAGTTTTGAGGATGAGAAAAATATATAAATCAAGCTATCATCAGGCGATTCTTTCTTCTCGAAGATCAAGTTGCTGGCAGTCCTGGACACCTCTGTCTCATAGCAAGGCACCTGGTGGCATCTCCTCATCTTTCCCTTCTCTTCCATGTTTTGTTACTTTCAGCTTCTTGTTTTTGTGGCTTTTTTTTCAGTGCTTGTGTTTTTGGTTCCATATCTAAAAAACCTTTGCCTAACCCAAGGTTATGAAGATTTACTATGTTTTCTTCTAAGAATTTTATAATTTTGCCACTTTCACTTAGGTTTATGATCCCTTTTGAGTTTATTTTTTAGTACAATGTAATGACTTTATTTAAAAATTTTTAACCTTATTTTTAATTCAAAAGAACTCATTAGTGTCCATCTCTGTGATGTACATTTCCCTCCTTCCTTCTGAGATGGACAGTGTATGGAGCCAGACTTGGAACTGTGTGAAAGAGGGCTTTGTCCCTTCAGTATTTTTTGCTGAAACTCTTTGCTTTTCTCTGCCTTCTCTAGCTTCTTTAATCTCATTCGGAAGTTGTTAAATCTGGTTATGCACTGGAGTAAGATTCCGGCCATTGAGAAGTGGGCTCTTTTGTACAGTGGGGTAGAGCAGTTGTGCAAGGGCAGGGGGAGAAGGAGATCACAGGTCTGTTTTCAGTCTATTAGCTTGGGATTGGGTCAGTTTGTGAAAGAGCACTTATGGAGGCAGAAAGTCTGAACACTGATTATCTTCAAAGTTTCCATGTTCATGAACCCCACAAAATGTCTTCCTATCCCAAGGGTCATTTACCTAGTTTGAAGACTGCTGCTTAAGATTCTACCCAATTGTCACCTTTTTCTTGGTTTCCCCTACTCTTTGTGTTGCTTGTCTCTCTCTTCAAAAGATCCTTACATGAGACTTCTTTCCACCCTCTAAAACCATATCATTCATTCATTGAGGAACAAATTTTAAACGCCTTCTTTCTTGCGAATATGACTGGCTCTGGCTCTGAGAATATTATGGCGAGCAAAGAAATAGGCATGTTGCCCCTTTCAAGGAGCTCACAGTCCAGTGGAGAAGACGAATAAATGTCAGAGTACAAGTGTGATAATTGTAGAGAAGAAGTATGTGAACCTTTATAGTGTGAATTCCCAGAGGAGGAATTGCCCTCAGCAGGGAGGTTTCAAATGCTTCTGTGAGGGAATGAGACTTCTGAGCGTAAGGAAAGGCAGGGAGGTGTGAAATCAGGCTGGTGGGTGGGTGGGTGTTCCTGGCCGAGCCCACTTCATCCAAAACCCCTGGCTGTCTCTGAAGTTCCAGGAATTACTAGGTAGAGAGGATAAGAAGATAGCTAAGAAGTGGGTCCTCTGCTTAGACAGCAGGGACCTTCAAAAGGCCTGTCCTTGTGGCCATTAGAGAAATGCAAATCAAAACCACAATGAGATATCATCTCACACCCACCAGAATGGCCATTATCAACAAAACAGAAAATGACAAGTGCTGGAGAGGATGCGGAGAAAGAGGCACACTTATCCACTGTTGGTGGGAATGTCAAATGGTGCAACCACTGTGGAAGGCAGTTTGGCGGTTCTTCAAAAAAGCTGAATATAGAATTGCCATACGACCCAGCAATACCATTGCTGGGTATCTACTCAAAGGACTTAAGGGCAAAGACACAAACGGACATTTGCACACCAATGTTTATAGCAGCGTTATTTACAATTGCAAAGAGATGGAAACAGCCAAAATGTCCATCAACAGAAGAATGGCTAAACAAACTGTGGTATATACATACGATGGAATATTATGCAGCTTTAAGACAGGATAAACTTATGAAGCATGTAATAACATGGATGGACCTAGAGAACATTATGCTGAGTGAGTCCAGCCAAAAACTAAAGGACAGATACTGTATGGTCCCACTGATGTGAACGGACATTCGAGAATAAACTTGGAATATGTCATCGGTAACAGAGTCCAGCAGGAGTTAGAAACAGGGTAAGATAATGGGTAATTGGAGCTGAAGGGATACAGACTGTGCAACAGGACTAGATACAAAAACTCAAAAATGGACAGCACAATAATACCTATTTGTAAAGTAATCATGTTAAAACACTGAATGAAACTGCATCTGAGCTATAGGGTTCTTTTTTTTTTTACTATTATTACTTTTATTTCATTTCTCTATATTAACATTTTATATCTTTTTCTGTTGTGTTGCTAGTTCCTCTAAACCGATGCAAATGTACTAAGAAACGATGATCATGCATCTATGTGATGATGTTAAGAATTACTGAGTGCATATGTAGAATGGTATGATTTTTAAATGTTGTGTTAATTTCTTTCAGTTAATAAAAAAAAAAAAAAGTAAAAACTACAAACAAGAAAATAAAGATTCTGTATGGAATTAAAAAAAAAAAAGGCCTGTCCTTGTATCTTGCCCTATATTAAAATCTCAAGGCAAAATATAAATTAAGAAAATATAGGCTTATATACTAGCAATGAACAATTTGAAAAGGAAATCAAGAAAACAATTCTATTTATCATAGCATCTAAAAATGAAATATCCAGGAATGAATTTAACGAAGGATGTAACAGGCTTGTGTCCTGAAAGCAACAGAGCGTTGCTGAAAGAAATTAAAGAAGACCTAAATAAATGGAAAGATTTCCTGTGTTCATGGATTGGAAGACTTAAAAATTGTTAAGATGTCAGTACTACCCAAAGTAATTTACTGACTCAATGCAATCCTAGCAGTTTTTTTTTTAATGAAAAAGCCAACCATCAAATTAATTTGGAATAGCATGGTCCCCAAAAAACACCTTGATAAGGAACAAAGTGGGAGGACTCACACTTCAAAATTTGTAACAAAGCTACTATAATCAAAGTGTGTGTATGTCAGTCTGTGCCAGTGTGGTGCTGCCATAAGAAAGATACGAACCAATAGAATAGCATTGAAAGTTCAGAAATAAACCCATACATCTGTGGCAAATTGATTTTTGATAAGGGCATTAAGTCCACTCAATGGGGTAAGAATTGTCTCTTAAAAAAATGGTGTGCTGGTAAAACTGGAAATCCACCTGCAAAAGCATGAAATTGGACCTCTGCCTCATACCATATACAAAATTAATTCAAAATGAATCAATGATCTAAGTGAAAAAGCTAAACTGATAAAGCTCTTAGAAGAAAACATAGGGGAGAATTTTTTATTTTATCATCACATAGTTGTATGTTCCTCACAGTGATCATTTTTAGAACATTTGCGTCACTCCAGAAAAAAAAAAAGAAAAAAGAAAAAACCCATACATCCTATATACCCCTTACCCCTCCCTCGTTGACCACTAGTATGGCCATCTATCTAATATTTTCTACCTCTTGTCTGCCTTCCCCCATTATTTATTTATTTTTTTGTCCTTATATTTTTATCATCTGTCCATACCCTGCATAATGGTAGCACCACCCATAGGTTTTCACAATTACATGGTCACATTGTAAAAGCTGTATAGTGATAATAATTATCTTCAAGAATCAAGGCAACTGGAGTACATTTCAACAGTTTCAGGTACTTCCCACTAGCCACTCCAATACACATAAACTAAAAAGGGATATCTATATATTATATTAGAATAACCTCCAAGATAACCTCTTGACTCTATTTGAAATCTCTCAGCCACTGAAACTTTATTTTGTCTCATTTCGTTCTCCCTTTCAGCCAAGAAGACTTTCTCAATCCCATCATGCTGGGTTCCAGCTCATCCCCGGAAGTCATTATGCCAGGGAGATTTACAGCCCTAGGAGTCATGTCCTGTGTAGTAGGGAGGGCAGTGAATTCATATGCCCAAGTGGTTTAGAGAGATAGCCCACATCTGAGCCACAAAAGAGGTTTTCTAGGGATGGCTCTTAGGCATCATTATAAGTAGGTCTAGCTTCTCCTTTGCAGAAATAAATATGGGGGTGAGCCCCAAGATCGAGTGCTCAGCCTATTAAATTGGTTGTCCCCAGTGTTTGCAAGAATATCAAAAATTCCCCAGGTAGGGAAGTTTAATATTTCCTCCTTTCTCCCAGTTCCTCTAGGAGCCTAAATTACTTCTGGATGTATCAAGGCATCACACTGACCTGTACAAACCAACAAGTTCTCACTCCCTATTCAAGATTCCATGTAATTATGGTGTTCAAATAAACTGACCATACAAATTAAATTAGATATTACGACACCAAAAATTTAAATTTTGCACCAAATAAGCATCTCTTCCTTTGGCCTCAAATAGTATCATCCTTTAGCCTGTATTTTGATTTATCTTAGTCCTATCCAGATCAGCTTCATTCATATCTCTAGTTGAAGTCTGATCACTTTTCAGCTTTTTTAAGTTACTGTATGGGTGTGTTCCTAGTTTGCTAGCTGCCGGAATGCAACACACCAGAGACGAATTGGCTTTTAATAAAAGGGGATTTATTTTGTTGGTTCTTCAAAGGAAAGGCAGCTAACTTTCCACTGAGGTTCTTTCTTACGTGGAAGGCACAAGATGGTCTCTGCTGGTCTTCTCTCCAGGCCCCTGGGTTCCAACAACTTTCCCCGGGGTGACTTCTTTCTGCATCTCCAAAGGCCTGGGCTGAGCTGCTAGTGCTGAGATGAGGAATGCCGAGCTGCTTAGGCTGTGCTACACTGCGTTCTCTCATTTAAGCACCAGCCAATTAAGTCGAACGTCACTCATTGCAGCAGACACGCCTCCTAGCTGACTGCAGATGTAATTGGCAACAGATGAGGTTCACGTACCGTTGGCTTATGTCCGCAGCAACAAGACTAGGTATGCTCACCTGGCCAAGTTGACAACTGAATCTAACTAACACAGGCCTTAACCTGGTAACCTAAGGCAGTGGATTCTTAGATATGGCACCAAAAGCATGAACAACTAAAGAGAAATTAATTGCACTTCTTCAAAATTAAGAACTTTGGTGCATTAAAGGACATTATCAAGAAAGTTAAAAGACAACCTACAAAACGGTAGTAAAAACTATTTGGAAATTACATATCTGATAAGGGACTTGTATCTAGTACATGTAAAGAACTCTTACAATTCAATGGCAAAAAGGAAAGTGGCCCATATTAAAAATGTGCAAAGAACTTGAATAGGCATCTCTCCAAAGAAGACATGTAAATGGTCAATAAGCATGTAAAGAGATGCTCAACAGATAGGGACATGCAAATCAAAACCAGAATGACGTGCCACTTGACACTCACTAGAGGGAGTTTAAAAAGCATTTAAAAAACAAACAAAAACAGAAAATAACACATGTTGGTGATGTGGAGAAACGAACCCTCATGCATTGCTGGTGGAATGGGAATTGTCGCTGCTATGGAAAACAGTCTGGCAGTTCCTCAAAAGGTTAAACATTTAATTACAATAGGACCCTGCAACTCCTTGGTGTATACCCAAAAGAATTAGAAACACAGTTTCACACGAAAACTTGTATGAGAATATTTATTTATAACAGTGTTCTTCATGACAGCCCAAAAGTAGAAACAACCCAAATGTCCCATAGCAGATGAATGAATAAATAGAATGTGGTATATACACGTGACAGAATATTATTCAGCCATAAAAAGAAATGAAGTGCTGATGCATGCTACAACATGGATGAGCCTTGAAAACACTACGCTAAGTGAAGGAAGTGAGGTATCAAAGGCCACATATTATGTAATTAGAGGGTACTGTGGGATGCAGAGGGGAATGGGGAAGGACTGCTTATGGGGAAAAAAGTTTAAACCATCAACCAACTGCAGTATATGGAATTTATTGAGATTCTATGTAACAAACTAAAAAAAATTACATGACAATTGGGGAATTTAAATACTGGGTGTGTATCAGATGATATTAAAATATTAATTAAAAGATAAAGAAAAAATGAACCACTGCTACAGCATGGAAACATTGTGCTGCACGAGAAGCCAGACACAAGGTCACACATTGTATGATTCCATTTAAATGAAATGTCCTGAATTGAGAAATCCATAGAGACAGAAAGTAGATTAGTGATTGCCAGGGGGTGAGGGAGGAAGAAATGAGAATAAGTACTAATGGGTTCCTTTTTGGGCTGATGAAACATTCTGGAATTAGATGGTCATTAAAAGCCACTGAATTGTACACTTTAAAAGGGTGAATTTTATGGCATGTGAGTTATATCTTAAAAAAAATAGAAAGTTTCCTTAACTTGGTGTTTCTGTTTCCTTCTTATTTTAATAACAAACTTTATGGTTTCTGCCTTAACATTTCCAGTGTCTTTTAGGAAGTAACAATGCATAAATCAACTCATTAAAAAAAAAAAAATTCCTCCTGGTCCCAAATCTGACCTTGGCCTTAGAAGGTGGCCTGGTGCCAGGATGCAAGCAGCACATGGTTCTGAAGGAGGGATGAGGAACTAGAGAGATGGTACTAAGGTGGTATTGAAATCCATGAAATGAAGTTCATGGGCTTTTTTGGGGGGCTTTTTGATATTACAGATTTCCATTGCTTTTTAGATCCCACTGACTGCCTTTTTGTCCCTTTCGTTAACTCCTGGGGCCTTCTTTCTGTGCTCCTTTGATCTACCCTCGATGGTTTTATTAACTCAGACATCTTCTCTAGCAGAGAAATAGGGTTGAGGCGGTACCATTGGGTTGTAATTTGCTGATCCTTAGTGTTAGGTTTGATTGATAATTGGCTTTAATGAGGTGGGGATGATGGTTGTAAGCCCACATTTCTGCTTATAAAAGTTTCACTGTGCTATTGATATTGTGAAAATGGTTTTCTAATTTACTCCTAAAGAAGAAACCCCAGTTTGTTTTTCTAGAATTTAAGATGTCTTCATTGGTGACATTTCATAGAGGACAGTATGGAAGGCCTAAAAGGTAATATGTAATAGTCTTGAAATATGCCGGTTGGTAATAAGGTGTTTCCAGGGTAAAAAAGCAAAATTGGATGAAGACAGAAGTGGCAATACCAAGATTTAATTTTGGCAGTTGTTGCTGATTTCACTTTAATTTTGGTTTATATAATTTGAAAAAACTACATCCTTTTATAATCTTTTCTGATCTGTAAAAATAATACCTGTTTTTTGCTAACTTTTTGTTTTGAAATAATTATAGACTTGCAGAAGTTGTAATCAATATTTGCTTTTACATTTTTCAACAGTTTTGAAATATGTAGTACAGAAACTACAGATCCTGTGTACCATCATGCCTGACTGAGCCTTTGCCAGTGTTGACAGTTTGGTGTTTGGTCTGTAGGCTTTTTGCTATATTCCTGTTAAATCTGTAGACAAACTACAGATGTGTTGCATTTTTGAAGGTAGTCTGCAAACGTAACTGCTTAGGTTTAATATGGTTAAACTTGCCTGCTTGGTACAGAGACAGAGCAGGTGCTCCCTATATATCGTTAGTTGGTGTCCAGAGAATGTATGTGTATTTATTTGTTCTCTCCTCCCATAGCACATTTGAAGTATTAAGTAAGCAGCGGTCAAGTAGACTGTAGTGTTAAACCAAAGGAAAGTAGAAAAACAGAACCTAGAAATAGCAGATATAAAAATTAGTTAGCATAGATGTTTTGTTTTTAGTCTTCTATTGCTGCTGTAACAAATTACCACAAATGTAGTGGCTTAAAAGAAGCAGATATTTATTATTCTTCAGTTCTTTAAGTCGAAAATATGACTTAGGTCTAAAAGCCTAAAGACACAGGTCTCACCAAGATAAAATCAAGGTATCCAAAGGGCTGCGTTCCTTTTTGGAGTGGCTCTAGGAGAGAATCTGCCTCCTTGTACAGTCAGGCTGTTGGCAGAGTTCACGTCTTTGAGAGTGCAGGACTGGGATCTCTGTTTCCGTACTGGCAGTCAGCCGAAAGTTGTTCACAGTGTCTAGAGGCGGTTGCATTTCTTGGCTTGTGGCCCCTTCTTCCATTGAAGGACCTAGCAACTGTGTTTCCTGCTCGTGCTTGGAATCTTTCCTCTTTTGCAGTGCACCTCTCTGACCACAGCTGGAAACGTTTCTCTGCTTTTAAGGACTCCTGTGATTAGATTAGGCCCACACAGGACATCCAGCATAGTCTCCCCACAAGGCCTCTAACCTTAATCAGATGTACAGAGTCCCTTTTGCCATGGAAGTGAACATATTCACAGGGATTCAGGTGTGGCTGTCTTTGGGGGCCGTTTTTCTACCTGTCACAGGCCATGTAAGACAGATGGTCTGAAGAGCATCACTGCATTATGGTACAGCAAACATCTTTGATTTTAAGATACCATTCATTTATTTAAACTTTGTATTATGGAAAATTTCAAACATATGCAGAAGGAGAGGATGAGGTTAGTATACTTCTCTGGACCCATCACTTTGCTCCAATAAAGACTGATTCTTGACCAATATTGTGTCACCTATCCCCCTCCCACCTTCTAGTATGAAGTTATTTCTTTACAGATCTCAGGGAACATATTATTTTTATCTCTGTATATATATATTTTTTTTTACTTTTTTTTTTATTAATTAAAAAAAGAATTAACAAAACAATTAGAAATCATTCCAATCTACATGTACAATCAGTAATTCTTAATAACATCACATAGTTGCATATTCATCATTTCTTAGTACATTTGCATCGATTTAGAAAAAGAAATAGAAAGACAACAGAATAAGAATTAAAACAATAATAGAAAGAAAAAAAAAAAAACCTATACCTCACATGCAGCTTCATTCAGTGTTTTGACATAATTGCATTACAATTGGGTAGTATTGTGCTGTCCATTTCTGAGTTTTTATATCCAGTCTGTATCCTTTCAGCTCCAATTATCCCTTCTCTTTTTTTTTTTTTATTAATTAACGGAAAAAAAGAAATTAACCCAACATTTAGAGATCATACCATTCTACATATGCAATCATTAATTCTTAACATCATCACATAGATGCATGGTCATCATTTCTTAGTACATATGCATTGGTTTAGAAGAACTAGCAACATAACCGAAAAAGATATAGAATGTTAATATAGAGAAAAAAATACAAGTAATAATAGTAAAATCAAAACAAAACAAAACAAAAACCTATAGCTCAGATGCAGCTTCATTCAGTGTTTTAACATGATTACTTTACAATTAGGTATTATTGTGCTGTCCATTTTTGAGTTTTTGTATCTCGTCCTGTTACACCGTCTGTATCCCTTCAACTCCAATTGACCATTATCTTACCCTGTTTCTACCTCCTGCTGGACTCTGTTATCAAGGACATATTCCAGATTTATTCTCGAATGTCTGTTCACATCAGTGGGACCATACAGTATTTGTCCTTTAGTTTTTGGCTAGACTCACTCAGCATAATGTTCTCTAGGTCCATCCATGTTATTACATGCTTCATAAGTTTATCCTGTCTTAAAGCTGCATAGTATTCCATCGTATGTATATACCACAGTTTGTTTAGCCACTCTTCTGTTGATGGAGATTTTGGCTGTTTCCATCTCTTTGCAATTGTAAATAACGCTGCTATAAACATTGGTGTGCAAATGTCCGTTTGTGTCTTTGCCCTTAAGTCCTTTGAGTATATTCCCAGCAATGGTATTGCTGGGTCGTATGGCAATTCTATATTCAGCTTTTTGAGGAACCGCCAAACTGCCTTCCACAGTGGTTGCACCATTTGACATTCCCACCAACAGTGGATAAGTGTGCTTCTTTCTCCGCATCCTCTCCAGCACTTGTCATTTTCTGTTTTGTTGATAATGGCCATTCTGGTGGGTGTGAGATGATATCTCATTGTGGTTTTGATTTGCATTTCTCTAATGGCCAGGGACATTGAGCATCTCTTCATGTGCCTTTTGGCCATTTGTATTTCCTCTTCTGAGAGGTGTCTGTTCAAGTCTTTTTCCCATTTTGTAATTGGGTTGGCTGTCTTTTTGTTGTTGAGATGAACAATCTCTTTATAAATTCTGGATACTAGACCTTTATCTGATATATCATTTCCAAATATTGTCTCCCATTGTGAAGGCTGTCTTTCTACTTTCTTGATGAAGTTCTTTGATGCACGAAAGTGTTTGATTTTGAGGAGCTCCCATTTATTTATTTCCTTCTTCAGTGCTCCTGCTTTAGGTTTAAGGTCCATAAAACTGCCTCCAATTGTAAGATTCATAAGATATCTCCCTACATTTTCCTCTAACTGTTTTATGGTCTTAGACCTAATGTTTAGATCTTTGATCCATTTTGAGTTAACTTTTGTATAGGGTGTGAGATATGGGTCTTCTTTCATTCTTTTGCATATGGATATCCAGTTCTCTAGGCACCATTTATTGAAGAGACTGTTCTGTCCCAGGTGAGTTGGCTTGACTGCCTTATCAAAGATCAAATGTCCATAGATGAGAGGGTCTATATCTGAGCACTCTATTCGATTCCATTGGTCGATATATCTATCTTTATGCCAATACCATGCTGTTTTGACCACTGTTGCTTCATAATATGCCTTAAAGTCCGGCAGCGCGAGACCTCCAGCTTCGTTTTTTTTTCCTCAAGATGTTTTTAGCAATTCGGGGCACCCTGCCCTTCCAGATAAATTTGCTTATTGGTTTTTCTATTTCTGAAAAATAAGTTGTTGGGATTTTGATTGGTATTGCATTGAATCTGTAGATCAATTTAGGTAGGATTGACATCTTAACTATGTTTAGTCTTCCAATCCATGAACACAGTATGCCCTTCCATCTATTTAGGTCTTCTGTGATTTCTTTTAGCAGTTTTTTGTAGTTTTCTTTATATAGGTTTTTTGTCTCTTTAGTTAAATTTATTCCTAGGTATTTTATTCTTTTAGTTGCAATTGTAAATGGGATTCGTTTCTTGATTTCCCCCTCAGCTTGTTCATTACTAGTGTATAGAAATGCTACAGATTTTTGAATGTTGATCTTGTAACCTGCTACTTTGCTGTACACATTTATTAGCTCTAGTAGTTTTGTTGTGGATTTTTCCGGGTTTTCGACGTATAGTATCATATCGTCTGCAAACAGTGATAGTTTTACTTCTTCCTTTCCAATTTTGATGCCTTGTATTTCTTTTTCTTGTCTAATTGCTCTGGCTAGAACCTCCAACACAATGTTGAATAATAGTGGTGATAGTGGACATCCTTGTCTTGTTTCTGACCTTAGGGGGAAAGTTTTCAATTTTTCCCCATTGAGGATGATATTAGCTGTGGGTTTTTCATATATTCCCTCTATCATTTTAAGGAAGTTCCCTTGTATTCCTATCTTTTGAAGTGTTTTCAACAGGAAAGGATGTTGAATCTTGTCGAATGCCTTCTCTGCATCAATTGAGATGATCATGTGATTTTTCTGCTTTGATTTGTTGATATGGTATATTACATTAATTGATTTTCTTATGTTGAACCATCCTTGCATACCTGGGATGAATCCTACTTGGTCATGATGTACAATTCTTTTAATGTGTTGTTGGATACGATTTGCTAGAATTTTATTGAGGATTTTTGCATCTATATTCATTAGAGAGATTGGTCTGTAGTTTTCTTTTTTTGTAATACCTTTGCCTGGTTTTGGTATGAGGGTGATGTTGGCTTCATAGAATGAATTAGGTAGTTTTCCCTCCACTTTGATTTTTTTGAAGATTTTGAGGAGAGTTGGTACTAATTCTTTCTGGAATGTTTGGTAGAATTCACATGTGAAGCCATCTGGTCCTGGACTTTTCTTTTTAGGAAGCTTTTGAATGACTAATTCAATTTCTTTACTTGTGATTGGTTTGTTGAGGTCATCTATTTCTTCTTGAGTCAAAGTTGGTTGTTCATGTCTTTCCAGGAACCCGTCCATTTCATCTAAATTGTTGTATTTATTAGCGTAAAGTTGTTTATAGTATCCTGTTATTACCTCCTTTATTTCTGTGAGGTCAGTAGTTATGTCTCCTCTTCCATTTCTGATCTTATTTATTTGCATCCTCTCTCTTCTTCTTTTTGTCAATCTTGATAAGGGCCCATCAATCTTATTGATTTTCTTTATTGTTTTCGTGTTTTCAATTTCATTTATTTCTGCTCTAATCTTTGTTATTTCTTTCCTTTTGCTTGCTTTGGGATTAGTTTGCTGTTCTTTCTCCAGTTCTTCCAAGTGAACAGTTAATTCCTGCATTTTTGCCTTTTCTTCTTTTCTGATATAGGCATTTAGGGCAATAAATTTCCCTCTTAGCACTGCCTTTGCTGCATCCCATAAGTTTTGATATGTTGTGTTTTCATTTTCATTCGCCTCAAGGTATTTACTAATTTCTCTTGCAATTTCTTCTTTGACCCACTTGTTGTTTAAGAGTGTATTGTTGAGCCTCCATGTATTTGTGAATTTTCTGGCACTCCGCCTATTGTTGATTTCCAACTTCATTCCTTTATGATCCAAGAAAGTGTTGTGTATGATTTCAATCTTTTAAAATTTGTTGAGACTTGCTTTGTGACCCAGCATATGGTCTATCTTTGAGAATGATCCATGAGCACTTGAGAAAAAGGTGTATCCTGCTGTTGTGGGATGTAATGTCCTATAAATGTCTGTTAAGTCTAGCTCATTTATAGTAATACTCAGATTCTCTATTTCTTTATTGATCCTCTGTCTAGATGTTCTGTCCATTGATGAGAGTGGGGAATTGAAGTCTCCAACTATTATGGTATTTGTGTCTATTTCCCTTTTCAGTGTTTGCAGTGTATTCCTCACGTATTTTGGGGCATTCTGGTTCGGTGCGTAAATATTTATGATTGTTATGTCTTCTTGCTTAATTGTTCCTTTTAATAGTATATAGTGTCCTTCTTTGTCTCTTTTAACTGTTTTACATTTGAAGTCTAATTTGTTGGATATTAGTATGGCCACTCCTGCTCTTTTCTGGTTGTTATTTGCATTGAAATATCTTTTCCCAACCTTTCACTTTCAACCTATATTTATCTTTGGGTCTAAGATGTGTTTCCTGTAGATAGCATATAGAAGGATCCTGTTTTTTTAATCCGTTCTGCCAGTCTATGTCTTTTGATTGGGGAATTCAGTCCATTAACATTTAGTGTTATTACTGTTTGGATAATATTTTCCTCTACCATTTTGCCTTTTGTATTATATATATCATACCTGACTTTCCTTCTTTCTACACTCTTCTCCATACCTCTCTCTTCTGTCTTTTCATATCTGACTCTAGTGCTCCCTTTAGTATTTCTTGCAGAGCTGGTCTCTTGGTCACAAATTCTCTCAGTGACGTTTTGTCTGAGAATGTTTTAATTTCTCCCTCATTTTTGAAGTACAATTTTGCTGGATATAGGAGTCTTGGTTGGCAGTTTTTCTCTTTTAGTAATTTAAATATATCATCCCACTGTCTTCTAGCTTCCATGGTTTCTGCTGAGAAATCTACACATAGTCTTATTGGGTTTCCCTTGTATGTGATGGATTGTTTTTCTCTTGCTGCTTTCAAGATCCTCTCTTTCTCTTTGACCTCTGACATTCTAACTAGTAAGTGTCTTGGAGAACGCCTATTTGGGTCTAATCTCTTTGGGGTGCGCTGCACTTCTTTGATCTGTAATTTTAGGTCTTTCATAAGAGTTGGGAAATTTTCAGTGATAATTTCTTCCATTAGTTTTTCTCCTCCTTTTCCCTTCTCTTCTCCTTCTGGGACACCCACAACACGTATATTTGTGCACTTCATATTGTCCTTGAGTTCCCTGATACCCTGTTCAAATTTTTCCATTCTTTTCCCGATAGTTTCTGTTTGTTTTTGGAATTCAGATGTTCCATCCTCCAAATCACTAATTCTATCTTCTGTCTCTTTGAATCTATCATTGTAGGTATCCATTGTTTTTTCCATCTTTTTTACTTTGTCCTTCACTTCCATAAGCTCTGTGATTGTTTTTTCAGTTTTTCTATTTCTTCTTTATGTTCAGCCCATGTCTTCTTCATGTTCTCCCTCAATTTATCGATTTCGTTTTTGAAGAGGTTTTCCATTTCTGTTCATATATTCAGCATTAGTTGTCTCAGCTCCTGTATCTCATTTGAACTATTGGTTTGTTCCTTTGACTGGGCCATATTTTCAATTTTCTGAGCATGATCCGTTATCTTCTGCTGGCGTCTGCGCATTTAAACAGATTTTCCTGGGTGTTGGATCCAAAAGTTTGGAAGATTTTTCTGTGAAAACTCTGGGTTCTGTTTTTCTTATCCTGCCCAGTAGGTGGCGCTCGTGGCACACGTTTGTCTGCGGGTCCCACCAGTAAAAGGTGGTGTGGGTCCTTTAACTTTGGAAAACTCTCACCGTCCGGGAGGTTTGCTAGCCGAAGCGGCTTGGAAGAGTGCCAGCTGGCCCGTGGCCCGAACGCGGGGAGGGTCACTGGCCGCAGCAGCCCGGGAAAGTGTCCATCCGAGTTTCCTAGTCGGCCCGGGGCGCCAAGCGTGGCAGGAGGGCGCCAGCCGCCGCAGCCCGCCCGGGAGAGTGTACCGTTCCCGGGGAGTCACGGGTTTTGGAAGGGGCCCCCCCCGTCACCGTTTTCCGCGGCCTGGGGATTTCCGATCCAATTCTCTCAGTTGGTCCGGGGTCCGCGCAT
Organism: Tamandua tetradactyla; assembly: GCF_023851605.1. Taxonomy (NCBI): domain Eukaryota; kingdom Metazoa; phylum Chordata; class Mammalia; order Pilosa; family Myrmecophagidae; genus Tamandua; species Tamandua tetradactyla. The sequence continues at coordinate 43,815,838 of NC_135342.1, read as the reverse complement.
GGTGTGGGCGCCAGCCACTGTGGTTTGAGGGGACCACCTGTCCAATTCTCCCAGCCCGCCCGGGAAGGGGGAAGGGAGTGACTCCGGCCGCTTGCCGCCCCGCCCAGTGAAGCCCGCGCCCCTCGGCGATCTCACCAGAGCGGGTTCTCTCAGCCAGCCAGCCGTTCCAGGATGGGGTACGCTATCTTTTTTATCTCTGTCGTGGCTTTGGGGGCTGTTCTGTATCGTTTCTACTCCCCTAGTAGCTGTTCTGGAGGAGAAACTAAGATCCGCGCGTCTTACTAAGCCGCCATCTTCTCCCGGAAGCCCTAATTTAATATTTTTATTACAAACAACGAGCAGATATACAAACACTCTTGACGTACTAACGTTCTTGACATGGTTACAATCAGTGGCTCACCAGTATCATCACATAGTTGTGTATTCATCATCATGATCATTTTTGTGAATATTTGTATCTCTCCACTAAGAGAACGAAAAAAGAAAAAACTCATACATGCCATACCTCTTACCATTCCCTTTCTTTCTTTCTTTCTTTCTTTTTAAATCCTATCTTCACTGTATAATTCCACCATCACCTTTGATCTTTTCATCTCTCTTTTTAGGGATGTTTGGGCTATGGCCATTCTAACTTTCTCATATTGGAAGGGGCTGTCACTAATATGGGGTAGGGAGATGGAACTGTCTGTGATGTTCTGGAGAGGCTGGGCCCTCTAGGTTTCAGGACTTCTCTGCACCCTGGGACCCATCTGGAGGTTGTAAGTTTTTGGGAAGTTACTCTAGTGCATGGAACCCTTGCTTGCATAAGAGCAACCTCCAGTGTAGCTTCTCAACTCTATTTGAACTCTCTTAGCCACTGATACTTTATTAGTTGCACTTCTTTTCCCTCTTTTGGTCAGGATAGAATTGTTGATCCCATGGTGCCAGGGCCGGATTCATCCCTAGGGGTCATCTCCTACATTGCCAGGGAGATTTTCACCCCTGGATGTCATGTCCCATGTAGGGGGAAGGGGAATGATTTCACTTTCAGAGTTGAGTTTAGAGAGAGTGAGGCCACATCTGAGCAACAAAAGAGGTCCTCTAGAAGCTACCTATATAAGCTTCACAAGAGTAAGTCTCAGGATTGAGGGCATGGCCTATTGATTTTCCTAGTTTGACTCATTATTTTTTGCTGTAGTCTAGGCATTTAAATTCCTTAATTAGTTTTTTTCTGGAGATTGTTTTCACTCTTTTACCTAGGATTTTCTTGCTGGATGCTTTGTTCTCTGTCTTTTCTTTGACATTCAGTTAGACTTATTCTAGACCTCTAGCATAAGTGTTTTTTGTTTTTTGTTTTTTGTTTTTTGTTTTTAGGAGGGCATACTTAAGATATTTTAGACCCCATTTAGATTTTCCCACCCCAGACTGGCCTCCTCCTGAGAGTCACCTGCATCGGTTTTCCCTGAAGGTGAGACCCAGCAGGTTGACAGACTTTCTTATGGAGCCTCTAGATTCTGTGTTTTTCCTATCCTGCCTAGTATGTGGCACCTGTCTGCCTGAGGTTTCTCACCAGTATAACCTGATGTGGTACCTTTAAGTTAAGCCTACTCCCCCTGCCTGGGGCATGGGTGAAACAGAGGAGAGGTTGTAGGTTGATTTTAATTACTTCAGTTTTCCAGTTCTTGTTGTCTGAATTCCTTGAGGGAGGAATTCCACCTGAGCTGGGCCCACCCCTCTCCTAGAGAGGGAACTTCCAGGGAATTAATTCCTTTCACCTGACCAGCCCTTTGTTGCTCAGACAAGCTTAATTCTACCCTTGCCTGGGACAGTTGGAGCCTCAGAAGCCTTGCAGTTCTATCTAATGAGCAGTTTAGCTGGAGAAACAGAATAACAACAACAAAAATCCTTTTCAGAGCTGGTCCCCTGTTCCTCGGGTTTGTTAATTAAGAGCTTAAGTTGGGACATTGCTCTATGTATCTCCAGGTTTTATGTGCTCCCCCCCCCTTTTTAGGGTCCAGCCCTTTTCAAGTATTTTGTGCTGACTGATCCCAAAAATCTACCCCCCACTCCCCCGCCTCTAGCAGCCATACCCCCTCTTTGCCAGGGCAAAAACTAGTACCTTTAGCTCTTACTCAAGGTTTATCTGAGCTGGGGGTGTATTTTCAGTAGTCAGGATTTGTTAATTAATGCCGCAGTTGGAGCTTGGTTGCACTCAGTCCCTGGTGCTAGTAAAGTCTCTTTCTTTACCCGTGGAGATACAGCCTGTGGGGGAGGGATGCTGGCCTCTGTGGCTTGGGGAACTTACAATTCTAGGTGGGATTGCAGCTGGTCCAACTTGTCCAGACTCATGTGTGCTAGTCACTGATGTGGCCCCAGCAATTGTTCTGTACTGTTCTTGGCTATTTACTAGCTGCTCTGGTAACTGAATTCCCCATCTCACCAAGCTGCCATTTTGGACGGGGTTCTCATCAGCCTTCTTGTGCCAAGGTATTTTCCCCTGGATGCCTTAGATTGGACATTTGTATAGCATTCCTTTAATTTGGACCTTTCATAGCCTTAGAACTGTAACTTGCAGCTTATAAATTCCCCTTTTTTAAAGCCCTTTTGTTTCTGGTAAATCACATTCTGGCAGTTAGCAAACTAGAACAAGGTCCTACACTTTTAAGTAGCCATTTTCTTGATTTGGTGCTCTACGTGTTCCAGCAGACCTTTGTTTTCTGGAGAAAGATGTTTCTGCCAATTTTTGCTGGTTGGCCAAAGCTTCTGTGGAGGGTGGGCAGTGGGGAGGCAACAGAGCCCTAAAACATCTCACCCTACCATCTTAATCAGGTTAGGGCTATTCTTTTATTTTTGAAACCAGGCTCTGTGGGTTGGATCTTTGTGAATTCATTTCCTGAACCTAATCATACCACCTGGTTTAGGAAAATATCAGACTTCTGAACTTGCCAAGCTGAGGACCTAGGCAGACCTTCACCAATGTCAAGATTACTTCAGGGGACCTGCTCACGTGGCCAGCTTGTCTGAAAACTATAGTGATTTTAGAGCTTTCCTGGAGATATCTTTGGAGTCAAAAGTTGCAGAATCAGAAGTTGTTTATTAACATAAATTTCCTGTTGTACATTCCTCATATAATTTTCAATGTCCTGGAATGAGATTTTCTTTGTTAGTGTAATCTAAATAAGGTAGATAATGTGTATACATACACACATATTTATGTGTATATATAACACTTCTAATTGTGTTGATTCATGAAAGTAGATTCCATAAACCAAGCCTGACAAGTACCTGTTAAGTTAATATTAACTGTTATGAAGAATGTGATCCTTAGACCCAGTGCTTCTTCCAGTCTCATTTTGTTAGTTTCTTTTTGCAGATGCCTGCAGGACCCTGAAAAAAATTAGAGTAAACTGAATGTTGAAAATTGACACTTGGAATTTGGAAATTGTTTTTATCTTAGAGGAGGTTGAGGTTCTTACTAAAAGCTCAGGTCACATATCCTGTTGTCACATTGTGTTTGTGAGGGAACGATGCACTAGATAGCCCTCTTGAAGTTGGGTATCGCCCCCTATTTACTACCCAAGAGTCATCTGACAACAGAGTACTTTTCATGTTGTTCATTTCAGGTAAAGGTTTTGAACATTTCTTTCTTTTTTTTTTCTATTTTAAAGTTTCTTATATCTTACAGCAGTTTATACTATTTTTGTTAGTTTCTTGGGAATGGCATTGATTTGCACTGAGGAACACTCCTAGAATATGGTATGTATATAATTGAGGTCAAGTTCTGGACTGACTTTGTAAATTTGATTGATCTCTCAGTTGTGTGCTTTTGGAAGGCAAGATTTTTAGAGGGATATGTAGGCTTGTCTCTAGGCCAGTGGGGAGATATTGATGGACATTTACTCTCATTTGAGGAATTGAAACCTTTTCATGTGGTTCTGTAAATATTTACTTAGAATGCTCTGTGCCCTGGTTACTGTGTGAGTTATAAAGGACATGTTTTTAAAAAATAATTTTTATTTTGAAATATTTTTAAACTTTCAGGAAAGTTACAAAAATAATGCAAAACAATACAGAGAACTCCAGTATACCCAGATTTACCAGTGTTTAACTTCTTGCCACATTGTAATATCATACTCTCTCTTTCTTTCTTCTAAACATTTGAGAGTAGGTTACATATATCATGTTCCTTGACAATTAATATTTCCATGTGTATTTCTTAATTTCCTGAGAACAAGGCTATTCAATTATGTAACCACATTAAGTATAGTTATCAAGTTCACGAAATTTCACACATATATAAAATATATATTATTTCATGTTTTTTCCAGAGGTCTCAATAATGTCTTTTTTTGCCCCCACCCCCACTTTTTCATTAGAGAATTTGTAGTTTTACAAAAAAACATGCAAAAAATAGAGTTCCCATATTAACCTTCCCTTCCCTCCAGTGTTAACATCTTTCTTTAGTGTGTGGTACCTTTGTTACAAATTATTATTGTAATATAATATTAACTATAGTCCTTGGTTTGCAGTAGGGTTCACTGTTTGTTTTGTGCAGTCCTATTAGAAAGGACACGTTTTGAAGTATATGTTTAGCAGATTCTTGGCAGACTTTGTGTTTATTATTTGTGAATAAATAAAATTGGATTTCCAGCTCACACAGGTGTTCCTAAAACATTAGAAGTTGCTCAACAAATGTGATGAGCAAGGAATGCCTGGTGTCTTTTCTTGAATTGATGCTGCAGGGGAGTGAATGAAAAGTGGAACCATCTATCTGGAGGGACCTACAGAGAAAAATAGGAGGAAGTGCTGCTTGATCCCTTATCCTGTTCTCAGTTTACACAGAGGACTGGATAATGTTTTCCAGCTCCTTCTCAAGTGATTAGCCAAGGTCTTAGAAGCCTCTGATTTGGCCTAAAATCTCACTCTGTCATTTATCTACTTCCCTGAGGTGATTTCTCCCTAGTTCTAGCATAAGCATTTTCTTTCTTCTGTTTTTCACTCATTTTTATAAGGTAATAAGGGCAAAATGTAATCAGATAATCAAATAATTGACCCAAATAAACACTGATACACAGAAAAGGCTTGACATTGTTGAGGATTACTGCTTACTCACAAGACTCCCTTTGGGATAGCTTGACGTGTTGGCCAATGGAATGGAGTAGTCGTGGTGTACAGTAAGGTGAGGTTTTCTGGACATGGCAGCCATGCAGGGCAAAGAGATTCTGGTTCTAGTTTTGCTTCTTCTAACTGGCAAGTGAGCTGACCCCTGGATATTAATTGACTTTGTGTGCAAATGAACAGGGCTTGATCTTTATGTTACCCAAAGGTCTGTTGAGTTTTACTGTGAAAAAAATCATTTACTCAACAAATTTGTTCATTCAGCAGTTACACATTGAACATCTGTGATGTTGGGAGCACTGTGCAAACAGCACTGAACAGGCAGACAAAAAAGACAAAATTCCCTATCTCCTAGGGAATTTGCTAAGGATTAGACTATATACAAATAAATAAAAATTCGTAGTATGTGATCAGGGTTCCTCAAAACTGTCAAAGTCTTCAGAAACAAGGAAAGTCCAAGAGGAGACTAAAGAGACATGGTGATTTAATGTAATGTGGTATCCTGGATGGGATCCTGGAACAGAAAAAGGACACTAGGGAAAAACTAAGGAAATTTGAATAAAGATGTACTTTGGTTAAATAATAATGTATCAGTATTACTGGCTTAATTATGACAATGTACCATACTTAAGTAAGATGTTAATAATTGGATGGTGTCATGGTTAGGGACAGGTGTCAACTTGGCCAAGTTGTGGTACCTGTTCATCTGATTGGGCAAGCGCTGGCCTGTCTGTTGCAATGAGGACATTTCCTAGGATTAGGTCATGATCACGTCAGCTACATACACAGCTGATTCCATTTGTAATCAGCCAAAGGGGCGTGTCTTCTGCAATTAGTGATGCTAAATCCAATCATGGGAAGCCTTTTAAGGAGGACTCAGAGGAGACAGGTTCCATTCCTGCTTTGGTTGGTGAGCCTGTCCTGTGGAGTTCATCCAGGCCATCCATTGGAGTCATCGGCTTCGCAGCCTGCCCTGTGGATTTTGGACTCTGCATTCTTACGGTCACGTGAGACACTTTCATAAATTTTGTATTTGCAAGTGTTCCCTGTTGATTCTGTTTCTCTAGAGAACCCTAACTAATACATCTTGGTACCAGGAGTGGTTCTTAAGGAACAGAATCTTAAAAATGGGTTTTTATGAATGGTTTTCTACTCTGACTGGGCTCAGAGACACTAAGGACTCTGATTCCCGTAATCAGAATGACACTCCCAATCCATGGACTGAGTTGGCAAAGGAGATAGTCAAAATATCATCATTCGATTCTCCTAATGCTTCGCTTGTACGAAGCCAGACTCTGGGGGATAATGTTTTTGACACCTTTACAGAGTTTTGTAGAAATAAGAGTTATAGAGGTGTTGGTTGGTTGTTGTTAGATACACTGTCTACATTAAAGGGTGAAAGGGATGGGCTTAAGGCTTCAAACAAGAAGCTTAAGTGCTGTCTGAAAGATGTAGAGGTTTCTATGAGTATCCTGAAGGAAAATTTTATTTCCTGTAGCCGTAGACTTCAGATCTCTGAAAATCCGGCTCAGAATCTTATTGTTAGAGTAGCAACTTTACAACATAAACTGAAATCTCAGTCTTGCATGGTGTCTGCCGTTAAAGTGAGGGCATTGATTGGAAAGGAGTGGGACCCTGAAAAATGGGATGGTGACATATGGATTGATAATGATGTTGGGGGTGGGGTTGAAACCCGAAACCATGCTGAGCCTTCTTTAGATAACCCTGTAATAGTCTGCCCTGAGGACATAGCCGCCCCACCTCCAGCCTGCCTTGAGGAATTGGCCACCCAACCTCCTCCTGAAGGGATTAGCCCTAGAGTTATTAACCCTGTTTCACCAGATGAAACTGCAAATGAAAGCCCTGAAGCAAATGGCTTGGAAGATATTTCTAATTCTTTTCATGACCCATCCCCACCACCCCTCATTTCTTCTAGACCTATAACTAGACTAAAGTCCCAACAGGCCCCTAAAGGTGAGGTACAAAGTATCACACATGAGGAGGTACGTTATACTCCAAAAGAACTGTGTGAGTTTTCCAATTTATATAGACAGAAATCAGGGGAATATGTGTGGCAATGGATTTTAAGAGTGTGGAATAATGGTGGGAGGAATATAAGGCTGGATCAGGCTGAATTTACTGATATGGGCCCACTAAGCAGAGATTCTGCATTCAATGTTATAGCTAGAGCAGTTAGAAAGGGTGTTAACAGCTTGTTTGGGTGGTTGGTTGAAACATGGATCAAAAGGTGGCCGACATTACCTGAGGTTGAAATGCCAGAACTGCCTTGGTATAATGTAGATGAGGGGATCCAGAGGCTTAGAGAGATTGGGATGTTAGAGTGGATTTATCATGCAAAGCCTGCTCTTACAGCCCAGGAATGTCCAGAGGATGCACCTTTTACCAGAACAGTGAGAAATAAATTTGTGAGACTAGCACCATCATCCCTCAAGAGCTCTGTGGTTGCACTTCTCTGTAGGACAGATATTACTGTAGGAACTGCTGTCACTGAGCTGGAATCCTTAAACACAATGGGGATGACAGGATCCCGAGTTGGCAGAAGCCAGGTGGCAGCACTTAATCACCAAAGACAGGGTAGACGTGAGTATTATAATAGACAACAAACTCAAAGGAGACATCAAAATTATATGACACGCAGAGATTTGTGGCATTGGCTAGTAAATCATGGGGTACCTAGATATACAATAGAAGGGCAGTCTACTAAATTCTTGTTGGAGCTGTATAAAGAAAAGAGTTCTAGGTCAAGGGAACAGAAGTCTAACCTGAATTACAAAAACACAGAGTCACGGCCCCTTAACCAATTTCCAGACTTGAAACAGTTTCCAGACCCTGAGCCCCTTGAATGAAGGGGAGGCCAGGTCCCTATGGGGGAGAAACCTGTTACACTGCCACAAATTTATACTGTTAACCTTCCTCTAAGTCTTCCCCAAGGAGACCGACGGCCTTTTACCAGGGTAACTGTGCACTGGGGAAAAGGAAATGATCAGCTATTTCGGGGATTATTAGACACTGGTTCAGAAGTGACATTAATTCCAGGGGACCCAAAACGTCACTCTGGACCACCAGTCAGAGTGGGGGCTTATGGAGGCCAGGTGATCAATGGAGTTTTAGCTCAGGTCCGTCTCACAGTGGGTCCAATGGGCCCCCGGACCCATCCTGTAGTTATTTCCCCAGTTCCGGAATGTATAATTGGCATAGACATACTGAGCAACTGGCAGAATCCCCACGTTGGTTCTCTAACTCGTGCAGTGAGGGCTATTATGGTGGGAAAGGCCAAGTGGAAGCCACTAGAACTGCCCCTACCAAGCAAAATAGTAAATCAAAAGCAATACCGTATTCCTGGAGGGATTGCAGAGATTACTGCCACTCTTAAGGACTTGAAAGATGCAGGGGTGGTGATTCCCACCACATCCCCGTTCAACTCTCCTATTTGGCCTGTGCAGAAAAGAGATGGGTCTTGGAGAATGACAGTGGATTATTGTAAACTCAACCAGGTGGTAACTCCAATTGCAGCTGCTGTTCCAGATGTAGTATCATTGCTTGAGCAAATCAATATGTCCCCTGGTACCTGGTATGCAGCTATTGATCTGGCAAATGCTTTTTTCTCAATAGCTATTAGTAAGGACCACCAGAAACAGTTTGCTTTCAGCTGGCAAGGTCAGCAATATACTTTCACTGTCCTACCTCAGGGGTATATCAACTTTCCAGCCCTATGTCATAATCTTGTTCGCAGAGACCTTGATCGTTTCTCTCTCCCACAAGACATCACACTGGTCCATTATATTGATGATATCATGTTGATTGGACCTAGTAAGCAAGAAGTAGCAACTACTCTAGATTTACTGGTAAGGCATTTGCGTGTCAGAGGATGGGAGATAAATCCAACAAAAATACAGGGGCCTTCCACCTCAGTAAAATTTTTAGGTGTCCAGTGGTGTGGGGCATGTCGAGATATCCCTTCTAAGGTGAAGGATAAATTGCTGCATCTGGCCCCTCCCACAACCAAAAAAGAGGCACAACGCCTAGTGGGTCTTTTTGGATTTTGGCGACAACATACTCCTCATTTGGGTGTGCTACTCCTGCCCATTTATCGAGTGACCAGAAAAGCTGCTAATTTTGAGTGGGGATCTGAACAAGAGAAGGCTCTGCGACAGGTCCAGGCTGCTGTGCAAACTGCTCTGCCACTTGGGCCATATGATCCAGCAGATCCAATGGTGCTGGAAGTGTCAGTGGTAAATAGAGATGCTGTCTGGAGCCTTTGGCAGGCCCCTATAGGAGAATCACAACGCAGACCCTTAGGATTTTGGAGCAAAGCCTTACCATCTGCTGCAGATAACTACTCTCCTTTTGAGAAACAGCTTTTGGCCTGCTACTGGGCCTTAGTAGAGACTGAACGCTTAACCATGGGCCACCAAGTTACCATGAGACCTGAGTTGCCTATCATGAGTTGGGTGTTGTCTGACCCACCAAGCCATAAAGTTGGGTGTGCACAACAGCACTCTATTGTAAAGTGGAAATGGTATATACGAGATAGAGCCAGAGCAGGTCCTGAAGGCACAAGTAAGTTACATGAAGAAGTGGCACAAATGCCCATGGTTTCCACTCCTGCTGCCACATTACCTTCTCTTTCCCAGACCAGAGCTATGGCCTCTTCGGGTGTTCCTTACAGTGAATTGACTGAGGAAGAGAAAACTCGGGCCTGGTTTACAGATGGTTCAGCACGATATGCAGGTACCACCCGAAAGTGGACAGCTGCAGCATTACAACCCCTTTCTGGGGTGTCCTTGAAGGACAGTGGTGAGGGGAAATCCTCCCAGCGGGCAGAACTTCGAGCAGTGCACCTGGTTGTTCATTTTGCTTGGAAGAACTGGCCAGAGGTGCGTTTGTATACTGACTCATGGGCTGCTGCTAATGGCTTGGCTGGATGGTCAGGGACTTGGAAAGACCATAATTGGAAAATTGGTGACAAAGAGGTCTGGGGAAGAAGTATATGGATAGACCTTTCTGAGTGGGCTAAAAACATGAAGATATTTGTGTCCCATGTGAATGCACACCAGAGGGTGACTTCAGCAGAGGAAGATTTTAATAATCAAGTGGATAAGATGACCCGTTCTATGGATACCAGTCAGCCTCTTTCCCCAGCAACTCCTGTTATTGCCCAATGGGCTCATGAACAAAGTGGTCATGGTGGTAGGGATGGAGGTTATGCATGGGCTCAGCAACATGGACTTCCACTCACCAAGGCTGACCTGGCTACAGCCACTGCTGAGTGCCCAATCTGCCAGCAGCAAAGACCCACTCTCAGCCCCCGATATGGCACCATTCCCCGAGGTGACCAGCCAGCTACATGATGGCAGGTTGATTACATTGGACCACTCCCTTCATGGAAGGGGCAGCGATTTGTTCTAACTGGAATAGACACATACTCTGGATATGGGTTTGCTTTCCCTGCACGCAATGCTTCTGCCAAAACTACTATCCGTGGGCTTACAGAATGCCTTATCCATCGTCATGGTATTCCACATAGCATTGCTTCGGATCAAGGAACACACTTAACAGCAAATGAAGTGCGGGAATGGACACATGCTCATGGAATTCTCTGGTCTTACCATGTTCCCCATCATCCAGAAGCTGCTGGATTGATAGAACGGTGGAATGGCCTTTTGAAAACTCAATTACGGTGCCAACTAGGTGGCAAAAACTTGAAAGGCTGGGGTAATGTCCTCCAGGAAGCTGTGTATGCTCTGAATCAGCGTCCACTGTATGGTTCTGTTTCTCCCATAGCCAGGATCCATGGGTCCAGGAACCAAGGGGTGGAAATGGGTGTGGTGCCACTCACTATTACTCCTGGTGACCCACTAGGAAAATTTTTGCTTCCTGTCCCTGCTACCCTGAGTTCTGCTGGTCTACAGGTTTTAGTTCCAAAACGGGGTGTGCTTTCTCCAGGAGAAACAACAGTGATACCACTGAACTGGAAGTTAAGATTGCCACCTGGCCACTTTGGGCTACTTATGCCTCTGGATCAACACACCAAGAAGGGGATTACATTATTGTCTGGGGTAATTGACCCTGACTATCAGAAGGAAGTAGGACTGCAACTACATAATGGAGGTAAAGAAGAGTTTTCTTGGAATATAGGAGATCCCCTGGGGCGTCTATTAGTACTACCATGCCCTGTGATTAAAATCAATGGAAAACTGCAACAACACAATCCAGGCAGGACCACTAATGGCTCTGAGACTTCAGGAATGAAGGTTTGGGTCACCCCACCAGGCAAAGAACCACGGCCAGCTGAAATGCTTGCTGAGGGGAAAGGGAACATGGAATGGGTAGTGGAAGAAGGTAGTGATAAATATGAACTTTGACCACGTGATCAGTTACAGAAACGAGGACTGTAATGCTGTTTTGTTTGTGTTATACTATTTAAGTTGTAAGATATCAAGTTTAAGAATGAATGTTGCCCAAGGATTTGCACGCTATTCTGGAGAGATTTAATGTGTTTCCAGTTATATGCAGGACAGTTGAGTATTGTCAGGTAAAAGAAAAAATGTGTGCTTATTTGTTTTCATTTGGAAATTAAGTATGGTCTAAGGTGATATATATATGTGCCAAGTTGACAAGGGGTGGACTGTCATGGTTAGGGACAGGTGTCAACTTGGCCAAGTTGTGGTACCTGTTCATCTGATTGGGCAAGCGCTGGCCTGTCTGTCGCAGTGAGGACATTTCCTAGGATTAGGTCATGATCACGTCAGGTGCATCCACAGCTGATTCCATTTGTAATCAGCCAAAGGGGCGTGTCTTCTGCAATTAGTGATGCTAAATCCAATCATGGGAAGCCTTTTAAGGAGGACTCAGAGGAGACAGTTTCCATTCCTGCTTTGGTTGGTGAGCCTGTCCTGTGGAGTTCATCCAGGCCATCCATTGGAGTCATCGGCTTCGCAGCCTGCCCTGTGGATTTTGGACTCTGCATTCTTACGGTCACGTGAGACACTTTCATAAATTTTGTATTTGCAAGTGTTCCCTGTTGATTCTGTTTCTCTAGAGAACCCTAACTAATACAGATGGTATGGGCATATTGGAACTAGCTTAATATGGGTGTTATCTTTTCAGTTTTTCTGTATATCTAAAACTGTTCTAAACAAATACGTATCCATAGTTCTTCCAGTGTTGATGAGTGCCATGGGTCAGAGGGACGGGGGACACAGGGAAAGGGAAGGGAGGGCCTTACTGAGAAGACGAGTTTGGAAAGACACCTGGATGGAGGTGAGGGAGTGTGCCCTGTGGATATCTGGGGGGAAGGGAGTTCAAGACAGTGGGAAGAGCAAGGCCCAAGGCCTGGTGTGGAGAGAACAACTAGTAGGCATGCTGGCTGTCGTGGAGGGAGCCCACTGAGAGAATGAAGAAGACAGATGAGAGGACACTGAGAGTATGCAGTCAGACAGATGAGAGGTGTGGCTGATGAGACATAGGTGCGGTGGGGAGGTACAGCCTTTAAGTCCTGGTAGGGATTTTGGTCTTGACCCTGGGACAGATGTGGGCAAAGCTGTAGGTCCTTCTCTATGGTGGAGGACACTTCACCATGGCGACCTTTCATAGGCATTTGAAAGTTACCTCTTGAGGGCATTAGGCTTAAGAGCAGGAATTTGCAAACTCTAACCCTGGGGCCAAGTCCTACCAACAGCCTATTTTTTACAAAACTGTAGAAAGGTGAGCCGCACCCCTTCTCCTTCAATCAAATTGTTATTTCATACATTTGTGATACAGTAATACACTTAAAATTCTTTTGTCATAGGCTGCATTTCATCTGGGTATCCTTTTAAGCTTTCTTAAATTGAAAAATAAAAATATTTTTAATTGTGGTAAAATATAATTACATAAAAATCATTTTAACTTTTATATTAACAATATTGTACACTGTACATTGACAATATTGTTTAACTTCCACCACTATTTCCAGACTGTTTCAATTATCCGAAACCAAGATTCATACTCCTTTAGCAGTAACTCCCCATTTCCCCCTTCCCTCACCTCTGGTGTCTGTTCTGCTTTTTATCTCTGAATTTTCTTATTCTAAACATTTCTTAGAAGAGAAATCATACCATATTTGTCCTTTTGTATCTGGCTTATTTCATTCAACATGATGTCTTCAAGGTTCGTCCTCGTAGCATGTAGCAGCACCACTTCTTTTTTTTTTCCCCTTTTTTTTTATTAATTAAAAAAAAATTAACACAACATTTAGAAATCATTCCGTTCTACATATGCAATCAGTAATTCTTAATATCATCACATAGATGTATGATCATCATTTCTTAGTACATTTGCATCGATTTAGAAAAAGAAATAGTAAGACAAGAGAAAAAGAAATTAAATGATAATATAGAGAAAAAATAAAAATTAAAAATACAAAAAATATATATAAAAAACAAACAACAACAAAAAAAACTATAGCTCAGATGCAGCTTCATTCAGTGTTTTAACATAATTACATTACAATTAGGTAGTATTGCAGCACCACTTCTTTTTACAATTTTTACCACATTTTGTTTATTCATTCTGTTGATGGACACTTGGGTTGCTTCCACCTTATGACTATTGTGAATAATGCTGCTTTAAATATTAGTGTAGAAGTATCTGTCCGAGTCTTTGTTTTCAGTTCTTTGAAGTATATGTCTAGAAGTGGGATTGCCAGGTAATATGGTAATTCTACATTGAACTTTCTGAGGAACTGCCCAACTGTTTTCCACAGCAGCTGTACCAATTTACATTTCCACCAACAATATATTATTGAGGGTTCCTATTTCTCCACTTTCACCAGCAGGTATTTTCAGTTTTTTAATAATAGCCATCCTAGTGGGTGTGAAGTGATAGTTTTAATTTTGCAGTTATCTAATGGCTAATGATTGTAGTTTTAATTTGCATTTATCTAATGGCTAATGATACTGAGCATGTTGAGCTTATTGGTCATTTGAATATTTTCTTTGTAGAAATGTCTTCAAATCTTTGGCCCATTTTAAAATTGAATTGTCTTTTTGATGTTGAATTGTAGGGGTTCTTTATGTATTCTGGATATTAAATTCACATCAAATATGTGGTTTCTAACTACTTTCTCCCATTCTCTAGGTTTTCTTTTCATTTCTTGATAATGTTCTTTGATGTTCAGAAGTTTTTAATTTTGATGAAGTCAAACTATCTATTTTTTTCTTTTGTTGTTTATTCTTATGGTGTAAAATCTAAAAATCTATTGCCTGTTACAAGATCCCGAAGATATCTTCCTATGTTTTCATGCAAATTTTATAGTATTAGCTCTTATATTTAGGTTGTTTATCCATTTTGAATTAATTTTTACTTATAGTGAGAAGTAGGGGTCCGCATTCATTCTTTTGCATGTGACTTTCCTGTTTTCCCAGTACCATTTGTTGAAGAGATTATTCTATCTCTAGTGAATGGACTTGTCACCCTTACTGAAAATCAGCTGGTCATAAATGTGTGGATTTACCTCTGGGCTGTTAGTTCTATTCCATTGGTCTGTGTTATGTCTGTCATTATTCCCATACCAGACTCTTGTAATTATTGAAGCTACATAGTATGTTTTGAAATCAGGAAATGGGAGCCCTCCAGTACTGTTTTTTTTTCTTTGTTTGCAAGATTGTTTTGGTTATTCAGGGCCCATTGTAATTCCATGTGAACTTGAGGATCAGCTTTTCCATTTCTGCAAAAATGGCTGCTGGAAGTACCCCTTACAGGAAGTGTTTAAAAAATTGAAAAAGTGATAAGACATCGAATAGAGACATGAACAAAGCTAATGTGGATAGAACTAAGTTATATCATAAGAACAGGTAAAGGATGATATCATCGATGCTTTAAAACTTCAACTTCTGCGTGAGACTAAAGGGAGAAATGTTTATTTGGTGCAAAATTTATATTTTGGGTAGTTCATTTCCTAATTTAACTTGTATGGTCAATGTAGTTAACACCATAAGTACATGGAATCTTGAATAGGGCATGAGGTTTTGTTGGTTTGTCCCGGTTAGTGTGATGCCCCAATACATACCAGAGTGATTTGGACAGTGAATAAAGATGTATTTGCAAAGTCCCTTTGGGGGGATTGGGGAGAAAGGGGGCAATATTCAACTTGCCCATTTGGAGAATTAATGATAATTCTAGAAAGCAGTGGGGACAACCAAATCAGTGGGTCAAGACCTCGATCTTGGGGGTTGCCCCTATGATACTTATTCCTGCAAAGGATAGGCTAAGCCTATTTAGAATTAAGCCTCCAGAGAACCTCTTTTGTTGCTCAGGTGTGGCATCTACTTCTAAGCTGACATGGTGGGTTAACTTGTTGCCCTCCTCCTCTGCTTGGGATATGACTCCTAGGGGTGTAAACTTCCCTGGCAACGTGGGACAGAAATCCTGGAATGAGATGGAACCCAGCATCAAGGGATTGAGAAAACCTTCTTGACAAAAGGGGGATGAGAGGCATGAGACAAAATAAAGTTTCAGTGGCTGAGAGATTTTAGAGTCGAGAGGTTATACTGGAGGTTATTCTTATGTGTTACTTAGATATCTTTTTAATTTATGGTGTATTGGAGTGGCGGGAGAGAAGTACCTGAAACTGTAGAGCTGTGTTCTAGTAGGCTTGTCTTTTGAAGATGATTGCATAATGATATAGCTTTTACAATGTGACTGTGTGATTGTGAACCTTGTGTCTCATTCTCCTTTTAGTATCTAGGGTATGGATAGATGAGTAAAAAAATATGGCTAAAAAGTAAACATATAATGGGGGAATGAAGGTTAAAATAAATTGGATAGATGGAAATACTAGTGGTCAATGAGAGGGAGGGGTGAGTGGTATGGTATGTGTGAGTTTTTTCTTTTTTTTCTGGAGTGCTGCAGTTGTTCAAAAAAAATGATCATGGTGATGAATGTACAACTGTGTAATGATATTGTGAGCCATTGATTGTATACCATGTATGGAATGTTTGTATGTTAATAATGTTTGCATGTTTGTAAGTTGTTCTGTCAGTACAAATATATTTTTTAAATGGCTGCTGGAGTTTTGATAGGGATTGAGTCAATTTATAGATTGCTTTAGAGGGAGTATTGCCATCTTTTTTTTTGGCATATGCAGGCTCTGGGATTCAAACCCGGGTCTCTGGCCTGGTGGGCGAGAAGTCTATCATGAACTAGCCTTGCACCGCCAGGATTATTGCCATCTTAATATTGTCTTCCAATCCAAGAACATGAGATCATGTCTTTCCAATTATTTAGGTGTTCTTTAATTTCTTTCAATGTTTTGTAGTTTTCAGTGCACATGTTTTTCACCTCCTTGATTAGATTTATCTCTAGGTATTTTATTCTTTTACATACTGTTGTAAGTGGGATTGTTTTCTTGATTTCCTTTCAGATTGTTCATTATTGGTGTATAGAAACCCAGTTGACCTCCCCATATGTTTTAGTTTCTGGGTAACTCAAGCAAATACCAAGCAATTGATTGGTTTAAACAATGGGAATTTATTAGCTCATGGTTATTATTTGGACTAAGAGAAAACTCAAATCAAGGAGTCATCAAGGTGATGCTTTCTTCCCAGAGATAGCTTCTGGGCTGGCTGCTGGCAATCGTTGGTCCTTGACTCATCTAACACATGACAATGCATATGGCAGCCTCTCCTGGCCTCTTCCTTCTCTTCAGAGTTCTGTTGATTTCAGCTTCTGATTGCCTTCTCCTTGGCTTTCTCTCCATCTGTTTGAATTTTCTTTTGCTTATAAAGAACTCCAGTAATAGAATTATTACCCATCCTGATTGAGGTGGGCTGCACCCTAACTGAAGTATCCCATCTAAAGGTCCTACTTATTATGGGTTTACACCCATAAGAATGGATTAAGTTTAAGAACATGTTTTCTGGGGTACGTCAGCACCACACTACCACACCACACCTGGATACACGTGTTTATTTTGTATCCTAAAGCTTTGCTGAATTCTCTATTAGTTCTAATAATTTTCTTGTGGATTCTTTGGTATTTTCTATATATAGGGTCATGGATTAAATTTAAGAACATGATTTTCTGGGGTACATACAGTTTCAAGCCACCACAATAACTTAATATTCCATGTACATATCCTAAGAAAAACAATATTTACTTTACACATAGTTGTCAAGTTCAAGAAATGATACATCGATATAAAGCTTACAGTCTGTAATCCCATATTTTCATATGTCCCAATTTCCTTTTGGTCCTTTTTCTTCTCCATTATTAGGATCCTATCCAGGATGTTGTATTGAATTTGTCATTGTCTGCTTAGTTACTCTTTTTTTTTTTTAATTGAGGAAACATATGTACAACATAAACTTTCCCATTTCAGTCACTCCCAAGCATACTATTCCGTTTGATTAATTACATCACAGCATTGTGCTGTGCTCGCCACCATTCATTACTAGAACATTGCCATCACCCTAAACAGAAATCCTTATCCATTTCCTCTCTCTCCTCCCTTGTACCTGTAATAACCTTTCTCTGTTCTATGAATTTCCATATTCTAGCTATTTCATGTAAGTGGAATCATATAATATCTGTACCTTGGTGTCTGACTTGTTTCACCCAACATGCCCATGCAGTGGCATGTATGAGAACTTCAGCTTCTTTTACTGCTGAGTAATATTCTGTTGTATGTATATATCACATTTCTTTTATCCATTCATCTGTTGAAGTTTTCTTAAGTAGGTTGCTTCTACTTCTGGCTACTGTGAATAATAATAAAACCAATATAAAAATTGGTGTTCAGATGTTTCTCTGAGTCCCTGCTATCAGTTCTTTTGGATATATACCCAGAAGTGGGATTGGAAGGTTGTATGGTAGTTTCATGTTTAATGTTTTGAAGAACTGCCCAGCTGTTTTCCATTGCTGCTGCACCACTTTGTATTTCCACCAACAAGGTATTAAGATTCCTATTTCTCCACATCCTTGCCAACACTTACTTTCCATTTTTGAAAAAGTAGCCATTGTAATGGGTATGAGATACTGTCTTGTGGTTTTGATTCATATTTCCCTCATGGTCAGTAATGTTCAGGATCCTTTCATGTTCTCCTTGGCCACTTGTATATCATTTTGAGAAATGTCTATTCAAGTCCTTTGTCCATATTTTAATTAAGTTGTTTGTTGTTTTTTTTTTTTTTAGTTGAATTGTCAACCCTTTTTAGAGAACTATGGGAGGAAACTGTGACATCTTTTCTGGTTTGAGTTGCTTTCTATTTTTGGAGCCTTGGTTGAAATTTCTCCAGAGGAGTGTTAAAATTCAAATTGTTTTCTCTGAAATTTGAAATTATGATAGAACTTCTAAGAGTTGATTCTTAGAAGTCTTTTTAATTTTAAAATTTATCCCCAAAGGGTTCTACCCGGAGAACTTAATAGATTGGCTGTCTAATAAGTTGAGGTAATTGAGATACAATAGTAAAAAGTTCAAAATAATCATATTGCTGTTACTGGAGCCTTTGGGTAGCATGTATATTTAGAAAACTCTCTAAATTTGAAGTTATGAGTGTTTGGTGGGCTTTCTGTCAGTACTTAAGGTTCTCTTGTATAAAGACATTAGAATGTAAATTATTTCTTACCAACTCAAAAACTTGAAACACATTAAAACCTATTGATATTAAAGAAGGAAAAACAATATGACAGCATTATTTACAATTGCCAAGAGATGGAAACAGCCCAAATGTCCATCAACAGACGAGTGGCTAGACAAGCTGTGGTATATACATACAATGGAATATTATGCAGCTGTAAGACAGAATAAGCTTATGAAATATTTAACAACACGGATGGACCTTATGGACATTATGCTCAATGACATTAGCCAGAAACAAAAGGACAAATACTCTGTGGTTTCCCTGATATGAACTGACGTTAGTGAATAAACTTGGAATATTTTGTTGGCAACAGAGACCATCAGAAAATAGAAATAGGGTAAGATATTGGGTAATTGGAGCTGAAGGGATACAGATTGTGCAACAGTACTGAATGTAAAAACTCAGAAATGGACAGCACAATACTACCTAACTGTAATACAATAATGTTAGTACACTGAATGAAGCTGAATGTGAGAATGATAGAGGGAGGAGGCCTGGGGCACAAATAAAATCAGAAGGAAAGATAGGCAATAAAGACTGAGATGGTATAATCTAGGAATCCCGTTAATGATAACGACTATGCAAATTTAAAAATGTTTTTGCATGAAGAAGAACAAAATTCGATACTGCAGGGTGTTGAAAATCGATGGTAATTCGTATTTTAAAACTTTAACTTATGTGTGAGACTAAAGCAAAAAAATGTTTATTTGGTACAAAATTTATATTTTGACTAGTGCATTTCCTAACATCACTTATGTGGACAGTTTAATTGAACACCATAAGTACATGGAATCTTGAGTGGGGCATGAGATCTTGTAGGTTTGTCCAGAATGATGTCCCGATAAATCTGAAGAGTGATTTAAACAGTGAATAAAAAAGTATTTGCAGAGCCCCCTTGGGGGAATGGCAAGAAAGGGGGAAGATTCAACTTCCCCATGTGGAGAATTCCTGATATCCTCACAAGCAGTGGGGACAACCAAAGCAAGAGACCGAGCCCTCAATCTTAGGCTTTGTTCATATGAAACTTATTCCTGCGAAGGTTAGGCTTTGCTACTTAAAATTACGCCTGAGAGTCACCCCCAAAGAACCTCTTCTGTTGCTCAGATACAGCTTCTCTCTCTCAGCCAACACAAGAAGCAAACTTACTGCCCTCCCCCTCTCCACGTGGAACATGACTCCCAGGAGTGTGGACCTTCCTGGCAATGTGGGACAGAAATCCTAGAATCAGCTGGGACCTAGCATTAAAGAATTGAGAAAACCTTCTCAACCAAAAGAGGGAAGAGCGAAATGAGACAAAATAAAGTGTCAATAGCTGAGAGATTCCAAACAGAGTTGGGAGGTTATTCTGGAGGTTATTCTTAGGCATTAAATAGGTATCACCTTGTTAGTTAAGGCATCACAGAGAGGCTGGAGGGAACTGCCTGAAACTGTAGAGCTGTGTTTCAGTATCCATGTTTCTTGAAGATGATTGTATAATGTTATAGCTTTCAACATTTGTGACTGTGTGATTGCGAGAACCTTGTGTCTGATGTTCCTTTATCTACCTTATCAATAGATGAGTAAAACATATGGATTAAAAATAAATAAATAATAGGGGGGAACAAATGTTTAAATTTAGTAGATTGAAATGCCTAGTAATCAATGAAGGGGGTGGTCAGGGGTATGGTATTATGAATTTTTTTTCTTTTTTCTTTTTATTTCTTTTTGTCAACTGATGCAAATGTTCTAAGAAATGATCATGATGATGAATTTGCAACTATGTGATGATATTGTGAATTACTGATTATATATGTGGAACTGAATGATCATATGTTAAGAATGTTCTTGTTTGTTGTTATATATATATTTTTTTAATTAAAAAAATATATGGACTTAACTATAATGTGCGAACTCTGAGAATTGAATCCTAGGGGGCAGGCTAGTCTCAGCTCATTCTGAGAATGCTGAGTCTCAGCTCATTCCAGGATTTGTGTCCCATGTTGCCAGGAAGGTCCACACTCCTGGGAGTCATGTCTCACGTAGACAGGGGGAGGGCAGTGAGTTTGTTTGTTGTGTTGGTTGGAGAGAGAGAGGCTACATCTGAGCAACAAAAGAGGTTCTCTTGGGGGTATAAGTCCATATTTTTGAGGTGATAATATTTGTCTTTTTATTTCTGGCCTATTTCACTAAACATGCTATCCTCAAGTTTCATTCATCTCCTTGCATGCTTCACATCATCTGTTTTAAAAAGTGTAGTGGTGATGGTAGTGGCTGGTATTACCCAGTTTATATAGTTTTTATAGAGCTTAAGTATAATGTATTATAATGTGTTATATCTGGGATAATATATTCAATTCCTAAAGTATATTTGCAATAAGTTCCATTTTCTATTACCTTGGTTATCCTAGTACTCACTACGTAACTAGGAGAAAAACAGGTTTTAGTGGGTGCCTCCAGTTAGAGGAAAGCCACAGAGAATATGGCAAGATATAGTGGCATTGCTAGGGCTCAGGGTGACCTTGCAATGTTCAGTAATGCACAGACCTTCATTTGGCCACTGGCACTGTACTGGGACTATAACTGAGGCGTGTGTTTGTGGACTACTGAGGCAATTCCTGCTCACGTGTAATTTTTGTGTGCAGCCCATTCTGGAATCCCCAGTCTCCAGGTTACTTAGGAAAATAACAGCAACACGTCACAGCTTCAACAGGGCTGTTTCTCAGGCTTCTGGGATCTTGGTGTGTGCCGCCTGCTCTTCTCAGCACATGGATGGCAAAGATGCTGCCTTTTGGCCTGTGGAATTGTTTGTCCAGCTGGCCTAGGTGCATAAAGAGTGCACAGGGCCTTCCCTCCTAAGGAGAAGTGGGAAGTTACTCATTGATGCCTGGACCAGACTGCTCATTTGATGTCTCTCAGGTTTGGAAGGTTGTCCTTAAATGAGTTTTATGTAGTCAGGCAGTCTGGAACTGGAGGGAAAATGGAAGAGCTGGTGAGGCAGCCTGTTTGTGTGTTGATAGGATTGGGATTAGTTTTTGCCACGTGGGGGTGTCTTGAGGCCTTTTCTCCTCTGCCCAACTTGCTCGGTTCCAAATATCCTGCAGTGTCTCTCCTTAGAGCCGGCCAGCTTTCTTGGCATCATTCAGGTTAGTTGCTAGGAAGCCGAATAAGGCAAATGCAACTTCCTTTTGACTTCCTCACATTGAACCATCTGCTTATTCCTTCTCATGGCCTCCAAACTTGGCTAGAATCATCAAGGAAGGGGTCGAGGGGAGCATCTGTGCTCCTTATTCTTTCTGGAAACGAAATGCTTTCTAATAACTTTAACCCTCTCAGGCCAAATTCTTAATAGGTCTTCTTTAGCTTCTTATTTTCAGCTAACAATTTGGAGCAAGCATTTTCTTCTTAGATTTTGCCCTTTTTTTTTTTTAGATGTAGATTGATTTCAATCATAAGACTCTTAAATGAGGATTGTGATGATGTCCCCGTATGCCAAAATGTATCAGGCATGTGAATATTTGTAACAGTGATCCTAATGGAGGATGTTTCACACTTGGGATTGACACACACAGATCATTTAAGAATTTTCTTTCATGCACTACGTTGTGGAATCAGTGTCAGGTGCATCAAATGTGGCAAATAATTCACAAAAATTTATAGTGATGTTAGTGGAGCATTTAGCAAATAGACGTTTTGAAGAAACAACAACCAGCCCTTGCCTTTTTTTTTTGCTTTTTGCTTACATGATTTTTTTAATTTATCTTTTATTGATATATATTATATATTCACATACCATGTAATCATCCAAAGTACAATCAGTGGTTCATAATATCATCATATAGCTGTGCATTTATCATCACAATTGACCTTTTTTCGCGTGAAAAATAACATATATACTAAAGCAATAAATTTCAAAGCACATCACAACAATTAGTTGTAGAACAGATTTCAGAGTTTGATATGGGTTACGATTCCACAATTTTTGGTTTTTACTTTTAGCTGCTCTAAGATACTGGAGAGTAAAAGAAATATCAATTTAATGATTCAGCACTCATGCTCATTTCATTTGTTAAACCCTACCTTCTCTTTATGACCCCACCGTCACCTTTGACCTTTGATCCCACTCTTTAGGGGTGTTTGGGCTACGTCTATTCTAACTTTTTCATGTTAAAAGGGGCTGTCAATAATATGGGGTAAGGAGATAGAACTAGCTGATGTTCTGTAGAGGCTGGACCCTCTAGGTTTCAGGACTTATCTGGTCCAGGGACCCGTCTGGAGATTTTAAGTTTCTGGAAAGTTATCCTAGTGCTGGAACCTTTGCAGAATCTTATATATTGCACTGGGTGTTCTTTAGGATTGGCTGGAATGGTTTTGGTTGTGATTTGGCAAGTTATAATAGATAGCAGTGTCTAACTGAAGCTTGCATAGTAGTAACCTCCAGAGCAGTCTCTCGACTATTTGAACTCTCTCAGTTACTGATACCTTGTTTATTCCACTTCTTTCCCCCCCTTTTAGTTAGGATGGCATTGTTGATCCCACGGTGCCAGGGCCAGGCTCATCCCTGGGAGTCATCTCCTATACTGCCAGGGAGACTTTCAACCCTGGATGTCAAACAGTTGCTTTTAATAACTACCAAACACCCCCAGCATTACACACATACTTTTAGGTTTAATTCAGTTCAGTAGCTCACATCAGATTCAATATATTAAAGCCTTTTTCTATTGGTGAGTGTCTAATGTTGTTTATTGTGACAGAGCTGTGCCTTCAGTTCTCAACTCTGCAGAAGCACTTGAACAAACTATACAAAAAAAATAGAAATAGGCATTACAAAATATAGTAGAGCTTCTGAAAAAAAACTTCAGAAAAGCTATTGTTCAAGTTTTAAAAATCCAATTTAACTGAAGATTTAATCACCTTTGAGTATACCAGAAGTGTGGAAATTAATGTATGGACTCTGGGAAATAATTCCTTCTTAAGTGTAATTTTATCTTTGTTGTTGTTATTTTTTTTTTTAATTTTTTAGCAGTGAGCCATACAAGCCTTTTCTGCCGACTTCTTATTCTCCCCAAGGGGGCTACTTAAAGGAGGGTGAAGACATGCTAAGGTAAAATTTTATTGTTGTGGCTCAATTTGCTAAAAGCTTTAGAGGTAATTCAGCTGTGTTCTTACTGTGCAGACTTATGTGTTTGTTAAAATTGATGTTATTAATATTTGCCTTTTGGGAAGTCCCTCAGGTCAACATAGTCTTATTAAACTATTCTGCCTTAACTTTTACCCCATCATAGTCATCAGGAAAATGGCAGCTAAATGTACCTGTGGACTAAAAGACCCAGGCCTTTTCTTTCAGGTCTTCTTCAGACATTTGTGGGTTCGTTACCCATTTTGTGGGCTGTCTGCAGCAAGCCTTTGACTTCCTTCTACATCTCCATACTATATTTGTGCTGATACCATCTAACCATGGGTATATGCTCAAAAAATGCACATTTTGTTTTTTTATTAGGAGACAAACCAATACTCCAGAGCTAAGTATAAATGTAAGTCACTGAAAAAAGTGCTTAGTTTAACCGAAATAATGGATAAGTGGCTGTAAGAGCATCTGATAATAAAAAGTGAAAATCCCTTTTCACAACTCTGCCTCTCTTCCCCCTGGCTTTGACAAATGGCTCCACATTTGGTGTATTGTTCTGGAACTTGGAGTTTTCACTTAACCATGTTTCTCGGAGAATTATTTGTCCTGATTGTTTGTAATGGCTGTGTACTGTTCCAAAGTATGTAAGTCACTTTCGAAGCCTCTTTTATTAGCTGACTTTTTTACTTTCAGTGGTGGAGATGTTCTGGCTAACCAGAGAGATAAGTGAACATGGCAGTTTGAGATGCTTGCCTTTAACCTCTCTCTGTAGTTTTGGTAAAAACGGTTTTCCTTGAACTGTATTTGAATTGATTTTTATATATATGAACCTTGACAGGGCCTCTCTCTTGTCTGCATTAAAGATGAGATTTGTGTCAGATTAGATTAATAATTCAAAATTGAAAAATGCTTTTCTCAGCTACAGAAGTACTTGGAAGTATAGAATTCAGGAGCGACTGCTAATGGAGGCTAGTTTCTCTCAGGTAACATTTCCTGAAAGTGAGCCCTAGAGTGTCCACACACATCTTCTGGAGGAGAGATTTCCTCAGCCCTGGTCTGAAAGAAACCTAAAGGCAGAGATGGCTAATGGTGGCTGATGTCTATTGAGAGCCTGCTCGGTGTCAGGGATTGTTCTAAAGGCTTCATCTGTATTAACTCACTTAATGCCCATAAAGACCCTAAGAGGTAGAGTCTATTAATATCCTCATTTTACAGGTGAGCAGACTAATGTATAGAGACATTACGTAACTCATTGAAAGTTACCAAGCTTGTAAGTGACAGACCTGGGATTCAAACCCAGGCAGTTGCAATTTCAACATTATTCTGTTTATCCCCCAATGACCAGGTACAAACTTCAGGGCACCTTCTGTTCTCTGTAATTACTTGGTGATGGGGGCTGGGGGAAGCTAGTTTTTCTACCCCTTCATTGGGAAGGGAAGTGCATAAAGTTTAGAGGGAAAACCAGCAAGGACAAAATGTAACGAGAGGAGGAGAAAGCAAGTAGCTTAAAGAATGACCTCTAGAATCAGGTGCCAGTGTTTGTCAGAGGCAGCAAAGATAGAGTCTGCTTGGGTGAGAGAGACATTCTTACATAGCTCAGGATTCTTAGGGCAGTAGGGGGAGGTATGGACTCAGGCAAAAGCTTTGCGAGTAGAAGTCTGGAGCTGCAGTTCTGCTGCCAGGAGGTTGGATGTGAACAAGAACCGGAATAAAAATTGTAAAGGGGAGTAGCAGAGGGATTGGCACTTATGGGCAGCTTGCTTAATAGTCATAGTTTGAGTCTGCTCCGTGGCCATTTTGCCACGCAGTGTAATGTCTCTTTTGAGAAAACAGCTCTTTGCTGCCTGCTTGGGTGGTTCTCTTCCTGGCAGGACATTCCTTGTAGACAGAAATATTGGTGTCTGGGTGGTGGGGACCCACAGTAAAAATGCCTGATTTAGAGTGCATAGTGCATCTAATTCCCCCTTCTGTTAAATCACAGCAAAGGGGACTACTTAGTTAGCTAATAGATTATCCAGCATCTGTGCACTATTTCACACACCTTTAGAAAGGAATATAGTTTACTCACAGGAGCTTTAGGGTGTTTAAGAGTAAAATGAGCAGAACTCATGGATTAATTTTTACCTATATCCAATTGAGACCTTCAGAGGTAACCATCCCTCCTTTAAGAAATGAACCCTTCTGATAAAATTATCTCTTATCCTTAAGAGTGAACATCTTAAAGTATATATATATATATATGTCTGTGTGTGTCTTGCCTGACGAGAATCAATAGCACCATATAGATTTTTTCATCTTGACAAACAAGAGACGATGAATCAGAAAGGGCAGAAAGTCTTAGGATCTCATAACACACTGTCGTGGATTGAATCGTGTCCCCCTTGAAGACATGTTCAAAGCCCTTACCCCTGATCTTGAGGACAGAAACTCATTTGTAAATAGGATCTTTGAAGATGTTACTAGTTTTGAGGCCAAACTGAGTCATGGTGGGCCTTAAATCCAATATGACTGGAGGCCTTATAAGCTGAGAGAATTTGACAGTGTCATAGGAGTGACAAATGGAGACAGATAGCCAAGTGATGGAGGCAAAGACTGAATTAGCGATTGCCGGCAAGCCACCACAAGAATGCTGCAAACTTTGGAGAAAGCATGATCCTCCCAACACCTTGATTTTGAACTTCTAGCCTCCAAAACTGTGACAATAAATTCCTATTGTTTAAGCCAACCAGTCTGTGATATTTGTTATAGCAGCTGCGGGAAACTAAGCCATACACTAAATGAGAACAGATGACTGAGTAATGTTTTACCTTGTAGGTATAGTCTTTATTAAAGTACCTATGTATTGTGTTAGGCAAGTTGGTATTTGTTTTTCAGCTTTTTGGGACACATTTAGAAGGGAAATGTTTACACATACTATTTTATTTTCATGCATTCAGCAGTACTGAAGAATTATGTGGGAATGTCATTGATTATTCAAAAGGAAATGACGATAACCGTGAACGGTACCAATATTCTCAGTTAGGTAAGAATCTTGTTGAGATCCTACTTACATTTTCCTAGTCTGTTCTTTGTAGAGGTGTTTTCACTTACACTTTTGTAAAGAACCCCTGAAAAATTTCAGTGATTGCTTTTGACTTTGCAAAAGCATGAATGAGTAAATATTTTTCAGATGATGCCGTCAGCAAGGACACTCGGAAAGAGGGGCTTTTCCAACACTTTTATCAAGAAATTGAGAAGGAGCGTGATCGTGAGAGGCCTTCAGATTGCGTCATTGTTTCTATTAACAAAGAACAGAGGTAGATTTATTTCATTTTAGCATGGTCAAATAAGATGGTGTGCAAATCGACTAATTGAGTATTCAACCTTGCATACAAAAATCTCTAAGAATTGAGACTCTGGAAATGCTCCTTTAAGAATTATAAAAAGAATGCTGCTGCCATTCAAAAATGAATTACAAAAATGACCATACTGCGGGTAGTGCCACCCTCTGAGGTGGTGGGGAGATTTCTAAAGATGACTTTCTTTTTTTGCTTTTTCTGTGTTGCTTGAGTTTTCCAGAATGAGCATTTACCAATTCCCTAATCGGAAAGAACAGAGCAACTTCTGGGGTGGGATGATGTGGGACTTGTGTGCCTGGCGCTTTCTAGGCTCTGGGACATATGTGTGAACAAAACAGGCACAACCCCTGCCTTTGTGGAGCTGGGCACTCTAGTGTAATGGGGCTTCAGTTTTTTGGGACGTGTTCTTTTCATTTCTTAACTATTTGTCAATTCCTCTTAGCCTTTGTCCAGACTGTTCCTTCAGTCTGGAGTGCCTCTATTCCACCTGCCTGACTTATTCTGGACACTTACGCCCAACTGCTGCCCTGGTTGGGAGGCCATGCTGCTGCTCCTGCCCTTGAGGCTGTGTGCAGCTGGTCTGCTGGGCTTGCAGAGAGCCCTGAGCTCATGCACCATTGGCTGCCATTTGTTATGCTGTGTTAGCATTGGTGGCTGTGTTCTGTCGCCTATTTTGATGTAGACAGAAACTTAATATGTGATGATAACTGTGTCTGTGCGTTATCTGCTTTCCTAGTGCTTGGCAAAGTGGCTGGCACATAGACAAACGGCTGGTTGGGGTATGCACACTTCCTCCAGGCTAGGAGCTTGACTGAAGGATGCTGAAGATCCATATGTGATAAGAACTAATATTTCCGGTTCAGGAGATGAGGATGGATAAAAATAAACTAAGCAGTTAAGGTAGCATTAGGTTTTCCCATTTTACTATGAAAATCTGCCATCTTAGGATGACTCGGAATCTTTATTGTTTTACTCCTTTATAGAAATCTAGTTTATTTGTAGAAAGCATCTTTTCTCTAAGAGTTTCCGAGAGCAGTGTTATAGCTCCATTTCATTTGGAGGATATTTGGGTTGGACCTTGGGAGACAGCATACTGGAAGAAATGAGATCAGCTGCAGCATGGGGAGGGTGGGAGAGGCCAATTCCTTTTACATTAGAAGATTATGGAATTTCCCTTTAATAATTGAAAGACAACCAGATATGCTCTGGATTAATTTGATTATGGAGTAATTTAAATAGAGATTTTGAACCCAGAGGCAGTAAAGAGTGGGCATGCATAGTAGCTTTTGTTTCCTTTGCATTCAGCAACTTTGCTACAAAACTCTATGTCAAACTAAGATCACTACATTAATTTTGATAAGATTAGCTTTCTCAAAACCTGTAGCAGACGTGGCATCCAACTGGCAGCCTGGTAACTGACTCAGCTGCCTTTAGCTTCTATAACTCTGATATTCTTGCCACTTTCCTGTTTCCAGGGCCTGTCTGGCTGGTATTGATTTGAGTGCAGTGTTTTGTGGTAGAGGGAGATGCTGGAGATTGTTGTCCTTTTCCCCCATCTCCATCTAGAGTGGCATTTAGAAACTACTCCTTAGATGTTCCCCAGCTTTTGCTGGGTGTTCTGCAGTTCTGGCATTTAGCCATTGACTAGGGTATTGGGTGACTGGACCCTCTAGATGCAGTTTAGGAACTCCTCTGGCATTGTGCAGCCTGCATCTGCCAGGAGATCTGGGAGCTAGGGCATGCAGTTTATTCGCTTATAACTTTGATGTCACAAAGATTTGTAGTGATAAAGTAGATGGCTAATTTATTCCTTTATTCTCTAACACAATAATTAATTTTCAAATTGTCATCCAATGGGAATTATTTTTATGATAATTTTGAATCATGTGCTGTCACTCTGCAAATATGGACTGTGTCTTGTTTTTCCTGTTTTCCACTTAAATTTATCTTCTGAAATCATCCATACTCTCTGAAATTGCCAGAAAAGACGATTTTCTATCAAGATATTCTACCAGGATATTAGTTCTCACAACATGCATTTAATATGTAACTGTTATATGTAAAACTCTGTGCTAGACACAGCAAGGAATATAAAAATAATTAAGTAACAATTCCTATTTGTAAGACATGCAATACACTGTTATTTATGTACAGGGTCCCTCTCCCTCAAGTGGAAGACAAGGCATGGTAGAGTTGTACTCTTTGTAAATATGTAGTGTACATATGAGGAAGAGTAGGTTACTGTTATTTGGAGTCCCAGGAGATACAGGGGGAGATTTGAGGGAATAATGTCATTTGAGCTGGGCCTTTGAGGTGAGTCTAGCTAGCAGAGAATGGCAGGAAAAGGCATGGCTGGAAAAAAAGTGTGGGGAGAGTTGCAGAGATTGATTGTCTAGGGACCACAAGAAATTAAATCTGGGAAGAGAATAGACTGTTTGAAGATCAGTAGGTTACAAAGCCAATTAAACTAGGTTGGCACCATGTCGTGGCAGGACTTTGGATGCTGGGATAGTTTAGGATGTTAAGCAGATACTTTGACATTTTTTAAAGTAGTACTTTTGACAAGATTACTCAGAGACTGAAGTATAGGATGGATTGGAGTGGGAAATCAAGGATAGAAGCTAGGGTAGGAGGTCTTTGTAGATTTTTAGGTAGGATGTTAAACAGGCCTGTGTGGGCAGAAATGGAAGCATGTACCCAAAGCAGAGGTCTAGGACAGATGCCCTGGGACTTGGGGATTGAGGTTGAGGAAATCAAAGATGAGGTTACTTTGGGGTTTTTGATCCAAGATGAGTTATGGGGTGGTTGACAGTGGCTGAGATGGTTAACACCAGAGGAGCAGCTCAGGGATATCTATTCACCCTTAGCGAGAGAGTGCCTCACTAATAAACTGGTTGTACATGAGCAGTCTTTCCTTTTTCTGAACATAATGTCCTCGTCTGTTCTTTAAAACAATCTTAAATTTTCTTTTATCGTCTTTGACTTGAAGTGATTTCATCAAATATTTGAATGTTTCCATTTTGGAAAGACATTTTGCTGCCCACATTCATGGTACTTGCGCCATGTGTCATACCAAACAAAAACAGGACTTTGACATCCTCTGTTTTCTTTATAAAATTATGTACATTGTCAACCATATGAAGACACTACATTTAAAAAAATGTAAGTTCCCTTCTTGCTGGAGTTATCTCTAGTTCTTTTAACTATCTGATTTCATCAGATGGATCACATACAGTTGAATGTTTTCCATGTGTTTAAGAGTGAAAACAAGTTGTAGTGCATGCATCATTAAAAAAAAACAACAGAATTTTATATCTCACTTAAATACAGTAAAAATACAGTATCCTACCCCTTCCTTAAACTTATTGTACATCAAAATCTGCATAAACAGCTACTTGTTTTTCTTTTGTTTAACTGGAAGTAACCTCCCTTTTTCTTGTGTGTGTGTGTGTTTTTTTAAGGGAATATGCGACAGTCATAGGTCATCGGTTGCAGGATCATGGCCTTGTGGTGGAAATGATTCACCTTGCTTCTGCATCGAGTCTCACCCGTGCACTCGAGGAAGTTAAACACGATGGCTCCCCATTTTGTATTCTTGTTGAACGGTCTAATGTAAAACTTTGCTCTTGCACCGCAATTTTACTTCATCAGTCTATCAGAAGTAAGTTTAGATTAATCCAGAGCTATCACTTTAAATAGATCCCAGTTTTAAAATGTAATACCTTTTCTTTGTACACCAGTACCATTTGAAGGTTCGTATTTGTCAGTAAGCAAACTGGATCTGGTTAAGGAAAAAAAATGGGCTCTCTTGTGTATTATAGACTATGAAACTTAATCCATCTTCATTGCTTCTTGCTTAAGAATCCAAAGTATCTCACCCAAAATATTATTATTGATTCAGTTTCTGTTATGTAGAACTTTTGACCCTCGCCAACAGCTCTTCTGCCCTTGCTAAGTTTAAAAGACTCTCTATCCATCATCTCCTGTGTTCTCTTAGACTACCTTTCTTACCAACTTTGCCTTTTCTAAAATGTCTTAGATGAGTCTTAGGCTTGTGAGAATACACAGAAGTGAATTCTCTTTTCTTCCCCAATATAAACAGACTTAGGCAGATACACACCTCTTAGACCATCCTCATCTTTATCCCTGTCAGGGCTGCTGCTGTGGTCTTGTTTTGGCTCCCCACCCCCACACCTCAACAACAAGCACTGGGAATGGTATTTTTCCCAGCTGCAGGAATTTAAATTGGTGTTCCCCTCCGCTTCAAAAGGGGCAGAGGCCATCTAGTGGAGGCCATCTTTATAGCTCATGTAGTCACGTCCAGATGAACATCAGTTTCCCAGGCCTCTCCTCCTTGCAGAAGTTTTTGCTACTATTCTGTTCATCCCTGTTTAGCCCATATATAGAGTGCCCACTCTGTTGTGTGCAAGGGGTCAGGCTAGCTCTGATTCCTTTCTCTGCTCAGGTAAGTGGCAGGCAGGCAGGCAGGCAGGCAGGCTTCTACAAACAAGCCCTGGAGAGTCCATCCCAAATCGTGTCTCCCTAGCAGTGCAGGCTTTTCATTGCCTGTATTGCTAAGTCAGGAGAACTTTTCCCTGGACAGAGATCTTGGGGACCAATAGTAGCTGGGCTTACATCATGCCTCTAGCTTCTACGAGAATATTGATAGAGCCTGGTGAGAAATGAATGTAGGATTAGTGCACTATAATCCAGCCACAAAACTGGGTCTGAGAAGAGAATCGTGAAGAACACTTGTTTCCCAACATTTCGTGGGTGCCAGGACATCTTCCACTATGATCGTTCCTCTTCCTTTGCCTCTCTACTGCCGCCCATACCCACCCGGCCAGCTCTGGCTTAAGACTGTTCTGCTCAGGAGTCTGAAATTGCAGTTTTCTAAGCATAGAAAATGTCTATTTTAAATAACTCAAACCAAGTTTATGTTACACATAAGTTCAGAAAATGTAAAAACATACTTTAAAAACTTACCCCCAAACTCCCAAAGAGGACAGAATGTTTAATATGAATAGGTTATGGGAAAGACTAATCACATCTAGTTACTTAGGTGTTTACATTCATGTAAGATCATTTAGGAAATGTCTTTAAAGTAAGTAGGTTGAACAATTTGTATAATACTAAAATACTTTTAAAAAATAAGACTTCTTTAAGAAAACGTGTAATCTACTCTTGTTTTACATGTTACAAGCTCAGAATATAGTTTCTTTTTCATGTCCAGGCTAATATTAATAGACACACATTTCACTTGTCATCATGAATTTAATTATTGCACTCAGATCATAAATACACTAATACTTTGGGTTTCTTCCTGTAAGCTGTTTTCTATGTAAGTAAAATTAATCTTAGCTGGACTGTCTCTTATAGGGCTTTAAATCAAACAGTTTGTTTCATACCTAGCGCATGTAGCCATTTTTCAGAAGTGTATGGAGCTTCTGAATTTAAGATATTCAAACAGTGAAGCTACAGAGCCCAGAAGCAAACATATATCCACATTTATTCCTTAGTATAATCTTAATACAGTTAAGATTTAGCCAAATACTGTAATCTCCATTGCTCTGCCAGAGCCCTCTTGGGTCCTACATTTGTTCAGAACCTGGTGACATGGCAAGTCAGGATAGAGGGCACCCGCAGAAGACTGAGCTTTTATTAGTCTTATCTCAGCAGATGACGCTAGACAAGACGAGAAGACATCTATACGTTGACTACAGTCACTAAGTTATTAAAGCCATTCTTCATGTCTAGAATTGGTTTTATATGTACTATTTAGAGCCTGGAGCTCTCCCTAATTTGGCCTTGAAAGGGATTTTTTAGCAAGGTTCAGATCCCCGAGGCCTGAGCAAAGCAAGCAGACCCTGCAGAGTGTGGGCTGCTCCTCAGGCCACAGTGACCAAGCCTGGAAGCCGAATGCCAGCGTGACTGTCTTTTATCAAAGCATCACATATACCTATTTTAAAAATATATATTTTAAAGCTTCACCTTCTGTGTGAGACCAAAGGAAGAGACATTTATTTTGTCCAAAACTTAAATTTTCTTTAGCACACAATCTAAATTAACCTGTCTGGCCAATTCATTTAACAACCTGAAGTCTAGAATAGAGAATGAGATCTTATAATTCTTTATAGCTTAATGTAATACTCTGATATGCTCCAGAGTATGTTGGGCAGATAATAAAAAAAGTATTGGCAAAAACTGTTGAGGGACTGGAGAAAAATATGGAATTATTAAACTTCCCCACCTGGGAAATTGCTGATACTCTTTAAAGCATTAGGGCCTCCCAAGTTAATAGGCCAAGCCCTCAATCTTGAGGCTTACTCTTATGAAACTTATTTCTGTAATGGGAAAACTAAGCCTACCTGTAATTATGTCTAAGAATCACTTCCAAAGCACCTCTTTTGTTGTTCAGATGTGGCCTGTCTCTAAGGTTAACTGCAGAAAAACTCGTTACCCTTCTCCATACATGGAATATGACTTCCAGGGGTGTAGGCCTCCTTGGCATCGTGGGACATGAATCCCAGAGCAGAGCCTGGCTCTGACATCATGTGATAGATAGTGCCTTTCTGACCAGAAGGGGGAAAAGAAATGTAATAAAGTGTCAATGACTAAGAGATTTCAAATAGAGTCGAGGCTATTCTGAGGGTTACTCTTATGCAAGCTTCAGCTAGATACTGCAGATTGCCACAGTATGCCAAGCCCCACCAACAGTATTCCTGTAAACCCTAAAGAATACCCAGGGCTCTGTCTGACACTATAAAAGTTTCATTCACTAAGTATGTTTTTCAGAAACTTCAAACCTCCAGATTGTTACTATGCCAGATAAGCCCTGAAACACAGAGGCACCAGTCTCTCCAAGAACATCAACTAGTTGCATCCCCTTGTCCCACAATATCGACACCCCTTTTCAAGATGTGGAAGTTAGAAAGGTAGTTTCCCAGATATCCCTGAAGTTTGGGAGAAGAATCAAATGAGAGGGAGGAGTTGTAACAGAGAAGATGAGATTTAACGAATGGTTATGGCTATTGGATCATTATTTGATATTTCTTCTTAGTACCTACTGTATTAAAACAGGTAGAAAGAAATGCCTGAAATTGTGGAACTGTAGCCCATATATATTTTGAAATTTGCTCTGTAACTACTTATAAAATTTATACTTTGAAATTTATCACTTTTCTGCATACATGTTATATTTCGCACACAAAAAAAAATACTAAAAAAATAAATAAAAGAACGCCAAAAAGGGTATTAATGAAAAACAACAGCCCTGACTTTTCCCTGTTTCTTAACCTGACTTCTGCTCCCCAAAGGCTGTCGTCTCCACTCCTGAACCTTTGTTCTGAGACTCATGCTCATCTCCATAGTGCACCCTGATTGCTGGAACAAAATAAAACACCTTAGCCTTTAAAGTTTTTTTGTTTGCTTGTTTACTCTTCAGGTAACCAGCAGTGGCTGAAGTGGCATCCTGTCCTTTTTTCAGGCTAGTTTTCTTCAGATGCGAGAATTCCCACTGGTGCACATCCCACCTATTTCTTCTTTCTCCCTCTCCGACTCTTTTTTTGGGGTGGGGGGGTCAGCTTAGCATGAAACTGTTCAATTGTGAAATGAGGGTTTATATGGAAACAGTAAACTAAGCTGCCACATGTTATAATTTTGAAACAGAACGTAATGTTTGATTTTGAAATCCGACAGGACACCTGCTGTTGAGTGTCCCAGTCCCTCAAATCAGTGCATCTGTGTTGAAAGCTGAGACAGTTGACACCACATGTAGTCAGATTAGCTCGGGGTTTTTTTTTCTGATTGTTTTTTCTCTTATCCTTCTGTAAATGGTGTTTTGGAAATATCAGAGCACCAGTTTGATAAAGCAGGCTCTTTTTTGTTCCTAGTCCATCGACATATGCCTCTGGAGGATGCACTTGTGCTGGTAGCTGAAGAATTTAGGAGGTTTTTCACTAAACGGGAGCAGCAGGAACGTGCTGAAATCTCTCAGAGGGCTAGCGATCTGGTGGATGACTTCCTGGCACGGGAACATCTTCCCAGCTACTCCGTGCCTTTGGGTATTCGGCATCTCTTCTTCCTATTGAATGAGGGAAAGTATTTGTACAGGGCTGAGTTGAACCTGATCATTGACTACCTGAAGACCAGGAAAGAACAATTGAAAGGTACTGGACACCACCCCCTTTCCCTCTGCACATTAAACCCCAACACATCCTCTTCCTGTAAATCCACGAATGAAAGAATCCTAGTTTCATTTAGTTGGGAGACTATGTCTTTGTAACATTTGTGTACTACAAAGGTATCTGATTTGAACATGTTCTTCTGGACAAGAATTTATTATTTTAGTATTTAACCTTTATAGACTGAAATCCTTCTTCTGAAACCAAATTTTCTTTTGAACCAGATTTTAAATATATAAATAGAATGACCTCTATTTATAAGATGGACACGGAGAAAGTAGTTCCAGTTTTCTATCAGTTGATTTTCCTGATTCTAAGTTTCAGTTTTACTAAGGCATGTATAGGATTCCTTTTAAGTAAATGTGAAGAAGCAGTTCCTAATTGTGAAGATTTTTAAAGTCAGACTCCTTTAAGTAGTGACTTTTAAGTTTGCTTGTATTGAGGTTAAGTGCAAAAAATAACTACTTGTCCCTTGTAGGAAAAAGTAGCTGATGTCACAGGACTGTGTTCAAGCATTGAAGGAGATTGTTTATCTTCTAAAATGTAGAATGTATGTTTTATTTTTAAACAGTTTTATTGCTCTCACTTTCTGGGTTGGTAGAGGACCCATGAACTTAATGTATGTAGAAACCTCTAAGTCAGTAAAAGTGAAGGTCTTCCTTGAATTGCCTGAGGTGTTTGGGAGGCTTCTGATGACAATTTGTTTTCTTCATTTTCCAGGCTTTGAGATGCCAGCCCCTTTAGCTAGCAGTGAGCATTCCTCAAACCAAGGCAGGCGTCCCCCCATCCTGGCCACGCCGCCTCCACTTCTTCCAACCCCTGGCAAGAAATCCTTCCCAGGCCCTGCTCTCCCAGCTATTAACAAGCCCTCCTTGTTAGGTGATAGACCAGGAGGGGGTCTCCTTCCTCTACCAGGTCAGTACTTTTATTATCAGCTCCTCTGCTTTATGAGAGTTCCCGTGAGAAAAGCAGAACTGTTTAGAGCAATTGCAGTGTTTGGGTTTGTATTTTTAATGTTTAGATGGGTACCCAAAGCCACCCAAGACAACTGAGGCCTGAGAGGAATATCTGTCCCTAGATGGTGGGTTTTGTTCCTCTTGAATGTGGCTGAGTTGCGTAAGTTTTAATCCAGAAAGGACCTCAGAGGAACTCATCTTGCATCTTTTGGCCATAGTTGGAACACCTTAAACTGAGCTCTTCTAATAAATACTGTGAATTCACTGATGTTTTTGAGGTTTCTCTTTTGAGTGGTTGGTGCTAAATGGTATCTGACATCTGCCTAAAATGAAGTTGTATTACTGTGGACTTTTTCCATTATAGGCAACAGAAATACAACCCAGGTCACCTTAAAACAAAAGAAAGACTTGATTGGCTCACATAACTGGGAATTCCAAGTACTGACTAGCTTCAGGCCTAATTGGATTCTGTTGCTTAAATGGGTTCATCAGACATCTTTGGCATTCCTGCTTTTCTCTCCCCAAGTGCTCCAGTCCGGTTAAACTTGAGCTTAAAGAGCACAGCTTTCCCAAAAGTTCTAGCAGAAGGCACTGCACTGATGGTGATGCTTATCATGAGTTTGATGCCCATCCTTGAACCATTACAGGGGCAGAGGAGGATGAGTAGAGGCTGGCTGCAGGGTGGAGCACAAAGGTCAGGGAACCTCTGAAACCACCCAGTCAGTCTGAAAGACAAGAGAGAGAGGGGCAATTTCCCTAAAGGAAGAAGAGCTTTTGTTAACAGTAGGAAGGCTGGGTAAGCACTAATAACATGCAACAGATGCTCAGTCTGGATTTTTATTGCTTGTATTCAACTTAATTTTTTTTTTTTATGGAAATGATATTGTATATAAATAAAAATATAAATATATTAAGGAGCAAATGAGTAAGACATAAAGAAAAATAAAACTTGCCTAGGTTCTGTCACCTAGAGACCATAGTGTTTTTTTAATTTGAGATGTTGTGGGTTACAGAACAATCACCCATAAAATACAGGGTTCCCATGTACCACCCCCTTATTAACATGCTTGCATTAGTGTCAACATTCATTACAGTTTATGGAAGCACATTTTTGTATTGGTACCTACAGTCCAAGGTTTACCTTAGGATTCCCTACTTGTGTGGTCACATGGGCTTTTGTATTATCAAACCAAAACTACATACAAACATGAACATTCTTAACATACAAACATTTCGTGTATGGTGTACAATCAGTGGCTCACAATATCATCACATAGTTGTGTATTCATCACCACAATCAATTTTTTAAAACATCTGCATCACTCCAGAAAAAGAATAAAGAAAAAACCCACACATTCCATACCCCTTACCCCTCCCTCTCATTGACCACTAGTATTTCCATCTACTCAATAGATTTTAACCTTTGTTCACTCTATTTTTTTTCTATACCCCTTACCAGTCCCTTTCATTGTTCACTAGTATTTCAGTCTACTCAATTTATTTTAACCTTTGTTCCCCCATGATTTATTTATTTTTAATCCATATTTTGTACTCATCTGTCAATATCATAGATGCTGTGTTATCTTTAGCACCATCATTATCAAAACTTCCATAGTCTCAAATAGAAACTCTATATAATTTAAGCCTCAACTCCCAGTTCCCTTCCCCGATCCCATCTCCTAGTAACCTGCGTTCTCAATTCTGAATCTATGAGTTTGCTTATTCTAATTTTTTCGTATCGGTAAGATCATAAAATATTTGTCTTTTTGTGTCTGGCTTGTTTCACTCAACATGGTGTTTTCAGGGTTCATTCATGTTGTTGCATGTATTGGAGCTTCATTCCTTTTTACAACTGAACAATATTACATTGTATATATATATATGTACCACATTTTGTTTATCTTAGTATTGGTTGATGGACACTGGTTTGCTTTCATCTATTGGCAATTGAGAATAATGCCTCTCTGAATATCAGTGTGCGCATAGCCTGTTCCGGTCCCTACTTTAAGTTATTTGGGGTGTACACCTAGCAGGAGTCTGTCAGTTGTCCTCCTCAGCTCTGAGGAAATGTACCATCTTTGAGTCTCCTGCCGCTTTTGTCCAAAATGGGTTGGAACAACAGCCACTCTGAGAGCCAGGACCCCAGTGATCTGCAGTAGCCAGTTCAAAGCAGTCAGCAATTGGACCATCCACCCCTGGATCTTGGGAAGCTAGTTCTTTATGACCCACCCTGGCACCCAGTGCACTGCCCCAGGGACAGAGGTTTGAGCTCCTTGATGCTGCCAGCTGCCAGACTAGGGGATAGGTGATGATAGCAGCTGCATGGAGAGTGCAGTTCACTGTTATTTACCACAGTTTATCAGCCTCTTCCCTCCTGCTCTTCCCTGGATCCTGTACAGTGTTCTGCTCTATTCTGGAGTTTAGAAGTCATTGATGTAGACAATTCCTGCCTGTTCTGGTGGAGGGACTGCTCTGCCATCTTTCCACAATTAAGACCACTATATATTAATTGATTAGAACATAAATATGTTTTATCAACGAGCCTGAGGTATTTTAAAAGTTATTAGAAACCTCAGAAGTCATCAGTAAGACTTAAATCATGCATTCAGTCGTGTATGCTTTGCATGCCCTCTATGTGTGAGGCACTACTGGGCACTGAAGATACAGTGATAAACAGAGTAGATGTGATCCTGGATGTTTCTGAGGGAC
Source organism: Tamandua tetradactyla (assembly GCF_023851605.1). Lineage (NCBI taxonomy): Eukaryota > Metazoa > Chordata > Mammalia > Pilosa > Myrmecophagidae > Tamandua > Tamandua tetradactyla. The sequence continues at coordinate 43,776,808 of NC_135342.1, read as the reverse complement.
ACAAACAGCAAATGGTAAGCAAACAAAATATAAACTGGCATGTGTCATTGAGGAAAGGAATACAGTTGAAGAGATGGAAGCCAAGAGACAAATGTAAAGTAGGAGCAATTGGTAACAACCTTTCCAAAGAAGTAGTAAGTCCAAATCTGAAAGATGAGGAGCCAGGTAGAGACATAGCATATCTGAAAATGACTCTAGTCAGTCTCACTCTTGGTTGACGGGTTGGCTGGTATCTTAGTTTCCTGGGGCTGCCTTAACAAACCCACAAACTGGGTGGCTTAAAACAATAAAAATTTATTGCCTCACAGTTCTGGAGATCCAAAGTTTGAAATCAAGGTGTTGGCAGGGCTGTGCTTCCACTGAAGTCTGTAGGGTTATAGTGGTGTTCTCTGGCTGTGACATAACCCACTCTCTGCCTCCATCACATCTTCCCTCTCTGTCTGTCTGTGTCCACATATCATCTTGGCAGGATACCTGTCATATTGGATTCGGGCCCACCTTAGTTCAATTTGGCTTCATCTTAACTAATCACATTTTCAAAGATACAATTCCCAAATAGGGTGACATTTATGGGACTGGGGGTAGGGCTGAACATATTTTTGGGGGGACATGATTCAGTCTGTAATAGCTGGGGGAAGAATTTTAGGTTGAAAACAGATTTTCTTTATTATTTGAAGACACTGCTTCATTGTTTTTTTTTATTACCAAGGCAGGTTTTGAGACACTATTCTGACTCTTGGTCCTTTGTAAGATAAATGGTTGTTTCGTGGAAATTTTTAAGATCTTATCTTGACCACCTACAGTGTTCTGAAATGGCGCAATACTGTGCCTTACCAAGGGTTGCTCCTTACTCTGGATACTTGCTTGGAAGGCCCTTTCAATGGAGACAGTTCTGGAGAATTTTTTTGTATTTATTTGAAAATTGCCTGACTATTCTTGGACCTCCTAGGTGTTCTAATTATCTTTTTGCTCTTGCTTTCCTTCTCTTTTTTTTTTGTTGTTGTTGTTCTGCATTAGAAATTTGACTTTCTTTTATTAGTCTATTTTTATTTCTATCGATTAATTAATTTAAAATGTTTTATTTTTTTCTCTGCTCATGTTTTTTTTTTTTTTTTAGCATTTTGTGCTTGTTTCATTGGGTGAGATATCTTCTGTCTCTCTGATACCATCACTTACAGTTTTATTGAAGGTTTCTTCACTTTCCTGCATTTTCTCTATTTACTCTGAGTTCCATTTTTCTATTTGTGTGGTTTTTTATTAAAGACTTTTCCTGATGATTGAAAATTCTTAGATAATTCTCATTTAAGAGTGAGGCATTAGAATAATCACTGGAATTTGTGTACTTGGGCATGGTTTATGGCTTAATGATCTTCACAGTGAGATGATAGGGTGTGTTCTAGTTTGCGAGCTGCCAGAATGCAATATACCAGAAATGGAATGGCTGTGTGTGTATGTGTGTGTGTGCGCGCGCGCGTGCACGTGCACGTGTGCTATATAACAGGGTCACATTTAATTCTTTGTCCGTTTGAGTTTCCCATTATTGCAGCACCATTTGTTGAATTTTGTTTTGGTTTTGTTGGTTTCTTTTGTTTATTTGTTTGCAAAGTGCATGGGCCGGGAATCGAACCTGGTTCTCCCGCATGGCAGGTGAGAATTCTACCACTTACGTGCCTTTGCACCCTCTCAGAATGGCTTTTAAAGAGGGGGAATTTATTAAATTGCAACTTTACAATTTTAAGCATGTGAAAATATCCAAATTAAGGCACCAACAAGAGGTTATTTTCACTCAAGAAAGGTCGATGAAGTTTAGGGTTTCTCTCTCAATTGGAAAGGCACATGGTGAACATGGTGATGTCTGCTAGCTTTCTCTCCAGGCTTCTTGCTTCATGAAGCTCTCCCAGGGACATTTTCCTTCTTTATCTCCAAAGGTTTCTGGCTGCTTGGCCTCTTGTGGTTCTCATAGCTCTCTGGTTCTTGTGGCTGTGTGGAATGGGTGGAGTCACATCTCCCTCTAATGAAAGGGTAATACCCACAGTTGGGTAAGTCACATCTAATCAAGTTTCCCACCTACAGTGGTGAATAAGGATGAAAAGAAATGGCTGCCTCCCCAAGATAGATTAGGATTAAAACACGGCTTTTCTAGGGTACAAGGGTATATAATTCTATCAAACCAGCACAAGGTGGTAAGTCATTTTTTCTTTAAGGGAGCCCCAAAATGTCAGCATCTGTTTGACTTTTCTGTGGGGCTTAGTTTCTTCCAAAAAGGATCCCCTGCTTTCCTTCCTGGGAGTGGGAGAGACAGTGGCTGTAAGCCTGGCTGTTGGCTCTGTGAGGTGGGTGTCTTTGGGGTCCCCCCTTCAGAGTACAGACTTTAATATAATCTTTCTGGTTTTCAGCTCTGTGCTTCTCGCTTGTTCAGCTGTATGCCTGGTGTTCTTGAACCCAGAGTCTTTCTGGGTTAGTTTCTCCTTTAGAATGTAGCCCTCCCATTCTCTATAGGTAAGGATGGGGAGGAGAAGGCATCTGACTGCATGGGGTGGGGTGGCAGAGGTTAACAGCTTGGGGTACAGACTTAGAGTAAGGCCCATGGTTTCAGCCTCATGTCTTACCTCTGTGATACCTAGTGTCTCTCCTGGCTCATGAGGGTATAGAGCTTTAACCCCCTGTGGAGCAGGTGTAGGTACCTGCTGTTTCGTGTCTTCCGTACACTCATCTCTCCTGTTGTCTTGTGCATTGTGGGTAGGATTGGGAAAGGAACCAGGTGAAAGTATGTGTTCGGTCTACCATGTTAAGTTGTTAATGAAGTCTTGGTGGAAAGTTGTCCTTAAATAGAATTTGGATCTGCGGATACATCTGTGTATTGAGTCAAATATTGCTTTGACCTTTTATGTGAGTGAGATTATTTTGACCAGAAATCTTTCCTATAAGCCTAGCATTTCTACCTGGACTATTACTGTGGATCAAAATAGAAGGAGTTTTCTTTTACTCTGAGAGCTGTGCTTGTGCCTGTCTCCCTTTATCAGGGTCAGTGCTCTGTATAGCCTGGTTGAGGGGGTGGGATAAAGCTTCTGTGCCTCCTCTTTTTTTGACCTGTTGACTATTGAGCATGAGGGTAGATCTGCATCTTCCTTTTACCATCAGAACCTGTGTTTTTTTGCTCCCTAGTCTTTCCCTCTGCTGTGCACCCCGTTTCTAGGCAGCCCCATGCTTCTGGGCCCTGAAGAGAAACAGATTGTGCTGTTGGCATAACCTCCCCTAGTATGTTCCAGAGACTCCTCGGACAGGGTGTCTCTTACCTCCTGCAGACCCATCTTTACCACCTGATGTTTTCCTTGGAGAAGTGAGTCATTAAAGAGGAGAAGGGCTCAGGAAGAAGTTTTTGCCTCTGGTCTGCTTCCCATCCTTGCCATTGGTTTGAAAACAAAACTCTTTCAGACCTTCCAAAACGACTAAGTGCTTACCTCAGTGCTTACCTTGATGAGAACTGTGAGAAAATGTTCTTTGTGTTCAGTAGGAAATGGGTTGTGTCGAGCCTACTTTCTGTCCAGGAGAGAAGTAGCAGGGATGCTGGGTGTAGTGCACTTATACCTCGGTGGGCAGTGTACAGGCAAATGTTCTAGATGAATGGATGGATGGATGTTATATATTTTAGGCTTTGTGGCCCAAGATGCTAAATGCTAATGTAAGTATTTATATAACTATTTAAAATATAACCATTTTAAAAACATAAAAGTCATTCTTAGCTTGGAGACCATACAAAAACTGCCATCAGGCCGGATTTGGCCCACAGCCTTTCTGACCCCTGAACTAGGACATTAAGGAGCTATTTGGGCCCAAAGAGGACTTGGAACATCTTTTAGGAGCTGAAGTAGAGCCTGGTAGGAGTGGCAGTTTACACCGTGCTTAGCCCTTTGGGGTAAACAACTGAAACCTGGTTCATTGTTTTCCTGTTTATGTTTTATATTTTGTTCTCTGCAGGGCTCAACAACCCCGAAGTTCTGCTTCCCCCTCCCGTGCTTCAACTAGTCCCCTCCAAAAGGCCTGCTCCTTTGGTATTCTCCTCTCTCAAGGCTGCCAAGCGTCCACTGCTTGGGAAGAAACCAGGCCTGTTGCCCCTGCCACAAGGTGAGGTGCTCTCTGAGTTTTGGGTGATACTTTAGGCTAGTGCTCATTGTTCAGTGGAACTTTCTGCAATGTTGGGAATGTTCTACATCTGACTTCTGAGCGTTTGAAATGCGACTAATACAACAGAGGAACAATTTTAAATTTTATTTCATTTTAATTCATTTAAATTGGCATCGTCATATGTGGCTAGTGGCTGCCATAATGTGCAGCGCAGGTCTCAGCCTTTGGAGGTATCAAGAAGCTGTAGCAATAGATAGGAAAGTGTATTTTGTTTTTACTATGTATGAATCTATTATATCTTAATATTTTCCCTCCTCTTCTTTAAAACTGTATATAGTGTTAAAAAAAAAAAGGGTGGGGGAAGTATTTAATCTCTACCATAAATGGATGTCATTGTCAATGGGTATAGAATAGAAGGTAGCCATAAAGAAACAAAAAAGAATACCAAAAGTGTTATGAAATTCTTGCTTGATACTGCAGCCTGCCTCAGTCTCTTAGCTTACTTAACACTCGCTCTCCCCCAGTGACTGAGGGTCACAGACATGCTGGTGGTATATGAACACTATTAGAGATCTCCCCTTGATTTATTCAGAATTGCAAGAGGAGTATCTTCTGATGGTGTCATTGTCACTTGATCATGTGCCTGTGCATCCCTGATACTGTCCTGAGGTGTGGATGCCACATTTCCTGTTGGCTCAGGAAAGCACACTGCTTCCCTGCCTGGGAGGAGGACAGGGATCTGATCTACCATATTTAAGGTACTTACTGATGACACGCAGCCCTGGGGTGCAGCTTGCACAGGCACTGAGGCTTCCTCCCATCTTCCATCCCAGTGCAGACCTGGCCAGCTCCCATCTTGGCTACTGTCTTCTCCCCAAGCTGCCCCAAACCCCCAAGGTGCGAGGCTGCCTGGTCTTCCAAGGTGGTGCCTAAGGGCTGCAACTGCACTTTGGCTTGAGGTAAAAGGAGGCCAAGCAGGTCTTTTGCTGGCTTCATTTAGAGACATTCAAGCCTACTAAACTTAGATAAAGAAATTGCCCTGAGTTTTACTTGAGTTCACTTTAGTTCTGTTTTCTAAAATCTGGGTCCAAAGCTCTAGTTATTAGGAAAATGGGCCTTTCTCCCTCTTTGTTCTTCATGCGAGCAACCTTTATTGTGAAATTTAATGCCATTTTAAAGCTGCAGCCCTCTATTTTTAATCAAACATGTTTCCATGAGATATATATTGCTGTGGTTTTGTTGAAAGGATTTACATTTACAAAATGGTGGCAAGACATGAACAAACAGTCCAGTGACTCCTGCTCTTCTAGGGACATAGATAATTTAATCCTAGAAATCTTCATCTGACTGTAATGATATCACCATGTTTTGGGGGGAATTTGCAGAACTTTCTGCACCCCTAAGGTGAGTGATGGGCCTTCATGGTTTCTTAGGGCCCCCTTACTCTCAAATTTTAATTGGGGAAACATCTTCAAAACTCAAAAATGAAAGAAAAAAGAAAGCATACACTTACAAGGCACACCAACAGTAGTTAGCATGTGTGGAATTCTTATTCTGTGCTGGGTGCTGTGCTGATGGCTTTGAGGTGATTTCATTTTGTTCTCATCACAACCCCTGGGATCCACGTTGTACTTTATGCCTAAGGAGGAGTCGCCTAAGGCCCAAAGGGTGATTGGCCTGCCCAAGGTCACTGAGCAGAACCTGGTGGAGCCGAGCTCCCGCTCACCACACACTGCCAGCTGCAGACATATACTATCCAAACGATGTTGCTTCAAAAAAGCCTTAGATTTTGGCTTGTGGATTTCAACCACATCCTTCTATCCGTAGCATCCCTTCGACAGGCTCTACATGTTATCCGATTGCTTACCTCTTACAGTTCATCACAGTAGGGCTATAGAAATTCAGAGTGAAGGAGTGACCATGGTTAGTGCGGCCTGGGGGAGGCCTAATGCAAGAGTTGGCTTTGGAGGAAGTTGTCTCTTTGGGTGCCTGGACAGGAGAGGCACCATGATCTCCTGCTGTGAGAGAGGCCTGCGGGCAGAAGGAGGTTCACTCCGTGAAGGCGGGGTGTCCTATCTACCGCCTCTATAAAATGATTAAGATCATCAACCTGAAATGCTTTTTGGCTCTCCCAAGAATTGCACAGATGTCTGCTGGTGCCACGACTTGGTTAATCTGGTTCTGTCTGCAGGGGCTGCTGTATTTGGGGTACTTTGTTCAACCTGGATAGTCTGCAGGGCCAGGAAGGGTCATGAACTCATGCTGCTGTGTTCCTCCTCTTCACAGTTTTCGTGCAGTTGGTGCCGCACAAGTAGGTGGTGAAACCCGTGCCTTTGCTGAACTAAGGCAGCTCCACCGCTCCAGGGGATCACCATGGCTGCCGCCCAGGTGGCTGCTTCACCCTCCTCTGGGACCAAGGCCCCATCCAGCCTGCAGCACTGATGTCCAGACAGCAGGCACAGGTGTTATGTCCCTTTCATCTAATACATTTCCCCATGGAAACTTTTTCTTATTTGGAACCTTTTTGTGCCAAACTAGATATCCATGGAAGGTCATTGTAGACATTGGACCCTTAAGTTGCTCAATTATATGTATACTGAAATACAATAAAAACTTCTAACTTTGAAATACTGGTTGCCCTCTTTTTAAAATCTTTGTATTTTGAAATAAATTTAGATTTGTAGAAAATTTGCAAATACAAAAATTCCTTCACCCACTTACCCCTGATGTCAACACCTTCTATAACCGTGCCCTCATCTACATTTGGTGTGTTTAGTCTTAGCTTTCTGATAGGTATGAAACATTTGCCACTATTTTAATTTGCACTTCTCTGATGACTAATAATAAGCACCTTTTACTTTTTCCTTATTTGTCATTTTAGGGAACGAATTAGGGAAGACTAACAAAGACTTCTTTGTCATAAGGAAATACATTTGTTCATCTTTTAGTTTGGGGATTATGAAGAGCTACTAATATACTGTAGAATTTTTAAAATGAGGATGGAAAGGTTAGGATGGCTGCCCTTTCAAACTTTAAACAAAAACCCTTTTTTTTTTTTCCTTTGGCTCAGGTATCTCCCTTAGATTACGTTAACAGAGAGGTCTTTTCCTTCACAGTTTGAACACGTACATCTGCCCTGGGAGCTCTTCAACTTATTCTGTTGACATTTCATTTAGTGCTCTGCAGTCCTGCGAAACGAGTGATGTAGGGCAAGAGAGGAAGCCCTGGGCAGTTTGTGAGAGCAGGAGGTCGGGAAGCTCATCCCTGGGAGTCCTGGCGTCTGTCCTGTGGGCTGGCCCCATGGGCTGGGGTGTGCTGGGCATGAGTCCCCCTCCTGAAGCCCTTGAGCCCTCACTGCCCATAAACATACATGAGCTCTCTAGGGACAGTTAGTATTGTTTATTTTAATAGGTGATACAAAATTCAAAGAAAAAGGTAAATGGTAGAGTAATTCCTACTTCTGTTTCTTAGCTGAACAGTGTGTCTCCTTCCATAGATATTTATCCACACGCAAGTTACATGAACTCATATAAATGGTAACATAATGTAAACACTTTCTACCTCTTTTATAAAATGTATTTTTCCAATATGGATAAAAATAAACAAATAATAGGGGGAACAAAGGTTAAAATAAATTGGGTAGATGGAAATACTAGTCAGTGAGAGGGTGGGGTGAGGGGTATGGTATGTATGAGTTTTCTTTTTTCTTTTTCTGGAGTGATACAAATGTTCAAAAAATGATCATGGTGATGACTACACAATTATGTGTTGATATTGTGAGCCATTGATTTTACACTATGTGTGGAATGTTTGTTTTTTTATCAAAAACATTTTTTTTAAAGATAAAAATTATGTATTTTTTCCCATTATATCCTTAAAATAATCATAAATCAGGTATATTACTGCCTCTTTTTTTAATGATTGTGAACTATTCCACCATATAGATGTGTCTTGATTTACTTCATCAGTTCTTTATTGATGGACATTTAGGTTGTTGCTAATCTTTTACTGATTAAGCAAAGGGAATTTATTTTGATGTAAGTTGGTTTTGCTTTCAGGTGCAGAACAACAGATTAGAGCCAATTTCCGTCATTCTTAATTGTTACTCAATGAGAAATAACAAAATTGGGTTTCTGTTATTTAGATGATACTATAAAGAAAAGTTATGGTATGAATTTTACAAATGGACATGTTTTATCTCGGTTAAAGACTCCGGCTTTCCTTCAGGCCATAAATTAGTAGAATAGTTATATTTGGAAAGTAGGTCCATTGAGGTATGCTTTCTAGCTTCTTATTAGAAAATTTGGGGTATTATAATAGACGACTGATTTATCCCATTTGGATTTGGGGTAAAAAAGAGCTCACTAGATTGAAACATCTAATTCTGTTTCTGTATCATCCACTAAATTTATTTTCTTTTTCCATTTTAGCCTATGAAATAGACTTTGATTTTTGTTTCTATTACTTTTGGGAACGAACTTTGCTGCAGGCCCTCTCCAGCTATTCAGGGTCTTTTGATATGTGGACATATTAATTATCACTTGCTGTAACTTACCACAAACTTAACAACTTAAAACGACACCAATTTCTTACCTTGCAGTTTCCGTGGGTCAGGGGTCTGGGTGCAGCGTGGCTGGGTCCTCTGCTCGAGGTCCTATGGACAGAAGTAAATATATCTTCTGGGGCTGTGGTCTCATCTGAGGCTGTGGTCCTTTTCTAGACCCACTGGTCATTGCAGCTCTGTGACTTGAGGTCCCATTTATTTGTAAGCTATCAGCCAGAGACCCTTTGTAACCCTAGAGGCTGCCTTCAGGTCATTTGCCAAGTGGCCTTTCTTTTTGTAAAAAAGTATTTCTGTTGACAAACCTTTGCATACATACAGTACATACATGGAGTTCAAATCAGTGGCTCAAAATATCGTCACATAGTTGTATATTTATCACCATGATCATTTTTAGAACATTTTTGTATCACTCCAGAAAAAGAAATCAAAAGGAAAACTCATACATCCCATACCCCTTACCCCTCCCTCTGACTGCTAGTATTTCCACCTACCCAATTAATTTTGCCCTTTCTCCCACCTATTATTTATTTTTTATTCATGGTTTTTCTTTTTTTTGCTTATCTGTCCATACCCTGGATAAAAGGAGTATCAGACACGAGGTTTTCATAATCACACAGTCACATTGTAAAAGCTGTATTGTTATACAATTGACTGTAAGAATTAAGACTACTGGAACACAGCTCAACAGTTTCACATACTTCCCTCCAGCCACTCCAATACGCCATAAACTAAAAAGGAATATCTATTTAATGCATACTAAAAAGGCATATCTATTTAATGCATAAAAATAATTTCCAGGGTAACCTCAATTCTGTTTGAAACCTCTCAGCCACTGAAACTTTGTCTCATTTCTCTCTTCCTCCTTTTGGTCAAGGCTTTCTGAATTCCATGATGCCAGGTTCCAGCTCATCCCTGGAGTTCTGGCCCACATAGCAGGGAGAGCAGTGAGTTCATCTGCCAAGTTGGCTTAGAGAGAGAGACCACATGTGAGCAATGTAAGAGGTTCTCTGGAGATAACTCTTAGGCATAATTATAAGTAGGTTTAGCTTATTCTTTGCAGGGATAAGTTTCATTGGGGTGTATCCCAAGATTGAGGGCTCAGCCTATTGATTTGGTCGTCCCTACTGCTCGTGAGAATATCAGGAATTCTCCAAATGGGGAAGTTGAATAGTTCCTTTTTCTCCCTGGTCTTCTAAGGCGAATTTGCAAATACTTTTTTATTCACTGCCCAAAGTACTCTGGATATATCTGGGCATCATACTAACCTGGAGAAACCAACAAAATCTCATGCCCTATTCAAGATTCCGTGTACTTATGCTGTTCAACTAAATTGACCATACAAGTTAAATTAGGTAATACACTACCTAAAATGTAAGTTTTGCACCAAATGAACAAACAGCTCTCCCTTTGGTCTCACACAGAAGTTGAAGTTTTAAAATATGGACGATACCATCTTTTACCCTGTATTCTGAATTACCTTAGTCCTATCCAGATCAGCTTCTTTCATATCTCTAGTCAAATTCTGATGCCTTTTTCAACTTTTTAAATGGTTCCTGTCTGGGGTAGTGGCGGCTTTCACAGCCTCAGGGCTCTGACTCTTGAGTCTCAGGCATCACATAAATACCCAAAGTTTCTGGGAATGACCGGGTTATATACAAACAGCTCAGTGTCTCTGAATTTAGACATCAGGTGGCCTTTCTCTTGTCACATGGCTGTTAGATGCATTCCTGCTGGCCTGGAAGAATCAAACTGAGCTTCTCCTTTTAGGTGATCTCTCTTTTGACCTCCCAGGATCATCTCCCTTTCGAGTAACTCAAAGTGACATCATATTCACTGCTCTTGCCTATGTGAGAAAGTAACTAAATTCGAGCAGACAAAGGAGCAATTCTGCCTGTCCCCACCTGGGTAGCCGGTTGCTGCCATATCACACAAAAATATCAGCCTTTCAGCAGTGACCTCCGCTATGAACAGGCTTCTGTTTCTCTCCTTCGACTCTAAAACTTCATGTGTTTTCCCTACAAGCCACATATCTCAGTGAATGATTCTCTCGATACTGTTGTCCAACAGTGGAAAGAGTCTTCTCATTGTCTGCCTGCAGAGGAGAGGTGGCACTACCCCTTAACAGCCATCAGCATATAATATTAGGAACTCTTTAGGCTCTTAACGCTATCCCCTATATAAGTCTTAGGAAAACTAGTTCTGAAGGTTACTGTGGAGAAATTCCCGTCTTTCATCTGTGCAGTCCCACCTCTGAACTTGTGTTTTGGGCCTGAAGCTGCCACTCTGTGTGAGCCAGTGCTGCAAAGGGAAACTGGAGGGTAGTCATGATGCTCTCAGGAAGTCCTGAGAAAGATGGTGTCTGGAAATCCAGTGTAAGCTTGGAAAGTGCAAGTGAAGACCTTTTTTAACACAAGAGGACACATCTATAGGCAAAAAACAGAGCAGGGTTGAAAACGCAGCCAGGAGAAAGTAATAAACCTTCAAAAATAGTTACAGAGACCTCTTTAAGAACTGAGAAAAAGCCTGCATGTTGGATCCACCACTGGAGTCGCTCCATACCCCATCCTAATTTCTGAATTCTGATGAAGGACGACTTCTGCCTTCTGGAACTTGAAATCTGTCCCAGGGGAGGAGTGGCAACAAACCAAGGTGAACAGCCATTTCTTAGACTCTGGAGATTTTAGAGTGGAGTACCCGGGGGAGCGCTGCTTTGTATACACTTGGGAACAGACTGGCTTCTGCCTTGTCAGTTGTTGCTCTGTGGGCCTTGGTTTACCCCAAAGCCTTTGCATGCTTCCTCCCTTCACTGCCAGCCCTTGGTTGTGGGATGGAAACCATACTGACCTCTGCCTTAGAAAAGCCCCACATGTTCCAACTTTGGCTCCATCCGTCCGCCTGATCGGGCAGCTTGGGTGGTGATGTGAACCTGTCCTTGTGGTCATCATGTCCACTTGGGCAGGTGGTATCTTTTTAAAAATACAGTTATCATTCCATCCCTGTATTAGTTAGGGAGGAATAAATGATCCAGTATGAGAAAGAAGTTAAGAAACTTACATGGTACTGTATTTCATCACTTCTTAGATGCACATTGTTTCCCATTAATATCTCTGAAATCGATCAAAGATGTCTTCAAACGAATTATCGGCTTTGTTCCTTAGTGCAGCACAAAATCAAGATGCATGTCACAGACACATGGTGGCAGTGGTTATTAGATCAATGAGTCACCATATATTACAGGTCAGGAGTTGACAGGAGAAACCTGAATTTCTGTTTTCCAGAGATTCCCTTTAGAGTGGGAAGATGTGGGAGCCAACCTTGGCTCGGTCCGGGTCTTCCTTCTGGACACTTATTGTTTCATTTTGTCTAGAAGCAAAAGCTTGTCATGCTTCCGCCCCACCCAAAATAGCAATTTCTTTCAGCCAGAGTTGTGCGTACTTAGCTTTAAAGTATCTGTAGCCACTTTCTTTGGTTGGAATCTTGGTGTTTGTAGGAAAAGAACAGATCATCCCTTCTCCAGTAGCCCCTGCTAAACTGTGAACTGAGTCTGGACTCCTGCCATTTTGTGCCTTCTGCCATGGCAGCCCTTTCTTAGGACGCTTTCCCTCCCAGAGTCGCCCAAGGCTCTCCTTGTGATTCTCAGCTATGAAGGCTCAGTGGTCTGCACTCCCTGCCTTCTATCCTGAGCAAGGTAGAAATACCCTATTGGCTGCAATGGTTCCTCATGATCCTTGTCACATTACCGTGCCACTTGTGTCCCCAAGTGGTTTCTCCCAGCTCTAACTCCTGGCCTTCTATGCGGTGGGTTCCCCGGGTATGGTGTGTGAATTGCCAGTGTTTAGTGGGATTATTTTATGCAGCACATGGACATAGATTTTTGTTGTAATGATCCATTCAACGTAAGTAGCAAAACACAGAAGCTTTGAACAACCAGCAAGAACTGGCAGAAACATCATTTTCCAAGCTTCAGAAAACAGTTCAAAGATTGCAGTAACAGGGCAACGTACTTAATCAAGAAAAAGACTACTTACACGTGGTTGGATCTTGTGGTGGCCTGGCTGTCCCCTCCCTCGTCCCCTCATCGCTCGGCCCAGAGCCAGCCCTCACTCTTAGTGTGGGTCCCAGTTCCTATTTCTGGAGGAAGCAGAGTAACACCCATGCACACACGGGAGCAGGTATGTCTGGCCCACTCTGGTGGTGGCTTGAGGGACTCGCCATCCTAGAACTTGCCCTGCCTGGGAAATTCTGTAGAAGGCAGCTGAAAGCTCCTACAGAATGCTATGGGAGAGCAGTCAAGACATGGCTCCCTGGGGCAAGGGATTGCTGGCTGTAAGATGTATAGTGCAGTGCCTGGGATTGTGAGGAAACCACTGTGAATGGCGTAAACCAAGGAATTCCTAGAGATACATGCATAGGCCAAGCCAAGCCAAGACAAGACACTTGCAGAAAGGATCAGGGAGGCCCCCTATGCCAGCCTCTATCTATTCTATAAACTCAGTGTATGGATAAACTCTGAAAGAGAGCACTCACACGAGATCAATCTGCAAAGGCTGGGAGAGGTGTTTTCTTTTTCCATTTTTTGTTAGCGCCTGGCTTTCAAGGAAAGTTCTGTCATGACACTACCTGGAAAAAAGCTAAAGGAACAGCAAACATTTACTAAGCAGATACCCTGTGCTGGTCATGGGTCCAGGTCCGTATGTACCTGTATAGGTATGTGTATAGCTATGTACCTATGTAACTGTATAGGTATGTATGTCTTGTAATAGTTTTTAGTTTGAGAACATTTCAATCTACAGACGAGTTATACAATTATAATAAATTCCCATGTAATAGTCACACACATCGACCCATTATTGAATTTTGTTTAATTTGCTTTGTGTATGTTTCTCTATATAGTATACATTAAATATATAATATCTGAATTAAATTTTTTTTGCTCATCCATTTGAGAGTAAGTTGAAATAAATGTCTTTTATACCTAAATATTTTCAGTTGTCCTATATTATCCTTTTAAGAATGTTTTCTCTATCCCAAGATTGAGTTCAGTGGCACGCTGTGCATTCTGTCATGTCTCTTTGGGTTTCTTTTTTATTTTATTATTTTTAATTTATTTTTTGCCAGATGATTTTTAATTTTTTTTTTTGCGTGGGCAGGCACTGGGAATTGAACCTGGGTCTCCGACATGGTAGGTGAGAATTCTGCCACTGAGTCATTGTCGCACTGCCCAGGACTCTTTATTTATTTATTTATTTATTGGCTGCACATTTTATTGCTTTATTTCTTTTTTTTTCACAATATCATCACTTAGTTGCATAGTCATCATTTCTTAGAACATTTGCATTAATTCAGAAAAAGAAATAAAAAGACAATAGAAAAAGAAATAAAACGAACACAGGAAAGAAAAAAAAAAAGATTATACCTACCATACCCCTTACCCCTTGCTTTCATTGATCACTAGCATTTCAAACTAAATTCAGGCCTTTTTATTTTTAAGCTTGTTTTGTAGAACATCCATTTGGGTTTGTATTTCATTTTCCAGTTTTTTCCTTTAGTGACAGGAAGTAACACTTGTTTTCCAATGTATGGTCACGGAATTCAAATTCATTTAAATTTAAAACATGAGTCAGCTTAAAGAAAAATAAGCACAAGGATCTGGCAAAAATGGTAGACCCACCAGGCCTTGGAGGGTCCGGGCCTGACTGATACAACATGCTGTCGTTGAATGTGACTGTGTGACTGTGAAAACTTTGTGTCAGATGTTTCCTTTATCTAGGGTATGGACAGATGAGCAAAAAATATGGATTAAAAAACGAACAAATAATGGGGGAACAAAGGTTAAAATATATTGGGTAGATGCAAATGCTAGTGGTCAATGAGAGGGAGGGGCAAAGGGTATGGTATGTACGAGCTTTTTTTTCTTTTTATTTCTTTTTCTGGAGCGATGCAAATGTTTTAAAAAGTGATCATGATGATAAATATACAACTATGTGATCATATTGCGAGCCATTGATTGTACACTATGTATGGAATGTTTGTATGTTAAAAATGTTTGTGCTTGTATGTTCTTTTGTCAAAAAAAAAAAGATGCCATTGTCTTGTCTTCTCTTGTTCCCTGGGGCTGGGGATCCTGGGCAGGCTGTGGCCCTGTTCAGACGTTGGGCTTGTGAGTCAGTGATGCTCATGCCACTGGCTTCCACTTGCCTCTCCAAGCATGACTCGTTCCTTTTCTTTATCTTTTTTGGGGGGTGCATGGGCTGTGAATCGAACCCACATCTCCTATATGGCAGACTCATTCTTTCCTCCACAGCCCATGGGTGATGTTTTCCTCTGTCTGCTCTTCTTCCCTCAGTTCTCACATTCGCAATCCCATGTAAGTTTTTACCTGCCTTGAACCCTCCCCAAGGCTCCCGAAGCGATCCGCCTAATTGCCTGAACTGTGGCTAACAGAATGCAGCCTTTTTGTAATGGGCTTTCTTGAATGGTGTGTTAGATGCTTGTCATGGTACTTCACTGGGCCCAGGAGCTTGTGGTCGCCCCAGATACCTTGGAGAACCTCATCCTGTGAAAGCCAGGATCCTGCGTCCTCGGGAGCCAGCAGATCTGCTGCTCTGAGTGATGGTCTAGCTTCCTTTCATGTATACAGTAGGTGCTCAATGAACATTTCCTGATTTCTCTGCTCAACACTGTCAAATCCAAGTGTAATTTTATTTCCCTATGGGCAAGTATTTTGCAAAAAAAGCTGTCAAGGTTGCAAGAAGCACTGCTGACATTTTATTTACGGTTTTCCTTAAATTTTGCCTCACTGTATAGGATTGGGTGTATTTTTCGAAATGCAATGCGTAAGTGGCTTGTGGACTAGTCTGGACGCACTGAAGGTTTCTTTGCATTATTTCCCCAGTATAGACTCCAGTGGTCCCTTTTTGGTGACAACTGTGGGTTGTTCTTATTCCACAGTGTTTTTCACGCCCCATCCCCTCTCTCCCGGGGATCCGCCGACTCTCTCCTGCAGACCGTGCTTGTTGGGCTGCAAAGGGAACTACCCTGGGCCCTTGTGTAGTTGACTCACTATGATGTTTGTGGGCCCTGGGGCTGCTGGGCAAATAAATTGGCTTGAACTTGACCCCTTCTTCTCTCTCCTGTGCTTGTTTGTGTATGATAAACTTTCCGAAGAGGTTTGAAAAGCAAATGTTGGAATCGCGCCTCCTTATTTGAGCAACCTTTTGTGCTGGTTGGCACTTTGGGACAAGAGGGGGTGCCTGGTTGGCTTGACTGTGGCAGGAGAGCCCTCGAAGGGAGTCGCTGAGGGGGACACTTTGGCAGCTTTTCACATCTTGACTCTCACCCACTGCTCCCTCTGCAGAGGCTGACTTCCTTAGGAAGATGTTAATTTAACGAGAGTTTTTTATTTTCACTGGTAGAACTCTCTATTGAGACTTTCTATTGGTCTCTATTGAGAATAACAATGAAGGGCAATGTGGCCCTCAGGTGTTCTCTTGTCTAAGATATTGAACTTGAATGGGGTAATAGTGGCAGCCTTTTTATGCTCAGCCTTTTTTTATGCGCGTAACATGTTTTACTTTTATGGAAGTAATGAACCCTCAAGGCAGAAAACGTGGAAGATTCAGGAATCACAACAAGGCACAATCTCAGCACCCTGAGGTGGCTGCTGACGTCATTTTCTCATGTTTCCCTGCACAGATCTTCTCTGCACATACATGGCTTTATTTAACAAATGTAGTTTGCTGTCTCTTTCACTCATCAACTGAGCAGAGTTGTCTCGCCATGCCAGTATTTACTCCTTTACCATCTGGAGATACCACCTTTTCCTTTACCAGTCCCTTGTTGGACATTTAGTTTGGTTCTGTTGTTTGTTTGTTTTTTTTAACAATTCTCCTGTGATAAACATCTTTATTCGAGATTTTTGCTGCCATCTCTTTTATAATTTCCTGAGCATAAGTTTCTGAGGAATTGAATACCTGGATGAAAAAGATTATATACATTTAAAAAAAAAAAAAAAAATGAGGGTGGGCCACGGTGGCCCAGCAAGCAGAGTTCTCACCAGGTTCGATTCCCGGTGCCTACCTATGCAAAACAAAAACAGACAAACAAAAATGAGAACAGGTGACTTTAAAATAAATATCGTGCAGGCACAAAATTAAAACAGTCTACAATTTCACGATCTAGAAACAACTTTTTTTATAGGTGGGTGAGTCTCCTTCAAATCTCTCTCTCCACGGATGGGCTTATGTTAGGTGTATTGGGAAGCAGTGAGGTAAGAACACCGACTAGAGCCAAGCTGCCTGGATTCTAATCCCTGCCTCACCACTTAGCAGGGATGTGACCTTGGCAAGTCAGTTTAATTCTCTTTGCCTCAGTTTCTTCATTTACAAAATGAGGAGAGTAAAATAATCCACTCATAAGATAGTAATAAAGATTAAATTAATTAATCTAGGTAAAGAATTAAAGATAGCTCGTGGCACATAGCAAGCACCATATAAATATTTGCTATTGCTATGTTATCTACTTTTTTAAATAATAGGTCCCTCTGTATGTCGTTCAATGTGGATGCAGTCATTCATTAAAATAATTGATTGAGGTGAGATTCTGATAACGTAAAATTAAACCATGTTGAAGTGAATAATTTAGTGGCATGTATTACATTCCCAGCATTCTGGGCTCACTACTTCTGTTTAGTTCCAAAATGTTTCCTTTACTCCACAAAACCAGTCTTGTGCTCTTGACTAGTTACTTCTAGATGAGATTGATAAAGGCATACTTTTTTTTTGTATGCTGTATGGTGGGGGTCATATTTCCTTCTTTTTCCATGTGACTATCCCGATTTTGCAGCACCATTTGTTGAATTTCTTTCTTTCTTTATTTTTGGGAAGTGCATTGGCCGGGATTCAAACCCAGGTCTCCCACATGGCAGGCAAGAATTCTACCACGGAACTACCTTTGCACCACCCCCCCCCCCAAGGACGTACTTTTTTAATGCGATTTTATTGCAATATATTCTCATACCATATTATCATCCACAGTGTACAATCAGTGGTTTGTAGGATCTTCATACAGTTGGGCATTCATCACCACAATCAGTTTGTGAAACTTTTCATTAATCCAAAAATAAAAATAAGAATAAAAATAAAAAGAACGCCCAAATCCTTCCATACCTCTATTATTTATTCATTTATTGTCTTTATTTTCTTACTCATCTGTCCATACACTGGGTAAAAGGAGTGTCAGTCACAAGGTTTTCACAATCACACAGTCACACCGTGAAAGCTCTGTAGTTATACAATCATCTTCAAGAATCAAGGCTGCTGGATTACAGTTTAACACTTTCAGGTATTTCCTTCTAGCTTTTCTAATACACTAAAAGCTGACAAGGGGTATCTATATAATGCATAAGAATAACCACCAGAATGACCTCTCGACTCTACTGGAAATCTCGCAGCCACTGAACCTTTATTTTGTCTCATTTCTCTTCCCCCTTTTGGTCAAGAAGGCTTTCTCAACCCCACGATGCCAGGGCCAGGGAGGGAAGCGTACTTGAGCCTTCCAATTCAGCCCCGCTACCAGGCGAATGAAGCCGCCTGAGTGAGTCCAGCCCACGCCCCGTGGAACAGAAGAATGAGCCCAGGAAACGCATAGAATCATTGTTGCTTTAAGACGCTAAGTTTTGGGGTGTTTTGTTATGTAGCAATAAATAACTGACACAGGAGGGGGGACCATGGAGGTCTTAAAAATGTCTGAAATGGCTGTGAGGAGTGGGGAGAAAAATCAAAGACAGTAAAATAGCCCTGCTCACAAGGGAAATATATTGAAGTATTCCACTCAGAATAAAGTCTTTCCTACTTCGGCAATGAGGGTCAGATAAGGGCATACTTTTAAAGGCTTTTGGATAGACCCATTACTAAATCATATCTGCAGAAAGAAGAGTTGGTATTCCTGCTTGGAATTGAAACCGCTGTTATACCATGACTATGTCTAAAGGATTGTTGTGGTTTGCTGGGTTACTTCATCCTGTCACCTGGGCGTAAGTGAACTGTGAGAACTGGGAACACAGACTTGATTGTTCAACTTAAAAGGCTGAGACTCCGTCAGCTGCTGTGAAGAGTTGCCTCTGTTAGAGGCCACGGTGTGGGTCAGCAACCAGGAATTCCAAAATTCCAAAATGACCTTGTCACTGTTCCCACTTCTGCGTCTTTTTGAAAGACCTGTAACACAGGGGCTTGTTAGAAGGGAAGTTATCCATGTTTAGTTTATTGTTTTTCATTGTTTTTCTCTTAATTTTCCCTACCTTGATAATGTTTTAATTGATAAAGTAAACTTGAACGTGGTTAAAAAACAGTTTTGAGTGAAAGTCAATCTCTCCCACTTCCCCCAGGCCCTAATCTTCCTCCTAGAAGCACCCACTGTTTTGTATTCTTCTAGAAATATTCTGTGCCTATACAAATATACAGCTGTCTCCTGATTGTTTTTCCAGAAATAAGAGTGTACTCATACACTTTCGGTGCCTTGCTTTTTTTTACTTAACAACATAAAATAGTTTTCACTGTTCTTAACCTGACTGAAGACTCTATGACACTGTTACCCCACAGTGGTGAATGAGTGGGCGACTCAATGAGCCAATAAACGCTTCTAGTAATATGTCAGGGGCAATTATTTTCTGCCCAGCTGCCAGACTTCTCCAACAAAGTCCTGCAAAAGTGAAAGGAGCACAATTATTTCTGCCTTCAGTCCATTGCTTAATTCAAACCAAACCCGCAGCTGAACTTGGTGGGATTTGACATTTTTAAATTGAGTTTAGCAGCTTCACTGATGAGCTGTGGGTCACCGAAGTGAGATATTCATCCTTCCTGGGCCTCAGTTTCCCCATGTTACAATGAGGAGTTCCATCAGAGGACCTAAGGTGAGTCGCATGAGACCAAGGCTTTGTCTCGTTCCCTCGCTGAGAACGTGGATGGATGGATGTCTCCTGTGCTTCTCCCATCTCCAGCACCCTAGCCCCTCCAAGGCAGTCACCACGTGCTTGTTTCATCTCCACCATATTCAGTGGTGTCCTTCAGCAATGAGACCTGCGCTCGGCCAGACAGGGGTTCCTGGTCTCCCGGAGTCTCAGTCAGTGACAAGGACCAGGAAGAGAGATGTGTCAACACAGAAGGGAGAAGAAGGAAGTGGGGCAGCACCCATGGCTTCTCTGAGCCCCGTCTGCCCTTATACACCAGCAACCCAGGGGCCTCCATGCCAGCCTCTGCAATGTCTGTGTTTTAAGCGGCGCCTTTCATTGCCAGGAGAGGTACCCCATGCTGGCCATTCTCACCCGGGAACCAACAGGTTTCAATACAAGGTCTCCCTTGTGAGCTACTAGTTACATGTGCTGGAAACTATGCTGAGTCCCTCTGAGTACTATTTCACTGCATCCTCACGATTCCCCTCGGAAGTGGGCACACTTTCTCACCTCTCACAGCTGACGGCAGGGTCGGGTCCTGCACCCGGGTCTGTGTAATGCCAAACGCCATTGCTATACTGGCCCTGTGCCGAGAGCAGGGAGACCCTGAGTGGGTGGGTTTGCCTCTCACTTTGGTTTTGCCTGTGGACTAGGCCGTGTGACCCCAGGTAAATCCCTTCTTTTTGGGCCTCGTCTTTGCCATTTGAGCTATTCGAGTAGGATGATATGATCTCTTAAGACTTTCTGAGCTCTGTGTGGTAGAATTCTGGGACGTGTGAGCTAGCTTGCTGGATGATTCTAACTGTCAGGGTCCCAGCTGGAGACACGCGGCAGATTCAATGGGTTTAAAGGAATGTGGGACCCTAAAGAGGATGTGAGGCACTGAGGGGCTTGGAACTAGGAAGCTGCCACTGCCCTTAGGCTCGCAGGGAGGAGGTGAGAGGGCAGGATACTGAAACTCAGTGAAGTCTGTGCCCTGCAAAGGAGAGAGGGGCAGCCTCTAGGGGACGCTGGGTAGTGGCGCCCCTGCCAGCTCCCCACCGCGCCGTCCCCAGGACTGCTCCTACATTGCACCAGCTTGGAATGGCAGCTGGGCCTTAGAAATTTAGAGTAGGGAGACGAGGAGGAGGAGCCAAGGGTATAAATACCCCACCCTCTCCTCCTGCCCTCTGGGACCGCCTGCTGGCTAGAGCCAAAGCACAAGGGTGCTGCCCAACCAGGGCTCAGGGCGCGGGTGGGTACACCGGACGACAGAGCTCCCAGCATCGCGCTGCCAGGCTGGGGGCCTGCACTTGGAGTAGTGGGCGCACCCACGCGCCCGAGGCACCCTCGCCACGCTTTTCCTTTCCAAACCATCAGAGGAGCGGGCAGGCTCAGCCCCCCTTCGCTTCCTGTGGATAGCCTTGATGTTTCCAAATCGCATTTCCACTTTTCCTGGGCTCTTTTTGGTGATGAATTGGACAGAATGACGACTGCATCCGAATTTCCCCGCTCATAGAGAATTTATCCTAGGCTCTCAAGTCGAGGGAGGAAAGGACTCTGGAGCACTCTAAAAACTCAGGCAGGAGGGGTTAGTGGAGGAGGGGAGATGGCCACACTGGGGGCAGTGATTTGTGATTGCCGGCACGGAGTGACGTCATGATTTTCCCCGGGAGCCGCCACTCCCTCGTCCCCACTCTGCGTGCCCGCCGTTCTCCCGTCGCTCACCCTGCCCACGACCCGGGCTGTGCCTCCAGATCCACTTGGAAAGGCCTCCAAGCCCGCCCTGTCCCTCCTCACCCAGGCCACGTGTCTGCTCTGCATTCACCACCTGGGACAGGCTGCCGGGCAGTTGGAAATTAGTGTTTTCCATTGTCTTATGCTGCAACGACATTCCAGTGTTGTTTCCAAGCATGCAGAGGGCACCCTGGAAGCAGAGTGCTCTCTGACTTAATAGGGGTGCCCGCCCGATTCTGTAGGGTGAGGATACATTGTCCCAGACTGCCTGGAAAACAATCCACACATTAGGACTCTTCTGCTCTGATCAACAGTTTCCACTTGGGGTCCACCTGATACTGGTCGAAAGCAGTAGGTTCTCTGCCTGATGTGCTCAAATGACCAAATCCTGAGACAAAATGAGAGAGAGTTTATTGCTAGGTACAAAGCATGAGATCAGATTGCCGATCAAAGAATGTGTCACCCCGAACTCCAGTAACTCTGACAGTTTTATAGTATCAACAGATGGACAGGTTTTAGGAAAATGAGCACAATGAGTCAAGACGACGAGGTTCGAGATGGCCTAATTACGGAGCATGCACAGATTGATTACGTGCTTAGTCACAGAACATGTGTAAGAAAATGGACTTCATATGATGATGGGCATGATTTCTAGTATAATGAGGTTTGGGTCACTCACAGGTTAAAGTCTAAGCTATTGCAAGTGTCAGATGGGCAATTTTGGTTAGATCCAGCATCATCTAGAAAGATAGATTTGGAGTTGGGGTGAGTTAGTTCTGGACTGACTCAAGGCCCTTCATTAATAACATTAGGGGCTGTCTTTAGTGATCATAAGACTCAAGTTGAAAAACAGGATAAGGGGGTCCAAGGGGGGATCAGTTACAAGGTTTTTTACAACCACAAAATAAAGGCTACGTAGTTATACAATCATTATCAGAGATCAAGGCAGCTGGATTACAGTTCCGAAGTTTCAGGTATTTCCTTCTGGCTATTCTAAAATGCTAGAAAGTAAAAAGATATATCTGTAGAATGATTCAGTAATCATAATCACTTACTAAATCCTAACTTGGTTGCCCAACTCTTCAGGAAACGAAGAATTTGAAATGTGGACAATAAATTGTCTGCCAAATTCTCATAGGGTAGGATTCATCATAGTCAGAAACCCAATACGAACTGGCGTAAGCTAATGCGGGAATTTATTAACTCACATGACCAAAAAGTTAAGGGGGATCTGGCTTTAGGCCCAGCTGGACCCAGGGCTCATGTGCTGCTATTTGCCGTACTCTTGGTGGCAAGATGAAAACCAATAGCTCTATGCTTTCATCATAGCCCACCAGTAACACCAGCGGACAAGAGACAGCCTCTGCACAGGAAATCCACAGAAGGCCTAGAATTGAGTCTCCAGCTGGGATGACCCACAGGCTCATCCTTGACCCAGTCCTGAGGCCAGAGGGAGGGAATAAGACAACTGGCTTGGCCCTGATGATATGGATGACACATCTGTGAGGCAGGAGGGGCTCCCGGAGGGCATTTAGGGTGCTCCTGCCAAAAGAAGGGTGAAGGTTGCATGCTGGTTTGAAAGGAAGTATGCCCCCTAAGAAAAGCCATGTTTTAATATAAATCCCATTTCATAAAGGTAGAATAATCCCTATTCAATACTGTATATTTGAAACTGTAATGAGATCATCTCCCTGGTTGATGTGATTTAGTCAAGAGTGGTTGTTAAACAGGATTAGGGGACAACATGTCTCCACCCATTTGGGTGGGTCTTGATTGGTTTATTGGAGTCCTATAAAAGAGGAAATATTTTGGAGAATAAGAGATTCAGAGAGAGCAACACTACGAAGCAGAGAGTCCACCAGCCAGCGACCTTTGGAGATGAAGAAGGAAAACGTCTCCCGGGGAGCTTCATGAAACCAGAAGCCAGGAGAAGAAGCTAGCAGATGATGCTGTATTCACCGTGTGCCCTTCCAGATGAGAGAGAGAAGCTCTGACTGTGCTTGCCATGTGCCATTCCACTTTAGAGAGAAACCCTGAACTTCATCAGTCTTCTTGAACCAAGGTATCTTTCCCTGGATGCCTTAGATTGGACATTTCTATAGACTTGTTTTAATTGGGACATTTTCTCGGCCTTAGAACTGTAAACCAGCAACTCATTAAATTCCACTTGTTAAAAGCCATTCCATTTCTGGTATATTGCATTCCAGCAGCTAGCAAACTAAAACAGTAGAGACTGCAGGCTCCACTGCCTTCCTTACAGCATCCCATGAAAGAGTGAAAAAGTCAAGCAAATGAGCAACTCTGGAAGAATGGCCTAAATTGTGGCTTATTCATAAGATGAATATTATGCTTATATTGTGGTTCATTCAAAAGATGGAATATTAGCCATTAAGACACGTGATAGAATTATATTCACGGAGAAAATGTAATGATAGGATATATGCTAGTATGCTTTCCAGAAAAATAGGTTACAAAAGCACGCAGGCAGTGCACTCTCAACTGTGTAAAATATATTTATGCTTTGAAAAATGCTGAAAGAAAATACACAGTAATTATCTCATAGCTGTATGGGTGAATTGCATTCTGTAATCTTTTTCTTTTCTACTTTTCTTTAAAAAGTTGAAGTAGCCATTAAATACAAACATTAGCTCTTAAAATTGGAGCTGCAAAATGAGTTCAACGTTTGCAACATGTGGAAGCTGCAGCTGGTAGGGGGACGGGGGTAGCAGGGAGAGGCAGGTTCAATTTTAAACCTTGAGGAGAACTCTAAGTGAGCTTTGGCCAAGTTGTAAACAAGTTGTGGGAGGTATGGCTGGTGTAGGGGAAACTCTTCTCTTGGCGTTTATATACATATCTTTTGTTGTTGTTGTTAAGTGACAACTTACATGGGTATAATAAGCATACACACATAAACATACACAAGGGAATAGATAATTTTCCAGTGAAAGGATATTTTAATGCAAATGTTATTGAGATATATTCACATACCATTTAGCCATCCAAAGCATACAACTGATGGTTCACAGTATCATCATATAGTTATGCATTCATCACCACAATAAATTTTACAACATTTTCACTACTGAAAAAAAAATAATAAAATAAAAACACCCAAAACATCCCATACCCCTTATCTCCCCTATTATTTATTTACTTATGTTGCCTTTATTTTCTTACGCATCTGCCCATGCACTGGATAAAGGGAGTGGCAGGTTTTCAAAATCACATGGTCACGCTGTAAAAGTCATTTAGTTATACACCCATCATCAAGAATCAAGGCTTCTTGATTGCCATTTAACAGTTTCAGGTATTTCCTTCTAGCTATTCTAATGCACTAAAAAAGGAACATCTATATAATACATAAGAATAACATCCAGAAAGACCTCTCAGCTGCGTTAGAAATCTCTCAGCCACTGGGACTTTATTTCATTTATTCTCCCCCTTTTGGTCAAGAAGGCTTTATCAATTCCATGATGCCCAGGCCAGGCTCATCCTCAGAAGTCACTCCCAGGCGTTATGTCCTGCATTGCCAGGGAAATTTACTTCCTGGCAGTCATGGCCCACGTAGGGAGGTAGTGAATTCATCTGTAGAGTTGGGTTAGAGAGAAATG
The DNA here is from genome assembly GCF_023851605.1 of Tamandua tetradactyla. NCBI lineage: Eukaryota > Metazoa > Chordata > Mammalia > Pilosa > Myrmecophagidae > Tamandua > Tamandua tetradactyla. Next base: position 43,751,844 of record NC_135342.1, on the reverse strand, counting down.
CCACATCTGAGCCCCAAAAGAGGTTCTCTGGGGTGATTCTTAAACATAATTATTAGTAGGCTTAGCTTTTCTGCAGGATAAAGTTTCATAAGGGCAAGCCCCAAGATCAAAAGCTTTCCTTACCTGACTCTTAAGAGACTTTGTCCACCACTCATTCAGTCAGTCAGCCAGTCAGTGAATGGTGTTCCTACGTGCCAGGGTATGTGGGAGAAAACAGGCCTGTCCTCACCCCCCAGAATTTCAAGTCTAGTATGAGCACACTCGTGCACAGGGATGGCTCGTGGTTGGCTAGTCATGTATTGTGGGGCTGGCTGATGTGTAGCCATCAGCAGAGGAGACAGGAAAAAATCTATACATTGAGGATGCAGCAGTTAATTCTGCAGAGGGCCGGGGATGCCTTGGCGTGGGAGCCGAGGCACGGGGCAGGACTGTGCTGAGGGACACAGGACAGTGGGACCAGTGTCATCTCAAAGGTTTCCTCACTCATGCGTGTGATGCCTTAGTTGCCAGATGGGCCCTCAGCAGGGGCCAGCAGCCCAAACATCTACTGTGGCCCCTCGATGTGACCTGAGGATGTGACCTGGGCTTCCTCACAGCATGGCGGTTGGATTCCAAAACAGGAGATGGAGGTGGGGCAGAACCAGGCAGAAGCTGTGTTGCCTCTTGTGACCTAGCCTGGGAAGTCACGACAAGTGGCCAGGTCACATTCTAAGAGAACATGTAGGATGGGAGCTAGCTATGGCCATCTTTGGAAAATAAGTTCTGCCACACTGACTCCTCTTCAGGTGTGGCTGCGGCCAGCAAGTAAATGGGCCCCAGGTTTGTTTTCTGCCCTGCTACTGTGGAAGCACCTATCTACCATATATCTTATCCTGACCTAGTTCCTCCAGTTCGTTAGCTCGGGTCCCCATGACACCCCCCAAGAAGAGTGGGATGAATTCCCCTTTGCAGGATGAAAGAAACTGTAGTTCACCCCAGGTCTCGGGCCTGCCTCTTGGCTACAGGAAGAAACTGAGCCCCTGAGAAGTCACCACCTACAGGACTCCCTGTCCACCCCGCCCCCCACCGTCCCCCACCCCCCACTGCCACTCCTGGCCCCCAGCTGCCTCCCCTGGCCCCTGTGTCTCCTCTGCCCTCTCCTTGGGTCCCCCACCTCCTTGCTCCACACTTTCAGGCCACCTGCTGGGTGCTCAGTGTCTGTCCAGGGCCTGCTAAATACAGCACCTGGGCCAGAGGTACCACCCCAGGCTTGCTGCCCAGCCCCTCCTCCCTGAGTGAGAACTTCCCGGCTGAACCCAGGCAAGCTTTGTTCATTACACAGTGCTAGATAGCCAGAACAGTCTATTTAAGAATATATATATATATATATATATACCCTATTTCTTTGCTCCTAAAATGTACCATCTACTTATGGAGAGATTTTGGGGTGGGGAATGAGAGAAGGGAAACACCATCACTTCATTAAAGGTGCACGATAATGATGAAACATTCTAATTTAATACAATTTAAAGTGCCTTGTGAGCAAATATGCATATTAGAACATTCTTTTTCTGAGATGCGTAATGCACCTTAGAGTGATTCTTAGAGTAGAAGAGGCTGCAGTGTTGGGGACTTGCAGGTCCTAGGGGGTCAGGAGAGGGGTGCCAGGTTTCTGGGGAGCTACAAGTGTCTGGACGACCCTGGATCTGTGTTCCAGGACTGGGGACTCCACCGTGGCAGTCCCTCTCCACCCTGGGGCATTTTCCAAACAGCCAGTGCCAGAAACCACAGGGAGCCCAGCAGTGGACCCAGCACTTTTTTTCTGTTTGGCATAAAATAGCAACCTTCCAGAAAAGAAGGTGCCAAAACACTGAGGATTGCACAAACACCCCCTTATGCCATAGACATCTGTGGTTTTTGCCCGTGGAGATCTGCTCACATTGCCCTGATGTCCCTTTGAAAAAACCATTCTTTTGCAGGTCTCAGCCCATACGGCTTGGGGGCAGGGGGTTGACTTCTCAAGCCCAGGGCCCCAGCAGTGGTCACGTGACACGGGCCCAGCCAATCTCGGTGTCTCCGCCCCCACCCCCTTGGTCATGCTGATTGACTCAGGAGTGGTCCTGTGACTCCAGCTGGTCCAATGACAGCCTTCCCTAGGACTTTTGCTACTACTGGGAACAGGCAGGTTGGCCTTGCTGCTGGGGTGGCCAAGCTGTTAGGATGCCACCCTGGAGCAGGGCCTGGGAAAGGGTACCACAGGGCGGGGGAGTGAGGGAGAGCCTGGCTAGGAATGACGCTGTCCCAGAGGTAAGCACAGCCAGAGATGGAGAAGCTGGGCCTCTGGGGGGCCCAAAGACAGCCAAGCCCTGGAGTTACCTGAGTCAATAAATCTCCACATGTAAATATATATAGTGTTAAACTTTTTATTTTGAAGTACCTCCATACTCTGGAGCAGTTACAAAAAGAATACGGGGCCGTGTGATGGAATACAAACCTCATTCAGAGAACTCCAACGGACGCCTGTCCCCCCAGAAACCCGGATCCACCAACTGTAACATTTTGCCACATTTTTTTTAAACTTTTTTTATTAATTAAAAAAAATTAACAAACAAAACATTAAGATATCATTCCATTCGACATATACAATCAGTAATTCTTAATATCATCACATAGTTGCATATTCATAATTTCTTAGAACATTTGCATCAATTTAGAAAAAGAAATAAAAAAACAACAGAAAAAAAATAAAATGATAATAGAGAAAAAGAAGATTATACGTACCATACCCCTTACCCCTCGCTTTCATTTACCACTAGCATTTCAAACTAAATTTATTTTAACATTTTTCCCCCTATTATTTATTTTTATTCCATATGTTCTACTCATCTGTTGATATGGTAGATAAAAGGAGCCTCAGACACAAGGTTTTCACATTCACAGAGTCACATTGTGAAAGCTATATCATTGTTCAATCATCATCAAGAAGCATGGCTACTGGAACACAGCTCTACATTTTCAGATTTTGCCACATTTGTCACATCATTCTATCTCTCTGTCATTCTATCAATCTATGTGTCAATCCATCTGTCTGTTTATCAACTTATTTTCTGAACGCTTGAGTGTAAGTTGATACATCATGCTCCTTGAGACTGAATATCGCCATGTACATTTCCTAAGAACAAGGATATTTACATTTGTGTCCAAGTTATGCAGTTACCAGGCTCAAGCAATTTAACATTAAATTGTCATTATCTTTTCAGTTGCTCTTTATTTTTTAAATTGTGGGAACATCGACACAATGTAAACTTTCTCTTCTCAACCCCTGCCAAGCACCTCCTTCAGTGGAATTAACAACATTCAGGATGCTGAGTTACCCTCACCACCTGCCATTACCAAACTTTCCCATCTCCCCAGATAGAAACCCTACACCCATTTTCCTTTAACTCCCCATTCCCTCTGCTCTCCAGCCCTGGAAACCCGTACTCTAATTTCTGTCTCTACAAGATTGCATGGTCTCTGGTATTTTCTTTGTAGTTACCATAGGGCTTAAATCTGTAACTCCTAAATCTGTTACGAACTCATTTGCTTTGATGCTACTTTAACTTCAAAAGTATACCCAAACCATATTCATACACGTCTCTGTCCCTCCCCCCTTTATGTAGTTTTGTTACAACTTACATGTTTCTACATTATGAGTCCCAAAGCACTGATTTGTCCTTACATGTTATGCATTTGTCTTTTAGATCCTATGGGAAATAAAAAGTGGAGTTACAAACCCCAAATACAATAGTACCGGCACTTATATTTACTCTTGTCTTTCCCCTTACCAGGGATCCTTATTTCTTTATGAGATTTTTATCTATTGTCTATTGTCTTTTCCTTTCAACCTACAGAACCCTCTTTGGCATCTCTTGTAAGACTGATCTAGTGATGACAAACTTCCTCAGATTTTGTTTGTCTGGGAATGTCTTAATCTCTCCCTCATTTTTGAAAGACAGTTTTGCCAGTTATAGAGTTCTTGGTTGGCAGTTTTGTGCTTTCAGCACTTTAAATGTGTCATCCCACTGCCTTCTGGCTTCTGTGGTTTCAAATGAGAACTTGACACTTAATCTTATTGAGGGTTCCTTGTGTGTGACAAGTGGCTCCTTCCTTGCAGCTTTCAGAATTCTCTTTATCTTTAGCATGTGAAGGTTTGATTATAATATGCCACAGCATTAGTTTATTTGGATTTGAGACTGCATGGAATTTGTTGAGCATCTTGGAAGTGTACATTCCTGTTGTCTGGAATTAGTTACGTTGAATTTTAAATTTGGGTCAAAGTGGGGGTCAGGTATGACAGTGGGAAACTGAGGTCATAGTGCATGAGAAAAGAGAATTTGTTACTCACGGGTCCCAGAGGGAGAGGGGTGTCAGGAGGAGTTGACAGGCAGTGCAATCCCTGGCTCAGCCAGCAGGTGGGGAGCACACAGGCAGAGCGACAGGGACCTGTGGACTTGAGCCTTTATGGCTGCATCCACGGGTGGAGGTTAATAGATTTCGCATGGGAAAGGATTAGTTAGTTTAAACCTAATCTGTGAGAACAGAAAGGGACTGGGGGTCCAAGGGCATGGGGACGGTTAGCTCATCATCTGGAATCACCTGAGGGTTTGGGGTGACGTGTGTGGGTGATGGCTCTGGGGGAGTTTATGCCCCTGGGCTGGAAAGCTGCTTATTAACCAGGGCAAAAGTCAGTGTGGGAGCAAGTGCCTTAGCTAAAGTGAGGTGGCTGCTGCCCCTCACGCGTGTGAGGGAGCACACAAGAAATTTGATAGTTTTATCACGTCTTTTATTACATTTGGGAAGTTTTCAGCCATTATTTATTTGAATATTCTCTCTGCCCCCTTATCTTTTTCTTTTTCTTCTGGGACTCCCACAGTACGTCTATTGGTATGCCTGGTGATGTCCCACAGGTTCCTCAGGCTCTATTCGCCTCTCTTTTTTTTTCTTCCTTCTGCTTCTTACAGACTGCATGATTTCAATTGCTTATCTTCAAATTCTCTGATTCTTTCTTCTGCCAGCTCCAGCCTGCAGCTGAAACCTTCTAGGGAATTTTTAATTTCTGTTACTGTGGTTTTCAGCCCTGTTGGGTTTCTTTTCATGATTTCCCTCACTCTATTGATATTTTCCTTCTGTTCATCTATTGATTTATTTTAGTTCTTTTTTTTTTCAATTTTTTAAAACCCTTTTTTATTGTATAATATACATAAAAAGCAAAAAAAGAAAAAAGCAGTAGTTTTCAAAGCAGTCTTTAGCAAGTTGTTACAGGACAGATTCCAGAGTTTGTCACTGCTACCATACCATCATCTCAGATTTTTCCTTCTAGCTGCTCCAGAATATAGGAGGCTAGAAGGAATAAGTTTTTTTTTATCATCACAATCGACTTCTTTTTTCTTTTTTGTGAAAAATAGCATACATACAAAAAAGCAATAAATTTCAAAACACAGCCCAACAATTAGATGTAGAACAGATTGCAGAGTTCGGTATGGGTTACAACTCTACAGTTTTAGATATTTACTTCTAGCTGCTCTAAGATACTGGATACTAAAAAAAAAATCAATATAATGATTCAGTAATCATACTCACTTGTTAAACCTACCTTCTCTGTATAACTCTACCATCATCTTTGATCTTTCTGCCCCTCTTTAGGGGTATTTGGATATGCCCATTCCAATTTTTCATGCTGGAAGGGGCGATTTCCTTTAGTCCTTTGTCCATGTTTCCCTTAGCACTGTGAGCATCTTCAGGACCATTTATTTTAAGGGTCTTTTTCTGGAATGTTCAGGATCTTGTCCTCCTCATTGACAGTTCCTAATACTTTAGTTTTTTTCCTTTGCCTGGGCCATCACTTCCATTTTTGGATGTTTTATGTTCTGAAATCTTTTGTCGAAATGTAGACATTTTGATATTTTAATATATTATCACCGGGATTCAGACTATGAGGCATCTGCTCCTTAAACTTGTACCCAACTAGTGTTATGACAGAGCCTCCCTTAAATGCCAGGAAACACCGTGCCCAGTCTTTGCAGATTGACTTGTGCAAGTGCTCTCCTTCAGGATTTATCCATACAACGGGTTTAGAGAATAGCTCCAGGCCAAGTAGCTCTCTGATCCTTTCTCCCCTTTTGCACAGGCAGAAAGAAGTTTTGGGCATACAAATATGGCTCTAGGAAATCCCCCATTTCCATGGTTACTAATGTCCCCTTTTCCCAAGGAAGCAGTTCCCTCACCTTCCTGTATGACCTGCAGCCAGCAGTCCCTTGCCCCAGGCAGCACAACTAGACTGCTCGGCCAGAGTGTTCTGTAGGAGCTGTGAGCCACCTGCTACAGGCAGGGCAAGTTCTGGGATGGCAAGTCCCTCAGGCCAGCACAGAATGGGCCAGACATACCTGCTCCAGTATTTGCACAAGGGTTACTCTACTCCCTCTGGAACTGGGACCAGAAATCTGCCCTGGGAGTGTAGGTCTGCTCTCTGCTGACTGGGTAGGGGGGAGGGAAGGGGGGAGCCAGGGTGGCATAAGGGTCTACTGCTTTTAGGTCACCTTTTTCTTTCTTTTAAGGCAGTTTTATTGAGATATATTCACACACCATACAAGTCATCTGAAGTATACAATCACTGGCTCCCAGTATCATCACATAATTTTGCATACGACCCCATGATCAATTTTAGAACATTTTCATTACTCCAGAAAATAAATAAAAATAAAAAAGGAGACACAAATTCTCCCATACCCCTTATCCTCCCCAGTATTGACTCACAGTATTGGTGTAGTACATTTGTTACTGTTGATGAAAGAGTATTAAAATATCACTGTTAATCAAGTCCATAGCTTGCAATAGGTACCTTCCCCCATATACCTCTCTATCATAAACTCTTTGTAATAGTGCCGTACATTTGTTCTAGTTCATGAAATAATTTTTTTAATACTTGCAAAGTTAATCACAGATATCGTCCATGACAAAATTCACTGTGTTATACATTTCCCATGTTTTAACATCCAACTTTCCTTCTGGTGACATACATCACTCTGACTTCCCCTTTCCACCACAGGCACAAACCATTCAGTGAGTGCTTAATAATGAATTAACACTTATTTATTAACCAGTAATATTTTATTAATTATTAATAAAATTTTATTATTAATTAATAATTAAAAGTGTTAATTATTCTCACAATAATATGCTACCATTGTCTCTGTCCATTTTCAAATGTTTAAGTTCAACCCAGTTAAACATTCTGCATATATTAGGCAACCACTCCCCATTCTTTAGCCTCATTCTATATCCTGGTAACCTGTGTTCTATTTTTTGTGTGTTTATGTGTTCACATATTCTAATTAATTCATATCAGTGACATCATAAAATATTTGTCCTCTTGTGATTGACATTTCACTCAACATAATGTCCTCAAGATTCATCCATGTTGTCACATGCTTCAGGACTTCATTCCTTCTTACTGCCCAATAATATTCCATCCCATGTATATACCACATTTTGTTTATCCACTCGTCTGTTGATGGACACTTGGGTTGTTTCCATCTTTTGGCAGCTGTGGATAATGCTGTTGTGAACAGCGGTGTGCAGATGTCTGTTCACATCCCTGCTTTCAGATCCTCTGGGTATATGTCGAGTAGTGGGATTGCCAGGTCATAAGGCAACTCCTGATAAACTTAACTTCCTGATGAACTGCCAAACCGTCCTCCACAGTGGCTACAGTATTTTATATCCCACCAGCAGTGAATAAGTGTTCCAATTTCTCCACATCCTCTCCAACACCTGTTTGTTTAATAGAGGCCATTCTAGTAGATCTGAGATGACATCTCATTGTGGTTTGAATTTGCATTTCCCTAATAGCTAGTGAAGCTGGACATCTTTTCATGTGCTTTTTATCCATCTGCACTTCCTCTCTGGAAAAATGTCTATTCGTGTCTTTTGCCCATTATTTAATTGGATTTTTTGTCTTTTAAATTGTTAATTGTAGGATTTCTTTATATATTCTGGATATTAAATCCTTATCACGCATTTGGATACATGGTTTCCAAATATTTCCTCCCATTGAGTCAGGTGCCTTTTAAACCTTTTGACAAAATCCTTTGAAGCACTGAAGTATTCAGTTTTGAGGACTTCCCATTTATCTAGTTTTTCTTTTGTTGCTTATGCTTTGGATGTGAAGTTTAAGGAACTACCACCTATTGCTGCATCTTGAAGATGTTTCCCTATATAATTTTCTAGGAGTTTTATGGTACTGATTCTTATATTTAGGTATTTATTCCATTTTGAGTTAATTTTTGTATAGGGTGTGAGATAGGGGTCCTCTCTTGCTCTTTGGTTTTGGATATTTAATTTTACTAAAACTATTTATTGGAAAGATTATTCTATTCCAGTTAAGTGGATTTGGGAGCCTTATCGAAAATCAATTGACCATAGAGCTGAGAGTCTACTTCTGACCTCTCAGTTTGATTCTGTTGATCGATAGTCTATCTTTATGCCAGGCCCAGGCTGTTCAGACCATGCTGTTTCTGAAGGGTGGGGGATGGGTAAGCCAGCACAGCACAAGGTCCTACTGCTTTTAGGTCACCTTTTTCTTGATTTGGCCCTTGCCCTGTTACTGCAGTCCTTTAACTGTTTTCTGGGGTATTGAGAAAGGTGTTTCTACATTCACTCCACCATCTTGATCAGGGCAGGAATCCCCCCTTCCCCTTTGATATTTACTCCAGTTTGAGTCAGGGTTTGTCACTTAAAACTGCAAGAGCCAAGACTGACTCATCCTCTAAGAACTGTGCAGAGGGCGGCATGCGGCAGACCTGGTTCTCGAAAGACAAGCTCTAGACTCTGAAAAGCAGCAGTGCCTGTGCCCTCCTCTCCTCCCCTTAGGATCAGAGTCTCCTGATGACCTCCTTCCTAAGGCACACACCTTAGAAATCTTTTCAGCCCCATTTCTGCCCACTTTGTGGTGGCACTCGGTGGCACCTACCTGGGATGCAGCCGCTTGGGCATCCAGGCGACCATCTGTCTCTTCCAGGAGGTCAAGAATCCCCAGGGACTTGTAGCCCAGTTGGCTTCACCTGCAGACCCTGGCACCCTGCCTGGTACCTGCCAGGTGCTCAGTGAGCTGGATGGAAAAAGCAAAGCAGCTCAAGGGGAGACCAGATCACCTGGAAATCAGGATACAGGCAGGCTTGGGGACTGAAACCTCAGCCTCTTGCTCCTGGGGATGAGGAATGAGCATCGGACTTGGAGTCCAAAAGTAAAGGAGGAAATCCAGTTTATTTAGAGGATGATGAGCCTGGCTCTCAGAGTGTTGAGACAGTAGAAGTACCCATAAGGCTGGCAGCTGGGCTGTGACAGGCCACTGCTCACTGGGCACTCACCGGGTGTACCCTGCTTTCCATGCCCCATCTCCTCTATCCTCCTTGCTTCTGGACCAGGAAGCTGCATTGTATGGATGAGGAGCCTGTGGCACAGCTGGTCAGTGGAGAAGACTGTGTTTGAGTGCAGATTGCCTGGTCTTAAAGCCTTGGTCTTCACTTCTAGGCTTTCTGGTTTCTATGGAGGGTATGGGGGGGGGGGGGGGCAACTGAGAACCTGTCCCGGGCTCGGACCTCCCTGCGAGGAAGGGCAATCATCACCACGCGGCTCAGTGGGTGTCTGCTCCTGATTCAGTGCAAAACCTGGTCATTTCCAGTTTTGAGGCTTTCCATATGTTAAAAAGTGAAGACACATCAAAATGAATGTCCACCACTGTATATTTAATATGAACAGATTTAATAAGCTTAGGCCTCAACACACATCCACACACAACAGTGCAATTTAACTGTGCCACAGTAATTAACATATTTATTTTTAAGAATTAATTTATAGGTCACGGGAGGCAGCACAACCTGGTAATGTGACACAGGTGTCAAGATGGAGAATGCCACCTTTTTCTTTCCATCCTGTTCCCGTGACTAGTGCATAAAAGCATTTGGAGGCAAGGTCAAAGGTAAACATTTGAGATTCTTGTCATGGTGAATGGGAAGACGGGTTTTACAGGCTCAATCCGTGCTGGGGAGGGCCCTGCGGGAGGCAATGCCAAGTGGAGTCACCTGCATCTGTACCCCATCACCTGTGCTGGAGTTCTTGCCAGCTGGCCGACTTCCCGAGACTTTCCAGCCACCAGAAGGGGGCAGACTGTGCCTTTTGAAACCAGGACGCATTGGGTCTAAGGGGAGCTGGTGGGGGGTGGAGTGGGGCAGAGAGGTCAGCTGTCCTCCACCCCACCACACACACACACCTGAGCCAAGCTGGGCCCAGTAGGCCAGGCCTGATTCCTGAAAGCCTCAGGTGGAGCCCCCAGGTCTTGTCGAGGTCACCCAGTAGGGACAGACTGGACAGGCTTGGGGGCTGGCAACCTGGCTGGGTGGGTAGGGGCTGGAGGCTTATTTTTACCTGGACTGTGTATTTCCTTGGGCAGCTGCAGGGGTTGGTGAGACGATGGTTGGGCTTATATTCCTTCAAGTACCCCTTGGCTTGGCCCCAGAGAAACCCTTCAGGTCTCAGAAACCCCCAGAGCCACTGACTGGTCCTGTTTGTAAAACACAGACGTGAATCTCTGCACGGCTCTTTTACACTGTGGCTCCTGGTGGCAAGTGCTGGGAGATGAGGGACCCCCACCACGGCCCACCGCTCCACAGCCGCCGCCACCCGTGCCCAGACATGAGGACTGGGCGCATGCCGGGAGCCTTCCTGGTGGAGGAGTCCACCGTAGGGAGCACCCTGTCTCACAGGGTAGGTGCTCCTGGGGTTCACCAGGCCGCCGGCCTCCCACCCCTCAGTCCGGCCCCGGAAACCCAGTCCTTCGTGGGTTCCCTGAGCCGAGGTGAGCAGGTCCCAGATGGCTCAAATCAAGAGAATTTTTTAAAAGGACAGAAGCTGGACACGCGGCTATGAGAGGGCATCTGCCCAGATAAAGGCGAGCTCCAGCTTGGGCCTTTGAAGCACTTGATCTCTGGGGTGACGATGGATTTTCACAGCAGCATTAAGAAAGGCCTCATCAACTAAGACTCCTGTCCCAGGATGGGCCTCGCCGTGTCACCGGGGCACTGGCAGCCATGGGGTGGCCGAGCGGCTTTGGAATTGGCTGACGCTTTCCACGTCCACACTGCAGTTGCTGGCGCAGCGGTGCACACAGCGTCTTGCCCCATCCGCAGCCCATGATCAGTCAAGCCCCCGGGCCCCCCAACTCTATACTGGCCTCAGCCAGACCCCCTCCATCTGGAAGCAGAATTCCTGCTGTCACAGCGAAGGCAGTGCTCAGAGGGAACTTTACAGTGTTGAAGGCCAGTATTAAAAAAGAAGAATGATCTCAGATTAATAACCTAACTTTACATCTGTATGAAACAGAAAAACAGAGAAAAGTAAACCCAAAGCTAGGGGAAGAAAAGCAATAATTACTAGGAGAGTGGGGATAAGCAGAAATAGAGAACAGAAAAACAATTGAAGGAATAAACAGACCAAAGAGTTGGTCTTTTGAAAAAAATAAAATTGACAAACCTTTAGCTAGACAAAGAAAAAGAGAAAAGATGAAAATAACTAAAATCAGAAAGGAAGATGGTGATATCACTACTGACCTTACATAAATAGAGAGGATTATTAGAAAATATTATGAACAACTGTACCCTGACAAATTAGATAATCTAGGAGAAATGGAAAAATTCCTAGAAATACATCAGTTACCCAAGTTGACTCAAGAAGAAATAGAAAATATCAATATTTGAATCAATAGTCAAAAATCTTACACCAAAGAAAAGTCCAGGACCATGCGGCTTCACTGGTGGATTCTATCAAACATTTGAAGAGAATTAACACTTATCCTTCTCAACCTCTTCCAATGAATTCAAGAGGAGGGAACACCTTTAAATTCATTCAATGAAGCCAGCATTACTCTGATATCAAAGCCCAGTAACAAGAAAAGAAAATTAGGGTGGGCCACGATGGCTCAGCAGGCAAGAATGCTCGCCTGCCATGCCGGAGGACCCGGGTTCGATTCCCGGTGCCTGCCCATGTAAAAAAAGAAAAAGAAAATTACAGACCAATTCCTTTTATGAATATAAATGAAAATACCTTAACATAATACCAGTTAACCACATCCAATGACATGTTAAAAAGATTATACGCCATGACCAAGTGGGAGTCTTATGGTAGTTCAATATATGTGGCGATGATTCAACATATGCAAAGGTGGCTCAACCTATGAAAAGAAATTGAAAATAAAACGGTGCAGCCACTGTGGAAAGCATTACGGTCCTTCCTTAAAAAGTTAAATACAGAATTATCATTGGAGGTGACAATCCCACTCCCAATGAGAGTGAAAACAGGTTTGCAAACTGATACATGTACACCAGTATTTATAACAGCATTATTCGCAAAAGCCAAGAGCTAGAAATATGCCAAATGTCCATCAACAAATGAATGGATAAATAAAACGTGGTACATATACACAATGGAATATTATTTGGCCAAAAGAAAAATGAAGTTATGAGATATGCTGCAACATAGAAGAACCTTGAAAACAGAATGCTCAGTGGAATAAGCAAAGCACATAAGGACAAAAATTGTATGCTATCATTTATAAAAGATGAGCAAAAACAGCAAAATTCACAGAAAGAAAAAACAGATGAGACGTTTTGGGGGGAAGGGGAAAGGGAGATGTGGAAAGAGAATAAGACTGCAAGTTTTTTTTAAAGAACATATTTCTAGAACATAGAACTCTGAGTGCTTTTTGGTTAATTTCAACAAATGCATGTTTATGTGCAGCAAACAATATATACAAGCATGTTTATAGCAGTATTATTTTTTGTAGCCCCCAAATTGAAACAATCCAAATCTCTGTTTAAAAAAAAAAAAAAAAAAAGAGCAGGGAAGAAAAGAAAGTCATGAAAAAACAGAGTTTCAGAGTAAGAGGCAACAAAGTGGAGCACTTACAGAATGAGAAAGGAAAGTGAAAAAGAGGAGACTGGTTACTGTCCATCTTTGATACTTAATACCTAATGCCATGCATGTGAATAACAGCGAGTAAGTAAATAAATGAATTATAAAATAAAATAAAATAGTACGAGAAATGGCCAAAAGAAAGGAAATTCCAGACATTTCTCTTTCCGAATCATACATATTCTGAGGGAGTCATCACACGCGATGCAAAGATATCACCCACGATTTAGACAACGTGAGTTAGTTGTCTAAATCGTGAAATGTCTATGTAATGGCTGTGTGAACTTTGTCTACTTAATTAAACTTGATAAGTCTCCATACCCTTATTTGGTCATGAAGGGGAAAATGCCCCTGTTAAATATTTCTGTTTTCTTTTAGTTAGTTTGTTTTCTTTAGATTATTCAATGGCACAAAATAGATAGGAACAGTTATTTCTTTTCTCTTCTTTCAGCTGAATGACATTGTGCTTGTGTCAGTCTGCACTTAGCTTGAGCATGCCTTCTGCAGATTTCACACTCCATACAGGGTATAGAAGCCAAGTTAGAGAAAAATGTGACATAATTGCTGTGGTGTGTGTGTGTGTGCATTGTGAATCAAAAGTGCCAATTTAAAAAGTCTCCTTTCTTGAATTATTTCTGGTTTAATTTTCTAGATTTTCAGATGCTTCTAAGATCTAAAATATTGGTTTGTACATACAAATGACTATTTGAGGATAGACAGAAGAATAGACCAATATACTCATTAAAAAAATAAAATTACCATGGTAATAAGTACACTACCTTCATCTCTTCTATATACATTACCTTAATACACATGTACACACACACACACACATACACAAAAAGAATCACCTCTGTCCAGCAGTAGTGCCAGCCTCTTAAACCCCTGCTTAAAGTCATTCCAATGTCCCTAGGGCCTCAGGACGAAGTCCTCAGCTTTCCTGTGCCTCTACCCAGCTTTCCTGTGTCCCAGCCCCCCCACCCCCCACTCCCGCTGCCTGGACCTCTGCCAGGCTCTGGAACCTAGGCTTGCCTCTGGACTCTCTTTTGCTGGTCTGACCAACTCCTTCTTCAAGTGTTAGCTCACTCGTGACTTCCCCCATCGTGTCCCCCTGCTCTGCCTGGTCATAGACCCCATCAGTTGTTTGGGTCACCACTGGTCACAGGCCACCCCCTGCTACAACCCCCCTGCACAGTATGTGTCTCGACACGTGTTTCTGAATACAGGAAGGAAGGAACAAGGGACACCGGGGAGTCATGGGGTGTCAGCTCCCTCAAAGGGAGGACTCCTCTGGGGGTAAGACTTGGCTCCAAATCCAGGGGCGAGCAGAGGCACATCTGAGCTGTCTGAGCCTTTTCCCCCAACCCGTTTCCTTCCCTGGAAAGTATCTGGCACCTAGGAAATGCACCATCTTCATTTAGCACAGATCTAGGGCCTCCTGCACAATCTGAGCTGGTCCTGCTGCCAGGTGCAGCAAGGGATGGCCACAGCCAAGAGCCTGGGGCTTTGCTTCTTCAAGCCCAGCTACCCTCCTTCACCCTCCCTCAAGCCCACCCTTCTGAGAAAGTGGAGGTCCCAGCCCCACCATCCCAAACACCATCACCCACACTACACCCATTGCTAGCCTCTTCCTGGAAGCTCCTGCTCAGAGGGAGAGGTGTCCCCTCCCCGGGACGGGGCCTGGGTCCTCTCACCAAGCAAGGCCTTGGTCCCTCTGGGCCTTTGGACTTGGCATGTGGCATTCAGTCAAGTGCTCTGTCCCCATCCAGTCTGGTCCTCAGACCCTGGGGACACTAATAGGAATAAATGTAGCCCCTGCTTCCTGAATCCCAAGTGTAGCCTGGGGTCCTCATCACTTCCTGTGCTCAGGAAAGACTTCTGAAGAGATTAAATTTTAGTGGCTCATCTGAAGGGATCAAAAGACTTGCAGCAACTCTAAACCAGCAAGAATGTCATGGGGAGAAGTGGGTGGCAGAACCCATTGGGAGCCCACCCTTGTCTTGTCTGCCTGGGGAGCCCTTAGGTGGCAGGACAGAAGGGCAGTAGCCCTGGGGGGTGGGGCTCTAGGGCTAAGGGGCAGAGTTACAGAATGCAGCAGGAGAGCAGTGTCCGGGGAGGTGGGACCCTGGACAGACAAACCCTCAAATCAGGGCAGCAGACCACAGAGCGACAGGGGCCACGCGGCCACACAAACAAGTCCAGGAGGCTGAATGGGGATGGTGTGGAGTGAGAGCCCCAAACGAAGGCTGTGGGTCCCCACTCCAGCCCACTGGTGTCTGACAGAGAAATGAGTTGCCAGAATTGCCATATCTGATGATTTTTTTTCAAGAAAATAAAAGAAAATCGGGTTCTATATAAAATTTCCCATTTTAAATGTTGGCTCAATAATAATTTTTTTTTTAAAAAAAAGCCCACAATAACAAGAAAAGCTCGTTTCTCTGGGCCGTCTCCTAATAGGGGTGGTGGGGGCGTGGGGGCGGGGTGGGTTTTGGGGGGGTTCAGGAGTCAAAGGAACAGCACCGCCCACAGACCACATGATGCCCTACAGCCACAGCTGATTGGACCAGGGGAGGTCACCTGACACAAGGGCAGCCAATCTTAGGCTAGCAGCCCTTTCTGCACTGATTTGGGTGGAGCCCCCCCCCCCCAGCCTCTCTCAGCAACTGTGGGGCTGGACGCTGTGGTCATTCTCACCTTGACACCTTCTCTGACCACCCTGTCCCAGGGGCCCACCATCCCCGAGACGTCAAGACGTCTTCAAGACAGTGGCCGACCGCATAACAGACCATCCCGGAATATCTGTTGCAGGAACCAGCGAATTCCCAGAAGAGTCCATGCCCTTGTCACCCAGGGCCCCCTGCCCGTGACCGGTCGCTTACAGCTCGACCTCGCCGGGCCACCAGGCAGAGTAAGCGCGAGCCTGGCGGGGTTTGCTGCGTGCCACACACTAGGGTGTGCACCCTTGCGAGGCCTGCGGGGCCTGCCGTGGAGAGGGGAGCCCCACTGGTCTCCCGGAAAACCTCTGGGCCCTCCATCGCGGCCACACGCCCTGGGAACCCCACCTCCTGGTCATCCCGGGCCTGCTCAAAGACTGCCCTGCAGGGGGCGCTGCGTAGCACGGCCGAGCCTGTGGCTGATGAAGAGATCATTGAGCCGCAGACTCATCTCGCGTGTCGTCCAAAAAGAAAATCAATTTTAAACATAAGATAAAAGATGACAGGCGTTTTGAGAATGTATTTTACAAGCCGCGCACCGTGATGGGAACAGGGCTGGCAGGCTGGTGGAGGCCTCGGTGGAGCCCGCTGGGTGAGGCCTGCGTGGACTCCCGGAGTGACTCCAGCGGCTGCCAGCTCAGCAGCACGGGCCCCAGAGGCCCAGACTGCAGGGCGCCTGCAGCCGGCGCCCCCCACGCAGGTAACTGCGGCGCGGGAGCTGGGAGCTCTCCAGACGGAGCCTGGAGGCTGGTGCCGGTCCGAGCCTGGTTGTCACCGTCCTGGGGGACTCTGGGTCCCCAGCTTCTCTGGGACCTAGCCTTCCCTTCTTGGCAATGGGGGTGGCCGTAGTACCCGCCGTCGCCCCCGACCCCCGCGCCAGTGAGACTTAAACATAGCTCAGGAGGGAATGGTCAACACACTTTGAAAACAAATCGATTTATTTACTCGAAAATGCTTATTGTGATAACACGTGCAATACACAATTTTCCTTTTAACCACTTTCAAGTATACAATTTGGTTTCACTAGGTTCCCCCCCCCCCAAGCTTTTTATTTTGAAATAATTCTAAGCTTACAGGACCGTTGCAAAAATAATACAAACCCCATACAGAGAATGGATCTATTTATTTTAAATGGGCAAAACACTTAGGTGATAAAAATGTTCAAACAGTACAAAAGGCTCCAGGATACAGAGTAAGTTTCCTTCCTGTCTCTGGACTCCTGTTCCTCCTTTCCTTCTGGAAAACAACCACTTTCACAAGATTCTCGAGTGAGTGTTTCCAGAGACGTGCCCTCTACCTTCGCTTGTTCCTACACACTGTCTTGGATTTTCCTTTTTCACTTTAGCCCTACTCCTTGGAGCTTCTCCATGTCGCTTCATAGCGAGTAGCTTCTTCCTTTTTAACGACTGCCTTGGGTTCTGTTTGCGGAGGTTCTTTGTTTTGTTAACCAGTCCCCTAGGGAAGGGCATCTGAGACCCCAGGCAGCGCTGTGGTGGTCTTGTGGGGAAGTACTTTGAAAACACCGCATAAATTAAGGTGTTATGTTGGAGACCTGAAAAAAACAAGGCTCATAGCCTGAAAAGTCTATACTTTCGTCCTTGATGGAACCCAGTGAAGGGCAGGGGAAAGAGAGGGACCCATGGCCAACAGGCTCATGGCTTGGCTTTGCTGACTCTGTTATGGGTGCTTTACCTCAGCCAGAACCTAACTCTGTGTCAGTCCATGGGGTGAGCTGAATCACAGGCAAAATGAATTTTACGGACATCCAGCCCAACCCTGAAGGAACACCCATTGGGACTCTGCCATCACCCTGAATGAAGAAACTTCTGGATTCCCAACATCCAGAAGGAGGAGGGAGAGTGGGGAGGAGTTGCTGCTGGATCTCAAGGAACCTGCTGTGTCCTGAGCTCCTCTTTCCTTTGCAACCTCTAGATGTCAGAGATACCTGAGGAGGGTGCCTGGTCATAAGAATTTCCCCAGGGGCTCTGGGGAACCCTAGCCCAGTTCCTTCTTCTGAAACAGACACTGCTGCCCAAGTCACAGAACTGTCCCAGCCAGGCCAGGCTGTTCCTGCTTCCTCCTTGAGACCCTGCCCCTTTTGCAGGTGATTGATATTGGGGTGTCCATTCACCCAGAGGAAACCTACCTTCATAGGTGAGGGTGTATGACAGAATCCAACTCAACCATATAGTCACAGTACAAGAACCTTCTTCACTGGGGCCTGAAGAAAGCTGGAGAAATATCTTATATGGTTTTTAGTCCCCATTAGAGAGCAGTGTAGGCCTCTTTCAAGCCCACTATCTGATGGGCTTCTCTACCATCTGCATTATGGTCACATAACGCAATATGCCTATGTGTATTTTCTCATTTCATCCAGAGAAGTAAGTAGAGCAGGTATTATTTCCATTTGGCAAATGTGGAAAATGACTCTCCAAGATGATTTTGGTTGCTTGTGCCCTAGCCATCCCCCACTCCTCATACAAACACACACACTTCTTTAACCCCACTGTGTTTGTCCTTTTCCCTCTTAGGGCCTGTTCTTCCTCCCAGGATAAGCAGGCCACTCCACAGCCTAGGGGGTGATTTTTGACTTTTCAAGCCATGGTAATCTCTCCCTCTTTCAAGAAATTTAGGCATTGCATGAGATGCAATGCTGCCGAGAAGTCTGCTGGAGGCTTGAGAGGAAATTTACCACTGATCGCAGGGAAGAAAGATGAAAGGAATCTACTCCTTGATGATGTTGCTGAATTAACCTGTCCTGGAGCTTTCCTACCTGGGGGCCTCTAGTTATTCAGGAGAAAAAAATGCTGTCATTGATTAAGCTATTTTGAGTTGGGTCTTTTGTTACTTGCAGCCAAAATCACGAAAAAGTTCAGGGTCACACAGTGTGTGAACCTGAGATTAAGGCAGGAGCCTCGGAGGTGTGGCCTCTTCCATTACCTTCGTTCTAAGGGCCACTGTTATGTTTCAGAGGATGGCACCTAAGCCTCCTGCTCTCTAGTTCCAGGTCACAGGGAGTTTTGCCATGCACAGGTCCCAGCAGGGAATGGAGAGAGAAATGTAGGCGACTCTGTGCTGTGGCCCCGATGGTGCAGCTGGAGCAAGTTTTCTAAAGCATGGCCTGCCTACAGATGTGTTTTGTTTGGCCTGAGCTATGACTGTAAAAAGTCTGAAGGAGTGTTCCCATTCCTTAGGTCAGAAAACTGAGGCCCTACGTAAGGTCTGAGAGGAAGCAGCTGGGCCACTTTCCTCCAGGGAGCCTGAGTATCCCACCCGGGAAGGGGCCCATGCAATGGATTCTATTTTAGGCTTTGGGCATACCAGATATAAAGGTGCTTTCCCCCAACAATCCTATCTTCATTCTTGTCAAATCTGGAATGTCGAGTCATTTTGTGTGATGCCCCAATAACTCCCAGGGTAATTTGGGCAGTGAATAAAAAAGCATTTGCAAAGTCCCCTTGGGGGACTTTTTTTGAGGAGAGAAAGGTGAAATATTAAACTTCCCATTTGGAGAATTTCTGATATTCTTGCAAGCAGTGGGGACAATCAAATCAATAGGCCGAGCCCTTGATCTTGGGGTTCACCCCTATGGAACTTATTCTTACAAAGGATAGGCTACGCCTACTTAAAATTATGCCTAAGAGTCACCCCCAGAGACCCTTTTTTATTCCTCAGATGTAGCCTTTCTCTCTAAGCCACTCTGCAGGTGAGCTCACCGCCCTACACCCTACATGGGACATGTCATGACTCCAGGGATTTAAATCTCCGTGGCAATGTGGGACAGAAATCCCATGATGAGCGAGGCCCCAGCATCAAGGGATTGAGAAAGCCTTTTTGACTGAAAAGGAGAAAGAGAGAAATGAGAAAAAATGAAGTGTCGGTGGCTGAGAGATTTCAAATAGAGTCAAGGGGTTATCCTGGAGGTTATTCTTATGCGTTATATAGATATTCCTTTTTGGTTTCTGGTATATTGGAGTGGGTGGAGGGAAGCACCTGAAACTGTTGAGCTGTGTTCCAGTAGACTTGATTCCTGAAGACGATTGTATAAAGTTATAATGTTTACAGTGTGACTGTGTCATTGTGAAAACCTTGTATCTGATGTTTCTTTTATCCAGGGTATGGACAGATGAGTAAAAAAAATGGATAAAAAAATAAATAAATAATAGGGGGGACAAAGGATAAAATAAATTGGGTAGAGGGAATACTAATGGTCAATGAGAGGGAGGGGTAAGGTAGGTGGTATGTATG
The DNA here is from genome assembly GCF_023851605.1 of Tamandua tetradactyla. Classification (NCBI taxonomy): domain Eukaryota; kingdom Metazoa; phylum Chordata; class Mammalia; order Pilosa; family Myrmecophagidae; genus Tamandua; species Tamandua tetradactyla. Next base: position 43,731,898 of record NC_135342.1, on the reverse strand, counting down.
AAGTTTTTCTTTTTATTTCTTTTTCTGGAGTGATGCAAATGTTCTAAAAAATGATCATGGTGATGAATACACAACTATGTGATGATATTGTGAGCCACTGGTTGTATACCACGTATGGAGTGTGTGTGTGAAGATTTCTCAATAAAAACATTTCTTTTTTAAAAAAGAGTAATTTTTCCATCCCCCTGCCTGCATGTAGGCACATATCTAAACCATTCCAGGCCGATCAATAGTCGTTCAAAATCAGCATAGTGTTCCCACCAAAAACAATGACTTCCCTGGGTCTCCTGTTGATGAAAGATACACAAGGATCCCAGAGGGTCCACAAACCAGCTTTAGTTTCCTTTCCTTGGGATTTGCTTGCAAAGGGTAAATCTAATGGATTGGATTTTCCCCTACCTTCCCCAAGCTGTGCAAGGTAGAGTGGTACAGAGCAGTCATGAGTAGGAAGAGGATAGATTAGTTAGGATTAGGTTCAGCTGCAAATAACAGACAACCTCAAAATAATAATGGCTTAAACAAGTTAAGTTTATTTTTCTCTTGCAGTACAAACCCAGATGTAGGCAGCCCGGGATAGTAGGCTAACTCTGCCACCATCAGTGACTCAAACGCTTTTCTTTTTGCCCCACCAACCTCAGCATCACCTTCCTTCCTCAAGGTCCAGGATGGTTGCCAGAGCTCCAGTCATCATGACCAGGTCCATGGGAAGTTAGCAAGGCAAAAGAGCAAAAAGGGGATCCTCCAAGCTTTGTCAGTTCCCTTTAAACATCCTTCTCAGAAGTCCCACCCAATAGTTATGCTCACTTCTCATTGGCTGGGACTTAGTCCCTGGATGCAAGGGAAGCTGAAAAATGTCTTTTATGCTAGGAAACAATATGATCAGCTAAGTACCAGGGTTTGATAACTTCAAGCAGGAAAGAAGGAATGGACATTTGGGTAAGTAAAGAACAGCCTCTGCCATAGGAGGGGTCCAACCTATGTATTAGATTCTGCATATTTATTAAGTACCTTCAGTACACTAGGCACAGAGCTGGGATGCACAGGGACACATAAGACAAAAAGCCACCTCTCAGAGAGAGCCAGCAGTCTAGAGTGGACGGTGAACTCCAGCTGAAATCTCTCCCATGGTTATGGGCTGTTTGGGTCACAGTGTTTAAAACAAATGAGCCAACCTTGGAACTTAGGAGAATTTGCATATGATCTGGATTTTTGGAGTCTTTTGAAAACATAAAGCTCTGTGTTTGCATTATTTCCTCCTGGGAGCTATTGGCTGGAGAAGTAGCCACCCCCCTAGAAGGGCCCTCTCTCCTGTTCACCACAGTCGCCACCACGCTCTGGCATCTCACACCACCTGGGGTAGTTGGCATGGTCCTGGGGGCATTTGAGCTTGTGACCTGTGCTCTAGGGACCCTGGCAGGTGGCTGGGCAGGCTCCTGATGTCTGTGAGAACGACGAAAGCACCCTTGGAGAATTGAACTCGCTCAAACTTGTGCCTCTTGGAGGAAAATGACCCTGGAAATAAAAAAGCAAACTGAACCCACACGCCTTGCAGAAGTCCTGCGCTCTTTCCTTATAGAGACACTAAAGATGCAAAAATATCCCTTTTCAGCTTCTTTCTTTGGGGAAGCATTTCTGGTGAGGGGAGACTGGGAGGGCTGATGGAGGCAGGCGTCTCTGTCCCTAACAGGTGACCCCTGTGACAGGCCAAAGGCACACCCACCCCCCTCACGGAAGCACCGGCAGCTGTCGGAAGCTTCTGCAAATTCAGCAGAGACCCCAGCTCCCCGCTCGGCTCACCTCGGAGCAGAGGCCCCTCATTGCAAGCTGCCCCGGGGAATCTTTCTCCTCTCCTGGCCCAGGGCTGGCGAGATCCTACTGGACTCACCTTCCCTCTCGCCTCAGTGTCTGTCTGGCTGAGACCCCCAGAGCTGCGCAGCTCATTCTGGGTGGCCTCCCCGCCTGCCCAGCCCAAGGGCGTCTTGCAGCTATAAATTGAGTAAATTGAAAATGTTACTGAGGGTTGGAGATAAAAGAGAGAGCTGGGTGTCTCCATGAATAAAACATGGGAGGGTGGCCATTTCTTGGAAAAATAGAGAGAATAAATTGCGGCAGATCAATTTTATCTAATTTCTTGGCCCAGCTTCTGACATGCAAATGAATGTGCTCATAATTTATGAGTGAGCTATGGAGATTACCAGAGGGAAGGGATGCCTGGATTTCTGGGGGAGGGAGGAGGGGGCACTGCCAAGGATTTAGCAAAAGTCCACTGGGTTGCTTCTCCTTAAAACCCAAAGCTTCCCAAACCCTCCCAGGGCAGGCAAAAGCCAGGTCTGAGTAAATTCTGGATTCCTGGGCCTGTCTTTGGGGCACCACGCTGTCCCAGCCCCACTGCTGGCCAGCTGCCAGCCCTGACCACAGCAGATATGATCAAGTCATCGGGCCTTTACTCAGCTGTGTTCCCGCCCCAGGTCCTACAGCCGCTTGACCCCAGCCTGTCCCCTCCTGGACATTTGATTTCCAGCCTGTCTTTCCTGATAAGCCCCATCTGAACTCACCCTTCCTTCCCGGTGTTCCAAAGCCACGCGTCTGCTCCTCTTCCTGCCTCATCCTGCCTGCCGATGTGTTTTCTTTGGCCTGAGACGTGACTATAAAAAGTCTGAAGGAAGGTTCCCATTTCTTAGGTCAGAAAACTGAGCCTCAGAAGGTAATTCACGCCCGCCCCGGGACCCACACCCTGAACTCTCGGACACAGGCCTTAGCCTTCTACCCACGAAAGGTCACGCTCCGGGCCCTGATTTCCCTCCCAGGGCACCTGTCCAAACAGTCGCAGAGACCCCTGGCAGGAATAAAGAATGAAGACACTGCCCGACCTGTAGGCTATTCCCTCCCCTCCCAGACTGTCTCATTGTGGTGGAAGAATTAATTAATCTAAACGGTGTGATTATCTCTTGAAGAACATGACTGCATTGCACGATAATTTTTGAATGTCTGAAAGTGTTAGTTTATTTGATGCCGCAAATTTCAAATACGGCACAGTCTTTGAACTCATGTTTGGGCATTTCTTTGTTTTTATTCTATCCAGAGACTTAAAAATGACAGTGGCAGAAGCTTCAAGGTCCACACTTTCCCTCTAAGCAAACTCCTCTGTGTTTGGAGGACATGCTGGGACCTGGGCCAGGTGTCCCCTGCTCTGAGCCTCAGTTTCCCTCCCTGTTCTACAATTCCAGGATTCTCAGATGCTCACTGTTGCCATGGAGTGATGAAGGGGGGTGCCCCAGGCCTCATGGGTCCTCCCCTGCCCCAGGAAGAAGGGTTTGGGGCTCACCTTGAGCCTGCCCAGCTGATGACACCCCCCTCCCAGCAGCCTCTTCTCACAGGTCTTTGTTTTTTTCTTCAATGATTTTTTTGTTGAGATACAGTCATCTGAAGTGTATAATCAGTGGTTCACAGTATCATCATAAAGCTGTGCATTCATCATTACAATAGATTTTTGAACATTTTCATTACTTCAAAAAGAATAAAAATAAAAGTAAAAATAAAATACCTCAAACGTCCCATCCCCCCATTGTTTATTTTTTGCCTTTTTTGTTTTTAGTCATCTGTCCCTATACTGGATAAAGGGAGCGTCAGTCACAAGGTTTTCACACTCACATGTTCACACCTTAAAAGCTCTGTAATTATTCAATCATCTTAAGAATCAAGGCTATTGGATTACAGTTCAACAGTTTCAGATATTTTCCTCTAGCTACTCCAATACACCAAAAACTGAAAAGGGATAGCTATATACTACATAAGAATAACCTCCAGAAAGACCTCTTGACTCTATTTGAAATCTCTCAGCCAGTGAGACTTTACTTTGTCTCATTTCTCTTCCCCCTTTTGGTTAAGAAGGCTTTTCACTCCCACAATGCCAGGGCCAGGCTCATCCCCAGGAGTCCTGTCCCACGTAGGTGGGGGAGTGCAGTGAACTCACTTGCTCCTCACAGAGTCTTAATGATCCCTGCACCTGTGGGCATGCAAATCATTCTATACATTGAACCCCCAGGCCCTCCTGGAGTTCTAAAGCCGGGCTGTGCCAGCAGGCACTCCGCAGCCTTCAGCCACCAGCAAGACCTCCCCTCACCTGACACCTCAGAGGGCACAGTGCCAGCATCCCACCTCTCTGCTATGTCTCACTCTCAGAGTGCCCCCTGCGCCCCCCCACCACCATGCCTCACTCTCAGAGCCCCTTTAACATCCCTCCCCTCTGAGGGCTCCTCTGGGCCAGGTACCTGCATAAACTGCTTTTCATTCATTCTTTGTTTGTTGAGCACCTACTATGTGCAGACACTGGGGGTACTGGCAGGGAATAGATTAATTGTACCTCTTTCTGTTTCCTTTTTTAATGGGGCTACTAGAAAATCTAGAATTTCCTATGTGGCTACAATAACAGGAATATAATTTCCTACATTCCTATTGGACGGCGCTGCTCTGGATGGTCCAGCCCACCCACCACAAGCTGGGGGTCTGCCAGTGACTGGTATCTGCTGTCTCACCCTCCTGGAGGCTCGAAGTTGAGGTGCTGGCAGGGCCCTGTTCCCTCTGCGAGCGGTGGGGGCGCACGTCTCCTTGCCTCTTCCACCTCGCGGTGTTGCTGGCGCCCGGTGGCCTTGCTGGGCAAGTGGCCGCAGAGCCCCAGTCTCTACCTTGGTCCTCAGGGCCTTCTCCCTGGCGCCTGCGTCTCGAAAGGGCACCAGAGATACTGGAGTGAGGGCCCACACTACCCCGCCATGACCTCCTTTTACCCTGACTAATTCCATCCTCGACGACCCGATTTCCAAATTAAGAGACCTGCTGGGTCCTGGGGGTCAGGAGTTGGACATTCCTTTTCTGCCTATGGCCCTGAGTTTGCGGGTGCTTTGTAGATGTGCGCAGACGAGGTGCAGGCGCCCCGCTCCAACCCCCACGCCACCCCGCCTGAGCTGCGGGAGGAGGTGTGTGGAAGGGAAGATGGGGCAGCAGAGAGCCAGGGTCCTCGGTGGGAACTGACTCTACCTGTGCCCCAAGGTGGAGGCCCGAGGCCAGCCGGGGGTCCGCCTGGGGGCAGCGGGAGCCCAGTGTCCAGCGACACACGACTACCCGAATCCCAGGCTCCTTCTCGGTAAGGAGGAGGCTGTAGGGTCCGGGGACCGAGCCAGCCCCAGCACAGGTGCGTTGGATGGGGGGGCGGGCCGCTGTCACGGATGCGGGATGGTGAGGGAGGAGGAGCGGGGGCGGGCCGTGGCCGCCACCCGCTCCCCTGTCTGCGCAGGCCAAGGTGTCGCGCAGGCCTCCCAGGGTCTGCCAAGGCGCTCGCTGCCACTGGGGATGCGCGTGGTGTGGCAGAGAGAGGCCTATAGCATCTTCACTGGCCCTGGGCAGTAGGGACCCGGAGGCGGTGGATGGAGGGAGTGCCAGAGGCTAGGGGCAGGGGTGCAGCAGAGCAGAGGGACAAGCCCCCCAGTCAGGTGGGGGCTGCAGAGAGTGGAGTAGCGGACTGACATTTCTCCCTGCTTCTTGGTCTCTGCTGGTGGGATGGGGGAGCGGCTCCATGCCCCTTTCCACCCCTTTCTTCTGGCTCAGCCTAGTCCTGAACCAGGCGCTTGCATTATGCAAGCAAGGCAGAGACTGGGGACATCCTAGGAAGATGCTTGTTCAATGCACAGCAGCAAGAGCCCTGGACTGACGTACCAACCACAGCTGCCTCTGGGTGAGATGTGCGTACCCCACATCGGTCCACCGCTGCCCCCAGGCCCTGACCATCTCCCACCCGGACACCCATAGTGGCCTCCTCACTGCTCTCTTCCCCTTCGCTCTAACTCCCTCACCCCTTTCTCTGCACAACAGCCAGAGGGAGATTTTAAAAATGTAAGTCAGATTATGCCGTACCCATCGTTAAAATCTTCTTAAGGCTTCCCTTGCAATCGAAATAAAATTCTACAAGCACTGTGCAATCTGGTCCCATGTCCCTCGCCAACCTCAGGTCTTAAAGCTCTTGCTCTCTATGCTGCCCTCTTTTCCTGGAACTCCTCAAGCCAGGTTCTGCCTCAGGGCCTTTGTACTTGCTGTATCTCCTCTCTAGAATGCTGTTTCCTCAGATCTTTGCCTGTGTCTCAGCACAAATGTCTCCTCAAGAAGAACTTCCTCAACCTCCTTCATTGAAGTTACTTTTTATTTTACTGTCTCTTGTTATATGTCACCACCTCCAGCTTCTTAGACTGTGATTTGGGTGCTTGCATGTTGCATCTCCCCGTGAGAATGTGAGCTTCGTGAAGCTTTGTCTGCCCCTGTTCACTGCTGTCCCTCCCCGTGGGCCAGTGCCTAGAGGACTGTAGGTATGCAATCCTGGGGCCGGACGGACGGAGGGGGTGGCCAGTTTGTGCTAGTTTTGTGCACTCTGCATGGCTTATTTCCCTGAGTCCTTGTAGGGTCTGCTGAGGCTGACACACTGTCATCACCATCGAGGAGACGATGAAACTGCAGTTCTGAGGCTGTGAAGCCGGGCCTGCCTGCTTTCTCAGTTCGTGGACGCCATGTGACATTGTCTCCCAGACCTGGGCCTGGAACCGGGTCTGACAGTAAAGTGCACCTGGGGCAGCAGCGCCCCCTGCGGGAGGTTTAGGGTGAAGACATTTTTATGGGAGCATCCTGAACTGCTGTGCTTATTGTTGTATTGTAAATACATATCTACATATTATCCTTTCTTTTGTTTTTCTTCTCAATTTAGGTTAGTGATTATCTATGGATTTCATTTTAGGATGGTAAAAGGGGTGTCACAAAATAGATGTTATAATGTGGGGCCTGCTTTCCTCTATGGTGGAAAAAATAAGAACAGGGTTTACCTTGGGGAGCTGGGGGGCAAAGAGAAGGATCTGCTGGGGCCTAGAGATGACCTAGATCTGGACCCGGGCAGTAGATGCATGGGTGCACACGTGTGTGAAAATCCCTCCAGCTGCCTGTGGGAGGTGAGTTCACTTTACTGTTTGTAAGTCGTACTTCAGTTAAAAAAAAATTGAGATAATCTGTGTGAAATAAAGAGAGCAAACCACACAAGAAGAGGGCCTTGGGAGAGGAGCCCCTGGGCTGAGGGGTCTGTGCCTGCAGCCTGGGGGGTCTGCATGTCCTCCTACCCAGGACGTGGGTACCTGGATCATGCTACCTTTAGAGCCATGGACACAGCCTCAGGGAGTTCTAGATCCTTCCAGGGGTCATGAAAAGCCAGGATTTGTATCCAGGTCAGTTTGACCCCAGAACCCCAGCTCTTCACCCTCGCATTTCCTGTTCCATCTTGCTCAAGTAGAAAGATGAGGAGAGAGAGGTAGACAGCACCTTCATGTTCTCCTGACACTTCCTTACCTTCCAAGGCTGGTCTTTAGATCAGACTGCCTTATTATCCTGGTCTGGAATGACCTTCAGATACCACATTCCCAGAAGAAACTTTTACATGAAAACAAGAAAGACAGCAGTCAGATTTAAGACAACACTTCCTGACTATAGGTGATGAAACACTATCCAGGCAGTTTAGGCGTGGTTGATCTGGAAAGCAGGGCTTGGGCCCAGTGAGGTCTGTCTCTTGGGCCCAGCGTCTGCTGCTCCCCACCCTTGGGGCCTACCTCGGAAAGAGTGAGGCAGGTGGTGGGCTGGCCAGGCATTAGGCCTCCTGGGACCCATGTCCCTGTGCTCCCTGAAGCAGCAGCAAGAGCCCAAGAGGCTCAGGGTGTACCTGGGGACAGAGAAAGCATCGATAAACTTTTCCAAGCTACTTTTCAGTGGCCTGAGGCTTCCTCTGAGGACCTGGTCTGCTGTGTCTCTGAGCACCACCTCTCTTGGGTGTAGGATCGTGGAGGGGGGGCTGTGGGTGATTGGAGCCAGGTGACTCTCTCAAGCGAACCACTTGCCCCTCAGGGTACCTTCCCAGGAGGGCCTGTGACCCCAGAGCCATTCTTTCCAGAACCTCCCCCAGGGAACCCTCCCCTCCTGGGCTGGTGCCCTGGTTGCTGAGTGGAGGCCACCAAAGACCCAGGAGACCAGGAGAAGCCTCCAGAAACTCCAGGGATCTGGTGCTTCCAAGGGCCTGGTTGCCAGGCCCCCCACTCCATGACTGCAGCTGAACTCCCTGGGCATCTGGAGGGTGGGGCCTCCCAGGGGTCCTGTAAGAGGCCTGGGTGGAAAATGAAATATTTTTCAAGTGGTGAAAGGACCAGGGCACAGGTATTTCCTCAAAGCCTGTCTAATTATTTGGATTTCCAAGCAGAAGATGGGAGACTGCTCTCTCTGAGGACACTGGTGCAAGGAAGCAGTTCTGTTTCCTTCTCACTTTCATCCTCCTCATTTTGGTGCTTGCATTCATTTACATGCTCAGCACATACAGACTGAGCACTAGCTCTGAGCCAGGCATGTGCAAAGGGCCGGGGACACGGTGCTAGAGGAGGCAAACAATGTCCCTGAGCTCAAATTGCAGACAGCCAGGCAATGGATAAATAAACAAGCCAATACAATGTCCAGTGGTGATGGGGGGCCATGACGACAGCCAAACAGGATGAACTGTAAAGTGAGGGGTGGGGATCTTCCATGGAGCAAGCAGGGCAGGCTTTTCTGAGGAGGGGGCATTTCTTTGGAGGCTGGATGCACAAGAAAGAACTCAGGTGGGCAAAGACCTGGCCTGGGAAGTGGTGTGATGAGGCCCAGGAACAGGAAGCTGGCCAATGCAGGTGAGTGGCCACCAGGAGGCACCTGGGAGGCAAGGCCAGAGGGCTCCATCTTGCTGGGCCACTGGCTGCTGCTTTGGGTTGGCTTTAATTCTCATGGTCAGAAAAGCCACTGGAAAGTTTTAGTAGGGGTTGGAGGCCATCAGCTCTGTCTTTGGAGAAAACCCTTGTGGAGGTTCTGTGATGGTTGGTTCTGGTATCAGCTTGGCCAGGGGATGGTGCCCAGTTGTCTACCTGGCAAGCACTGGTCTGACTGTTACTACAAGGATATTTTGGGGGCTGGTTGATAAATCGGAAGGCGGGTGCATTAAATCATCTGTCAGCTGATTGCAGCAGGGGTTGATTGCGTCTATAATCAACTAAGGGCACGCCTCCCGAAAACAAAAATAATCCAATCCGTTGTATTTGTGCCAATCAGTTGAAGGGTTTTAATGGAGGAGAGAGAATTTTCACTGTTTCCTCAGCTAGTGGGTGTCTCCTGTGGAGTTCACTGAGACCCTTCATCAGAGCTGCCAGCCTCGCAGCCGTCCTATTGATTTGGGACTCTTATATCTCACGGTTGCATGAGACACTTTTATAAATCTTATATTTACAGATCTCTCCTGTTGGTTCTGTTTCTCTAGAGAATCGTGACTAACACAGGCTCTGAGGGGATCAGTTTGGAGGGGTGAGGGGGGATGGGGTAGAGCCGTGAGGGAGGAGACAGGTTGGGGAGAACTTCTGGGAACCTTGAGGTCCTTTTGGTGAGTAGAGCAAAGCATGAGGCTCCCCTTCCGTGTTGAGGTACCAAAAAGGGTGACCTGCAGAGGCATTTGCCCTTGGGGCTCATTGTGAGTTTTTGTTTTCCATCTGTGGCCTTCTGCACTGCTGTAGGTTAGAAAAGGGGCCAAGGTGTTGGGAAAAAAAGTGGTTCCAGCTGCATTCTTCCAGAATGCAGAGAGAAGGGGCAGAGCCGTGAGTCACCTCTGGCTGGGAAGTTGAGGCCGAGGTCTGGTAGCTGGTCAGGGGGCACCGTGACTGGGCCACCCCTGGGGAAAGCCCAGTGAAAGGAGGCTGAGTTCCTTCTGCCCTCTCAGAATGAAAGGGGGTCACGGAGCCAGGGCCCAGCACCATGTCTGGTGGGGACCTTGCTGCCTCGGTCACTGTCCTTGCTGGTGACGGGCCTGGCTGCTGACAGGTGCACCTGGGGAACCAGCTCGCGTGCCTCATGGGGGACCCAGCTCTCAGCACCAGCGGGCAAGAAATACCTGGCTGCACATTCTAGAGATAAAAACCCAAGTTAGGTGTGGAGAAAGGCAGAGGAATAGCTGGGAGTGGGGGGTGGGGAGAGGTTAACAAAAGTGGAGCCTTCAGTTTACCGAAGCCTCTGGAAAAACAGAGGTAGATTCCCAAGGATGTGTGCAGAGCCCCTTATGTTTGCTTAAATGCACTTCCCCATTCTCGAGGCCTCATGGTTCTCTGAAGCTGGGAATTCCCAGGCAATGTGGAATCAGCCATCCTGAGGGTGTCTGGCAGGAGGAATCGGAAACCCCCAGGCTGGGGGGCACCGGGCCGGGCATCCATGTGCTGAAGGAGCCAGCGCTGAGCCGGGGCGTGGGGGTCCAGCTCTCCTCCGGGGCTGCCGAACTGCCCACTCCTCAGCATGTGTCCCCTGAAGCTGGCACTGAGACCAGGCAGGCGTTTATCTGGAGGCAATCTAAGAAGGCACTAGCTGGGTGGGGAAAGGCGACAGGGAAGGGGAAGAAGCCAACAAAGAGTGTGTTTTTGAGCAGGTCACTGCCGTGGGGCAGCTTATTCTTGCTGGGAACCCTGGGAATCAGCGTGCAGCAAAACCCCAAAGGGCGGGGGACCTGGGCTATTTACTGCCTGACCCTTGTCCTTGCAGGCTGAGCTGCCCGGAGGGGCGCTATCGCTTCCAGCACTAGGGTCTGCCGGGAGCACATGGGCAGAGCCAGCTGTGATGACCAGAAAAACACCTCAGGCGAAGGGCTGGAGGTGCTGGCCGCTGGAAGTCAGGCCTCAGGGCCCTGAAGAGGTAAGAGGGGCTTGGGGCAAGCACCCACGGTGTTGGCTACAGCAGGTTACTTAGCCCAAGCCCCAGTGTTTTCATCTGTAAAACTGGGATGACAAGAGGAGGCAGTTTAAAAAAAATAAGTAAGGCCCCCTGCCTCTTACGGTGACCGTGAGACTTAACGAGAGGACGCTTGCAAAGTGCTCAGTTCAGTGCGGGGTCCCTCCTGGGCGGGCTCTGCATGCTTTGCTAGTGAGTACATTTCCCTTGGGGATTTACCGCCTGCCTCCGGGTGCCAGGCCTGGGCCTGGGGACAGGGACCGAGCAGTGGACACCACCAGCTTCCCTCTCACGCCTGCCGATCCCACAATCTCCGGAGACAGACAATCACTGAGTCAGGAATGACAAGTATGACGGGGCCTCAGAGGGCAAGCCTCGGGAGGGGGCGTGGAAGCCCCAAAAGAGGCGTCGGTTACACCTTAGCAAAGTGCCATGTTGGAGACTCCCCTCTGGCCTCCAGTGTGTCCCAGTCAATCCAACCTGGCCAGTTTCTCTGGTCTTTGCTTAGGGCTCAAGTGGTAAGAAAAACGTCAATCTTCAAACACTATGCTGATCCCCGGAGCAGGGAGGTGGTTACGCTGTGTGAGAAACGAGGGAAGCGGTTGCTCCCCCTTCCACGCTTACTCCTGGAGAGAAGGGTGCTGGGATCAGTTTCCCCATTAAAATGATTCCCATCCCCTCCCTTTCTACCTCTCCCTCTCATCACGAAGAGCAGGAACACAGGGTGGGATTCAGCTGCAGTAGCAGCCGCAGTAGCGGCGGCTGTTGGGGCCCTGCCCGGAACCCCTGGGTGCCCGTTCCTGGGTGTGCCGATCCCACGGCCTCAGCGACCAGCCGCTGACTCATCCCCTGAGAGTTCTGCTGGCCGCTGAAGCCCACTCTGTCTGTGCACCAGAAATGGGGAGAAGCTAATGCTCCCTGCGAGCAGCTCCCTGCCAGCTCGGCGGTCCTGCAGGTGCGTCACTCTAAAGTGTGTCCCACACTGTCTCCCAGGGCTCCCCAGCAGCACCCAGGGCTCCCCAGCAGCACCCAGGGCTCCCCAGCAGCACTGAGCTCCAGCTGCCCGCAGTGGCCCACCCCCACAGGGACATCCTTCAGGAGCCTTCCCTGCACTGCCTCACTTTCCCAAGCACGTAGTAGGGCTTCTTGGCATTGCCTCCCGAATCATCTGTGCATTCCCGTTGCATCTTCATTTTGGGGTCTCCTTTTGGGGGAACCCAGACTCAAACAGCTTATACCTGGGAGTGGGGAGGCAGACTTGGCTTTACCTCCTTGGTGCCTTCTGGTTCTCCTTACCACCGGCCCCATGTCACGCCCAGCCCCTCAAAATTGTTCTCTATCCCCAGACAAGCCAAGTTGTGCCCTCCACCTCGCCGTGCCTGCAGGCAGGCTGCACTCCTACCGGGCCCACCTGTCTGCGCCCCTCGGCCCACTTCATGGATATGCTCCCCCTGGAAGCCTTTCTGTTGCTATGCCCAGGGGCCTGTCACTTTTCTTCTAAGCTTGCCTGACAGGTTCCCACACTCCCTTCGTCGTTACAATTTTTGTCACAGATGTACACAAGGTGTGTGATTACTTATGTGCTAGTTTTAATTTAAATCAACTTTTAAATCAACTCACTTTTTAAATCCAGCTATGTTCTAAGCAATAATATCCATGAAACCAAGAGTTGGATGGTAGACTTTGTTTCAAATACCCATTAAAATAACCATAAAACTAATAATACAGTTGACAAAATTGAAAAACGTGTCTTTGGCCACCTGCAATGATGGGGTACACATGCCATTCTGGGGAATGCTGAGTTCATATACCGTGTTGCATTTGCAGGAAAAAACTAAGCCTCTTCCCTGAGTCTCCAGGTCTAGCCTTACAGAGGCTCAAGATCGTTTGCTGAATGGCTGAATGGTTTAGGATGGGGCGGGCGGGCTCAGAGGTGACTCCTCCAGCTGGGAAAAGCCAGGGCTGAGCTCCTTCAACAACCCAGTCCAGTCCAGGAACTACCATGTCCAGATCCACTCAGGCTGGGGCTAGGGGTTCGGCTCAGGGCTGTGGATCCAAGCTGGCTCGTCACTGCCCCTGCCCTGCCCCTGCCTTTATCCCATCCTTCAGCACATGCCAGCCTAAATTCCAACTGGCAGCCCCTGCATGCTTTGCCTGAGGGTTTTCTCTGGGCGCTGGAGCCCATTCGCCATCTGCACAGCAGACTTGAAGTGCCAGAGAGAATTAGTGGCCTCTAGAAATAGCCCTTAACCAGTGACGGACAGACTTGGTAGGTAAGTTCCCCAGCTCCCTCTCTTCTGGGTGAGAAAGCTCTGAAGTGGGGGTCCCACACTGGCTCCCACACTTCCTATCAATGGTAGCTGGCTGATAACACACCCCTTACTGGCCATCTCCCTCCCCTGTCTCACTTTTCTTCACCCCCAACTAGTACTTCCTGGGACCCTCTTTCCAAGTAAACCACTTGCACTGGAATCCTTGCTTAGGACACTTGTTTCTGGGGCAACCCAAACTGAGACATTGGGAAACAGACTTCAGCTAATTTCCCATTTCTGAGAAACCCATTTTTTCTTTTGCTTGCTTTCAATACAGCAATTTGGGGTTGGTGGGAGGTAGAACCAGAAACTGTCTTGCTTTCCAAAGGCCTGTTTTCCACAGGGGTTACCCCAACTGGAACAGAGGTTCTCAAAGAAACAGAAACATTGTAATTAATACATGAAACCCTAACTTCTGATGATATTAAATTTGTTACGCTTATACAGTGCAGAGCGTATTGAAAAGGCAAATTAAAATGTTATGTGTTAATAAGCTTGGATTAAATTGGGCTTTGAGAACTAGGGGAAGCAAAGTTGGTCCCACATGGACGCTATGTAGGGTTTTTAAGGAGCCTTTCCCTCCCCTTGAAGTTGCCGCCACTGAAATTACCCCAGAAGGCAGGGGATCTTAGGAGCAACCTCCTAGCCTGAAAGTGTGAATTTGTTAATGTGTATCCGTCAAGTGGTTGTTTAGAAGTCGGTTCCTCTGTGCTTCATCCCCAGACAGGAGCTGGGAGAGAGAAAGGGGCAATTAAGAAAGCTTTAGAAAGAAGCGGGGGAATGCAAAACCCACTCTGGGCAGAATGAAGTCCAAGTTGCTGGAGCTGTGCGCACAAGCTTCTCCCTCTCCCATCAGCTCTTGGTGCCTCGTGTCCCAAGCTCGGGGAGCTTGACACCGTCACGGTCTTGGCTGGAACTGTGCTGTTCCTGACCCATAGGAAGATGTCATGAAACCCTCAGCCAAGCGGACTCTGCACAGAAGCCAGAAGACCTTGGCGCTGCTCTCTCTTAGCAAGGTCCCCAGTGCGGCTCAGCCACACCCAGGGGCTTCATCGCAGCCTCTTCCCATCTTCTAAGGCATTTTATTCATTTCATTTCTTTTTTTTTTTTTGCATGGGCAGGCACTGGGAATCGAACCGGGGTCTCCGGCATGGCAGGCGAGAACTCTGCCTGCTGAGCCACCGTGGCCCACCCTCCTATGGCATTTTAAAGTTCCCTTCTTTCATGGCCATCCAAATACTGCTTTCTTCTCTACTTCCTCCTACTTCTCTGCTGGCTTCTCCTCAGACTCCCTCTCCTCCCAGTCCTCCTCTGTGGCCCCTTCTTCAGCCCTCTAGTCTTTTTTTTCTTACTTTTTATTTTGAAATAATTTCAGAATTACAGGACAGTTGCAAAACTAATACAAAACTGTAATAATATGGAAAATTTTGATATATCCAGATACCGTGTTTTACCAACTTGTAACAATTTGTCACATTTTTTTTTATAACTGCATCATCTGTTGATCAATCATCTATCTCTCTACCTACCTATGTATTTTCTAAACATTTCAGAGTGGGGTTGCATGCATCATGCTCCTTGAACACTTCATACCTCCATTTATATTTCCTAAGAACATGGATCTTTACTTACGTAACCTCATTAAGTACTGTTATCAAGTTCAAGAGATTGAACATTGATAGAAAGCACAGTCTCCACTTTTTTCACTCTACAAACTCTTCTTACCTGACTTTTTCCATTCCTGAAGTTTCTTTTTCACCCCCCTCCTCTGTTCATGATTCCAGACCTCTCTCCTCCATCTAAATATTCCCCCTAAACCTTTACGCCCAGTGCTTTCCGGCCACCTCCACCCAGATGTTCTCCAGGATTCTCAAGCTCAACATTCCCCAAATGGAAACCACCTTCTTTCTCCCATAACAGTTCCCTCACTTTGTGTCTCATTTATCCTAGGATCCAAATTAGAAACCGGGGGACTGTCCCTGATGCTGTATTGGTTATCTATTGCTGTGTAACAAATTACCTGAAACTTTGCGCGATTGACACAATCAATGCTGACCTTTTCACACAATGTCTGTGGATCAGAAATCCGGGAGTGCTTAGCGGGGTGGTTCTGGTTCCGAGTCTCTATGAGGTTGTACTGGGTGTAAGCGGGACTGTGGTTATCTGTAGGCTTGGCTGGGACTGGAGGCTCCACTTCCAAGGCAGATTTCTTCCATGGCTGCGCCAGGGAGCCTCAGTTCCTCTCCATACAGCTGCCAGTATGTCCTCAGGACACAGCAACTGGCTTCCCCAGAGCCAGTGACCCCAGGGAGAACAAGGAGGCAGGTGTGCCGCCTTGTAGGATCTAGTCGGGCACTGTCATTTCCACCATGTTTTACCCATCAGAGGTGAGCCGTGAAGACCAGCCCGTGCTCCAGGGGAAGGGAATTAGCTCCAACCCTTCGGAGGGAGGCGTTTCAACAAATGATGGACATCTTTTAAAAGCACCACAACACTTCCCTGCCACACCTGTCCTCCCCACATCTGAGTAGGCTCAAATCCCATAGGGTCACACGATTTTTGTTTAGCATTGATAATTGTTTTTTTTTTTTTTTTGCACGGGCAGGCACCGGGAATCTAACCCAGGTCTCCAGCAAGGCAGGCGAGAACTCTGCCACTGAGCCACCGTGGCCCTCCCCGTAACTGTTTAACATGATTTTTTCCATCGGGCGGGGGGGAAGGAGTGGTGTAGGCCAGGCAAATGCTGGAGCCACCGGGGGCCCGCTGCGGCTTTAAGCTGAGGGAAGTGGCCCCTGTCAGTGCCATAGAGAGACGGGGAGGGAGGCAGAGAAAGAGGCACCCTGGCTTCTCTCTCCTCCCACTCTCTGATCTCCTCTGGCTCCTCCCGCTGGCCGAACCCCAGGGAAATCAGGGGGTCAGGGAGCGCGGGGGATGCAGTGTGTAGTGAGACTCACAGGGAGGCGGAGGATGAAGAGTTTAGAGAGAGGGGCAAACGGAGAGTACCTAGCACAGAAGAGAAGTGCATTTCAAATAAATCGAGGCTATACTTTTATGTGGTTTTGAATTCTTTTTGTTTTTAACCTAAAACATATATCGTAAGAATGAGTCCAAGTCACTATGGTTCTTCAAAATCAAGATACTTCATGGATGTGGAAGATTCCATCGGCTGACACGGACCGACCGTCCCTTGTGCCCACCCCCTCGTCCCCACAGCACGACCCTCATCTGTGCCCCAGTATCAGCTTGCTGACCCATCACCCCATCTTCGGCTTTGCCCCCATCCAATCCATTCACCCCAACCTCGGGTCTGAGACACAGGCTTAGTCATGCTACTTTCCTGCTTTGGACTCCTCAACGGCTCCCCACTGTCCTTGGAATGGATTCCAGACTCTTCCAGGTGGCCGTCAGGCCACGGCCCCTCCTCCTCTCCAGATGCAGCTCCAGCTCCTCCCCAGAGCATTTCGTGGTCCACGGTCCAGCCACACGAGTCTCTGCTGACCGGAGGCAGAGTAGAGCAGTGGTTAGAGCCCGGTCATTGGAGCCAGGCTGCCTGAGCTCACTAGAGATGGAAGGCCTTGTCCTCATTGCCATTTCCTGGACACACCACTGCGGGTCTAAACCATGATCTTCCATCAATAGCCAGCGACGGCGGCCCCTCCACTCGAGGGGCTTGTGACTGCTTCAGCCAATGGGATACGTTGGAAGGGAGGCTTTGTGACTTCGGAGGCTGGGTTATAAAAGGCAATGCAGCTTTTACTTGCTCACTGGAATCATACCCCTTCTAGGAACCCTGAGCTAGCAGTGCAAGGACGCTGCAGCAGCCATGACATGAGGAAGCCAAAATGCACGTGGTATGAGGAAGCCAAAGGTTGAAGTTCTGGCTGACAGTCCTAGTCTTTGAGTCACCCTGGTCCAGTGCCAGCTGTGAGTAAATGATTATTCAGGTGATTTCAGCCCTTGGCTTTCGAATTGTTCCGTCCTCAGGTTTCCCAGCTAAGGGCCCCGACATCAATGTGCAATGGACACTGTCCAAATTCCTCACCCACAGAATCTGGGCATATAATAAAATGGTTGTTTTAAGCTGGTATATTTGGGGGTAATTTTTATGCAGCAAACTGATAAATCCTACATTCACCATGCTCTTTCTCTCCTTCCATTGGCAAACTCCTACTCATTCTTCAAGGCCCTGGACAAATGTCCACCCCCTCAGGGAGAGCTTCTCTGTTTCCTCCCTGCCATGGCAGCACTTTACGTGCCTCAAATAGCCCTTTTCTCTGTGTGGGTCTCTCCTTGGACCAGGCATCCTGGAGAGCAGGACTTAGGGCCACCTCTGTGTCTGCATTATCTGACCATGGCTGTGCAGTTGGCTGTAGGAATGCAGAAACCCGTGGGGGGCCGACAGCAAGCGAGAGGGGAGAGAGCAACAAGCGCACAGGCCCAGGGTGGGGAAGGAGGCCTGGTCAGCAGCGGTCAGGGAAGAACTGGGCTTTCCTAACACAGTTGTATACGCTAAGGAGTGAGGGGATCAGGCTATGTGGAGAAGCCTTCACTGGTTTGAGTGGATTGGAGGGGGTTGGGAGACCCAGGAGGCAAATTGCAGTTGTGCGGGTGACAGCAGTGGTGACCGTGCAGCTGGAGAGGAGGGGATGTCTTTGTGGGAATGGGGACAGTTGACAGCTGGTGGGAAGCCCCTCTTTCCCAAGGCGATTCCAGACCCTGGCTGTGACTTCAGGATGCCTGTATCCCCTGGGGATTTTAAGGCCAACATGGTAATTGGCAGGGCCCTGGGGCAGGGGTCAGTCCACATTCCAATGCTGGCCAAATCAAGCCAAGTGCCAGGCAGAAATAAACTGGATGCTAGAGCCCTGAATCCCTACATAGGTTTAAGGGGTCTTTTTATCCCCTCTCATTGTGTCCTTGAAGGCAGAATTCCTGTGCAGGCTTAAGAAAGCCTTCTTGAGAAAACAGGTGCTAAAGTAGCATCCTGACTCAGCAAAGTGTGTTCTTGCTCCAACTGGGCAGGAGGTGGGTGACTGGAGAGATGGCCAGGTGGTCACTGAGACCCAGGCATCTTCTCTGGCCCTGAAGATGAGGCTTCTATCAAGGCAGGGACCCCAGAGGCCATCCCGCAGTGCTGGGGCATGTTCCCCCGACATGAGACATAGCCTAAGTGGATGAAAGCTAGGGAGGAGGCTCTACCCTATAGGTTCCAGCCTGTCACTGAGCAGGGCTCAGAGGGCTGACAGCTGGGTCCACAGGGCTACAGGGCATGGTGGTGGCAGGTTTTGAACCCACACTGCTGCCTCTGTGAGCCCATCCTGTGACAGGCATGGCACTAAGCCTGCTCCATGCACCATCCCTTTTCATCCTCACTCACCGTGGAAGGTAGGGACCAGGACCTTGTTGGATCAGCCAACATACTGCCAGTTGTGTGACGTGGGTAAATTCCTTTGCCTCTCTGGGCCTGCGTTTTCTTGTCTATTCATTAGCACTATTAGTACCTCCACCCTAGGGTGGTTGGAAGAAATGATTTAAAATATGTAAAAGATTTGGAGCAGTTTCTGGAATAGTTAGTGCTCGCTAAATGTCGGCTGTTGTTATTCTCATTTTACTGATGTGGAAAGGGAAGTTCTGAGAAGTTAAGTAACTTTCCCAAGGTCACACAGCTAGCCAGTGGTGGGTGAGGCCAGGATTCAAACCCAGCAAGGCTGACTCCAAGCATATTCAACAACTATGCCGCCTCCTGCCTCTCTGCCTTCCTGCACCCTGCAGGCACCTCTGAGACTCAGCGTCCCACCTTACCAGAACAATCCATTTTTGTCTGTCTCCCCTGCCACACCCAGCCCATCTTTGGGGCTGGGCCTTATCTCGTGTGCGAGGGTTCAGAGCACAGGCCTCTGCAAGTTTATTTGGGAATGAGGCTCAAGTTGCACTCAGCCTGTGGGGTTTCTGGGCGCTTCCTGTCCTCCGAGTCCTTCTCTTCCTTCTCTGGCTCTCCCTGCAGTGCTGTGCGGTGGGCAGGGTAGGGAGGTGACACCTAGAGGCTAGTCTGAGGGCACAAAGCTGGGAAGAGGCAGAAGAAGGAGGAGGCCCTGCTCCTCTGACCACCACCCAGCTCCTTCCTCTGCCTCGTCATGCCAGAGGGAAGATGGGACCATGCCTGGGCTCCTGGGAGGGGCCGGAGTCTCTGTGGTCTGGTATCCCGAGCAGAAGCCTGTACCAGCACCTGTGCCACATGCTGCTTCGGCTGTGGTAGCCACTCCGTGAGCTTAGGAACCAGCAGGAAGAGGAGAGCAATGAGGGTGACGTCTGGGGGTGATCCATGGCCATTCTCCAAGAGACTTGTGTCCAGAAACCTATGAGGGGTCCCTAGGTTCCCCTCTCCCCCTGGTAAGGGGACATATAGCCCACATTTCCTGCATCCTCCTCTAATCCTAACCTCTGCTTCTGGGTGGATGGCTTATGGTAGAGACAAGAAAACCCAGTGAACCCAGCCTGCCCGGAGGCCCCGGTGTTGACCCTCCACCCTCTAAGGCCCATGAGGTGGTTGCATGGATCCCAGACCACAGATCGAAGGCAGCCAGGCCTGCTCCTCCTGTGCCCCCAACTTCCTCACCCACATTGGCCTTGGATATCCTGAGCTGCTGTGCCTTTCTGATTTGGAAAGATTGCAGGGGGCCAAGAAAGATTTTAGCAGTTCCCAGCCTGACTCCCTGCTAACCCCCAGGATCTCTCCAGATGCAGCCACCCAGACCTGGCACCATGGCATCTTGCCTGGGCAACTCAGCTGGGACAGCCTCCTTGCAGGTCTTACCCGTTCTCCACCCTGCAGCCTGCGAGAACTCTCTGGCCTTAGGTAGTCTTTACTCTCCTAAAGCCCTTTTAGTTGGTTTATCATTCCTCCCGTGGTGAACTGTAGCTTCTCAACTTGCCCCGTGGCCTGCCCATCTGGCCCCTGTCTGTCTACCATGTTGACATTCTCCCCAAATGCGCCACCTTCTTTGGGTCCCGCAGGCTGTGGCATATCCTTTCAGCTTGAAATGTTCTCCATCTCCCTGCCCTTTCCCCCATGGGGTCCACTTGGATCCCCTGTTTCCCGGGCAGGCAGGTCCCATTGAGGACACACGGCATTGTGAGATGAACAAGTTCAGTTTCTAAGGTGCCTCCCAGGTCTCACTTGCTTTCTAAGACTGTTTCAGCCTTGGTTTGCCCTTCAGTAGGAAGGGAGGGAAGGAGATTGCCTCGTCCCTCATTCTAAGGGGCTGGGAGCATGAATCTGGCTGTCTGTCTTCACTTGGGCATGTTTCCTCTGGCTCTGTCCTGGCTCCTGCCCTGGAGTATCTCCTCCCACCAATGGCTTTCCTTCCACTTAATAATGCATCTACCTGCCATTATCCGGGATATTTAAAGTATCTGTGTAAATGTTGACTCGTAGATGGAGCCTCCTGGTACTTGAGTTACATCGTCCTCCCACAGGATTCTGGAACTGGAAACTTTGGGCACCTGGCAGTGGGGGTGGGATCAGGGCACCTGCAGGCCGAGGACCTGCTGGGAGCGGGGCCCTCTGAGCTGACAGGCAGACACAGCACTTCCGCTTCCCTGGGGTTCTCTTCCACATGCAGGCAGGCCTTACCTAAAAATGATTCTGTGGCAGCCGCATGGGGTCAAGGATTAGCCCAAGGCTAGGAGCTGGGAGACACGGGCTCTTCCAAGTCCTGATTTTGTCCCTTGAATATGACTCATGGGTGTCTGGCCAAACTTCTGCTTCTCTCTGTCCTTAATGTCCCATCTGTAAGATAAGCCAGTGTGGTGGAGCACGTGGAGCCCTGGCTGGTGTGTGGCTCTGGACAGGCCTAAAGCCAGCAGTCCACACTACCCTTCTACTCCAGCCAACTGTCATGGCTGCTTGTGCGAATGAATCCTACGTTGTCCCACTCTCTGAATGTTGAAGAAAAGGTCAGAAGTTTGGATCTGGGTGTGAAATTTCCTAACTTTATTAATCTGCTAGTCGGGAATTCAAAAATTTACAAAACACCGTAGGGGCCAAATGCAATTTGCCAGGGAGTCCAGGGACCACTGTTTGCAAACTTTGCTCTAGAATATCTCTGATGTTTTGTGCAGCGGTTTTCCTACTGGCTACACGTTGGAGTCTCTTGGGGATAAGAAAAAGCTGACACTCTTCCCCAGTCCCTAAAGATTCTTGGTAACTTGGTAAAAATGAGGCGCCTGATGCAGGTCTGAATCCTAGTGCCCCTGGGGTAAGGACAGCGCATCTCGGCTTCAGCTTCGAGATCGAGGCAGTGGGGCTTGTGGCTGGGGCAGGGAGGAATCCTAGTAAAGGGCTGGGCACATAAAAGTGCTCAATGAATTAAGGGTGAAAAAGCAATTGGTAGATGCTTTTGACTTAGTAGCTTGAATATGGTCTTGGAAAACAAGCCCGTTTGCTTCCAGGCCAGAGGCAGGGGGGAAGTCCCTGGGGCTAGAGAATCTGATTTCTGGTGCCAGCTCTGCCACTGGCCGGCTGCAGCGTATGGGGCAGTCAGTGACCTGTGGAGCCTCAGGGAAGCCTTCTTTGTTTAGCAATGTGTTGACCAGGGCTTTCTTTTCATTGTGAATGCAAAAAAAAAAATCACCCCAAAATTATTTGGGAGAGGGGCGTTGGTTGACTCCATTCAAAGCTTCCCCATCTACTGAATAATGACTTTGCAGAGTGGGTATAAACTGCCCCATTTGACTGATGGCAAAACTGAGGTTCAGGTAGTGTGACCTGCTGCTCCCAGGTTCCCACCGTCTGGTATGAACAGAACTCAGCATCCATGTATCTCACTCCCAAGATTAAGATGGGAGATACCTGCAGGAGCCCAGGTTCCAGCTAAAGGGACTCATTCAAATATATATATATTTATATATGCACACATAAATATGCTGGCAGATGAGGACCCATGGGTCCCGCCAGTTTGGCGACCCCTTTAAACCCCTGCTGAACCTGCCTAGGGTGTCCGGGTTGGTTTCTCCCACCGCAGGGGGAGAGAACAAGAGTCCTCAAGGCCTTCGGAGTCACCACCCAGGGTCCGACGCCAGGGGGCGCCCGACCCAGCCGCGCTAACCATTGATCCCCGGATTCGCCGCGTCTCCAGCCTCCCGGCGCTGCAAGGCGCCTCCTGGGACAGGTCTCTGGGCAACCCGTCCTGGGAACTACCCTGGGCAGCCGTTCCCGCCCCTGGCCGGCCACGTCGCACCCTGACCTCTCCCCTCCCCCAACCTAGCCCCTTCTTGGGCCCCCCGCCCCCTCCCGCCCGCTGCGCTTGCCCCTCGACCCTGCGACCTGGCCCCAGCACCCCCCCCCGCCCCGGCCTCCCCCACACCGCCAGCTGGGCGGCTTCTCAGCGGGGGGCCGGGCCTCAGCACGGCCGCCCCCTTCCCCGCGCCGCCCCGACCCGTCCGGGTCCCCGCGCCCGGCTCTCAGCTCGGGGGCTCTCCCTCCTCTCCACCTCCTCCCACCCCTGCCACCCCCACTCCCTCCCGCTGCGGCGGCTTCCTCCTCCTCCCACCCCCCCGTGGCTCTGGAATTCCTGGTGGAACCAACTCCCCCGGCTTGAGCTGCACCGGGGTGTGCAGAAAATACGTGGCGCGTGCAGGGCTGGGTGCGCGGGACCGGGCGCGAGAGCCCTCGCGTGCACGTGCGTGAACGCGGGGTTCGCGGGTAGCGCGGTGGGGTTCAGGCCGACTGGGGCTGCTCCAGCGTGCACACGTGTGTGTGTGTGTGTGTGTGTGTGTTTCGGCATCCAACTGTGTTTATAAACCGGTGTATAATTTTTTGTGCACACACACTCGGGGAGCTCTTGGGGAAACTTTTCTGAAAATCTTGGGCTGGCAGTTTAAATATAAAAAGGCTTTGTTTAATGCCAGGAGCATATCCCCCACGCTCTGGGAGTCACAACACTCACCTGCTCCCCCCCACCCCACTTCAAGACCTGGAGCTGAGCTTTTGTGGGCTGAGGTGAAGGCAGAGGAGGCGGAGCCGGGGTGGGGAGTCATTGAGGTCTGGTTTCTCTGAGGAAGAGGGTCTTTTGGGAATCTATCCTCCACTACCACACCCTCCATATTCACCAAAGGCTTTTTCGAGCCCCACAACCTCCCTAGACTCTGTCTCTCCTGTGCAGGGCTGTTTAACTTTGAATCTTTCCCCCTCAGATATCTGGGAGTGTTAAAAAGATGCCAATATCCTTCCGGCTGAGGGATTCAATCTGAAATGTAGCCAGCGTGTGGGGAAGGCTGAGGAGCTGCAGGAGAGGCAGTGCCCTTGGGAGGGGGTGCCCTCACCTTGAGAGCACCCCTTTAAAATGGAGCATTGTGGAGTTTAATTCCTTTATTGTACATTCAGTGCCTCGCCCTGTCTGGCACACAGGAGATGCTAAATGATGAGAGCTGTTTGCTGTTTTGTCGGGGGTTTTGCAGGAGGAAGTGTAGAAGCCTGTGAGAGCATGCGCTTTGGCTTCCAGATTCAAATCTTGACCTCCACGATTTTCTAATGGAATATCTTTGTGTAAATTATTTAACCTCTCTCTGTATCTGTTTCCTTCTCTGTCAAGTCAGGCGAATAGTGGTACACACCTCCCAGAGTTATGAGGATGATTAATAAGCACTAAGGACAGTACCTGGCACATAGAAAGGCTGAGTTTTAGTTTTTATCATCCTTCTAGAACAGGGGTAGGCGCTGCTTGTATTTATATAACCCTTGAGCTAAGAATGGTATATATGCTTTTAAGTAGTTAGGAAAATGAGAAACAAAACGCAAATACTATTTTTAGGCATGGGAACATTATATGAAATGGAAATGTCAGTGTTCATATGTCCATAAGTAAATTTTAATAGGCTTTTAACATGGCTGCTTTCACCCTACAGAGGCAGAGACCTTGTGGCCTGAAAAACCAAACATAGTCACTGTCTGGACTTTTATAGCAAAAGTTTGCAGAGCCCTGCTTGAGGTGTCAGCCCCAAGAGTGCAGGGACTTTTGCCTGTTTGGTCTTTAGTGTATCCCCAGTGCCTAGAACAGTGCCTGAAACATAATAGATGCCCAATAAGTATTGGTTACATGAAGGAATTTGGTCCCAGGCAGTAGTGGGGCTGAGGCGCCAGCGTTCCTGAGCTTGGTGTGGGATCCATAGTGATTTGAGCAGATGTTCCTTTGGAGATGGGGGGGGGGGGTCTGTTCCCCTCCACCTCCAGGGGAGTCTGGGGAATCCTATTAGCTGCCTAAGAGCTGTTGCGACGTTAGCCTTACCCCAGACAGGGCACTCACGTGGCTAAGTTGCCTGATTTCTAACCAGCCAGCCACAGGACTAGGCTCCAGGCGAGAGAACCTGGGGTGGTTGCTGGGGTGGGGGTGGGGTTGGGGGCTCCACCCCTTCCCTCCCACTCTCAGCAGGAAAGGGTTCAAGCTTCCCCAGGATAGGACCTTGACTTTCCCAAGGCAGGGAAACTCCTCTGTGACACAGGGCTTATGGAGGACAGCTCTTCCTCTCCTGGGGGGGAGAGAGGAGAAGAAGTACTGGCCTTGCCAGGGGACCCTTCAAAGGCCCTACCGAAGGGTTCCTGTGGTATTAGGCCTGGCAAAATAGATACCCCGGCAAAACAGATATTCCAGCGTGAGGACACGCCTAGCTGCCTTCCGGTGGGTGGGCACGCTGTTCGCCCGGGTGACCAGGCCTGAGGGCTACAGAAGGGAGAATGCCCTGGGCTGGCAGGGTTCCATCGGTCGTTCAGTGTTTCCTGAAGTCCTACTGCGTGCCAGGCATGGGGCTTAGTGCTGGCCATGTGGCTAGGAATGAGGTTCTGTCCCTGTCAGCGGAGCTCCCAGCCTTCAGGAACACAGATAACCATAATGCATTTGAAATGAGTGCTCAGCCAAGGGGCCGCTGTGAGTTGACAGTGCCCCCCAAATGGGCTAAGGATCCACTCAGGCACCTCACAGGAGAGGAAATCCAAGCGACCAAGAACACACAAGAAGAGGTCCAGTAGGACTGGGGGGCCCTAAAAACTAGGGGGGCCCTAAGAACATGGTGCCACCGTATGCTTGTCAGATCAACACAAATGGGTGATGCCAGTTCCTTCTGGTGGGTATGGTGGGGAGGCGCTCATACGCAGTTGGTAGAAATAGGAATTGTTACAGTTTTGGGGGAACAGAAATTTGGCAATATGTACTAAAATGTAAAAAAATGCAACAACAAGCAACCCCCCCATCACCACCACCACACACAGATACACACAATAACAACATGTTCTTTGTCCAGCAATCACACCCCTGAGATTCCATCTTGGGACCTAAGGATGAATATCAAAGAGTATTTACTAAAGTGTTTTTGGAAGAGACGAAATGCGGAAACATTTACGCCCATAAGTAGACGACAGGCTAAATTGTATTACATCCATCCATGTGATATGTGGCCATAGAAAAGAATTCGCTCCTGCTAATCCCACTGCCCTGAGGGCTTCCATGGTACCTGGTCAAGAGGAGGGCCAGGGCGGGCAAAGGCCCAGGGCCTGCATTACACTCTGATGCCCTTTTAACACTCACACCAGCCTCCACCCCCACCCCATAGACATACTTGTTGTTTGTAAATGACCCAAAATGGGCATGGAGAATCTGGAGGAAAAGCTCTACAAAAGGCTGCTGGTTTTGGAAGTGGGTGTGGAAAGAGGGCAGACAATTAGGATGAAAAAAAAAACAATGCAGACTACAAAACATATATAGTCCAATGCTTTATGTAAATCTGTGAAAGCAAATTTGCACATGGACAGGGAGATGCCAGGAACGGGGACAAAGGGAAACATAACTTTATCTTGGGTGAGTCAGTGGGTAATTTTCCTTTTGGATTTCTGCAGTTTCAATATAGTGTTTCTTATACAATGTTTTAAAAATATGCAACAGCAACATTATTCCCAATTGCAAAATGGGTCATTGATTCTGCCTGGTGGGGTGGGGGTGGGGTGGAGGTCAAGGGTTTGAAATGAACCTTGGAAGAGAGATAAGAAATTATCTATTATTGGGAAATTGGCTAGAGGTTGAGCTCATCAGGGCGTGAGAAAAACTGTCTACCCCCCACCACCACCTATCCCCTATTTCAGGGGCAGTAAAACGAGGATAATATAGTACCCCCCTTTTGCATTCATTCCTTATTAGAATTATTTCAGCACCTGTGCTGTTGCAGGCTTGCTCTAGACATTGGGGTCAGAACCATGAATAAGATAAACAAGGTCTCTGTGAGATTTTGAAACTCTGGCTTAAAGAGGTATGGTTCCAGCTTCAGGCATGAGTGGATCCAGGTACCCAAATGATGTCACCAGGCACAGGGTCTCTCCACTGCTGTGCCGTGCTCTCCTGCACGGTTCATGGCTTCATTCTCAGGTTCCACACAGTGGGTCTATGGCTGCCATTAGCTCCGGCTGACCCACCAATTTCTAGGTCAGGGAGAAACAGCTAACCTCCCTCCCTAAATCTCTATCTTGACTACCCTGATTGGACCAGCCAAGGACAGGCACCCACTGCTTCCTGTGTACCAGGAGCTTTTGTCTCCCAGTCCCCACCCCCTCTTTCCCCCTTTCTGCATCCACTGTTCCAAGGAAAGTAGCCAAGAAGTAGGAGAGGCAAGGCCAGGGAAGAGAAAGGGGCAGAGCCTTTGGCCCTGGTGAGTTGCTTCTTGGGCCTCCTGGAAAATGAAACCCCTGCTGCTTCCACTTCTGTTCCGAGGGCTCTTCCCTGGGGGATCACAGGGTGATTGGGGGCTCCTCTGGATGTGGTATTTCAAAGGCACCGTCTCCTAAACACTGGAGGCTTTTGCATTCCAACCTGGTAGTCCCCCAGGGCAGCCCCCTTGACCCTTTAGCAACATTTGAAAATAGGAGGGGCTTAAGTCTAATTGGACCGGGTAAGTAAGGTGTGCCTAGGAGATCTAGCTTAAAACTGCAGTTTAGTAAGATTGGGAAGATATCAATTGTCCATATAAAAAAGTCCCTTCTGCCTCAACAAATGTGGGAAAATTTTAACATCTATTGGGGTCTCTGTTACATTGCATGTTTAAGATCTTTCCTACCTAAAAATTAAAAGGAAAGAATTGAGAGGGCTGATGGAGATTTTGGGGAAGGATAACCGCCGTTCATTCCCCCCACTAACAATTTGACACTTGATTGAATTATCTGCCGTACCCAGATACTATCTGTATCTTTATCCTATCTCTTTCTATGTCTATCTAAACCTCCATCTATCTAAAATCAATGCATCAACTCAAAATGCTTCAGGCAAGGTGCAGAAATCTAAATTAACTGTCTGAGAAGGGAGAAATCTCTGACTTTTATGGGAGAAGTGCCTTGATTTCAATCATGGCTCCATCCCTTAAGGGCTGTGTGACCCGGGATGAGCCAGGCAGCCTCTCTGAGTCTCAGTTTCCTCGACTGTAAAATGAAGATAAAAATATGGTGGACATAATTCAGATAACAGCGCGCTCTGTAGGGGGTCGGGTGGACCTTCAGGGTGGGTGGGAGGATGGAAGGAGAAGAGGAGAAAGGTGAGAGGCAGACTCGTCTCTCCTCCAGCGAGGGGGCGTGGTCCTGCACCCCCGAGTTCTCATCAGTTCCAGTAAAGTACTTGTCGGCGTCGGAGGGCAATAGCTGGGGACAGTTCGTTTACGGGTGTGCTGACTTTTTGAGAACGGGTTGGCGCCGTATGGGAGCGTGTCCCCGCGGGCCACGGCGGGGAGTTTAGCTCAGCCGGGGCCTTGGGGCTGCCGGCCCCGCCCCCACCCCTGCTCGCAGGCCACGCCCCTGGCTCTCTGCCCTTTGTGGCCAGTCCGGGAGCTGGGGAGGGTGTGCACCGAGCATAGCGAAGGGCACCCAGGCAAGGTTTCGGTCTTCCTCACGACCACCCCTGCCTCCGTGGAACCGCTGGGCAGAGAACGAGGAACAGGGAGCATTTCAGAGACTGTAGCAGACCCACCATGCCAGGGAGGTTGCAAACTGGCGGCCCACGGGCCCAATCCCACTTAAAAATGGAATTAAAATACATTAGTTGTCAGCATTTAAAGAACAAGGGCAAACAGCTGCGGAGGGGTTTCCTGCCTCTCTTTGCAAAGGAGCAAGCCTCCTATGCCACCCCCCACCCAGACTCCAGCCTCCTTGCCCCTTGTCAGGTCAGCTTGGCTCTGCAGACAACTGAGTTTGTGACTCCTGCTTTACTATTACCAGAACTAGGAATGTGGGTGTGCTGTGTCAGGCACCTTACCCACCTTGACTGGAAGCTCCAACAGGGTGGGGATCTTTCCACCTTCCTCCAGATGACATGGGAGGTACCCAACAAATATCTGTTGGGTGAAGGAAATGAATCCTTACATTACAAATGATAAGAGGTAACTATTGAGCACATTAAGTATTTCACATATTGCCTTATTTAATCCTTATGACAATCCTTCAAGGTGTGTCGCGTCATATCCCCATTTTCACAGATGAGGAAACTGAGACACAGAGAAGTGAAATGACTCGCCCAAGGTCACTCAGCTGGGAGGCCGGTTTGCTGAGAGCACAAAGCAGGCTGCTTTCAGATCACCGCACGTGAGAATATGACATCACCCCTCAGCCAGCAACTTCAGGATAGTAAGTCCCTCTCCTGTCCTCCAGCATTTCTTTTTTATCTGGTATGGGGATTGGGCATGTGGGCTTCAAGGGTCAGCTCTGCCATTAGTTGGGGATGTAACCTTGGGCAAGACTATTCCTCCACCCCACCCCAACCCCCAGCCCTTGACATCAGTTTCAAGGTTGGACTAGGTCTGTCTTAGGAAATACCGAATCTTGTGTTCCTGGTAAGGAGGGGCTCTGATCTTCTATTTTCTGCTCTTGACAAACAGACCCTCCAGGAGTCCACGGCTTGGCCGGATGGTGGCTCCCAGGGGCAGGAGAAGATTTGGAGTGCTGGCAGAAACTTCCCGAATCCTCCCCTGGCTCCTGCTGTGGCCTTGGCTCTGGGCGGGGGTTCCAGGGCCTCTCCCAGTGGGTGCCGGAGGCGGGGGCCGCCTTTGTCTGCCGCAGGAGGCCAGCCAGGCGGCTGCGGCTGGAACCGGCCCCTGCCCAGTCCTAGGAGATGGTTTTTTTTTTCTTTTTTCTGTGTATTGCAGCTGGGACCGTTTATAATAGGAAAAAAAAAAAAAAGAATGACCAGGCCAGCCGGCTGGAAAATAAAGAGACTTAAAAAGAAAAGGGCCAGGCCTGTTCTTCTCCCGCGGAGGCTTTGGTTAGGCAGAAAGTTTTAGTTCCTTTCTGAAAGGCATTTGGGCTTTTGAAGTCCCCTGCGGGAGCTCCCTCTGGCCCCTGGGAAGCCAAGCCCTGGCATGTCCCGATGTGCATGGCCAGGGTGGGGCCAGCCGCTTAGAGAAGGCAGCAGCAGGGCCCTGGGAAACACCACCAGGCTGGACCCACTAGGGCCCGCTCCCTGCCCCCCTCTGCTCCCATTCCAGTGGGACCAAGCCCCACCACCTCCCTACCGTGGTCTTTTGCCTGAATCTTCTCTGCTCCCTCTGGCTTTGAACCCTGGCCCGGTGCCGCTTAGGCCAGAGGGTAGGAATAAAAGCAGATATGCTTCTTTTTTTCCCCTTGCATGGGCAGGCACCGGGAATTGAACCCAGGTCTCTGGCATGGCAGGTGAGAACTCTGCCTGTGGAGCCACAGTGGCCTGCCCGGCAGATCTGCTTCTTCACTGAAGAGAACCAGAGAGATTTCACCAATGGGGGTTTACCCAAGGCTACCCAGGGAACCTAAATTTATTGTGTGACTGTTGAGTTTATACCTGTAAGTATTAACCGTAGCTAACATTTTTTTAATTGAGCACTTACATTACAGAAGGCCCTAGCTAATGAGTCCAGGGAACTCATAGGTAAAAGCAGGAGTGTCTCCAGACTCCTGTCTGGGAAGCTGTCTTACCAGCTCTCTTCTCTTGGCTTAGCGGGTTCAGATCCTTACAGAGGAGCTTGCCTCCTTGTCAGCCCACCCCTCAACAGGTGACAGCCATGCCCATTACGGAAGAATGACCACAGTCACAACACCACTGCCACTTATCAAGTGCCTATCATGTGCTCAGTGCTGTGTGCTGAGCATGCTACAGCATTAGCACGTTCATCCCTGCACAATGCATCCCAGAAGCCGGGGACGCAGGTGGCCATCTTGTTGCCTGTGACCACCCATGCCATTGGCATTATGTTCCTCATTTTGTCAACGAGGCTGACTTGCTCAAGGCTACATGGTAAGGCTGGGATTCAAACTCAGGCCTGTCTGGCTGGAGAGGCTAAGCTTTTTCATGATCCAGGCCCCCGTGCTCTCTAGTGGCCAGTCTGTCTGGTGCCCGCCTCTGGCCTGCTAGGTTAGAGATCTGCCTCTTCTCCAGGCACCATCATCCACTGAGCGTGGGTGGGTGATGAGGGTACACCCAAATCTAGGTGTAGATTTGCCAAAGTGGGTGAGCAAAATCTCTGCCAATCAGCCTCTGATGTCATTGCACCTTCTGTACATGTTGCAAGGACTGGCGGTTTCCTTCCATTGCCATCCCTAAAATTTCTGGGCATCTGCAGGGCACTGGGAGGTAATGGGGAGCAGTACAGACTCAGTTTGGATGAGCCCGTTTCCTTCCTTCCTGCTTAGTACAGGGACCTCACATGCTGATGCCCTTCTGGAATCCCCATGGCATTTCTCTCAGGTCAGGGCACCGAATGAGTTCTTTTCATGTTGGGGGGTGCGGTGGGGGATGGTACATGCACTGGAAACAACCAAGTATCAGATATTATTTTTTTAGCAAAGTGATCTCAGCTGGTTTGGTTCTGCACACTGGTGGGTCCTGTCTGGTGGATAACAGTGGTCACGAGAGAGGGTGGAGGTGGGTGGAGCTTTGCTACTTCCCACCAGTTGACAGCGTAGAGAAGGTAAGCCTCAGACCGAATTCTGCCACCACACTGACAGTTATTAAATACACATTCAGTAGCAAAGCTGGACTACCTCAAGGATAAAATAGCTCCTTAACCAGTTCTTTCAGGTAATGAAATTCCAACTGTCTGTTCTTTCAGGTTATATGACTAACCCCAAAAGGTGCATTGCGGGCAAACCCCCTCATCCTCCTGGGCGGGGGTCTGTGTGCTGAACTAAGCACCATGCATTCAGAAATCCTTACAGATGGCTGGACATTGGACTCCTTAGAGATCAAGCCTGGTGGGGAGGGAAGGGAGTCAGGAAATCCTGCCTCAATGGCACAGGTTATCCCAACCTCACTGAATTTTCATTCCGTGTTCTTGCAAGTGAGGAGGACCTCTGGACCATAGTGTGCTAAGCTACACCTTGAATCCTTTTAATTTCACCAATGGGAGTCCATTTCTAAATCATCATCTTTTTTGGTATCCAGTTTGCTAATTAGCTACACCCTGGTGGCCGATTGCACCAAGCGCTGGCTGAAGGACTTGTGGTCGATTCTGTAGTGTGCCCTTATCTGCCACAACCTCTGGGGGATGCAAGCTAGGTGTGTCTTACCTGGCCACTTCTAGTGAAAGCTTTAAAAAACTGAGCATAGTATCCCATTCATTATCCCGTGGATGACAGATGTCATAAAAGTACTTTAAGGGAACAAAGCAATAAGGGAAGCATAGTCAAGCCACCCCGGGCTTCAAAATGCTGCTCACCCAGGGCAGTTTGCGCTGGTCCTGGTGGAGGCTTCTGGGACCAGGGACAGGGGTTTCAAGCTTTCTGAGGGGGTGAGTCCGCTGTTGACCCAACCAGCAAGCTGGTTTCCTTGCTGCCTTGTGGGTGTTCCCTGCAAAGACTGCTGACATTTGAAGAATTAAATAATTATAATAATGATGGTAAAATAGAAATGGCTTTCCCAGCTGAGCAGAAACTGGAGAAGATGAGGAGATTCCCACACCCAACTTATTGTTTTTGGCATTAGGCTCCCACGGCACCAGAGAGGCAGATGTCTGGGCCTGCTGCTGGACTCTTCAAATTGCAGTTTAGGGGGCAGTGGGCACCTTTGGGGGGAATTTCAGGAGCATCTGCAGGAATTTCCCTCCAAAAAATGTCAGGCTGAGCACTAAGAGCAGTGGAAGGGACTTTCTTTTCTATCTTGCTTTACGCTATACTGACCCCTCAGATGCTTCAAAACCAAGACCCATGAGAGGAGCCCTCAGTGTTGCAAATACTGGTGAAAAGATAAGAAAGACCCAGGCTCTGCTTCAGCGTCTCCTGACAGGTTCAACCAGAGACTTTGCTTCTTTAGCAACCCCAGGGACAAGAGTGCCCTGGGAAACTGGGCGTCCGTGATAGATATATCATTAATATAAAACAGAGATGCAAATGAGGAAAAGGAAAAATAAAATTCACCTGCACACAAAGCCTACTCAGTAGACGGGAAGCAGTTTGAAAATTCTAGAAGGCAGGATTGTGTCTGTCTGGGTCAAGGAAACATGGGGAAGCTGCCCATGGAAAGAGGGAGTTTGCAGTTGTGTGGTTGGCAGCTCTCACTCTCTAGGAATATGGTTGACCTTGGGGAGCAGTGAAGGTGAGAGACAGGAAGAAAGGAAAGTGAAGACCTGATAGCAGCTGTCAGGACTCCAGGGTGGTTCCGGGTGGGCTGGCAGCACTTATTAGCATAAAAGTATGAGTCCCTGAGAGCCCTGCTCTCTGTATTTCCATTTTGCAGATGAGAAAATGTAGGCACAGAAGGTTCGTTGCCCAAGGTTCTCAAGCTAGGCAACGAGGCAGGCTGAAATGGAAGCTGGATCCAATTGGCTCCTAAGCCTGGCTACGCCTGCCTCTTTGGCCCTTTGGTCTGAGCTATGACAACTTCCCCTTGGAATTATCCACTTCCCTTTCACCTCAGGCTCTTTGCATGCACTGCTCAGCCTGCCTGTAACTGTTCTGTTCTCTTCCTTCACTTCTGCTCCTCTACCTTCAGGTTCTCAGCCAGACAGCCACTAGGACCCTTGCTTTATGATTATCACTCACGGTATATTTTTCCTTTTCAGAGTGTAGTTAAATAATTATTTGTGTGATCATTTACTAAAAGCCAGCTTTCCCCAGCAGGGAAGGACTGTAGTCCTTCTTGTCTGTTGTTGGACCTTAATAAGGACTTGGCACACAGAAGGTACGCAATCCATACATACACGTTGGATAAACAAACGAACGGAGGAAGGAACTTGTTTCCTGGGGCTTACTCTCCCATTCCCAAAATGACTGTTTCTTATAGGCTGTTGCAAATTGTCCCTAGCATAGAGTATGAATGTTGAGAAATAAAACTGTAAACAGAAATCAGTAATTCCTGAGTGTAAATATTCATGTGACTGTTGTCATTTACTGTGTGTGTGTGTGTGTGTGTGTGTGTGTGTGTTTGCGCGTGAGGGGAAGAGGTGGTCATTTGGCCACTTACTGAAAAGTATGTATTGAACAACTCTGGGA
Organism: Tamandua tetradactyla; assembly: GCF_023851605.1. Classification (NCBI taxonomy): domain Eukaryota; kingdom Metazoa; phylum Chordata; class Mammalia; order Pilosa; family Myrmecophagidae; genus Tamandua; species Tamandua tetradactyla. The sequence goes on along the minus strand of NC_135342.1, from coordinate 43,698,313 downwards.
TTTTCTTCAGGGCTACTAGTTTCGAGAATACCAAAAGAACCTATGTCATTCGATTTTATTGTCCTATCGTGTTTTTGATGCCCACCAGATTGCTCTGGAAGGTGTCTACCTCTTTCTGGAACCCCAGGAAGAAGCCTCAGGCTGTGTCTAGGGACAAACCTTTAAGGACCATTCAGAAATGGTTGAGAAGAAGACAGCATTTTAGGCAAGAGTCATCCCTTCCTGCAGTCACGCTGTGACTTTGAAGGGAGATGCCCGTTTTTGCGAGGAAGGTTTTATCTGTATTTTTTAAATCAACTTTTAATTTCTCTTGCATTTATGATGCCAGCTCCTTACAGCTTACAGGCGCATGCCCCTTTACCCAGGGGGCAGGCAAGTCAGAGGGGAGCTTTCTCACAGAGGATGGGCATGGACCTCTGAGTACTCTGCAGCAAGGAGGCAGGTGGAATACACAATACCACCTGAAAATGACCTCTGATTGGTCCAAGGTTGCCAGGCTGTGAGAGGCAAGGCCCAGGTGCCCTGGTCACCAGCCCTGCCATCACCCATGAGACCCTTGCAGTGAGAGCTCAGCCCTGGCACTACCGATTTCTTGCTGCTCCAGAATTTTCCTTAAAACATTTTTTTGGAAGGAATTAAAAATGAACAAAGCTTCAGAGAAAGTGGGCCTGGCTGGTGGGTTGAGGCCGGGACAAGATCCAGCTCCCTTTGCACCCCACCTAATGCTGAACCCTGAGACAGCAACCCGGCCTTGAGCTGGAGAGCTGAGCATTGCAGTGCCAACGCGGGGGACGCCAGGCAAAGGCGTTGGTCCCCAAAACTTTGTGCACTTTTCTAGGACCCCAGTTCTGGTGGATTAGTTAGGGATAGGCTCTCCTCTGCCCCCCATCCTGTTAACCCCTCCTCTGGTCTCCAGGCCTTCCACAGTTTTCCCAGGGTGAGAAAGGCCCCCTTCGTTCCTCCAGCAACACCCTCCCCATCGCACTCCTTTTGTCCTTGAGCCCCTCCTCTCCTGGTTTCTGACGGGGCATAGTCCGCAGTCTCCAGCCCCCCAGAGAGCCTGGGCAGGAGAGCCGGGGGCTGTCCTCCGCCCCCTCCCCCCAGGAGAAGCAGCCCACGGCGGGGGCACCCCGGAGCCGAGGCCAATCGCCCCCCTCCCCCAGCGTGTGCCATCTGCCGCCTGTCAGCCTCTCTCAGCGGGCCTCGATCCCAGGCGCCGGCGGGGGTGGGGGGAGCGGCTGATTCGGCCCCTCCTTCCTGGCTCCTTCCCAGGCGCCTCGCGGCCTCTGCCCTTGCCTTGCCCCTCGACACCCCCTTTCCACCTGGCCTCGGCCACCCCTAAGCTTCGGGAGGCGGCTCCTACTCCCTCCAGGAAGGCCGAGATGCAGGACACTCTCCGACGCACGAGCTGGGGAAGCTGTGATTCGGGTGGTGGCATCCCTAAACCAAGAGAGGGAGCGGCCCTCAGGGTCTGAGTCACAGTTAAGGGACGTCTCTGTCCCAGTCCTAACTCCTCCAGGGGTCCCTGCTCTCTGTCCTCCGCTGTCAGGGTGTCCGCCTCGGCGCCGGAGACGACCGTGGGCGCGCGCATGGCCCCCCTGCCTCAGGCCTTTCTTTGCACCCGCCGACCCGCGTTCCCTAGGCGCGGGAGCACGCGGGTGGCATTTACCTCGGCAGTCAGCCCAGCACGGGGCCGGGGACCGGAGGCCCGGAGAGGCGAGCAGGGCCCCGCGGGACAGCGAAGAGAGCCGAGCCGAGGGGGGCGCGGGCCGGGCTGGCGGGCGGGCCGGGGAGCGACGGGGCGCGGGCGTCCTGCTTGGCGCGGGCGCCGCTGCCCGGCCGGCCCCCGTGCTGCTCTCGGCGGGTAGCGGGTTTTTCCGTGAAAGGTTGCCCTGGGTTACTCGTCTCCGAGGGGACACATCCCTCCCACTCCAAGTGGCAACTTATCGATCCGCGAGATTGATAACCCCCAGCGCCGCGCCGAGCACCCGCTCAGCTCTCCCGGCTCTGGGGCGCGCCTGGCCGAGGTGGCGCCATGCACCCGGAAGGGGGGTGATGTCGGAACCTCTCCCCCATCCTAGATCTGGCCGCCTACAGCTGGTGGAGGAGGGGGACGCTTCCAAGGAACGGTTTAGGGGAGACGCCTGGGGAAGACTTTTCGTTAAGTCTGAGCCCTTCCAGGCCTGTTCAGAAACCAAAGCCTCCACTGGTTTAAGAGCTCCAGGGCAACGACGCGCCCCCTGGTGGCTGGGGTAAAACTTTGTGGAATGCTGGAACTGGTTTATTTCTTTTGTCAACCGCGGAGGAAGAAGGTGCTAGGGCGATGTTTTGAGGGTAGGGGTAGTTGTAGCTAAGGAATGCGCAGCCAGGCGCCGGAACCCTACAAACGCGAGCGTGGGCGCGTGGGATCAGCCCAGCTATGGAGTTTGTGGATGTTGCGCAGGGATTTAAGCATCAGTCACAACCCGACCAAGGGGGCAAAAAACAACCCAAAAGCTGGGTTTGGGTGACAATTTTTGTTCGTGGGGCACAGACTGCGGGGGTGGCAGTGCCAGGGTAGCTCACCCCCGTTTATCCCCTATTCCCTTACTTTTTACTGTTTGTGATGCTAATACAGCTTGGCGAACTTGCGTTCCGCGGCTTGCTAGCGCGCGTGGGCCGGTGCTTGTTCCCTCCTCCCGCCCATGGTGCCGCCAGCGCCCGAGCCCGGGCCCCGCGTACGGGTGCGGTGCCCACGCCCGCGCTGTGCCTGCCACCACCGCCGCCGCGGTCCGGGTTTTGCGGGCGGCCGGAGCTGTATTTCCAGCGCTGTCCATCGCTCGGTGCTGTTGGCCCTCTCTCCGTCTGATCCGAGCCGGAGCAGTGCGGGGCGCCCCACGGGATCAGAGCGCTCCCCCGCCGGGACTCCGCTCCTCACATCCTCCTGCTGGGACCCGGCTACATTTCCAGCCAAGCCTGGCTTTATTATGTGTCTCTGCAGTGCAGCCCCAGCAGCCGGATCGGGAGGAGGAGAGCCAGCGACCACAAAGAAGACAGGAGCGCGAGGGAGGCTGGCGGGCGGGCCGGCGCCGGCTGGAGCGCGGAGGAGCCGGGGCGCAGCCGCCGCCGCCGCCGCCGCTGCCCGGGAGGACGAGAGCCCGGCCGCCGCCACCGCCGCCGCAGCCGCCTGCTCGTCGTCCTCCTCCTCCTCCGCCGCCGCGGCCGCCTCCTCCCCCAACTCCGAGCCCCTGGCCCATGGAGGCAGCTAGCGGGGCCGGCGACTTGGCACCGGCCTGTGGATACACTGCGCGCTGCGCGCTGAGCACCGCAGCCCTAGAGCAGGCAGCGGCGGCCCGGCGCACGGGCTGAGCGATGCCCGGGGCACGGGCGCGCTTGCCCGCCGCCGCCTGAGCGCCCCCGCGCGCCCCTTTCTCCTCCGAGGGGCCGGCGCCGGATCGAGCCAAGAGCAGAGAAGGGGGCGTGAGCCAGGGGCCCCGAGCCGCGGCTTGCGAGCCACTGCGGCCGTTTCGAGCCCCCCTTTCCCAAGTAGGCTGAGTTAAGGGACGCCCCCCCTTCCCCATCCATCATAATCTCCAAACCAGGCGTTTGGGCATTTTTTATCCATTAATATTTATTATTATTATTTTTTGTGCGGCAGGGGGTAATTTGAAGGCTTTTTTTTTTTTCGGGGATAACTGAGATCCCGCGCTCCCGACCGCCTCCTGGTCTCCTCCCCCCCTGAGACCCCCTCGACTCCAGCCCCGTCCCCCTCCTCAGATGGGTTCATTGTGAGCTCCGCACCGGGCTGCGTGGCCGGACGCCTGCAAACTTTGCACAAAAATCCGGCAAGGGGCGGAGGAGGAGGAGAAGGAGGAGGAGGGTGAGGGTGGCGGTGGGGTGGGGAAGGGAGGGAGGGGGCCGCAGGGGCCGGGGGCTGGCGGGGGGTGGGGAGGAGGAGGGGGGCGGCTTTTTTTTTTTTTTTTTTTTTGCATAACTCGGCTCGGCCGAGTGGCCTCCGGACTCCCCGCGCCGCTGGGACCGCCGCTGGGACCGGGAGCCCCCGGCTGCCGCATTGCAACAGGCAGGGCCCCGGCGCGCCCCCCGGGCCTTCCCCCGCCCCCGAGCGGCCTCGGCGGGCCCGGGCCGCCCCCCCCAGGGAGCCCGCCCCGGACCTGCGATCCGCTCCCCGCAGCCGCCGACCCGGCTGCAAAAAAAAAAGTTTCCGAGAGGCCGGCGGAGGAGAAGGGGGAGAAGGGCTGCCCGGAGCGGCGGGGGGCGGCGCGGGGAGCCGGCCGCGGAGGGCGACGGAGCGCCCGGAGCCCCGGACATGTCCAGGCGGAAGCAGGCGAAGCCGCGCTCGGTGAAAGGTGAGCGAGGAGGCCCGGCGGAGGCGCGAGCGAGCGAGCTAGGAGGGAGGGAGCGAGGGAGGAGGGACCGGCGGGCGGGCGGGCAGCCGGGGACCGGCGCGAGCGAGCGGAGAGGAGGAGGAGGCGGCGGCGGAGGAGGCGGAGGCGGAGGAGGAGGAAGAGCAGGGGGAGGAGGCAGCCGGGAGCGGGAGGCGCAGGGTGGAGGGGGCACGCCGCGGACACCCTGCCTGCTGATCCTCTTGGAGCCCGGCGCCGCCACCCGTGGGGTACCCGGCCCTGGGGGCGCCGCTGAGGGGCCCTCGCAGCTCCCTCCTTGCGGGGCCCCGGCCCGTGTGGCCAATCAAGGGGTGCGGGCCCGACTTGGCGGGGATTGCGAATCTCCGCGGCTGGAGGAAGGAAGAGGCGGCAAGGACCGGCGCCGGGAGACCGGCAGCTCCGAGGCCGCCCCTCGCCCGGCCCGGGGCCTTGCCGGCCTTCCCCGGCCCGGGCCTCGTCGCCCACGGGTGCGGAGAGCGGCGGCCGCTCTCTGTGCGCGCCAGGGGCGCAGCGCCCCGGCTCCCGTGGCCGGCCGCCCCCTCCCCGCCTCCTGCCCAGGCCGCGCTCCCGGCCCGGGCCCCCGCACTTCCTGCCTGCTCCACCGAGGCCAACCCGGCCGGAGCCTCCGCCAGGAGTTCATTGTCTGCGCCGCGCCGGCGGGACGCGGATCCTCCAGGGAGCGCGGTGACCCGTGCACGCCCCTCCTCCGAGGGCACCCCCGACCCGATCAGGGACATCTCCCACCCTCGCCACCCAAGCCGGCTCCTGTGCGGGGGTCCCCGGGGTGCGCACGTTTGTGGAGAGATGTATACACACAAACACACCCCTTCGTCTCTTGCTTTCTATTTCCACCATGGGCCCCCGGCTCGAGGGGGCCCCCGGGGAGAGGCCGCGCGCAGGCGATGAGCCCCTCCCTGCTCTTCTCTCCCCACTGGCTGGCCCCTCCAGGCCTTGTCTGCTGCTTTGTCCCGATTCCAGCCCCTCGAGTGGGTGCCCGGGCTCGCAGGGAGGTGATAGAGGAGGTACGGTATGAGAGCCCCTACGTCTCAGAAGCCCAAAGTCCCGAGGCCTTTTTCCTCTCCCAACTCCCCCTGATGACCCTTGGCCTGAGCCCAGTTCTGCTCTGAAAAGTTCATTTCCTGAAGGCCTGCGCGGGAAGGCGCTGGGGCCCGGCTCCCTTCCTGCCAGCCTTGCTCCGGGATGGAATGGTTGGGACCGAATCGGCAAGGAGGGTCTACCGACACCAGCCCTTTCTCTCCTTCGAAAGTCCCCGAAGAGCGTGGGGCAGCCGGCCGGCAGAGACCCTCCCTGGCATCTTAGAAGCAGACTAACTCGGTCCCAAACTCGGGGCCAACCGACTGCTCTCCCCTTTTTTCCTTGAGAGAAGCTGGTCTTGTTTCCCTCAGCCTGGCAGGCATCCCAGTCCGGGATGGCCTGGCCTGCTCCACACCGTTGGGGTTTGGAGGGTGTTCTGGTGGAGGGATAAGGAAACCAGTAGAGAGAAGACCCAGTGAAGGAGACGGGGGAGAAGGTTAGATGTTTGTCCTTTTGCTGAATGGAAGGTCTCTGAGGCTTGAAATAATATTTGATTTCTTTCCTCTTTCCCTGGCTCACTCCTTCAAGAGCCACTTAAGACACAGCCCAAGAAGAAAATGTAGAGTTGGAATCTCTGGTTGGAAAACGGTGCTATTTAAGTCGGGGAGTTGATTTTTGAGTTAAATCTACTTACAGCAGCAGATTTGTCATAAAGGAAGATGCCAAGCTTGCTTACCCACACTGGTCCCACGCCCCCAAACCTCCCCTCTTAGAAGGTGAGGCGTGGAAAGCAAAGGTAGGGCAGTTTGTAGTAAACAGATGGGTGGGCGTTCCCGAGTGGCTTGGACCTAATTCTAAAACCACTCTGCGTAGCTCTGAGAAAGACTCCAGGATTGGGCTTCAGCTTTTCCTGAAATGAGCCTTGACATTATTTTTAATGAGTGTCTCTCTATGTATATGTGTGTGGGTAGAGCAGACAGTTCCAGCTAATTGAGGAGGGAAGGGCTGAAGTGGAGAGACCTGAGAAGTGAAGGCATTTTGAACCATGCAATCTCTTTCTGCCCTTGGAGTCTGAAATTCCGTGTCCCCCCCCCATCCCCTCCCCCTTCCACCACCCCACCGTGGCTCTTTGCATTTTCCAAAAGCAGTTACAACTCTTGTCTCTCACCATATTGCCTTTTATTCAGTTTACTGGGGTGAACTGGGTGGAGATGTGGCCACTTATCAAGGGAGGAATTAAGAGAGAAGATAATTTGAATAGATAAGAGTTACAGCAGGTGATGGATTTATTGCTTTTCAAGAACTTGCCCCCCCCTTCTTCCAAGCAGTATTAAAAAGTGTGTGCTTGAGTGTGGACAGCTCCACACCAAGTGTTTAAAACGCCAAGGTCTTCACCTTTAAAGATGCTTGAAGGTGCTTCTTAAGGAACAGCGGTGCCTTTTACATTTTATTTTATTTTATTTTGCCTCCACTGCTGTGTGTCAGGGCTAATGTAGAGGCATTGTGGACTTCCACAGCCCCGTGCATTCTGCTGTGAAAGTCGCTTGACTGTAATTCGTAATTGATCTTGGAAATGTGAGAGTCCAGAGCAGGAAGGAAAGACAGAAATATAACAATTTCTAATGGATGCTCAGAAAGTGTTATTTGAAAGCTCAGGCATGGCTGCTTTGAAAATCAAACAGGCCTCCGAGGGGGGTCTCACTTCCCACTCACGGACACAACCTCCCTTCTGGAGTGGGGTCACTTGTCCCCTCGTGATGTTTGTCCTTCTTTAGAAAATCCAGCTCACAGGGAGGGCACCCAGAGCATAGGAAAGGGGGCTGGGGCGTAGGCCAGAGGGAAGAATAGCCTCATTGATTTTCAAAAGCCTTGTGATTTTGTTAAAAAAAAAGCACCCACGAATTTACAAAAGTCACATTTTTGGACTGATTTTCCCTCTCTACACCCGGCTCCACTTTTTTTGTTTCCTTGTGGCGCGGTGTGGCAGTTGCCATGATTTGTTCCCTTTGATAATTTTGGCCTCGTCCTCCAGGGCTGCTCTCATCAGGTCTCGCTGATGTTATTTCGGCCGCTGGTATCAGGTGATCTGGTAACTAGTACCTCGGCAGTCCACACTGCCACGCAATGTTAAGGCCAAATACCTCCCTTCTCTGATACCGCCTGCTTAGATCCCCGCAGCAGCCTAATAACTTATACAGAAAATTAATACATCTTTTTCCCAGCCTCAGCTTAAAACTTTTGAATGATATGTAACACCGTTGATCTTCTCCATCTAGCAACCGCCTGTTAATTACAGTTCTTAATATTAATTAGCACTCAGGCTGTGTCCATGCACAGCCACCCCAACAGCCAAACTACCCCCAATGACTTCTCCGCTCTCCCTTTCCCCATCTTTGTTTTCCTCTCCTCCTAGCTTGACTCTCCCCAAAAGTCCATCATATAAATTTGGTGGTCTAGGGACTTGGGAACAGTGTAGTTTGCCACTGCTCGTGTTTCCATGGAAATAATTGAGACGTAATAAATAGAGGCATTCTGAGGTTACGGTTTTCTTGATTCAGCTGAGACCACATACAAGTGTAAATTGTCGAGATGTGTTTGGCTAAATGTACATGATCTTGTAGGAAGGGCAAAACAAATCCTTTTTTAGGCTATTTCGCTTTCTAGGTGGATCGGGGCAGCTAACATTTACCCCTAATATTTAATGCTTCCCCATTTACCCCACTGCAATGAAGCTGCTGATTCCAAGCTTTGGAAGGGCCTGTTTCATTCTAGAAAACATCCTTTATGCCTAGTAATTGCTGTTTAGATTCTTACACCTGTTTCCTTGCAAAAACTTAATAAGCAATAAAATAAGATAACTATGTGCCTCTGGCAGGAGAATCCTGCTAAACGTTTAGCCATAAGGTGCCTAGTGTGCATTAATAATGAGAGGTGCAAAATGCCGGTGACTTTACAGTCATAAAGTAATTCAGTAGAACCAGCCAGCCTTGGCAATGTTGTGGCATGCTACAGCGTGTTAACAGAAGAGGAGGAGGGGGAAACCAAGAAAAGGAGGAAACTGGAGTGCAGCTTCTTTGAGTACAGTGTTCCTAGCTGGAGACGAAAGGCTGGGGATCTGGTTCAATCTAATAGAAAGTTGCAATAATTGCTATATCGGTAGCCAACTCTTAAGCTGGTGGCTGTGGAATTCTTCCCGACGTAAGATTTAATAGTCTGGCAATTAGATGCATTGATTTCTCTTAACTGTTCATTTGGATGTGTAAACGAAAGGAATCCACGGAGGCTGATGGGGTAGATGCGCTGCCTGGCTCTTGGAAAAAGGCTGATTTAGGTGGTGGTGGTGGTAGGATATGATTTTTTCAAGGCAGTGTTGGGGCCAGTTCCCTCTTCTTTAAAAATTTCTGCCTACGTTGCAGTGATATGAACGTATCTGTTGTTCAAATACTATTTAAAAATAACACTGGTGTCCAGTTATGTCTGAAAAGCAAAAATGTCCCTTATCTGCTGCATAGGGACATAGAGTAACATCCCTGGCTTTGAGAGACTGGAGGCACTCGCATGTTTTTGGCAGATGGTCTGAGGGGTTCCAGAGGGACAAGTCATAAAATACCTTGGGCTCTGAGTTGCAGAGGGACCCCCTGCTGGAAGTTCAATGAGTTCTCTACCCTTTCTTTTTCATAACTAGTCTGAGGCTTGGGGCCACCTAAAGTCCAGCCCTGAAGAGGTAAAGGGACATGGCAGCTTGGACCCATTGGAGAGCTGGTAGAAAGTGGATGGAAAGCTCTTGTACATATTAGCACCTTTTGACTCCCTGCTTCTGGGCTTGTGGTTTCCTCTAAGTGTCACAGACTTCTGGCATGCAGGTATCTAAAACTGTCTTGATAATAAGCAAGCAGAGTCTGGCTAGTTTTCCCAATGGCTCCATCTCGATGTCAAGGCAGGTGGGTGGGTTCACTTAGCTCTTTTGTTTGGCAGAGGTTAAGATGGACTTGCCACTCCTGGACCTCGGCTGAAACAAACCTAGCCTTGTCCATGTACACTGGTGTTTGCAAAGGCTATTATCTTCATCTCTTTGAAAACATCAGCCATAGATACCAGTGTTCCTTCAGATCTGTGGGTCTGAGGTAATTACAATAGATGAGTACCTGGAAAACTGCTCATGGGTTCCCCGTTACCGTGGGTAGCTGGGGAAAGCCTCAGATCAGATACACCTTGGTTGGTGAATTTGACAATTTCTCCAAATTCCTATCAGCTTGCAAAGGCATTTTGTACATAAACATGTTAGCTGGCAATCAGAATAGTTTTGCACCCAAAATGGATTAATTAAGCCCTGATTGGTTATATCCCGCTTGAAGTTTTCAGCGCTAGCTGTCAGCTCCCCACAGCCTACTGCAAGAGGTAAGGCAGGGTGCAGTAGACTGGGGAAAAGGCTGGTGGAAACTTTTGATTCAAGCTAACCTGCTAGGATCGGTGGCTGCCAACGATTGGGGTTGCACTCAGTAAATAAAAATACTTTACCTCTTTTCAAGGAGCGCCAATTAGCCGATTGCTCCGCGCCGATTGCTGCGCGCGCTGTCTTTAAGGAGAATGCTGTTTTACCCATCTTCTTGTACAAAGGTTTGATTTTTAATGTCTTGTGAAAAGGATTCTCTTTGTCTTGATTGATGTCAGGAATAAAAGCATGATGGTAATATCCCTTTGAAAGCTATTGTATCGTCAGCCCTGGCTGACAGCAGGAGGGCCTCCCAGCGTTATAGATTAGTGCTGTGAAAACACTGACATTTTCTTTGTTACGTTGTTGTTCTACTTGCAAAGTCAATTACACAATGTCGGGAGCGCAGTTACCCAGTTGACTTTGGAAGTAACAATGTCGCTCATTCTCCTCTTAAAGATATAATTTTCCCTTGTTGTTGTTTTTGTTTTGTTTTGTTTTTTAACCTGCCTCCCTCTGCCTTGCTCCCCCCACCCCTCCTTCCCTGCCCAAGAGTCTGAACATGTTAGCTAGGCAAATACACTCTGGTTTCAGTTGTGACAAGTCAAATTCAAAGATTGCCACATCATTATCTTCGAATTCTTCTGCTCATTCACATTTCAGTGGCTCCTTATTGATAAAGTGGCTACGGCAGCCAAGACACATAAAAAACCCATCAAAAGCGACTAGAGTGTTGATAATCTCTTATCAAGTGGGCTGTTCTCTGGATTTGGGGTCCTTGAGATTGGGAAATTCAGTTTTTTTTTTTTTGAGTCTGCAAACCAGGGGTAAACCAGGCCCAGGGGCTGCTGTGGGACTCCAGCAAACAGTTTGAAGTTCTGAAGGTGTTCCGAGGACAGAGGCTGGGACTGTTGAGTTTTGGCTGTAGAATCCTGGATGACACTGCGTCAGAGCCAGAGGGGAAAGGAGGGAACATGTAATCCAGCCTTCTCGCATTGCGAGTGGCAAATGTGAATTATAAGGTGATCTTCTAAGGGGTAGAGGTGCTTGGACTCAGGAGTGACCTGCGTTCCCAGCCTAAGTGTGCAGAGTCTGCAGGAAGGGTTGGAAAAACCCTTGAAATGTCCAGTGCTGAAAGTGGCTGGGGTGGATGCTTTTGATTTATCCCCACGGCCCCTCCCTGTCTCCCTTCACCCTCATCCTACCTTCTCCAAGAAGAGAAAACCCTAAATTCCTTAGTTCTGTAATGATGGCCACCAAAAAGGCAGTTAGTTGCCTTGAAAGTGGCGGCCTGCAGACAGGATACGGCGCGCGGAGTGAGTGCTGCCCTCGGCCGCGGGTAACCGGGAGGCGTCAGGAAACGCCGTCTGAGGATGCTAATTGTAGCCCCCCGACGTCCTTATGATGAGCCACCAGACAGGAGCCTGGATTCGCCAGCAATTTGTCAGGACTAATTTTGTTTTTCTCCAATAATTGAAAATTAATGTCTTGAAGTGAAAGCAGATGTTCATGTCATCTTCTGAATAGGGATATAAAATGGGGCTCTGTAGATGTGCTCACTAATTTAATAGCAATTTCCTTCTCATAGATAATGGGGTGTCAGGGCTGACGTCGCCGGAGGACCAGGAATTAAGGCATAAGAGAGAGAGGGAGAGAGGAGCAGTGGTGCTCCCTGAGGTGGGTGCCTCAAAGTCCTAGGGGTGAGGGGTTGTGGGAGGGTTCATTTTAAAGAGAGAACACATCAATGAAAGTATCTGCTCGGGCTACGAAGCTTTGAGGGGAAGTCACTGTTTCAAATATTCATTCACTTACGGAGTATTTATTGTGATAAGTCAGGGCAAGTGTGGAAAGGAAGGTGAGGGGAGCCTGGGGGAGGGAGAGAGCAGATTGGCACAGATAAGTGGCTGTCCTATTCGGTTCTATGACCCCCACTCCCACCCTAGGAACAGCTGGATTGGGATATAAAATGGGGCTGGAATATAAAATGCCAGAGATGCTGCTCTGGTTGGTCTGGAGAGGCGCTCAGAACTCTTCATTTTCAATCAGCACCCAGGTGGTGGTGGTGGGTTGGGGATCTGAGGTCCCCCACCCTTGGAGAGGCCATCCAGTTCAAGGCCTCCATTCTCTAGCAGAGGCTCAGAAGATGGAAGGGACCTGAAGAGCTGGTGGTTCATTGCCCAAAGCCAGGGCAAGGCCGAGAAAGGGGCCCTGTCAAGGCTGATGGGTTGAGGGCTGGGAGCTCAGGAGTTGTTGAGTTATCTGATGACCATTCTGGCATTAGAAGGTGCCATCTGTCTCTTTGGAACTGGCTAAGACTGGCTGGATGTGAGCTGGCCCATGGTCCTGGCAGGTCTGATCCCTTGTGGACCCTACACCTAGGCTGGCTTCTCTGGGAGGAGGATGGGGTAGGAGCAGCTGTTTTGGAAAGGCCACCCAGTTCCCTTCATTTCTGGTCCCAGAATGCTGGACATCTTTGGCCCGCAGGGCTGGATATTGCAAATCCTTATACTGTTGGCTTCTTCCTTGAAGATGTCAGGCAACTTTTTCTCCCTGTTTCTCTGTAATTGAAATTTGCCCTTTCGTTACCTGGGCATGAATTATTTTTTTGCAGCGTTGTCGTTCTCCGTCCTGCTGTGAGGTTTATCTCTTCTGTTGATCCTAATTAAATAAAACATACTGTTCACCTAAGTCTGGTTACACTGAATTTTACCTGCCTAGAGGCAGGGTAATGGCCATCTGGGCTTGGTTAGGAAGCAGGGCATGGCCGTGAGAGTGTTGGGGTGGGGGTGGCCGCCCCATCCTGGCTGGGAGATCAGCATTTGCACCCCCTTGGCCTGGAGGCTGCAGGACCTCATAGCATCAGCCACGTACAGCACATTTCTGGTTCCCGAACGAGAGAGATAGCTGTGTCCCCAGCCCCCTGGGATGCAAGTTTGAACTTAGGGAGGGGAGTGGCAATCTTCACCTCCAGGGGATCCCCAGGGAGAGGGTGAGGGAGGATAGCAGGCTCCCAGAGCAGGGGAGATGGAAAGAGGGGAGCAGGCTCCCGTCGCCTGCGGTGGAGGCTGCAGGTTCTCTGGGGAGCAGCAAGCAGTGCACGTGTTCTCAGTGCCCAGATCAGCCTCTGCAGATGCCCTGTGCCCCTCGGGCAGAGAGTGGCTGGCCAGGGGCCTGCCACACACATTGGGGAAAATTGGGCTGTTATTATTTTTGCTTCTGAACCTCTGAGAATCTTGAAAACCCCAGATGGCAAAGGAACTTTTGAGGTCACTTCATTCAGGCTTCTTTGGGTGTGTTTGTGGCTTCTCTGTTTCATCCAGGCTGGATCTGAACACTTTCACTCTTACAGGGCTCACCTCTATGGCAAATCTGTACATTTTTAGCTTGATTTACACAAGTTCTTTCCATGAAGCTGCAGTCTGCTTCCCACAATTTAGGTACATTGGTCCTGGCTTTGCCTTCTGTGGCCGCAGAGTAAGTTAAATCCCCTGGGCCCAGAGCAGCCCTGTTGAGAGTTGGTAAAGCTTCCCCTTTCTACTCACTCAGGGGAAGGATCTGATTGGATGGGATGTGGTCAGCCTCCAGGACCCTGCGCTCATTCATAGCTGGCCTTGACCTGAGCTTCTGGGTCCTTGTCCTTGTATTTAAAAAGGATTTCTTAAACGGATGCATAAATGTGTAAATTGTCGAGGGAATAAATGAGTGGGCGAATGAGTGAGTGGTGAATAAATGACTGAATAACGAGTAAATGAATTCATAAATGAATGAGTGAATAAAGAATGAAGACATGAATGAGTAGGTTAAAATAAAAGGGAGCACAGCCTGTCCTGGGCTCACGGAGGGCCTCCACCCTGTCCCTTCTCCGCATCCCCAGCCTTTCCCTGTTAGGAGGTGGGGGCGGTGGCAGCCGGAGGACTGGGAGCCCTCAGACCCCTTGGGAATGGGAGAGGCTTGTGTCCTTTTCCCCTTCCTGCTCAGCCTAGACCGAGGGTTCAGGTGCTCTCTGCTGTGAGATTGTAGCTGCTATTTATCACCGCTTTGTGCTAGGCATTGTGTTAGGCTTGTAAAATATGTCTTTTTGAATCATAAAAGCAACAGAGATTTTTATACTAATGTTAAATAAAGCAGAGCTTTTAACTCTGTAAACTTCTCCATGCCCACTCCCCAGCCCACCCGTCCTGCCCCGTAGCCAAGAGGATCCAAGTTGGCCTTCGGCCTGACTGCCCAGGGCTCCCCAGTCCAGCTTCCATCCTGAGGTCTCAGGACCCTCCTCCTCTTTCAGGGAAGGCTTGCCCAGGATTGCACTAGGAGGGAGGGGTAGGAGGGGCAGGAGATGGGGGCAGGAGGGTGGGGATGGGGTGTGTTTTCTGCGGATCCTGCCAATCACTTGGAATAGAGAAGAAAGGCCCCCCTTTTTTTGCGGAAGGTCTGAGTCAAGATTGTTTCATTTCTCCTGTGCGTGTGTGTGTGTGTGTGTGTGTGTGTGTGTGTGGAAGGGTGGTGGTGGTGGTGGCTGGAGAGTGGGTTGGAAGAAACGTGCACTGTGAGTTTGGGCAGGGCAGTTCTCTCTGGGGGCCTCAGTTTCCCTGTCTGTGAAGTGGGACGGAACCTTCTGCATTAGCTACATGTTTTCTGCAGTCTAGGATTTTTAACTCCTGTGGTGGAAGAATGGGAAAACACGAGGATCTGACTTTCAAATAAGACAGGGCTAGAAAGATATTGTCAGGTATTTTCAATTTACTTCTTAAAGTGACCAGTCCACAGCAGGGACTGTCTGAAGTGGCAGCTCTAGGAAATTCTGCAGCAAGGTGGCCCCAGATCCTCCCTTGCTCCTCTGGCCCTTTTCAGGGGGGGCTGAGTCTCAGACCAGAAAAGTGTCAAGGACTCGACGGCGAGGTTGGCATCATTTCATGTGTTTGAGGGTCACCTGGGGGGAGCTTGGCTGTCAGCCCATTAGGCCCTCAGCTCTTTTGCTCCAGCATCACTGGTGTAGTTTCTCTGGGTGCTTCTCTAATACAGGGACAACGTGGGTGGAGACTGATGAGGCTGCACATGTCCATGCCCAGAGCCACCAGCAGGGTCCACTCCGATCCCCAGGGAGGGCACCTGGAAGGACAGTCATGACCGTGTACGTACCTGTGCCAAGCCCTGCGTTCAGCTCTTCCCACGTGTTCCTGCATCCAGCTCTCACAGCGGCTCCCTGCGTTGCCTGAGTTTCACAGATGCACAAACCGGGGCACAGACTTGCCTTGGCCAAGGTCACACAGCTGGAAGGAGCAGAGGTAGCATTTAAGCAGAGCCCTTGTCTAGCTCCAGAGTCTGAGCCAGTAACCATTACCCTTATTTATAACTGCCAAAAGGGGCCAGAAAAGACAACAGAGAAAACACAGGGGCTGGAAAAGTCCTGTGGACTCTGGGATAGTGGGGTCAGGGGCCAAGAATAAGGATCCAGCTCTGCCCTGCTCGCTCCATCGGTGTAATGCCACCTTCGGGGGTACCTGTATTCACTACGTCCTTGAAAAAGAATAATTCATTCCTTCCCCAGAGATAACCACTGCTAACTGCAGTTCCCTTTCCTCCCAGATCTTTTCCATGGTGCTTTTACACAAAACATAAGTATGCACACGCATACATGTGTATATTTTAAAACATAAATAGTATCACTGACTGCTTGATTGCACCTTCTGTGCTATGCTGTTTTCATGTAGCGGTGGGTTTGCAGTCTTGGGTGCACATTAGTATCATCTTAGGCACTTAAAAAATAACATTCCCTGGGCCCCACCACAGACCAAATAATCCAGAGTCATTGAGGTTGGAGCGCCAGAATCAGTTTTTTTTAATATTAAAATATATATTTTAAAATTTTTTCAAGAAGATTTTTTAAAAGATGAGAATATATAGCCAGGGTTGAGAACCACTAGTCTAGGAGCTGTCTCTGTGCAAGTGTAATATGGGTCTACCCCACTTTAAAAGCCATAGGGAGTTTTATAGAATGGGTGCATCAGAGTTTATTTACAATCTTCTCTTGGTGGGCATCTAGTGGCTAACACTTTTCCTCTCTTATAAACGATGTAATGAACATCTCCTTTATAAATCCTTATGTTGTTACACAAGCATAACAATATAAGAATTGTTGTTTCCAATTGTAGAAACTGAATTGTTGGTCAAAGACCGTTCATTTGAAAAATTCGATAGATATTGCCAAATTACTCTCCACAAGGGCTGTACCAGTTTACCCTTCAATAATAGCCTGTGAATGCCTGTTTCTCCTCATCCTCACCCAAAGTTTCCTTCCTTCCCTCTTCTTGCCAGTCTGGCAGGCAAGAAATACCTCACTGTTTTAATTTGCATTTCCCTGGTTACTAGCTATCTTCACCATTTTTCTTATGTTTGTAGACACTTTTTATTTCTTCTTCTGGATTTGGACCTTGGGAGCTGGGGTGTTTTTCTCCATGAGTGAGTCCTTTAGTCATGTCTCTTCTTTCTGTCTTCCTTCCATCCATCCGTCTATCCATCCATCCATCTAAATCCTGGCTTCTTTCCCAGGTGAGCGTCAGCTGGGGCCCCAAGGGGGATGCGGAGCTGAACTAGGGTAGAGGCTCTGCCCACAGGAGCACGCGGTGGGGAGGGTGGTGAGACCCCCACCGCAGGACCAGGCAGGGCAGCCCGATGGAGAGGTGCTGTTTAGGGCTGGGGGAGTGGGTTGGCGGAATTCCTTCTGACAGGGGGAATCAGGCAAGGCCTGGGAATGGAGGTAGTGTGTGGCCTGGGCCCTGTGGAATCACGACACCAAGAGCTGCTAACATTTAATGAACGTTGCTTAAGGCAGGCCCTGGGCAGGCAGTAGCTCATTGAGTCTTCACAACAGCGCTACGAGGTGGGCACCGCAATCATTCCTGTTTTATAGGGCAGGAAACTGAGGCAG
The DNA here is from genome assembly GCF_023851605.1 of Tamandua tetradactyla. Classification (NCBI taxonomy): domain Eukaryota; kingdom Metazoa; phylum Chordata; class Mammalia; order Pilosa; family Myrmecophagidae; genus Tamandua; species Tamandua tetradactyla. The sequence continues at coordinate 43,681,539 of NC_135342.1, read as the reverse complement.
AAAGTGGCTAGATAACTTTCATTCCCTAACTCTTAAGGGCTAGGAAGGCACACCAGGTGGAGGGGATCTGAGGCTTAGTGCCAGGGGGAGTGGGTCACCATGGGTCAGCTCCCCGCGGGAGGGTGAGTGATGGTGGGAATTATTCAGAATGGGTCCCTGGTCTCCTCGCCTCTGACTGCTCAGGTGAGGGGCCTCAGGCTTCCTTTTCCAGGAGCAATAATAGATCTTAGACAACCCTCAGCCTTGCTCCCTTCTCAGGTGGATTGCTGAACTTGTCCAGGAAGGAGAAGGCAGATGTATAGGATCCAGAGCTGTGGCTGGGGAAGAGTCTGGGCCCCCAGCTTCTGTCCCGTGGGAGGCTCCCAGCAGGCAGACCTGGGCGCCCACCGTTGCTCCTCACCTCCTCGCCATGTTGTTGGCCAGCCTTGATTTCTTTTTCGTGAAATGGGGTTTCTGCTCCTAGGGGAGGCGTGTGGATTTTATCTCAGGGCTGCTGAAAAGGAGCTTTGCTCTGCCCAGGAGAGGCTCCATGGTTATTTGGTTGGGGTGGGGTCGCACACTGGAGCAGCTGGACTCTGCCCCTTCCCAAGTATTTGTGCTCAGATTGCAGAGGAGGAGAAAATGGCGGCAAACCTGAGTGTTTAGTCTGTCCCCTCCTTGGGGAGGGGGTTGTGTGGGAGTGGGTGTGCATATGTGTGAATCCGTGGGTATATGTGTGCGTGTGAGTCGTGTGATGGAGTATGGGCTTGTGCATGTGTGGCTCATGTGTATGTGCATGTGTCCTCACTTGTGCATGCATGTTTGTGTGTCTCTGCTTGCATGTTGCATGTATGTGTGTACACGTGTGAGGGGCCCATGTGCCAGCTTCCAAGGGGAAGAGACTCCCGTCCTTGTTTGCCTGGTTAAGACTGTCAGTAGAGGGCAGAGAACATGCACAAGGAGTGTGAGTGGGGAAGACCTACCCATCAATTCACTTTCTTTCCATGCATTCCGGCTCCTGGAGCACAGCTGGGCACTCTGCTGGACCTGCCCCTGCATAAAGAAAGAAGGAAGCCCTTTCTCCCTTCTAAGATTCTGTTTGCTCTTCTAAAATCACAGTCGTGGGAGCTGGGACATAAGCTTATGTTGATGTTTCACAAAACATGTTCCAGGATTTTGCTGGTCTCTTCCACCAAAAGAATATAAAATGTATCTTCTTGCCAAGTGCAATTGGCAAGCACTGGGTTAAATGGAATTAAAAGTTTTTAAAACCTCCAGGGCTCCTCAGAGCCTTTAAAATGCTAACGTGGGACTCTCCCAGAGATGTTAATAGTTTGTAGAGATTTCCAAACTTATTTGAGCACTTGCCTTGGAATCCTCTTATCTGGGGCACCGTGTGGGTTCCTGGGCTTTTAAGGTCTCCTCTCATTGCCTGATGTTCCGTGGTTCAGTTGTTCATTTAGTCACCGTGGTGAGCAGACAGACCTGGCCCAGCGCTTAGGGAAGTTTATTCCGGGGGGGCCAGGGGCCCTCTACAAGCCCACTTGCAGTCAGGTCGTTTCTGCTGAGTACGGTGGGTCCCGGGTTAGGAGGGAGTGGTAGGGAAGCTGTCCCAGCAGGACCATCCGGGGAGTGACACTGAAGTCCACATGGGGGAGGGTGCCAGAGCTGGGGCCTTTGTGGTTGGTGCTTTGAAAGGCTGGGGGCCTGAGGGAGGTGGGGGAGGTGAGGGAGGTGGAGAGGGCCTTCCCGGGCCTTTGCTTCCTTCCTCACACTAGAAGGACCTCCACTGGCCTCGTCCTCCTTCCTGTCATTACCAGTGAGTCACTTTGATGGGGCAGTTTCTGGGAAGGGTGACTCCCGCTTCAGTGGCCCCCGCGTTCCCCCCTCCCCTCCCTGGAACCTTGCAGCTCTTTCTCCTTGTAACCTGTGCACGTGGACGGAGGGTGTCATGGGGGGAGGGGTGTTCTCCTGGGGTGCACAGCCCTGCCTGCCTCGGTCACTGCTGTGTCCTCCATGCCGCTCCCCCCCACCCCCTCACCTGACAGGTGGGGAAAACGAGGACAGGAGGCTCCCACAGCCCATTGCCTCAGAGGCCCAGCCCAGAATCCAACCGTCGTCTAAGCCTGGGTGATAACCCGAGGCTGGTGGAGTGGGAGGAAGCTGGAAGGGAGATGGGAATTCAGCCCCAGGGGCTCTCCTGGAGCCAGTCTGCAGAGTCGCCCAGGATGTTTTGGGGCCTGGGATACGGGGTGGGGGTGGGGATGGGGATGGGAAGATGGGACAGGAAATGGTGGGGCGGGGGAAAGGGCCTGGGGTAGGAGAGAGCAAGGAGAAGGAGAAGGGGAAGGGGTTCAGGGGTGGGGAGAGGGTGAGGATGGGGAGGCAGGGAGAGGCGGGAGAGCCGGGCGGGCTCCTGCAAATGCGGCTGGGAAGGCTCCCTGGCCGCGGCGCAATCACTCGGGCCCAGGTCGGGGTCCAGGGCGGCCGCAGCGGGGGGCTGGCTGGGAGGGCGCAGGCCCCGCTGCCCCCCAGTGCGACCCGGCTGCTTCAGCCCGCGGGCCGCCGCCCCTCCCGCTAGCATCTCGGAGTCTGCGGCCCCGCCGGCGCCCCCAAGACCCCGGTGTCCGGGGCCTGGGACTGGGGTGAGGGGGCGGGCCCTAAGCGGCGGCGTCTCGCCTGCCTGTGGGTGCCGGCCCCGTGGGTGGGCTGCCCGCCCCGCTGGCCAGATGTGCGCCTGGGGAGGGGTGAACGGGGGCGGGGGAGCCCTCTGGAGACTTCAGTGCTCATTGGCCCTGAGCTTTGGGGCGGGGCTGGGGGAGGGCGGGTGACAGCGCCTTGCCCATCCACGGGTGTACAATAATAAAAATAAGTGTCATTGATTGCATGCTTCCTCGGTGCTAGGAACTGTCTGATCGCTTTACATTCATTAATTCATTTATGCTTCACAGCCCCCCTAGAAAAAAGGTACTGTGGTTAGACCCGCTTTCTGGAAGAGGGAACCGCAGCACCAGGAGGTTAAAAAAAAAAGTTGCCCACTGTGCCACAGCTAGCTGTAGGATTTGAACGTGGCACTTGGGCCTGGAGCCCGTCCGCCACAGCCCTCCTCCTTGCTGGGCTCTGCAGGTGCCCAGGGGAGCATGCATGGGGCAGGTGGGCGAGGCCTGCAGGTCCCTCCACCCCAGCCCGACTCGAAATGCCTGCAATTCTGAGTGCATTTGGATCTATTTTAGAAATTCCAGACAGGTTCGAAAACAGACTGGAGCTCTGATTCTGGATTTGCCCTTTAAAATTCACTAATTCATTCATTCAGTAGGTGGATGTGTCAGAGTCTCCGCCAGGCCTTTGGTTATTGCTGGGTTCACAGTGATGAGTGAAACAGGCTGGGGGTCTGCCTTCAGGGAACACACTGGTTAGTTGGGGATGGAGTAGAGAGACAGAGAATAAGCAGGAAATAGTTACACTGATCTGTAATTTTTCATTGAGAAATTGCTTTGGCCATGTCAGACCTGGGCAGGGTGGTCTGGGAGGACATTTCAGAGGAGTTGATTTCCTAAACTGGGCCTGGGAGGATGCAGGAGCCCCAGAGGGGTGGATGAGCTCCTCTGGATTTGAACTCAACCCCCTGGCTGCCTCCCCTTACCTTGGGCTCAGCCCTATGTGGGGCGGAAGAAGCAAAGGCTGCCCCTGGTGATCTGATGGGACAAAATCTCGGGAAATTAGGAGCTCGTTTGTCTGGAGGGACAAGTGTCGGTGGGGTCTCCTGGGAGGGACAGATGAAAGAAGAGGCAGGGTAGATAGTGGAAGAGGCCCTGCTCCAGCAGGCACCCAGGAACACAGAGTGATGCCTTCTCAGACCTTAGCTCAAAGGCCTCCAAAGGTTTGCATAACGTCTGTGCATCCGGTGATTCAGAAGTTCTCACCGGTGTCTCCAAGCAGCCAGGGAGGAGGGTGGGTGGGGGTCCCCTCATTTGCCAGATGAGTCAGGGAGGCTCAAAGAAGCCCAGGGCTCCGTCATGGCTCGCACAGCCCGTTTGTAGCAGTGCCATGCCTAGCTGGTGTCATTTCCAAGGTCCCCATGTCCCTTGAACCCTGGACCTAGAGCTCCCTTTGCACACTGTTAGTGTGCTGCTCATCACTGTCACCCAAGCTCCTGAGCCTGGCTTTGCACAGCTGCTCCCACCCTCATCCAGCCAGGCCAGTGAAGACAAAGTTCCCGGTGTGTGTCTGTGGGTCCACAGTTTTCTCTGAACTGGGTGTCTGAGTGGAAGTTTTTCTAAATTTCCTGGCTCCATTGGCTCAAAGGCCCAATGCTTAGGCTCTCCCAGGGGAGTGTGGAGGCCTGTCCATGGCCCTGGGGTCCTAGCTCCACTCCTGAGTTGCTTCCCTTCTTGGTTGTGCTGGGCGAGCCCTCCCTGACCATGAACCTCTCTGTGCATCATTTCCTGCCTTAGTTTTGTGAGGAGAGTTCAGCCTGCTCTTGGGGCAGCCCGGAGGGAATAAGGACATTTATTGATAATATAGGTGAGGCACTTGTGTGACGTGCTGAGGACTTTATAGACGTTTTCTCACAGATCCCCTCAGCATCCCTGTGGGGTCGTTTATGTGCGCCATCCTGTGGTTGAGGAAGCTGGGAGGGCTGGCCTGATACCCTCTGTTACCCCTAGTCCCCAGGGGTACTCTGACTCTGGTGGCTGCCCTGCCTGGGCGCCCTGGCCCGGCCCTGCCTGCCCGGCCCCTCCCCCAGAGCTCTGGCTGGGCGGGGAGACAGACCCATAAACTGTGAACCCTGAGGCTGCTTACGTTAAGTACCCCCCTCCCTGAGGACCCAGCTGGTGGCCAAGTCCACATACGTGCACCCTGCCCTGCTACTCTGGCTCCTTTCGGGGAGAAGCAGCTCGGGCAGGGGGAAGAGGGAGGGTGGGCCTGGGGACATGTGGAGTGGGTGGTGGGTGGGGCTGTACCTGCTTCCTAGTTTCTTGGGAACTGCACTTGCAGCAAGGCCCAAGGTCAGCACCTCTGTTCTGTTCTGCTTGGGGTGGGAAGGGAGGTGCTAGCTACACTAGGGTGGGGAGTAGTCCCCTCGCTGTGCTCCTCCCTAGGGCCCCAGGAGTCCATCTGGTTGGGGGTGGGTGGTCTCCCTGAGGGATTCCAGGCAGGGCCCCTGTCCTCAGACCTCCGCCCAAGCTGCCCCTGAGGCCCGGGGTCTGGGCTGGGAGACTGCAGCCCATTCCCTGGCAGCATGCACTCCAGAATTGAGTCCTGACCTGTGGGTACATGTCCCTTCCTGGGCCCCGGCTTTCCAGGCTCCCCCATACTGGCACCCGCTCTGATTGTGAGGCCCAGGGAGCTGCGGTTCCCCTTTACCCCCTTCCTGAAATTTCACTGCCAGGGCACTGGACCCTCTGCATTCTCCACCCTCCACTCCCCGCCCCCCCCCCCCCCCCCCCCCACCACTTTGCTGGCTTCCTGGAACCCAGGGACCCTGGAGGTTTCTGGACCATATCGAGTTGCCTGGGTGGTTGCTTCTCCTTTTTTTTTTTGGCCCTGCCGGGTGGGGGAGCTGGGAAAGCAGCCGATGGTTGGGCCGGGGCCAGCCAGGGGTGGAGGCTGACCACCAGCTGAGTCTCCCGGAATGGGGATGTGGCCCCCAGCTCCAGGCTCTGAGGGGCCCAGGGCCTGGCCTCCTCCGTCCTGTTTGGCATCTCTTGCATCTGCCACTCCTTTCATTCTGTACCAGCTCCCCAAGGATGCTGCTGGGATTTGTGGGGCCCACTCTAACTGTTCCCCCTGGTGACCTGGGGCCCTGTCTGGGACCTGACTTGATTTGGCTTGGCAATGCCAGAGTCCTACTGAACCTGGGCCCAGGCTTGGGTCGGCTGGACTTCTGCACCCCATCCTCCTCCTGTTCTACCTCCCAGCTGGACGTCTGGCCCCCAGCCGGGCCCCCCTCCAGGTTGGAGCCAGAGGGCTGAAGGCTGACTGAGAGTGTTCCAAACAGACCCCTTGGCTGGGCCAATGGGGTCTGGGGGCTCTGGAAGAGGCTGAGCAGTTGTGGGGAAAGGAGCCCACAGGCTGGGGGATGGGAGAAAGGGAAGGACCCTTTGGGGACGGGAGCAGGGCTGTGGCTCTCCAGGAGTTAATTCTGGGGGTGATTTTGAGGAGTCCTCCAAGTCCCCGGCAGCTTCTCCAGGGCTGTGCCCTGGCTTCCCAAGGCCCACTGCACACATGGTTTTGCTTTTCCCTGTCCCAGTCCCCTGGTCCCCTCCCCTTGGGCGCCTTCTTCAGCTCCCCAGGCCCCTCCCCCAGCCCTCCTGGGTCCCCTCCTTCCTCCTTGACCCACTTTAGTCCCCTGTTGCTGGGGGAGGGGGAGCGCACAGCCGGCGGCTCTGATCCTGGCTGCCTCCCCCAGCATCCCTTGGGGCGGGCTCTGGATGGAGCCAGCAGGCCCAGCCTGCCGGGCCCCAGGGACTGGTACACGCCGTGCTCCAAGTGGCAGCCTCCCTCGCCCCCCATCTCCCTCCCCCCGTGGACAGACAGTTCTGGACAGCTGCCCCTGCCTGGGCCCCTGGGAGGCCCTGCCACGGCCAGGCTCCGGTTTCCCCCAGCCCCAGGGAGCTGCGGCTCCAGAGGTCTGCCCTCCCACCGCTACCTCCTGGCTGCATCCTCTTCCCGGAGGGGATAGGGATGGGGCACCCACCCATTTTCCCCCCAGATCTTTGCAGGGGAGGCTGGAACTGGGGTCAAGTCCTGTGTCTGCTGTCATCCTTCTGTGCAACCCGGGTAAAGCTGCCAGCCCTCTCTGAGCCTTTTCTGTGCAATGAGGGGTTTGGACCAGATGATAATAGCTGATGTTTATTGAGTGTTGAGCTTGTTCTAGGACTTTGCTGAGCATTTCACATGTATGGTCTCAGTGCCTTGTCACCACAGTGTCCTCGGGCCTGCCTTTCTAATCTCTCCCTTAAGACAGGCGACTGAGGTTCAGAAAGGGGAAAGTCCTTGCTTGAGGTCACACAGGCTGTCCTTAGTGGAAGGCGTGACCCCAGGGCTGTTAACTCTTTACAGGCTACTACTTGGTCCTCTGCAGACTTGAAATCCCCCTCTGGGGTCCTGTCTTCATTCCCTCCTGCTGTGTTGCCTGGGTGGCCGAACCTGCCCCCTGTGCTGAGATAAGCTAAGGGAAGACAAGGTCACAGCAGTGCCCAGTGAGGGATGCCCCCAGCCCGAGCCCTATCCCTGGGGTGAGCACTACTCTGAGTGCAAGAGGGGCCTGGCGTCCAGCGCTGCCACCGGCCTGCAGTTTCAGTTTCCCTCCCAGCCCACCCAGCCACCCGGCCCCGCTGGACCCCCACACCTTCTCCCCTTTCCTCTCCTGCCCTCACCTGAAAAACACATGTGAAAAATAGGCTGGGATGGCCCTAAGGGGCCTGTGTGAATTTGGGAACCCTGCTTCCCTTATCTCCTCCGCCTTTTCTGTCTTTTCCTCCTTGAGTCTTGACATCTGCCCATCCTCCGGGGACCTCTTCATTTCAGCATCATTGTCTTGCTGAATAAAGGAGCGGGTGGGAGGTGGTAGGGGGCTCTGGGAGCGAAGTCAGGACATCTTTTCTTATTTGCCTAATTTCCTCACTCAAATGTGTCTTGTGATTAAACATTTTCTTAGTGTGCTTGGTCAGGGCCAGCCGGAGTTTCTTTTCATAAACATTGGCAAGTGAATTTAACAGCCCTGTTTGTATTAGCTGGAGGTTTCATTTGCATAGTGATTGTTCTTATGAAACAAAATAATCGCTTGCCGTTTATGAAACTGTATAAATACCGAGGTCTGGAACGGGCGCATGCGCAGGCCTCTCTTCCCCCACGTCAATCCATCCTGTTTAGGGAAGAAATTCAGGCAGGAAGAGCTGGGAGCTGAGGGTTTTCTCTGCTGAGAGGTGTTTCACTGGCTCAAGTATGGGCTGCGGGTATTGCCTGATGTATGGGCTGCGGGTATGGCCTGATGGGTGGAGCTGTGAAGACAGATAAGCTGCGCCTAAGTGCGGGGACCCCTGTTCCAATCAGGCTGAACTCTGAGCCCCTTTGTGTTGCTCTTCCGTCCTTTTAAATGGAGGATCTGCAAGCTGGTGGCCTGAGGCTGGATGTCACCCTCAGATATGTTTTGGTTGGGTTATCATGTTTTAAAAAAATTCAGGAGATTATTGGCAATCAATTAAATTGATTACCAATACTTAAAAATCGGGAATTGCACAGAAAAATTCAGATTTATTGCTTTTTTTCATGGCAAATGGGCAGATCGGACAATTCCTCTTCTATCCCGTCCCAGACTCCCTGTTCCAAGTCCGTCATTCAAGTCCCTGCCGAGCCCCTGGGCAGGGATTTGGGATCCTGCTGGCAATGGGTCCCTTTGTTCATGCTGTGTCTTGCAGGCTGGAGGCTGAGGGATCCACAGTGGCCTCTGGTCCTCCATGGCAGTGCCCTTCTGGTACTCAAGGACCTGGTACTCAGCTCGGGCCCTGCCTGTCTGAGGAGTGTGCACCGGGCCCACTGGCTCTGCCCCTGAGGCTGTGGGTTCAAAGTCTCCCCGATGTTTCTCTTGGCTGGAGTCAGAAATCTGGACCTGGGGTCACCTTGGGAGGTCACACCCTTCTTCCCACAAGCTTGGCTTTGCTCAGGACATCCCTGGCCTCCTTAGTGGCTCCCTCAGGAGCCTCTAAGACAGGTGCTGTCCCAGAAGACAGGTGTCTCAGGACTTTGGAGTTCTGCGTGTCTTCAGAGCTGAGTGACATTGCCTAGCTCAGTCAGCAGGTGTGACCCCGAGTAACTTTCTAGCTGATTCTAAAAAACCTCCTAGAAGTACTCACGTTGGGTGTGCCCAGCATAATACCTGCCGATGGAGGGAATCGCTCTGCAAAGGGTCGGAGCAGGAGGTGAATTTTGAGCTGAGCGCAGGTGCCTGCACCGACCTCGGCAGCTGGACCCCTCCCAGATCCCGTGCTTCGCTGGAGTCTCCGCCTTGTAGGAGGAAAAGGCAGGAGCCACAAAGCAAGCAGGTGAAGCGAATCTGCACAGTGGCACTTCCGCTGCTGGTTCTGGGCCCCCCAGGGTAGGTGTGGGTCCTGCTTGCTCCAGGCCTGCGGCCTTTCCGGCCCTGGTTGAGATTCACACTCAGGGCTCTGGGCCGGTTACAACAGCCTTCCGAGATAGTTAGGTCATCCCCCTCTTAGAGATGAGGAAGCTGACGCCCCGTGCACCGAGGCCCACAGAATGGACCAGCCGGGGTGTAAACCCAGGCTTCCTGGCTCGGGAGAACTCCTGCCACCGGGACCCTGTGCTCTCAGTTTCCCCCCTGTAAATTAGGGAAAATGTCCCCTTCTCCTCCTCAGAGTGTTGGAAAGGTAAAATGAGCAAAGGAAGATTCCACTGTGCCTTCTTCTACTTATTACAGCAGGTATGTGTACTCTGGCATTTTGAGGTTTCCTTAACTCTTTATTCCTGGATCGTGTGATTAAGCAGGGCTCTCTTTGCCTTTCTCTCCTCTCTCCCAGTTGGATCATTTGAATGCTCTGGGCAGAATTTCCCCCCAGGGTCCTGAAGTTGTGAAGTTCTTCTGGGGAGAGGGTTGCATCTCGGACTGGCGAGGGCTTCTCCTGTCAGGGAACAGTACTGAGAGAAATCTAAAGGGTTTTCTGAGAAGAGGAAGAGTGAACAGCCAGGCCAGAGGCTCAGTTTGGTGGCACTGTCTGGCTGATAAAGGATACTGTGCGCTGTAAGATGTGTAAACCCAGCTCAAAACAGTTCAAGCACAAGATGATATAATATCTCGGAAGTCAAGAAGTCTGGAGGGAGCACAGCTGCAGGGGAGTAGGCCCTGCAGATCAGCCCTGTCAACAGGGACCCAGCACCTTCCATCTTTATGCTCTGTCCTGCTTAGCACATTTGCCCTTGGACTAGAGGTGGAGAAACGGCTGCTGTGGTGCCAGACATCACACCCCCACATCAATGTTCAGAGACCTGGAGAGAGAAGCCCCCTCACACAGGCCTGTCTTTGGGAGGAGGGATATCTGGATGGTCTCACAGACCTCCCCGTGTGTCTCATTGGACAGAATGGCATCACCCGAGTATCCAAGACCAATCCTAGGCTGAGATATTGAGTGAGCCCCAGCTTCCCTTGGAGTTAGCAGTCTGTGGGGATTTCCAAATAAAATTTGCGTTGGGTCAGCATGTAAGAAGTGGAAGGAAAGGCTGCTGGGGAAGCACCCAGCACTGTTTGGGGACGTGGGCTGTGGCGTGAAAGTGGCTGTGTCTCTCTCCCTGTGAGCTTCTGGAACACCTCACCCCCTTGTCTCTTACGTCCATACCTGCATCCTAATCTTCACTGTCCATCTTTTGCTCACGGCATATTCTAGGATAGTGCCTTTCCTTCCCTTGCAGTCTTTCCCTCCAGCTGAGACACTCTTCCCCCTTTCTTTGCCAGGCTGGCTCCTCCTCCTTGTGGACTTAGGTTCGGTGCCACTTTCGGTGTCAACAAGTCCTTTCCTGACCATCTTTCCCCCAAACTGGGGCCACTAGTGTTAGTTGCTCTCTCTATTTTTTATTTTAATGCTATGTTATTCTCTGTAGGAATTTATTGATATGTTTACTTGTTTACAGACTTCCTTCCTCCCTGGACTCTCAGCTCTATATGGACAGGGACCGGGTTTGTCTTGTCCACTCCTGGGTCCCAAGGCTTCAGGAGAAAGGAGGAGGAGAAGGGATTCAGAAAGTACCTGGCATATAGCAGGCAGGTAGTAAGTATTTCCTGCATGAAGGACCTACTGCTACTTACCAGGCCCTTCCTGAATTCCTTGTCTTCCCTCTGATTTATCTGCTTCTCTCTTCCTCTTCCCTGGAGCCACAAATTCTTTCTTGTGCTTTCTGCTCTTTGAGAAAGAAAACAGATAATGTCTCCAGGATTCTATAGACCCGTTTCTTATTTCTAGTGATTGGCCTGCTAGATCCAAGGGCCAGTTCTAAATAAGAATCCTTGGGGGGCACCTCCTGCATCCCGAGGTCAGGGCAACAGTGGAGAGCTTGCTGGGGGCATTTGGGGGGTGTAAGCCCCAGTTCAGCCTGTCTGGCTGGTTGGTCCAGTGGCTGAAGCCAGCGGGCATCCTGGAGCCACGTCTGGATCTGAGCCCTGCCTCGTGGACAGCTCTAGGAAGTCCCTAGCTCTCCCCGAGACAGCAGGGTTGGTCTATCTCAGGATGCCCAGCCCTTCCCACTCCTCGGAAAGCAATTCAGTTCTCAGTCTTGTTAGTGTCGAATGGTAAGGCTGGCACGGAAGCCAGTGGGTCATTCTGGACAACCCCAAGGTGGAGAGACTTGGCTATGGTTCTTTGAAGTTTAAAATAAATAACCTGGATAATTTTGTTGAATTCCTTGACCAGAATGATCAGATTGACCAGCGTCGGGTCACATGGCATGGGTCGGGGGGCTCTGCCACATTTGTAGGGAGGGGAGAGGAGAGGTCCAGCTCCGGCTGGAGGGTGAGTGGAACACAGATGAGCGGGCTTCGGGCTGGAAGGTAGATGGGTCTGATCAGGGCCTCGAAGGATGAGCCTGCCACAAGGGCCCTCTCTGATTTAGGGCCAAGGAGAGCCCAAACTCAGTTCTGAACTGAAACATGGCTCAGTTTGGAAGGCTGAGATCTCTCTCTCTCGGGGGAGAGAGAGAACCTTGCTGGGTCTCGACCTCTTCTCCATAACTGATTGTACAACAAATTATGGCTTTTCTGCGTGTGTGCGGGTGGCACTGCAGCGTGTGTACATGGATTCCACCCAGGCGTGCGCAGGGCACGGCCCCCACCCCAGGGACCTTTTGGGGAATGAATGCATTGGCTGTGGTATGAGCCTAATGAGCAAAGTGTTAGGTGTTGGGGCTGTGGGTTCCCCAACAGGGCTCAGGGCTCAGTCTACCCAGCTCCCCCAAAGTGGAGCTCTTTAAGCCGGCAGAGGCTTTTCTAGACTCCTGCTGTTTCTTTGAGGGCTCTGCTTATGCTGCCTTTTCTTCTTCAGTGGGAAGTGTCGGTGTGAGTAATTATATATATTTTCACAAACTCGAACCATGCTTCATTTAAACTTCTATAAACATGTCTGTATAATTCTAATTAACTGCTCGCATAAAGCCATCAGAACGTTACACGGGGAAACGCTCATTTGCCAGACTGTTGCCTAAAAGCCAAGGAAAATATTATGCTCTTCCAACAAATGGACTATTCATATAGACTGTTACCAAGATAAACAGGACATTTTTGAGGACGAGTGAGATTTGAAGCAGTGATGGTTGAGCCCCTCCGTAAGTCGCGTCCGCTGGGGTGTTGGCAGGCTTGATTGAGTGATAAATGTTCTTCAAGAAAAATGCCCCGTGCTTGGAATGTGGGATCAGGACCCTGAAGATGGGCCATCTCATGGCTCTTGTTAATGTCTGCGGGCAGGAGGCCACTCTGAATTAGCAAGAAGTCTCAATCAGAGAATGGTCAACACCAGGGCCATGCTTGTATTTCTGGTAGGTTCTTTCAGCCTTTTGTACTAGAATTACTGAGAAAGTGTGGGAGAAAAAAACTGATTCTTGGGGCTGCTTTAGTGAATGGGTAAGAATGATTTAATGCTAATCTTCATTCATTGATTCATTCATTCATCCATTCATTCCATCGATTATTGCTGAGTCCCTGTTGTATTCAGAATAGGGCTTTGGGTGTGGCAGTGAATGAAATGTCCAAAATCCCTGCCCTTGTGGGCTGACATTCTGGTTGAGGATACAGAGACAGAATATAAGTAAATTATATATATATATATAGAAGTCCTTTCTGACTAAGGGAGCTTGAGGGGCAAGGAGTATGGGGAGTTGGGGTGGGAAGTTGCAACTTTAGATTGGCTTAATGAAGGCCTCAGTGAGAGGTGACATTTGAGTAAAGATGTGGTGGAGATGATGAAACAGCCGTGTGAGTCTCCGGGGAGAGAGACCTCGAGGCCCTGGGGCAGCCATGAAGGTGCAGAGTGGAAGTGTTTGCTGTTAGAGGGCCGAGGAGGCCAGTGTGGCTGGAGCTGAGCAGGTGAGGGGAGTAGCTGATTTGGGGGCCAGGGGACAATTTAATCAACTCTCTTTTTATTATATGTAAGAGGATGCTTTTGAACTGCTTGGCAGTTACTGCCTATCTTTTTAATTTCTTTTTCTTTACAGAAAGACTGGGACTTTGAAATTTTGCAATACTTTCTCCATTGCAAAAGGAGAGAATAATACATAAATTTTTTTTTTAAATGCATAAACATTTAAAGAGAAGAAAATAAAAACACCCCTCACCCCTGCTCCCCCCCCACCCCCACCCCAGAGGGCCACTGTTAACTCTGGGCATTCGTCCTTTCAGGCAGCTCCTTCAGTTCATCATCTTCCTGGAGTGGAAGTGTCTTCCCCCTCGTACCTGTTGAAGGTAATAGAGAAATGCTTAACGAAGGCGCTTCTTGACTATCACAGGTGACTGATTCTGGAATTAAAGAAAAGGTTTTGTGTATCTTGAAAAAACTTGAAATTGAAGCCCAGGTAGTTAAGTTGCTGACAGCTGAGAACACTTGAAGAGTAAGTCACTCAGGAGCTAAATGTGTCGTGTAGAGCGCGTTGAGTGTGGCGCGGAAATAATCCGGGTCGCGTGGGTGATGTTCTGGGTGGTGTAGACGATGTTCTGGGTGGCGTGGATGATATTCTGGGCAGTGTGGACAGTTCCAGGCAGTGTGGTGGCGTGGACAGTTCCTGGTGGTGTGGACAGTTCCTGGTGGTGTGGACAGTTCTGGGTGGCGTGGACAGTTCCTGGTGGTGTGGACAGTTCCTGGTGGTGTGGACAGTTCTGGGTGGCGTGGACAGTTCCTGGTGGTGTGGACAGTTCTGGGTGGCGTGGACAGTTCCGGGTGGCGTGGACAGTTCTGGGTGGCGTGGACTGTTCTGGGTGGCGTGGAAATTTCTGGGTGGTGTGGACAGTTCTGGGTGGCGTGGAAATTTCTGGGTGGCGTGGACAGTTCCGGGTGGCGTGGAAATTTCTGGGTGGTGTGGACAGTTCTGGGTGGCGTGGAAATTTCTGGGTGGCGTGGACAGTTCCGGGTGGCGTGGAAATTTCTGGGTGGTGTGGACAGTTCTGGGTGGCGTGGACAGTTCCGGGTGACGTGGACAATTCTGGGTGATGTGGACAGTTCCAGGTGGCGTGGAAATTTCCGAGTGGTGTGGACAGTTCCGGGTGACGTGGACAGTTCCGGGTGACGTGGACAATTCTGGGTGGTGTGGACAGTTCTGGGTGGCGTGGACAGTTCCGGGTGACGTGGACAATTCTGGGTGATGTGGACAGTTTTGGGTGGCGTGGACAATTCTGGGTGACGTGGACAGTTCCAGGTGGCGTGGAAATTTCCGAGTGGTGTGGACAGTTCCGGGTGACGTGGACAGTTCCGGGTGACGTGGACAATTCTGGGTGATGTGGACAGTTTTGGGTGACGTGGACAGTTCTGGGTGGCGTGGAAATTTCCGGGTGGTGTGGACAGTTCCAGGCGGCGTGGACAGTTTCGGGCGGCGTAGACCATTCTGGGCGGTGTGGAAAGTTCTGGGCGGTACGGGCAGTTCCGCGTGGCGTGGGCAGTTCCGGGTGGTGCAGCTCCCCATTCAGTGTGGTTCACCATTGAGGGCAGTGCTCAGTGGTAATGGCAAACATTCACTGAGTCCTTTCTGCGTTCCAAGCTCTAGACACAGGTTGTCCCTGTTCAGTTCTTACAGCCAGGCGGCGAGGTGGATGCTGTTATTCCGTTGTTCTCCTAGTCGAGGAAACGGAGGTGAGCAGCGATCCCATCTCACAGGTAACTAGGGCAGAACTGGGCCCTCCCTCTGCATTCGAGCCCAGGCTCCGCGCAGGACTTCGGCTTGAAGATGCCCTGGACCACCCGGCCTGAGTCATCTCCCTGCCCCTTCGATGCCCAGCCTCTGCTGCCGTGCCCCTGGTTGTGTGGAGAGGTTTGCCTCTCTGCTGAGCTGTTAGGAAAGGCACCATGGAAGGTTCTCTCTGATTCTCTGGCCTGGCTCGGCCAGGGACGGATGCGGTCACACCCAGGAGACTCAGCCCTGTGCCCGGCACACGCCAGCTCCTTTGTACTAAGCAGCCGTCCTGGTTATCAGTGCGTCCTTCTGAAACCTTGTCCCTTAGGAAAGGGACACCTGGAACATCCTGTGTCTTTGTGTTAGTGGGCCGGGATGGGTGGGACCTGGTCTGTTCTTAGTGGCTTCCTTCATTCATTCACTTCCTCACTCATTCATTCAGAGGTATGATTTTCCAGGAAGGAGAGTCCCCTGGTCTCAGGTTTCCGGAGGCACCCGGTATATTCTAGATTCCAATTAGCTTAATTGCCTCATGTTAGACTTCTTAGAAAAGATTTTTTTCTAAGGCGCTTCCAGGAATGTCTCCCCACACTGTTTCCTTTCCCGCTTCTTTTCAAGCTTGTCTCCTTCAGCTTTATTCCTGCAGTATCGCCTCTTCCTTGGTCCAGTTAGTCCTGGCACTCTCACATCAGTTCACATTGGAGTAGCCAAAGCAGGGTAGAGGAGGCACCAGGGGAAAAATACATGTATGTATGTGTATATAATTTTTTTAATTGAAACAGAAAGTTCTGTTTTAAGCCATTTGTGTGTTTCAGTGAGGGAGCTGGACACAAACTAGACCCTGAGTTCTGACCCTGCCCCTCTTCCTTTCGCCATCAACACCAGATTTTTAAAAGTACTTTTCAACAACCAGAGGAAATGGTTACATCCTGATTGACACACAGGATGTGGGACAGCATTCTTGCTGCTAAGCGATCAGGATTTCAGCCAAGGGAATATAATGAAATCCACATAAAAATTTATTTACCTAATGAAAATCCTGGAGTAATGCATAAGTGGTTCTCTGATAATAAAATGCAAATCTAAAACTATAACCAGGAGGACAATAATCCTCATTAAACGTATTGTCTGGAGGAAGCCCATGACATCCACTTAACGGTGATTTGATTTGTTTAGTAATTTCCACGTAATATTTAAACTTTATTTCGAGCCTTAAAAACCCGCCCACAAGTTTCTTTCTCTTCAGAGAGGAGGGCAGCTGGGTGGTTGAAGGGTGGCCACCGGGCTGGCTCTCAGGGCACCCTAGCGCTGTGTCCTTCCCTGCTGCCCAGGGAGACGTGGGGTCCAGGAAGGGACGGCGAGTGGTCAGGTTTCCCTCTGCGAGGGACACTCAGAAAAGCTCCCGTTCTGCAGGAAGACATAAGGCCTGAGGGTTAGGAAGACCCCTAGAGGGGCAGTCACCTGCCCAGTGTATCTTCCATCTGTGGCGGGGCCAGGTCCCTAACTCAGCCTGGGGCTCCTGCCTCCCTGAACCCCGAGATTTGGGTCAGCGTCTCGGCGTCCCGGTTGGCACTCCCTCCACCCTAGGCCATGCAGTGGTAGTCCTTCCCTTAGGAAAGAGCAGACTTAGGCTGTTGGTGTGTGCGTGTGTGTGTGTGTCTCTAAAGTGTTCCCATCACACATGACGAGGGCCTCGAAGATTTACAACCTTCTTCTCACTCTCATCTCCTTTTTCTTATCTTTTTTTCCTAACATGTTTCGACTTATTTTTTCCTTTGGAATGTTGCAGAACATTTTGCAAATATATTAGAATGGAAAGAACATCGCAAAAATCACCCAACATCTCAATCAAAGAGCCCCCTGTCGAGGGCAGCTCTGGACTGTGGTTAGGAACACAAGTCCCAGCTGTCAGTCGCTGTGCACCCTTGGACAACCTCCTCTCCCTCTCTGGGCCTCAGTTGCCTCACCTGGAACAGCGTTGACACCAGTTTTTCTGAGCAGCAGTGAAGATTAAACAAGATAATGGGTCTGAAGCGCTAGCAGAGTGTCTGGCACGTAGTCAGCCAGAGCTTGGTGGATGAGGACCGCTTTGCTGTTGTACGAGGAAAGATTGTGTTGTGCAGGGGCCCGTGGCGCAGAGTAGGGAGGCGGTTATCTGGGTGAGCCTGCCAGCAGGCCGTAAGGCTGTGCGTTTCCATCCAAGAGCTGGCTCAGGTTACTCCTGGCCCATTAGCGCACTCTGGTCTGTGTTGGGAGCCTCTCAAGTTCAAGGTCGATGGCAGGCTTTGCCCCCACGTGGGCCTCTCTGCTTTGCCCAGAGTCATTAGTTGCCAGTGTGGCCTGACTAAGAGAGTGGGGTGGTGCAACCCTTCCCCTACCCTGACCCCTGGGTCCCACCCCAGGACAAGGCCTTGCCGGCCATTCAGAGGGGTAGAGAATCCATTTATTTAGGTAGCTGGAAAAGCAGATTTGAGTCCTGGCTCTGTTGCTGACTCATGGGCAAGTTGTTTAACCAGTTTGGGCCTCAGTTTCTTCATCTGTTAAAGGGACCAAAAATAGTATCTCATCTCAGATGGTTACTTTGAGGCTACCCTGAGATTGAGCTTGCTTGCTGGCCTACAGTAAGCAACCCTGTTATTTTTCTCCCAGGAAAACTGCTCGAGCAGGAGGGATCTGAGTCTGGAAAAGAAGAACGGCGTCGACGGATGAGAAGAGGGGTGGGGAACATGGGAGACATTGGGCTGTGGGAAGAGGCAGGGGAGGTAGGCAGATGGAAGGCGTGCGAGGAGTTGAGTCTGCACTACCTGTGTAGGTCCCTGCTGACCCAGCTGGGAAGCTTGCAGGGGGACACACATTTGCAGGAGGGAGCAGCATCCTCTTGGCCCAAACTAAGCAACCCTCAAAAATTCCTGTGGGGGTCATGCAGGCCAGCGAGCTGACCTTTCAGCCGAAATGCAAACCACAGCCTCATGCATCAGGAGCCGTCCCCCCACACCCTGGCGTTTCTGCCCACGCTCTTGTTGGAATTAATTTATCAGTGAACCAGCTGGGAAATGCTGGAGCCTACCCATCTCCCTGCACATCTTTCTGCTTTCCAGGCTCTTCCTCCCGGTAGGACAAGAGATGTGGAGCTGATTGGTTTTCTCCATGGAACCATCTCTGGGGGAAGGAGAAAAAGCCCAGAGGCCCTTTGGTGGGTGTGCAAAGCAGACCTTCCGCCCTTTGAGCTCAGCCTCCGAGGCTGCAGAGGGGCTGGGGGTGGGGGTGGGTTCGAATACCCAGAGGTCTGTGGAGCCCCGCGTGACCACCTTCCCTGGGCCCACAAAAGGGTCTGAGTGACAGCTCGATGCTGCCTGCGCGCACCCAGGAGCAGGGGCAGGGGGAGGGAAGGAGAGAGAAAGAGCGCGATAGGGGCAGGGGAGGGGGCTGCCAGCCGGGGACAAAGGCAGAGACAGAGAGAAACAAAGGAAGAGAGAAAATCCCCTCTTGTTACAACCTGTGGTTTAAAGAAAAATGTGGTTTGCTACCCCACAATGCCTTGGAGTGAAAATCTCAGTTTATCTGATGAAAAAAAAAAAAAAAAAAGAAAGAAACACAACAGAACCGTTCAGCTTGCAAGCTGTACCTCCAGCCCAGGTATGACATCTTGGTCCATCCATTCGTTCTTCTGGGTGGAACGCTTTCCCCACCCAGCCATGGAGTCATTCTGAAACAAGAAGAATCCAAGGCAGTTGTCCGCTGCCAAATTCGGAACAAACATTTTTCTTTCTGAATTTAAATAATTGCATTGCATCCCCAGCCCTGGTTCTCCTCTAAAAGCAGCCCCAAATGACATTTGGCAGGCTAACGATGGTCTGGTTTTCTCCCCCTCCGCCCTGTGGGGCTTTCTTAGAATATTTTCCTCAACGTCTGGGCAGTTGGCTTTTAAACCAGTTCATTTTTTTGCTCAGGTCTCAAATTTTATTAAATTTAAATTTTATTCCATTTCAGGCCATAAAATCTCCAAAAGTGGCTTTGAAAGTGAACAGGGTTTGGCATGCTTGCAATAGGTTACCTCCAATGCAAATAAAAGAGTCTAGCTTCCGAGGAGAACAAGGCTCCAAGGGTTGAGGAAATGCATGGAGTGGTTAGAGACCGTGGCACAGAAATGGTCAGAGACCAATTTAAAAGCACGTATAATTTAAATGAAACATTGTGTGGACATATGGAACCAATAGCTTTGCCAAAAGCTCAATTCTATGGATTGGGTCTTAAGACTAAACTTCAATCTGACTACCCAAGGTGATTTTTAGCAGACAAATGAAAGCTCTTTTTTGCTTTCTGGTCTAAGGGGAATCTTAATACATTTTTAAATTATTTGGCATTTTGAATTAATTTTCTTAGAATGAAACGAGATTCTTAAATTGGGATCTTGTAGGGAAAAGACAGCCAGGTAATTAGTGAGCTGATCTCCTTTTCTGACACACAGATGCGAGGAGGGGAGTTGTATTCCAACCAAGGTGCACACAAAATCTATTTTAGAGCGCAAATTTCAAAGTAAGCAACACCATCTGTTCTTTAATTATTTCTCCTAAAGAAAAAAGGTCGCTAAATTTATTTGGGTTACTTAGTTGGAAAGAAATGTCTTCAAGACACTAAGAACCAGAACTATTAAAGGCAGAACTGTCAGCTCTTGTTTGCTAGGTGTCCAAGAGCTCAAAATAGTAAAGCTGTTTTAGAGTTGACTTTCCCAATGAAACTTCCTTTCTGTTAAGCAGGGCGTAATCACCCAGCACCTAGAGACAGTCCTTCGCTGCTCACAGCTGGGGGCAGGGGCTATGGGATTGAGCAGGAGTTGCATATTTTAGCAGGGCAGTCAAGGGAGGTGAAGTGTAAAGCTTCACCTTTCCCCATCGCTTGGTGGGGTTCTGTCCCCATTTGTGGGTGGCCTTTCACCAAGGGAGAGGGTAGTTAGCTTCTGATATTTGGAGTGTCTGTAACTTTGAGGAGCTGAGGCTGGGAATGGTCAACTTGTGGTTAGGCCATGGGGATCCCTACACTTTGCAGAGTCCTTGCTATCCACCCACCCACCCATCTAACCATCCACCCATTCATCCATCTTTCCATCCGTTCATCTATCCATCTACCCGTCCATCCATCCATCCATCCACTCATTTATTCAAAAAATATTTATGGAGGCCAGACCTTATTATGAGCTGGTTATAGTACTAGTTCTGTCCTCATGGAACTTACAGTCTTAGGGAAGAGATGACCACACTCATATGTAAACACAGATGAGCCTATGATTCCTAACAGTGAGATGTGCTCTGGAAACTAAACCAGACCTGTCCAGTAGAACTCGCTGTGATGGGAATGTTCCTATATGTGTTGTTCAATGTGGTAGCCAGTAGACACGTGGCTGTGGAGCCCTTGAAATGTGGCCAGTGTGATTGAGGAATTACATTTTAAATTATACGTAATTTAAATTAGGTTTAAATAAATAGCCACCTGGGGCTAGCAGCTACCATATCGGACAGCTCCAGAGACCTCCCTTACTTGATGTGTGGCGAGCAGACCTGCAACTTCAACATCACGTGGGAACTTGTGAGACGTGCAGATTCTCAGATCCTGTCCCAGATCTACTGAATGAGGATCTCTGTGGGTGGAACCCAGGAGTCTGAGTTTTAACACTCCTTCCATGTGATTCTTATTCAGCCCTGCTCCTGCAGACAGGGCTTCAGGAGTGTGGTGCTATAATATGACTCAGTTGGGAGCGGGGCATGGAAGAGTGGGGGGATTGGATTTCACATTTATGGAAGTCTTCCCAGAAAAAGGGCTGATGGAGTCGCGCCTGAAGAATGAAATTGTGGGCCTGGCATGGGGGTGGAGGCATTAGTGCTGGTGGTGGTTGGTGCACAGCTCACCACACCCAGTGGGGGGAAGGGGCTCAGCACACTTGATGAACTGAAAATGGGCCAGGACAGTGGCATACAGAGAAGGGGTGTTTGTGAACTGAGGTCAGAGAGGTCAGCAGATAGAAGACCTGGTACTGCCAGCTGTGTGATCCTGGACTCGTGTCTTAACCTCTCTGGGCATTGTGTTCTTCACTGATAAAGTGGGGATGACCACACTGTGCTACTCAATATCAAAGGCTAGAATGGATTAAAACTGCCTAGGTAAAGCACACCTACTGGGATAAGCGGGTGGCCTAGTGCTCTTATTTCTTATCTATTTTCCTTTCTTCTCTAACTACCACTCCCCCAGTTCTACCTCCAGGGTCTCAGCTCTGTCTGAGAAGCCCCCCTGAGCACAGGTCTACCCAGCTCTTCTCAGAGCTAAAGCACGTTGAACCCTGGGTTGGGGTACGGGGATCCGTGTTCCAGTTCCTGCTCTGCCTTTGCTTCCTGGGAAATCCTCTCCAGGCAGCCGCATTTCTTTAATTGGGTTTGTAATCATGGAGACCCCTTGCAGAGCCCTTATCTGGGAGCCCAGGATGGGCCAGGAGAGTGGACTTCAGCAAGGATGATTTAAAATCAGATGTAACCAAATGCCATTTGGGGAAAGACTATGTAGTACTTTTAGCAGCATCTTTTCTGTTGTCTAGACATAAGATCAGCATTTTAGGGAGAAGTGTCAAGATAAACTTTCCCCTGCCTTCCTCTGCTCTCCCCTCCTCACCACCAGGACTCCAGGCACCTCCCCACCGACCCCCAGGACGTCAGGTGGCCAGAGCCTACGTCGAGCCCGAGCTATTTATTTGGCAGCTGAAAATTTTGTCCCTGGAAGATGCCAGACTTATTTTGAGATGGCAGGTGTTGCAGAGCCTTCCCTCCTGGAAAGACACCAAGAGGCCGATCGCAGGCCTGGGGTGGTATTTTGGAGGGACATTAGAACTTCTTATCTAAAATAGACATGGTGGGCTTCTTCACTCTTTCAGATTTTGCATTCAGCTGTGCCCCCAGCACTTGGGACAGTGCCTTAAACAGAGGTTAGCCATTGCAGTTAATATCACGGTTATTTGCCTTCTGCTTCTCCAGGACTGAAATGTGGCCCGTGTCGCTCTTCTCTAGACAAAGACATTTCACAATAAACTCTTTGAATTCCTCTTTTGTGAAGAACATCTGGGGAAAAGTTTGATTCAAAGGAATGAATAGCTAATGGTGGAAGTTTCCCCACTGGGGCAAAACACTGATTTGTAGGGAAAGATACCTTCCAAGCACCTCTCAGGTCATTTGGACTCCATGCCAAGATGACCTACGCTGAAATAGCGGGATGCAAACTGGTAGCCCTGGGACTGCACCCGGTACCAGAATCGTTTTCCTTTGGTGGCTGCTCAGGATTAAAGTTGTTTGGAATTAGAAGCTAATACTTAAGAAGCAGGAAAGTTTGCACAAAAAAATCCAGATTTCTAGCTCTTCTGGGCGAAGCACCAGTGGCTCAGTGGCAGAATTCTCTCCTGTCGTGCTGGAGACCTGGATTCGATTCCTGGAGCCTGCCCATGTAAAAAAAAATAAAATAAAATAAAAATAAAAGTAAAAGAGTTATCAGAGGATCTGGCAGCACTGGGCCTAGTTCCTGCAAAGCAAGGACAGCTGGCGCTGCCCATTTATGCAAGGGCTGGTGTGTTGTAGAGTGCCACAGTCCTCACTGTTCCCTGTTGCTGCCCCCCTTCCTGCCCCCTTTACATTAACTGGCTGACCCCAGAGGCCCTGTGCATTGTCAGTATTCCAGGGATCAATGACCTGTGCAGATGGTTCCTTGTGTGGGAGTCCTTGCCAGCTGCCCTAAGGCTCCTGCATTCCTGGGCTGAGTGGCTTTGCCCCAGTCACAGCCCCACTCTGTGCCTCGGCTTCCCCATCTGTCTACTGGGGCATAAGAACTGGAGTAGTGGTTTCCCACTGTACCCAGAGAGACCAGCCAGGAGTAGGCTGAGAGGTGGGACTCTGGGCCCCAACCTCCTTTACTTCATTTATGAGTTTCTTTGGAAAATAAGGGGGTTCTAAGCTTGGCAAAGGGTTGAATAGTTCCTAGGTAACTTCCAGTTCTGACCCCATATTTAGATCTGACTTTTTCTAGCCTCTGCCCAGGGAGCTTTTATTTCTTTTGGAGGAATGGTTAGAGGTGTCAGGGTCAGGGAAAGGATACTAATACTATTATTAATATAATATGGCTACACTTACTGAGCAGCTATAATGCAAAAGCACTTATCTTCCCACCAAGGTCAGTGCTCTTTCCCCCATTATAGATGAAGAGACAGAGGTTCTGAGAGGTTGAATAACTTGCCAAAGGTCACCCAGCTAATGAATGGGGGAGCCAGGCTGTGGGCCTGGGTTTGTTTGAGTCCAGACCCTGTCTGAGGAGTGGGGGAGGTGGGAATTCTGATGTCCTATGTCAGAGAGAGAACCCAAGGGAAGAAGCCAGTGCTCCGTGGCTGCTTCTTGAGAGAAGCCCCTGGCCTCGTGTTGTTGCTTCCTGGGTCCTCCTGGGTTTCCAGGAGGAAGAAATGGGAGTTCAGCAAATCCCACTAATGTCCTTGAGTAGTGAGCTGTTTCTTTTCTTACTTCACTTTCTTCAGGGAGGAAGACGAGGGGTTGTGCCCCCTTCCCACCAGAATGTCCAAGGCATTTATGCAGTGGGGAGGGCGTGGCTCCCTGGCTTTTGCCTAGAGAGCTCGTGGTCCTTCTGGGTGGATTTTGGGGGAGAGGGTGGTGGGACCACCCTGGTGGTCTCAGTTGGTCCCTACAGGTCAGGGCTCAGTGGCTGCAGGTAATAGAGATGAAGTCTGGACCACTGGCGCCAAAAGGGAATTTAATGGGAGGATAAGGGGGAGTTGAAAAAATAAATGGAAGGAGAAACTGAGGACTGCAGATAGCTGTGGAGGTCAGTGGAGCAAGAATGAATGGTCTCTTTTCTGCTGGGAACCGCTGGTGGGGTGAAAGAGCCCCCCACCTCCTCCATCTCTTGAGTCGCTGTGCTCGAGAATCCATCTCTGGGAAGAGCCACGTGTGTAGCCCAGGTTGGGTCCCTGCCCTTGGCTGGTGGGGGTGGCGTGGTGGACGTTTGCATGGGCAGGCCACTGAGGCCCCGCACAATCCTTTGTGCACATCAGGGTCTGGGGTGGTGGACACCTGGTGGGCATTACCCCTGCCTGACCATCACGCTCCCTGCCGGGTTGTCCACCTGTCCTGGGAGACTTCAGCAGCCCAGGGCTGGGGTGCAGGGCGGACGGGGGTGAGATGGGCCGCTGTGGACTTGGGCTCACTGGATTGGATCCGCCTAGAGCATCGAGATGGGAGGGTCGCCAGGGGAAGCCAGGCCGACGTCTTTCCTGTGCATATGGGGAAATGGGAGCCCAGAGAGGAGGAGGGCTCCCCCAGGCTCCTGCAGCCCAGCCAGGGCCAGGACCGGTGAGTGGACGCCTTCCTTCTCCCGTGGCAGCGGAATGGACACCATCTCCCGAGGGTGGCGCGGGTGCCTCTGCTGGCGCGGCAGGTGGTTTTACGTGGAGCTCACGTACACTTTTTTTTTTTAATTAACAAACAAAACATTAAGATATCATTCCATTCTACATATATAATCAGTAATTCTTAATATCATCACATAGTTGCATATTCATCATTTCTTAGAATATTTGCTTCGAAAAAACGATGGTTAGATGCCACGAAGTAGGTGGCAATGCCTTAACCGTATGTGTGTTGTGCAGCCCGAGGGCCTCTTCCATCCTTGTCAAGGGGAGTGCTAACGTTCTCTCCTTTCATACAACACTCACATACACTTTTAAAAGCACAAGGCACAAAATTTAAAATGCCCCTAGCTACCCACTCCCCCTCCCCAGAAGCTGCTGCTATTACCAGTTTCTTGTGTTTTGTTCCAGAGACATTCTGTGTCCAAACACACACAAAAAAATGCATGTATTTTCTACCCCCCGACAGATGGAAGCACATCAGACACTCCCTCCCCATTTTCCATTTCTTAGTTACAGGTGATTCCTAATCTAGTCATTTAGTGCTGCTACTGCAGTTTTTAAGCTAACTTTGTATAATTGAAGTGTCACATACATGTGGAAAAATCCATCAGCTCGGTGAATTTTCATACACGGAACACAGCCGTGTTGTAACCGGCATCAGATTGAAAAACAGCCTGGCAGGGTGCACGGGTTCGGTTCTCAGCCCATGCACCCCTCACCCCCACCCCAAAGAAAAATGAGAAACGACATGGCCAGCTCCCCAGAGCCTGGCCCCGACCCCGAGGCAAGGGTATCCACCGTTCTCATGTAAACATTTTAAGTCTGAATACTTATGTATTTATTTTAATAGATATTTGAAAAAAAAAAGCAAAAACAAAACACCAAAACTATAACCAGCACATCCAACTTGAGACTTCCCAGATATTTTGCTTAAGATGAGAAGTGTATGCTGGGTCCGGGACTGGAGTTTGAGAGATGGCAGAATTACCTGGATCCGGGAACGATTTTGAATGAACCTGAGGTTCTCCCTGGGACCGTGGGGGCCTTGTCCCCTCCTGCTGTGGCGCCCAGTCCCAGCCCTTGGATTTGCTGCACACACACAGCTGTCATGCCTGTAAGACATTGCACATCTGGAGTGAACGCTCCCTAGGACAGGCGGGGAAAGTGGAAGGGGAAGGGTCTCAGGTCTGCTCGTCATCCCTAGTACCGTCTGGCCCATACCAGTGACGTTGGCTCTGCTCCCCCCACTTTCAGCCCCAATTGGCCCCCAGGTGCTGTGTTCTGAGCCTGAGGTGAAGAGGTATATGCATACCCGGGAGCCTGGGACCCTCTCACCCAGGGGCTTGGCAGGTGGGCTTTAGAGTTGGGTAAGGACTGAATCCTCGCTTTGCTGCTTTCTGGCTGTGTGACCGTGGCGAGTGTGTTCCCCTCTCTGAGTGTGGGTTTCCTCACCGTGAAGTGAAGGCGCTTGTCTGGCCTCCACCCTGCTCCCCACCCCCAGGTTACTGAGGAGTCTATGGGGCCCACCGTGGGTTGAACCCCCAGCCCAGCCCTTGGGTGTTCAGGCTAAGCTAGCAGCCACGTTTGAGGTCTGCTCCCTGCCCAGAGGGGCCGGCGGGGACAGAGGCCTCTTCTCTGCCCTTGTGGCATCCGTCCCAAATGAGCAAATGGCTCTCAGCGGGGATGGGGAACAGAATCCCTCCCTGCTGGCCCAGGCTGGCCAGTCCAGGGCAGCTGCCCTATTCCCAGATCTGGGGTTCCAGGCTGGGTGGCTGAGGGGGGCGGGCCAGGCGGGGCCAGGGCAGCTGACAGAGCCTCCCCGGGGGGCTGGGAGGCCAGCTGCAGCCCCTGAGCAGAACAGAGGGCCAGATATAGTTTTAACCCATTCTGTTCCTGCCAGGGAGGGTGGTTCCAGGTCCTGAAAGGGCCTTTTCTTTCCCTGGCCTCGATTGCCCTGTGAGTTCCTTGTTAAACCAGGACTCCCCAGCAGGCAGCTCATGGGCTATATCTGGTTGGTGAGAAGATTGGTTGGTCCTGTTGAAACGTTAGAATAATCCATATAAATGTTCAGGCTTCTGGCTCCCCTGGAACAAACCGAAGATCTGGCTATGCTGGGTGCCCTCCTGAGTGGCTGCGTTGGCTGGGCTGGGTGGGAGAGGTCACTCCCCATCCCCAACTGTCCCCTCCGCCCCTTTACTCATTGCTGGTAACTGCCTGGTTCCCCTAAGGGACATTGAGATCCTGGCCTGGAGAAGCTATCAATATAAACTCATTTTACCTCCTCTCCTATTGAATCTGGAGGCGCGCCACAGGGACTCTCAGGCTCTGTTGATGCCCTCCTAAGATGGGAGTCTCACTACCCCCTGGGTGGACCTTCCCACGTACCTCTGCCAATAGAATCCCGTCTGTTCTTCCTTGAAATCTCCCTATAGTCACTACCACTGGTTAGTCCCAGTTTGATTCCTTGAGACCACAGCAAGCTTAGTCCTGCTTCCCTGTGACAGCTCTGAAGCCCCCTAAGCCTGCCCCTCTAGGGCCAAACAGTGTTAGTTTTGTTTTTCTTATTGAGATGTGGTTTCAAGACCCCCTACCCCCATTATCCTAGTGCTTGTCTTTGGCCACATTGCAGAGGGTCTGTGACCTTCTTGGAGCCAAGCTTTCTGACACTGGCATGCATACTGCAGGAGCCTGAGACCACTCAGACACTCCTGGTGTCCCACTTCTCTTAAAAGAAGGGCAGTGCAGATATCTGGAATGTCCTCCGTGAGGCCCACCACCCAGACTGTGTCGTGTCCAAGTTATGGATCACTTATTTTTCTCTGTGTGCCTATCTGCATTAATTTTTTTTTTTCCTACAATCTGAGGGATTTCAAAAAGGCAAAAATGCAAAGAGCTTGGGATGAATTCACTTTAATCAGCTGCTGGCAGGCGCCTGCTGGGGAAAGGCCCTGGGCCAGGGGTCAGAAGAGGGGTCTAGGGGCCGGGTGGGGCCCTGCCTCGGAGGTACTCATGGCCTGGGGGATACTCATGTGCCAGGTGTCCCAGCTGAGCAGGGCACCCAGGGAGGATTGTGGGAGACCAGAGGAGGCAAGGGAGGGGGGTCTGCCCTTGGGCAACGTCTGTCTGGTGCGGCCACCCAGGAGTGCATTTTAGGGAGCAGCAGGAACGCATTTGCCTGGAAGGCAGGGGGTGGAGCTCAGAGGCTGGAGAGGGCACCTGGGAGGGAGAACTGGGACTGGGAGCTGGTGGGCCCAGGACCCTGGAGGCTTCAGGGTGGTCTGAAGGTGATGAGCAAAATGGCCAGAGTGAAAATTACAACAGTGGCCATGTGGTGTTAGAAGCTGGCTTAGATCCTGGCTTTCTCAAGTTGAGGCTGCGTGACCTTGGACAAGTTACTTAATTTTCTTGAGTTTTGGTTTTTCTCATCTGTGAAGAGGGAAATGGTGGTTGAGAGGTGCTTAGCCCAAGGACTAGGCAAAGAAGGGGGGCCACAGTCTTTCTTTGGGGTCTGTGGTGTATTTGCTGGGTGCTTTAAGTCTGGACTGCACTTCCTGGGGAGGCAGGTGCTGTTATTCCCCCATTTTGCAGATGCAGGCACTGAGTCAGAGGTGCTGGCCCCCTGGGCTCTGTGCTGGGCTTTTCCATGACACCACCCTCCCTCTCCGAGGACGGTTGGGGCTGAGCTGCATGCCCTGGGGGCTGTGCCTGGCCCTGAAGTCTTTCCAGGGTGTCTCAGGTTTCCAGAGGACACTTGCTCAGGAATTTTTCCCAGGGAGGCAGGGCTGCAGAGCTGGGGGAAGTGAAGCCCAGCGTGGGGGAGGTGCCCAGGCCCAGTGGGGGTGGAATAGCAGCTAGAGCACCGGTCTGGGCAGGTTAGCTGAAGTCCTGACCTCGGCCTCTGCTGGAGGCTTCCTGGGCTGCAGGGACTGGGGGAGGAGCTGCAGGCAGCTGGGCTGGGCTCCAGGGCAACCTCTTGTCCCAGGGCTCCTCAATCTGCAGAGGGGCCTTGGGGGCATAGGAGGGGTGGGAATGGCTGCTGCCAGCCTTTCCACCGCCAACAAGAAAGTGCCGGCTGCATTAGGCTTCTGGGGTCAGGGATGTCCAGCTCAGATGAGGTATTTACAGGACAGGGCAGACCCCCGTGGTCTGAGCACAGAGCGCTGGACTTGGAGTCCAGGCTGGGCTGATGCCCCTGTGTCACTCTGTTAGGCGTGTCATGCCCCCGGGCCTCACTTTTCTCCTCTGTGACACCTGGGGCCTGGCACTGCCCGTCCTGACCCCACACGTTACGCAATCAGAGGATATTCCCTCCGGGTGTGAAAGTGAGTCGAAAGCAGCAAAGCTCCACTCAAATGCCAGTGACCTTGTTTGCCAAGGAACATTGGCTGGCCCGGTCTTGTCAGCTGAGACCACCACCCCTGCCCCAGGTGGGTAGCATTTCTCGAGCTCTTACAGGACAGCAGGTGCCGTTCTCTGTGTTTGCTGCATGGTCACTTCACCTCCTCGTGGTACCCCTGGGGGAGATACTCATACTATTCCCATTTGACCGGTGAGGAAACTGAGGCAGGGAGAGGTGAACCGCGGGTCCGGTTTCACATGGCTGGTTGGTGTTGGAGCCCAGGTCCGTCCCATCCCTAACCCCATGCTCTTAGCTGTTTGATTTTTCTGCCTCGGAGACCTCACAGGCCAGACACACCCGGTGAACTTCCTTGCAGAACATGGGGAGGCGAGGGAGCAGAGGGACGTCCGGCAGAGAGCTGGGTGTGACAAGGCGGTACCTGGGTTCCTGGGCTGAACTTTGTGCTTTCAAGGCCATCTCCCTGGCCACCCGCTTTGGGGACATGCACGCCGGAGCCCGTGCCCCACTTCCTGTGCTCTGGGCACCCAGATCTCTTTAGTTCCCCACCTACATGTCCCCATGTCCACCCAAAGATGGATTGCACCTTTTGTGTTACCAGTTTGCGGCTATTACCCCAGAAAAGCCAAGTACCCCAGAAAAGCCATGTTCTTTAATCCTCATTCAGTATTGTTGGGTGGCATCTTTTCGATGTTTCTGTGGCGATGTGACCCGCCCATTTGTGGGTGGTAACTTTTGCTAAGGTGGTTTCCATGGAGATGTGTCTCCACCCTTTCAAGGTGAGGTTACTGGAGCCCTTTAAGAGGGAACTGTTTTGGAAAAAGCTTTAGAGGCAACAGAGCCCACAAAGCCAGAGACCTTTGGAGATGACAGAAAATGCCCCTGGGGAAGCTGTTGAAGAAGCTGGGAGAGAAAGTTAGCAGATGTCACCATGTGCTCTCCCAGCTGAGAGAGAAACCCCGAACTTCATTGGCCCTTTCTTTGGAGTTAAGGTTTCCTTATTTAGATGCCTTAATTTGGACATTTTCATGGCCTTAGAACCGTAAACTTGCAACTTAATAAATTCCCCTTTTAAAAAGCCATTCTTTTTCTGGTATATTGCATTCCAGCAGCTTATGAGCTAAAACAGGTGTGTATTCCCCACCAGGTCTGAGGAGTGGGCAGCGGGTGCTGTTTGCAGGGAGTGGGGCACGGGCAGAGCTTGGTCTTGTGGGTGTCTCGATTGGTGAGGGAAGGAGCTGGGGGTGGAAATAGAACGGGGTGGGCTGCAGACTGGGGGTCCCAAATGCTGGCCGCTGGCCTGGGTGCAGAGCTGGGTTCTGCCAGCCACCACTGTCTGGCAGATGGCCAAGCTCTCGCGTTGATGGCGGTTCAGAGAGTATCTCCTGTCACCCTGGGTGGACACCCCAGCCCCAGCCTCCTGGTGGCTTTGTCCTTAGGGGTGTCCTTTGGACGTCATGAGGCTTGGTGGAGGCACTAAAAATAGTCCAGCAGAGCAGGGAGCATGGGTGCTTTGTTCTGGCCGTGTGCACCCACCCACAGGTCCTTAGCTCTCCTGCTGGGAGGCAGGGTGGTACCACGCAGGGCAGAGCAGGCCAGCACGGTGGTATTTGCAGCTGCAAAATGGAGATGGCGACCTCGAGAGCCTTTCTGGCAGTCACTCCTTTTCCTGGAGTCCTTCTCTCGTTCTCTTGGGGGTTCTGGGGTCTCCTACCCACGAGCTGCACAACCTCGTCACCTCAAACCTCTGTGAGGCCATCTGCATGGTAGGGAGGGGTCAGTGGGATAGTGCCTGCGAGGATTTGGGCACAGGCAGGTGCCCGGGGGCATGTGCCATCTCGGCAGCATCTGCGGCTTTGCAACTGTGCACCCAGCAGTCTTTCCGAGGGCCCCAGGCGCCGCCCCTGCCAGCACTGGGCCAGATGTGGTTTTTTGGATGGTGTAGGGGGAGCGTCTCTGCGTGGGTGTCCTCGCATGTTGTGTGGGCTGCTATGTTTTGATCCAAGGAAGCCAAGCTGATTTTCCCGGCCCATCTCTCCGCCATCCAAAGCAGAAAGTTAAATAAACACAGCCAAGCGTTATCACAGAATGCAAGGAAAATGAACTGGGTCCCCACGGGTGGCCCACATCTGGCAACTGTTGGGCCTCTCAGGACTCTGGGATGAGACAGATATGGTTGGAGGCGGGAGGAGCTCAGTGTGCTTCCTATCCAGGTCCGTGCCTCTTTCCAGGTCTCCGCGCCAGCCTCAGGAGCCCGTGGGGGCTGCAGGTGGCTTGCCTTCAGCTGCATCCCTTCCCATCTGCACAGCCCTTTCCAAGGCCTTTACAGGGACTTCCCCTGATGCTGGCCTAGCCTGGTGCTTGCTCTGGAAGCACAGTCTGTGAGTTGGGCCCATGCTACTGAGGCCTGCGAGGCTGGTCCTTGCTGCAGGAGGTGGTGGCCAGCAGCATTTGGGAAGTGACCATGGTTGGCATGATTTTCTGTCCCTAAAAAGGCTCATGGGTGGATGAGCCACATGCTGGGGGAGCACGTCACCTGTCTCTTGACCTTGTGGTTGTTGTGTCTCCTCCCACCCTGCCATCCTCTGCTCAGCACTGCCCTTGATCTGTGACATTCAGCCCCTACTGAACTGAAATGTGCAGAGTGGATTTCCAGGGTTCCAGAGCAACCGATGTGTACTTTTTGTTGGGAAGAACTGAAGAGGGTGAGTCCTCCACCTGTCCCCTGTTCTCTCCTTATTTATTTGTCAGAGATTGCCCAGCACACCCCATGCCCGTGGTCCCCGGAGTGTGACATTCCACTGGAGGGCCTGGAGTGTTCAGGATTTTGACAGGAAAATGCTCCCCCCCCATACTTACATATGCTACTGTCTATTAGGAAAATGTTACCTCATGTGTTTTTTCTAATATCTATTAGTAAAGTTGTTACTAGCACCTCAAATGTGTGATTTTGTGAATAGTGCTGTTAGGAGGCCAGAAGGAAAGCTCTTTAAGTAAAAAAGGGAGTTGATTTAAGGAGAAGCATCAGTAGCTGTCAGTGCAGAGGGTGAGTGCTCCCTGCAGAGCCCCTGACTGTCATCTGGGGGGTTCTCTGGGAGCCTTTCTGGGGGAGCAGTCGCGATGCCTCATCTTCTCGGAGTGCACGGGCCTGATAGGCTCCTGCGTGCCCCCGGCATTCTCTAGTGAAAGCTTGTGGATCATCTTGGGACAGGCAGGTTTGAGTGAGGTGAGGCCTGCCTTGGGGTGACCAGCTGCCAGGGGGAGATGCTGGGAACCTATGAAAAGCTTTGTCTACCTGCGTTCTATCCACAGTGGTTGGGAGATGGGGGCCAAGCTGGGGGGGGGGGGAGACACATCTGTGTCAATGAAATGTCCCCATCCCCAATCCGACTTATTAAAAGTACTCACTCCTGAAAGTATTTTGATTGCCCAGCCCTGGGACATCCGTGTGGAATTACAAAAAGTTTAGAAATGGTCATTACAGTGCATTCCTGTGGCAGGTTTGGGGCTTTTAATATGAAGAAAGAGTTGGAGGGCCGGTCTGTGCATCCCGCACCAGATGAAAACACTCAGCACACACGTGCGTGCACACGTGCACACACACACACAAATCAGTTTCCAATAAGAGACACGGTTTGCGCTTTGCTTGTGTTTAAAATAAACCATATGTATAACAAGGTTCTGACATTTATTTATAATATGTTAGTGCAGAGGATAAGTTGTTAAGGGGTTGTAAAAAAAAAACATTAGTTTTTCCTTTATGGGGCTTTTCTTCAAAGAAAAGTGGAAGAAAGGAAAAGAGAGTGGGAATCCAGTCTCACCCTTTCCTTCCTTTCCTCCTGATATGGCGAACAGCTCTGGGGGGGTGCGGGTCCCCTCCTCTCCTGAGGGAGGGGCGCTGACCCGGGCTGGCCTTCCCTGACCCCCGAGCTCCGAGCCCACCCTGCGGGGCCAGGCGGCTTCCGCTGCAGTTGGAGAGCTGGTGCGGGGGAACCCACAGGATGCAGGCCCAGGCCCTGTCGTAAATCCGCGTTCACAGGCTGCACGTTTCTGGTTAACGAGCCCTTGCAGGGGTGCGGGTATGAAATGAAATAGCTATGTGTGACCGAGAGGGTTAAGCTCAGGGAGAGACAGGGATACACTGGAGGGCGGCCTGGGAGGCCTGGGGCCCTGGAAGTGTTATGGCCCAGGCAGCCGGGTCCCCAGAAAGGGAAGTTTCTGGAAACATCCTGACTCTGAGTGAGATTCGCTGAAGACGTTGAAACCGTAATCCTCCTTCGCTCTGCTTGTCTTAAACCAGGCACTTCACACGTGTTATTTCACTTTGTCTTCAACAAGAACGGGAGTTTGATTGCTCCTCGTTTTATAGAACTGGAAACCAAGACTCAGAGAGGACGTGTCCTGGTCTCAGGTCACACAGCAAGCTAGAGGGAGAGTTAGTGATGACCTTGGGAGGGTGCATCCCAAAACTGAGCTCTACAGGACCACGCCCTCTGGAAGGTTCTGGAAAGATGAGATGTTTGTCCCCGATGTTCCCGATGAGCCTTGGTTTCTCTGTGAAGGTTCCGTTTGGGAAGCTCAGTCACTGTTACTGCTGGTTCAGCACAGGCTGAGATTGAGAGGCTGGTGTGTTAAGTGTGTGGGCTTCAGAGAACCGTAGACCCGGCCTCAAACCTGGGCTCTACTTCTCATTGCATACATAACTTGGCCTGCTTAAAAAACACTCGTTCAGGTCCTGGTTTCGCCATCTGTGAAACGGGACCCTCACACAGCCCCTTTGCAGGGTTGCTGGGAGGATTAAGTGACAATACGATAAAGCGTGTGAAGTGGGCAGCTGAGTGTACTCACAAAGATGGGTGATTGCTTTTACTAGCAATACTGATGGGTGCAGTCTTGTGCTGAGGGAATTGGAAAGTGGGAGAAAGAAGAGGTCCAGAGGGTTTCCCTAAAGCCTCTGAGAGGGTAGTTGGGGGGCAACATGCTGGAGATTGGGCCCTGACCCAGGTACTTTGTAAACACCATCTCATTTTATCCTCAGACCTACTTGCAGGTTGCTCTGCCCAGAGGGGTTACTTAACTTGGCTAGGTCACACAGCAAACCTTGGGTTATTGGAATTTGATCCTAAGGCCTCTTGCTTTGACTACACCCTGCTGCAGATGTGGGCCAACTTTAGCTCAGGGTTGGGGTGGTCAGGGGGAGCTTCTTGGAGGAGGTGAACCTGAGTTTCGGAGTGGTACTTTTGACCATCAGAGCTGGACAGCCCTGCAGAGGGGGGAGCCTGTGGTCAGGCTGACTCTGGGCTCTTGGGTGAGATGCTTTGAGCCCTGGGCCCATGTCCAGGTTTTCCCACAGGCAGATTCTGAGATGGGTCTGGGCTGGGTGGGTCTGCATCAAATTTCCCCTAGTTTATATTTCTTTGCTTAGCCAAATGTAGTTTGATTTGATTTTCCTGAATTTCATCTTTGAGCAGGAAACATTTTGCTTACTTTTAAAAAGAGCCCCATAGGCTCTTTTTTTGTCCACAATTGTCCTCCTAAAATGGGATTTGCATATTCGTGTAAAAGGAAATCAGAATTTTAACTGCGGTTAAAGCAGAAATGGATCTCAGCTCCGCTGATTCCCTCACCCCTTTCTCATGGGGACTGACCCTGCCCATCCCACAAGCAGAGCTCCTGCCAGCTGGGGGCTAAAGCAGAGCAGTTAAGGACTTCAGTCCTGGCCCCACCCAGTCCTGGCTTCAGGACCTCTGACGAATTACTTAGCCTCAGTTTCTTCATCTGTAAAGTGGGGCTAATACTTGTATCTAGCTCATAGAGTCATTTAGGCCAGTGGTTCTCCAGCTTCGGTTTGCATCAGAAGCACTGGGATTGCGTATAACATCCCATCCGCAGAGATTCTGCACTTGGTGGGTCTGAGGTGGGCCTGAGATTCTGCGTCTCTCTCAGGCTCCCTGGAGCTGCCACTGCTGGTGGTCTGGGGACCACACTTAGAAAAGCACTGTTCGGGGTGACTGAACGAGTGTGAAGTGTCGGTGATGGCGCTTGGCACCGAATGAGGGCTCAGCAGCGCTTTGCTGCACGCTCCGAGAAGAACCGTGTTGGGGGTTGGGGGGAGGGCATGGTCTTAGATACTCCAGGCTGCCAGGGCTCCGGAGCTGCCTTTGTCACCTCCCCTGTGCTCCCGGGGGAGTCGTTTCCCCGCCTGTGAAATGGGCCGCCAAAGGCCTCACTTTCAGGCAGCAGTGGAGGAAACAGCTGCAAAAGCCCTTTGGAAAAGCTGCAGGAATGGCAGGGCCGGCGCCGGATGGTTCTGGTGTGGGGGCCGGGGGCGGGGTCCAGGGGGGGCGGTTGCCCTGGCACACAGGGACTGGCGAGGTGCATGCTTGCACCGGTCCCTGGGGGCCTCGAGTCACCCAGGCCTGACTCCTCTTCCAACACAGCCACGAACGTCTCCTTCGTCAAAGAAGAAAAAAGACGTTTTCATTCACACGGGCGCCTGGCCTTGGCGCTGTTGTCTCTGCTTCTTCTGAGTTCCTGACTCTTTTTTTCCACCCAAGTTAACACATCAGATGGCTTTGCATTTGTCAGTTTCCTTTTTAACCCCCATTTCCCTGGCTTGGAGGAACCCAGGCAGAACACGGGGCAAGAAGCTGGGTGTTCACGGCTTCCCTCCTGCTTCCTTCCTCTCCCTCTGAGCCAAAGCCACGCTTGGAAATGCACAGCCCTGGCCTTCTGAGTCCCTGGGTTGGCTTCTGGGCAAAAGCTGTGGCTCCCCTGGGTTCCATTTCCTCATCAGAAAAGTGGGGATTTTAAGGAAGGCTCTGAGGGGGGCTGGGAGGATTAAGTGGGAGCCAGTAAGTAGGAGACCAAGCACTGCACCCAGCACCCACTTGGGCTCAGTGAAGGCTAGTTTTCCCAGGGAGACTCCTCTCTCTGGCCTGGATCTGCTTGAGTTGGGCACACCCAAGCGTGGAAGTGAGTGTGCATGTGTGTGTGTTTGTGTGTGCTCAAGCACAGGTGCTGGAAGGGAAGAGAAGCTCTAGGGCAGAGATGGTCAGTAGAGTTCAACCCACTTGTTTGAGCCTTTTGAAGCTGCATCCATGCTCAGTGAGAAAGAGTGCCTTGATTGACTGCTTGGTGCAGGATGGGATTGCTGGGGCAGGTATGCCACATGCATTCTGTCCCTGGCCTGGAGAAAAGAAATGTTTTTTCTGGTATAGGAAAAAAAAACACCAAAGTGTTTCACATTCGTTATTCTATTTTACAGGCCACCATCATCATCATTATCATCATAATCACCAGCATTGTTTTTTAATTACGGATGAGTAGAGGAGAGGAATCAAATTTCTGCAAAGTTGCCCAAGACCTGGGTTTTCCTGGGATCTGTTCCTTCTACAGATACCTCCGAGTCCTTCTCTTTTGGGAAGTTTCGGGGATGTGGGGTGATGGGTAGATGGGGTGGCGAGAAGGAAATGAGCTGGCACAGAATCCAAGCCCCTTGGCTGTGAGCTCTGGTGGTTCCCCGTTTAGGGACACCACCCCTGCACCATGGCGTGGGGCTAGTGACTGAAAGGTGGTGAGGATAAAGGATCTGTGGTTCGAGCCAGGACCCCGGTTAGCATAGACAGCTGGTGTGGGTCGTCCAGGTGACCCCAGTAGCCAGCCAGGAACTGGGCCAGTATAGACACATGATGTGGATCATCCCATTAAGTGCAAAAGCACAGTTTCCTCTTCCACAGCAGACTGGGGAGGGTGGAGGGGTGTCGCCTCAGTAATGAGAGCCAACGTCAGTGGTGCATCTTGAGCTAAGTGCTCTAGGAATATCATCTCATTTAGTCCTTGCAACACTCCAGCGAGATCGATACTAATGTCATCACCATTTTATAGATGAGGAGACTGAAGGTCAGAGAGGATCAAGTGTAATGTCCACAATCTAATGGCCTGGAAGTGGAGAGCTGGGGGGTGAACTCAGGCAGCCCTATTTCTGGGTCCACCCACTTATCTCCTATATTTTACAGTTTTTTTTCCAGATAGGCTCTGGATAATTGTTTCTACGATATAAATGTCGAGCTGTGTTGAGTGACTTCTGGAAGGGTCACTGTAAAGGTGGACCAAGTTGTTTTTGGCATTCTTGGAGTATTATTGGCTGTCTTTCTGTTCTCCCTATTTTATAGAAATTACTTGCAGCCCCTCTGCCTGGGGTTGGTCAGGGGAATAATTTATGAAAGTTTCCGGTAGCGTTGCATCTTTCGTGGGTGCTGGTTTTAAAGTCATTGTTTAAGAGGAAAGTCAACTTTTGCCAAAATTATTGTAAAAATCTCTCCTTGGAGACCCATTTACCGTCTCTCCGTAATCTATGCCATAGGTTTTCCTCCTGCGTTGAAATATACCATTGTGTGTGTGTGTGTGTGTGTGTGTGTGTGTGTGTGTGTGTGTGTGTGTTGAGCACTAGTTCAGGTAGAAGAAAGCTTCTGGTTAGGTGCCATGTGTTCTGAAAAATCAGTTTCTTTCCCTGCTGGACTCATCCTCCCCGTGGTGAGGTGCTCGTGTAACGGGGGGCTGTGGATAGAGGAGACGCTGAGCCCAGGACATGTGATTCTAAGGGAAATGGCAGGTGGCATTGACTTTGCCATTTAGATTGTGAGGTTTTCTCCTTTTGGCAAGTGGGCAGGTTAAACGGTTTTGTGAGGGGACCTGTCATGAGATCCCAGCCCCTCCAAGGGTCTGAGACTGCTGCCGAGGGGACCAGCTCTGGGGTCACGGGTGCTCTCAGCTTCTGCTGTAGAGAGCCTTTTCCACAGCATCCCCTTTCCAACCCACCCTCTGCCTGGAGCCCATCCCGGCTTGGGACGAGCCTGGAAGGGGGAGGGGTCAGTGGTGCTGTCGGTACTTGGCGCTGGTCCTTTTGCCCTGATACCAGAGGTAGTCATGGGCTGCGCTACCCTTTGTTTGTGCAAATTAAGTGACGGTCGCTGGCATCTTCATGCAAAGGAAAAGGTTTACCTTCCTTTGGGCACAGCCTTATATCCAAGGCACACTGCTTGGTGGGCAGAGTGTGGCTGGATTTCAGCTCCCTTTCCCCACCTCCTGTGGGCTCCTTGTGCAGTGCACAACCTTCCTGCCCTGTGTGCACTTTGTGCTTGTTGAGATTGCGTAGGACTAAGTCGGGGAGTGACTTACTTCACCTACATTGTCCCAGGCTCAGTGTGGGTGAGAAGTTTTCCCTGAGGACGAGTTCACCACCTCTGCTGGGGCAGAGAGGGCCCAACTCTCCCCTACGGGTGGGATGACCCCTGGGACCAAGGCCAAGTTAGCAGAAGAGGCGGTGCCTTAAGTGTTGAGAGTACTTGCCAGAGGTGGGGCTGAGAAAACTCAGCTGAGTAACCCAGTGGTTTTTAAACCTTTTATTGGGTTTTGGATCTTTTTGAGAAAAACCATGGATCCTTCCCCAGGAAAATGGCCATCTGCACATGTGTCTAGCAGCTGACATAGAAGGCAGGGCCTTCTGGGATCCAGAGGCCAGGCTGGCCAGCGGCCCCAGTGTGGGTTTTAGGGTAGGGGAAGAGCCTTGGGGGCTCTGTCCTGGCCCTGCCCGAGGCCTCCTCCAGCCCTCGGACTGGCATTTGCTTACATTCATCTCCATCATTCGTTCCTGACACTCCTGCCTTAGCACTTGTCCCTAATCTTCCTGGCTTCTCTGCCAACCCAGGTCCTGCCTGACCTCGGCGACCCCCTGTGCGGGACCCCAGTTCAACTTTTGGACTCCTGCCTTCAACCTCAGCCTCTGAATTTCCTTTTCTGTTCCCCTCCCCAGCTCTGTGTCCTTTGCATCTGTGAGGCCTTGGGGGATTCCATACGATGAGACACTCCCCCCCCCGCCCAGGCCAGGAGCAAGTGTCACTAGGGAGGCAGTTTACTCTGGCACCCACCCAGCACCACTTACTCTGTGCCACTGGGTGCCTGAATTCTGGAGGCCCAGCACTCAAGGCAGCTTGTCGATGGGGAAAGGCCCCCTGTGATGGTGCACAGGGGGCTGAGATAAGGGTAGTAGTTGCTTACACCCTGCCACAGCTGGGGAGACAGAATCGGGTGGGGCTCACAGTCTCTATACTTCTGTGGCGCAGTCAGCCTTCCACATGGCAAGAGAATGGGGAGTTCTCATCTGCCTTAGGAGAGCCTGAGAATCCTTACTAACACATCCCTAGAAACGATGGTTAATACTCAGGGCTGATGCTTGAATTGCAGCCACCAGGTTGATGCCCTCTAAGGAGACTCCAGCCTCTTTCAGCTCCTTCTTTTCAATCATTGAGGGTTCTGGCCCCTGCACCAGGTGGAGACCCCCAGGACTTCACAGATACCCACAGCCATTCCCTTCTCTTCACAGCTGGTCCCGGCTGTCCCTTGAAGGGCTTTATTTCTTCAGCAGCCCATTTTCCAAGGGTGCACCTTTGTGCATTGCCCCCCAGCCCCCACAACTCTGGGGAATTCTCTTGGGACACCTGTAGGGGCGTGCTTTCTCCCTGGGCTTACTGCGGCCGAGCTGCGCTGGCGTGAACGTCTCCGTGGCCCTGTGGGCTGAGGCGTCTTATCGGAAACTCCAGCCAGGCTGATGGGGGCAGAGGGTGGGCTGGGGGGGACCATGGCTCCCCCCAGGGTCACCCTCAGCCTCAGGCAAGGGGTCCATGGTCAGCCATTGTGTGGGTGAGGACAGCTCCCTGCTCTGATTCGAGAGCTGGATTGCATGAATGACATTTTCTGCTTAGCGCCCGCCGGCCTCCAGACATGTGTGCCTTAAGCTCGAGGCCAGGGCAGGTGTGGGCGACCTGTGGGTGCAGGATCCGAGCATGTTACCTGCCATTCCAGGAGTTGGCATGGGTATAGGGTGAGGGAGTGAGTGACGGTGGTGTACGGGGGACAGGCGAGTGTTTGTGGCTGCATCACCCACGGACAGGCTCCCTGGGGTATCATCCTGGACCTGTTTGCTTATTTGTTCAACAAAAAATTTTGGGGGCACCCACTACAAGCATCACATTTTTATTGCACTTTCCAGATATTCCATTTTTTACTAATTTTAGTTTGGTGGCAACCCTGGTTTGAGCAAGTCTATTGGTGCCATTTTCTGACAGCCTATGCTCATTTTGTGTCCCTGTGTCGCAATTGAATTGTCTTTTTTTTTTTAAAGACATTATCATTGCACACTTAATGGACTACAGTATAGTGTAAACATAACTGTTGCACTGGGAAACCAAAAAATTCGCTTGCTTTATTAAGGTATTCACTTAATTGTGGTGGTCTGGAAGCGAAATTGTAATATCTCCAAGGTGCACTGAACTAGGCACTGGGCTGCAGCACGGAAGGAGACAGTGAAAAAGGGACTTGGTGAGGGAGGCAGGGACAAGTAGGTGTGCAGAGATAGAGAGGATAAGGGCCACGTGTTAAGACTGAGATGTCTAAGCAGGAGTTGAGTTGTGGGCTGAGCTCAGGGACTCACCCCCAGAGGCTGTGCACCAGGGCTTAGGAGAGATCGGGAACAGCTGTCCAGCTGGGTGACTTGGGCTGGTTGCACGGCCTTTCTGAACCTCCCACCAACATCTGCACCCATGCCAGCGCTTGACAGATGGCACCTGAAGCCTATCCCCAATGGCTATCTGGAGTTTGTGGGGTCAGGAGCATAAAGAATTTTGAGAAAAGAAATGCACAATGCCCGTGGACAGTCTAAGGTCATTGACAGGAGAGGAGGTGGGATGGAAGGGACCTGGGAGTTGAAAGACAGTGGTCTTAAGCAGGTAGCAGGTCTTACTTTTACAAATGTTGTAGAAAACTCTTTCCACATGAGTAGCTTGGGTGTGAGGGGCTCTGAAGTGAGAGCTTCATTAGTGCCCCAGGGAATCTAACCTCTGCCTGTGTGCCCCCTCCCCACATGGATATACTTGCTCTGCACCCCCTTCCCCAGTGGGAAATCCTCCCTGGTGCCCTCTCCCTGCATGAACGTGCTTTTCCCATACATACCCATCATCCTCTGGAGTGGGATGTCTCTGTGTTCCCCAAGAGACTGAGCAAGGTGGGGTATGTATGTTGGCCTCAGAGGCAAGCCATTTTATTAAAATTTAGAGGGGGCATCTGAGGAAGTCTCCCTATACTGGCCACTGTGCTGCTGGGTTTTTCTCTGTGGTGCTCACCCAAGGTATTCATTGTGCCCCTGCAGCAAAATTCCATCTTAGGGATGGCTGGGACTGTACCAGTATAGGCTTGGACCTCCACAAGTGCCCACTCCAGCTGTGATGGATCTTCATGACTCTATGCCTATTGTCCTTGCTGGTCATCTCTTTGTTGAAGAAACCAGTGTCTGGTGGTGGTGGCTGCAGCGGTGGTGATGGTGGTGGTAACGGTGATGGTGGTGGTATGGGTGGTGGAGGTGATGGTAGTGATGATGGTGGTGATAATGGTGGTGGTGATGGTGGTGATGGTGATGGTAGCGGTACAAGTGGTGGTGGTAATGGTGATGGTGGTAGTGGTGATGGTGATGATGGTGGTGATGGTGGTGATGGTGGTGGTGATGTTGATGGTGGTGATGGTGGTGGTGATGGTGATTGTGGTGATGGTGGTGATGGTAGTGATGATGGTGATAGTGGTGGTGGTGGTGGTGATGGTGATGTTGATGGTGGTGATGGTGGTGGTGGTGGCGGTGGTGATGGTGGTGGTGGTGGTGATGGTGGTGGTGATGGTGATGGTGATGGTGGTGATGGTGGTGATGGTAGTGATTATGGTGATAGTGGTGATGGTGGTGGTGATGGTGATGTTGATGGTGGTGATGGTGGTGGTGGTGGTGGTGATGGTGGTGGTGGTGGCGGTGGTGATGGTGGTGGTGGTAGTGATAGTGGTGATGGTGGTGGTGATGGTGGTGATGGTGGTGGTGGTGGTGATGGTGGTGATGGTGGTGATGGTGGTGGTGGTGGTGGTGGTGGTGGTGGTAGTGATGGTGGTGATGGTGGTGATGGTGGTGGTGGTGGTGGTGGTGGTGGTGGTGGTGGTGATGGTGGTGATGGTGATGGTGGCAGTGGCAATGGTGGTGATGGGGGCAGTGGCAATGGTGGTGATAGCAGTGATGAGGTGGTGATGGTGGATGCAGTGATGAGGTGGTGATGTTGGATGCAATGATAGTGGTGGTGGTAGCAGTACTGCTGGGATATGGGTGATGGTGGTGGTAGTG
Source organism: Tamandua tetradactyla (assembly GCF_023851605.1). Taxonomy (NCBI): domain Eukaryota; kingdom Metazoa; phylum Chordata; class Mammalia; order Pilosa; family Myrmecophagidae; genus Tamandua; species Tamandua tetradactyla. Next base: position 43,639,668 of record NC_135342.1, on the reverse strand, counting down.
GTAGCCGTGGTGGTGATTATGGTGGTGGGGTGGTGGTAGCTGCAGCAGTAGTTTTTCTCAGTCAGAATGTATGAGATCTTGTGTTTATATCTTCAGTAATGAGGATGTGAGCCAGGGGATGGGGTATTGGTGGGGTGGAAACCACCTGGTGTGGGGAAATGCATTCACGCCCCACCACGTCACAGGCGAGCTGGCCCCAGCCTTTGCTGTGCAGGGATGCGACTCTGGGAAGTGCGTAGTGATGTCTGCCATTCATCCGCCGCTGGCCTGCACTTCTCCCCTTTCCACCTCTGCTTGGGCCCAGGGACAGAGCTTTGAATCCTCCCAAGGGCTCGAAAATGATGGATGTTTTCATATTCTCCTCTCACAGTGACTGAGGCCAGATCTTTGCAGAGGAAAGACATGGCACTTTGGGGCCACTGTCAAGGTCAGTGACTTGGGAGAGCACACCTCTCAGCCAGAGGGCATTGAGTGGGCCCCTGGGTGGGGCTTCTTTGTCCTGATAGGTAACAGGAGTGACACGTGGAGAGTGAGGGCTGCACGTGGATGTCCTGGTGCCCGTGGCTTGCGAGGTGTAGTAGATTTTGTGGAAGGTGCCCAAAAAAATGGCAGCAAGTCTCTTATTAGGAGCTATATATATATATAAATTTTTTTTTTTGGCATGGGCAGACACTGGGAATCGAACCCGGATCTCTGGCATGGCAGGCAGGAGCAATCTATATTTTAAAAATTAAGTAAAAGATGAAGTGTGAAGGAGACTGCCCGTCAGGTGTGGCAGTGGCCGCTGTTCACACCTGCTCCTCGCGTGCGCGAAGCATCTTCTGTCTGCCTTTTGGGAGCTGCCTGGTTGGAATCTTCCTAGCGAGTGATACCACTTTTGTCTGGCACGAGGTCTTGATTCATATTTACAAAGCTGCATATTAGAAAACCCACCCTGGCTGTAACGAGCTAGGTAAAACAGTAGCTTCGGTGCCAGTTCAGATCGTTCCTGCATTTCATTGCCTTAGTTCAGAGTTTTACTTCCGAGGAGCAAACTTGGAAAATAGAGCACGGTGCCACCATTCCTTGGCCTGCCGCTTGTGGATGGGAATGTTCTCTTTTGGCCTATTTCTCATGCTTAAAAGAAAACATCTTCTGTGATGCTCGGGGTTGGGGTGGGGTGGTGGGACCAGGGGTAGAGGTAGAATAATTTATCCACGGTCTCACAGCCAATTAGGGCTTGCGCCAGGATTTGAACCCAGGCTCTGCCTGCCAACCACCTGCTGACCCTCTGGCAGGTTGGCTGCCCGGGTCGGTGTAAAAGGTTAGAGTCACTGCTTTCCGGGCCTGGGTTGCCAGGTTTCTGTCCATCATCCTTGGCCCCTTAGTATACAGACAATCCTGGATTTGAGCCCAAACTCTGCCTGGACCCTTTCTAGGTGTGTGACTTCAGGCCCTGACCCCCCCCTCTGGAAGTCCCTCGACAGGAATGAACGCAGCAGTACCTGATGGGGACCCAGCCTGGCATACAGGGTACGGCCGGGTAGACCAGGGGTACATGGCAGCTTCAGCCTGCACATGTGTAGCTCTTCAGAGCCCGTTAAAGCTGAAAAATATATACGCACATTTTTGTTTTAAACAGAGTTCCATTTTACAGAGTCCATAACCCAGCTTTAATATTATTACATGCCCCACACTGGGGTTAATTCCAGCACAAGAGCTTGATTGTGCTGTATGGAGTTTCCCCCCTGTTCTCATAGTGCGTGGCCTCTTCCATCCTGGGCCCACATGCTGGGGGATCGGGTGACAGGGGCTCCCCAAACAGCTGTGGGGCCTGGGGTGAGGTGGGGGAGGCGGGTTGGCTTGCCTTCTGGTGCCTGGCAGTGCTCAGAGCCTCTGCCCGCAGGAGAGTGGGCCTCGGTATGTCCTGAGGTCTGTGTGTGGGTCGCGGTTTGGTGTGGGTAGCAGTGCCCCGAATTTCACCAACCTCTGAGAGCAACCTTATTCATTTCTTAGCACAATGGAGAACGCCTTCCCATCTCAGTGGTGGTCTCCAGGGTGCTTGGTAAGAGGACAGTGTTGGCAGGATGAATGAGGGGTCTGAGCGTTTGCTTTATTCCATGGGTGGCACCACAATCGGAAACTTGGCTTATAGGTAGCTGTGGCCTGCAGCGCTGTGTAGAGAAAGAGTCTGAGGCTGCATCCTGGCTTGGGACAGTGCTGCATTGATTAGCAATGACTGCCCGGGGCACAGAAATGGGGAAAGTAATAGATTCAGCACGTGTTTGCTATTCATGTTTTAGTGTGATCATTTTACATCTCTGTGAAACCAACAAGGCCCCTCTGCAAGATTTTAATCCCTCGCCTCTGAACATGGGTATTAGAAGGATGCTCCCCCAAATGCTCCTTTCTCCTTATCCTCTGGGCCCCCCTCCTCCAATTATCTATTTATACAGCATCAAAACTCACAGGCCCCATCTCTGCTCTCTCTTTCAGTTGAAGAGGGGGAGGCCTCGGACTTCTCGCTGGCCTGGGATTCCTCCGTAACAGCATCAGGTAAATGCCTGGGGAGTGGTGGGAGGGTTTCTGGGGGTCCTGGGGTCCGGCCCAGGACCTCAGAAAGCCACCCAGCTGGTTATGGAAATCATATTGTTCATGTCACATTCCTGTCTCTGGGCCAGACTGTTCTGTGCAACGCGATTTCTATATCAGTTCCATATGGTCAATAAAATCTATTACATGCGGAGCCGAATGCACCCGGTTCTCCCAAGTCCACGTTCCCCTCTTGTGGGCGCTTTCACATGAGCCATGACTCCCCCACTGCTCGGGCTTCGGCGTCCTTGCAGTGGGCACGCTGTGCACCTTCATTCCCATCTAACTGCACAGAAACGCGCCTTTTATAGGATGTTGGAACTCCAAACTCAATCACAACGCTTCTGTATTCCCTTCTTGGAAGGGGCTGCTCTGCACCCCGAGGCCAGCAGACCTGAGCTCATGCCCAGGAGGTGGTAGTAGGGGAAGCTCCGTCTTCTGGGGTGTCTGGACACCGGGCAGGGAAGGGGCTGACTGGCAGCCAGGGAATCTGGTTTTTGACTCAGTTCTGTTCTTGCATCTTATAAGCTTTTTCTGCGCCTCTGTTTTCCCCAAAGATCAAAAGCAGTGGATGGTTGAGATTTTTCTAACTGCCAGGAGGTGTAATTTGGGGCTGGAGTTTAGGATTGGGACTGGCTTTGGGGTGCTTGGACCTCCTAAATGGGGGACACGGCTCTCCTGTTGCCCCTCATCCAGACATTGCCTCTCTTTGCAGTGGGGCCCCTGGCTTACTGCTTGATTCTGCCAGGCAGTGCTAGGCTCTCCTTTCCTTCCACCTCCCCTGCTTTGTGCCAGGCCAGGCCCAGCTGGCTATGGATTTGTGGTGAGCTGGAGCCAGGCCCCTCGTTTAGATTCTTAAGGCTTGGGGAGACCTTCTCTTTCTGATGTGGAGACTGAGGCAAGGAGATTTACTCTGGGTCAGTATTTCTAAAAAATGTGCTTCTAGGCTTAATGTATATGGGCGTTTAACATTTTTAATGGTTATATGTGCTTGTTAGGTAAAAATACCACTGACACTTCTAATTTGTGTTTTTTATAGACATTGTGACTTGAGATGATGCTAAATTCATGTAAGTGAGAAAAGCAAGTTAATAAGAATTTAAGTAATGGCATGTCATACTTGGACTCAGCAAAAATTGTGAAGATGGTTCATGAATGACTGCGATTTGGGCAGGGCTGGGACAGATGGATCAACGGTGTGTGGGGAGCCAGTACTGCAACCCAGGTACCTGGACTCCTGGTCCGGTGCTCTTTCCAGCAGAATTTCACTGCTGCTTGGAGAATCAGAAGGAACCCAGATGACCCAGGCATGGCACCATGTCTGCAGGTGTCCCAGCCCATGGTGACAGAGACTTCCTCCACAGAATGGGGGCTGGCAAATTCTAAGAAAGAGAGTCCAGGGTTAGGACAGGCCTTGGGGTTGACATGGGGTGGGATGGGAGGAAAGAGGAAGTGGCTCTGCAGCCTCCCCATCCTTTCTCCCTCTGGTGCAGGGGAGATGTGGTCCCCATGTGGTCCCCACAGTAAAGCCCTGGTTCTCAGGGATCCAGTCATCCTGACAGCTGCGGGTGCATGTGCTTGGAGAGGAGGTGTTGCCCAGAACCAGGCAGTGCTCAGGCTTGCCGCCAGCCTTTGAAGAGGACCCCCACAATGCCCCACACCCCTGAACTTGGAAAGTGCCCCAGCCCAGACCCTGCAGGGTTGGCCGCACAAAGTGGACATCCCAGCTGCTCTCCCAGTGGCGCCAGAGGCAATGGGGACCAACGGGAACAGCTGTGGGGGTACAGGGAGGGCACTGGCAGTGGGTGCGGTGGACCAAGGGCCCTGGGCAGGGGAGTCAGGGGCCAGGACTATGTCTTGCCCAGTCGCTGGCCTCTGGTGGCACCGGAGGATCTCTCCCTAGGCCGGGTGTGGCCTCCAGTCTGCAGAAGGCAGGGGCCATTTCAAGACTCCCCTGGGCAAGCCTCTGGGCATCCCGTCGGCTCTGAGGTTCTGTGATTCCATTGGTAGGATGGCCAGTCTGCAGACCTGTCTGGGATGCCTGGGAGTAGTGGAGGTAGAGGGATTTGGGTGCTTCCAGCTAAGACCCCAGGTCTGTTTGTACAATGAAGAGCTGGGTGTCAGCTGCCGCAGGTTGGCAAAGACCAGAGCCCGTGCCACACGTGTGTGCAGGAAGCAGTGCATGACTCCCAGTGAGTTCCCCCAGGCCCCCTGGAACTCCAAGACCATGGCTCTCTATGGTGCCCGTCAGTGCTGGCTTATCTGCTTGGAGAATGGGAGAGTGGGGGCAAAGCATCCCAGGCAGTGGGTAGTCCACAGCCAGGTAGTGGAGGGTTTTGTTTCCTTTGGCCTGTTTCTGATGATTCTTACTGTGTGTGCGTGTGATAAATTCTCTTCTTTTTGTTTTTGGGGGTGAATGGGCCAGGAATTGAACCCAGGTCTCCTATATGGCAGACGAGCATTCTACTGCTGCCCAGTTCTCTTTCACTTGGGTTGTGAAAGTCAGCTTGTGTTCCCTGAGCATGGGGCTTGAAAGATGAAGCCAGTCTGGGAGGCGGCCCTGGATGTGGGTGACAGCCCCATTTGGTGAGCACATACTTAGTAGGGCCAGGCAGGGAGCGAACGCTTCCCCTATAGCGTGTCACTGAAGCATCAGGACATCCCTTGGGGGGTGGGGGTGCTTTTTCCAGCCACAGCTCCAGCATTCTCCGTGGGTTGGTTTGGGGGCACGCATTTGGTGGAAGGCAGGACCAAAGGCCTGGGTGAAGCTGCCTTTGTATAACGCTTCTCATTAAACTGAGAAAATGTCATTTGGCTACATCAGAGCATGGGGGCAAGTGCCAAGGAAGATTATGGGGGACAAAAGTCCCCCCAGCCACCCTTGGTACCGCTACTGAGAATCACCATCCTCGCTTGGCGGTCGAGGGAAGGAGGCTGGGGAGAGGGCCAGAGGCCTATCTGTGGTCCCCCACCAATGAGCTCCAGAGCTGGGACTCGAACCCAAGTCCTCTGGAAGCCAGAGCCCGTGGTTTAGCTACTGCCCCACCTGGTGAGAGGAAGAGCTGAGTGGGGGCCTAAAGACGGGAAGTCGTGGGGCTTTGGGAAGGCACCTGGTGGCACAGGCTCTGTGTCTACAGGAAGTAAGGACCGAAAGTGGGCAGAGTGGGCTGAGAGCATTTTACCAGGAAGCGTGGGGAGCTATCAGGCGTGGGACAGTCTCTTTTCTCTGAGGGCCCGGTCAGCCCCTGGTGCAGGCTTTTCATCGTGTCCCTCCCCTTTCTCCTTTGCCGTGGCTCTGGGTATATGATGGAGAACTCCAATAAAGAGGCTGCATGCACAGCCTGCTTCGGCACTCACTCCTTTCTTCCCCCAACCTCCTCTGCCAATGGGGACCCTATGCCCTCCCCCACAAAAAATAGCCTGGCCTGCTCCACCTGTGTCCTCGAGCCGGGGGCCCTGACAGTGATGGAGAGCTCGGGCTTGCCTGGCAGGGAAGGGAGCAAATGATCAGCTCACAGCAATAGTCTCCCACCTGACAAGGGGATGCATGGGGTGGGGGGAGGCACGGGCCCATGCTTGCCTCTTGGCTGATAAATATGAGGCTCCTAATGGTAGACCCTTAGGGAAGAGCCCTGCATGCAGATAGAATAGGGGTGCCTAGTAGGCGTGGGAATTTAACAGTACATTTCCCATGGATCTATTTTTTCTTATTCCTAAAATGTGGTGGGGTGGGGGAGACATAACTTATAATGAGACAATGTAAGTTAAAGAAGTCCCTAACCTGTTTCTAGCCACAGTGCCTTTGAGCATCCAATAGTGCTGTCCCTCAAACACAGACTGTTTTGTATGTGATTACAGGGGTGTTCACGGATTACCCCTAACCCATCTTCCCTCCAACTTGTTAGGTGTTAGGTTTTAACTCTTTATAAATGTGGAAGTTGTTGCAAATGTGACAGCCTCCCCAAGGGTCACAGCTCAAAGGCCCACCTGAGCCAGGATGGTGTCACAGGTGAGTTGAGGGGGGATCTGGTAACTGTGGGGCCCAGCCCTGAAGGGCAGCTGGGCCCAGGAGTGCCAGAGCTTTTGAGTTTTTACAAGAGAAGCCAGAGAGCTGGATTTTCATATGAAATCATCAGATTTTTAAAATAGCTACTCTTTTCTTTCCTTTTTTTTAAAAACTTTTTTTTGTAGTATAATTGAACATGTATACAAAGCAAAGACATAAAAAAGCAATGGTTTTCAAAGCACTCTTCAACAAGTAGCTACAGGACAGATCCCAGAGTCATGAGCTACCATACAATCCTCTCAGATTTTTTTCTTTCTAGCTGCTCCAGAATATAGGAGCAACTCATTTCTTTTTAAAAACAGCTTTATTGAGATATTATTCACATATATAGGATGTACGGTTCAGTGGACTTCAGTATGTTCAGAGACAAGTGCAATCATCACGACGGGTCAATTTTAGAACATTATCATGATGTTCTATCATGAAACATCACGACACCCTTCCTAAACCTCCATACCCCTGGCTCTAAACAACCACTAATCTCATTTTTCTGCCTATTCTGGACATTTAGTATAAATTAAATCATATAATATGTAGCCTTTTGTGTTTGGCTTGTTTCAAGTGGCATCGTGTTTTCAAGGCTTATCGTGCTTATGGCAGAATACTATTCCATTGTATAGATACACCACATTTTGTTATCCATTCTTCTGTTGATGGGTACTTTGGGTTGTTTCCATCTTTTGGCAATTGTGACTAAGGCTGCTGTGAACACTGGTATACAGATATTTGTTCAAGTCCCTGTTTTCAGTTCTTTTAGGTATATACCCAGAAGTGGAATTGTTGGATCATGTAGTAGTTCAGTGCTCAACTTATAGAGGAAGCGCCAAGCTGTTTTTCACAGCAGCTGCACCGTTAAAAAATAAACTTTTTAGTTTAGAATAATTTCAAATTTATGGGATAGTCACAAAAACAATACAAACCCCATTCAGAGAACCCCAGCATAACCCCCCACCTGATAACCAGATCCAACAATTTTTTTTCCATCACATAGTTGTATATTCATCATCATGATCATCTCTTAGAACATTTGCATCAATTCAGAAAAAGAAATACACAGAAAACAGAAAAAGATTCATACATACCATACCCCTTACCCCTCCCTTTCATTGATCACTAGCATTTCAAACTAAATTTATTTTAACATTTGTTCCCCCTATTATTTATTTTTATTCCATATGTTCTACTCGTCTGTTGACAAAGTAGATAACAGGAGCATCAGACACAAGGTTTTCACAATCACACAGTCACATTGTGAAAGCTATGTCATTATACAGTCATCTTCAAGAAACATGGCTACTGGAACACAGCTCTACATTTTCAGGCAGTTCCCTCCAGCCTCTCTGTTATGCCTTAACTTAAAAGGTGATACCTATTGAATGCGTAAGAATAACCTCCAGGATAACCTCTCGACTCTGTTTGGAATCTCCCAGCTGTTGACATTTTATTTTGTCTCATTTCTCTCTTCCCCCTTTGGGTCAAGAAGGTTTTCTCAGTCCCTTGGTGCTGAGTCCCAGCTCATTCTAGGATTTCTGTCCCACATTGCCAGGAAGGTCCACACCCCTGGGAGTCATGTCCCACGTAGAGAGGGGGAGGGCAGTGAGTTTGCTTGTCATGTTGGCCGAGAGAGAGAGGCCCCATCTGAGCAACAAAAGAGGTTCTCTTGGGGGTGACTCTTAGGCCTAATTTTAAGTAGGCTTAGCCTATCCTTTGCAGGATTAAGTTTCATATGAACAAACCCCAAGATTGGAGGCTTAGCATATTGCTTTCATTAAATGTGAGTGTTGATTTCTGAACTCTCAGTTCAATTCCATTGATCTATATATCTGTCCTTGTGGCAGTGGTCTGCTGTTTTTATTTTTATTTCTTTATTTCTTTATTGCAAGGGCAGGCACCTGGAATTGAACCTAGGTCTCTGGCATGGCAGGTGAGAATTCTGCCACGGAGCCACCGTCGCACTGCTCCAGATCCAACAATTTTTATCATTTTGCCGCACTTGCCCTACTGTTCTATCCATGCATCTATTTATCTGTTTTCTAAACATTCGAGAGTAGGTTGTATACACATCGTGCTCCTTGAAAACTCAGTACTGCCATGGCTACACCTTTCTACATTCCCACCAGCAATGCACAAAGTTCTACTTTCTCCACATCCTTGCCAACATTTGCTATTTTCTGTTTTGTTGGATTCTAGCCATCTTGGTGGGTGCACAGTGGTATCTCATTGTGGGCCATTCATATCTGAAAAAAAAAAGGACATCGTTCTGGCCAAACAAAGGCGTTCTGCTGGCTGGTTTTGGCCTGGCCGTCGGTGGGGAGGTTGCTGAATGTGGCTTTACTGAGGGGCGTTGCTTGGTGATATCCCGTGGCCCCTCTTCCCCCACCCATGGGTCCTCCCTGCACTGCGCCCTGAGCTCAGGGAACCCATCCTCCTCACCTGGGCTCATCCTCCCTTCCTCTTCAGCCCTTTGGAATGACGTCACTAAGAGTAGGCCCTTGGAGGGAGAGGTAGGACTGAGCCCTCCCAGGTGGGCTTTTGGAACCATCCCCACCAGGCTGGGCTTGGCTTCCCCTTCACCCAGGGGCCGAGTCTGAACTGGAGCTGACTGCCTTATCGTTGGCTGACCATCTGGTCGCCGTCTCATCGGACTCTTCTGCCTCCCGCCTCTCGGGCCAGGCAGGGCAGCGGTGGCCTGGGACGGCTTCCTTCCAGTGTGGCTGCTCTGTGAAGACCTGGGGGACGCAAGGGGTTGGAGGGTGGGGGAGGGAGGGGGTGCTCCTGAGGATGAGATTTGTCAACTGGTCTTAGACGCTTGGGTGGTGGTTGGAGAGGAACCCTTGCAAGGGATCAATTGTGTGATGACCCAGCAGCCCGGGACCTCTAGGCGCTGCCTGTGACATTGGAAACCGCCCCCCAGTTTCCGCCTCCCTCCAGGAGCCAGGCTCCTGCTCCTTACTTTTCCATGCTAGCTCATTTAAGCAACAAACAACGCCGTGGGTGGGCACTGTTAAGTCCCCTGCCTTATGGATGTAAAAACCGAGGCTTAGCGATGTCCATGACTCTTCAGGTCCCACAGCCAGACAGTGGCAGCCAGAATTTGAACCCCGGCAGCCTGGCTCCGAAGCTCATGTGTGCATTTAGCATCCACACTGTGATGTGGCAGGCTGCCTGCTGGGCGTTGGTCAGAGGCGACCCAGAGGCTGGTGAGGGGTCAGGTCCCGGCCCAGCGTCGCCCCTGGGTCAGGTGGGCTTGTCTCACTACAGCCAGCCTCCTGTTGCACTGCCTGGAAGGAGATGAGGTGCATGTTTTTTTGTCTTTTGTTTTTCTTTTTAACATTTTTTATTGTGAAATACAGCATATATATATATACAAAAAAAAGATAAACTTCAAAGTATATCTTAACAGAGGTGCATGTTTTGAAGGCCTCGCAAATACTTGTCATCTTCAAAGGCCAGGCTCCCTTTTGTCCCCTGTTTATGACATGCCTGGTGTTGGGCATGGGGCCCGCTTGCAGGGTGGGGCCTGGGGTTGGGGCTGCAGACCCTGGGGGCTGCTCAGGTGGGAGAGCAGAGCTAGCATCTGGGTGTTGTCCTGGGTGCCCCTTGAGGGCAGCCTGCATGGAAGCCTTTAGTTTTTCTCTTATCCAAGTTCTGCCTGGGGAGTGGGGTGGGGGGAGTGGACAGCGTGCCTCCCTACTGACCAAGGGGACAGCCTCCTCAACCCCTGCAGTCCTTCACTTCTCAGTTTTGACTAGTGAAGAGGACAGAAACGTCTGGAAGACTGGGCCTTTCACTGTGGGGAGTTTTGGCCCCTCCCCCCCCCCCCGAGCTGCCCAGCCTGCACCCCCCAGACTGCGGTGGAGCCTCTCCCCTCCCTACTTGTGTTTGCTTGGGCATGTATTTATTATTTCAACTACTTCAAGAAAACCGCCACCTGCAGTCTTGCACTTGTGTGTATCACTGTTTCTGCTTCTCCAGGCCCCTCTCCTACCTCCATCCGTATACAAACAAACCTTCCCCAGAGATGGAGTCCCAGCCAGCATAAATGCACCCGTGGGTTCCACGGGAGCCCCCGGCAGCCTTAAGCTTCGTGTACATCCATGACCCGCATGTCCTCACACCTTGCAGGTGCCCTCGGGTGCCTGCAGTGGACAGGCATTCGTTTTCCTAACTGCCCCTGCCTTGGTGGACATTTGCACTGCTTTCAAGCTTCGGCTCTTGTAAACAATGTACACTGGACCTCTGCATAGGAGAGCTTTGTCTCCGTTGGGGTTTTTCTTCGGGGCTCCCAGCACCTTTAAACTTTTTATTTCAATCTTTAAATCCAGGCTGGTGAGAACCTCTCCCTGCCCCTCTCCCCACAGAGTCACCTTGAATCCTTTCCCCAAGGGCCATCTCGTGCTGGGTTCATCAGTGAGGAGGGTCCGGCCCCTCTCCCCATGACTCAGTTGCCCGCTGCAGTGACGGGCAGTGGAAGTTCCCCAGGTGGCACCGGCCGGCTTGGCTGGTGCTGTCCACCTTTTGTGCTTGAGCCCCCAACCCAGCCATCTTCTCGATGAGGACCAGGGGACGTTTTAAAGGAGCAAGAAAGTCTCACTAAATAGATGTAGAATTTCCCAGCATTTTAAAGACTTATGAAATGCATTTTTATGTGGGGCCAGCTGGGGAGTTTCTCATTAGCTCGGCTGGGGAGTCTGTGGGGAGTTGAGCTAAGTGGAGCCAGGCAGGCTGGGTAGGAAGACGTGGTGGTCCGAGCTCACCGGGGGAGTGCGGTAGGCATGCGCCGGCTGGTCTGCTCCGCGGACCCCCGGCCAGGCTGGTCTGCCCTGTGCCTTTGTTAGAGCTGCTTCTCCCCAGTGCAGGAGACCTCGGAAACCTCCTGGTTTCCACTGAGCTGAGAGGTGTGAGCTGGGAGCTGAGAGGGGGTCACTCCGTTACCATGGCAAGCGGTGCACGAGGTAGGGCATCTGTGCCATGTAGCTGTAGCCCTCACTTGGGCCTCCTGGGGGTTCCCAGGTGCCTCTGCCCCCTCTCACCCAGCGGTGCTGCATCCTGGGCCCCTGCGGCTGACCTGGCCCACTCTCCAAGGGGATGTAGCATTTCCTGCCCACCCCTTCCCTCTGGCTCTGGACCAGCCTTGGGGACTCCTGCTGGGCTGCACGCTACCTCACTTCCCCTTGTCTGCTGTGAACACGTGTGTACCTGAGCCTGTGATGTGTGTGCCGTGTGTGCTCAGTGCACCAGTGTGCCTGCGCCCACGGCGGGTGGGAACATGCGTGCGTACCTTTTCCTGACTCCTTTTGTCCTCTCCTTCTGTCTGGCTGATGGCTTCACTTCCGTGGCCTTGGGCTTGGCTCACTGATCCCCGCCCCTGTGGGGTGGCCTTGGGGCTTTCCACATGGCATTGTCCTGCATCCCGGGCCTGGTGCATCATCAGTCAGGAGGACTATGGTAAGGGGGAGGAGCTGCCCTACCGTCTCCGAAGCCTAGGTGCTCCCTGAGGACAGGAGGGAGTATCCTCTGTGATGCTGGTCCCTCCCTAAGGCCCCAGGACCAACTGGCAGACGTGGGAGTCGGCAACTCTGAGGGGCACGTGTGCATGGGGTGAACGGGCAGGGCGCCATGGCCTCCTCGTGCCTCTGGGGCATGCTTTTTCTGCGTTGCTTATGTTATGTGTTCCGGGGTGGTTTGCCCCAATAGCTGCTCAAGCTTCCACCTGCAGGCGAATTTGGGATCTTGTTAAAATGCAGATTCTGGCCAGTCTGGGTGGGTCCTGAAACTCACTCTGCATTTCTAAGCTCCTGGTGCTCTTGCTGCTGCTGGGTGGAGAGGTGGTTCAGCCCTCTTCCTGCTCCCCTTGGCCTTTGCTCTTCTGGCCCTTTTGGCTGTGGAGCCCTTTCTCATCCTCTGCAGCTTAAACAATGCCTCATCCAGGAAGTCTTCCCTGCTTGGTTATCATGTGCCTTCTGTTTGTGTCCTAGTCCCTGCTGCTCTGCACACGCCATGTATCTGATTCCCTGTGTCCCCAGCACCCTGGCTTGGCATGTGGCAAGTACTCTGCAAGTGTTTGCCAAGATGAAGAACATCACCTCTGCCCCTCCATTTGCACTTGCCCTTTGTTTGCGTTTGAAGTTCAGGACCAGAGTTTTGATCACTTTGTTAAGACCAAGAACTGGGTTTGAAGCCTGGCTACTTTTTAGCTAGCTGTGTGACCTTGAGTAAATGACTTAACCTCTCTGTGCTTAGCTTTCTTATCTGTAAAAGGGGATAATAAGAGATAATAATAAGAGTACTTTGGAGGACCACTGTGAGAGTTACATGAGAGAATCCATATGGAGCACTTAGCTCCTGGGAGGCCACCTGGCACTCTGTACTTTTATTCTTATTACTGTTAATTCATTGAGGGCTGATCAGAGTTTAGCTCTGATCTTGGATCTTTGTGGGTGACATAGAAGGCCCAGGAGAGCCCCTCCCTATTTTCAAAGCTCCCTTCCTCTCTTCTCTGGTCATTGCCACGGTGGGCAGGACAGTCACGTCTTCAAGGTTTGGAACGGAATCTTCAGGAACCATCCTCACTTGTGCCGATCTTGGTGGGTGCTGCTCGCTTCCCAAGTGGGGCAGGGCACGGTGGGGTGGGGGGTGGTGGGAGATGGTCAGAATTGACTCTGAAAGGCAGAGGCCCCGGGGCTGTGATATGATCAGGCTCCTGCCCTGGGTGGAGCCGGGTGCTGACTGCCTGGCCTGCTCAGCCATGGTCAGCGGCCAGTAGGAAATGGCCAAGGTCATCCGGACTGTGCTGCCTGGCTGGTCCTGGCTTTCTGGGCAGACGCTGCGGGCTCCTGGGTTGGGTATGGTTGGTGCTGTGTCAGCCAGTGTGACCTCCCACAGGGGCTAGGCTGTTGTCGCCTCAGCTGACATTATCTTAAAAGTTCATGAATGTTCAGGTTTAGGCATGCACACATACACACACACACACACACCATGCGTATAGTAGGTTGAACTGGCTCATAGATGCCTGTCTGTCTTTAAAAATCTTTATTTTGCCCGTGATGATAATTCTTTTTCCCTTTGTCGTGGTTGGCTGCTTTAACTGATGGCTGCTGGCCATGTTTGATGGCAGTCAGCATATCAGAGTGATACTAAATCTGGTAAATACAATACATTTTGCTTGTGCTATTTTCTTTCTCTGGGCTAAATGCTTTGCAAGTCCTCAAGCTTTTGAGGAAGCAGGGACTGTGCCTGCTTTGCTCACTGTTGTATCCTCAGCAACTAACACTGTAATAAAAATAACCGGTAACGGATACCCACCATCTAGTGGACATTCATGGTGCCCCACCTCACATGCAAGTTATCTCACTGAACTTTCTTAGCCAAGGCGGTGGATGGGATTATCGTTCCCATCTCACAGTGGAGCATGTGAAGCTCAGAGAGGTTAAGAGGCTTACAGCGTTTCACACTAGCTAGGGAAAGAGTAGGGATTTGAATTTGGGTGAGTTTGATCTGTGTCGAGGACCCCTTTCTTTAGTTGCTAATTCACAGTGCCAGGCACAGAGTGGAGCCTTAATGAATATTTGTGGAATGCAGTGCACTAGGATGTGCTCAGGGCCTGATGAGGCTATTACAGTGACACAGCATGTGCCAGAGGCCAGCAGAGGCAGTGCAGGAATGAGGTGATGGCCATAGCCCAAGGGTGTAGCTCAGTGGTGATGTATAAGCTCACAAGTCATTGTGTGTGTGCATGCATGTATGCACACAATAGCACATACACACACAAGCACACATGTACACAGTCACAGACATCACACTCACATATACATACCCTTCAATACATACACATATGTTATTAAATATATGCACCCTCCACAGAATACGCATATATACATAGGCACACACACAACACAATTCACATATATGTAGCTGCTGCACAATTCACATATACACACGTATACCCACATATGTACCTTCCACACAAAATGCACGCACTCACAGACACCTGCAAATATACACACACAGATGCACATAATACATACACAAGTATATTTACACATGCACACACATGCATAATGCACATGCACAGCCATGTACACACGTGCACACGTACACATTCCTGCAGACCCCTAGGATTGCAAACGAGCAGACGAGCCTGCTGCATTGCTCCTGGGGGCCTCTCTTCTAAGATCAGGCAGCGCTTCCCACATCCAGGCAGGTGTATGGAAGCCCAGTTTATCTCCTTGCTCTCTGATCTCTTTCGTCGGTTTCTTTGTCCCTTACAGCCCTGGATATTCTTTGCAGCTGAAGCTTCACCCCCTGCTGTGGACCCAGTTGCTGTGTGGACCGAGTGCAGACCTAGACCCCAGGGCCCCTCTGTCTGTTTGCCTGCCCAGCCTGCTCCGACCCCCACATGCCCCCACCCCCACCTTGGACCTGACTTCATTTTCCACCCTGCACCTGCCGCTTTAAGAGCCCAGGGGCCTGGTGGGCCTGTCCCCAGGGTCCCGGCTGGGGAAGGCTGGACAGCTGCGGGTTGGGGGGAAGCTTTGTTAGCTCACAGCCGCCTCTTGGAGCCCGGACAGTGCTGGGGAAACTGAAACAAAGGCCGACAATGGCCTCCTTCCCTCCCTGGGCGGCCTCGGAGCAGGGCCTGCATGGGCGGCCTCTGGGGGCCCCTGTTATTTCCTGTGCTGGCTGCGGGACTCCTGGCCAGCCGCACACGGGCAGGAAGCTGGCGGGGCAGGGCATCTCCTCCCCACTCAGCTGGCCTGGCCCTTGCAGGCCAGAGTAGCCGCTTCTGTGAGTGAGGGCCAGCAGGGGCTCCCCGCTCAGCCACCCGCTGCTGTAAGCCTGCTCGGCCAAGGCCTGCCCGTCCCCGCTGACCTCTCCCTGCTGCAGACCCCACGTGCTCCCACCATCTGTGCCTGGGGGTCATGGCTTCCGCGCTCCAGTGTCTGCCTCTTGTCTCCTCGGTTGATTCGATTCTTGGTGGCCAGGGAGCTCGCCCCACAGAGCCAAGGACAAGGCTGGCCGGGAGCATTTTATTCCTTTGTAGTCAGTTAACTTGGGAGAGTATTAGAGGTAAGTTTAGATTTTAGTGTCAAGGTTAGGGTTAGGTTTAAAGTTAGGGTTAGGTTTACCAAACCCTTCAGATCGAAAAGACAGGAGTTAAGAGTGGAGGTTTTGATCCTGGATTCACTAGCCTTTATTCATTTGATAATCATCATGTTGTCTGCTCTGTGTCATGCTAAGCCACAGGGACACAATGGTGTCCCTGCCTTCCAGGGCTTACATTCTAGGAAGGCAGGTTGTGAACAGGCAGACACACACGCACACACAGCAACACTTATTAGCCGATTAGTGGTGGGAATGTACTTGGCTAAGTTATTGCCTCGCTCAGAACTCAGGGTCCTGGTCTGTAAAGAGGGGACACCGAAACCCCTCCCTCATAGCATGAAGAAGCTTAAGTGAGAGGGCTGTCACAGCACAGCACGGTGCCTGGCACACAGCAAGTGGTGATTATCAATTGAAGTGGGCTGCTGAAGTAGTGGGTGAAATAACTGATTACATCAGAGCCTAAGCTGAGGGTCAGTATGCAGTTGAGCTCCCTGGCAGCCTAGGCCAAAAAAGAAATAGAATAACGGGCGACATCTGATTGAAGTACTTGGGATAGACAAACGTTTTTCTCTGGCACTAACTGCTGAGAAACTGTTGTGTGGATCCTCATGAATCATTGAACAAAGAACAGGCGCTATCTCAGTAACAATTTGGCACCTGATACAGAAATGTCTTTCCTAGAGTTCCTTCTTCAATCAACTCTGGAAAATTGCTCAGGACTTAAGTGCACATCCCAGCCATGGAGTTAAGTGTGGTACAGCCTGCAGGGAGCTCGGCCAAGACTGGGGCTGCCTCTGCTGGGCTGTGTCCGGGGGGCTGGCGGGAAGCTGCTCAGATGTGTTTCCTGAATGCCTGGTTAAATGCAATTAAATGGGTTTCTTCAGTGCAGAACCTAGAGGAGCCCGTGACAGGCCCTTCCCTGCAGGCTGTGTGCTGGGGAGGGTTCTTCACACTTCTTTGACCTCAGAAACCCTCCCTCATTTTTCTGAGGACCACCCCTCCCCACCTCATGTAGTCCCAGAACACAATTTTGGAAGCTCTATTTTTAACTGTCTGCTTTGAGCGCAGTGGCTCAGGAGACACTTGGCTCAGGGTCCCTTCCTCTCCAGCTTGGGCTGTCACCTGGCTGTGGTTTGTGCCACCCTGGGTTACTTTGTACACGATTATGGTATTTACTCACTATCTCTACTTACTGAGTAGATGCAGCCTCCAGCAGGGTGCAGTTGGGGTAACTGAGGCTTGGAAAGGCTGAGAATGTCCGAAAGGTTAAGAGAGCTCAGAGCTGGGGCTTGGCACTTAAATACAAAGTCTTCTGTAGACACGCACACTTAAATGCACACTTACACACACACTTAAAAACATTCACATTTGCCAACTCGTTGCCTTGTGCCTCTTTTCCTGAGGTACTGGGTATTTATTGTGCTAGGAATTCCAGCTGGAATCTCCTTCCTCCCTCTCCACTGTCCCGCTCGTCTGAGAGACAGCACTGTGGGCTTGGCCCAGGTAACGCCACCAGGACCTCCTGTCTGGGGGGTGCCCCCTGGAGCTTCCATAGTGAACACTCTTCTGGGGGCCCCTGGGTGGGTCTTCCATGTGGGTTGGAAATTTGGAAATGCCTTCCCTAAATGTGGAAAGCAGAATAGAAGAGGCTGCAAGCTGGAGCCTCCTCCTGCAAAGCCACAGAGCCTGGGGGTCAGAGCCCCATCCCTTGGGATTGCTCCCCTGAGATTCCAGCCATGTGTTTGTGCATGTCTGTGCTGGCATTTGCAGGAGCTCCCGTACAGAAACCTGGGGTCAGCCACTTGGTAAGTGGCTGAGCCAGGATTTGAACTTGGCTCTCCATCCCTGGGTCCTGTGTGCTGGCCGCTTTGCCACTTCGCCTCTGGGAGCTGTCTCTACAGGCATTATCTCAGAGGACCCTGGTGGTGGCACCTCGTTGCTATCGTCGTCGTTCCTGTCTTCAATACGCAGAAATCTGGGCTCAGGGAGGCCAGGGGTCTCACCCCATGTCACACAGTTAGTTGGTGGCAGAGCTGTGTTGCAGCTCAGGTCATCTGAAGCCCCCAGCCCCCAGGACCGAGATGATGGCATATGTGCATATTTGCACATCATTAGCTCATTCGGGGTCTCCAGTTCAGGTGGGTGCATTTGCCAAAAAAAGAGGACAGCACCAATTCAGCATGCAGGCTGCTGCAGGCAAATGTGGGCTGCCCGATACAGGGAGAAGCTGCTGCTCCCTTAGCTGCTGCATCCTTGTGGCCCCTCGTGGGGCATGCGGTGTGACTCGGGGATTTAAGATGTGTCTTTTTGCTGCATACATCCTGACTTATGAGCCAAGTACCTCGCAGATGCTATCCCCATGTACGGCCCCAAGCCTTGTCAGCAGGGCAGTGAAGGACTTTTCAGGAGTGTCATTGACTCCAAGACACTTTTGTCCCACAGGCTGACTTTGGAGCTGGGTGTGGCACTCATCCCTTTCCCCAAGCTGGGATCTCTGCTGCTCCCCCCAGGTCTGTGAAGGGTGCCTGGGCCTGGGTGGGAGGGGAGGAGTATGTGGTGGGTACAAGCGGTCTCCTCATGGGTGTCATTCTTACCCTCACCCCTCAGCAGTGGCCCCAGCCCCGGGAGGTGTCTGTCCCAGCCTCGGCAGTTTCCCACAAGGAGCTTGTCTGTAGGACAAGGGGGAAGACTTGCCTGTCTACTTACCCATACTGCTTGGGGTCCCAAGGCTCCCCAGCTGGCTTGGTCCTGCGGGATCCTGGGGAACTGGGGGTGCTTTGGCCTCCTGCTCCTGTGGGGAGGGGCTCTTTACATCTTCTAGGCTCAGGGTGGGGTTTGGGCCCTTACTGTATGCCAGCCACCCGAGGGTGAGGGACGTTGGGGCGTGGCAGAGGGCAAGAGTGCGAGAAAGGGGTCCAGAGCCCTGTGCTCCCAGCCCAGCTTTGTGGCTCGCCAGACCCCGGGGCCACAGTGTCCACCTTGGGAGGTTGTGGTGCCCTGAGGCAGGTGGTGGCAGTACAGGTCTCATTGGTGCATTTTGCTGGAAGAGTCCAGACTGGGGTGGGGGCCTCAGGAGACCCAGAAACAAACTCTTAGAGGCATAATGTCCTCCCTGTTCGTTCTCACCCTTGTGTCTTGGTGTGGGCTCTTCTCCCCCCGACTCCAGTACCTCTCCCCTGGGGGAAGAGGTGAGGTCAGGGAGAGGAGGCAGGGAGATGGTTCAAGGGGAGGAGGGGAGAAGAGTTCATGTGATGGTAGATCCAATAGAATTTGTTGCTGGCTTGGAGGTCAGGCATGAGAAAAGGAGAGGAGCCAAGGATGACTCTTAGGTTTTAGCCAGAACTTCTGGGCGACCAGAGGTGCCATTCCTGAGATGGGAGACCCTGGGTGGATGGGTGGGAGCAATTGTGGTGGTGCTCAGTAACTTGGGTTGCCCATGGAGAGTTTGAGATGCCTGTTAGATATTGGCGGACATGTGACAGTGTAGTCCAGTGTTCTGGAAAGAGGGTGGGACTCGGTGTGCGTGGGTGGTGTGTGTGTAACATGGACGCTTAAAGCTGGGGACTTCTGCACCCACCAGGGGAGTGGGCAGAGACAGACAGCAGTGGGTGCTGAGGCGTAGGCATCCAGGGCCATGTCATTGAAGGTTGGGACGAGAAGGAGAAAGTGCTAAGCCTGAGAAACGGAGGATCCCCAGGGAGGGTTGGGGGTCCCGAAGCCCAGTAAAGAATGCCTTTCAGGAAGGAGGGAGTCATCAGGCAGGTCCAGTGCCTTCCAGAGCAGGGCCCGTGACCTTGATGGGACCAGCTCCTGATGCAGCTAGGGTCAGGCTGCTTGAAATCCGTGCACATGCAAGGAAGACCAGCCTGGTAGCTGTCACGCTTGGCGGGAGCCAGAGCTGCTAAAACAGCCTTTGCTTGAAATGAATCCATTCTGGGGCGAGAAGAGATGGGGTTCAGGGGTTAATGAAATGAACTCGAGTCTATTGACTGGCCCATCTGGGGGTGTCTGCGCCGAGCCCCTGCTTCCTGCCTCCCACTCGGGAAACATACCCGCGGCTGGGCCAGGGGTGATGTCTGGAAGCGGCAGGCTGTCGGCGGCGGAGTCCAGCTGCGAGCGAGCCCTCAGCGCTGAAATTGCCAGCCTCGCGCCGTCCAGAGCCAGCCCGCGGAAGTGGGCCAGCCTCACCTCCATACAGGATTAAAGGGATGTATAATGGATTAAAGATCAAAAATGTTAATTAAGAAATGGTCTTTTCTAATAAGATGTCTTCAAGGGCACGGGCCTGAAAAGGAGGGGATTTCTCATTTTGGCAACATGGTTTCTATTGTAATGAAATTGGTTTGCAGACAGTGGGGAGGAACCCGACGTAAGCCTCGTTTTAAAGACATCTCCGTCCAAATTAATTAGCAATAAGAAATGGAGGGCCGAGAGTCAGGCTGGCAGGCAGCGCTTGGTGGCCCAGCAGGAAGGCCACGTGGAGTCAGTTGTGTTCCATCTGTGTCCTGGCGCCGGCTGGAAGTCTGTCTTGGATTCTCCTCCTCAGGCTTGTTGCATCTAAGAGATGCCTCTGGAAGCCCATGAGTTTGGGGTTAGGTTCACTCTGGAGCAGAGAGAAGAGACTTGGATGCCATGCCTAACTCAATGGGAGCTTGCTGTGTGACTTTTGGTTGTTCAATATCCCTCTCTGATCATTCCTCTAGTTTTCTTTCTTATCAGTTGTGAATGGCAATGAAACCTCATACCTGCCTCCCTGGGCTTGTTGGATCAAATAGATTCTTGGATACAAGTACTTTGAAACTCAGATGAGATTATTGCTTAGGGACAGTTTGGTCTTTGTGGACCTTGTGGGTGGTGAGGCCCCCTGGCCCACTGTGAGGACTGTTTTCCCAGGCTCACCTGAGAAAGTTCTCCAGATTGTTTGAATGTCTAGCAAGGATGGCAAAACCTGGTGGTTAGGAATTGGCCTCTTGGGTCTGCTAGGTCACTAATTCGAATTCAAGCATTGCTTCCTATTTGTGATCTTAGCTTAGTAACCTGACTCTTTGAGCCTTACTTTTCTCATCTGTAAAGTGGGGCCAGTGGTCCTTGCCTCTGGCACTGCTCTGAAGGATGAAGGGAGCTAAGGCTGTGTGAGCCACTTAGCACGTGGTAATGGTGGCTGTTGCTTTGATGGCTGAGATGCGATCTGTGGGAAAGGGGAATCTGTGTGTCTGTTCCAGATGGGTCCTAGGTGGGGGGCTGGCCGCCTCCCCACAGCTCACACCTGCAGGGTGCCAAACCTCATCTTACAAGAAACCAAGGAGGGGGAGCCCTTCAGAGCCTGGGACTCTGAGGGGTCCAAGGCTCCAAGGAGCTGCCAGTGAGCACGTCCAGGGAGGGCCTGTGGCTGGCTGCAGGATCAGGACTCTCTTTATCTGGCGGAAGCTTCTGTATTTCCCTTCCCGCCACAAATCTTAGTTTCTCTGGGTGTGATGCTGGGAGCAAGTGGGAGAGAGGAAAGGAGGATTCCACTGCCGTTTCCCCCTCTGACTGGAGATCCCACACCCTGCTGCCCCTCACTCCCACTTCAGACTTCCTGTGACTGGGAGCCCTCAAGGGTTTAAAGCTTTGCTGGCGGAATGAGAAGGAACCTGTAGGTCATGGTCTTTGCTTACTCTGGTCTGGGTGGAGGAACGCTCTGGCAAGAGGCGGTGCTGCGTTGGGGGCTGTGGCTTTCAAGGTCTCCCACGGCTGGGCAGAGACGCGCTGCCAGCCCTTCAGCTTCTGCGCACGCGCGTTCTCGCTTTGGCCTGAGAGAAGGATGCCCGGCGTCCTTTCTGCCACGATTTGGCAATCCACGGTGAGAGGGAGCTGGCCCCCTGCTTGGTGGAAACGGGAAAGCCTCAAAACTCAAACCAGCGACGGGACAAATGATGGGACTGAAGTAACGGGATGAGCTCGTCCGTGGTTTTCTGTCTGTGCTAACTTGGGGGGTGGGCAAGGAAAGGAATGGGCTGGAACTGACCTTCCAGAAAGCAAAAATGAGAAGAAAAGCAAGGGCTCAGCTGTGAGGAAGAACGACCCATGCCATTCTCAACTTTTAGGGTGAATCTCATAGATGTGACGTGGGGTGAGAGAAGCCACATCCAAAAGAGACCGTTCTGGGTAGAGGGACCATGAGGGAGCCTGCGGACGCTGGGAAGGTCCCATATTTTGATCTGTGTGCACACATATGTAAAAACGTGCCACCCCAGGGGCTTCAGATCTGCATACTTTCTTGCATGCAAGTGAGACCTCAATTGAAAAGACAAATGAAAAGAAACGCTTAAAACATTTCCATTTCAGAGTCATGCAGGTTGTGGGCTCTTTATTTGGCAAGTCTTTTCCTAAGTTATTGGAATAATATCACCAAGCCCAAGTCTCCAGTGGGTTGCTTGGGCCCAGCCAGGCTGATGTGGACTTGAAGTTGTGTTCCTGAGGGTAGGGGATCCTGGGAGGACCTGCTGGGGCCCAGAGAGTGGCCTTGTGGCGTCTGGGCAGTCCCGAGGGATGATGGCGTGGGGAGGCGTCTGCTGGACCTTCACTCTTCTCTGTCACACTCGGCAAGTAAGGCGGGACTTTCTACTGCCAGGGAACTTGTTCTAGAATGGGATCCAGTCCCCCATCTTCTCTTTACTTACTCCTGGCCTGGCCCCCTGTGAATTGCTTGACCCCATGGGCTTCGGTCCTGTTACTGGACAAAGGCGGTGAGTTCTCTGCCCGACACATGCTCAGTGACTGATTCCTAAGACACTGGGTTTCAAAGAGAGAGAGACTTTATTGCTAGGCACAAAGCAGGAGATCAGATGGCCTAGCAGCCCAAAATCCGTCTCCCAGAACTTCAGTAATTCTGATAGTTTTATAGCATTAAAAGATGGGCAGGGTTTAGTATAATGAGCGTGATGACCCCAGATGATGTAATTAGAGATGATTTAATTATTGAGCTCGTGCAGATTGATTACATGCTTAGTCACAGGTTGTATGTAAGAAAATGGCGGACTTAATATGCTAATGGGCACAATTTTTAGTATTATGATGAGGTGTAGGTCACTTACAGGTTAAAGTCTAAGCTACCGTGCATACTGGGTGGACCCATTTTGGTTAGAACCAGTCTCGGTTATCAAGATAAATTTGGGCTTGGGGTGGGTTAGTTCTGCGCTGCCCAAGGACCCTTCATTAATAAATATTGGAGGCTGTCTTTAGTGATCATAAGACTCTAAAATCGAAAAACCAGATAAAATGGGTATAAGTGAAGGTTAGTCGCAGGTTTTACAATGACAAGGACACAAGATAAAGGGTATACAATTATTATCAGAGGTCAAGGCTGGATTACAGTTCAAAGATTTCAGGCATTTCACTCTGTCTACTCTAACATACCAGAAAATAAAAAGGAATATCTATATAATGACTCAGTAATCATACTCTTCCTGTAAGTCCTAACTTCTCGGCGACCGTCCCCTCTCCTGCCTCCCGGAGTCACAGAGAGTGCGTATGGCCTTGGCTGCCTGGGAAGAGCTGTCCCTGGGCTTCAGGGTGGGAGCGCTGCTGGGGTGCCTGTGGACCTTCTGCAGCCAGGAGAGGAGACGTGGGGAGGAGCCGACTTCCTTCTGGGGTGCCTAGGGGCCGGGTGGCCCCATCCAGTGTGGGATTTTGATTCCCGGGTCTCCTCACAGAGCTGACAGTGGGAACGTACAGCTCCTCCACTTGCACAAGAGGCTCTCAATCCCTTGGCTGCGCTGCTTTTAGCTGTGAATTTGTTCATTCATTCATTCCTTCTTCAGAACTTACTCGAGCACTGCTACTGCACTTGAGGGGGAGGCAGAGATGAGCACCGCTTGGGATTCGCCCGTTAGTGGACGGGAAGGAGTGTTACCATTTTCTCAGCCCCTGCTGCCTGCTCATCTGAGAGGATGGGATTTCTGGACGCAAGTCACTGCATTTAATCTTCGGGACAAACCTGTGGGGTTGTTATTATCTCTCCCAGTTTCCAAAGGGCTCGGTTGGGCTCAGTTTTTGCTACTCGAAGTTGGTCCCCAGGCCCACTTCTTCCTCCTTGCCTGGGAACTCATTAGAAATGCAGAATCTCAGGCCCCTCCCCTTACCTGCTGAGTGACAGCCTGCATTTTAGCAAGCTTGCGGGGGATCTGTGTGCAGGGGAAGGCCTAAGCAGCCTGGACCCAAGCAGGCCAGGCATGAGCAGGCCGGGATGCACACTCAGGGTTGTCTTCTGGTTAGTAGCATGCTCTCGTTGGTACACGTAATGCTAGACAGGAAGAAGAGGGTCACTGGGGGTGCCCGGTGCTCATGCATTGACTCTCTCAACAGCCCTATATGGCGGGCATAATTGTTACTATTGCCATTTCACTGTGGAAGAAACTGAGGCTCAGAGACGCTAAATGACTTGTCCCAGGTCACACTGTATTTGGCAGGCAAAGAGTTTTCTTCATGTGTCTGTGTAAGAGGAGGTGGGAATAGCATCATTCGGGGAACTTGGGGAGATGGCTCATGGGGGGAAGCACAGATAGGGAGGATGGTTCT
Organism: Tamandua tetradactyla; assembly: GCF_023851605.1. NCBI lineage: Eukaryota > Metazoa > Chordata > Mammalia > Pilosa > Myrmecophagidae > Tamandua > Tamandua tetradactyla. The sequence continues at coordinate 43,615,367 of NC_135342.1, read as the reverse complement.
AGGGAGAGATCAGGGGGCTGGGGAGACCTCCCAGCCGTCTCCCAGGAGATGCTGGTCTACCTCCTGGGGGGAGACTATCTGTTTTTTCCTTCAAAAATCAGCTCCACAGCTCCCTCTTCCAAGAAGCCATCCCTGATTCCCCACTCACAGTCCGTGGGCCCTCACATGCTTGCAAAGCCCCTGCTCACTTTTCTGCTTTCACCCTCATCACACAGCCTGGCAGTTTACTGGTCCGAATCTCTGTGTCCCTCACCGAGTAGTGAGGTCCTTGAGGGCCATGGTAGTGGCTTTTTCATTTATTCGTTCTATAAAACTATCGTGGAGCCCTGGATTGGGCACTGGTGGTTCCATGCTCCGTAAGGCAGATTTGGTTCCTGATCCCTAGGAATGTAGTCCAGGGGGAAAGCTCTTGTGGAGCAAGAAATTCCAAGGGCTGTGACTTCACTCATTCATTCACTCCTTCATTCATTCAATAAATGCTAGGCACCGAGGTTACAGTGTAAGCAGGTCAGAGCCAACCCTCATGGAGCTCCCAGGCCGTTGGAGGTCTCTAGAGCCAGAGCTCTCTTTGCAGACCCAGTGCAGTGAAGGAGAACAGGGGGCCAAGGACAAGGTACATCAGGATCTGTGGCCCATGGGGGGAGGTGGAGCAGGTTCCTGGAGGAAGGCCTAACGTCTGCAGGAGCACTTGGAGCTGCAGGAAAGGACGAAGCACCCACACTAACAGCCCTTCCAGAGTTGAGGGTTCTTAACTCCAAATGAGCACCGTGGTTAAAAGCAAGAAGGTTTGGTGTGTGACACGTGTTATGCCTTTGCAGAAGTGCAATTCCGTGCTTTTTAAAAACAACTATTATCCAGCAAAGCATCTTCCTGGGTCTTGAGCTGGGGGTGTGGGTGAGCCCTCTACGGTCATTGAGCTCCGCCCTGCCTTGTCTGTAACCCCATACTGCCCTGCCTTGATGTCACCCCTGGCCATTTGCTGGCCCTCCAGTCGCGTGATCTATCAGGCTTTCCTTTATTATTATTTTTTTAACCATCTTATTGCAAAATAAAATACACAAAAAATCCCCCACCAAACAAATGTTTAGTGAATTCTTATAGTGCAAATGCTGTTGAAAGCACCTCCCAAGTCTAGAGCCAGAGCTTTGCCAGCCACCCCAGAAGCCCTGTGCCGGGAGCTCTCATCCTCCGCCCCTGAGTAACCACCAGCCCCATTTTGGTGGTGACCACTTCCTTGTGTCACTCACTTCCTTGTGTCTAGTCCTTGCCACTAGAGTTAAGTATTTAAAGAATATGAGGGAGTAGTATTTCTTGAGACAATGAGCATTTATAAAATCCTTTGAAATAAATCTCCTGGTGTCTAGGCTGCTGGATAAATGGTTTCCACTCTTGGCAGGTGAAAGTGGGGCAAGAAGGAATGTTCCAGTGGTTCCTTGACATGAGACGTCCACAGGGCTGGATGAGCAGCCGGACGAGTGCGGGAGGGCTTAACCGTGGCCTGGGGTAGAGAAATGACGCCTAGAGCCTGGGTGGTGCTGGTTGGACAGACTGACAGCGTGGAGAGGAGCTGCTGACTGACAGCTCTGAGGGAGGAGCTAGTGTGGGGGAAAGTGGGGAGCTGGGCACCATTCTTTCTTTGACCATGTCTTTTGTAACTTATGTCCTCTTTGGTGCTCTTTAGGATATTAATCTCCGACACCTGCTGTGGCAGGTGACTCTGAGTCACCTCAGAGTGACTGTCCAGGTGCAGTGGGAGTCTGCGTGTTCGAGGCCATTCTCCACTGGAGTGGATGGCAAAGGAGTGGGGGGGAGTTTATTGCAGAGTCAGGCTGGCTCACCTCTCCACCCGAGGGGGCTTCGGAGGCAGGTGGGCGTGGGCCTGGCTTGGTTTGAATTCCTGAGTGCCCCGATGATGTGCAGAAACGTGTTGAATTGTAGAAGTTATGGTAGTTACGGGTTCTATAGGAGAGGCCGCAAGTGATTTAAAATGCTGGGCAGTGAAGGAGTGATAAGCTTTGGGATGGACTATACAGTCCCCAGTGTTGGGGGGCCCCTGTGGCCTGAAAATGTATTTCAAGCAGATAATGAAGCCCACCTCTTAGCAGGAGCTGGGTGGCTGGTCTCCTTGTTCACCGCTCAGACATTTGCAAAACCCCGGGGAGCTGACCTTTCTTCTCACCTTCCTTGGGGTAGGGAAGGTGGCGGAGGCCAGATGAATGCATTCCAAAGGGCCCCCTTGGCTAGACGTTTACCAACTCCCAAGTGAGGGTAAATGGAAGGAGAGCACAGGAGATGTTGATCTAGCACATTATTAAGTGGAGTGACTGCTACGCATCATAAACCTACAGAACCCTCAATGTAGTATTATTGAAAGTCAGAAAATAATGGTTTTGGGGACTGCAAGTTCTTGGCCTTAATTATTCATAAACACTTGTTGAAAGGCTGTTTTGCATTTGACAAGGGGGATACAGAGGTGCTGGATATAGTCCCCTCCTTGAGGGAGGCTATACAATCTAATGGGAAAGAAAGAAAGAAAAGTAAATCACAATAATTGTCCAACGGGGCAAGTCATTTGTAATATGAAGAGAACACCCACGTGCCACGTCTAGTTGTTGATCGTGCGTGAGTGACATGGATTGGGAATCCTCGTCTACTTTACGCTGAGCCCAGAACTGGAAAATATTTAGGTGAGGTTTCCATCCTTTCTACAGGATGCAGACTTTTAAAAATACTTTAGAAGAAAACAAGTAGTTATCCAGCCATTGGGACGCGTGGTTTGGAAGCCTGTTCAAGCCTGCCCTCCCCATATTGGGTGCGTCCAGATGTTCCCAACCTTGTCCATGTCCTCTGCTCTGTCCCTTTCCCACATCATCAGATGCCCTTGCCCAGAAGTGCTGCAGGTGGGGACTGTCATTGTACCTGACCCCCTTCTCTGGAGCTGTGCCACCTGGTGTCCTTTACCAGCTGTTCTAGTTTGCTAGTTGCTGGAATGCAACACACCAGAGATGGATTGACTTTTAATAAAAGGGGATTTATTTTGTAGATTCTTCAGAGGAAAGGCAGCTTACTTTCAACTGAGGCTCTTTCTTGCGTGGGAAGACACAGGGTGATCTCTGCTGGCCTTCTCTCCAGGCCTCTGGGTTCCAACAACTTTCCCCGGGGTGATTCCTTTCTGCAATTTCCAAAGGCCTGGGCTGAGCTGCGAGTGCTGAGTTGAGGTATGCTGAGCTGCTTGGGCTGTGCTACATGGAGCTCTCTCATTTAAGCACCAACCAATTAAATCAAACATCATTCATTGCAGCAGGCACACCTCCTAGCTGACTACAGATGTAATGAGCAACAGATGAGGTACCATTGGCTCATGTCCACAGCAACAGAACTAGGTGTCTTCACCTGGCCAAGTTGAAAACTGAATCTAGCTCCCACACCAGCTCAGTGCTGGGCTGGACCAGGTGGACTCTGAGGTCCCTTCCAGCTTGATGCTTCCCTGGGCCCATGCTTACTGGAGGAACAGGGAATGTTTGGGCTGGGCGTGGCAAGGAAGTTGGCTCCGAAGGGGGTGGCAGCTCACAGGGTTCTGGGTGACAGTGGGGGACAGGGGGACAGAAGGGGGAGCTTGCTGAATTCTGTATCTCCCAGGCCAAAGCTGACCTCAAGAGACAAGGCTATCCTGTGGCCTTGATTCTAAGATGGATAATTTGTCATAGATGTAACATTTCTGAAATAGGAAAGCATTTAGTGCCCACGAATATATTTAATGAAATGTCCTGTCCTCCTCCTCCCCCAAGAGCTGTCATTAAATTGGAGGTGTGTCATGCCTTTGGTAGCCTCTGAGACCCATGACCTGTGGCAGTTGGTGGTGGGTCTGGGTAGCTGAAATTGGCTCCCTTTGGGATTTCCCAGATTTGAACATGTAGCATTAAACCTGGGCGATTGTGGCAGCAACATCTGCTGCTTTCCTTTCCTAGATACGCAGGCACACGCACAGCTGGGGAGGTGGCCAGCAAGTCTGTTCCCAAATCCCTGGGCATCCCCATACCTTCCAATGGCCTCTGCGGACTCTGACTTGGTCTTGCTTAAATGTCATGTCTCCTTCTCCTCCCTTGCTTATAAACCTTCCGTGGCTCCCGTTTCTTCCACCTCAAACCCGAGCTTGGCCTGGCTTCCAGCCTGACCATCCGTCTGTTTCAGCCTCAACTGGCCACTCTCCTTTCTGGCTCACGGATACACACTTCCTTTCTGACCACCGTCATCTCCTTCAAGGCAGGGCTGTCTCTGACCCCACTTTTTGATGTAATTTCAAGGTTTAATAAAAGCAGCTTTGTCTCCTGAATCATCACTGTTAGATACAATACAAGCATGCATTTTATTTTACTTGATCCATCCAAGCACCCAGGACAGGGCCTGGTGGGTTGCAGGCCCCCGGCCCCCCCTTGCTGGCCCAGGAAAGTTGCTGGGACTGCAGCTGAGAGCCGAAGTCTTCTAGGATTAAGCAGAATCACAGGAGAGAGCTCAACTCTAAGAATGGCTAATTATTATTATTATTTTTAAACCAACTACAATTTACAGTAGGTGCGTAAGGGAACGAGGCACTGAAGAGCACATCCTCAAACGAGGGTTAATTAGAAGTCTTTCCAATAGCTAGTGCTTGATCAGCAACAGAACAGCATGTAAATAAATCTAATTTCCCTCCAACTCCACGCGTCACAAGCTTAATTACAGCAGCCCCAATGTGTGCGTGTGTGTTTTTTTCATTAGCGAAAGAGGGCCATTATTAGCCATGTCTGGTAAGAATTATGATGAAGAGGCCGGTTCCACCCTCGATAGGTGTCCTCAGAGAGCAGAGAGGAACTTTCCGTGTGAACTAAAAGAGTTTCCAATTAAGGTGGTTTGGAGGAAGCAGGAAGCAGCCATGCAAATTAGAAAAAGATTACAGAAAGGGAAAAAGCAGGGGGCCGGAAGGGTTCTGGGAGGCTTGGTTAATTACTGCGTGGAGAAAGATTTCCTTTTGGGGGCTGTACCCTCTTTTTTTGCCCCGGAAATCTTGGGGCTTAGAAGATCCCCCTGGGGTCCTCTCTTGGGTCCTGCCTCCAGAGAGCTGAAAATGAGACATGGACTTGGGGATGGGGTGGGGTCTGACTGCCTTTACCCACCTTGGTAGGTGGCTTTTTGCAACCCCCCTCCCCACCTGCTGTCACCAACTGTCCCCTGTCTGGACTGTCTGTCTGTCGGTAGGCAGTGAGCTGCTGCAGAGAGCGTATTGTTCTAGAACTAAGTAGCTGAAAAGCCCGAGCCAAAAATTAGTTAATACAAAGAAAGGCGAACCCTACAGGCCAAGTTCCAATTGTCTGCAGGAAGTGCCATGCCCAGGGGGCCTTTGAGGGGGATTTAAGTCCATTCTGCCTGGCACTTACTGAGCGATGTTGGCATAAATTTTTTTCTTTCCTCCTGCCCTGCCCCCAGCCCCATGACGATGCTGTTCTTCACTGAGCAGTGTAAGAGGCTGCCCCTGGTGGTGCTAATAAATCTCCAGTGGTCCCCAAATCACAGTGGCTGTGCGAGCTTGGTGCACATGTGTTCCGGCTACTCAGACGTCTGTCCTGTCTGTCCATTGGCTGCAGAAGCAGAGGGCAATTTCAACAGCCCTCCCGGGGGGGTAGAGGAGCTGGGTGCCTGGGTCATCTGACCCCCTCACTGGTACCTCTCCTGGGTGCCTGCAGGGATGGGAGGCTCTTCTTATCCCAAAGCAATCTGCACTGGTGCAGCATTCCCGTCCAGCACGTTTACTGAGCATCTACTAAGTGCGGATACTTCTTTCATTAAACAGACATCTCTGAGAGCCTCCCCTGGGCTGGGCACTGTGTTAGGTGCTAGGGATTAATCAATGACCCAAGAGAGAAATTCCTGCCCTTCTGGCACTTGTAGGAACTGCTGCCCTGATCAGAACCTTCCAGTGGCTTCTCATTTGGAATACAACCTAAATTCCATGCCCTGTCTTCATAAGACCAGGCCCCATCAGGAAAGGCTACTGAATGCCCAGCAGGCCTGAGCAGGGTCGGGGAGGGACATCTGTGTTGTCCCCTCAGCGTGGAGTGGCTAGCGAGGTCTGTGGAAGCCAGGCAATGAACGTACAGCTCAGGCCACAGCCACATACCAGCCTGAGTTCTTGGACTCCTTCTGGGGTAACAAATAGGGGTGGTGTGAGATGTTGCTGCAGGTCAGCCCTCTCCATCCAGCCTTCTCCACGAGCTGGATTTGGAGGGAGTGCACTCATATCTGGCCCCGGGGAGCCTCCAGGGGTAGGCCAACCTTCTAGGGCGGCAGGGCCTTCTTCACCGCCCACCTGGGTGGCACGTCTATCCTTCCTTCGGGCCAAGACTCAGTGGCTCAGGGGTTTAAAGGCTGTGCCTGCAGTGCTGCTGCGTGGAAGGCTCCACACAACCTGTCTGGCAGAGTTGGGCTGCTGCTGGGTATCCCATCATTATTTTGGTGGGCAGAGACCACGCATGCCCGCTGTTGGCATTTTCCCTTGCAGCGTTCAGCACCAACATTATTTTGCATGCATTTTTTTCTGGGATAAATCAGAAAACTCATCTGGCTCTGGTAACGGTGGGATTTGAACTCAGATCTGACCTCTCAGCCTGGGCTCCAGGCTGTGACACTTGGCATGGAGCTGGGCACATTGTACTAATGGTAGTGATATTTGAAAATATTTTCTAGGGAGATAATTGTTCTTGCTGTCGTTAGCATTTCCAAGCCTGTGGGTATTCAGTTATTCATGTTTTGATCAACCAAACTTCTTGATTTTCTTTTGAAAAAATATTATTTCAGTAGCATATATGTTATAAAATTTCCCATTGTAACCATTTTTGAGCCAACAGACCAGTGGTGTTAATTACATTCACAGTGTTATGCTTCCATCACCACCTTCCATTACCCAAACTTTTTCGTCACCCCAAACAGAAGTTCTGCGCCCGTTAGGTAGTAACCCCTCATCCTTGCTCCTGCCTCTGCCAACCTCTCATCTACCTTCTGTGTCTGAATTTCTACTGCACATGAGATATTGCCAAGTTGAGTTACTTTTAAGTATGTTGGCTCTCGGACAATCTTTTGTTTGTAAATGATCACCTCTCATGGATCTTCAGTTTGGATTTTCCACATTTACTTTAAATCAAGACATTTCACACTTATTTCTGGCTCCTTTCGGAGGGCCCCAGCCCCATTCCTCCCTGAGCAGGATTTGATGGTGTGTCTTGGGTGTTTTTCAGACTACTCTGCTTGCACTGCAGCCCACGGGCCTTTCTGCTCTTAGAATGCACCAGACCCTCCATCAACCCCAGGTTCCTTTCGGCTCCGCTGGCCCCAGGCTGCCTCTGTTGGGTCCTCTCTGAGCCTGTTGCTTCCCTGTCCCCACTGCCTCCCTGCCCCCTGCCTGAAGCTGGCCTCTCTCCCTCTCACTGTCACATCTCCTGTTTTATTTCCTGGCTCAAAGTGCTGATCCCTCGCATAAATGATTTTGTTTCTCTCTCTTGATGAATGTGCTGCTTCTCTCTTGGCAGAGAGTGAGCTCTCTGAGGGGACTCGGGTTCTCTGCTGCATCGTAGCACACTCCCTGGGCCCAGCCTGGGGTCACAGTAAATAGTTTTTGAACATCTAGATGGAGGCCCAGTGGTGTCTGCCCTGCTCCAGCCTCTCTCTTCTTTCTCTGAGAGCATCCGGCTTACCGGGGGGCCCTGCCCTCCTGTGTGTCCAGCCCTCACAGCCTTTGATTCAGTGCTTGCAGCTGGCAGAGAGAGGAAGGGGTCTCCCCGAGGAGCTGCTTCCCAGAAACATCCAGCTCACTTCCCCCACCTGGCCGCCCCCAAGGACAGGCCAATTCAAGGGCTTCTTGGAAACTCCCCTGCCTTGGCCCCTGGGGTGTGGGGACGATGTGGGGCTGGCGGTTTGCTTTTGAGCAGCAAGTCACAAAACCCAGGAAGCATCCCTGTTTCACGCCCAGGAGGGGAAACCTTCCTTTGCTGTTGGATGGAGGAGAAAGAGGAGAGGAAGTTGCAGGCTGAGAATTCCCAAAGTGGGGATTTCCTAAACTTCTTCCAGGATTGTGGGTGTGAGGCCCTGGTGTGACTCATCCTGGGCAGGAGTGGGACAAGTGAGTGTGCACGCGGATGCACACCTGTGACACCCGGAGAGCTGGAGGACCACCCTGCACTCCACGGGGTCACCGGCATCTTCCTCTTCAAGGACACGGCTCAACCCTACCCCCACCCCCTGCCCCACCGGCTTTGTCTTCTGTGGCTGCCGCCCAGATGGGAAGAGAAGGGAGAGGAGTTGGAGGGGGGGGGCATGGGCAGCCCCACAGCGCCGGCTCTCCGCTGCTGCACCAAGCACGCCCTTTCTCTTGGGACTCACGTCCCTTTTCTTGGGATTCATTGTCACCTGGTTGAGGTACTGAGGGTTGTTAAAGTACACATTTCCGGGCCCCACCCCCCGGGAGAGCCTGAGTGGAGGCTGGGTTGGCCTCTGCATGTGAACAGGTGCTCCCCTCCAGGTGTGCTGAGGCAGGTGGTCCTTTCAAGGACACCTCCCAACACCCGGCCTGGGCGAGTCTCCTTAATGCAAAAACTCCCAGGGTGAACCCATTTGCAGAGTCAGGAAACCTTTTCTAAGGCAAAAAAATCCTCCTCCCTCCCCAATTCATTGTCAGGGCCAGCTCACATGGAAGAATGAGTTGCGATTTTCCATTAGATGAAGCTTTAAAGGCAGATCCCCGGAAGAGCTGGTCACGGGGCAGGGATGAGTGGAGCCAAGCGTAGAAAGGCACATGGCCTGGGATTCCATTCTTGTCAACTTACGGTCGCACGTGTGCATAAATGCAGGGGGGCACGCTTGTTCTCACTCACCCAAGGGTCATAATGTGCACCTCGGGGTGGGGAAATTTCAGGTGATTTTCCTTTACCTCTTTGTATGTCTTGTACCATCTCCACGAGCCTTTGTGATCCCTGTAATCAGAAACAACAGGAAAGCCTACTTTTTTTTTTATATATATACATAGGCAAACCCCGGGAAAGCCTACTTTTTGAGGAAAAGAAAGAACCCAGGAGTACAGATGGTTCCAGGGAGAAAGCTGGCTGGGACGGCAGCATCAGACCCAAGCTTGGGGTACCTGGATGCCCGTTGGACGTGTGGGCAAGCCTCTGGCTGGCACCGTCCTTCCTGCATCCCTGCCCAGGGTCCCTGCGTCCTGCCTGGTGGAGGTCTCCGTGGGTGGCCCAGGGATGCCCATCCATATTCTGAAGGAGCTTCTGCCTCTTGGAGACCAGAGTTGTGGGGGACCACCTCCGTGGGGGACCGCCTCCGTGGGGGATCGCCTCCGTGGGGGACCGCCTCCGTGGGGACCCGCCTCCGTGGGGGACCGCCTCCGTGGGGGACCGCCTCCTTTCTGGGCCTCTGTTTCTCCATCTGGAATAGAGGCAGGTAGTGGTCCCTGTCTCATAGGGCAGGGCGTGCAGTGGGTGCCTGTCAAGACGCCTTCCCTCTCTCTCCTCCCCTCACAGAAAACGGGCTTGGCTGGAAAGAGTTCCCTAAAATGTTTGGAACCCTGTCACCGCCCACATTTGTCTGTCATGGCGACAGTCTGACATCACCGGTGTGATTTCTTAGCAGCCGGCTCCTTTTGGCCAGCCCGGCCGTCAGATGCTCTCCTATGGAGAGAGGGTGGGTAATTTTTTCCATTCGATGTGCACTCATGGAAGAGAGCCAGGGATTCATTTTAGGCAGTACCTGGCTCCTCTTTAAATTAGACTGTTTTCCATTCTCGTCTCCCCAAAGGTGGTTTTCCAGATGCAGCCCGTGACTCACAATCCTAATCTACCCACAGGAGGGTCAGAAAACTGGTGAGAAGTCCGAGTTGGAAGATTGAGTTTTTTGAAAAGACCTGAAGGTGGAAAACCTGCTTGAGAATGATGCTTAGTGTTGTCCAGCAAGGAGGCCTAGGGATCTGCTTAAAGGAATGATACGGATGACTTTAGTTCATCTCAGTCTCTCCATAAAGGCTCATTCATTCATTCATTCAACAGATGTTTATTGTGCACGTGCTCTGTGCCAGGCCCTGTTCTAAGAGCTGAGAATTCCTGGTGAATGAGGCAGACAGAATTTACATGCTGCTGGATGTCACCAGGTCCATGTATTTTCTCAAGCAGGAAACTCCCTGCCCCCTGCTGTCACTGGGTGACAGAGGAGTGTGGGGCTGGGGTGAGGTGTGTGTATGGATGGTGGCGTTGGCGGGGGTGAGTTCTAATCCTGCTCTGCCATTAACCTGCCCTGTGACTGCGGGACAATGCTTTGGGGCCTTAAATTCTGAAAAAGCTGTGGACTGGATTGACATCCTTTTCCATCTAAAATTCTATGCTTCCTCTGGGATTCTCAAATTCATTCACCCCTCCGTTCTTTTTAAATCTTTTATCATTTAAAAACTTTTAGTGGCTCAGTGGTAGTTTCCTTTTTAATTATGAAATATTTCAGATTTATTTAAATAGGGACCACACTGGATGCGCCCTTCAGGTTGAGAACACAGCGACCCCCCCCCCCCCACCCAGTGGAGCTCCTGATTTCCCTCCTTTTTCTCCTCCCTGGGTTTGGATTTATCCTTTCCTTGTACATCTTTCTCCTTGAAATACGTATGAATGATTCTTAAATACTATTTGTGGGTATTTACATATTTTAAAACTTTATATAAGTATTGTCATATTTTACCATATTTTTACTTATAGCTGCTTGTTTTTTTGTTTTTTGTTTTTTAGGTTTGGAAGATTAATTCATGTTGATCTGTGTAGCTCTGTTTCATTAATTTTAATTGTGGCTTGGTGTCCGCTGTGCAAATGTACCACAATTTATCAATTGATCTCCTGTTCATGGAAATTTAGATGCTTTCTAATTTTTTTGGCTGTTGCAAATAATTCTGCGGTGATAGTTGCCCAGTGAACTCTTATGGACAAGAGTTTTCTAAAGCTCATAAGCTCACAGTGGAATACCTGGGTCAAAGAGTATGGCTCAACACCCCCCGCCCCAGCCCCTTTGCTCTGCTCTCCCCATCTCGGTTTCACTTTAGGTAACATCTCAGGAATACTTCTTTCCCGGCGGGTCCAGAAAATGTCTCGGGATCCTGTCTTGGTGGCCCTGCTTGGACCATGTGCCTGTCCAGGTCTGGACCATGGACCTCATTGGAGCTTGGCGTGGGGCCAGCCCCAAGTGAGGCTCAGACTGGGGAGTGAGGGGGTGGGGCTGGTCCTGTTGGAGCTTAGGATGCTGTGGATGCAGGAGGAGCCTCTGCCGGCACTGCCCAGGGAAGACTGGCTCCGTGATGGGAGGCAGCAGCTCTTCTGCCCTCTGAGCTTTTTCAGGAAGTACCCACAGCAGTGCGTGAGCAAACAAGAAATGTCTTAGCTTTAGGGGCAGACCCAAGGCCCTGATCTGCAGAGATGGGGGTCTGATATTTTGGAGTTTCAGCAGATACCCCGCAGTGTCTGTTGACTATTGCCCCCAGGAAGATACTCTGCCCTCTGCTCCATGCCTTCTCCCCGCCCCCGATCCGAGAGATGCCAAGCTGTTCCTTTAGGTCTCCTCCAGCCATTTTACAGATGGCAGGACCAAGGCTTAGAACAGGAGGGGTTGGTGTTGCACCCCCTTTGTTTTTGTCACTTGATCCATGTAATGATTCTTGACAGAACGTTGATGTAGGATGTTGTTACAAATGGGGAAACCGAGACTCAGAGAGGGGAAACAGCTGGCCCAAGTTCATGCATGTCAGTAGGGGAACAATTTAGGCATCTTGCAAGATCCCTCCAGTACTACCTCCTCCTTTTCTCATGTTGGGGTATTTCTGTGACCTGGGTGGAGTCTGGGCTGCAAGACCAGGTGGCACCTTCAGGGCTCCGAGGATATAGTCCACTGGGTCCTCATCCCCCAGCTGCATCCCCGTAGGCTCCCCATGGAGAGGTCTTCCCTGCCTTTGATGCAAATTCTTGCACTTTCCTGATCATATTCTGGGCTCCTCTTAACACGAGGGGGTCAGCTGTGAGGCATCTCAGCAATTTATAATTCTTGAAAATTCTGTTTGGTGACATGAGTTAGCATTTAATAGACACCCTGCCACCTCCGCTCTCCCTATTGTGACAAGCGCCTGGCAGATTCCTTTTGAGACTCAGGGTAATTGCACCACGCTGCGGACGGGGAGACCACGTCGTGCTTGAGTGCGTCTCAGAAACGTCTCCACAATAGACAGTCAGGTACGAGTTTGCTTGGCTTCAAGGTAATGATTTAAACTTAATTTGACCCTTGATGAGAGAGCCCGTGTTTCTGGTTGGCCGTGGTCTTTCAGTTTGGGCTTGCCTGCCAGGTCTTCAATGGCAGGACAAATAATTCCTTCATAACAAGTGCCTTTCAGAAGATGTCTGCTGCTGACAGCTAATATAGAATTATTGCCCCTGAATGCATTTCTGTAATTACTTCCCAGAGATCTGTCTTTGTGTTAGAAGACATTTCACACTTTAGTAACATAAGTGTTTGGGGAGACCACGAGCAATAATTACGAACAGTCTTTCCGTGCAAATAAACCTAAAAAAAATTATAAAAAGCTAATGCTAAAATTGGTTAGAATCAGGGAGGAATTTCATTTGAATTTGATTCATGTATATGTATTCCAAGTATAATAGCCTTGCCTGTATGGAACCCCTTTTATTTTATTTTATTTTTAAATAAAAGCCATCATGATATAGAGAACCCACTTTCTAATTTTTTGAGCAATCCTGAAACTAAGGACTGATTAAAAGTGACAGGTTGTTTGAGATGGAATAAAGAGGCGTCATCCCGGAGCCCTGATAGGAGACATTTGCGGTAATGGGAAATGAAATGATTCACAGTGTGATCAATAAAAAATTAGCAGCATTTAATAAAAGGTTTCTGCTTCATGTTGACTAAGGAACATCGCAAGCAGTTTGAAATTGGAGTTAAGTGACGGTTGGAGGATGAGCCTGTGGGGGGTGGGGTGGGCAGGGGACGTGTGTGCAAATGGACCACACAACATTAGCCCCGTCACGGACTACGCAGCCAGGCCTGGAAGTTTCCTTTGCGTCCGCCCACTTGACCTTTGATCTGTGGTTAATCCTCCAAATCTCTGCCGTGGGCTCCTAACTGGGTGGGAATGCGTATCTCGGAGTCCGAGGCCAGCCCCACGCATGCCCATTTCAATCCACTCCCCTGGGAGGGTGCTCCCTGCTCGAGGGATGTCTGCGGGGTTCTCCGTGGTGGAGGGTGTTTGTATTGCCTGGGCTATTGGCATTGTTTCGTCGGCTGCATTAGGAATCCCAGTTTCTGGAGACATCCTGGAATGTCTTACAGCCCACTTGTGGGATTCCAAACACCCTCTTGGGGTCTGGGGATCCAGACTGCTGGCAGACCTTAGTGAGTGGGCCAAGTTCAGGAGCGGAGAGGCACCTGTGGTCTCCTGAAGCCGCTTGCATGCGAGCGTCCTTGGAGGTGGGCTGGGGTCACCCTGCCGCCCGCCAGGTGTGCCTTGGCGGGGGTTTCGATCGGAGCCTGCTTTTCAAAAGCCAAATATGTCACCATCCAGCATCTCCCTCAGTAGCAGCAGCGTGGTGAAACCACTCCATCAGGCGCTCCTTTTTCTCCAGGCGCTACTTTAGCGCTCCCCGGAACACAACGCGCACCAGGCTGTCTCCATGCCCGGCAGTTTGTTAATTTTTAAAGTCTTTACACAGCCTCTTCACTGTGGCTGGGGGGAGAGGGGGTTCCCTGCCTCCTAGGCTCTTCAGGGAACCGGATCAGGAGAGCAGGAGAGCAGGGTCAGTTGAGGAGTTGGGGGTCAGCTGGCCTCTGGGCCCGGGGCTGCTGAGTAGCAGTGCAGGGAATCCTTTCAATACCCCATCCTGGGCCAGTGGGCAGGACCAGGGTCCCTTCCTGGCTTTATCCTGGTCATCTTGAAGCCCTCCCCAGAGATGCAAACTCTGTGCAAATGGATGTTCAAATATTAGAGTGGGGAGGGCCCTTCCAGGCTGCTTCATTCACTCATTCATTCAACACGTACTTAAGAGCCCCTGCTGGGTATGAGGCCCTGTGCCGGGTGCTAGGGGAGTCGGGGCAGAGGCAGGAAAGTAGGGTGACCGTGCCCTCCGAGAGCTTACTTCCTGGCACAGGAGACCTTCAGATCTCCCCATAAGTAAAAGTACAATGACAGCTTTGGTTACAGCTGCGATACAAGTGCAAGGGAGAGGGACCCAGCAGGACTGACAGCTCATATGAGGGGGGCCTGGCCACAGAAGGGGCAGATTCACCGGGCTGAACCTGGAAGAAGGAGTTGGCCTGGTGAACTTTTGCAGACGTTTTAGAGTTACAGCCCAAGTCTTTCTGTAGAAGCACCGCCGTATGGGGTCTCGGTGACGAAAGCAGACAGAAGCAGGGCCTTCTTAGCCTAGGGGTAGCTTGGCTGCAGTCTGCCCTCGGGCCTGCCCCAGGCGCAGCGTGAGTCACTAAGGAGCGCTGTTTCAAAAAACGGCTGCCGCAGAGTCCATGCCAGATGGGGCAGCCAAGGCCCAGATTTGCCTGGGTCCCACAGTGAATGGGACGTGGCCCTGGAGCTCTGGGCTCCCCGCCTGTGCCATCTGTGTTTGCCTTTGACCCCGAGCCACGTGTCCTTAGCCTGGCCACTGCTTCTGTCTTTGGGGACAAACCCCTCCCCCTGCCCCTTTTCTGCTAGCCACAGGGCTCCTCCGTCCACCGTGACCACAAAGTGCCGGTGTGCACCCCAACATCCTTGCCTTGAGTTCTGCTCCGGGACCAGGAGTGATTAGGAGTGTCAGGCCGCAGCGCCGGCCACAAATTAGCCGGATTTATCGGCTCCCCGGGCTGCCTGGCCATCCTTCCGCCCCTGCCTTCTTCCAGCCTTGCTTTTCCACCTCCTCCTTCCCGGCCGCCGTCAGAGACAAAGCATGAAAGCGAGGAGAGGGCAGGATGGTCACGGCCTCAGGAGGTCACGAGGAGGTAACAGCATACAATTTTCATGGTTCCAGGGTGGTTTTGTCCGACTGTTCTTCATTACCGCACGCGGCGAGACCAGTTTTATTAAGATTGTAAGGCTTGGAGGAACAACTCCGTTAACTATTTGCCGGAAAATATAATTCTGTTTTCTTTTTGGTAGGGGTGTTTGTGATTGCTTTTTCTCCCCGCTTGCTTCCTGCTCCCCCTTCTTTCCCTCCCTTCCTGGCTTTCACCATCCTTCCCTTCCCACTCCTTCCTTACTGGTCAGAGTTGGGAGCTACACCCAGGTGTGCTGTGGGGTGGGGATGCTGCCTGCTCTTTTCACCTTTGTGGGTTGGGCTCAGCACTTGAACAACCCCAGGGAGGGTAGAATCATTAATTCATTCATTCACTCATTCATTCATGCATCTAGTTGTCTTTCTGGATCACCCATAGAGGACAAGGTGCTTGTGACAGAATTCCAGCTTCACCAGGATAGGGAACTTTGTTTTGCCCTTGGGTGCTTCTGCAGCTCCTTGCACAGTGAATGGTTCATAGCACGTGCTCAGTAGATGCTTGTTGAATGACTGAAGATGTGCAGTTTTTGTGTCTGCTCTGGCTCCAGCCTTTGGAGTGCTTACAGCTGACCAGGGCCTGGGGTGGAAGAGACCCAGAGCAGAGTCACTCAGGGGGTGGTCCCCCATAGGAGCTTCTACCGCCCGAGCAGGAGGCGGTATCCTCCACATTTTGCAGGTAAGGAAATCGAGGCTCAGAAATGACGTGTCTAAGCTCACACAGGAATGGAACTTGAACCCAGGTTCTCAATCTCCAAAGAAGGGACCCTTTCATCACTGCCCGGGCAACTTCCCTGACTGCAGGGAACCCGCAAATCGCCTGGGCCGTAAGAGTGTACCCCTGGTGAAGGCCTCGGTGGGCAGCCTCCTGACCTCATTTTGCCCTCCTAGGTTTATAGTTTGGCCCACAACCTGTTTCTTAAAACTTGAAACAACATTTAAAAATCTAGAGATTTCATATTAAATTGTAGATTTTCTTCTTTAATATAAAGCAACTGATCTGATTGGAGTGGGCCTTTTCCATAGAGTGCCCAGGAGAGTTGAGTAGGGGCCATCCCTTTGGGGTTTTATATGCCCCTCATGATCCCCCAAGTTCGTATTCAACCCTTCCACACATTTGTATTACCTGAAGGCATTGGAGGTGTGAGTCTTGGTCTGTTTGTCATCTGAGTGTCATGTGTGCTGTTCGTCCATTCAAGCCTCAGTTTCCCTGGGAGGACCTAGGCCCACATCACCAGCCAGGCCGGGGCAACCCAGGGGGGCTTTTGTGCTCCAGCCCAAGTCAGGGTCAGTGTGTCAGACTGACATGGCTTTGGAAGCCCGTCCACGGAGCCACCTCCATTGACAAGAGGGCAGCAGCTTCCCCTGCCCCCCACCCCCCAACAGTCATCTGGAGGTTGCTTTCACCTTTAAGAAGTGGGACTTGGAAGGCAAATTAGGTGTTAAAATACCTGCCCACAGTTCTGCTGCCAAGGGGACCCTTCAGGCTGAGTTTAGAGGTTACCCCACTACCATGCCCTGCAAACATCTTAAACCTGAAGACAAATAATGGCTGCCTCGTGGAATTTGGGGCCAGCCATGGATGGCACCAGTGGGGTGCCTAACGGCAGTGGGCCAGCTCCTTGCTGAGCCTGGCCCAGCCCCTCCTGTCCATTCAGCACGGATGCTTTTCCAGATGCTTCTCCTTCAGCCCAGGTGAAGGAAACGTCTGTGAAGACGTTCCCTTTCCTACAAGCAGGGTCCAAGCCAACTGAGTGGAGGCTGCAGCGAGGGTGAGACCTGGTGCCTCGGTTCCTGGAGGCCCCCTCCCCGTCTTGCCCTGCGGGATATGCGGCTAGTGAAACCGTTTGCAGGAAGCATTCGGGCTGTTGGGATGCAGGCTGTGCTTTCTATTTAAAAAAAAAAATCGCTGCTCCAGGGTAAACACTTTGGAAACAGTAGACACCTAGGTCCTGGACCCTGTTCTGTCGGGAGCCCCCCAATACATCCAGAGGGAGGGCAAAGGGACAGTGGGCTTGTAAACTGTGGAGTGAACACCATTATATTGTCTGCCCGGAGCGTGGTCAGGGATGCCGATGTTTCGTGGAGGAGGCCCCGAGGCCTTGTCACTTACAGCTGCCCAGCAAGCGGGGAGGAGAGCCAGGACTTGAACTCAGAGCTTTCTCTGCTGAGCTAGTGGAGATTTGTTGATTTATTTTTGCAGACATTTCTGTGCCTTTCAGGGGGGCATGTGTCCTGTCCACTCCTTAGGAGCATGAGATGTGTACCTGGAAAAGAAAGCCCTTGCGGATGTGATGTCTCTAACTCTTGTCTGGATCTTTTTTTTTTTTTTTTTAATGCTTTATGGTGGGAGGGTCACACTGCATTCTTTTTCCATGTGAATATCCCAGTATTGCAGCATGATTTTTGAGTGGTTTTTTTTTTTTTTTTTTGGTGCATGGGCTGGAAATCGAACCCAGGTCTCCTGCATGGCAGGTGAGAATTCTACCACTGAACTACCCGTGCACCCCTTCTTGTCTGGGTCTTGATGCTGCCCCTTTGGGCTGAGTAATAAAAACAGCAACAAGAGTATAGCTACCGTTTTATCAAGTTTTATCATAGGCCAGCCCTTGAGGTTTGTAGGTGGCACCTCATAAAAACAATTTAGCTTAATAAAGTGAGACTCAGGGATGGGAAGTGACCCAACCAAGGTCCCGCAGCTGCCAAGTGGGGCAGTGTGGACCAGCCTGGACAGACGGACCCCACAGCTGTGGTTCTTTTCTGTTCTTGCTCTGGCATTCCCACCGTCCCTGGAACGTGAGTCCGGTGGTCTGCTGCTTATGTGTGCCATTGCTTCATACTTGTCCTTATTTCAACTGCTTGGTCTTGCCAGCCCTCCTGGACTCCCTGACACGGCATCCCTGATGTGTCCTGTGTAATTGGGTTCCCTGGTCAAGCCCCAGATGTGGCTTGAATTCACCATCTGGTGGTTCTGATTTCTGCCGAGGCGCGTGGTGTGCTCTCCCATCCAAGTCTGATTGGGAGGAGAAATGAGAAGCAAGGAAACTTCCTGGGACTGCCCAGCAGCCAGACTCCGCAGCCTCCCTGCCCTCCCCTGCCGCCCCTCCCTCACACTTGGGCCCACCCCCTCCTCTTCCTGCCTGCCCGGGCTCCGCCCTCCTCTTGGCTGCCCCACACTCCACAAGGCTCCTGAGCGTCTCCCCACGTGTGTGATACCCAGCCATGTGCCCCACCATCTCTGCTGACATCCTCCAGGTAAAAGCCTCACCTGCACCTCACCAGGAGGGCAGGATGTGCTTATTGTGGCACAGAAGGCGTCGGCAACCAGGCAGGAGAAGGGACCTACTCAGGGTCACTCAAGGGGGCCGGTTAGGTGGGGAGTGGGGTGGGGACTAGAGCCAAGCCCGGACCCCTGGTCCCTGCTGTTCCCGTGGCTGTGGGCACTTACCAGCCATCCCGCCTCTTTGACACCCACTGAGCCTTTGCTCACTCACCTGCCCCGTACCAACTAAGCCTCTTTCCTGTGCCAGGCTGTGCGTGGGCTTTGAAATGACCAAGATGAATGGGGCTAGAAGTGCCCCGTGTGTTGTAGCAAGGGTGCTTGTGTGGGCCCGGCAGGCAGTAGATGTCCATCCGATATGTGGGGACTGGATGAATGTGTGTGCTCCTTGACACTGGGACGTTGATCTTTTTTTTTTTTTTTTTTTTTTTTAATATTTTCATTGTAAAAACTTAGCAGACAAACATATATTCTTGACGTAAAAACATCCCGTACGTGGTGTACAATCAGTGGCTCACAATATCATCACACAGTTGTGTATTCATCACCACGATCATTTTTTTTAAACATTTGCATCCCTCCAGCAAAAGAAATAAAAAGAAAAAAGGAAAAAGCTCATACATACCATACCCTTCATCCCTCCCTCTCATTGACCACTAGTGTTTCCATCTACCCAGTTTATTTTACCCTTTGTCCCCCCCATTATTTATTTATTTATATGTTATCCATATTTTTTACTCATCTGTCCATACCCTGAATATAAGGAGCATCAGACACAAGGTTCTCACAATCACACGGTCACATAGTAAACGTTGTATCTTTTTACAATTGTCTTCAAGAATCTAGGCTACTGGAACACAGCTCGAAAGTTTCAGGTACTTCTCTCCAGCCGCTCCAATACACCGTGAATTAAAAAGGAATATCTATATGCTGTGTAAGAATAACCTCCAGGATAACCTCTTGACTCTGAAATCTCGGGGCATTGATCTTAAGCCTCTCCACTGCCCTGGTTTTCTGGGCAGATGGGGGCTGCTTCTGGCTTCTTGCTTCCACCGTGTGGACACTCAACCCTGGGACCCCAGAGGCAGGACCCCCAATGGTTCCTGGGAGGTTCTCACGGTACCCAGGGCTCCCCGCTGCCTAGCTGCCTCCCAGGTACCTCCCGGAAAGAGTAGAGGGCCTCTTCCTGGCGAGATTCTCTCTGCCCCATGTCTGGCTGGGGCCTGGGGCCGAGAGGGAGGGACGCTGTCTGGTGTCCCCTGGCTGAGCCTCCCCGGGCTGGCCCTCGTGGGAGGGGGTGGGGCTCCCACAGCCCTGACTCATGCAGGAGAAGGCTTGCTGAGGAAGCAGAACGTGTCCTTTTCCCAGACCTGGCAGCCTAGCAGCAGCTGGCCCCTGGGGCTTCTCCCCTTTCCCTTTTTCCTGGCCCTGGACTCGGTCAGCTGTCCCCTGCCCAGCCCTATTGCAAACATCCCCTTTTTACCCTCCTGTGCAGCACTTAGGAGTGGGGATCTAGAGTCAGAAGACCAAGATTCAAATTCAGGCTCTACCATTCCTTATGTGTGAGCCTGTGTGATGGTCAGCCCCTTCAAAGTGGGGTATCAGTGGTACCCATGGCACAGGGTTATTGAGGTGATGGAAATGGAACGAGGTGAGGAAATGTTCCAGCAAGTGCTCAGATGTGCTCAGCAGCCCTTCGGATGCAGGGCAGGCCAGCTCCCTCCTCCAGCCTGGCTAGCCTCTGCTGCCCCTTCCCGGGGGCCCCTCCACTTCCCCGGCACCCCTCGCAGCACATTGCCTTCTGCAGTCCTGCTGCCACTCTCTTGCTGCCATCTCAGATGAAAGCCCTTTCTCGAGGGCAGTTGGTGCAGCGGGACTGTTTGAGGCCTGGGCTGGGAAAATTCAGTTTTCTGATGAAAAGCATTGAAAGCTGAAAGTTTTTCTGTTGACTCTGTTGGCTCACAGAAAGCCCCTTCCAGCCCATATCTTGAGCTCAAGGATTCTGGGGTGCAGTGGGTGTGGTGTAGTGGGGTCTACTGGTGTGGGTGTGCCTTCTGCTCCTGGTTTGGGGAAGAGGCTGGCAGGTCAGAGTGGCCCTGTCATAGATGAGCTTGAACCATTTGAAATCGCCAAAGGTTGACATTTTTGGCCTACAGAAATGGCAACTTCATGGGTTCAAACTAATACTACTTCTTTGAAATCAATTATTTAATTCATTCATTCAACCCTTATTGAGTTCCCACTGTGTGGCCATCTCTGTGCCAGGGGCTGGGGAGAGGGTACTGAGCAAATGCTAGCACGGCCCCCCGCCCTCATGGAGCTTATAGTCTCATGTGTGTCTCTGTGGTTTCCCGTTACTACTGCTGTGCAATGAACTATCCCAAAGCTTAAGTGGCAATGATTATTTTTCACAGTTCTATGGGCTGACTGGGCTTAGTTGGGGTCTCTCAGACAGTGGAGGCAGGAGCTGGCTGGTGTCACTGTCAACCACGGCCCCACCTGGGCGGCATGTCCTCGGTGGCTTCCTCCCATGACTGGTCGGCCCTAGGTGCTGGCAGCCCGGAGCTCAGTGGGGCTGTTGGCTGTGGGACCTACACGCTGTCCCTCCCTGTGGCTTGGCTTCTCGTGGCCTGGTGGTTGGGTTCCAGTGGGGAGTGTCCCAGGAGACAAGGAGACACAGGCGGAAGCTGCGAGCCTCCTTGCGACCCAACCTCACGAGTCCCAGAACATCACCTCTGCCATGACCTATTGGTCCAGCGAGCCACGAAAGCCGACCCAGAGGGGAACTGTGGAGAGGAACAGACCCTTTTTCATGATGGGGTTGGGGAGTACAAGGTTTCTGTTCAGAAAAGCAGGTGGGATGGGAGACATTGTGGCCACTGTCTTTGGAAAATGCATCCTGGCGTAGGGGACAGAGAGCAGATAAACGAGGCCATGAGGTATGACTGCATGTCGTATCAGGTGCTTCGAAGGCAAGGTAGGGAGCTGTGGGCCAAGCGCAGGGACCCCAGGTGTCACTGGTGCTGAGCCTGCGGGCTGAGCCGTGTGAGGCAAGTGAAGAGTTAAAGGGAACTTTTTGCTGCCCAGGGAACGGGCGTGCAGCTCTGGGCGGGACACAGTTGGCAGGTCAAGGACCTGGAAGAAGGTCTGTGCAGCTGCGGAGATGAGTGAGGTCAGGGAGGTCAGCAGAGACCTTGTGGACTGTGATGAGGATCCTCATGGGACTTTGAAGGGGGTTACACATTCCTTGGCCCTTGGCACTTTGGGTTTTTTTTTTTTTTTTTTTTTTTTTTTTTTTTACTGAATCCCTGCTGTGGGGAGACCATGGGGTGCAGCGGTTAAGAACTTTGGAGTCAGATTTATCTGTGCTTGATGCCCGGCCCTGCCTCCCCTGGCTGGCCTGGCTTAGGCTTCATCACCTCTTGGAGTCCTGGTTCTCTTGCCATAGGGCTCCCGGGCTGCCTGTGGGAGGCGAGGTGTGAGAGGAGCTCAGGAGGTGCCTGGCATACAGCGAGTGCTCAGTAAACGGTACCAACTGCTCCTACTGGATGCCTGGACCAAAGGAGGGGAGTGTAGGTCCCGGGGAGCAGCTTCCTTGTGAGTCTTCCAGGCGGAGCTTGCATGAAGGCAGCCTTGTTGCCCACCCCAGCATGTGGCCTCCAGGCAGAGTTGACATCCTTTCTCCTGGACCTTCCTCGGGTGAGCTCTGCTTCAAGTTATTCCACACAGCCCCCATCAGGCCCGGGGAGGGGCCAGGGGAAAGGAGCCAGCGGCCCCATTTTCGGGAAATTGTCCCCAGCCCTGAGGCCTCTGCAGAAGGCAAGGGCAGCCCAACCCTCTTCTCGGCCTCCTGGCTTTGCTCCTCAGGCCCTCGAGTTGTTGAGTGCCCCGTAGGTCAACTGAAGGTCAGGCCCAGGTCACACGCCAGTTGCCTGGAGGTCACCGTGTGGGAAACATGAGGCAGCTCTCAGGGTGGGGCTGAGCCAGGTCTGGGTGCTCCTTCGGACTACACCCCGCCCTAAGGCAAGGACCAGTGGGGCCTCTCGGACTAGACAAGTGTGGCACTTAGAACCCGCAGGCTCATCTCCAACTAGATGGAGCTGGGTCAAGGGTGTAGGGAAGGGCAGCCCATGTGCCCTCAAGGGTTTACCTAACCGAGCTGCTCCGGTGGGAGCTGGAACGGGGAGACCCCAGAGCATGCTCGGGGAAGTGGGGGGCCCTCGGTGCTCCTATCCTCGCAACTGGGTCTCCGAGTGTTGGGGGGCTTGGGCCAGGGGGAGGGGCATGCTGCAGTCCTTGCCGGGCTTTGGATGAGCCCTCGGAGCTTCTGCTTTCTCATCTGCAAGTAGAGAAATACCACCATTTGCTCCGACTTTTCTTTCTGTTATGAGGCTCAAATCCTGCTGGGGCATGAAAATGCCTCGCACAGAGTGAAGAGTTGCCTAGGACGGTGGGTCTCTGTCCTTGAGGCTGTGAGTCTATTGAAGCAGCACAGGGGCCCTTGGGGACTGGGTCTTCAGGGAAGCTCTGCATCCCAGAACTTCTTCAGGCCACCTTGCCTTTTCCCTCTCTGACTTCATCCTCCCGTGTCCCAGAGATCAGGTGAGCTCCCAGCCAGTGCCCCTCTGCCCTCCTCGCTTCCCCCCCACCCCTCTCCTTTCTGGGCAGCCACCCTGCCTTCCTATTAGTAGATAGCGGCAGGGGAGGTGACAGTTCCTTAAAACAGATTTATACTCTTGGATGACTTTATGGGTTTTTGCCTTATAAAAACCCGAGAGTTGACATTCTGATTTATCTACTCCTGAGTCAACAGGATGTACCAGATTTAAAGAGACCAAATGCACTATAATGTTTGTGGTTCCAGTCGTGGATTAGATGAGCTATTATGGAAAGTGCTGCCAAGTAAATATGGCAAAAAAAAAAAAAATAAATAACAGGGGAATAATTTAAATATGTCTATTAAATTGTGTGTTAAGTAAAATAGTACGAGAGTGGTGCTGAAGGTAACTTATTATCTGGAGCGTCCGTGTAGTAGATAAAACTGGAATTATGGTTCTTTTTTTCCTGCCCGACAGAACATTTTTTTTTATTAAGGGAAGAGACTGTAAACTAGGAATTTCAGAGACGGGCGCTTGACTGTGTAACCATGGTTGTGTGATGACTTATAATATTGAAGTCTCCAAATGATATTTCTCATTTCTTTGCTTTCTATTTCTTGCCCTCGCCGCAGCAGCAGATCAGATTTCCTGAGATAAATATGCTGCCCAGCTTTTAATGGGATTTCTGTAGTGCCGGGAGTTGGCATGGTCTGATAATAAAAGAACCTAAAAATTGTACATCCCTTAATTGGTAAGAAGAGAGATGTTTTGATGGGCCACAAATGGAAACATTGATTTTTACTGCCTCCATGCAGCTCCAAGTGGTGTGTTGTGCAATGTCCCCACGTCGGAAGGCGGCAGCTGGCTTTCCGATGAGCTGATTTGTGTTCCCAGGTTCTTGATGTCGGGTGCTTGGAAATGCGTGTTCTGTGTGGATGGGAGAAATAGAACCCTTATAACATTATCTATTTCTAAATGGAAATATTTATAAGATGGTGGTTTCCACCTCGAATCAAATGTATTCTTAGCTTTGTTCCTTTCTTGCTTTGGCGACCAGCCTTTGCGGGTTTTAAAGGTTGTGCGCTGAAGCCTTTTTCTGTCACTGGAATGCACGTGCACACACATCCATATGTTTGCACATTCATTAATGCTTGCATACATGTCTTTCCATGTAACAGAGATCTCTTTCTTTGAATTTTAAATCATCACTGTTCGTTTCTGGACTGGTCGATCCATTTTCCCAGACAGGCTGGAGGAATACATAGGGCGCGCTTTGATTTTCCAATCCAAGAGTCTCTGTCTTTTAATGGGTGAGTTTAACCTAGTGACATTTATTAGGATTGCTGATATATTCTGTGTATTATATTTACAATGCTTTCCTTGCACTTTGATTTACGAGTGCGTGATGTATCCCATTAATCTCTAAGATTGGAGGCTGCGTGCCATTTCCCACAGACGTGCGGAAAAGCGCACCAGACAAGGCATCAGGATGTGGAGTTAAGCGCCTGGAGGGTGCGGTGTGTGTTGCACTGCTTGGCTGGATGCCAGGCCCCTTATCTGTGTGGTGGGAAACGGTGCTGTCCCTCTCTGTGGGTAGGGGACTGGACCACATGAGCCCTTAAGCCCCCTTAGCTCTAGGAAGTGTGTGGCAGTGAAATAGGGGCACGAGTGTGCAATCGTATCTTTGGAAGAGTGCAAAATGCCACCTGAGTCCAAGGTGTCGTCACCAGGGTCCTTTACTCACTTTGCTGTACAGACTCGCCACACGTTGGCACGGTGCTGGGCAGAGAGGAGGTGTTTGGAAGAAGCTGGCTGAATGATTTCAAGATCCTTTCTCACACTCTGGGCTGATATCGGGTCAAGAGTGAAGGCTTGGATGCTTTTTCAGCGTGCGATTTGACCATTCCTGGTTCTTTAGGCACATGTGCTTCCTTTAGCCTCGAATCAGGACATCTTTGCAAAGAACCAAGCTAACATCCCATTGCTTATTGTGTGGAAGGCGAATGTGGCTGAGATCTCCCAGCTCTAAATCAAAAGGCTTAGGGGAAAGCCAGAAGTTTAGGCGCTTCAATAGCAGCGGGAAAACCAACGTAGGCTCGGGGATATGCGGACCAGAGTGGGATTTTTAGAAGACTCAATGCTAAGGTGTTTTCACCTCCCTGGCAGGTCATGACCCCCAGCATCTGTGCACAGAGGGCAGGTGACAGGAAACCTCCCTAGAAGATTTGCAGTAAGAATTAAAGAACCTCGTTGAGAATTATGGCGCCACAGGCCATAAGAAAACATAGATTAATACACCGAGAGGTGTCACGAATAATGGACCCCGGGAGGTAGAGTAATTAAATGTATCTTAACAAATGCTGGGCAGTTCTTTTAAAATCCCTTTCCCGAGACCCCATCCGCTGACACGGAGTGTTTTCTTCCCGTTGGCAGGAGGTCTGGAAGGAGAGCCGGAGTGCGAGCGGAAAACCGGCCGTGTGCTGGAAGACAGGAACAGCGTGACAAGTCAAGAGGAGAGAAATGAGGACGATGAAGACATGGAAGATGAGTCAATTTACACCTGCGATCACTGTCAGCAGGACTTTGAGTCCCTGGCGGACCTGACAGACCACCGGGCCCACCGCTGTCCTGGAGGTAATGCTAAATAGCGCCGGCATATTCTGACAGGTGGTTACACGGATAATTGGACATAGCAACAGCTTGAAGCCTCGAGTGAGATTAAAGAATTAATAATGTAATTTTACAGCTAATGTCATTTTATTGTGGTATCTTGGGTACCTGGTAGCTGCTTTTTTTACTTTTTTTTTGGTAGCCGCTTTCTTAAATAAAATTAAAAAAATAAAAGCATCGGCTTTCTGACAGTCAGGCGTTCGGCAGGGGCTCCCCCATCCTCTCTCCTCGCTGCACCCTTTAGTACATAAGCTGTAGTGGGTGACTTTGTACCCCAGATTTCTGGAAAGCCTTTTGGAAATCCAGCAATTAAGAGGTTGTTAGCGCAGAGTTAAACAGCTTAAGTGTGGAAGGCTGCGTGAAGGAGTGGGCTTGGAGGCAGGGCCTGCGATGGGAAAGGAGAATTTCAAAGGCCCAAGAAGAGTGTGTGAGAAGGAGGAGAAAGGTGGCTGGGGTGCCTCTGAGGAGGTGAGCAAGGCCACAGTTTTAACAGGAGCAATTTAAACCTCATGCATCATGTGGTGTGTTTGGGTTTTGTGGGACAGGTTGGCTGGGGTGTGTGCATTCTTCCCTGGGGCATGGCTGCCATGCTTGGAAAAGAGGGGTAGATGTGGTCCAAGATTTGCGTACAGGGGGTCCTGGGCTTACACAGCCATTCCAGGATCTCTGCTGTGTTGTGGAAACTGGTTTGTGGCGAGAGGGCCTAACATTTCAGGCCAGCATGTGAAAGGAGAGCTGTCAGCTATTAAAGTGGGCTCTCTTTTGGGGGAAATTTGCTGGCACGATGTAGGTTGAGACTCAGAGCTTTCAATTCCCCTGCCCTTCCTGCCATCTTGGAAGTTTGAAACCCAAGCATTTGGGGAATGGCTATGACTTTCCCTCTAGTGACATCCATGCCTGGCAGCCCTGGCGACACCAGGTCCTCTTTCTTGACCTTGGGGGCCAGATATAAAAAACAACAGAACCAAGAGGACTCTCCTTGCAGTTTTGAACTGTTTGGGGCTCAGTAATCCAGATTCCAGCCATTTGGAAATTGTGATATTTCAACCAGAATCTGAGACAATGTTTAATTTGTAATCCTATAGTCAGAATCGGGAGGAACTTGCGGGGCTAGCTTTTCCAGTCTGCTTGTTTCCCAGAGGGAAATAACACGGCTTTGAGAGGGACAGATGATTGATTGACCAAGTGACCACAGTGCCCTTTGCGAGCTAAGTCAGGCGCCTTTTAGGATTGGGGCGGTTGACCTTCTTTCTATGCGAGAAAAGAATAGATACGGTTATTTCTTGATTTAGCTGAGAATTGAGGTAGAATCTCAACTGTTAGAGAAAAAAAGTATTGTCACTACTTTAAAAACAAATCAATTAATTGGTCTTCTAATTAAAAGCTACTCTTTATGTTTCCAGTGTAAAACACCCCGTCTCATCTGCTCTTTAGAGCAGGGCTGCTCAGAACCACCGCAGAGCAATGCTCTGTTGAGTCTCTGCAGCTCGTCCTGTGAGAATACTTTCCCCTCGTAACGCAGGCTGCCCCTGCCTCCAGATCTTCAGAATCCAGGAGATTTTCATGTTTCTCAAATGCCCTTTTGAGAATGGTGGCAAAAGTCGGTGTTTCTAGGTGGAGAAGGGAACAAGTGAGAAGAGATTTTAGACTTTGGGGCCTACAAGTGGGGCTCTGTGCCGGAAGTAAGAAATGGTGGGTTTCTGTGCTCCAGCCCTGGGCAGGGCTCTCTCCCCAGTGGTGGGCTCATCTCTGATCAGCTCAGACTCAGGCTGGCAGTCCCCGTTTGGGGGCTCCCCAGCCTTCCTGATTGATGCTGGTGGTATCCTCCCGTCCTCTTGCTCGGCTTCTAACAGGACCCCACTTATGACCTCCGTGGGGACTCGGGAGCTGGAAACATTCCCAAACCCCGAGCATCGGGAGGGAGTCAGAAATTCCTTGAGAGAGTGCGGGAAACGACCTTGCTTAATGGCATCCCTGAGAAATTCCTTCCTGCCCAGTAAAGGTGTGACTCAGTCTGGGAGATTTCCCCAGACATGGAAAGGGCCTATGAAGAGTTCTTTTCTAGGTTCTGAGGATTGTCCAGTGACCAGGTGAACTTGTGGCTATTGCAGGGGTGTTATTTAAAGCAGTTCCCTACTAGGACCCTTCCATATGCCCTTCCATCATGCACTGGTTTTCAAATTGTGCCCAGAGATGTTTCTAGGGGCTTTGGTGTGTGTGCGTGCACGTGTGCATGTGTTTGTGTGTGTGCGCCTGTGTCTAGGGAGTGAGGCGATCCTACTCCAATCAGCCTGATTCACCTTTAAGAGTCTGTTTTATACACTGGGCTTTAGCATTAGAGGTTTGAAATTGGCCTATGCTCTAAGGAACCAATGCAGCGATTCAGTAGCAGCCCCTCTTAGTCCAGGCGCACGGGTCTGCTCAGTGCTCGCCCCTTGGTCATTGGCCAGAAGCCCCCCACCCTGCCACATGCTAGGAGCTGGGGACACCGACATTGCTGTCCTCCTGGAGTGTGCACTCTGGAGGGAGAGGTGGCTCCTGGACAGCCCCCTGGGGAATGATTTGGACAGGGCTCAAGCTGTGCTGGGGCCAGGCAGGCTGCGGTGCTGGGCAGGTGTTTCCGAAGGAACAGGAGGTGTCATTTAGGGGACAGGTTTGGCAGCCAGTGGGGCCCTCCCTGCTGGTATGTGTGAGGGGCCCGGGGGCAGGGCCTCCTGTCTGTTCATCCTGCTGTCCATTCTTTCCTGAGTCATGGACTCGAGTGTGCGGTGAGTTGTCACTGGTGGGAGACGTAGGCGGCACTTCCCTCCCCAGGCAGGTGTGTCTTGGAGAGGTTAGCCCATCCTATGCAGTGGGACATCCAAGTGGGTTCGTGTTTTAGGAGGAGGGCAGTGTGGTGGGGTGTGGTGGGATGAAATTGTGAGTGGCATGCTCTTGTACTTGGTTCTTCTTTAGAGCTGCCTCTGCAGAATGACTCCTTGGCTCTTTCTGTGGCAGTAGGGGTGGGGGACAGGCCTTGCTCTGATGGATAATCTGGGAGAGTAGCTCCTCATTTCTGTGAAACTTTACCAACTTCCTAGCAGCATACACCACCTTCCACTGATATTTTTGCCCAGCATGTGTCTGCCCCTTTCCTCTGAGCTCCATGAGCTTCTGTCTCTGCCTTTTGATTTCCCTGAACCCAACTTTCAGGGATGAGCTTTCATAGGAAGCGTCAGCAGTGAAGGCTGGGGATTTTCTCAAGTGGGGGAGCCTCATGCCAGAAGGGTGCTGATGGTATTTATAAGGAAGACCCCTCTCCTCCCCACCCCACCCTGGGATACCCGGGCTTCTCTGCCCCAAAGCCCTGTGCGTTCCCAGCTGAAAGCTAGAGAAACCCCTTCCCCACTGCTTCTCAGCAGCGGTGACTGCAGGATCCAGGAGAAGTTGTTGAAATGCAGACTTTAATAATGCAGACAAGCCCAACAAGTCTTATCCATCTCCCTCTATCATTTTTGACCAAGGAGAAGCCAACCTCAAAACTCACTGGGTATCGAGTATTTGCATCTTCATAACACAAAATGAAATGAGCAAGAACCAACCCACCCCGGGTTGGTGGCTTCTCATGCCCCCAGCACGGTTTGACTTGTCTCTGTCTCCTTCCAGCCCCTGTCCACGGGTATCAAATACCTAAGGGGCACAAGCACCTACTGTTTATATCCGGCATTTGCCACTTTGCATTTTCTTCTTCTTCTTTTGTTTTTTTTTGCTTTTAAAAAGGGAAATTTATTAAGTTACAAGTTTACTGTTCTAAGGCTGTGAAAAATGTCCAAATTGAGGGAACCACGTCGCATTTTTTGAATGGATTCCCACTTTGTTGTTCAGTTTTCTCCATTCTCATATTTTTGTACACTCCTTCTTTTAAACAGCAGGGTTATGTAAACCTTGGGTTATAGGTACTGTGTCCATATGCTGGAAAAATAATAAATTCAGACTTAACTACCAGTAGGGCAGGTTTGTGGTGGTGTGTAGGGGCTGCCCTGCCAAGCCTGATGGACCTTCCGCTCCGGTGCAGGCATCACCGGCAGCCACAAAGTAGCACATGGTCAGAGGACTGGCAGTGGCCACTGGAGTTGCTGGGTGTAGGATCCCATTGGTTTAGGTCCCGCGGACTTGAAATAACATCAGTGAGTGAGCAGAAGCTTTGCTGCGACATGATTTGGGCAGCATTGGCCAAGTAGATTTGGGTTCTGTGAGTGGTTGCAGGGGGTCTTCCATCACCCAGGAGCTGCGAGGACGCGCCGCCTTTAGAAAGGATCACTGGGGACTGCGTGGGGCACCGCAGAAGCAGGCGCAGGAGGTTTGTCTGAGTGGTGGGCTGATCCCCAGTGATTTCTGATGTGTTTACCTGGGCAGGTCATGTGTGGCCTTTGGTCCGGGTTCAGATGGCATGTTTTGTGTTTCCTGGCACACATCCCACCTTATTTATAGATGCTGCATGATTTAGACTAGGCACCGATTTGGCCCCCAGGCATTGGGCTGGCTGTCATTCTTCAGCCCCCCCCCCCCGTCACCCCACATCCACCCCCCCATGTGCCGGCAGCAGGCTTGTCCACAGGACTCTACGAGATGCTGTCCTTGGCTCTCCCTAAAGTGACTGCCGACCTGGCTTGGCTTTTCACTGTAGCCAGGGAGAGACTCATCAAGTCTCTTTTGAAAAGGCTGAGTTTTCTAACTCTGGGCCCTGGCACTTCTGTGTCATGGGCCTTTGCCCTCAGGCCCCGTTGGGAGCCAGTGTTTGTTTTACCCCTTCAGCAGCCATTCCTTGATCTCCGACTCAGGCCAGGCTCCTTCCTGGGTGCAGGAGTGCAGAGCGGGCCCTGCCACCCTTGCCTCGTGGTGACGGATGTGGAAGCAGGTCCTTCCCTCTTCATGCCAGGTGTGTGCTGCGGTCTTGGTACACTCGTGTGTTGAGCACTTACTGTGTCTCGGGCACTATGGGGCCCTCTGCCCAGGACGTGCCCCCTGCAGCCTTCCCCGATGGCTTCCTCTGAGGCCTCCCCTCCCCTGCAGACTCCACAGCACTTACCAGGGTCTGTAGTTTATCTGTGATGTGTTTTCAACATGGTTGTTGTCCATCTCCCCCACCTCTGCTACAACAGAGCTTCACGAGGTCTAGGGCCACGGCTATTTTGTATCCTTTTATGTCCTAGCCCAGTGCGTGTTTGTTGAGTGAATGAATAACCTCATATAATCGTAACAACTCTCCCAGCCACGAGGTTCTGTGTTTTTTTTTTTTTTTTTCTGGCCATCATCCCCATTTTACACATTGGGCAACTGAGGTTCTGAGAGTTAGGGGTCTTACTAAGCCAGAGCTTGCAAGCAAAGCCGCTGAGCCTGGAGGTCTGAACGGCGTGCATGGAGAACACACATGGGGACTGTGGGCAATTCCAAAACTCAACTCCAGACAGGCATAGCTTTCTTTGAATACTCAACTTTGAAAAAATAAGAGGGTAAAAGCTGTTCAAAGAGCAACAGCAAAAAATGGGCTCCCTGCGGATTAATTTTGCTGTCTACCCTGCCCCCACCTCCTTCCCGAGGGTTGGGACCAAGAAGACTTTTCCCAGCTCCTTCTGTAAGGCAGACCCTCCTCGTCTGGTGCAGGTGAAGCGCTGCTGTGTAAAAAGCCGGGTGGGAAGTTAATTACACGCTGGTTTGTTCAGCTGTGGCTGGAGTGGCCTGTGAGCCCCAATTACGGGGCCAGGCTGCCTAAAGGCCGGCACCTCAGCCAGCTTTGCTCCTCCTGCTGGCTGGCCAGAGCTCACGTTTGTGTGCCAGCCAGCACAGGCATACAGTGTGGCAGGGGGCTGCCCTGCCTCCTTGGCTTGGGGCACTGCTTGCGCTGGCTCCAATGGGCCAGACAAAGCAGGGTGTATGTAGGCCAGCCACGGTGCTGAGCTGCCCAGTGCACAGGTGCAAGACATGAGCTCCCTCTGCCGCCATGGGGCACAGCCCCGTCACCCAGTGAAAAGGTTTTGAGGCCTGACACAGTTAATATCCCGACTCCAAGAGCTTTCCTCTATGCACACAGCGTCCAGGCAGGAAACTCGGAGCAAGAAATAGTCCCGCCGGTGTCAGCCACAGAATGCATGAAAACCAGGGAGCAAAACGCAAGTCAGAAGCAGGCAAATGTATGAGCAAGGCAAACAAACAAATAAAATAAGTTACTGGAGGACACGAAAGAGAAGAGAGTGAAAAGGCAGACCTCATTCTTGGGTGGAAAGGTTCAATGTCATAAATATGTCAGTCGCCCCTAAATTAACCTGCTAATTTAGTCAATAAAAATAACAATAGGATTTATTTGGAAATGGACAAGCTGATTCTAAAGTTCGTAAGGAAAAATCAACATGGGAGGACAGGAAGGACAATTCTGAAAACGAGGAGCAATGGGTCAGGGATGGTCACCATAGCAGATTTTATAGTCTGAAGCTGTAGGAATTGGAGTGGAATGGGACTGCACAGAAAGAGACAGACAGGCCAGGGGAAGGGAAAAGACAGACCAGGAATGGACACATAAACAGCTGGAAACTTAGTATATGAGAAAAATGTCACTGCCCATGAGTGGAGGGCAGACGAGTGACTCAGCGATTGGGGTTGGCATGAAGGGGTAGCCGCACTGGCGAAAAGAAATTGTATCCCTCTCTCACACCTCATGCCAGAGTAAATCCCAAGTGGATCAGAGATTCGAACATATAAAGAAAAACTTAAAAATACTCAAAGAAAACACAGGAGGGTTATTTATTTCTTTAATCATTTCAGAGTGGGGAAGGCCTCTCTAAATACAACCCCCAGACCAGGAGCCATAAAACAGAGACTGCACCATTCAGACTACATCCAAATAAAAAATTTCTGCATTGCAAAAAGCACAATAAATCAAGCCTAAAGACACATGACACGGGCAGAAGGATGTTTTTCTTCATGTGCAAGGAGCCCCTGCAAACACGAGGAAAATGAACAATAAATCAACAGAAAAATGGGGCAAAGGCTGGGCTGACTCTTGACGGGCCTTGGTGAGATGCTTCTCCTGCTGAGGCCAGCTCCTGCTCACTGGCTGGCACCTCACTGCCCACCAGAGATTTGGAATATCTCCCTTGTGCAAAGGACAGGAATGGGATCAGAAAAAGAAACAACACGTGGGTTCTTAAACATATACAAAGATTCGAAACCCCCTTTACAATAAGAGAGCTATAGATGTATACCACAATGTAACTTTTCTTTTAAACTTTTTATTTTGAAATAATTTCAAAGTTACATGACAGTTGTAAAAATAATATAAACCCCATGCAGAGAATGTCTGCATATCCCCATGTCTCCAGATAAACAGATCCACTAACTTGAATGTTTTGTCACATGTGCCTTATCATTCTATCAACCCCTCTATCTATTCATCTATCTGTCTATCGACCTGTTTTCTGAACACTTGAGCATATATTGTAGACATAATGTTCCTGGAACACTTAATACTTCTATGTACATTTCCCAGGAACAAGGATATTCACTCATGTAACGGCCTTAAGTGCAGTTTATCAAGTTTAAGAAATTCAACAATGAAATAAAGTTTGTAGTCTATATTACAATTTTTCCAGATACTCTGACAGTGCCCTTTTGAGCGTTTTTTCCTCCCTTCTTAGATCTCATCCAGGATCATATGATGCTTTCAATTGTCAGGAGATACCATTTTTTTTTAATCAATCTTTTTTTTTTTAATGTGTGCAAGCTTTCTTTCTTTTTTTTAACATATGATCATTCTGTTCTACATATATAATCAGTAATTCACAATATCATCACATAGTTGCATATTCATCATCATGATCACTTCCTAGAACATTTGCATCAATTCAGAAAAAGAAATAAAATGAAAACAGAAAAAAAGATTATACATACCATACACCCCACCCCTCCCTTTCATTGATCACCAGCATTTCAAACTAAATTTATTTTAAGATTTGTTCCCCCTATCATTTATTTTTATTCCATATGTTCTACTCGTCTGTTGACAAGGTAGATAAAAGGAGCATCAGACACAAGGTTTTCACAATCACACAGTCACATTGAGAAAGCTATATCATTATACAATCATCTTCAAGAAACATGGCTACTGGAACACAGCTCCACATTTTCAGGCAGTTTCCTCCAGCCTCTCCATTACATTTTGAATAACAAGGTGATATCTACTTAATGCGTAAGAATAACCTCCAGGATAACCTCTCGACTCTGTTTGGAATCTCTCAGCCATTGACAGTTTGTCTCATTTCACTCTTCCCCCTTTTGGTCGAGAAGGTTTTCTCAGTCCCTTGATGCTGAGTCTCAGCTCATTCTAGGGTTTTTCTCAACCCCTTGATGCTGAGTCTCAGCTCATTCTAGGGTTTTTCTCAATCCCTTGATGCTGAGTCCTAGCTCATTCCAGGATTTCTGTCCCACGTTGCCAGGAAGGTCCACATCCCTGGGAGTCATATCCCATGTAGACAGGGGGAGGGCAGTGAGTTTGCTTGTTGTGTTGGCTGGAGAGAGAGGCCACATCTGAGCAACAAAAGAGGCTCTCCTGGGGGTGACTCTTAGGCCTAATTTTAAGTAGGCTTGACCTATCCTTTGTGGGGGTAAGTTTCATGTGAACAAACCCCAAGACTGGGGGCTCAGCTTATAGCTTTGGTTGCCCACACTGCTTGTGAGAATATCAAGAATTCAACTTGGGGAGGTTGAATTTTCCCCCATAGGAGATACCATTTTTAATCCACCAGACTGGTAAAGATGAAGACGTTTGCCAGACCATCAGGCTGGCATGGGTGTGCATTCCTCGAGATCAAGGTTGGGGTCTCATTGCCCTCTCTCTCCTCAGGGTAGCCTTGGCCTGTGCCTGGGGCATATAGTAGGTGCTCAGTTGTCACATTTGCCTGACATTGTTCCCAAGGAGACCAGAGCCTCCCTTAAGGGAAGGAGGTGTCCACAATAAGGTAGAAACAGGCTTTGAGATAGGAGACAACAAAAGCAAAAGTTCTGTGCACTGTGCTGGGCACACAGTAGGTTTTCAATTAATGTGGTTGACTTGGAAGGGGTAGCTTAGAGAAGGAAGAGATGGTTCATTCATTCAACACTGTCTATCAAGCACGTATTAGTGCAGGAACCCTTCTGGGCACTAGGGATACTGGAACTGTTTATTTAAATGAAAGGTAACTCAGAAGATATTCATTTCACAAAAGAAAGCTTTGACTGTAAGGTGGAGTGCCATAGGTGGTGTTTGAATAGCCATCTTCCCTTGCTGAAAGGGAAGATTTAAAAGATGCTGCAATTTGCAGATATGTCATTCGCCGCGAGTCCGGAGAGATACTGTGTGTGTATGAGTGTGTGTGTGTGTGTGTGTGTGTCTGCTCCCAGGCTCTCCTTGTGGGTGGGGGGAAAGTGGATGAGCAGGGTGGCTGATAACTCTTCTGGGTCTGCCTGACCAAGGTGAGTGTTTCTCCCTCCCCTGCCTGGCCTACTCTCTGCCCTCCGAGGTCCCCAGTGGAAGGCGCCTGGGGGGCCCGTCTGCTGTGGTGAGAGTGTGGGTCTGAGTCTGGGCTT
The DNA here is from genome assembly GCF_023851605.1 of Tamandua tetradactyla. Lineage (NCBI taxonomy): Eukaryota > Metazoa > Chordata > Mammalia > Pilosa > Myrmecophagidae > Tamandua > Tamandua tetradactyla. The sequence continues at coordinate 43,580,118 of NC_135342.1, read as the reverse complement.
GGGCAACTGTGCCCTGGTTCCGGGGTGTCGCAGAGGGAAGTTGTTTTTCAGGTGCTGTGCTATTATTTACCACCTGTGAAGTCTGCGGGTTGCAGAATTTCCTCCCCTGCCTCAATTATGTAGCGCAAATACTGCTAGTACATGTCTGGACCTGTACATCTCTCCCAAACTGGGTAACAGATCTCACAATGTAGAAGGCAGGGTCAAAGGGGGAAGGATCCACATTTCTTTTGACTTTGATGGGAAAAAATGTGTTTGTCTTTCTGGCTTGAGGTTTCTGAGGACTCTCCAAAGTGAAGGGAATTTTTTACTTCTTTCCCACTAGCTAGCTGCCACTTTGATGGTTTTCTGAATCAGGGTGTCCAGGTTAACTAGACGTGGGGCCAGGGTGAAAGCCAGGTCTGAGTGCTTTCTGCAGCCATCACCGCCAGGCTGAGCTCCTGGACACTGCTCTGGAGAGGAATGTGGATGGGATAGCTCCTCCTGGGCTGGGTCTTGGTTTCTCTTACCTTTCCTGGCAGCAGCCAGAGCTTCCGTTGGTTTCCTGTTGTTGGGCCCTGGAAGCCCATGGAGCCAAGGACCTCAAGTCCAGGGAGGGAAGGAAACCCCAACTTTTCTTCAGGCTGGCTTCACCTTTGTTCCTGGTGTGTGCCGAGTCCAGCCTGCTGTAGTCCACTTCAATTTATAAATAAGAGGGCACACTTGATGCCAGCAAGTTTTGATGCCACACCTACTGTGTGCTGGAGCTGTGTGTGTTTTGGGGTGCAGGGAATATGGACAGTGTGAGGTTCTTATCGTCAGGGAATAGCTAATGTAATTGGAAGATGAAGCCAAAACCAAAACTTGGCTTTGGTTGCCTGGCACATAGTAGGTCCTCAGTTAATTTGCTGTCTGTGTGGACACTCAACTCAAACTGACAAGCAGAAAAAAGGGGAATCATTGGCTTCAAGCATGACCCTCCGGGGCCTCCAAGGACACTGCCCCAGTCTGTCTCCATAAAGCCCATGGCCACCTATGCAGGGGCAGAGGTGTCCCCAGCTCCTCCAGGCTGCCACCCTCCTGACTCAGTGGCACCAAAATCAAGGGCAGCTTCTTTCAGATTCCAAGGAGAAGTCCTGAGGGTAACCTGGAAGGGCCAGGGCCAAGCCTTCCAAGTCTTATCCCAAAGCCATTCCTGTGGCTGGGGGGAGATGGCCATGCATATCAGCCAGGCTAGGAGTGGGGCTGTCAGGAGCAACTCTGTAGAGACCGCCAGGACTTAGTTGGGTAAGGGGCTACCCAAGGGGTTGGTGAAAGTTAAGGAGTAATATCATTTAATCCAGTGTCAAATTGTGGGGTGACAGTTATCAAACCCATTCACTTTGCTTTTGAGCATGTCTTTCTTCTCATCTTAGACTTTTGAAGGAGGCAGAGTCCTCAAAAATCATCTAGCTCCATGGTTTCCAACTTGATTCTCAAACTCTTTTTGGGCTGAAGAACCATTCCTTCAAAAGGAAATAATGCATAAAGCAGATTAAAGTAGAAAGGTTCTATTAAAAGGGTTTGGGAGATTCTGGGTTTCACCAACTTGCTTGTGGTCCCCCCATTGGCCCCCTAGGGCAGCCCTGGTCAGTTCCCTAGAAGCCTACCAACCACCTTGGGCCATTTGAAAAGACTGAGAGGGCCGTGTCCTTCAGCAGGGGCACACAAGGAGTGGGGTTTGATGGGCACTGATCCTGGAGGGACAGTGCAGCTCCCAGGAGTACTGGTACAGGGTGTCGGGCATCCCCACATTCTGTGAAGCTTTTCCCTGGCTCAGCGGGTTTGGCTGCAGTGCCCCACACCCAAGCTTGCCAACTTTGAGATCACCAGGCTCACACGCCTTGATCCATTTGGATTGGTCCTTTTTTTGGTTTGCTCCTTGCAGAGTAGTGACTTTGACCCTTGTGTTCTTACAAACTTTGTGGAATTGTGTGCCACCTTGGGTGTCCCACAGAAGCAGGTCTCTTCTCCTTCTCTGCCTCTTGGCCATCATACAGGCATGGATCCCTGGGAGGGGAGGTGTCAAGACATAATGGGCATCTGCCAGCTCTTGGACCTCCGAGACATGTGTCCAGGCCCTGGGCTAGGCCACAGAGAGCCTGGGTGGCCCTCAAGTTAGCCCATTCCTTGGCTGTCCCCGAGGTCCTGAGTGGTTCAAGTGCCCAGATGGTGTTGACTTCTGAAATCAGCCTCCGGTGCTATGTCACTCCAGCCATGTTCCTGCAAAAATAAAACTTGTGTTACCAAATGTCACATCATTGAGCAGCAGTTTCAGGGGGAAAGAAGGGTGCATGAAGCTTAAAGTATTTCAAAATTGCAATAACAAGATGGGTTATTGCAAACCCACTCCTCCAAACTGTAAGTGCATATCTCTGAAGACCTCAGTGTCACCGAGCCAACTCAGTGTCAGTCACGTGGTGCATATGTCAAAAGCCACAGCTTTAACTTTTCCATCAAGCTCTACTCTTTCATGAGCCAGCACTTTTGGCCCCTTCTTATCCCCTTTATCGCCTATGGTCAGGATAAACAAAGATCAGAGCCCCTCTGAGAGGGCATTTTCTCCTGGAGCTGCCAGTGATAATTCCAGATTCTGTTGGATATAAAGATCTGAAAATTGTGTTCCCTGAGTAATCAATCTCAGTTACCTCCAATTGGAGGTTTGAAATAGCTTTGAGAAATGCCTTTAGGGGAAAGACAGGAAAGGCCTCTGGCTGGAATCCTGACCTGCTTTGGGGCAAAAGAGGCAAATAGAGGACGTTGTTGTACCAAAGTCCTTTATTGTAGCTAAAAACGATTTGACGGCCTATTTGTATATCCCATCGTCTACACTCCAGCCACCCAAAGGAACAAAGCTAACTGTAGATCAGAAGAAGACATGGTCCTTAGAACCACAGCATTCCCTGGTAGTATTTCCTTCATTCCTTCAGTCATTTGTGCATGCATGCATGCATTTAAAGAATACCTTTTTAAGGCACCTACTCTGTGGTAGGGGCTGCTCTAGGCACTGGAGATGCAGTATTGGTAAAGCATACAACAATTTCTGCCCCGGTGGAGCTAATGTTTTATAACCCCTGAAACCTGGCTAGCTTTGGCCTGGAGATGCTTAAACTGACTCTCCCCCCCAACCCCATGCTGAGTACAGTATATTTTATTGAGGGTGCGTGCCCTCTCCTTCAGGGGCTCTGGGATGGAAGCTGTGGAGGATGGAGCTGGGGCTAGGACTCCCTGGTAGCTGATGGCCTGTCTTCTTCTCATGCTGTTGCTGGGGCTGGTGGGCCAGGGGCTCTTGCTTCTTGGAGGCCATGTGGGGTCATAATGTCCTCTGCCCTGTCGCTGCCCCAAATTCATTGTCCTAGCCAGGAAATGAGCTTGATGAAGTGGTTGTCCAGGGCAATGCCAGCCCCAGCTCAAAAAATGGAAGAGTGGGTGACGCTGCTCAAGATGCAGGAGACAACCTGGTTCTCAGTATAGCCCAGGACACCCTTTAGGGGGCCTCTGATGCCTCCTTCACCACCTTCTTGATATCATTGTATTGGGCCACTTTCTCCAGATGGCAGGTCAGATCCATGATGGACACATTGGAGGTGGGGACATGGAAGCCCATGCCAGTGAGCTCCCCATTTGGCTCAGGGATGATCTTGCCCACTGCCTTGGCAGTGCTGGCAGATATAGGGATGATGTTCTGGGCAGCCCTATGGCAATATCACCACATTTTCCCGAGGGGCCATCCACAGTCTCCTGGGTGGATGGGGCCATGAGACCCTTCACGAGGCTGAAGTTATTATGGATGACCTTGGCCAGGACACCAGGCTATTGGTGATGCAGAGAGCATTACTGAAGATCTTGAGGGAGTTGTCATACTTCTCAGGGTTCATGGCCATCACAAACATAAGGGTATTAGCTGAAGGAGCAGAGATGAAGACTCTTTTAGTTCTACCCTTCAAGTGAGGCCCAGCCTTCTCCAGGGCCATGAAGACACCAGTGGACCCCGCAGCATATTCAGCACCAGTATCAACCCATTGGATGTTGGTGGGATCTCATTCCTGGTAGACAGAGGTGGGCTTCCCATTGATTTCAAGCTTCCTATGCTCAGCCTTGACGATGCCTTTGAACTTGCCATGGGCAGAATCACACTGGAATATGTAGACCATGTAGTTGAGGTCAATAAGGGGGCCATTGATGGTGACAGCCTGCACTTTACTGGAGTTTACAGCCGCCCTGGTGACCAGGTGTTCAATACAGCCAAATCTGTTTGCTCTGACCTGTCTCAGGGTTGCACCTGGCACTGCACCAGATGTGGTTGTCTGACAAATGGGGAGGAGCAGAGAGCCTTGAGCGGATTCTTAGGTAGTTATTTTGTTCTAGAGAGTGGGTTGGTTCCCTCTGGGTAGAGTCGAGCCCTATCTAAGACCCAAGTGGACATTATGGGAGGGAAAAACAAGTAGTCACTCACTGTCACAAATGTCAGTGTGCTCTTAGGCTGTATGGGCAGAAGCAGAATGAAGGAGATGGTCTGTTTCACACGTTGCTAGACAAACCACAGCTGGAGAGAGAAGTTCAGGGAAATACAAAGGGAGGCCTCGAAGTCCTGCTTGCAAGTTGGGAAGTTATGATTCTTGGTGGCCAGTGGCAGAATACCAAACCCAAATTAAGAAGGGGATTTATTGGCTCACGTAAATAGAAGTCATAGATGTAAGCTAGCTTCAGACATCCAGGGACTTGGGTCAAGACCTCGGGACCTGGACTTCCTGCATTTCCTGGCCCTGCTGCATTCTGTGTCAGCTTTTGGCTCTGGCAAGGTTAAGTGCTCTGAATGGCAGACACACCGATTCTTTCCAGAGGAAGTTGGAATGCTTCTAGCAGAAGAAGGGGGATGGATACTGACAGGCAGGAACAACCCAAAGAAGGAAGGAGTTTGGGCTGTTTAAACTAGATCAGCAAAGATCCCAGAGTAGACAACGTGACTTCAGGGACAGGTAAGAGGTCAGCTAGATGGTCAGCTGGCCCCATGAGGTGGTTCGACTGGTATCTGCTCTGGGGGTGGTGTGGGCAGGCTTGGGCGGTGGGTACTTTTACTACTGCCTTTGGACAAGGTGTGGTCAAGGAGGGGGCTGCCAGGTGGAAGCTGTGATCACAGAAGGGCCCAGCCACTGCTGGAACTATGGTTCCTGAGAAGTGGGGGAGTGGGGACGATGTACCCCGATCCTCAATTCATCTTTGTACTCCAAGGGGCAGAATCAAGACAGATTCTAGAAGGCACAGGGAGACCCTGGCTGGATGAAAAAGGAGCAGCATTCCGTGGTGAGAAACTTAAAAACGGACAATGTGATAGGGCTTACCATGGGGGTGGTAAAGGGGGTAAGAGGTTGAGGGGTTGGCGCTGGTCGATTTTTCAGCTTTCTCTGAGCCTCTAGAACCTCTGATTGGCACCCCTAAAATGACACTAATACAGCAAAATAAAGAACATCCCCAAACACAATGAGAATCCAGCCACATTTCTCTCCTGCTGACTGGGGCGTGTGGATCAGAGCGTGAGCCAGCGGGGGCTCAGCCCTCACGTGCCGGGTCCAGCTGCCTTGGACTTCGAAGCTCCCCGACCTCTGTGCACCCCGAGTCGGCCTTACAGCTCAGGGAATGAAAGGAGAAAAAGCCCCTTGTGGTGTTGTGGTGAAGGCTCGGGGGAATGGTGGAGGTTTTAGAACAGAAAAAAGAGCAAGGAAATCTGAAACTGAAGTCTGGCGCTGGTCTGAGATAAAGCTCAGCTATTGGTTGAGGGTTTTTTTGGCAGTGTTTTTAAACACTCTGTGTGCCAGCTTGGGGAAAAACGTACATACAGGGGGATTATAAGATGCCTCGTTTTGTGTTAAACCATTTTATTTTGGAGTTGACTGGCTAAAATTTGGTTGCCTTTGGAAATGACACCATTGATTTGGGGAGGCATCTGGGAAGACAGGCTGATGGGGGGATCGTGATCGGCTTGGGGAGCAGAGACCCCTGCCCACCTTCACCACCTTGTCTGCTGGGAGTCGTTGGCTGAGTGTGTTGGCACAGCCAAGTGATGGGTGACAGGTCGTGCAGGGGGCCACGTGGATGAGCAGTGGAAAGAAGGTGGATGAGGGGCTGTTGACAGGGAGAATGGGGAGGAGAAACAATTGGCATCTGCCCATGGCCTCCCGACTCCTTCCCGGCTCCTGTTCTCAGCTGTTCTCCAGGCAGCAGAGAGACCTTTGGACCACTTACACTTCTCTGTGGTCTCTCCTACCATTCTTGGAGCAGTGCACCCTTCCGACCTGGCCCTGCCTCTCCTGGCCACGCTTCCTCCTGCTCAGTTCTGCCTCCTGGACCTTGGACAGGCCATGCTCCTTCCCACCACAGCAGGGCCTTTGCACATCCTTTCCCCTCCGCCTGGATGCTTTTCAGGTGTCTTACAGGGGTAGCTGTTTTGCTTTTGGGTCTTGGCTCCGGCTGCATCTGCCCAGAGTGACCCTCTCTGACTCCTCCCCGCCTCCAACTAGTTCTTGTTCATTCTCTGGCAAATCATCCAATTCGATTGCCTTCGTGGCAGCGGTTGTCGAGATGATTTTGTTGGTTTGCTTTGTTGTTTGTATTATTGTCTGTGTGCAGAAGGTAAGCTTCTGGAGACCAGTGTCCTGCTCTATCTTTCTGAGTCTGTCTCCGGCCCAGGACAGGACTTGCACATGGTAGCTGCTCAGGAAATATTTACTGAACCTTTTGTTGGAAGTGGCCTCGATGTGCCAAATTCCTAGGTTCCTGGGGATAGGATTTGAGGGCACCAATGTCATGGCAACTAAGAGACCCGGAGATGGATTTTAGAAGTGATCACGTCTCATGGATCGGCTGTATGTGTCTTTCCCTCCGTTCTTCTCCTTTGCAAAACTGCAGTGCTAATTCATTTCCCGGAAGGAAAATGGCACTTGTCCCTGGCACCTGCACAGCCAGTTTGTGGAGGGTGGGGGCTAGGGACCCTGGGTGGGGCCCGTGCACTCCCTCGCGGGGAGCAGGTTATTGAAAAGGCTTTGCCCTTTGAGCAGTACTGTACAGGCTGAAAGCCTGAACACTCCTTTTTCAACCTCACACCTATCTCTTTGATCCCATATTTTCCATTGCTTCCTCTGTCTCTTTATCGCAATCTTAACAACATCTTGGTGACAGATTTACTTAAAACTAGTTTAAAAGGTACCCCCTTAGTCAGGGTCCCAACAGAAAACAGATGGCATGCTCAAACAGGGTAACTGAGGAACATGTAATAGAGGGCCTATTTCCAGAGGTGGTTATGGGGAAGCCAGCAGGGATGGGGGAGCAGCTTGAGGACATGGAACAACAGGGGAGATGCTGGGGCAAGGGGAGAGGCCCTGGCCAGTGTTGGATAGGAGAGGGCTGCCCAAGCAATTGTGGCCTTTGGGAGGGGCACACAGCAAAGCTGTGCCAACCCGACAGGGATGGAGCTGGAGGAATAAATACCTCAATTTCTCTCTTCTCTCGCCCTCCAGTTTCTGCTAGTCCCTCCCACTGGCTGACCCTTCAGGGAGCCAGGAGCCAGCAGAGTCTGTGGGTGAGGGTCACCGGCCAGCCTCCCAGAGCCGGGTGAAGGGTGAACAGTGAATCTGAAGGGGCCAACGGAAAACATCCGTTGTAACTCCCCAGCTCCCTGGAGGCTCATGCTCAGAAGTCCAAATGCGGGACTTAGCACAGATTTGCAGAAGGGGAAGCTTCCTTTTGTGAACTTGTTTGGGGGCGTGTTTGGGAGCAAGGTCCTTTCTCGGGGGAGCTTTGCCAGGTGGCGGTCGGGCTCTGGGCTTCTGGTTTTCCTTTTCCCTGGGACGTGCTGATAGCCAGTGGGTCGGTCCTGCACTGTAATGCCACAGGTTATGGGAACCAAGGAGGAAATTTGTGAGACACCAGGTCTGGCTCCTGGCAGGTGTAGCTGTTCAAATCACAGCCCGCACCACCAAAACTTTATTTGCATAAATGGAGATTTGCATAGGTTATCATTCGGATTAGCGCCATTTACTGCTTAACTACTGGAGAAATTTGCAACGGAGGGCACTCTGTCGCCGTTGCCCCCCTCAGCAGCATCAGTCCATTTACAGATTCACTGGGGATGGTGGCAGCGGAGAAGTCAAGGAAAAGCAGGAAGGTCAAGGCTGTTTCAGGAGAGCCTCTTTGTTCATTATGTATTTATATCGCACGTGGTTTCCACTCGCCGATTGCGTGGCTCCCCGGGACCCCCAGAGGATAGGACAAGGGAACCTGTGCCCTGAGCACCAAAGCTATTTTTATTTGTGCGCAGGGCGAGGTGACTCGGCTGCTGCAGGCTGAGGTTCAGTTCTCCCTGACAGACGGAATTGGATATTAAGGTGGAATTAGAAGGTTGAGTCTGAGGAGGTCCCTTGTGACTGGTGCATTCAGGATGGTGCCAGGACTTTTTCAAACTGCTTTTGCAGAGAACAGCGAGGAGATGAAGGAGCGGTTTTGGGGGAGGGGGCAACTCTAGGCCCCCAAGCAGATTGTGAATTGCTTGTTTCCCCAAATCAGATTCTCTTCCTGCTGTTTCTTTTTTCCCACTGACGCTTTACCCACTGGCCACTCCTCTTCTGGGAGCTTTGCAGTGTCCGATCCACCCAGCTCCTGAGCCCCACCCTGGTTTGTCACTGTGGGGAGTTGTCATTTCTCCTGTGACCCAGGCAGGGGATTCAGTTTTCACATTGCTTCACTTTTAAGCAAGGGCCAGATGAGGCGTGGAGTCATTCTTCATTTTTTTAAAAATTAGATTTAAATATCATGGCAACACGTAAATGTATTCTGTTTGTGCAAATCTGCAACATTGCAGATAAGGCTACAGCTCAGGCCTTCCTCCTGCTCCAGGTTGGCATTACCGTATTGTCTTGTGTGTTTCCAGACTTCTACAGCACGTTATGGAATACCGTATTTCATCGATTCTCAGACACTCCAACGTCTCTGAAGTTGAGAACGATCTTACCATTACAGTAGCCTCTCATTTTACCCAACTAATAAATTCCGAGACCCTTTGCTTAAGTTGAAAATCGTGCAGTAATAGCAAAAATTGTTATTTAATAAGTATTTCTTAGACGAACATACCTTTCACACATTTTTAAAACATAAGGCACATAAACACTCTAGTAACAATGAGTACACAAAATTAACTATAGAACTAATTTTCAAAAATCTTAATTCTCTCTCCCTTGTTTTCAATTGCCAATTGTTTATACGTAAATTCGTCTGTGTTGAGTTTGTATAAAAATGAGATCCTACTATAGTGGCATCTCCTGGTTTCATTGGCAGTGTTTGTTTTCTCTTTTAGCGGGACATAAAATAATGGTGTGCTTTACAATCCGTGGTGTCTTAGAGTCGATGAAATATGGTATATGTGTATCCATAGAAACAATGTATTGATTTTTTATTAAAGAAATAAGTGATACCATATTGGATCTATCATTCTAAAACTTGTTTTTTTTTTCCCTCAATACTATGCCTTGGAGAGTTTTCCATGTTGGTACATAGATCTTCCTTATTCTTTATTGTCTGCTGTGTGGTGTTGCTTAGTACGGATGTATGGTTTATGCAGCTGGTCCCCTGGTGATGGGCATTTAGGTTGTTTCCAATTGTTTGCTGTAGTAAACAGTCTGATACATGTCTGCCTGTGGGAGCACTTTTCCGTGGTCGATATGGACGAGTATAGCTGGGCCCAGCCTTTTTTTCATTTCATTCTGTTCTGTTCTTTCCATTTCATTCCATTCTATCCATCCCAACCCATCCCACCCCATGCATCCCATGCCATCCCACCCCATCTCACCTATCTTATGCCATCCTACCCATGCCACCCCATCCCAACATATCTCAACCCATTTCATCCCATCCATCTCATCCCATCCCATCCTGTCCGTCCCATTTCATCTTGTCCCCCCCCAATCCATCCCATCTCACCCATCTCACCCTTCCCACCCCATACTACAGTCATTTTCCAAATACTTACTTGGTACCATATACTCTGCTTGGATCAATTTGGGTTTCTTTCTTTCTTTCTTTTTTGCTATATTTCTTTTCCCCTTTTTGGTCAGGATGGCATTGTTGATGCCATGGTGCCAGGGCCAGACTCATCCCTGGGAATCATCTCTCATACCACCAGAGAGACTTTCACCCCTGGTTATCATGTCCCATGTCGGGGGGAGGACAATGATTTCATTTGCAGTCTTGGGCTAGAGTGAGGCCACATCTGAGCAACAAAAGAGGTCCTTCGGAGGTGACTCTTAGGCATACCTATAGATAGACTAAGCTTTTCCGTTGTATACTTAACCTTCACAAGAGTAAGCCTCAAGATCAAGGGCTTGGCCTATTGATTTGGGTGTCCCTAATGTTTGGCACAGTTATCAGGGGTTTCCCCAGCGGTCAAGTTTAATAGTTCCATATTTTTTCTCCCATCCCTCATGGAACTTTGCCAACACTTTTTGATTATCTGCTTAATATATTCTTGGATCTATCCAGGCATTACATTAAGCTATCCAGGATTAAAGGCCCTCATTTTTATTCTGGGTTCCCTGTGTTTCGATTGTTTAAATGAACTATCTAGACAGGTTGAGTAGATTATGTGCTACAGAAAATTTAAGTTCTGGACAAAAAAAAAAAATCTTTGGTCATTTGGGTTTCTTGAGTGGGATGTAAATGGAGCCAGAGCCTGCTTCGCTAGGAGCTTATGGTCTAGATGGGAGAGAAGGAATGGAGTAAGACTTGAAACCCAGAGAGCCACCCCTAGCTAGAGCCTGGGGGTGGGGCAGTGTTGGTGCTATTCCAAGGTTAGTATTTCAGCCCTCATTTCTTACTCATTCCCAACTCAGAGACGTCTGGGACTGACAAGCCCCTCAGGAATAACAAAAATAATGCCTTTGTACTGACATTTGTTACCCTTTGCCTTAACTGGGGCATAAGTGGGAGTCTTTTCCAATTGGGCTCCCTAAGGCTGGATACCTGTTTAACTTGTTATGGGGGCTCCCCTCTCCTGTTTTCCTTCCTTTGAGCTCAGTAGGGAGAAAAGGGCCATCTGCCAGGCCCTGTAGCACCTGGCCTGCTCTACATGAAGGTGCCATGGCCCTCTCACCAGGGATGCTAGAAACCTGGGGCCAGTGGATGGAGGAAGACAGAGCCTCGCTTGCCAACTCTCCTACCCGGTGATTTTTTTTTTTTTTTTAACAGACAGTGCCCCTGAGTCTGTCCTGGTTGTGCTTCTCAAGCTCATAAGTACATATGGACCACTGGAGAGCGTATCAAAATGCAGAGTCTAAATCAACAGGTCCAGGGCATTTCTGAGATTCTGCATTTCTAAGAAGCTCCCAGGTTTTGCAGATGCTGCTGGTCCATGGCCCACAGTCTGTGGGGATAGAGAGGCCATGGAAGTTGGGGGAGGAGGTTGTCTTAGTTTGTCCAGGCTCTATAACAAACACCACAGACTGGTTGACTTAAACAACAGGAATTTATTGTCTCAGAGTTTGGGAGGCTAGAAGTCCAAAATCAAGTCCAAAATCAAGTCCAAAATCAGCAGGACCAGGCTTTTTCCTAAGTCAGTAGCATTCTAGCGGTGGCTTTGCCAGCAGTCCACAGCTCAATCTCGGCTTCTGTCACATGGCCGTCTCTCTTCCTGTTTGTCTCCCGTGTCCAAATTTCCTCTGTGTATAAGGACTCCAGGAGTGCTGGATTAAGGCCCACCCGATTCAGTTTGGCCTCACCTTAACGAATAGGGTCTTCATAGATCATATTTTACAAATGAGTTCACATCCATGGGCGTGGGGAATTGGGCTTGAACATGTCTTTGTGGGAGACGTGATTCATTCCCTAACAGAGGGGTTAGTGAGGTTTTCTAGGGGCAAAGTTGGATCATCCGACATCTCGCTTCTTGAGATCATGGATTATTTGCTTTACACGCTTGCCTCACTGCTCCCCAGCAGATATGCACAGGTCAAGGCAGAACTGGTTGGTTCGTTTTCAGCACGTAGATTTATGCTAACGTTTTCGACAGTGGAGTGGCATTTAGAGTGGGATCATTCTTCATTCTGAGGGACTGTCCCAGGCTTTGCAGGGCATTTAGCAGCCCTGGCCTTGCCCACTAGATGCCAGTAGCAACCTCCCTGATCATTGCAGCACCTGAAAGATGCCCCTGGAAGGTTGAGAACCATGGAGCTGGATGCAGCCCTTATTGAGGGCAGGGACTATGGCCTGGTCTCCATATTGCCAGGGCCCGGCACATAGTAGGACCTTGATCAATGTGAGCTGTGTGTAAGAAGGTAGCTTGGTAGATGCAAAGTGGAGTGCAATTACAAATGACCCCTGCTGCAAGGAACAGTCCCGCTTACCTCTGCGGCTCCCAGCACGGTGGCACTTGCCTCGGACAGCACCATTCTGACCTCAAGGGGTATTGGGGTAGGGAGTGAGGAGAGACAAGATACAGAAAGTGATGGAACATTCTGAAGGCCAGTTCTTCTGCCTCCTCAGTTTTTTCCCAGCATCTATAGTATGGCTGCTGAGCATTTGAGTTTTGGATGTGTCTGTCTTCTCTAGATTGAGCTGCTGGAGGACAGGGCCTGTCATGTTCACTCTTATATATATCTTCAGGGCCTGCCACATAGTAGGTGTCTTGTAAATGTTTGCTTAAAAGAACTGTGCAGAGGGCGGGCCAGGGTGGCTCAGCAAGCAGAGTTCTCACTTGCCAGGCTGGAGACCCGGGTTCAATTCCCAGTGCCTGCCCATGTGAAAAAAAACAAAAAACAAAACAAGACGAAACAAAAAAAGAACTATGCAGATTCACCAGGGGTTCTTTGCGGTTAACCATTTCCCCTCTCCCTGACTCATTCATGCAGTTATTAGTTCATTCATTCATTCAGCAGATATTTATTGAGCACCTGCTATGTTCCAGACCCTGTGTAAAGGCAGGGGCAGGCTGGCCGGCTAGGCAGGCATTGTCCCCGTGGTGGAGCAATGGGGCACTGCAGGAGCAGACATGAATCCAGGAGCCACACAAAATATAGAATCATTACAGCTGCCACAAATGCCTCTAGGGAGAGTATGTGGTGCTGTGGAAGTGCTGAGAGGGGCTACTGCCTCTGCGTGTTTGTGCAGGTGGAGGTGAGATATCAAGGAGGGCTTCCCCAAGGTGGTGAATTTGGACCTGCACTTTATTGCATCTAAGTAAATGTTCAGGGCACTAGCAAGACAGGGCATTCCAGATAAGAAATGATTTCTTTGGCAAGAATTAAAAAAATTTTTTTATTTTAAGTCTTGGAGAGTACATATGGGAGAAATAAAAAATTTTGAAAAGGCTTCTATTTTGAATTATGTGAGTGTAGGGGCATATACTTTTCTGTATGTAGGCTCTCTCAAGTCTCATGTTGGCTCTGGATCTGGGATGAGTAAGAGATAAGTGAGCCAAGGCCACTAGAGACTGGAGAAGAACCTGTGCAAAGGTCCTGGGGAGGCAGAGGTGATGCAGCATGTTGAACCCCAGCAAGGCAGCCAGTATGGTGAGCTGAGGGTGTGGGATCAGGACGAGAGGGCTTTGGGGGCCAGATCACGCAGGCTTTGAATGCTGAGGGAGGGAGTGGGCGTTTGATCCTGAGATAGAAGCCACGGGAGGGGTTGAGCCGAGATGTGTGTTCTGAAAAGATTACTCTGGTTGCTGTGCGAAGAACGAATTTGTCTGTGTGGGTCGCTCTGGGGGTTCGTGTATGGGATTTTCTTCTGGGGCCTGCAGCATTATGGCCAGGTGCCCTTGCACTGTATGGCTGAAGTGGTCCCTGTGTCCTTGGCACCCCAGACCATGACCTCACTCTGGACTCATTCTCCCCTTTCTGGGTCAGGCAGACCTGGTCTTCAGAAGGCAGATGGACTCAGAAGACCTTCGGGTGATGTTTAGATTCCTGAGTCATGCACATCTCACTGAAGTGACCTATTTTTCTTCCACCTTGCTCTTGTATTTTTTATGAATGGATGATAAAAAATGTCGCAGGGTCATTTGTTTTAATTTCCTTCTGACACCTGGATTCCATGTATGGTAGCAGCTGTGCCACTAGCGGCTGGAAGTTGTCCTCCAGGAGGCAGGGTGGCCCTGTCCTCATCCACATCTGCTCTGTCGGGGAAAATGGGGCAGCTGAGGCCACGTGGTCTGGACTGTCCTTTTGTATGTCCCAGTAATGTCCTTTTGGGTCTTTTCTCCTCCATTATTAGATCATATCCAGGATCATGTATTTCACTGAATTACCAAGACTTTTTGGTTACTTTTTCTTTTCTAATTGTATAAACTTATATGGAACATAAACTTTCCCATTTCAACCACTCCCAATCATACCACTCATTAGGGTTAATCACAGTCACAGTGTTGTGTTTCCCTCGTCACCATTACAGAACTTTCCTTTCCCCTGTTCTAGTTTGCTACCTGCCAGAACGTAATACAACAGAATCAGAATGGCTTATTAAAAGGGGAATTTAATAAGTTGCTAGTTCACAGTTCTAAGGCTGTGAAAATGTCCAGTTAAAATAAGTCTATAGAAATGTCCAATCAAAGGTATCCAGGTAAAGATACCTTGGTTCAAGAAGGCCATTGAAGTTCAGGATTTCTCTCTCAAGTGGAAAGGCACATGGCAAACACAGTCAGAGTTTCTCTCTCATCTGGAAAGGCACATGGTGAACATGGTCAGGGTTCTTCTCTCATCTGGAAAGGCACATGGCGAACACGGCATCATCTGGTAGCCTCTTCTCCTGGCTTCCTGTTTTATGAAGCTCCATGGGAGGTATTTTCCTGCTTCATCTCCAAAGGTTGCTGGCTGGTGGACTCTGCTTCTCGTGGCTATGTTGTTCTGCTCTGCTCTCTCTGAATCTCCCATTCTCCAAAATGCTTCCTCTTTTATAGGACTTCAGAAACTAATCAAGACTCACCAAATAGGTGGAGACATGCCTCCACCCAATCCAGTTTAACAACTACTCTTGATTAAATCACATCTCCAGGGAGATGATCTAATTACAGTTTCAAGCATACAATACTGAATAGGGATTAGAAGAAACGGCTGCCTTTACAAAATGGGATTAGGATTAAAACATGGCTTTTTTTAGGGTACATACATCATTTCAAACCAGGATACCCCCCAAAAGAAACCTGCACCAATATGCGTTAACTCTCCATTCCCCCTGCCCCTCCTCCCCTGTTAACCTATATGCTACTTTCTCTCTGCATGTGTTTCCATATTCTAGCAATTTCATAGAGGTGGATCATATAATATCTGTCCCTTTGTGTCTGACTTATTCCACTCAACATTATATTCTCAGGTTTCATTTGTGTTGTTGCATGTACTGGGACTTCATTCCTTTTCAAGGCTGAGTAATATTCCATTATATGCATATACCACATTTTGTTGGTTGCGTCCACCTTTTGGCAATTGTAAATAAGGCTGCTGTGAACATTGATGTAAAAGTGTCTGTCCAAGTTCCTGCTTTCAATTTCTTTGGAAGTAGGATAGCCGGGTCATTTGGTAACTATATGTTTAACTTGCTGAGGAACAGACAAACTGTTTTCTACAGTGGCTGCACGATTCTACATTCCCACCAACAATGTACTAAGGTTCCCATTTTTCCGCATCGTCTCCAGCATTTGTTATTTCCCGTTTTTGTATTTTTTTTTTTATTAACAGCCAATTCTAGTAGGTGCGAGGTGGTATCTCGTAGGAGGCCCTATAGGACGTGGGGTGGGAGTTGCTGGACCTATTCCAGCGTGTCCCTCTGTTTGGCTGGGCACCTGTGGAAATGCCTGGCATGGAGGTAACACCTAGAAAGCTCTGTCTCGTTTGGAGCTGCAGCCCTGCCTGGTTTATTAAGGGTTTGCTTGTTAGATGTAACCAGTTCTTCAGAAGCAGACTGTGGCCTCACGTTTGATGGGGAGTGGTCACGGGTCAGATCCTCTGAGGGCCACCAGCCTCCAATGCCCGTGAGGTCCAAAGCCACTCTACCTTGGCTACTCGGGGGCCAGTTTTGGTCGGGTCTGGCTTTATTTTCTGGCCTTTCTCACCACTGCCACTGCCTTGGAAGTCTGCCGCGTGCTTGCCCCGCCACCATAACTCTTGTCTGGAACGCCAATCCCCACGCTGCTTTGCTGGCAAAGCCATGCCCATGCCTCTAAACCCCGAAGGCTCCCCTGACCTCGGAGCACAAAACCAACCCTCCTTCTCTGGGGGCTCCCAGGAGTGCAGCGTCTACTCCCTTGGTTTCCAACATACATTTTTCTTGTTTTGTGCTTGTTACACAAATTCACTGTAGACGATCTATTAAATAAAGACAAGCCAAAAGAAGAAAATAAAACCCAACCATAATCTCATTCTTCAGATAGAACCAGCGCCATCCTTTTGGCGTCGGCCTTCTAGATTCCAGTTCTGCAATGTATTTTTTCTCTCTAACCTATTGATTGCCAGTAGCTTCTCCATAATGTTAAATGTTGTTCTAATTTTAATGGGCTTTTTATTTGTAGTATTCCACTGTATGGCTGAGTTTGGTTTATATTCCAATTGCAATGGTTAGACTGGACCCCCAGCAGCCCCCCTCCCCCCATGCATATGGGTCTGGTGAAGGGTGGGGTCCGTGACCTTCTGTCTTGCTTGTCCAGGAGCTGGCATTTGACTGGAGGGTCCATGGAAGGTGTTTGTTGCAGGAGTGATTCCTCCTGCATTCTCACCTTCCTCCTGAAGTAATCAGAGCTGGGCTTCTAGTTAAAGCTTTCTTCTCCAGCTCTACGCCCTCTCCCACCATCTCCTGGAAAGGAGATTCCCCCACCCCGATCATTTGACCTTTAAAAACAAAATCTGGAAGGCTTGGGCAGCAAAGAGCCTGGGGAGGGTGGGTGGGTGGGTGGGGAGGCCAGCAGGGAGCCGGGTGGCATTAGTTGGCTCAGGGGCTGCTGCTGGTGGGGAGCAGTGTTCTTCCGGTGGGGGGAGCAGCAGGCCTGGCAGGCTGGGGAGTTTTCACACCCACCTCCGGGCTGTCACCTTGGAGACCTCCGTACTCCCTTCAGCCCTACTGAAACAATGGGACCAAAGCCTGAGTTTATTCATGAGTACATGCTTTAAAACACTACCTCTGTGTCAGCTCTGCCCTCATGGTGCTCATATTTGGGGGGTTGGGTGAGGGGTGTATAGGGTGACCGGTGGTCCCAGTTTGCCTAGGACCGAGGGGGGTCCTGGGATGTGGGGATTTCAGTGCCCAAACTGAGGTGAATTGGTCACCCTGAACCCAAAGGCAGAGCTGAGGGGTGCAGGGGACGGGGGACCCTGCTGGAACTCATACTACAGGCCTGGCACACTGAAGTGGGAGCTTTACATGGGGTTGTGACATTCCATAGGGGGTGAGGCCCGGGAAGGGAGTTTCCCCTAGGATCCCTGTCCCCTTCCTCTCGTTGTTTGCCCCCTCACTCCTGCCATCCCGCGTCCCGCTCTGACCCCCTTTGGACATGGCACATCCAGGGTGCATGGGGAAAGGCAGCCATCTGGAAAGCACATTCCTGGGGCCCAAGTCTGGCCACCTGCTTCTCTGCTTCCAGGACCAAAGCCTCTGCTTAGAGCAAGAGGGTTCCCCAAAGTCCACTCTAAAGGGGAGAACTCTCCTTCCTCCTTTTGGGCTGAAGAAGTAAACCTGTGAGATTAATTTGACAGTCACATCCATGGCCATGGGCTTACCCTTCGTCCATTTCTTCATTCACTTCTTCACCTGACATCTGATTACCAGTCAACTCTTATGTGCCAGGTCTTGTGCCAGACCCCGGCAGGTGATGTTTTGAGCCGAGGGCCGGGCACATGGGGCACGTAAGAGCCAGTAGATACAAACCTCCTGCCGGTCCAGAGCCCCTGCCCAAGAGCCAGGGGGCTTCAGGGCTTCAGTGCTTCCTCACCCAGGGCTGCTGATGGGAAGGAATCCATTAAGTCAGCACTCTTATCCCTTCCTGCCTGGCCTCCCCTGGGCTGGACACCTGGGGGGGCACTCCTGCTGGGCAGCTATCTGGGTCTTTGTCTGTACAGGTCTGGGAGGGGCTTGGGAGAATGGAATCTTGCCCCCTTCTTTTGGAAAATCCATTATCCATTGAAATGCAATTTACTTCTGAAAGGAGGAAAAAGACAAGAAAGCTCACCAGGGTGAGGATGCATTTCTGGGACATACTAGCCAGCTCTGAAATAAACTTCCAGCATGGAGGGAAGGTCCTTGGAAAATGTAAGGCTGGGCTGGACACGCTGTCCCCTCCCCCATGGCCTCCTCTGTGGATTCCAAATGCTGTTGTAGTTAAGCAGAAAGGATTTTTATTCCTTAAAGTCCTTTAAAAAACATTCAATAAAGGAAAACCCCAAGCTGACAATGTAAGAGATAGTACAGTTCAAAGAGAATAAATAAAAAAAGAGGAGGATGAGGTTTCTGGGGCAGATTTCTTTGTGTGTTCCAGCAGCCATGACATGGGGTAGCAGATGACCTGCCCTCCTTGGGGTACTCGTGGGGAAGTCCTGAAGGCAAGGGCAGTGCTGCCGAGGAAGGAAGAGGCTCTGTGTTGGAATGTGTGTGCGCACATGTGCATGCGTTCCTATCAACACATGCACGCATTTATCAAATTACACCTGCTTTTACCTTTAAATTTTTATGAATGTGGGCATATGGTGCATTTTCCTGCCACCGAGAGAGTGTGCGTGTGCACGTGTGCGTGCGTGCACACGTACCCACAGGCCGGCCCGCCTGGCACTCCTTGTGCGCACTCACTCCTTGTGCGCACTCCTTGGGAGAGGAGAGGCTGGGAGCGCGCGGGGCTCTGGGTGAGCCGGCCTCCCCAGGGCCCCAGCCTGGCCCTCGGCCCACCAGGCCATGAATGCATTTCCATCCATCTCCGGTCCCCATCACCTAGGCAGCTAATTCCTCTGAGCCCCTCTGCCTTATTAAAGTCACAGATCACTTTCCCGAGCTTAACGCTGTCAGGACCAGCGCGCCCGAGTTCAAAGCCCCTCCTTAGGGCCCGGGGTGGAGGTGAAGGTCCTACCAACCCCCGCCCCCATCCCCACCCGGCCGCCCCACCCACCCTGTTCCCCACCCCCACCCCGGGTTTGATCTGCACGCCAGCGCGCAGTGATCAGTGAGGTGGCCTCGAGATTCCTCCAGAAAAGCCCTTGGCAGGGAGACGAGAGGGCCGTCAAGCTGCGCCGCCCAGACCAGCCTCCGAGGCGAGGACCGGGCCGGCCCACTCGGAGCGGCGCCTCGGCGGAGGGGTGCGCGGCTCGGCTCGGGTTTGAAGAGCCCCGCTCGTGGCCGCGGCCGCCTCGGCCTCCCCCGCTATGAAATATGGATGGTGCCGGTTCCAGCGTTCGGAGACTCGCTGGCAGCGCCGAGCGTCTCCAAAGACCCGCCTTGTGCATGCACCTAAACACTTCACTGAGCAATCTGTCAACATGTCAGCAACACATGTTTTGTAAAAAGCTTCCAGTGGGAGTAATGACTCCCACCAGGACTTCCAAAATGCTTTGAATTCAGCAGATTTCTATTGCGGGCATCCCCTGGGGTGCCTTTTACAATGCCTACATTTCAGAAATTTGAGCCACAGACCCCTGGGGGTTTCCTTTCATAATGCCTCAAAATGTAGGGTTATATTGTTGGAAGTCCCCATGGGGTCTTTATTAATACCTGAATTCTGAGGAACTGGAAATTACACAGGGCACTGCAGGGGCCCAGGTCCACACCAGGAAGAAGAGAAAAACTCTGTGGGGAGATTTTTTTTCTTCATGCAAGAGTGAAAGAGAAGAATTTGCTAAAGGACAAAATTGAGTGTGTTTGAGCTTCCTTCATTTAATCTGCCTTCTAGAACGCTACAGTAAAATCTGCAATAGGGAAGGGGGGAAATGACTTTTCTATTTTTAAATCACACTTTGATATTTTAGGGGCCAGAGCATGTTCTCTTTAAACACCCAGGGTCGAGGGGTATTGTTTAAAAATAAATTTTCTTTTTGGTAATTGAAAACACCTCTGCTGTGCCCCTCTCCCGGGTCACCCCTCTTCCTTAGAGCTGTTCAACTCCTGTAGCACGCTCCTGTCTCATTATCATTAACCATTTGGGGTCGGTTTGAGGTATCGCCCACTTGCTCTGCTGCCCTCCCCTCCTCTCCTTGCACTGAAGATGAGAAAATCAACCTTGGAGACTGTCCAACCCCCCATATGAACTGATTTCAAGCCCTTGCTCAGTCGGGGCAGCAGAATAGGAGATATCGAGGTTGCCTAACACTTTTCTGCAAGCATTATGCTGCCGAAGTCTTGCAAAGTCAAAAAGGGGTGATTTCCTGTCCCCCAAAACATGCGTGTGCATACACACACCCTGGTCTCTGTGTGTAACTTGCTCCAGTCTCCGCCATCTGCCCACTCACCTTGGATATGGCTTTTTTTTTTTTTTTTAAGTTACAGAATATAAATATGTTAAGCCTTAGGGTTAATTTAACTGCCTTTCCCCCCTTCTAAATCTGGCACTCATTGGCTTGCTGAAAAAGAGATCTCTTGCTCTCTCCATGCCTATTAGTCTCATTGACTGGGACGAGAAAATAACATTGAAAAGACCTAACTTGCTGCAGCTAAGGCCAAGAAACTCTAAGTTGCCAATAAGACCCTCCCTCCCCCTCCTCCCTTCTCCTCCCTCCTCTTCTCTCCCTCCTCCTCCTTTCTGCCAGAGTGACTGGATCACACAGGGGACGCGGGAACTCACATTCCCGCCCCCCCCCCTTCGGTAAGACTCCCAGACGGTGCTCAACCATCTGTGGTCCCGTGGGCCCGGCGGAGGGGGGCCAAGGAGGGGGGTTTGCCCATCAGGAGCTGGTTGGGTCAGATACTCCAAGAGACACTCTGCACCCACCCTGAGCGGGCTGATTAATTAAGCAATTGCATCATTGATTCAAGGTTTGCGATTTGATGCCAGGGTACTGCCTGTCGCATTCCTGAGCTCTGCTTCCCTCCCCTGGGCTGTGAGTTGTAGGAGCCCTTTCTTTTTTCAAACTGGATTTTCCTCCTCAGTGCCAGCTCTGGACACTTTTTTAGCCGTCGTGCCCCCGCCCCTCTCCCAGGGCAACGAGGAAACCTGTGGGGCAGTGGCATGGGTCCCCGCAGTGGGGGGAGGAAACCCCAGGGATTTTTTCCTCCTCCCAGCAGGCTCCCCGGGTTTCAGCAGGGGCTTGGAATTGAGAGGAAGGACACGGAGCCCTGGGGTGCTGATTTGACATTTTTTTAGCTGAAGACCTTTGTTCAGACCAATTTCCAAAGTAGCTTTGGGTTGGAATGCTTTCTGCTTTTTTCTTTTTTTCCTCTTCGTTTTAAAAATCTTGGGCCTATTTTTCCTTTTCCTTTCAAAGCCATGAAATATAATCTGATCCTGGAACCCCCATTCTTGCCACCTCTTTCCCCAAGCCACCCTCTCCCTCCTGACCAGGAGGCCTGAATTTCCCAGCAGCTTCTGGGCCTCAGCCTTGGAAGCCCCTGCCCCTTGTTCTGCCCACCCAAGGCCTGGGGCCTGTTCCCTGAGCCCCGGAGGGGTGGGAGCTGCCGTTTTCCTGCTCCTCTCCTTCTTAAAGACATTGGCCCTCAGTGGGGAGAAGAGGCGAAGTCTGCCTGATTTCTACTAAAGCTTCTGACCTCAGGGTCGAGAGTGGCAAAGGAAGAAAATGAAGCCCACTTCCTGAGAATACAGACTTTCCAGGGGGGGCTCTAAACATTTCATGTAATGGGGGGAGGGGGTATCACTGTAAGAGGCCCTCCCTGTCAAAAAAAAAAAAAAAAGGAACCAACCCCCAAACCAAAACCAAACCAACCCCCAGACATGAAAACAACCAAACAAACATCAAAACAATAGAAATTCTTCTTGTGAGCCTCGGAGTAAACAATGAAGGTACTACCTTTGGGAAAGAGATTACAAATTTACGTTCTTTAGACAATTCATCCTATTTGCCAAAATAGATGGCAAACCTTCCAGCCTTAAAATCCGTGTGGTTCCAAGAAAGCAAAGGGAGGAGGGCAGCGATTTTTGAGCCCCCTATAGATGTCCAGTGAGAGAAGACCAGAAACCCTCCTCCGTGCCGTGATTATATTTTATTTTATTTTAGATCTATATGCTCTAGCCGCATTTATTTATTTATTTCCAAAGGGCTATTTTTGGTGTCTGCCTGGGCTCCTTTGTAGCAAAGCCCCCTTTTCTAGAATTTCCTTTCCTTTATTAGAGTTACAGCTCAGCTTTGTGCAGCCCCCGGGGAGCCGGCCAGCCGCTGGCAATTTCTCTCAGACACCCAATTACCCCCTGACGTCAGTGCCGCCTCGCCTGCTCCCCTGGGTGCCGGCATTTTTTTCCTTTGTAACACTAATAGCTGACTAGCTAAGTGCCTGTCGGTTCCTTGGCAGAGGAGTTGATTGTGTTTTCGGCTGGATACTAAATCCAAAAACTATGTAAAAATGTCAATAGGTGAGCGCACATTGATTTTGGTTAGTCACAGTGATATTTGAGCCCCTTTGGGGACTCTGTCTGGGGAAGTATTTTACAAGAAAGATAATATAACAGAAAATTACTGGAGCTCCGCGGGTCTCTGGTGGGTTTCTTAGGGGCCCGCTAAATTGCTGTAGAATCAACAAATGCTTTATTAATCTAAATTTGTGGTTTTGTTCTTTATTCTCTTCAGAAGGTGGGAGTTTTAATGACGCAGGCGGCGAGCCGGACCTGCGGCTGAGCCGGGGCACCCCGGCTGGGGAACGGGCTCCCGGAGGATGCCGGGAGCTGGGCGGCTGCGCTCCCAGCCGGCGTCCCGGGGAATGCGGAGCAGGTGCGGGGCTCGCCGCGTGCCAGGCCGAGGTCTGCGCGAGCAGATAAAGGGAAGGGCTGAGGGCCCGGAACAGCTGTGCGGGGCCGGGCTGACGGTGGGAGAGGCTGATAAGGACCCGGGAGAAGCCGGGGCGGGCGGCGTGGCACCGCCAGCGATCTGACGGGGGTATCACGAGTGGCAAAGAAAGTTAAACACCGCCGGTTCCGGGGGATGGTGGGTGGGCCTGCGGAGCAAGATAATGGTAATTGATGGAATCAAAGTCGCAGCACACCCGTTTTTTTTTTCTTTCCTAGGCAATTAATTCCACCCCCCCACCCCCACCCCCCCAATTTCTAACCCCTCCCTGGCATTCTTCGAGCCCGGGATGGCCCAGGAGCAGCCTGCACGCTCAGATAATCAGCCCGTGCCCTCCTGGCTTTGGGGGGGGGGGGGTGGAGGGGATGCTTCCAAGGAAAGACACAATTAGAGACCAGGTTTGGAAGAAAAAAATATATATATATTACAAACAAACAAGCCGGAAAAGAAAACCCCACTGAAAAGTTAAGGATGTGACACTCCGGGAGCTCATCTGATCTTGCTCAGGAAGGGAAGGAGGGAAATCGATGTCTTTGTAAGAGAGCCGGGCGCTGCATTTCCTGGCTGGGCAGGACAATCTGGAGCCCGGCCGGGCCAGGCCCTGCACACACGCACCCCCCCACCCCAAGGATGCTGCTGGGGAGACAGCGCCGGTAATGGGGGCGGCAGTGTCTACCTTATACAGATGCGCCTGCTCTACCGCGGGTGCCCCCCACGCCCCTCCCCCACCCTGGTCCCCTCTCCCTTTTGTCCCTTGAAAGGCAGCCCGTCTCAACAATGGGCCAAGCAGGCTGGACCCCGGCACCGCCGGCTCCCTCCGCCCGCCCTCTCCGTAGGTGAGGCTTTCTGCCGGCCTTTTGTTGAGCCGGGGACAATGTGCGCACGCTGGGACACGCCTGCCTGCAGAAACACGCGTGAATGCATAGCTTCCGCACGCATACCCACTCCTGGCTGCGTGGTCCCCCGCTCGCTGGTGCGGAAGCAGGTCCCCTTGGGCCCCAGGGAGCCCCGTGCCGGCGCTAGGATTTTTAGCAAATAAAACACTCCAAAAAATTTCCCCCGAGTCTTTTGAAATTAAAATCAGTACGCAGTGACACCGCGCGTCAGTCCAGCGTGCACGCGGAGCAGGCCTCCCAATGACCGGGAATCATGGAAAGGAAGCGAGTGGGAGTAGCCTTCTAGCTAATTCTACCTGGTGCCCCGCATACTCCCGTCCTGCCTACGAGGTAATTAGCATTTAGGCAAGGAGTCCTTCTGCTGAAAGGGGGTTCTGGCTGGGATAACCCAGGGATTCGTTTTCCTCGTCCATGTGCTTGGCCTCCTACACATTTCTTGGCCTTTCCTCTTGCTGGGAGACCCTCTGTTCCCAGCTCAACTCTGGGTAGGTGACATCAATTCCGTACCCATGAACCTGGTGACAAGGGATCCAGGCCAAGGACTGAGAGGTTTCTGATTTTGTGCTGACTGCCTGGCGTGCCCCACCCCACCCCACCTGGGTAAGGGGCTGAGTTGGGCCTTGGTGTGTGTGGGGGGGCGAGATCTTAGCTCTGGGGAACACCCCAAGGTTGCAGGGCAGAGAAGGGCTGCTACCCCTTTCCCCCCACCTCGTGACTTCGGAGCCATCAAAGCTTGGGCCGGCCGCCTCCAGGCCCCTCAGCTCCCCTCCTGAATGGGTTTGCAGGCCAGCCAGCTGTTTTGGGGGCCTGCAGAGGAGGAAGGGGGCTGGTCCTTTGTCCCTCTGAGGAGGCTTCCCAAAGGCCCAGGCCTGCGTGGCCAGCCGCCACATTAACCTTCCGCCCTGGGCAGGGGGTCCTTGCCTGAGGTCAGCTACATAATGAGGCTGGGTCCCTGGCTGTCCCCTGCCAGGGCTCCGGCAACAAAGGCCCAGTCAAGCTGCACAATGAGCGGAGAGCGGCCGGGTGGGGGTGGGTAGCGCTCCCCTCCCGCCTCCCCGGCCAGGCTTCTGCGACCCAGGGTTTCCTTCCAGGCCACCCCACGCTGGGCACTTCAAAGGAGCCAGGGGGGCGTCCAGCCAGGCTAAGCAGGTCTGGGCCTCCTGCCCCAAAGACACTGGAGGTGGAAAAGCACCTTGAGACTGTGGCCGATGGAGTCAGGGTTTTGGAATCTGGCACCACGGGGAGCCCCTGGTATGGGGTCTTTCTCTTGGCAGCCTTGTTTCACTTTCTTTGTTTGCAGCCAGAGCTCAGGATGGCCCAACTATTTAAATCAGAGCCTTCTAGTCCTTTGTATCGATGATGATGATGATGATGATGATGATGATGATGATGATGATAACATCCCTTGTAGGAGGATGTGTGTGTCACCAAAATCACGGCTTGTTCTAACCCCATTTGAGGCTGGGGAGCAAGTTTGAGGGGCAGGAGGGAGGAAAGGAGCAGCTTTTGGGGCACAGAGCTCGCTCTTTTCTCTTCATTGTCTCTCTGAATTCTCACGGTGATATTGAGAGGTGGGCATTCTGTTCCCATTTTACAGATGAGGCCACTGGGACTCTGAGATGAGGCCACACAATTGCTAAGTGACGTCTCCCCTGCCCCGCCGCTCACAAATGTACCTTTTTTTTTTAATGTTGTTGAACGTCCCTATGCCTTGGGTTCCCCATGTGTACAGTGTATGAAGGAGATGCTAGTGAGACTTATGTCTGGGTTGTTGGAAGGACACATGAAGTAAGAAGTCCTGTCCCAGGGGCGTGGCTGGCACACGGTCAGCAGGCGATACACGGCAGCTTTTGTCCTTCTAGTTCCTAGAATTCTCCGTTCTGGATCTCAGTCCTGTTCCTCTAGGCTCCAAAGCCAGAGTACCTTCTGCTTTGTGACCGAACGAAATACAAATCTGAAGGGGATCGAAGTGATCAGTAGTCTGACTTGCTCACTGCAGAGCGGGGGAACAGAGACCAGGGAGGAAAGGGTGGTGTGCCCTGGGCCTGGGGCAGAGCTCTTCTCTGAGGGCTGAACTTTCTTGTCTTTGGAGGTGTAGGGGTGTGTAGATGCTGGGCTTATGTTGCCAGGTTGTGCTGAGTTGCAGAGGCTCATTTTCTCCCGTGAAACTAAACCATATTTTGTATCTTGGAAATGCTCATGAGTATTTCCCCAAGAAGCTGTTAGGAGAAACCAAAATTCAGCTGCCTTGTCCCCATTACCTTCCTTGTGGGGTGCCTGGCCTGGCCAGAAGGGGTCAGAGTACCTTCTGGATGGCGGAGGGCAGGGTCTCCCTTCCCTTCCCTCGGAAGCCAGCTGGGGTGCTGTGCCTGGAAGGTAGGAGAGGAAGGTGCCGATTTCTGAGAGGTGTAAAGAGAGGAGAAGAGAAGACGGTCCCCTGCAGGGTGCCTTGGTGCCTGAGCAGCTCTATTTGCCAGTCCTGCTTGCAGATGAGCAGAGACGGAATGTTTTAAACATGTGGGTAAAAAAAGTGTTCAGTGCTTTGAGAAGTGGCCAGAAGTACAAAATCATGTATGGGTAGTTAAGAGTTTTCCAAATGAAATCCTACTGAAAAATTCCCCGAGCAGTTAGGATTTAGTGGAGCCCTCTCCATAATCATTCAGTAAAATGAAAACCCGTGCTTTGTCTTGTTCATTTTTTCGTTCTTGCACTCACCAGGTAATTTTGGGGGAGTCTGCTGTATGCCAGGCCCTGTGCCCTGTATTGGGTGATACCAAGCTGAATAAGGAGCAGTCTTTGTGTGGCAGGAGCTTAGTCGCCCTTCCCACCTGCTTCCCTCCTTCTCTCCCACCGTCCGTCCCTCCATCCCTCCCTATCTTCTTGTCCCCCTTCTTTCTTTCCATTCATCAAAAATTTATTAAGCATCCTTATTTGCTATGCTAATAGGGGTCCATAAAATGAAGAAGGCATAGGGAGAACCATTTTAGACAAAAGCTGAGGAGGATTGGAGAACATGCTGGCATAGGAGTTTTCCTGAGACTCTGGCTCTGACTATCTGTATGAACCTAACCGAGTCACTGACCTGCCCTAAGCCCTTAGTTACAAAATGAGGATGTTGACCTGAAGCTTGGCATTGGTCAAGAGCTTTTTGGTTGCAAAGGACAGAGACACAAATCAAACTGGATTCAGCATGAAAGCTTCAAGCTTGGCTGGATCCAGGATCTCAAATAAAGTTGTTAGGAGCCCATCTTCATGTTCTTCGTCTTTGATTTCCTCTGTATTGGTTACATTCTCAGCCAGGCTCTTCCTAAGAGAGGGCAAGTTACCTGCCCTCCCCAACCCACCTGCCACCCCCTCACCCCCAGGTTGAGGTAAAGCCTCTCTTTCCTGTCGTGAAATAGGAACTCAAGGTTTACTCTGCTTAGCCCAGATTGGCCACACTCCCTCCCTAAACCGTTCACCGGGGATGGGGGTTGCAGAGTTTTTTGACCAGGTCTGGGACAGGGTCCATCTTCTGGCGCCTGGGGTACCTGAACAGAGGGACTGAGAGTGGAAGGTGGATATTTGCTTGAGGAAGAAAGGTTGCGGTTACAGAAGATGGAACCTTCTGGCCCTGCTTAAAAGCATGGAGGATTCCACCACTCATCTGCTATCATCCCTCGAACCTCACTGTGGAAATGGCTCTGCAGCCCTTCTGCCTGCCATTTGCTGCTTTCTAACTGTATGATGTTGGGCCAGCTACTTAACCCTCTGTGCCTCAGTTTCCTCATCTGTAAGATGGGATGAACAATAGTACTTATCTCACAGGGTTGCTGGGAGAATGAAATGAATTAATTCACATAAAGTTCCAAGAGCCGCCTTGGCACACATAAGCATTTAAATAGAGGGAGCTGTTACTGTTTCTCTTATTATTTGCATTAATTCCTGCATTTATTCAAGAACTCTTATTCACCCAGACAAGCGAGTGAATACGTCATTGCTTCTGCCCATGTGGAACTCACAGAGGAATTCTGTGATTACTTTTTGTTCGTTTACTCAAAAAATATTTATTAAGTACCTACCATGAGCCAAGCCCAAGGGTAGGCTAAGCCTGGGACATGGGGTGAGTAAACCAGCCATGGCCCTGCCTTCCTGAAGGTGGATGAGGTATCTTCACTAATATTTCGTGACGAAACAGCAGGAAAATATTATCTTCTGCAGGGGGGTTATGTAAAGAGAACAGGTAGAGAAATGCTTTAAAAACCATTGATTGTATAGTCTGGATGGATTACATGATGTGTGAATATATCTCAATAAAATTGCATTAAAAGAAAAAAGCCCAAATCCTAGAGTTGCTTTTTGTCTGTTATGTCAGGCAGTTGATGGGCATCGATCAGCCTGTCCTGCCAGGGGCTGCCCACCCCAAGAATTGAGCCGTCCCCAGACCCCTCCCTGTGACCCTTCCTGAACCTCCCCCCCATGGCCTGGACGCCTCAGCGGCTGTGGGGCTCATCTGCTTCGGCCCGGGGTGGGGGGGTGTTGGTGGCAGGTCACCCGCCACTGGGTCTGGCCGATCCCACCGCCTGCTCTTCTACAGCTTGTGGCAGCGGTACAGATTGCTAAGCCTAGCCTGGGGGCAGTGACCGCAGGATGCTCTTCATCTGGGACTTATCACGTTGTTCCCTTCTCTTCTCTTCCTTCTCTATTACCTCCAGTGTCTCTCTTAGGAATACCCTTTGGGGATCCTTTATTTTT
Organism: Tamandua tetradactyla; assembly: GCF_023851605.1. Lineage (NCBI taxonomy): Eukaryota > Metazoa > Chordata > Mammalia > Pilosa > Myrmecophagidae > Tamandua > Tamandua tetradactyla. The sequence goes on along the minus strand of NC_135342.1, from coordinate 43,551,518 downwards.
TACTTACGAAGGAGCTGAGGCCCGGAGATGTTTAGTAATTTGTCCAAGGTTACTCAGCCAGAAAGTGGCTAAGCGGTCCTGGTCTTGTGGAGTGAATGTTTGCAGAGACTCAGCTGTCTTTCCACGGGAGTGGCATTGAAGTTGGCCAGTTTTCTTTTTGGAAGTTAGAAATCTTGAGGATGAGTACCAGAAATTGCCAGGAGGGCAAGGCTGGTAGGCTAGAGTGGGTTTTTGTGTACATCCTGAGTATATCTTTGTGTGGACTGCGCTGTCCTCTTTCTGAAGGACCCCAGGCCTGACCTGCTCCTTCCTGTCCTGGCCCCCAGAGGCCCCAGGTGAATAGCCCTGGACCTGCTTCCAAGAGGGGAGTACTCAGCACCCCTGATCCAGGGTCCATGCCTCGAGTTGGAGCCTTCGGCTGCTGAGGGAGACGCCCCCTCCTGTCTCCACAAGCTCCCCAGGGCTGGCGCCTGGCCAGACAGGCACTGGCTCGCAGGAGCTCATTAAGTTTGCTGGCAGACCTTGTGGCCCCTTGCTGGAGCTCTGGGCTCCTTCCCTTCCTGGCTGCATGCTCCGCCCCCGAGCTGGCCACCTCCAGCCTTGAGGTGGTTAAGGTGCCTCCCACCTCTGCCAGGCAGCGCTGTCCCGCTGGGCCTCACAGGCCCTGCCTGGGTCCCGCCACACGGTTCAGGGTCTCGGGCAGGTGGGAAGAATGGAGAGAAAGCTTGCCTTGTTTTTCCGCTTTCCCCCTTGCAAAGCTAGTGGTTGAGATGCCCGCTCCTCTGGGAGGAAGGAAAAAAGGCTCCTGTTTCACATCTCCGTCACCTCCCTTGACCTCCCTGGACCCCCACTGTCACAGGCCGTGCTTCCTTCAGGCTGCCCTCTGCTCCCCACCCCCCGCCCACCGCCCTGGGGACTCCCCTTCCAGCAGGCACTGTCCTCAACTCCGCTTTGGTGGGGGAAAACTCATTTGCTTATGACACAGAAGTAAAACCTGACAGTACCTCGCTGCTCCTAGTACGTCCACCAGGACCTCTCAGGTCTGTTCCTCTCCCCCAAAGGTACTTATTATTACTGTTCTCGTCTTTCTTTCTAGTCTTGTTGTTCTGGGTGGAAGATTTAAGGAATCTTTGGCGGGGCTGATGGTTCCACCATGAAAAGAGAAGCCAATGGTTTGGTTCTTGACAGTCCTGTGTCTAATTTTTTCTCTCCCCAAAGTGTGTGATCTGAACCAACGCACTTATTGGTCAGCCTCAGTTTCCCCTTTGTCCACGGGGCCACCACCACCTCCCTTGCATAGGGACTGGGGATTCAGGGGGGACTGAGCATGAAGGGCCAGCACTCAGCCTGGCACACTGCAGCTGCACTCAGTACAGGGTGGTCTGTTTTGCAGTGGCATGGGGCATAAGTGGGAGCCCTGCCCCAGTGTGTGGTGGGATGGGAGGAAGGACAGACAATGTCAATCTGTCTTGTGGTAGAACTGGGTCACTGCCCTCGGGATCTTTGGGTCTTGTGGGGACCACAGATGGGGCGGTGCTGGAGAAGGTCATACCTGGCTTTTCTACCTGGGAAGGAACAGTACTCCCTGTCCCTCAGAGCCTGGCTGCTTCCTGACACCACCCCAGACTGTCGCTGCCCTGTGTATAGTTGGGTGGGGGTATCAGCATTAGGAGGACACATGCCCTTGTGCCCATGTGCCCTGGTAGAGGCTGCGCAGGAACTCTTGGTGGCGAATGGCTCATCCAGGGGATTCTGGAGTGGAGGGGGAGGGGTGACGTCTGCGTTCTCCATCTCACGGGCACTGGAGGGCCCCTAAAAATCACTGGGAGTGGTCATCCTGAGCAGGTGGGGGGTGGGTTTCTGAAATGACTCTTGGGAAGTTTTCTGGGAGAGTGGCATATCCCTGCCCCCAAGCACATGGACAGAAGACATGGTTGGGGACAAATGCTTGTCACACCTGTGCCCACACCTCCAGATGCCCTCCTTTGCACCTGTGTTCACAGCCAGTGTCGCCTGAGGGCACTTTGAGCTGTCCTGGAGCCCACAGGGGGCTGGCCCAGAACCCCAGCCCGTTCCCCATGTGCCCCCGAGGCTTGGAGAGCTGGGTGATCATTTCTAAATACTTGGGACCCTCAGCTGCAGGGCTACCATGAAGGTGCTGGAGGAAGCAAGCATTCACCCTACAACTGCCGACTTGTGTTCTCCTCCTGCCGCACCCCTCCTGGCTGCTGGTACTAATTTGTGAGCTTTTTTCTTTTTTAATGAATCACTCATTCATCTTTAAGTAGCAGAATTACTCCTCATTGTTTGTGTATGTGTTCTAAGAGCAGTGGTTGCTTTAAATATATAGAATTTTAAATGTACCACTCTTTCAGCTCATCGTGTCTTCTCATTTCTTCCTTTATGAAATATTCTTTGAGTCTCATATATCAGGAAGGTCCTAGCCTCCTTCCTCCTCCGGGGTCCCGCCCAGCCCTGGGCAAGGTCTCTTCACTACAGGCTCCCTGGGCCCCACACTTGCTGGACTTCTCTCCTGAGCAAGAGGGGCACTTCCATGTGTCTTTTTGTTAAAATGATCTTCTTGGCTCCCCGCCTCGATAGAGAAGGCCTAAGTACATGTCCAGAGTAAGTTATTTGTAATGCATTTTAAAAGTCCATATTGCAATATTAGCCATAACTGTCTGCTGTGTAGAAAAAGGGGGAGTTTGCGTTTGAAGTTTAATCCAGCTTCTACTTAAGCTCAGTCCCTGGGCAATCCTTTTTCTGCTGCTGAGCGCAAACAGCCGGGCCTCAGGTTTGATCTGCTGCCCCATGGAGCCCTGCCCAATGTGAATTTGAAGAGTTTTCTATTCCCCCCTCTCAACCAGGGAGACTTATTTAAAAGAAAAAAAAAAAAAGTCGCGTGGTCTGCAGTGGTCTCTTCCACGAGGGGTCCCCTGTTCCTGCCGGAGCCCCCTGGCTGCCTGCGGGGGTGGGGGTGGGGGGGAACGGGCCGACGCCCACCCGGGCTTCCAGCCTTCCGAGGGGCCCCGTGTCCTTTCCTTGGGGTCTCTGAGGAACCCCTTTCAGCTCTCGCTGCTGGTAGAAGGCGAGCACTGGGGAGTCTGGGAGTGCTGTCTGGCATGTGGGAAGCAGAAAAAAGGAGGGAAAAAAGGGAGGGAAATGAAAGGCGCGAGTTTGTCGGGAACTGGTGCTGGCGGTGGAAACAGGAGACGCAGCAGGACGGAACCTGGTGGCCTTCAAAACTTTTCTTCTCCCCTCTCGCCACACGACTCGGAGGATGCAGGCAGTAATTAAAGGCCCCCCTGGCTCCTCATTTTCTGTGCCCAGGCCTTTGATCTGGCTCATGTTGGGCGGCTATTTTCATTGTTCCTGCCTTTCTTTCACTCTTTTTTGTTGGCAGAAATGATGATCTTTGATTCCAGAGTCGGAGGTGGGCAGGAGAGTGTTACAGGTCTTACATAATGCATCTTTCACGTCTTATTTTTAAACGCAGGCATAATCAGGGGTGGGTAGAGGCTGGGCTTGATTTTAACCCATGTGCCAGGAGGCTGCCCGCCCTGGGGGGCTGGCTGGGGGTGGGTGGGGACGGGTAGTCCTGTGCCACTGAATGAAAATTACTAGAGGAAGTCTTTTCGCCCCTCCACCCCATACTAAATATAACCTGGAGGGAGTTTTCCCTAATTGTTCCCTTATGGTTGAAAATGTGCTGAGTATGAGCAGGACGGGCAGGGCTCAGCCTGCTGGGCCAGGCTTCTCTCGGCATGGTAGGCCGCCGGCCCGCTGTTTATTAGTGGATGTTAATAAACTCGCAGGGACAAGGCACAGGAGGTGCTGTGTGAAGCAGTCGCTCAGGTAGCCGGAGCAGAATGGAGGCGTCTGGCCCCACAGGGAAATGGGAAGCAGAGGCCGTCACAGACCCATTCCCTTCTCCCTCTTCTTTACCCGCCCTGTGTCTTTGTCCTGCAAACTTGGGGTACTTTCCAGCAGTGGAAGTTGGAGGGTGTCCAGGAATGAGCCGAGTTGGTCCTGGTGATAGCAGCCTGTGGTCCAGACCCCTGGGACAAGGTGTGTGTGTGGCTGATGCAGGGGTTGCAAACTCAGATAGTGGAGGGGGCCAGCGGGGATCGGGGTGGGGCAGGGGAGGTAAAGAAGAGTAGCGGGCCAGGTGGGGACTGTCGGGAGCCCAGAACATGTGCCGTGCTTCTAGACCCTGCAGCTCTTCAGTTCCTGTTGATGGATGCTTTGCCAGAAGCCGGGTCCAGTGTTGCCCAAGCTTCCAAACATTCAAGAGAAGCCAGAAATTGAGATCTTTATGTAAAATCTCTTGGAGGAGATAAGAAGGAAGCAGGGGCTTTCTTGGTCAAGAGGACGGTGGTAGCAGAGGCTGGGAGGTGGAAACCCTCAGCTTGCCGGGGTGGGGGAGTGGCGAGTTCCTTGGGGCTGCTGGGGCATGGGGTGGGGGCCGGGGAGGGCCTCTGTGAAGGGCAGGCGTAGAAGATGTGACCTGAGTGTGGTCAGCTGGCAGGACACTGCAGAACTCAGGCGATGTGTCCTGCTGGGCAGGAAGGATTCTGCCCGTGATGGCTCAGCCACATGTCACCTCTGCAGAGTGCTTGGTGCTCAAGAGGGTGTGACCAGGGTGCCCATGGGAACTATCTCGCACTTTGGGTAGTGCCAATGGCGCATTTCCTGGGAGGGTCAGAGGCTGGCCTTCTTGCCCAGACACCCATGCTCAAGGACCAGGGCTTTTAGACACTGAATAAATATTCTTCAAGAGATATTTATTGAGCACCTACTGTGTGCCGGGCTGGACACCCACTGTGTGCCAGGCTCTGTGCTGGGCAGGCCTGGGTTCTGACCTCATGGAATGTCCAGTCCACTGGGGGACAGACTATAGACAACCCTCACACAATTGCTTATTCCATCAGAGACTGTGAGTGTTCTGAAGGAAAGTGTGGGGCATGAGAGAAGCAAAGCTTTCTCCAAAGGAACCTACTTGGAAAATGAGAGTTAAATGGCAAATAGGAAACAATGGGAAGATGGTGACCCAGAGAGAGTGCTCAGAGTCCCCAAGGCAGGAGGGTACTTGGTGAGTTGGAGACTGTCAGCAGGCAGTGTGTGGGGTGTGGTGAATAGGGGCTTCACCATGGAGAGGGTCAGGACCAGGCCCTACCCCTGTGGGCCAGTGAGGAGCCTTTGGTTTGTTCCTGACCTTTGGGGGTGTTGGCACCATCCGGTCTGTTTGAAGAGCTCACGCTGGCTTCTCTGAGGCGCATGGGTTGTGGGGCCAAGTGAGGATGTTGAGATGACTGAGCAGGTGGAGATGGGTGGGGGTGGAGGACAGAGACTACATTTGAAGGCAAAATGGGCAGGACTTGATGGATTGAGTACTGGACAAGGGAGCGTGGGTGGGTGCAAGGATGCCTCCTAGATTTCTGGCTTGGGCGTTGGGATGGACAGAAAGGCCTTTCCTGACGAAAGGAGGGCAAGGGAAGGAGCAGGTTTGGGGGAATGGAGACAACCTTCTCCTTTTTCAACAGAACTGCGCTGGGGCAGAGTTGGTGAGGATAGTCAGCCCAGTCCAAGGAGCTAAAGCCTGGCTGCTGCTTGGCCCCCACAAATCCCCATGCTGCACAATGGCAGGAACCTGTGATGCTCTGTCCCCTGCTGAGCCCACCTAGCCCATTCTTGGCACACAGTAGATGCCTGGTTAGCATCTGTTGAGGGGCCCTGCTCCATGTGGTTGCAGAGCAGCTAAAAAACATTGTGGTGGGGGCTGCCTGACCCTTCTCTAGCTTCAGGCATCGAGAGCTCAGGACTGGCCGCCTCATGGAGGGAGATCTGCCTGCTGGCCCTCGAGCTTGCAGACCTGGCCGGGCCACCTGATGTCCTCTGGCTGCAACCCCAGGTGGAGGTGGTCTGTCCTGTCTTCCCTGCTTCCTTGGAAATCCTCACAGCTGGGCTCTCGGAGCCTGGGAATGGCCTGCAGACGGCGTTGCTGGCTTGCAGGCCCCTGCCTTTCCGGGCTGATGCAGGAGGCTGTATGTTGCTGCTTAGCCTGGTGTGCGCAGAGCCTGGAGGCCAGCCCTCGGCAGTGCCCACCCTGCTGTCTGTCAAGGGCCCTTCATTTATGGCCCACCACTGGCCCATTCTCCAGAAGAGGATGTTTACTTTTCACTTTGATACCTTGTACCTTAAACGCTATGATGTAAAGTTAGTACAACTTATGGTGCATGATAAAGGAATAACAGAAGGGAGAAAAGAAAGATATTTGCTTTATATATACATATATATACACACACACACAGTCATAATAGAATAACAGAGAAATACTCATGACCATTTCAGTCCTTGTTTCTGTGACAGGTCCTGAAATCGTAGCTGGAAATGATCACCACTCTCTTCTATCACCCATTCCACTCTCTCTTCCCTCAGCACACACTGCAGCTGGTCGGGATTCTTTGCCTGGTAACTTAATCCAAACCTTCATTCTTGAAGGGTCTGGGCCTTTCAGAGTCCTGCTTGGATCGGGTGTTGCCATTTTCCATTGACTTTAATCACAGGGCACGGCGGTGCTAAGAGATGCCCTATGGACTCTCCCGTAGCCCAGGGTCCTCTCCCTCACCTCCTCCGTGGAGCTGCAGTTTTTGCCCTTGGTATGCCTTGGCTGGCCGTAGAGACCTAGACAGGGCTCAGGGTCTGGGGAGGACTTCTGGGTCGTGGAGTCTCCTGGGAAGATGGCGGCTCCCGCATGGGTTCTGTGCTGTTTGTAAGACTGGCCTCTTGGGCCAGTGTACCTCCTCTAGATTTCAGGTTGGGGAGGCTGGCATTGTGGGACCACTTGTGTTCCAATCAGTACCTTCTGAGGTGGGGGTGAGGGAGCCGGCTCACCCTTTCCTCATCCTCATCCTGAAATCAGTCTTTTAAAGGGAGACATGACCGGGTCTGGGCAGGCCATGGGGAGGCAGATGTACCACTCATATGGATGGTATTCTGTCCCACGGCCTGGGGTCTTTTCATTGCTGCCCTATTTTGCCCACCATCCAGACCCTTGGGCTAATAAATGGCATAGGTGTTCTCATGATAGTTTATAAATGTCCCTTTAATTTTCCCAAGGGCAGTTTGAGGATCTAAAAATCTCAGATATCTGGCTGTGCTGTTTTAATTTTACCACCTGAAAATTTAGTAGTTGAATTTGGAGGAAAAATCCTCATAATCTGAACACCTTAGTTTTTGCCTTTACACTTTTTTTTTTTTCATTCTTTGCACATTTGTGGGTTTGCAGGATTATAATCAGAGTGTATCTGTTCTGGGCACTTTTGCACCCAGCGAGTTTGTGGCTTGACCTTTTTCCATGGTCCATGGTCCCAAAGGCTGCTTTTGATGACTACAGACAGTCCAGTGAGGGACAAAGGGTTCAGCAGCACAAGCCTGGCATGTTGACATTTCTCCAGACGCTTTTCTTGCTCTCAGTTCTTTTTGGACCCCGTGTTCCCCAAGGGGGCCACTCTCAATCAAGGGGGCCACTCTCAATGTGTTTGGGGCAGAGCAGAGAGAGCACTGAATTTCGAGTTAGGAGAACCCCGAGTTCTAGTCCTGGGTCTTCACTAAGTGGCATTGAGTGAACTTGGCCCTTCATCCCAGGGCATCACTTTCTGTGTCTGCAGGACGTGGGTTGATCTCATCCATGATTGGCAGTGAATTTGCATTATTTGGTGGAATTTTCTGAGCCTTGCCTCTGTCCTACAGCATAGGGAAACTCCATGAGGGGCCACCTCGGCCACAGCCACCACTGAAGCCCCAGTGCCTCTCAGCCAGGGTTGGGTGGGTGGGTGAGGGGACTCGGTAACGATTGTCATGTATAAGGTCAGACAACAGAGTTAGTGGCAGACACCAGCTAGCACCTTCTGCTGCCTGCCCACGAACTTCTAATTGGTGAGGGCTATTGTGGCTGGCCAGGGCGACCGCCAACCGCCTGGGGCCTGCAGTCTGTGACCGAAGAGGAGCTCCTTATTCCCTGGGGTCAGGCTTGGTGGAAAAGCCGCTGGGCATTCCCTTGTCTGGCATGCACACCCAGGTGAGAGTGGGGTGCTGAGCGGGTGGGGGCTGGGGTGGGTGGTGGTGATTGGGGGCCTCCTGTGTGCTGGCTGTGTGCAAGTTCTGACGCCCATGCAGCCTTGTCCACACAGGTGTCACTCAGATGTAATAGCTGTCATCATGACACAGCCACTGCTGTTTATGGAGAGCTTACCAGGGACAGCATCCCAAGATAACGCCACAATGGGCCTCCCAGGAAGGCACCATCATTTGCATTTTATAGACCAGGAGACTGAGGCTCAGAGAGGTTAGGTAATTTTTCCAAGGTCCCACAGACAGAACTGGAATTTGAACGTAGGCAGCCACCCTCAGAGCGCGCGGTCCCCCATGCTGACCCTCTGGCACACCCACAAGCCTGCCTCCTTCTTCTCTTCCTGTCACTCGTGCTCTCCTGCTGGGCTCGGGCTAGCCTCCGTGAGTTAGAGGTTCTGTCCAGGCAGATGCAGTGCTCCCTGAGGACCCCAGGGCTGGGGCAGTTGCTACAGAGTGGGGTGAAGGGAATACTCAGGCCTCCTTGCTGCTCCAGACCCTGGAGCTGCAAATATGGATCGGGAAAGTCTGGCAGCCTTTGGTTCTACCTCTGGGGCCGGGTCTTCCATGAACACCGCAAGGCCTTCCTTCCTGCACCGCCCCCCTCCAGGTGGGATTGCATTAGCCAGCCCCTGAACCCTCAGCAAGCTCCAAGGATGGATGCCAGGAAGCGGGGAGAGGAAGAGTGGAGAAAGATGCCGAGATGGGGATGGACGGGAAGGCGGGGCTAGCTACAGAAAGTTTCTGATGCTGTTTGGGAATGGAGTGGGGCAGGGACTGGACAGTTCAGTGTTATGTCCCTGCAACCTTCGGGAGTCCCGGGGAAGGCGCGGGAGCAGGGGTGGGGAATGGGGTCGGGCGTGCTTGTGGGCTCCCCTCCCCAGCAGCCCGGGCCCTGGAGCTGCGACTTTGAAGTCCCTGACATTTGTGGCGAGATGATCCCGTCTGAGGTCTCACTGCTGCTGCTGTGCCGCAGGCGCCTGTCATTTCATCTCCCAGCCCCTGCTTCCGACGCCCAGGTGTATAAATCTGCCCCATGTGCTTTATGGAGTCTGTTCCTGACCTGAACTTGACAGTGTTAACACACACGAGTTTTTCTCCCTTCTCCCCATCCCCAAAGCACTTGACAACCAAAGCTTTCCTGCTAAGGGGACGAGGAAGCTGCCAAAAGAGAACCCGTGTTTCATTTTCTGTTTAAGATTGAGAACCTCTTTGAATGTTGGTGTTTTTTGTTTCTCCCCAACTCTAGCAGCCTGCTGCCATCGCTCAGGAGAAAGGAGGGATTCCACTCTGCCATGGTCCCCGTGTTCCCCAGCCCCACCCTTCCTCTCTCTCCTCCCCCCCTCTTGGGACTTGTGCCCCAGATTCCTGTGTGGTTTCTTCTGCTTTGCTCACCTGAGGCCTGAAATTCAGGGAGCTCTTTTGGTCTCTTCACTCTGCCTCTACTTGGGGTCTCCATAGGATGAGCCTCACACTTCTCTCCCCACTGGCCTTGATCAATGCCGGTACTTGTGTGCCTTCCTGGGTGGGCTTTTCCAAGCGACTGGTGGCTCCTGGCCGTCGAGTGCTGAGAAATTCAAGCACAGAGAGAGGCTGATTGGGCTGCCGTCTGGGGCTGGCATTCAAGCCACCTACAGGTGTCTCTGAACATTTTTATGGAGAATTGGTTTTTGTGTCTCACACCAGATCCTCTTACTGCTCCTCATTCATTCATTTATTCATTCATTCAATAAATAATTGAGATTCAGTCCTCAAACTGTGTACCGAGGCACCCCATGGTGCCACAGCTAACTTGCAGGGGCTCTGCGGGGTATTTCACATCTTCTAGAGAAACACAGTAATAGCCAACATCTGCTGGACGCCATGTGAGCCACTAAGCTGCTGGTTGTTCACAGTTTCAACATTAGATTGCCACTATATTCTTTTTTTAAAAAAACTTTTAATTTTGACATAATTTCAAACTTCTTTTGCTTTCTTTCCTTTTTTTCTTCCTCCCTTCCTTTTTTCTCCTTTTTTTCTTCATATCTAATGTATCTATCTATCTATCATCTCTGTTATTTCCTAAATATTTGAGAATGGGCTGTATACATTATACTCCTTGATTATGTCATTCTGCCATGTACCTTTCCTAAGAACAAGAGGACTCCACACATCCTTTTGTACAGTTATCAAGTTTAAGAACTTTAACATTGATAAAAGCTTACTGTCTACATTCCATTTTTTTCATATGTTCCAATAATGTCCTTTTGATTCTTTTCTCAATCATTATTAGACCTAGTGCAGGATCATGTGTGGCATTTAAATGTATTGTCTCTTTAATCACTTTTTAAGAAATTGTGGAAACATACGTAACATATATACAACATGAACTTCTCTTCTTAGCGCCCCCACCCCTGCATGCCAGTGTGATTAATTACATCATGTTGTGGCACTCCCTCGCCACTATGTATTACCAGAACTTTCCCGTCACTCCAGACAGGAATCCTACACCAATTACGCATTAACTCCCCATTCTTCCTGCACCCCTTCCCACTCCTAGTAACCTACTCTTTCTGTCCCTTTAAATGTGCGTATACTAGCAATTTCATATGTCATATAAGTGAATTCGTACAATATCTGTCCCTTTTTGCTTATTTCACTCAACATGATATCTTCAGTATTCATCCATGTCATGGCATATATCAGAAGTTCATTCCTTTTTAAAGCTGAGTAATATTCATTGTGTGTGTATATCACATTTTGTTTATCCATTTATCACTCAGTTTGTTTCTATCTTTCGGCTATTGTGAATAATGCTGTTATGAACTTTGGCAAACAAATATCTGATTGAGTCCCTGCTTTCATTTCCTTCGGATATATATCCAGAAGTGGAATTGCCAGCTCGTATGGTAGTTCTGTGTTAACTTTCTGAGGAGTTGTCACACTGTTTTCCAAAGTGGCTGCACCATTTTACCTTCTTACCTACAATGTACTGAGGTTCCTTTTTCTCCACATGCTCACCAGCATTTATTTTCTCTTTTTAAAAATAATAGCTGGGTGGGCCACAGTGGCTCAGCAGGCAGAGTTCTCACCTGCCATGCTGGAGACCCGGGTTCGATTCCCGGTGACTGGCCATACAAAAAAACAAAACAAACAAACAAACAAAATTAAAATAATAGCTATTCTAGTGGATGTGAGGTGGTATCTAGTGATTTTAATTTGCATTTCCCTAATGGCTAATGATATTGGACATCTTTTCATGTGTTTATTGGCCATTACATATTTACTTTGAAATATATTCAAATCTTTTGCCCATTTTTAAAAAAATTTAATTTATTTTGTATTCTCAAACCAAAATGACATACAAACATGAACATTCTTAACATACAAAATTCTGTGTATGGTGTACAATCAATGGCTCACAATATCATGACATAGTAGTATATTCATCACCATCATCGTTTTTTAGAACATTTCCGTCATTTCAGAAAAAAGAAGAAAAAGAAAAAACTCACACCTACCATATCTCTTACCCTTTCCTCTCGTTGAGCACTAGTATTTCCATCTACTCAATAGATTTTAACCTTTGTTCCCCCTATTTTTTTTCTATACCCCTTACCAGTCCCTTTCATTGTTCACTAGTATTTCAATCTACTCAATTTATTTTAAAATTTGTTCACCTATTATTTATTTAGTTTTAATCTATATTTTCTTTGCTCATTTTTCCGTACTGTAGATAAAAGGAACATCAGACACAAGGTTTTCGGAATCACATAGTCGCATTCCTTTGCCCATTTTTTGCTGGGTTATTTGTCTTTTTGCTGTTGAGTGTAGTTCTTTATATATATTTTGAATATTAAAAATCCTTATATAGGGCGGGCCACGGTGGCTCAGCAGGCAAGAATGCTCGCCTGCCATGCCAGAGGACCCTGGTTCAATTCCCGGTGCCTGCCCATGTAAAAAAAAAAAAAACTTAAAAAAAAAAGTCCTTATACATAGTTTCCAAATATTTTCTCCCATTATATTGGTTGTCTTTTCACTCTTGAGGATGCATAAAAGTTTTAAATTTTGATGAAGTCCAAATTATCTATTTTTTCTTTTGTTGCTGGTGCTTTTGGTGCATGTGCTAAGAAGCCATGGCTTAAGACATGGTCTCGAAGATATTTCACTATGTTTTCCATAAAAGTTTTATAGTTTAATGATTATAGTTAGGTCATTGATCCATGTTGAGTGAATTTTCTAATGTGGATGCAGTTGGTGTCTACTTTCATTCTTTTATGTGGATATTCAGTTTTCCTACCACCGTTTGTTGAGGACACTGTTCTTTTCTCCTTGACTTACTTGGCTCCCTTGTCAGAAATCACTTGGCCATAGATGTGTATGATTATTTTTGTGCTCTCAATTCTATTCCATTGGCTTGTGTTTTAGTTTCCCAGCCGTTAAAGCAAATACCGTACAGTGGGTTGGCTTAGACAATGGGAGTTTATTGGCTCATGATTTTGAGGCTAGAATTTTCTGTCCTAAGTCAAGACGACAGCACGGCAATGTTTTCTTCTTGAAGACTGTGACATTCTGATGATGGCTCCTGGCAGTCCTTGGTCCGTGGCTTTTCCATCACATGGTAATATGCATGTTAGCTTCTTCTCCTTTCTCTTCCGGTTTCCTCGACCTGCAGCTTCTGGCTGCTCCCTGTGGTTCTTCTCTCTGGGGCCTTTTAAATAAGGTCTCTGGTAAGAGAATTAAGGCCTATCCTGATTCAGGTGGGCCACACCTGAACTGAAGGAACCTCATCAAAATGTCCTCCTTACAATGGGTCCCTTACCCACGGGAGTGGGTATGACTGTAGTATTAATATAGCTTTGTAGTAAGTTTTTTAAAAAATATTTTTATTGACATATAAACAAATCTTCACATATAAACAGTCCATACTGGTGTACAATCAGTGGCTCACAATATCAAACATAGCTGTGTATTCATCACCATGATCATTTTTAGAACATTTGCATCACTCCAGAAAAAGAAATAAAAAGAAAAAGTCATATATCCTATACCCCTTACCCTCCTTTTCATTGACCACTAGTATTTCAATCTGCCCAATTTATTTTTACCCCTTAGCCCCACTATTATTTATTTTTTATCCATTTTTTTTTTTTACTCATCTGTCCATACCTTGGATAAAAGGAGCATCTGACACAAGGTTTTCACCATCACACAGTCACATTGTTAGGTATATATCATTAAATACAATCATCTTCAAGTCTCAAGGCTACTGGAACACAGCTCAACAGTTCCAGGTACTTCCCTCCAGCCACTCCAATACACTATAAACTAAAAGGGGATTTCTATATAATGCATAAGAATAAACTCCAGGATACCCTCTCGACTCTGTTTGAAAATCTCTCAGCCACTGAAACTTTATTTTGTCTCATTTCTCTCTTCCCCTTTTTGGTCAAGAAAGCTTTCTCAATTCCATGATGCTGGGTCTTGGTTTATCCCGGGAGTTCTGTCCCACGTTGCCAGGGAGATTTACACTCCCGGGAGTCGTGTCCCATGTAGCAGGGAGGGCAGTGAGTTCACATGCTGAGTTGGCTTAGAGAGAGAGGCTACATCTAAGCAACAAAAGAGGTTCTCTGGGGGTGACTCTTAGGCATAATTATAAAATATATCCTTTGCAGGAATAAGTTTTACAGGAGCAAACCCCAAGACTGAAGGCTCAGCCTATTAATTTGATTGTCTCACCGTTTGTGAGAATATCAGGAATCCTCCAAATGGGGAAGTTGAATATTTCTTCCTTTCTTCCCAGTCTCCCAAGGTGACTTTGCAAATACTTCTTTATTCACTGCCCAAATTGCTCTCAGATATATTGGGGCATCACACTAACCTGGACAAACCAGCGAGATCTTACACCTATTCAGGACTCCATGTACTTATGGTGTTCAACTAAACTGATCATACAAGTTAAATTAGGTAATGCACTATACAAAATATAAATTTTGCACCAATAAAGCATCTCTCCTTTTGGTCTCAGACAGAAGTTGAAGTTTTAAGATGGCCCATATCATCCTTTACCCTGTGTCATGGTCAGTTTCATGTGTCAACTTGGCCAAGTGGTGGTACCTGTTTGTCTGGTTGAGCAAGTGCTGGCCTGTCTGTTGCAATGAGGACATTTCATGGAATTAAATCATGATCATGTCAGCTGCATCCACAGCTGATTCCATTTGTAATCAGCCAAAGGGGAGTGTCGTCTGCAATGAGTAATGCTTAATCTAATCACTGAAAGCCTTATAAGGAGGATTCAGAAGAGACAGGCTCTTCCTGTCTCAGCTGGTGAGCCTCTCCTGTGGAGTTCATCCAGACCCTCCATTGGAATCATCAGCTTTGCAGCTTGTCCTGCGGATTTTGGACTCTGTGCTCCCATGGTTGCGTGAGACACATTTATAAATATTGTATTTGTGAGTGCTCCCTGTTGATTCTGTTTCTCTAGAGAACCCTAACTAATACACCCTGTATTCTCATCTACCTCAGGCCTATCTAGATCAGCTTCATTCATATCTCCAGTGGAAGTCTGATCCCTTTTTCAACTTTTCAAACAGCTCCTGTATGGGGTAGTGCTGACTTTCATAGCCTCAGAGCTCTAACTCTGAGTCTCAGGTGTCACATAAATACCTGAAGTTTCTGGGAAGGACCAGGTCATATACGAACAATTTCAGAATTTAGAAATAACAGTTACAACTCCTGAATATACGTGACTGCTGTAAGAGCTCACAGTCTAGGACCCTTTACAATAGGCGCCAACCTGATAACCCATGCTATTGACTTCAGTGAGTGAGGCATGATAATATTTGTCTTCGTGCTTCTGAAATTTCCATATGCAGTCCTTTAGGTTCATTTACCTAGTTGCCTGCCTCACAACTTCACTCCTTTTTGTGGCTGCTCAGTAGTCGGTTGTATGTATACACCACAGTTCCGCCTTCCATTCCTCAGTCGTTGTACCCTTAGGCCACCTCCAACGATTGTGAATTGTGAACACTGCCACCATAAACCCCAGCATGCAAATGTCCATTCCTGCCTCCACTCTCAGTTCCTCCAGGTATATACTGAGCAATGGGGTTGCAGGAGCATATGGCAACCCCACCTCTAGTCTCCTGTGGAACCACCACACAGCCCTCCAAGGGGCTGCACCTCTCAGTTTTCCTATCTACAGTAGAATAGGTACATCTCCTTCTGTGCATTTTCTTTAGCGCTTGCTTCTCTCTGTGCATTTTTAAATAGTTTTATTCGCACGTCATGCAATCCAACCTAAGTAAAAAGACATGTCATGGTCACCATGAACTAATGAAGACATTTCCTTTTCTTCCACAGATAATCCATACCCCTCTCCCAATGCCTGTTGACATTTAGTTTTGGCATAACGCCTTTGTTACATTCAGTGGAAGCATATTACAATGTTACTGTTGACTATAGACCCTAGCTTGCATTGACTGTACTTTTTCCTGTATACCATCCGTTTCAACACCTTGCAATGTTGACATTCCTTTGTTCTCTCTCATTCAAAAAGTTTTTTTTTTTTGTACATTGAATCACCATCTTTGTCCATTCTAGGCATTCCTAAGTTATTCCATCTCAGTCTTTATCCTCTATCTTTCCTTCTGGTTTCATATGTACCCCCAGCCCTTCTCCCTCAATCGTACATACTTATACTCAGCTTCATTCAGTGTACTTATATTATTGTGCTATAATCAGGTAGTATTGTGCTATCCATTTCTGAATTTTTACAATCAGTCTTGCTGCATAATCTGTATTCCTTCAGCACCAACTGCCCAATTCTACCCTATTTATTTCTCCTGATAAGCTTTTCTTAACTTTGATTCTCAAAGTTCGCTCATTAATGTTAGTTCACATCAGTTAGACCATACAGTATTTGCCCTTTTGTTTCTGGCTGATTTCACTTAGCATAATGTCCTCAAGGTTCATCCATGTTGTTACATGCTTCATGACTTTATTCTGTCTTACAGTTCTGTAATATTGCATCATATGTATATACCACAGCTTGTTTAGCCACTTGTCTGTTGAAGGACAACTGGGCTATTTCCATCTCTTGGCCATAGTAAATAATGCTGCTGTAAACATCAGTGTGAAAAATCCATTTGTGTCCTTGCCTTCAGTTCCTCTGACTATATATCTAGTCATGGGATTGTTGGATTATACAGGAATTGTATACTTAACTTCCTGAGGAACTGCCAAACTGTGTAGTAAGTTTTGACACTGGGAAGTTTGAGTGCTCTGACTTTGTACTTTTTCAAGATGCTTTTGGCTATTTGGGATCTCTTGCACTTCCATTTGAATTTTATTGTTAGCTTTTCCATTTCTGTGCTGAAATTTTGATTGGGACTGTGTTAAATCTGTATATTGCTTTGAGTAGTATTGACATCTTAATGATACGAAGTCTTCCAATCCATGAGCACAGAATACCTTTCCATTTATTTAAATCTTTTTCAATTTCTTTCAGTAGTAATTTGTAGTTTTCTATGTATAAGTCCTTTACATTCTTGGGTAAGTTTGTTCCTAAATATTTTATTCTCTTTGTTGCTGTTGTAAATGGAGTTGTTTTATTGATTTCTTTTTTTTATTAATTAAAAAAAAATTAACTAACAAAACATTTAGAAATCATTCCATTCTACATATACAGTCAGTAATTCTTAATATCATCACATAGTTGCATATTCATCATTTCTTAGTACATTTGCATCGATTTAGAAAAAGAAATAAAAAGACAACAGAATAAGAAATAAAACGATAATAGAGAGAAAAAAAAAAAACAAAAAAAACCCCAAAAACCTATACCTCACATGCAGCTTCATTCAATGTTTTAACATAATTACATTACAATTAGGTAGTATTGTGCTGTCCATTTCTGAGTTTTTGTGTCCAGTCCTGTTGCACAGTCTGTATCCCTTCAGCTCCAATTACCCCTTATCTTACCCTATTTCTATCTCCTGATGGTCTCTGTTACCAATGACATATTCCAAGTTTATTCACTAATGTCGGTTCACATCAGTGAGACCATACAGTATTTGTCCTTTAGTTTTTGGCTAGTCTCACTCAGCATAATGTTCTCTAGGTCCATCCATGTTATTACATGCTTCATAAGTTTATTCTGTCTTAGAGCTGCATACTATTTCATCGTATGTATATACCATAGTTTGTTTAGCCACTCGTCTGTTGATGGACATTTTGGCTGTTTCCATCTCTTTGCAGTTGTAAATAATGCTGCTATAAACATTGGTGTGCAAATGTCCATTTGTGTCTTTGCCCTTAAGTCCTCTGAGTAGATACCTAGCAATGGTATTGCTGGGTCGTATGGCAATTCTATATTCAGCTTTTTGAGGAACCACCAAACTGCCTTCCACAGTGGTTGCACCATTTGACATTCCCACCAACAGTGGATAAGTGTGCCTCTTTCTCCGCATCCTCTCCAGCACTTGTCATTTTCTGTTTTGTTGATAATGGCCATTCTGGTGGGTGTGAGATGATATCTCTATTGATTTCTTTTTTGGGTTGTTTATTACTGATGTATAGAGATACCTTTGCTTTTGTGTATTGATCACATTCTGAATGGTCATGTTTGTTTTTTATTCTTTAATTCTGTTAATGTGGTGTATTACATTGTTTGATATTCTTCTCTTGAATCGCCCTTACAAGCCTGGAATAGATCCTGCTTCATCATGGTATATAGTCCTTTTGATATACAGTTGGACGCTATATTCCTTTTGATGACATCATATCTTTGCAAAGCTGGGATTTTGGTGTTTGTGCTGGATACAAAGCAAGTACTTTGTGGAAGTTAGTATGGAGAAAAAATAAGGGTGGCAATAAGGCTTGAGGAGCTGTGCAGTGCCCCACAGGTATGTCTATCGCATTAGTCAACAATTGTGGTCGTTTAAGAATGAAATTGAAATACTGCTTTTTCTTTGAATTTATATATTTTATAGTTTTGAACAATCACTAAGTGGCTATGACATAAGTGCTTATTAAGTTGTTTGGTCTGACTTCTTCATAAATGGAACTGCTAAGTATTTCTTTTGGCTGAGTGGGTGCCGTGAAAACTGCTGCCTCTCTGGGCATTGAGAAGTGAGAAAGTTGGGCCCCTCTGTACTCTGCATCAGGCACAGTTCCGGGTGGTGCAGAAGGAATGGATGTAAGATAAAATCCCTGTCCTCATAGAGCTGAGAGTCTGGGCAGGGAGACTGGCAATAGCGAGTATAGGAGGGATTCTATAATGTGGTAGGTGAGCAGGGGAATGAGGGAAAATAAAGTAGGGTGAGGGACTTCTTGGACATTTTTTATGTCCTGAGCCCCACGTCCCCACCCTCTGTTCACAGACGGTGATGTCACAGGCTCCAAACACCAGAAACCTGATGATTACCACCTTTATTCTTTCTTGCTTTCCCCTCACCCTTCAGCTAGTCAGTGAGTCTTGCCACCCAACAGAACTCAAATTGGCCTCCCCCCACCCCGAGACCCCCACCTTTGCTGCCATCACCTGAGTCTAAGCCTCTGTGGCTTTTGTTTGTTTGTCTGGATCCTGGAATGGCTTCCTGACACCTCCCCACCGCCCACTCCTCTGCCCTCTGGCTTAATCCGGATGTGGCAACCAGAGGGATCTTCGCAAAGTCCAGTACTGCTCACGTCTCCCTTCGGCTAGACAATCCTGAGAGGCCTTCCTGCTCCTTCGCAGGTCAGTCCCCACCAGTCTCCAAGGCCGCCGTCATGCTTCCTTCCCTGTCCCCTTTGCAGGCTGACTCTGGCACAGTCTTCACCTCCCCGTGTCAGCCTGGTCCTCTGTGTCCTCCTGCTTGAGTTATTTGCTGGACATCTGTCCACCTCCCCACGAAGCTCTGGAGTCCACTGGCTGAACGTGGGGATTGTGTCTAGACAATCACGTTATCTAATGTGTCGCCATGCCTGGCTCCCGGTGGATGCTTAGGAATGGAATGGAAGAGAGAATGGGGCAGGAGCAGACGGATATTGGCTGCTGGGAATTCGATGGGAATCTTGTAATTGGAGGAGAGGCTGCATTTCATGGGAATGTCCTCGGCAGTTGCAGTCATGCAGAACGGCTGACATAAAGGGTCAGCAGAGGCCCTGGCCCCCTGCAATCTCTGCCTCACCTTGCCCTGGAGGCAGTGGGCTGGGCCCTCAGTGAAGGTGACTTTGTCAAGAAGCAGAGGGGCTCCTGTTGTGCTTCACCTGGATTAGGCTGAGGCTGGGACGAGTTCTTTCGCCTTTGACAGGAGCAGCCCCAGGGCCTGCCATTGTCCCCCTCACTCCTCCTGTATCTGTCCCCAGAGGCTGCATTGCCCAACTTCTTGTTGAAGCTGGTTGTAGCTCCCCTTCCTTCAGGCTGCTTCCTTTGTTTTGCATTCCTGGTGACTGGGGCTGATCTTGGCTATAAGCAGGTGCCGTGAAAGGTGGGTCAGAGGGCCGAGCGGGCAAATGCAGAGGGCCTTAGAGGTCGCCTCACTCTGCCAGCTTTGACGCTGGCCTCGGAGGGCTGACCAGCCTGTCCAATGTCACGCCACTCACCACACCGTATCTCCCTGGGACAGATTAGGTCACAGGTGGGGCCTGACATTCTGCCTTTCCGACACTCTCCTGGTGATGCCGAGGCTGCTGAGTCCACACCTTGATGGATGCCGCGTCCACTGTGCTGCTTCTGCTCACCCCATCCCATGTGCTTTGCCTCCTGCAGAGCTTCCCCAGACCCACTGTGCGGGTTAGAAGGACCATTGTCTGGGTGGTGTGGTTGGAGGTGCCCAGTACAGCTCGCCATGACTCCACAAACAAAAGTCCTTGCCATCCACCCAGGGCTTGAAGCGGCCGACATTCTCTATGAGTGTCAAGTTCTCATGGAGAACACAGCTGTTCATGGCTGCTCCCGGAAGGTGGTCTCAGGGACCCATGTGTGCCGGACGCGCTGGCCGGAAGTGGGATTGCCGTAACATCGGCTCTTTTATCGACTTGTGAGGCCTGCTGGATGGAGGCCATGTCTGTCTCAGGCCCAGGATGTGGGGCGCTCGGTGGCCTGCCGGACGCCTCTCCACTTCCCTTCTGGGAGCGTGACCCCAGGGAAGGTGATTGCAAAGCCTCCTCTTGCCCGTGTCTGATTCTTATGGAAACCCAGATTTGGGGATGTGAATTTTCCAGTCACGTGCACACCTGGGAGCATCCGCGTAGCCTTCCTAACCCACCTGCTTGCCCTGTTCTCTGGGGGGTTGGGTCAGATCTGCTGATCCAGTGAGCACACAGAACTGGGCTTGTGGGCCAGGGGTTTGTTTATTTGCTGTCTCATTGATCTGTTGATTCATTCATTGATGCATTCATTCTCTCATTCAGCAAGTGTTTATTTGCTAACCCTGACTTGTGCTATGAGCTGGAGAGCCGTATGGAGGAGGGAACTCTGGGGTGTGTGTGCAGACATCTGTGGGCATATGTATGAAAGCATATATGTGCATGTGTTGTACCACTGTGCACATTGAACACGGCACACTGTGAATGTATGTGTGTGCGAATGTAAGTGCATATCTGAGCATACGTATTCCTTGTATGTGCACATGTGGGCATGTATATTGGTGTACAGGTGCGTGCGCATGTAGGATCACTGCAAGCAAGGTCTTGGTGCCAATAACAACTTTGGAAACCTCCCTGGCCTGTATTGATCCCCGGTTGGGGAAGAGATGCTGCTGTTTGGTAGAACAGATTTTGTAGCTTGGCTCCATGTGCCTGTGAGCACTTGGTTGTGTTTTAATTAACTAGAACATTTGCCTGGAAATGAGCAGCAGCGGCAGCAGGCGCAAAGGCAGCTGGAGGGGTGGGGGGGAGGCTGTTGTGGGTGGAGGTGGCAGCCAAGCTCCTGAGTTCCAGTGTGCCCAGTCCTGGCTGATGACACCTGGGGAAGGTGGGGTGGCAAGCAGCACCTGGTGCTGGCTATTACCCCAGCAGGGACAGGATTCTGGAAGGGCCTGAATTCTCTGGAATTCCCAAGGCTCTTTCCTGTCAAGTCAGAGGTGGACAGGTTAATGGTCCCAGCACATGGATGGGCCATGCAGCTCCTGAAACACGTCCTGGATGGACTTTGGACAGCGGCTGCTGAGGCATCACCATGCCTTTTGAGGACGGCTGCTTCCATCCTTCCCACTCCTCAAGGATCAGGGTTCCATCAACAGAAGGGAACAGAAGTCAACTCTGATGGTCTTGCCTGGAGGGCGAGGGGGTGGGTACAGAGATGACCTTTGGATTTTGGATAATCCCTGTCAGCTCCAGGAGGCACTCTCTAGGGATGGGACACAACTGAATTGTGCTACCTCGCTGATCCTGGGCCCAGGGCAGCCTTTCTTGATTGATCCCAGCACTTCCTGGGGACCTTGGCTCGCCCTTCCCTTCCTGGCCTCCTCTCACGCCACCCCTTGCTTCGTTTAACTCCATTTACTCTCGTGTCTCACCCGAGTCCTGTCCAGTGCTGGGGTGTGAGCCATGCAGGACTGACCATCCTCTCTCTATCCTGGCCTAGGGCTTGGCACCCAAAGGGGACTCCCCACATATTTGTGCTTGAATGAAGCAGTAAATGGAGGAAACTGAGGGTCAGAGAGGTTAAATAGGCTAGTTGGAAATTTCTACAGTGCTCTTCACAACCCTTATAATGCTGGTGTACTGGAATGTGTTGCAGCATTTCAGAAGCAGATGAACACACACACACGCCTCATCCTCTGCCTTGATCAGTTGTAATTTTCTATCCAGTGAAATGGGGAGAGGGGTTGCTAATGAATAGGAGAGAAGAGACTAGGGTTCAATCCCATTATTTTCCTAAGACGAATTGGCCCCCAGGAGCTCCCAGGTGGTGAGGGTATTGAAGAAAATCTCAAACTCCAGACTTCCTTACAGCTCTCTCCTTGCACCATCTAGTCTGTTCCGAGGTCTCGGAGTCTTACCTGCTGCTCTCACTACTGCCCATCCCTTAGCACCTCCAGGGTGCAGAGGGGTTCAGGAGCTCGCTCACCGGCCCTTGGCCTCCTCTCTTTGTCCCATAAACACTCTGTGTAACCCTGCCTGATATTTTCTCAATCCCAGCTTTGCTCACATCTCCCTCCCCATCTGGTGTTCAAGTGCGTGGACTCCTGAGCCACACTGCCCAAGTTCATGGCCAGACTCTGTGCCTCATGGGGGCCTTCACCTCTTGGAACCTCCTTTTCTGTACTTGCAAAATATCAGCTGCAAAGCATCCTACACACCAGGCCTGAAGCAGTGACTCTTGTTAGAGATGTAGGCCTGGGCTCCACTCACCCCAGCATGCTCAGTGTACCCCATATGCACGCCTGGAAACTTCCTCTGCACAGCCAGTCGCCTGCGTTAGGTGAGGCTGCTGCGGACACGGACCACTGGGGGTCCTGTTCTCCTCTCACACCACTCCCGGGTTGGCGAGAGGGGGGATCACGAGCACTGTTCACATGGCTGTTTCTCTGTCCTTTTGTGAAACACATGCTGAAATTCACATCGGTTGAAAGTGTGCACGATGGGACATCCACTGTATCTTTTACATCTATGCCTACCTTTGTCTCTCTAGGTGTCTGTCTATTAGTGGAATCATCGCCATTCGCACCAGGCCATCTGTCTTTTCGTGCCTTCGCCTTGGCTATTTCCTCTGGAATCACCCCCTACTCTGCGTATGGGCCCTTTATATTCTTTCCACAAATTAAGCCCCAGCCCAAGCAAGGCCCACCTTTCCCTTTGTGCTGTCCCTTAGCACCAGCCAGAGCCGAGCTCTCTGGGCCTGACTGGGACCCCTCGAGACCCTCACCATGTTCTGCCTTGCCTCCGTGCACTTTTCTCAGCCTACTTTGGGCTGCAAGCCCCTGGGATTCTTCCTTTTGGGCCTGTTCAGTGCCCAGCACTCAGGGAGCCCTCGTGGATGTTGACTGAGCACATGCCTGACCTGACTGGGATTCACAGCCCACGCAGGAAGGAAAGTTTGTGTGCATGTGTGTACCCGTTCGTCCATGTGTGCACAGGCCTGTGTGTGCATGTGCACATGTGCACCTGTGAGTCTGTACATTCCCGAGCAGGTTATATCTCATCGGCTTGGTGCTCCCTTCTAATTGGGTTTGCAGAGAAAGGTGCTTGCTTTAATATTTAATTAGAAATCCGAACAGTGAAAGAGTGGGCCAGCTGCAGCTGGAGGTTTTGCTCAGCGCTGGGGTTCTTCTTAATAAGCACCCGCCGTCCAGGGCGGCCTCTGTCGGGGCTGGCCGCCGCCGCGTACGCTGGTGGGAGTGTCTTAGTGCCTACAAAATTATCAAGTAATTATTCGGTCATGGGGCATCAGGATTTTGCCTATCTAGCAGTCTTTCTTGGCAGTTGAAAAAAATTACCAATGAAGAGAAGTTGGAGATGGCCGGGGGTGCACATAAGGAGCCGTGGAAGCCAACATCGTTTTGAAGGAATGGGGTCTGTGCCACTCAGGGGCCCTCAAAGGCTTCTGCGAGTCCCACAGGAAGCCTCAGTCTCTGCCAATGGGATTATCTGTGGCTTGTTTTTCCAGGCTGGGGATGTGCTTAGCCTGTTTGTTGTAGGTAAAATGATCCGTGCAGACTGGGTCAGGTGGGGAGTAATTACCTGGGCACCAGGGCAGGGCGAAGAGCCTCATCAGCTGGTGGAAACCTGCCCTGGGACTCGTGGGCTTCCAGCAAGGGCCTGGGCAGGTGTAGGGATATCCTGAGATGTGTTACACCTCCAGGTGGGCGGGTGCTGACAGGGGCATCTCATGCCCTGGCAGAGCGAGCCAAAGACGTGCGTGGGCACATGGGTGAATGACTGAGTCTTTTTGGGGCAGCATTCAAACTGCTGCTCTCCCCCTGGGCCAGTAGGGGATCCCCTGGAAGTTGAGAGTGCTGGCTCTTGAGCCAGGCTGCTGTAGTCTCAATCCTGGCTGTACCAAACGTGCTACGTGACTGTGGGGAATTGCTTCCTGACCTCTCGGTGCCTCAGTTCCCTCCTCTGGAAAGTGGGACTAGCACCAGTCCTTACCCCTTTGGGTCACCGGGAAGATGGAAGGGATGACACAGACCCACATTTCTGAGTCTCTGAATTTAAGAAGGCCTGAAACCTGCAAGTTTTTTTTAATTACTCATTTGACAGCAAAAGTTGAGCTGAGCTAATAAACATGAAGCTATGTTTAGTTTTTCTTCACTTACTTTGGTGGATTCCTCTATGTTTTGCTACAAAAATATCAATATGCTTGATCTTTTCTGGGATGTTCCCCAAATTCTCAGGAAATGCACTGTTAACCGTTTTAGAGTCCGCGAAGTCCTGAATTCTGGAATACCTCTGGCTGCAGAATTTTGGGTGAGGGGTTGTGGACCAACTCACACAAGGCACATACAGGCCTCCCCGAGTAAATGCTCTGGAGACCTGCAGGGGAGCTGTTATTGACCTCACCGAGCCGGGCAGCGTGGCTCACTTCTGCCTTCCCCTTTCTGCCTCTCACTCTCGGCCTTGTGGAGAGGGGTCCTCGCTCGCCTTGAAGCCATCCTGGCTTGACCCTGTGCCCAAGCATATGTGCTCTCAGGCCGTTCCTCCTTGGCAGGAGGTAGGACCCCGGTAGCAGGTTGATCTACATTTGGGACCACGAGAAAGGACCAGGGCCTGATGTGGCCCTGGGGTCGATCACAGAACACACACCTGTGGGTTGCACCGTCCTGGACGTGGCTGCTGCCAGGCCTTTCATTCCCTGTAAGAACAGGAGCAGAGGGACCCCTTCACACCCTGTGCCCAGCCCCTCTGCTTGCTCTGGGTGATGGAGTGGGGGGTGGGGCAGCCATCCTCATGTTGGAGGGACAAGGCTGGGTGCATGCTGGCACCGCTTTCCCTGTGCCTCCTGGGCGGCCGGGCACAGCTGACGAGGAAGGCTCAGCCTTCTGAGTTGTGGGAATCCTGCTGGTCCCAACGCCACCTTCCCCAGGGGCCGCGGGGTACAGAGTCGCATCTGCCCGGGGAGGAAGGCAAGCAGGAAAACTGGAGGGTGACCTCCCTTTATTTTTATTCCTGAATAAGACCTTTCCTTTGAGATGCTTGCTCCCCAGTGTCTCTGGGGTCACTTCATAAGGAAGCCAACATTTCCCACTGGGGCAATGCCTCTGTTTGTCTCCTGAAGGCACAATTCCACTCCCAAGATTTTCTTTATTTTTAATTTTTTATTGTATAATATAAGATATATACAAATCAAAGAAGGAAAAAAAGCAATAGTTTTCAGGGCTCTCTTCAACAAGTAGTTACAGGACAAATCCCAGAGTTCGCCATGGGCTGATATACTGTCATCTCAGATTTTTCCTTCTAGCTGCTCCAGAACGTTGGATGCCAGGAGGAATAAATATATGTCTTTTTTATCATCACAATTGACTTTTTCATGAAAAATAACATTTATTCAAAGAAGCGATAAATTTCAAAGCACAACGCGACAATTAGTTGTAGAACAGATTTCAAAGTTTATTGTGGGTTACAATTCTACAATTTTAGGTTTTTTTTTTTAAATTTTTTTATTAATTAAAAAAAATTAACAGACAAAACATTAAGATATCATTCCATTCTACATATACAATCAGTAATTCTTAATATCATCAGATAGTTGCATATTCATCATTTCTAGAACATTTGCATCGATTTAGAAAAAAAAAAGACAACAGAAAAAGAAATAAAACGATAACAGAAAAAAAAAGATTATACATGCCATACCCCTTACCCCTCGCTTTCATTTACCACTAGCACTTCAAACTAAATTTATTTTTAACATTTGTTCCCCCTATTATTTATTTATTTTAATTAATTAAAAAAAAATAACACAACGTTTAGAAATCATTCCATTCTACATATGCAATCAGTAATTCTTAATATCATCACATAGATGTATGATCATCATTTCTTCAATTTTAGGTTTTTACTTCTAGCTGCTCTAAGATACTGGAGACTGAAAGAAATCTCAATATAATGATGCAGCACTCAAACTCATTTGTTAAATGCTACTTTCTCTGTATAACTCCGCCATCACTTTTGATCTTTCTCCCACTCTCTAAAGGTATTTGCGCTATTCCCATTCTAACTTTTTCATGTTTTGAGGGCCTGTCAATAATATGGGGTAGGGAGGTGGATCTAGCTGATGTTCTGGAGAGGCTGGGCCCTCTAGGTTTCAGAACTGACCTAGTCTAGGAACCCATCTGGATGTGGTAGGTTTCCCGCTCCAAGGGTTTTGAAGGAGCCCCCTTCAACCCCACCCCCTCACCCCCACAAAGAGGATGCTTTAAACATCTTGCCTCAAGCTAGCGGCCTTGTCAGCTAGCTGTACTTTCTTTCTCTGGGTTGTAAAACCTAGCCATTAAGAAAACCCCTGCTTCAGATTAATCGTAGCTCAGAATGAGGTGGCGCCTGTTTTGCTCAGAGTTCACAGTTCTTTTAGGTGGGGAGCCCTTGGGAGAAACTGAGTCTTGGACCAGGTATACCACCATTGAAGATCTCCATGGGGGTGAAAATGAGCCAGGGAGGAACCCCGGGCTCCTGACTCCTTATCTCCTTTGTTCCTGGGCTCTGGGGCTGTTTCCTATGGCTGAGCCCCCCGTGGTGTCAGCTGGGTGTGGGGTGCGAGGTGAATTGACCCCCACCTCCCCCTTTGTGGGCTCTGGCCTGGAGAGGTCTGGCTGCCTGGGCTTGGGCAGTGGAAATGCAGTCCGCTTTCTGGGGAAGGACCTGTGTTCTTTCTGTCATCTCTGGGATCTGCACTGATCTCCAGAAACAGGTTGCCAGCTTGGGGCGGGGGGTGGGGGTGGGGCAGTTCTTGCAGTCTACCAGCTGATGACACCCACTGGGTGCCCAGTCCCTCCACGCTGGGCAAGAAGGAGGCGGAGAACTGAGCTAGCTGTGGCTCCTTTTGAACTTCACCAAATAGAACCCCCAGCCGGAGCCTCTCCCGACTTTGTCAGGGGCGGCCTGGCCTCTGCCTTGGCTGCCTTCTCCTCGTGTGGCCACTGCCCTGGTTCAGGGTCCGGGCAGGTGGTGCTGGCCCTGAGCCTCTCCTCCCTTTCTATTCCAGCTGTCTCCCGGCAAATTCCACACATGGTAGTGGCACTTAAGAGTTTACAAAACGTTCTCACAGCCTTTGTTCTCCTCTGACCCCCACTGCAGCCCTGTGAGGTAGACAAAGCCGAAGACTGGAGAGCGGACAGGAGGGAGACATACTCAGGCCCCCCCCTCCCCCAGCCAGTGCCAGGGGGGACACTGGGGTGGGGGTGGAGTACACCATTAATTCTTGTGGTTCTCTTCCAAATCCTGATAGTAAAAGAGTGAAGTTTGGGCTTTTTGCAGGGGTTTCCTGATTCATCTCTTGCTTCCTGGCCCAGATCCTGTAAGAATGGGGTCTGTATCCCACCTGGATCTGCCTGGCCAGGCAACATGCTCAGGGGTGGCCGAGGAGAGTCTGAGGGGGAAGCCCTGCTCTGAAAGAAGAAGGGTGCCCCTTATCCTGATCACGGGGGGTATGGACTGGGCCCGGAGATGGGAGACCTTTCTTCACTCCTCCCGCCCCATTCCCATTTCCATTATTAAGGAATACATTTTTTTTTCATCCAGGCACTGAGCTAAATACTTCCCAGGCATTCAGTCCTTCAACCCTCAAGTCATGGAAGGAGCCACCCTTGTTGCATCTCTATTTTATAGTTAAGATTTGTGGCTCTGAGAGGGAAGGTCACTCTCCCAGGTCATGCAGCATGTATGTGCCAAGCCAAGATTCCAACCTAAGTCCATGCTCTTAATCTTTTAACTTTCTTTCTTCTCCGTGAGCATCTTGGCTTCCTGGGTGACAGGGTGCTTGATGGGGACAGGGCTGGTGGAGCCTGCAGGACGGGGGCAGGGGAGGAGGTATCTGCCGGCAGAGTTGCTGTTTCCCCAGGTCCGGCCGCTCCATACCGGGGCTGTCTCCGGTGGCTTCCCTTCCTGCCACCTGTCTGTCTCTTGGCTGGCCTCCGGAGGTGCTGGGGTTCCCCAGGGCCCTGTATTTCAAATGGAGAGGTGGCTGTAAAGGACTGGTCACAGTACCAGCCATCCAGTGGGACCTGCTAGCCAGAACCAGAGCGGGGTCGTTTTTCTGAACCCTCGCTGGGATCAGATGTGCGGTTCAGCAAGACTGGGTGAGGGCAAGGGGGGTGGGGGAGGGTGGGAGTGCCCTCCATGGGGCCTCAAGATCTGCAAACTCAGCTCCCCCACCCGGAACCCTCCAGGTTGTAGAAGCTTGAGCTTCCCACATGTATCATTTTCGGGCCTGTTTCCAAGTCTGTGAGATGGGACAGGGTCCTTGTTCTCCCCCTCCCTGCATGACAATGTGCAGCACTGAGGACTCAGAGCCTCTGGCTCTGGGTTGGGGTCACTGAGGCTCTGGCAGCCCCAGGGGCAGGAGCTAGCTTCAGGCTCCTGCATGCTGGAAATTTCCCTACTGCTCCCCCTGGGGAGTCCTGCCACAGGAAATTTGTCAGAACCCGGCTACCTGGGGAGGGCAGGGCATGGACACGCAGCTCTGAGCTCCTGCCACTCCTCACCCCCAGGACCCCCAGCTTCCTTTTTTGTGATGGGGGAGTAACAAACACACTTAACCTGGGGTGTTGCTGTGCAAACGGACATCAGGGACCCGAGTGTTTGGCCAGAGCTGTCCAGCTCTGGGTCGGAATCCTTGTTCGGATTCCCATTGACCTGGTGGGTTGATCTTCACACCCTCTTTAATTTCTTTTATTGGTTTCCTTGCCCATCCCTCTGCCCTCTGGGCATTACAGCTGGTTAAGAAATTGAAAGGTGTAAACAGATTTGCTCTTGTCCATTGGGTCACTAACGCCTTTGTCCTCTGTGGGAGCCTCCTCGCCTCCGTGTGTAAAGATAAACAGCAGTGAACACTTAAACAGGTGATTCTGCACCAGGCCATTTCCCGGGATGCTCTCATTTGATGAGGACAACAGCACTACGAAGTGGGGCTGTCCTTGTTTCCCATCTTGTGGATGAGGCTGTGGAGGCCCAAGGCGCGTAGGTGACGGAGCTCGGGTTTGAACCTGAGTCTGTCTGACTCCAGATTTCCCATGCTTATTTCCCCACGGGGCCCCCGATGGCAGCTCTGGGCTTAAACTCGCAGGTTGCGGGTGTGGAGGCTGCAGGCAGGGAGGCTGAGCTTGGCGTGGGGATGGAGCCAACCCCCTCGCCTCACCCCCCCAGCCCCTGGAAGCAGCCCCTGGCACTGTGCTCCCCCACCCTGACCTTTCTTATGCCCGGCTCCTGGCCCCCCTCCTTTGGCCATTTCTTCCCCCTCCTTGATTGCCCTAATGACTTAGCCCAGGTGGCAAGTTGCGTGGAGAAACAGCTCCAGGGAAATAAAGAGTCCTTGCTACCAGCCTGGGCCTCAGGTGTGTGCACGGCGGCCCTCCCTGGGGGGCTGGTGAGCTGTCCCCCCTCCCCCCCTCCAGCTGTTAGCAGGCACCAGAGGAGCTGTGGGTATTGTGTGTACGCGTACCTGTGTGTATGTACCTGTGCGTGTACGCACGCGGTGTTTGGCTTTGTGTGTGTAACTTTGTTGGATGTGACTGTGACTAAAACTGTGTGCATGGAGCTGTGCATGTGTGTGTAGCTGTGGTGTGCGGGGGTGTCTGTGTGTCTGTTTGTGTGTCCATGCATGCTTTGGAGGTGGTGGTGATGCGAAAGGGGAGGTGAGCAGACAAATGGCGAAGGCGTGGGCCTTGGGACTGGGGCCCCAGGAACGTATGGTGGGGACTCCTTTCGGCGTAAGGTACTCTTTGTAGAACAGAGTTACGCACGTGTTTAGATAATTAGAACAAAAACCAAAAGAACAATTCCGTTCAAAGGGACCAAGCTGGGAGGCAGGGGGCCCGCCAGGATCTGGGGGGACCGTGTTCCGTCTCCCCTGTTCTCTGTGGCCTTTGCTGCATTTTGATTGCGCTGTTTAGAAAATCCCTTTGTTGTAGGATAAACTGACATTGGCCTGTGCGTTTCTGCTGTGAAGTTTGCTGTGTTCCGGGGCCCGCTCGGGACAGCCAGGCCATTAGGAGCTGATTAAATGAGCTAATTTTAATTTGTTCAGTGGTTACAGATGCAGAGACCTTTCCATGCCCTTTTCTTGAGGCTTTATTTATTTATTAATTTTTTTTCCCCTTTCTAAAAAGGAAAAGACCTTCGGGTCTCCCTTCTCTCTTCCCATCCTCCTTAAAAATAAACATGTGAAAACATTTTAAACAAGACCTTCAGCTGGGAGAGGCAGGGCTGGGGCCCGGTTTGGTGGCAGCAGCCTCTGGAGGCGGCCCTCTCCTCTGAGCAGGGGGCGGGGTGGCCAACCAGGGCCACCCACGTGGCTGGGTGGCAGGAGCAAGATGGGACTTGATGGGAGCTTCAGAGACTTCAGTCTCCCCTCCACGCCACAGCATGTGCTGGGCCCGCTGCTGCCTGTGGTTCTGTCCCTGCTGCTTCTCCGTGGCCATCTTATTCCTCTTGCCGGTCTCAGCCCAGATGCCACTCTTTCCAGGAAGCCTTCCTGCACGTCACCCTAGCCCTGCTCTCTCCAGCCGTGCTAATGTCACCACTTTTGGGACATCTGTCCCCCTCGCTAGGCTATAAGCTCCCCTATAAGGGAAGGGCTGGGCCATTTGTTCACCTTGCACCCCTAGAAACAAAGTGCCTGCTTAACAAAGTGTACCACAAATCTTTCTCGAACAACAGAATGACTGACTGAATGAATGAAGGGGTACTTGACACACCAACTCTTGATGTCGGGACACTGGGGTCCCCCAATCCTGGTGGTCAGTGTTGTTGTTGGGCTCTGGGCAGCCTCATTCTCTCTCCTTTCCTCACAGGGGAAATGGGGACCCAGTCCTTCCTTGCAGATGCTGGGTGGGGATTCAGCATTGAGCTTTCCAGAATGAATGTCCCAGGAGTGGGGACTCATGCTTGCCTGGTCCAGCCTGACTCCCAGGACACAGCTCAGGCCCAGCTCTGCTGGAATCAGAGAGAAGAAAATTGTGTTGTGTAGGTAGCTGGCTTTTTACAGCACTGTCGGGCAAGCCGGCCTTGGGACTATAACGTGCCCCAAGGAAGGGTGCTCGGAGCACAGAAAAGGAGGAATTGTGTAGTTGCAGCTCATTTCCACCCCGGGGCTTGCTGAAGCTGCCTGGTCCCCTCCCTGCTTCATCTCCCCTTTCTTGCTTTGTGAGCAGCCGGGGCCTGCGGGGGTTTTCCCTGAGCTGAGCAGCCGCTGGGGCCGCCAGTTTCAGAGGCCTGGTTTCCATTTGCTGATCACTCCTTCCCGCAGACGGCACCCCACCCATCCCACCCTGGGGCCTCCGAGGGGCCGTCCCCCACCCTGTCCTGGCAGACAGCGGCCGTGTCCGGGAGGCCCTTTGCTCTCTCGCTGTGGTCTTCTGGCTGCCCTCAACCTCAGGGACAGGCCTTGGAGCGGTGCCTGTCCCAGGCCCACCATCTCCGTGGAGCCCCAGAGCTTGGGGTCACCGTCTGGGTGTGGGGCTCCAGCCGTGGCCTCCGCTGCCCTCTCCCTCCCCAGTCGCTCCTTTTTCCTTCCCCGAGGCGCTTCCTCTCCGCCAGGCCGCCCACCCTGCCCGTCCTTACCCCGGCAGAGGCGGAGAGGGTGGGGGTGCGTCTGGAGGCTGAGGTCACCCTTGGGGCAGCGGGCAGTACCTCTCCAGCCCTCCGTCTGTCCTGCCACTGTGCATCAGGAGCAAGGACTCAGGTTCTGGTCCCCACTGTGCCGAGTGACCTGTCCTGGGACAACAGGCGAACAGGCAGAGGTAAGCTGAGAGGCAGGCTGGTGCGTGAGTGTGTGTGTGTGAGTGTGTGCGCACGCTGCTGTGTCCGGGATGGAGCGGGGAAGAATGAATAAAACAGGCTGGTGTCTGCACAGGATGCCAGGACTCGTGTTGGGGGCTCCCTGCCTGTTGCAAAGAAGAATGTTTGCTCAGTGCAGAATCAGATTCAGGAGGAGAGAAGCTTTTCCTGGATTGGAGCGGAAAAGCGAGGGATGCAGCAGTAAGAGGCACTGGTCGCCAGGGTTCTCAGAGCTGCACTGGGCCCTGCAGGGTGGGTATGGGGGCTTCTAGGGAACACCCTGATTTCTGGATCTGGTGCTGCTATCTGCTTCTTGCCTTGCAAGAAGCCCACCCTGCCGGCCTCCTGTCACTGTGTCCTGGGGGGTGGCCCACCTTGCACCCCTGATAGTCTGTGCACCCTCCCTGCCGGTGGCCCCCCGAGAGTTCTCTTGCTCACCCCAGACGCTTGGCTGCCGCCCACTTGCACCACTCCTATGTCTGTCCCATTTCCTGAACTGTGGTGCCTGGCTGCTGGCTGGGAGGCAGCAGAGCCCTGGCTTCAGGGCCCGACTTTGCCACCCATAAAGCCAGCGTGGCCTTAAAGCCATCACATCCCGGGCGTGGGTCTCCTCTCCAGATCCCAGGGTGACATGCCAAGAGGACACAGAGATGGGCCTCTGGACTCCCAATCGCCAGATGACGATTCCGGGGGGTTCCGCTGGGGCGAGGGGTGGGGTGGGGTGGGGTCTTTGGAGCTCAGGGGTGTTTCCTGTGGTCAGCCACTTGTTCTCCTTGGGAAGAGACTGGGGAGTTTCTTTCTGTTTATGTCGTAACCAGGCTACCGAGATAGCAAACTTGAGTTCTGCAATTACACAGCGTTTCAGAAGCAAATTGATAGGATAACATGTTATTATTGGCTACTGGGCTAATAGCTATTTTGGCAAGAGTACCAATCCTGTGTGGTGTTGCTGGCGCGGGGGCGAGGATGGTGCGAGGAGGGTAGAAAGGAAGGGTGGGTGCTTCCTGCACAGAGAGGCAGACTTGGGAGGACCCCAGGGGCTTCACTCACCTTTCAGTGCCAGCTTGGAAGATGCTCAGCTTTGATTAGCTGTCGCCGAAACCGAGACCAGAGAGGGTAAGAGACCAGCTTCAGGTCACACAGTGAGTCGATGCTGGGGTTTGGTTTTAGGTCCCTGTGGGAGCCCAGCTTATTTTCTCTGAAGGCAGGACAGATGCCTTCACTGCCCAAGCAGCATGTTGGCGTGTCAGAAAAATGGAGATTTGGAGTGTGCCCAAGTCACAGGCTTCAGCTTCGGGCTTCTGCACCTGCTGGTTGGCCTGCCTGGAATGCTCTTCCTCCAGGCCCCGCTTGCCTGGCTCCCTTGCTGGCTTCAGGTCCCTGCTCAAGTGTCACCTGCCACCCGTCCAGAGAGCAGCACCCACTCATCCCATCCCTTCCCTCTCCACCCCTTACCTGGCTCTATATTTCTTCATAGCGCCCCAACATCGTGTGTATGGGTCATTGGTTTAGAGCATAAGCTGTTTGAGGGCAAGGACTATATTTTGTTCACTCCTGTAACCCCAGAGCGTGGAGCCAGCTGGCGCAGAACAGGCACTGATTATTTTTTGAAGGGGCAGATGAACATAAATTGAAATGTCATTTGCAAAGAACAGCTGCCATGTAATAGGTGCCTGGCTAAGCCTCTCTCCTCTTGGAGGCTGATTGGAGTCGGGGGTCCTGTTTTGCCTGCCCATGGAGGGCTTACAGTGATATCATTTCCTTTTGCCCATGAAGAGCTCAGAGGGGGGTTTAAACAGTGGGTGGGCGCTGGACTGGCTCCCTTAGGAGCCCTTTCTCGTTTAGGTTCTGTTATGAGATGTTGGGGTCAGCTTTCTCATCACATGCACCAGTACTTCCTACTCCAGACCCTGGAACGGTGTAATGAGGTGGCCCAATTGAGGATGCTCATGAGAGGGGCAAATTGGGGTGGGGTGTGGCTCAGCAGGTGCAGGGGTCCTGTGGCAAACCCGGGGTCTCCCCAGAAGCCTCTGTTTTTGTCACTACTGATCTGGAAACAGCAGTGATATGTTCATAGAGCATCTCCTGTGTGCCAGGTGGGGGCCAGAGTGCTTAACCCGGATTATCTGATGTAATCCTCACTGTGCCCTCGGCAGGCAGAGAGTGCTCTGGACCCAGTACCCCCTTGGTGAGGCTTAGAGAGGTTAAGTAACGTATCCGAGGTCACACAGCTGGCCCAGGCTGTAGCCAACCTTGGACCCAGGCCTCCTGACTCCAGAGTTTTCCCGGACATCAGGGACTGCCATCCCTAGAACATGGAACCTGTGGGACAGGGCTCAGCTGGATGTGTCCACTGCTGCAGCCCTTGTGGCATGCAGTGGGCACTCAGACAACTAATGTATGAATGCAAGAGGCTTCCCAATTGAATGGGAGGCGCTCACGTTTTATTGTTGGCAGGGAGGGGAAACTCAGGGCACTGGTGCCTGGGGAGGGGGACACCCACATGTACTTCATAGGTCACACCCCCTGACTTTCTCCCAGAAACTTGCTTGTGGGTATTAGTTAGGGTGTCTGGTGAAGTATGGGGGTCCCTGGTGGGAAAACACACTTGCATGTGTGCTTTCACACACATGTGCACATGCACACACAACACACTCACCCGCTAAGGTGTTGTGTAGAGAGAGACATGCAGTTAAGGTGCTTTACCAAACAAAAATCTCGTCCCCCCACACCCCAAATGACATTGCTGAGTCTGTACCTTTAAGAGCATAGGATCTCAGCTTATTATCTTATTAAATCTATCCATTTGTTCTGCTCTGGTCTGAATAAATAACAGGCCCCCGCCCCCACCCCCAATTCCTTTTCCCTTCTCTCCCCTTCCAGTGCCTCCTTTGTTTTCAGGCCATTACTCCAGGGATTCAGGCTGAGCTGGGTAGCTGAGCTGGGTTCCCTCTGCCTCTACCCCTGCACTTGCCCCCCCGCCCTCACACGTACCCTTGCTCTCTTCCTGGCTCCACGAGATTTTTTCAAATAAAGGAATGACAAATGCAGGCCACAGCGAAGGCTGGGATAATTGCATTCTGCCATAATGCGAGGGGCCCTGGGGACCTCGGTGACACTGGCCAGGCTCTGCGGGGTGGCCCGGGGGGTCAGGTGGGTGGTCAAGCTCATTAACTCCTCCACCTCCAGCTGGACCCTCCCCCCCATCCACCCTGTACCTCCACCTAACAGGGGATCCTCTCCAGTGTCTCCTTGCTCCTTTCTGATGAGGTTTGTCTTTCACTTATTCACTCCTTCTCTCATTCAAATGTTGATGCCACAGTTATCAAGTTCTTTAGACTGAGTCTGGACTTCAGTATTTCTTTCACGCATTCATTCATTCATATCATAATTACCAAGCACC
The DNA here is from genome assembly GCF_023851605.1 of Tamandua tetradactyla. NCBI lineage: Eukaryota > Metazoa > Chordata > Mammalia > Pilosa > Myrmecophagidae > Tamandua > Tamandua tetradactyla. The sequence goes on along the minus strand of NC_135342.1, from coordinate 43,516,084 downwards.
TTCTCTAGGTCAAGCCCAGAGCATCAGTGCTCATTCATTCATTCAATTATCCATCCTTCTATTTATTTATTCATGCTCTCGGTACCAAGTCCCTCCTCTGGTCCAGGATCCAAAATGTAGCCTTTCCTGTTTCATTCATTCATTCATTCAGTCATCAAACAGATAATTATTAACAATTTGCTATGTGCCAGGGGTGGGCTCCCAGGGATCCAGAAATTTGGGGCCAATTGGAATTGTCTCCAGGCAATTCTAAGTTCCTTGTGGGGTAACCCTGACAACGTTCTCAGAAGATGGAAAAGTGCAAGCAAAACACTAGAGATGCAGTACTGAGTGGGGGAGCAAGGACTGTGCAGCTCACCCATCCCCCTGCACCCCTAGCGGACAGATGTCCTGACTGGACCACTCATTCATCGATTCTGTCAGCATAGGTTGCAGGCCTACTCTGTGCCGTGCTCAGCTCCTCCTGTAACCAGCCAGCTGTGGACTGCAGAGCTGGCTGTGATAGGCTGGGGCCTGGCAGCACCCTCAGGAGGGCCCTGGGCTCATTTCATGTCACCTCTTCCCAGGTGGTCCTGGGAGCAGGAGGCCAGCTCCCAGGGTGGTGGGCTATGTGAGATGAGGAGCCAGGATCCTGGCTGACCGATGGCACCCCATAGTGAGGATCTCTCGCCGTTTACGTCTTTGCATTATGGCAATCTCCCCATCTCCCCCAGGGCTTGGGTGTGCATAGATGATGGTGGTGAGGGTCTCCCATCCATCAAGAATGCGATTGATGAGTCAGGGGCCAGATACCCCCCCCCCCCCAGGCTCTGCTGGATTCTGCTTGGGGATTGGTCCCTCCACCTGATGCAGGGGTTGATGTCCCCATATAGACACTGGGTGTCTGGACTGGGTCATCCCAAGGGTCTTTTTCAGCCCTCTGAGCTTCCTTCCCCCCCCCTCTGCAAAATGTGCCCAATGAAAGGATTATCTGGGGGTTAAATGCATGACTTCAAATAAAAGGTCTAAGACTGTGCTCTGTGGATGTAGCTCTGATGCCGGGGCTGGTTCTTGAATCTGTCTCTGAGTGCAGCTACCGTGCTGCCCTCAGACACCCGAGGACCTGGTTTCGGTGGAAGGAGGTGGGCACAGGAGGCAGGAGGGTGGGGCTTGGGAGCCTTTCGGGAAGGTCAGCGATGCTGGGGAAGGGGCATCTCACTGCCCTGCCCCACACGTGGAAATCAAGCCGAGATTGCCCCTGGTCACAGTCACCTCCAGGGCCCAGATGTTTCCAGCCCAGAGGCATGGCGGCTCCTCCTTCTGACTGTGGTCCAGGGCTAGGTGGCTGTCTCCCCTGCCGCTGTCCCTGCACTCCTGGACCTTCCCCACATCAGGCGTGGCTGGGGCGGTCTTTGATACAAGAAGCTTGACAGCTCAGCAACGAAACCCGCGATGGCAATTTTTCTGGAGGCCGAAACATGAAAATTAAAAATTTGCCTGCTGCGTTGTAGGTTTGTTTGAGTCGAAGGGCGAGTGGGACCTGCAGAGTAGCTGTGTCACTGTCCCCAGTCAGGCGGCCGGGATCCTCAGCGGGCTTCCCTCCCTGTGCCTCCTCGGGACCCATCTCCCCGGGGGGCCCAGCCCTTCTCTTCGCCTCTGCCTGCCTCAGCCAGGCCCCAGGACTGGGGACCCAGCCACTGCTAAGGCACCCACTGCCTGTCCCAGCCTAGAGGGGAGAGAGGGTTTTTCATCTGCAAACTGAGAGGTCCTATGCAGGGGTCCCACATGGTTTGTGGATGCACAATTAAAAAAAAAGATGATTATGTATTTATTTTAACGGACATTAGGAAAACATTGATGTTGCCAGAACATCTTACCCAGGGTTTCATCCATATAATCACTTAGGATTTTACCCAGGTCAGTGGCCCTGTTTCCTGAAGGCAACATGTGCCCAGTGGCGGACCTTGGAGGCAGTCTCCCAGTGACCGGATATGGCAAATCCTGGCCAGGGACAAGGAGTGGCAGACTTTGGCGTCTGGCAGCCTTGGCTTCCAAATTGGGCTCCACTGCCGACGGCTGCTCTCCCAAGGCAAGTGCTGTGAATGGGTCCCCCCAGTGCAGAGCCCGAGGCAAGGACTTGGGGGCAGATTCCTTGTCGGGTGGTGCACCCAGGAAGCCGGAGCCGGGACAGGGAAGGGGAAAAGCCTCTACAGGGGTGCAGGGTGGGCACTGTGGCCCAATTCTGCCGGATCTGCAGGCGGGGAGCCAGGGCATTTGCTCCCTGGTTAAATTCCCCCACCCGGTAGGGGAAATGCGTAGCCACGCCCCCCGCCCTAGCTCACCTAGAGGTGGGGGCTGGAGGTGGGGCTGCAGCTGGGGTACTCAAAGCCATCCCCCACTGCGGCTGGAATCTGAGGGGGGCTGCAGCGTGACCATCAGAAGCCACACCGGCCACCCCTCAAACATTCACTTCTATAAAAGGGGACCAAGACTGTGACTGTCCCGTAGAGAAGATAGAGAGGAGATAAAGCAGGCTCTCGACCCACAGCAGGTGCAAACAGGGCGAGTGTTTTGGGGAGTGCCTACCTTGGTACCCCCCAGATGCCCGGGGAGGTTTCTCAGGTTGGGGACCCTCCAGTTGAGCCTCAGATGGGATTCGATTGAGCTGAAAGAGCTGCTGCTCTGTGACCTCCCCCACCCCTGCTCCAGTGTGTCCCCCTGAGAGGTGACCTGGGCCAAAAATGAGGGCAGAATCCTGACGCTTGCCTGGATTCCTGGTTGACTGCCCAGACGGGGCTGGAAGGGAAGCCAGCCCTCTGGGGAATGTTCTTGCCCTCGAGTGGGTGACAAAGAGGTGACCCCCTCGGTCTCGTGGCTTCAGATCTGGTGTCTTCACACACAGGCACCGTGGCGGGTGGGAGCACAGCCGCTGACGTCAGGTCCAGAGCCGGCCCAGCCATCCCGCTTGTCAGATCTTGGATGTGTTCACTTTCCTTCGTAAGCCTCAGTTTTCTCATCTGCAAAATGGGCTTGTAATAACTCCCAAGAAGTGCGTGTTAAATGAGACAACACGTGTGACGTGAGCAAGCACCCAAGAAATGTTTAGCACATCGTAATTGTTATTTGTTATACATATATGACATGCACATAAAGCATATGGGGACACATATATAATATGTACGATATGTGAAATATAATATGCACAGTAGTCATTCTTCAATGTCTTCTCCTACCTCAGAGCTCTAGGTTGGAGGCACCACTTGGTTTTCTGTGATGTTGGGATTTGTGAGAACTGTAATATGAATTTGTTCATCAATTCTTCCACTGGCTCATTCTTTACCTTGCCAACCCCTTTCTAAGTCCATTTTTCCAGCTGCATTTTGCAGGTGAGGCAAGGAGAGCCCAAAGGGCTGAGTGTTTTTCCTACAGCTATACAGCCGCTCGGCCGTGGAAGCAGCCCCAGAACCAAGGGCTCCAGCCTCGTGGTTTGGGGCTGGTCCAGCCTCGGATGGGGGCACCCTGGGCCTGGGGCCGCCAGATCCAGAGGGGCGGGAGGCAGCTCCGTGTTGACGAGTCTCATTTTCCCTGGGGCCTCCCTGGGGAGCCCTGAGCTGCGAGCCCTCCTGAACCCTGGCTCAGGCCCCACCCGGATGCCCTGGCTGTCACCTCACCCTGGCACCTGCTCTCTGTTGCTCTGAGCTTAGAGAGTTGGGGATGGTGTCTGGGGACTGGGGCAAGGCCTGAGGGGTGGGGGCTGCCAAGGGGAGCCCATGTGGCAGCAGGCTCTTAGGACAGGTGTTCCCCAGCTGCCCCTCCCAGCCCATAACTGGCTCACCCTGTTACGTCTGCTCGCTGGAGGAGCAGGGGCACGGCTTGCCACGGCAGCCCAATCTCGTCTCCCCGCTTCCCCAGGGCCCCAGACCCACAGGGGTGGGCGCTGCATCTGGGCCAGGGGAGAGGGTGCCAGGACTAAGAGCCCAGCCCGGGCTGTGTGTGCCCCTGCAGAACCTCTGCCACCCCCGGGTACGGGCGTGATGGCAGGTGGATGGGGGTGGGGTTTGAGTCTCCATACCTCACCTGACCCGGTTTTGGTTGGTCTGGTATCGGAAGGTTTGCAGTGTAGATGGAAGGTGGGGTTTGAGCCAGACCTTTGATTTGGGCCCCCAGCTAACTGGGCGGTGGTGGTGGGAGGATATGGGAAGGGCAGTCTGAGAACCAGAGGCTTGCTGGGTCAGATGGACAGTTGTGCTCTCATTTGACATCCACGCTTCGGCTATCAGCGTTCTGCAAGGGCAGAGTGAGGGGCGGGGCCAGTTTGGGGAAGAAAAGTACTTGGTGGGGGGGGGGGTCCAGGGAGCAAAGCCCAGCACAGCCACAGACTTCAGTCTGTGTACATCTCACAGTCCTCGTGCCCCCTGCGCTGATTCAGCCTTCCCCGCGGTCCCTGGGGGCCCTGCATGTCGTAATTTCGTCCTGGATCAGAGGGAAGCCCTTGGGTTGGCCTTCTTGAGGGAGGCCGTGTCCTCCTCCACCGTGTCCTTCCACTAAGGGGTCTTCTGGGGGAGTCTGGCCAGTGCACTCTCTGCCGTCAATGGCGTTTTGGGTGCTGGGCACCCACCTTTTATGGGGCACCGGGCTGGTTGGCCAGGGGTCTCCCCTCTGCAGAAAGCTGGACTTCACTCTTTGGATATCTGGGTCATGGGGTGGCTGAGCACAGGATCCCTTGACATGGGTTCTGCTTCCTGACTGGTGATAGTCTATTTCTAGGGTGTTTGTTATTGGAACTGGAATGATGGGAGGCCTGGGAAGAGCCCTTGGCTGGGTGTCGGGTCCTGCCAGTGGTGGCTCCAGAGGTACTGCTGGTGGCTCCCGGGACCTGGCGAATGAGCTGTTTGCGCCTTTTCTTGGCATTCAGGGACCTCACACGGCATCCTTGAAGCTCCCTCTCCCACCAGCCGGCTACTTGCTGTTGCTGAAGCTTCTCTCCAACTTCGCTGCCCTGATCCTCCTCCTGCCAAGAACTGGGCTGGCCGTTTGGACAAGCGTGTCCTGCCCTTTGGCCACCCACACGCCTCTGCCCCAATTTTGCAACATCTGCTTATCACTAGTGCTATGATTTCCTTGGTATTTTTCTTTAAGTCAGTTCTCTTTTTATACTTAAGTTGATTCGCTTAATTAGTTCTTACAAATGGAAAACCAGTAACATTTGCCATAAGGAGACAGTCATCTCAAAAGTAAATCACAAACCAAACCAAACCAGCCAACCAAACAAAAAACCCCTTAGGAAAAATCTCACGGTCAGATCCTTCTAGCCAGAAGCTGTTGTGTTCTGAAGCGGCTGAGCGTGGTTGGATCTGCTGTCTTTGTTACAATGTTAGAGAGGAATGCAAGGTGAGGGTCACCGGCTGGAGCCTTTCTCCTCGCCCGAATCTGAAGGTTGAAAGAACTGAAGGGGCACTGCCTTTCTCACTTTGTGCATCAGCATTATTTAATAATTGCCTCCTACCCCCTGCAGTCATCATGGCCCTTGTCCCCCATTTAGGAGAACACAGGTCAAGGGAGCTCTTACTCCTACTTCAAAGCCCTGTCTGAATGTCCCCTGCATCCCCAAATGGCACCTCCACTCTGCGCACCCTGTCCTGATCCAGGGTTGGAGCTGTCTAAGCACCCACTGGCCTTCCCTGTGTGTCCCTGTCATCCCTGCACCACGCACCACCCCGCCCCCTGGGCCTGCACATACTGGGGAGACCGGACTGCCATCTCCTGCTGGCCCAGACAGACACCAGGACGTGGCGGCCAGATTCATGGGCATGCAGAGATCCCCTGGGGTGCTCTGGAAGCCGCAGAGCTGGGTGCTGAGTGACAGGTTGGGCTAGGGGACGTGGTGGCCAGGTGAAGGGGCATCCCAGGTGAGCACACAGCCTGAGCAGTGGCTCAGAGGTGGGACTGGGTGAGGGAGGCTCAACACTCCCTTTACAAACCAAGTGCCCCAATAATGACGGGCTGTTTTGGTGGCCCTCTGAGAAATACAGCTTTATTCCAGGCTCCTTCCTCCTGACTGCTGTCAACTACAGGCCCGTTAGGAGCTTCGGGTGCTTGGTCTGTAAATGGGGAAATGATAGTGAGGATTTAATGAGGTGAAGCTTATGTAGAGTGTGGCACTAGGCCTGGCATGCAGAGAGGGCTCTGAAGATGGTAGCTGCTGGGTGGGCTGGCCTGATGGGCAGTGGGAAGGGGTACAAGTCTCCGGCTCAAAAAATGGCTCAATGCACTTGTGTCCTAGACTTGAACAGGTATAGAAGCACAGCAAAGATGACAGACAGTGACACCAAGAGCCCCAGTTCAGCATAAGAAATGGCCCCATGGCAGTGCCCCCAGGGGGAGGAGGGACACCCATGACGGTGGAGGGAGTCAGTGTGGGCTTCCTGGAGGCAGCGTCCCTAAGGACAGTCATGTGTTAGCCAAGGCAGAGTGGTTTTGGCGCTCCATGGCGACACTACAGGCCTTACAGATGTGCCTCCCCCACCCCACCAAGGATTAAGAACATTCCCTCCCCCCAGAGCCTTCCCAGCCAAGGCTCCCGGGTTGGGGTGCAGCTGCGGCTGCCACCAACCCGCTTTCTCTGAGGTAGGCCGAGGGGATGCCAGACCCAGCCTTGAATGCTTCTCGGAAGCACCCAGGGTCCTTCTAGACTGTAACACCAGCTTCTGCTGCTAAAACGTATGGATGGGAAAAATGCTATCCAAACAAGCTAATCCCAGTCAGAGGATTATTTTCTTACAGAAAAGCTTCACCTATACTTAATAGTTTTAAATTGTTCCGGGTACCAATTAGACTTTTAATTTTGCTGTTCCCTCCGGCGGCTCGAGGAAGTATGCGGTTTGTGTTTAATCAGACGTGTTTTTTTGTGTGTGGTGGTTCTGGGGAGGGGGGTTGGAGACTGTCTCAGGGTTTCCTTCTGGTCTTCCCGGGGCCTGTGTCTGGGGGAGGGTTGAGGTGCTGGGTGACTGCTGCGGGAGCAGCTGACGTCTCCAGCGCGTGGGACTCAAGTCCTCTCACGCCTGAGAAGAGTTGGAAGTTTTGCTGCAGCCATCCTGCCTGCAGAATCCAAACGCCACGTTCAGTATATGGATTATCCAAAAATTTCTGCAGCAATAGGGTGAGTTATTATTGATTCACAGAGCACGGCAAAACATCACTGCATGAATTAGCAAACAGCTGTTTCTAATTTGAGTTTAGAACAGTACACAGAGGAACTTGTTTCTCTGTTCACTCCTTTCATTTATAATGAATTTTAATCACCGCTACAGGTGAGAAAAATGTAGAAACAAGCTTGTATCTTGTGGAAGAAACAAAGGAGAGACAGATGCTAACAGATTTCCAGTCTGTGATAAAAGGGATGTTTTGGTACACTTTACATGTAATTAGAGCGCAGCTGTTTGCAGCCCCAAGTCCACCAACACGGCCGAATGTGGGCTCTGCCGATCTCCAAAGGGAGTAAAGAAAAACAGTGATTCAACCCCGAAAGCATTTTGCTTTTCCTCGAGTTGGGCAGAGAGCCCTTTGCTCCGGCTCTCCATGGTGTGGTTTCATGGAAGCTGATGGAGATGAGTTCACCAGATGTGCTCTCCTCGCGCCGTCCGTCCGTCTGTCCGTCCCTCAGAGGCGAGCAGGCCTACCGTGGGGTGCCAGGGAACATGGAGCCGGGGGACCTCCCATCGGCTACCAGCACCCAATCTTTGGGGAGCCCCTCCTGGGGGAAGGCTGCTGGCAGGAGTTTGTTGTGACGTTGCCTTTTAGCAACTATGATCACAGCCGAGCTCTCTGGTGAGTTGACGAGCGCTGGCTTCTTTTTTTATTATTATTATTTTCCCCCCAGTCTGTTTAATTTTGGCAATAAAACACTACCTCGATTGCATTTTCAATGTCGATGCTAAGTAAATTTGTCGAAGGGATGGATCGAGTCAGGCAGGCTGTGTGTTCTGTGAGGTCAGAGGTTCAAGGGGAAATGCGGGTGCTTCCTTCCTGTCCTTGGCGAGGCTGGGTGCCGGGGTGAGGGCGTTCTGGGGGGTGTCGGAACCCCGTCCCTGCCCCCTCCTCTGGGGGCCTGGAGGCTGAAGTTCAAGTGTGGCATTGCTGCCGGGGGCCGTGGGACTTCAGTCCCTTTGCTTCTCGGTGTATATGATGAGAGTGCTGGCTGGGCGGTCTGGAAGGCTCCTTGCAGCCCTGATGCCTGGGGTTGAGATGACGGGGCCTTTGGGGCCAAGTTCCCTTTGCTTTTATACATTATCTTCTGCAGTGGGACCATTTTGTTATCAGACAGGGTTCAGGGAGAAGGGCCCCTCGTTGTTCTCAGGTCACAGAGAGTGCGGTAAGCCCAGCAGCTTGCCTCTGAGCCGCTAAGCCAACACAGTGGCCTTCAGGGCCCACGAGGCCCGTGGATGGGTGGGTGGACACAGGCCCGGCCCGAGGGGGAGCCGCATCTCAGCTCGTCATCGAGGTCCCCGGTGCAGGGCTGGTGCCCAACTGGACTGTCTCATTCTTTTCGAGAGAAGCCAGAAGGGAAGGCGACGTGTCAAGAACTTTGGTTCCAGAGTTCCGGATGTGTAAATGCTGGTCTTTCTGACAAAATAAGTGGTGAGTGGGCCCAGGATGGCCACATCCCCGTGAGCTGGGGTGGTGCGTCCAAACCCAGCTGCCCCATTCCCGTCATGACATGCCCTAACCTCTCCGCTCCCGGACTGCTCACCCAGGGTCCACCACAGGGCCTCTCATGTAAACGGAGCGTCTCAGTTTGCCGGAGCTGCTGCGACAAAGGACCACACGGTGGGTGGGCTCGGACCACCGACGTTTACTGTCCCACAGTTTGGAAAGCTAGAGGTGTCACAAAGGCCGTGCTTGAGTCTGTTCTTCTACCTTCCGGCATCTTCTGGCTGCATATGCCTTTCCTTTCTTCGTGGGGCCTCCGGTCACGTGGAGTAAGACCCACCCTGATTAGGTGGGCAGCGCATAAGAACTTCAACGGACCCTGTTTACAGATGAGCTTTTTGTGGGGGACATGATCCAGTCCCCTCCACCCAGGTACTTGTGTGTGGCCGGGATGCTGGCTCAACAGGTAGAGGGGTCCCATCCCAGGAGATCAGGAGGCATGCACGTTGCTCACCTCTAATACAGGGATAATAATAACAACAGTAATAGTAACCATCGCCACCACCATTGCCGCCACCACCACTCTGCAGAGTTGCTCCAAATGTCAAATGGGATATTGGGTGTGAAAGCGCTGTGGCAGGTGTTAAATCCCATAAAGATGTAGGGATTTATCATTAATGTAGCAGTATAAGTTGTAACAGTAAGTGCTTTCATTTGCTTTAGCCAACATTTGTTAAATGCTTAGCAATCCATGTGCATTGCCCACTTCGTGAGGTGGGCTGTCTTATGTTCTTCAGGCTAAGAGGAGGAAATGGAGGCTCAGAGAGGTGCAGTACCTTGCCCAGAGTCACACAGCTAACAAGTAGCGCTTGCTCTGAGACCTAAGCAGGCTCACTTACCCGCCGCTCCACTGTCCCTCAGGGGCTGATGTCTCTCTGACACCGGCTGAGTCTCTTTAAGATTGTGTTGACAGTTTTGGCTCTTTGGAAGGTTTATAATGACCCTGATGGAGGCTCTTTGTTGCCACATGGCATTTCAGCAGCCCTCAGGGCAGGGTGGATAAGAGTGGGCTTGGCCATGGCTTTTGGCCTTTGGCACGGTGTGGGGAGAGTCTGAGGGTCCCCGGAGGCTTTGTGCCCAGTGCCCCTGTGAAGATGGGACTCACTCCTCCTCCATCCGCTGACCCATGCACACCAGCCTCTGCCCCTGTGAGGTCCACTGCCCCTGAGCTCCCCAGCCCCTGCGTCTTCACCTCCCACCGGAAGAATGAAACCTGCTTTCCCTCTCTGCGGCCTCACTGGGGTTGCTGAGGTGACACCTGCAGGGTGCTCTGTGCTCCCTGGAGGGAGGATGGATGAATATGGGCTGCTGGTCTTTCTGATAATAGTCTAATGCTAATACATGATTTCAGGCGGAGCCATGTCAGCTTCTGGTAGGCCTCTGTGCTCCGTGGCTGAGTCTCCTTGGCCTACCTCTGAGGAAAGGACCTCCAACCGCCTTCCCTTCCCTTTCTCAGGGGCTCGCCCTTTATCCTACCACCACACTGGCCTACCCCCCTCATCCATCCCTTTAGGAGAATCAAATGTCTAGATGCTGCGCTGACTACTGCCACGGCCACAAGGTGTTTTTCTTACTTTCCTTATCTCTTTCGAAGTACTTCCAAGTGTCAAAGCATTGGTTTCGAGTTTAAACTTTGGACAGCAATTGATCAGCAGAGAGGTAGGTCAGACGAAAACTTGGAAACCTTGGAACACTGGGTGCCTCCTGCAGCCCTTAACAGGCTCAGGCACAGAGAGCAGGCTCAACAGATATTGGCTGAGTGAAGGTAAAACCCTCAACCAGGAGGGAGCCAGAGCTGGGATGTCTCTCCCCACTCCTTATTCCTGTATCCAGGGCAGACAGACATCACTAATAGAGCACAGACTCTTAGAGCTTCAGAGACTCTTAGAAACTAATTCGTTTGATTCTTTCTCAAGAACTGGGGAAATGAAAGCACAAAGAGAGGTGACTTCATCTGTGGTTGTGCAGAACAGATTCTGGCAGGGTCAGATCTCATTCACCAAGGCCCTCAGCTAATGGCCCTGCCCTTGGACTCAAAGCTCCACCCTCTGGCTCCACCTACTGGGGTTAAAGCCACGCCTTCTGAGAAGACGTGTTTTCTTTTTCGTGAAATGACAGTACATATTGGGAGCTGAATAGGTTTTTTTTTTTTTTTTTTTTTACCTGGGTAGGCACCGGGAATCGAACCCGGGTCCTCTGGCATCGCAGGCAAGCATTCCTGCCTGCTGAGCCACCGTGGCCTGCCCGGGAGCTGAATAGTTTTTGAGCCTGTTTCCTGCCTATAGAATTTTGAGAGTCTGACCGCCTTCTTACATTTGGTATTCTTTCTGTCCTTTTGGGTCCAAGCTGGTGTGTTTCTGCTGGTGTAAAATTCTTAAGAACCTTGTGGGTCTCCCATTTTTGACAGGGGGAGTCACTCCATTAGTTAAGAGACTCCTCCACGGATATTTCCCAGTTCGTCTTCTGTCTACTTTTAGCTTCTTCTGAGATGGCTCTGGGGCAGCGACCTCCCAGATTTCTAGATTCTCTTTGGTTGGATTCAGGGCATCTGTGAGACACACCCTTAATTTCTTCCAAGAGCCTTTGTGTCACTGCTCACTTTTGAATTTTCTAATATTAACACAGGTTGTATAGTCACATCCTCAGTTTTTCTTCTATAAATACTTTCCTAACAGTGAATCTCTTGAGCATTTTTTGCAATATTCATACATTGAGAATTTCCTAAATCTATCACTTCTCACTTCCTGTTTTTTTTTAATTTTGTTTGAAAGTTCTTCTCCCAATCTCTTTTTTCCCTCATGCATTTTAAAATAAGCAACAAGAAGAAATCAGGCCATACCTTCACACTTTCTTAGAAATCTCAACAAAATATCCTAGTTTAACCATGACGAGTTCTGCTTTCTGCATAATTTTTGGAGACAACCAAGAATACACCCCGACACCCCTCTGAGCTGAATTTGCATTGCTTCGTGTCTGGAAAGTCACCTGTTTGGTTCTGGCTGCCTCTGTGGGAAGTGTCTCTCTGTGGCGTGTCCTGAAGCATGCTCATGTCTTGCAGTGCTTGTCACTTTGGGCTCTGGGGAACATCTGTCTGCTCTTCCGGGATCCCCCAGGGTGCCAGGATGCTTTGAGCCCACTTTGGGTGGGCCTCACCATCAACTGGGGCTGGAGCTAAACTTCTCTCTGTCTGGAGACCACCACACAGCTCCACTGTATCTGCTACGTCTTGTCATCTCTGCTCAAGTAACAGGATTTTGGAGCTCCTGCCCCAAAGCTTCTCTTTTCAGAAAGGATGGGCAGCCCCTTTCTTGGGACAGAAATTCTGATGGTTAGAAGCTATTTTCCTGGCACTGGGAGTCAGGAGACCCCCCCCCCCCCACACACACACAATTTGCTCAGGACTCTTTGAATGTGCCACTCCCACATGCTGTTGCTCACTGCAGATATCACCGATTGACTTCAGCACTAATTTCTTCTGAGCCCAGATATGGCCTCAGAATCCTTCTCAACACAGCACCTTTGGCCACCACTATCCCTGGAGTTCTCTTCTCTCTCCAGACTCAGCTTCTCTTTCTGTCTCATGTGGAGTAGGCGTGGATGGGTCCTAAGTCTGCAATCCTGGTTCTTGGGCAGGGGCCCCGGTGAGTCTATTCCTGAAGCTGTTGTTGGTGACAGGGGAGGCTTTCCCCAGAGCTCTGTCCTGGGGGAAACTTGTCTCCTTGACAGTTTTAAGTTTTCCAAAGCAGATGAGCAGTGAGAACTGCTGAGCCTTCATAAATGCCCAGGCTTTTGGGGGGGGGGGGGTGGGCTTTCGTGGGGCAGGGAGAGAATCTGGATGGAGGAAGTGTTACCTGTACATCTGGAAAGAACTTGGAGACCAAGAATTCCAAATTCCAAATTTCCGTTTTACAACTGCGGCCACTGAGGCCCAGGTCTCTTGACTGTACCCAGTCCGGTGCTCTCTCCTCTGCTTCCAGCCACACCTTCCCACAGGTCCCTTACCTGCTCTAAGTTAGCCTTCTCACTTATGTGATCTGGAACATTCATGGGGCAGGACCCAAGTGGGATGTGTGCAAGTGACCCCCTCAGCCCCTGGCTGGGGCTGGAGCTGACTTTCTCTCTGGCTGGAGAAGACTTGAATGGAAATTTCAGCCCAGGATGGCTCAATGCTTGTTCCCTCTGGAGCTTATGGTCATTTTCATTCATACCAATGAAATGTGTGTATGCCTGGGCTTCAGCTCTCTCACCCTCCCGTCCAATGCAGGGCACCTTCCTTAGGGTTCTTTTCCAGGCCATTTACTCCTCTTGATTACCTTTGCTGATGGGAGGCTCACTCCTCCTCAGTCACTGCACCTGTTGCAGGAAGGTCTCATTTCAGCTTTCCTTCTGTGATTCTGTGGGTTAGCCCTGCTCCCTCCTCTGTCCACTTACCCTCTCTGTGACCCCAACTGGATTGTCTGGGAGAAGAAGAGCTGTGAACTTTCAATCCCTGTGGCTCCCTATGAACAGCCGTGGGAGGCTGTCCCAGCCCTGACCAGGTATATCCCAGGCTGCCTTGTGACTGCGGGATCCACGCTCTGCTCCATAGATGTCATTCCACCTGACATGTGAGCTTGGGATCCACTCGGCTTTTTGTGCCCCCTATGTGTTCTCAAGCCCAGTCAATGCCCTTTTCCCCACCTAATTGAATTTTTATTGAAATTTCTCCCCTCTTTTATGCTTGTTGTATTTCTCTTTTTGCAGCAGACAGTCACAACCTCATCTGGCTCATTTCCTACCAGGCCTCCTTGTAGGATTAGTCATTTAAAAATGACTCTAGTCTTCATTTTGAAAGTGATCTTGCTACTCATTTTATTACATTTTTTTTATCGTGCTTATTGATCCGGGGGAAGGGAAACTGAGGGTCTGACACTTGGCAGCCCCTCCTGCCGACAGAGGCTGGCAGTGGGATGTCATTGGGGAAAGAACTAACTCTGAACTGAGCTAACTGGCTTTGAATCCCTTCTCTATTTCTTGTGAGCTGTGTGGTATCCAGCAAGTTACCCGGCCTCTCTGGGCCTTGGTTTTCTTATCTGTAGATGGAAACAATAATACTTCCTACTCATTGTGCTGTTTAGATCATTAACTGAATTAGTACACGTACAATTCTTAAAAGAACCTGACATAGTAAAATCTGTATAAGCATTTACTTGAAAATAAAGCAGGTAGTCTGTTGAATGGGCTTTTCCCGAGTCTCCCCTCTCCCTAAGTCCCTAAGTGTTCAAGTTGAAGGGGACCCGGGAACTGTCCGTTTCTGCATCCCTTTCTGTACATCTGCCAGAGGGCGTGTTAATGTTTGCACATAGGTGGTATCTCAGCACTAGTTGAGTATTGCTGCCATAAGAAACGAGAACCCTCTCCTGCTGCTGACATCCCTGCAAATATGACCTGGGCTTTGGCCCCGGCTCATCTCTCCAGCTTGCTTCTAGAACACTAGGCTAAGCGCCCCCATCCCCCAAAGCAATGCATGTGGAGGGGGTGAGGTGGCAGCAGCCAGGGTTGACTGTTACTTGAATAAAAGGCTTTGTACAGGGCAATCTGAGTTTGGGGCTTTATATATCAACATGCCCATTTTCCCTGATTGGGCCTTTTCAGTTTAAGGAGCCTTATTTTCATTTCAATTCAGATGATTATAATCTCAGCAGTTGCTCAGTTTTTCACTTCTAGAATAATAAGCTTTGCTTTAGTTTTGAAACTTGTTTGCAGAGAAATAAAGCAAGCCAGCCGACCCCACAATGAATCCTGCACACCCTGGCCTGGGGCGGGTTAAGAGTCTCCATCTCAAGGCCTAGTGAGCGAAGAATGGGTGGGGGGTCTGGGTGGGGAGGTCCGTGCTACTGGGAGGTACGGTGGGTCCCTGAGCTGTAGGCCGTTTAGCCAGACTGGGCCTTGGGCTGGGAGACTTGGGTCAAATCACCCCCTGTGGCCTCTGAGTCCTCATCTCTAAAATGGGATGTCACAGCTAACTAGCATTCACTGTTGTGGTGAGGATTAAAAGAAATTAATTATGATCAGAGAAGTGCTTGGTGCACCTGGGACCTGCTCGATAAGTGCTAAGTGTATATTAGCACTAGTGATATTAATTAGTATTAGTAATTTGTTATTTTTAATTGTGATTGGTATTAGTTACTAGTATTAGCATCGGTCAATAGTGCTTTAACAGCTTTATTGAAGTGTTATTTACATACCGTGTGATTCACTTGTTTTACGTGTGCAGCACCACGATTTTTAGTGAATTTGCAGAGTTGTGCTGTCATCACCCCAATCTGGCTTTAGAACGTTTCCGTTATCCCAGAAAGATCTCTCTTGCTGTCAGTTCCTGCTCCCACATCCAGCCTCAGGCAACTGCTAATGTGCTTTCTGTCTCTAAAGATGTGTCTTTGCTGGATGTTTCATATAAATGGAATAATAGGGTTTTTTTCACGTTCATTTTCCTCGTCCACTCCTCACCGATGAGTCCCTTTTCTCAGATAGGTAAACCGAGGCTGAGAAGGTCAGGAAGGCTCACGCGGTGGCCGGGTACCCGGAGGAGGGTGCTTTGGTGCTCTGGCGGCCTGTAGGGCTTGGGTGAAGGTGACCTCTGGCGGGCGTCGCTGGGGGCCTCCGAGGGGCACCCTTGTGCAGTGTACTTGCTTCCATTTCTTAACTGTACAAACAGTGTCGCCATGAGGGCCCCGCACAGGGACACATTTGTGCAGACGTGTGAGCATTTCTTTAGCATGGGTGCCCGAGAGAATTGCTAGTCATTGGGTATATATATATATTGCCAATTTTGATAGATTTAGATTTCATTAAAGTGCCCTCCAAGAGGACAGTGCCAATCCAGCTTCCCAGTGGCTCTGAATAAGTGTCTGTCTGTTTCTCTCTCTATGACCCTGGGTTTCCTCCGTTGATTTTTCATTTTTGGTTTTCTGATGGGTCTAAAATGTCATTTTATTATTGTTATTAAAGCAGTGCATTTTCCTGATAACTAATGAGAGTAAATGTTTTTCATATGGTTACTAGCAGGAAAAAAAAATAAAGCAAAAAAAAAGAAAAAGAAATGCTTGTCCAGGTGTTGTCTCATGGCTGGGGTGTCGTTCTTGTTTCAGTGACCCCATGCCGGGGACCCTGTGAGCTCAGGGCACTCCGCCTCCTGTGTCTCGGCTGGCACCTTCCTGGGGCTGAAACAATGGGCGTCCCCAGTTGTCCTTCTCAGCGAGGATACAAAGGCCATCCAGACTCACTGCATCCAAGGTGCGATGTGTGGTGGCGAAGGGTCTGGATGTGCTAGGGTCAGTCCTGGCGCTGTCGTTTCCTCGGGCAAGTCACCCTGGCTATGACTCAGTTTCCCCAGAGGTACAGTGGGAGCAACCCGGGGCCCACCTCCTCTGTGGTTGTGAAAAACTCTTAGCAGCGTGTCAGGCACGGTTTGAGTGAGTCTGAGTTAAGACATTAAAATAATAAAAAGCCAGTGGAGCCCAGCCAAAGGGCTGGGGCTGAGCAGGCCCCTTGACTGCCCCAGCTCCAGCCACGTCCTCCCTTTTGGGCCCCTTTTGTCTGCACCCCACGGAGCCCAGCTGGCAGGAGCTGGGAATTAGCAGGCAGTGGCTCCGGGCGCCTCCCGCCGAGTCTAATCCGCAGATCTGGCAGCCGCTGCGTCCTTCCCGTCCAAAGGGCCCCGTAACGTGAGGCCCCCCAGGGGAGCAGGCGGCTACATCCAGGAGGGGTTCTGGGAGGTGCCCCACTGGGCTGGGTGGCCAGGCTTTGGAGGTGGGAGGCTGCTGGGAGACACAGGGCTCGGAGCTGGGAGCACTAGAGCAGCGCCCATTCAGGCTGAGCTTTGCCAGCAGTACCAGCTGCATCTGGCAGATCTTCACACGGTCAGGGCTGGGGGCCTGGGTGGGCACTGGGGGGCGGGCAGGGTCTAGGAACAGCTCCCAGCCAGCTGTAAGGGTTTGCTCAAGACCCAGAGTCAGACTTTGTTAGATCTTGAAGTCCTGGTGTCAGCCAGCTGCCGAGCGCCTTGGGGTATGGGAACTCAGGATTGGTTTCTGTCTCTGTGATTGTGAGAGTGTGTGTGTTTTTAAGTGTGTGCGTGGGTGATAGTGTGACTGTGTGAGTGTATGTGTACTGGTGTGTGTAGTTGTGCATGAGTGTGTGCAAATGTATGTTATGTGTGTATCTGAGTTGTGGGAGTGATGTATAAGGTGTGTGCATGTGAGAGTGTGTGTGTTTATATGTGCAAGTATGTGTGCTCGTACATGCCCTTGTTGGTGCATGTGGCACCCCTACACCTTCCCTTCCAGGTGCCAAGGCCTGACTGCCTCTGGGCCAGAACTTTCTGGGTTATGTCTGTGCAGACTTTTCTGCAGGCTGAGCTGGGCTGTTGGGCGCCTGGAGGGGCCAGGGCAGCGGTTTATTTCCTTGGGGTCACGTGAGGAAGGTCAGTGCTGCCGAATCCGAGCTTTTGTTTGTCTCTCCCCCGCCTGCAGCAACCTGTGGTCCGTTTCATTCATTATTAAGTTTTCAATCCACCCGACCTGAAACTTGAGCCACGGAAGTCGCTCCCTGCCCCGGCTGCAGAATTTCGCCCTGCCGTGACTTGGGAACTCCCCTGGCTTCGCCTGGGGCGTCCCGTGCGCCTTTGTTTTCACCATCACGGCCAGTACTTGGCCTTGCTTGGTTGTCTTCCGAAGCTGTCTTGACCAGAGAGGGTGAGAGGGTGGCCGTCCCAGGGTGTCTGTGCAGGGAGGGCTGCCCTCGCCCTCCACGGTGGACCCCGAGGGTGCCGGGCTCCCAGCTCTGTGGCCACCTGGGTTCTGGCCCTACAGCCCACCCCCGTCCCCATTGGGCCTTCCCCCAGGCTCCCCATGGACTAGGGGTGAGTCCAGGGATGGCGCTGAAACAAAGAAAACGCCGCCCCCTTAGATGGTTTGGGCTGGGAAACCACAGGTCCTTCTAAAGATCCCTTTGCTGAATTCCCCTCTGCCTCCCTGGGGTGGCAGATACCCAGCTGGTGATGGCACACGGGATACGTCCGCCTCCTTCCTGCAGCAACAAAGTCCAACGCCACCGGCCCTCCTCCCCCAAAGAACGTGGACCGCCAGATTCGTTAGTGTGCATCTTCTTGTTTATTTTTTACATTGCAAATGCTTGCCATTTCCCCCTAAGGATTTGGGGGGATTTCTCAGCAGGCTTAGGGCTGCAGGGAATGTTGAGTCCCAGGTCCAATCAGGTGATGGGGCTTGTCCTCCTTCTCGCCCTTGGAATCGATGTCTGTGAGGTCATTTCCGGTGGCTCTGTCCAGGCCCCCCTCCCCCCGCCCCCCACTCCGATCTCGGCTTCCCTCTCTCACCAGGGGAGTGGCCGGGAACCTACCTCCTTGTGGGGATAATGCAGGAGGCGGAGGGCCAAGGGCAGGTGCTGCTGAGGGAAGAGGCACCTCCCTCTCTGCCCTGTTGGCTCCCTTCTGCCACGTCGTCTGCAGACCGGGGGCCTCGTGTCCACTGGGCTTCCGGCCCCCTGGACGCCCCCTGCCCCCTCCACTGGTGGCCGTCGGCCAGCTGCACGGCGTCGGCCCCAGAGCCGTGGAGAAGCTGGCTCTGTCCTCGTCTCCCCGCGGCCCTGGGAATTACCTCTAATCTCCTCTCTGCCTTCCCCCTGCAGATGGTGACGACGACCCGCAGCTCTCCTGGGTGGCCTCGTCTCCCTCCAGCAAGGATGTTGCGTCACCCACGCAGATGATTGGAGATGGGTGTGACCTCGGGCTCGGCGAGGAGGAAGGTGGCACGGGCCTGCCGTACCCTTGCCAGTTCTGCGACAAGTCCTTCATCCGCCTGAGCTACTTGAAGAGGCACGAGCAGATCCACAGCGACAAGCTGCCGTTCAAGTGCACCTACTGCAGCCGCCTCTTCAAGCATAAGCGGAGCCGCGACCGGCACATCAAGCTGCACACTGGCGACAAGAAGTACCACTGCCACGAGTGCGAGGCGGCCTTCTCCCGCAGTGACCACCTCAAGATCCACCTGAAGACCCACAGCTCCAGCAAGCCCTTCAAGTGCTCCGTCTGCAAGCGCGGCTTCTCCTCCACCAGCTCGCTGCAGAGCCACATGCAGGCACACAAGAAGAACAAGGAGCACCTGGCCAAGTCCGAGAAGGAGGCCAGGAAGGACGACTTCATGTGCGACTACTGCGAGGACACCTTCAGCCAGACGGAGGAGCTGGAGAAGCACGTGCTCACGCGCCACCCCCAGCTCTCGGAGAAGGCCGACCTGCAGTGCATTCACTGCCCCGAGGTCTTCGGCGACGAGAACACGCTGCTCACCCACATCCACCAGGCCCACGCCAACAAGAAGCACAAGTGCCCCATGTGCCCCGAGCAGTTCTCCTCAGTGGAGGAGGTCTACTGCCACCTGGACAGCCACCGGCAGCCCGACTCCAGCAACCACAGCGTCAGCCCCGACCCCGTGCTGGGCAGCGTGGCCTCCATGAGCAGCGCCACACCGGACTCGAGCGCCTCCGTGGAGCGCGGCTCCACTCCGGACTCCACCCTGAAGCCGCTGCGGGGGCAGAAGAAGATGCGGGACGACGGGCAGGGCTGGTCCAAGGTTGTCTACAGCTGCCCTTACTGCTCTAAGCGGGACTTTCACAGCCTGGCCGTGCTGGAGATCCACCTGAAGACCATCCACGTGGACAAGCCCCAGCAGAGCCACACGTGCCAGATTTGCCTGGACTCCATGCCCACCCTGTATAACCTCCACGAGCACGTGCGCAAGCTGCACAAGAGCCACGCGTACCCCGTCATGCAGTTTGGCAATGTATCCACCTTCCACTGCAACTACTGCCCTGAGATGTTTGCTGACATCAACAGCCTGCAGGAGCATATCCGCCTCTCCCACTGCGGCCCCAATGCCAACCCACCCGACGGCAGCAACGCCTTCTTCTGCAACCAGTGCTCCATGGGCTTCCTCACCGAGTCCTCCCTCACCGAGCACATCCAGCAGGCCCACTGCGGCGTCGGCAGCGCCAAGCTCGAGTCCCCAGTCGTGCAACCCACGCAGTCCTTCATGGAGGTCTACTCCTGTCCCTACTGCACCAATTCACCCATCTTCGGCTCCATCCTGAAGCTCACCAAGCACATCAAGGAGAACCACAAGAACATCCCCCTGGCCCACAGCAAGAAGTCCAAGGCCGAGCAGAGTCCAGTCTCGTCCGACGTGGAGGTGTCCTCCCCGAAGCGGCAGCGGCTCTCGGCGAGCGCCAACTCCATCTCCAATGGTGAGTACCCCTGCAATCAGTGCGACCTCAAGTTCTCCAACTTTGAGAGCTTCCAGACCCACCTGAAGCTGCACCTGGAGCTGCTCCTGCGGAAGCAGGCCTGCCCGCAGTGCAAAGAGGACTTCGACTCCCAGGAGTCCCTCCTGCAGCACCTGACGGTGCACTACATGACCACCTCCACCCACTACGTGTGCGAGAGCTGCGATAAGCAGTTCTCCTCGGTGGACGACCTGCAGAAGCACCTGCTGGACATGCACACCTTCGTGCTGTACCACTGCACGCTGTGCCAGGAGGTCTTCGACTCAAAGGTGTCCATCCAGGTCCACCTGGCGGTGAAGCACAGCAACGAGAAGAAGATGTACCGCTGCACGGCCTGCAACTGGGACTTCCGCAAGGAGGCCGACCTGCAGGTGCATGTCAAGCACAGCCACCTGGGCAACCCGGCCAAGGCCCACAAGTGCATCTTCTGCGGGGAGACCTTCAGCACCGAAGTGGAGCTGCAGTGCCACATCACCACGCACAGCAAGAAGTACAACTGCAAGTTCTGCAGCAAGGCCTTCCACGCCATCATCCTGCTGGAAAAGCACCTGCGCGAGAAGCACTGCGTCTTCGATGCCGCCTCCGAGAACGGCACCGCCAATGGGGTGCCGCCCGCCGCCCCCAAGAAGGCCGAAGCGGCCGAGCTGCAGGGCATGCTGCTGAAGAACCCCGAGGCGCCCAACAGCCACGAGGCCAGCGAGGACGACGTGGACAACGCGGAGCCCATGTACGGCTGTGACATCTGCGGGGCGGCCTACACCATGGAGGTGCTGCTGCAGAACCACCGGCTGCGGGACCACAACATCCGGCCGGGCGAGGACGACGGCTCGCGCAAGAAGGCCGAGTTCATCAAGGGCAGTCACAAGTGCAACGTCTGCTCGCGGACTTTCTTCTCGGAGAACGGGCTCCGTGAGCACCTGCAGACGCACCGCGGCCCCGCCAAGCACTACATGTGCCCCATCTGCGGCGAGCGCTTCCCCTCGCTGCTGACGCTCACCGAGCACAAGGTGACCCACAGCAAGAGCCTGGACACGGGCACCTGCCGCATCTGCAAGATGCCCCTGCAGAGCGAGGAGGAGTTCATCGAGCACTGCCAGATGCACCCCGACCTGCGCAACTCGCTCACGGGCTTCCGCTGTGTGGTCTGCATGCAGACGGTCACCTCCACGCTCGAGCTCAAGATCCACGGCACCTTCCACATGCAGAAGCTGGCGGGCAGCTCGGCGGCCTCCTCCCCCAACGGCCAGGGGCTGCAGAAGCTCTACAAGTGCGCCCTGTGCCTCAAGGAGTTCCGCAGCAAGCAGGACCTGGTGAAGCTCGACGTCAACGGGCTCCCCTACGGCCTCTGCGCCGGCTGCATGGCCCGTGGTGCCAACGGACAGGTGGGTGGCCTGGCCCCACCCGAGCCCGCCGACCGGCCCTGTGCCGGCCTCCGCTGCCCCGAGTGCAGCGTCAAGTTCGAGAGCGCCGAGGACCTGGAGAGCCACGTGCAGGTGGACCACCGCGACCTGACGCCGGAAAGCAGCGGGCCCCGGAAAGGTGCCCAGACATCACCGGTGCCCCGGGTAAGTGCAGCCCACCAGAGCCCGCTCCCTGTTCTCAGGGTTCTGCTGACCCCCAGAGGAGCCACCTGCTTGGTGGCTTTCTCTTTCCAGGCGTCAAGGAGCCGTGCGCTGGTGCAGTGGCCGCATGCCTTGCTCTGCAGCGGGTTCCCCGAGCACTACCCTAGGTTGCCACCCCCTTCCAACCTACCTCATACTTCTCTCCATGTGCTGCGGCTGAGGTGAGCATGGTGCACAGCTGCGGTGGTGCTCGTCGTTATGAATCAGGGTGAACTCACTCACTTGCTTGCTGGGTTTCCTTGGGCAAGTTGCTTAGCTTCTCTGTGCTTTAGATCCAGAATTCTCACAATTCAAGCTATATACAGACAGACACATGGAAGGCTCAGAGTCTGGCTTCAGTCATGCCTGCTGTACTCACCCGCCGATATTATTATTATTGTTTTGGTTTGTGCCGTGCTGGTGTGTGGAAGGCCCTTAGAAATGGTTCCAATTACTGTTATCATTGAGGATGGACTGACTGGTGTGCTTCCGTTGATCCTGAGCACCCGCTGTGGTTGGAAGTGCCTGGGAGCCAAGGAGAATCGAAAATGAAACTGCCTGGGGGTTCGTGAACTGGGGGAGCCGTGGGTCCAAACCAGTGGGTTTATAATGAGGCAGGGGAAGTTTGGAGACAGGGACCGAGGGATATCTGGGTGGTGGCCCCGGAGCCTGCCCAGCCCCCTCCTTGCATGGCCCTTGGGTGGCAGACAAGCTGGGCCTGGGGATTCCCGGGTTTGCGTTGTCTGTTTTCAGACTGGGGAGGTGCCAGGCAGTTCTCGGGAGTACTGGTCCCTCGAGCACCACTGTTGGCGCCACTGGCTGGGAGATGTGATTTCGGGAAGGGCCACCTGACACAGATGCTTGCACGAAGGCAGGGTGTTTGCTCAGAGGTGGGAAGGGGATGGTCTCAGGCTCAGAAGTGGGCCTGGGACTCGGGGGTTTCCCGGGGAAGAGAAAAAAGGTAGGGAGCATGAAGGGAGACTCCACCATGAAAGGCCTTGGAAGCCTCTGCCCCAGCCCATGCCCTGGTGCTTCAGATGGCAGCCTGTAGCCAGGGCTAAGGGGCCTTCCACGGATACCCAGCCAGAAAGAGGAGCCCGTGAATGAGCAGAGAGAGCCGGGAGTCTGTCTAGGGACCTGAGGCCTCTCTTGCAGGAACTCGTTTTAGACTGTAACACCTAGCTTCCTCAGTCCTCTCGACTGACCCCCTTAGCCATGTCCTGAGAATGTACTGGTCCCAGCTGCCCAGCCTGGCCCCTTTGCTTTTACCACCTGGCTGGGGCAGTGGGAGTGAACTTGGGGAGCCGTTGGGCCCTGGGCTGGGTGGCCTGGGCTAGAATCCCAGCTCTTCCACTACCCAGCTGCAGTTTGACACCTCCGGCCCTTGTGGTTCCCGGGGAGGGTGAGAGTAGAGAACCCACCTCCAGAGCCAGTACATTGACTGATCAGGGCCTTAGGTTTTGTGATTATTTCCCCTGCTGACGTTCGGTTCTGCTCTGAAGATTAAATGAGTAAAACCAGTGATAGGCTGAGTGTTCATATAGAGGACCTTACTCATTCCGCTGTCTGTGGTGTGGTGACTGACCCGGACCGACACTGTGCCAAGCACCTTACATCTCTTTGTCCTCCCTGCATTTCACCCGTAGGGAAATGGAGGCATTGGGCAGGTAGGAAGTTGCACGAGCCTTTGGCTTTCAACAGGCAGAGATGGGATTTGAGGCCAGGTAGTGTTTGGTGCCACTCCTCTTGATCAGTTTTCTACTTGGTGGCTCTGGTGCCAAAGCCTGTCCTGGCTGCTCAGGTGGTGGGAGGGGGGGAAGCTGGCTAGGGTGGGGTCCAGGGTGGACATCCCCATAAGTTCGGGCTTCAGGGCAGGGTGGCCAGGCCAGACCCCTGCATCTCTTTTCTCCAGGGAGCCCCAAGCGTGCCCTACGCCAGCCTCCCTTTTCAGCACAAAGCCTGCCGCTGCTCTGCGGGTCCCGTTGGCCACACAGCTGATGGCATGTCCAAAGCCTTTAACCCTGTGGGCCTCCCATTCTCTGTCTCTGCCCTGGGCTCAGCAGCACGTTCCCCTTCGGAAAGGCCCTACTGTGTGGACGTTGCTCTCTTGGGCACCAGCTCTTATGTCAATCATTTCCATGGCAACAACCAGGGAGCCGTGCTGTGACCTCCTCTCCATGCCCGGAAAGGTGAAGCCATATGCCCACAGACCCATAGCTGTGCAGAGCTGGCTTTCTGGGGGCTGGTCAGCCTTCCTTTCCCCACCTCCAGGCCTCGTGAGAGAGGGGGTGAGCTCCAAGTCACCGCTCTGTCTGCCTGGGGGCCTGGGCAGATGGGCCATTTGCAGAAAGGAGCTATAGACAAAGCCCAGGTACCTCCCCAGCGAAGGCGGCAGCCTCTGGGGCCTTGCCCCCTGCCTGGGCACGCCTTGGGGCAGGGGCCCAGCTGTCGGTTAGCCTATCCCCTCCCTCCCCCAGGACTCACTCATGTAAGAGCAGACTCAGGGGGCCGTGCAGGGGCTTGGGGGCTGGCAGGCTGGGTCCCTCGGGAGTGTATCCATAGCAACCAGCTCTCAGAGGAGTGGGTTCCTGTGGGGCCGAGGCGGCTGTCGGCTGGAGCATGAAGCATCGAGGTTTCCGCTTTGCCCTCTGTTTATGGGTAATAACAGCATCACCCCCACTCAGGGCCAGTGTGGGCAGACTCCCGCCCTCCAGCATCTCATGAGATCCTCAGGCGCCTTCCCCTGCTGGTGGGGCAGGCTGGGTGCCCTCACACCCCATTCTGCAGCTGGCTAAACAGCATCCCGTTTAGGGGGCTTGTCCAGGCCACACCAGCTTCCTGCCTCCCAGACCAGAACAATGCAGGCAGGTCTGGGGCGTTGAGCTGAACAGGGCGGCTCAGGCAATGGGCCCCAGAGGTGGCCTTCGTGGTATTAAAACCCCAGCTCCAGTACTCTCCAGCTATGCGGCTTTGGCAATTGCATTCACCTCTTGAAACTTCACTTTCTCCATCCCTAACATGGAGCTCACAGGTGATAGTGAGTAATCAGTGAGGTCCGGTGCAGAGGATGTTGGGCACATAATAGATGCTCAGTAAAAGCTGGTTGTGACCACAGTGATGGAAATTCCGCACTGATAATTTCCTGTGCTCCCTCCCTCTTCCATCCTTGCTTTTCTCTGGTGTTTTAGTTTCCTAGGCTGCTTCAGGTAAATACCATGAAATGGTTTGGCTTAAACAGCGGGAATTTATTTGCTTATGGGAAAATGTCCAAATCAAGACATCATCATGGTGATGCGTTCTTTGCGAAGACTGGCTGCCTGCGATCCTTGGCTCCTCTGCCACATGGCAAGGCACAGGGCAGCATTGATGTTCTCATCTTTGTCTTCTGGGTTTTGCTGATTTCAGCTTCTTGCTTCCATGGCTGAAATCAGAACTGGGCCTGGGACTCTGGGGTTTCCCGGGGAAGAGAAAAAAGGTAGGGAGCATGAAGGGAGACGCCACCGTGGAAGGCCTTGGAAGCCTCTGCCCCAGCCCATGCCCTGGTGCTTCAGATGGCAGCCTGTGGCCAGGGCTAAGGGGCCTTCCACGGACACCCAGGCAGAAAGAGAAGCCCGTGAATGAGCAGAAAGAGCCGGGAGTCTGTCTAGGGACCTGAGGCCTCTCTTGCAGGAACTCCTTTTAGGCTGTAACACCTACCTTCCTCAGTCCTCTCGACTGACCCCCTTAGCCATGTCCTGAGAAAGTAATGGTCCCAGCTGCCCAGCCTGGCCCTTTTGCTTTTACCACCTGGCTGGGGCAGCAGGGGTGGACTTGGGGAGCCGTTGGGTCCTGGGCTGGATGGCCCGGGCTAGAATCCCAGCCATGCTTCCATGGCTTTCTCTCTGTGTCTGAATTTCATTCTCTTGTAAAGGACTCTGGTAAGAGGATTGAGTTCCATCCTGAAAGAGGTAGCCACACCTGAACTGAAGCAGCCTCATCCGCAGGTCCTACTTACAATGGGTTTATGTCTATAGGAATGGATTAGATTTAAGAACATGTTTTTCTGGGGCACATACAGCTTCAAACCATATCTGGGGTGCCCTCCTTCTGTCTTGAGCCCCTCTAGGAGGTTGCTCAGAGCCGTGCTAGGGGAGGCAGCCCCTGGCCGCAGGCCCTGGAGCTCAGCTTTGGGGCTCCTGAGCTTGTCCCAGGCAAGGGGCTCCTGGCAGAGGGGGCTGTGAATGTGTCCTAGTGGGGCTGACGCTCCAGAGGAGCAGGGGCCTTTGGGGGACAGAGCAAGAAGGCAGATCGAGAGTAGGAGTTGAAGTAAGAGTTGGGGTGCAGCCAAGGTTAGGGGAGAAAGGAGATGTGGGTGAGAAGGGAATCCTCGCCTGCTTCTGCTGGGCCCATGGTGCACCAGCCTGCTCACTGCTCGGGGCCCTGGGCACCCCTGGTTTCCTGTGCAAGGTGGGGAGGGCCACCCTTGCATGGGGGTGCCTGAGGGGGTACCTGCCTTAGTGGTAACAAGTGCTAGTGAGCTTTGTGTGAGTCTTTGTGCCTGCTTGTGTGTGTGAGTATGCGTGTGTCTGAGTGCCTGTGTGGGAGCAGGTGTGTAACTCTGCACGGGAGTGCACGTGTGTACACTTTTGAGTCAGCATCTGTGTACATGGCCATGTGTGTTGGGAGTTCTTTGTGTTAGAAATTGTTTGTGCAACCAGGGGCGCAGTTGGGAATGCTGGGTGTGGAGGCGGGTTTAGTGAGAGTTGAGGCGGGTGTGATGAAGCTTGGACGTATGAGCCTGTGAGAGCGCGTGGCCCGTGAGATTCTCTGAGGTGTTGCAGCTGGGTGACTGTTGCAGTCAGCAGGTTGCTGTATTGTGTGGTTATGTTGGCTGAGGGTCTTGTGTGCCGATGGTGAGTTGGGGTGCATGTGAGTGTGAGTGCACATAGGTAAGCCTGCCTGAGTGTGTGTGTGCTCGTGTCATTCATGCCTGTGCATCCAGGAGTGAGTGTGTGTGTGTGTGTGTGTGTGTGTGCATGTGAACCCAAGGACCTCCCAGGCAGCAGTTCCCATCGCTGTCCCTGGGGAGTGCCCTGGGGTCCGTCTCTGCACCTGGAAGGACCCAGTGATGTGGCAGTCCCGTGCCTTACCTGAGGGGTGGCTACGTGGTGGAGGAGGGTTTGGGGTGGCCTCTCGTCCTGTCCCAGCCCCAGTGATTTCTCCCCAGCTGTGGCTGTAGCCTCACACAATCCCCTTGTCCCCACCCCTCACCTACAGGGCCTGGGCTGGTCTCGGAATGGAAGCTGGAGTGTGCATCATTCTTGCATTCATGCATTCATTCATCATTCCTTTAAACATCAAGTGCTCTTCCCCCTGCTGTGCGGAGTGGGGATGGGGAGGTGCGTGGGAGAGGGAATGGGAGACTTAACCGTGGGGCCGTTCCCCGGCCATTCCTCTCAATGACGGTGGACCTGGGCTTAAGCCTAGATGGGGGGGTTCTCTGTGGTCTGAGCACTTTGTCTGCCTGTGGTGCTGCTGGACTGTCTGGCCCAGGCCTGTCCTCTAGACTCACCCAGTTCCTCCTGGGACATTTCCATGCTCAGAGCCTGCTTCTGCCCTCCCTGAGAGGCCTGCACTGAGGACGCACTGGACCTGCTAGGTCTCTCAAAACATTGGGGGAAGGCCCCCTGGGCTTATTAGAGTGGACCCTGGAGCCTGTGCATGGAGCTGGCTTTTGGAACTGGAAGCTCCTGACACCAGCTTTTCCGGTTCAATCATTTGTTCAGTAAGCATTTTCTTTGCACAAGTAACAATCATAATAAAAGTTAAGTAAGTATATGGCACACGTGCAGGGCCAGGCCGTGTGCTAGGTGATGGGCTCCAAGATCCAAGTCTCTTTGTCCTTTCTGCTCTATTAGACCATTTTGCATTTATTGTTTTGCAATTTTGCTCATTCGTTCAACAAACACTTCTTAAGCACTTACTCTGTTCTTGCTGTGGGACTGCAAAGGTGGGTAAAACACACTCCAGGCTCTCCAGGTACTCCTGGTGAAGTGGGGGAAGGAGTTAAGTCAACTAGTGAAGATGGGTGGATGGATGGGTGGGCAGACAGAAGATGGGTTGATGGGGTTGAGCTTGCTGCAAGCAGGCCAGCCTCCCTTAGCTCCTCTGTGTGGTTCTGGCTTGTGCCCTCCCCTTGGGATGGGACAGCTTCCCCAGGTGCAGCCTGATACCTGCCCCCCGGGTTGGTAGAGCTGGATTCAGAGGGAGGTGGGAAGAGGATGGCCTCCAGAGACGTGGGTCGGGGCTACAGCCATTCTGGAAAACCCTGACCCAGGCTGCCCAGCGACTTTTGCTTTCTGCTCTTTCCCACTCCTGACTCTCTAATCTCTTTTCTCTTTGGTTCCCAAACAGAAAAAGACGTACCAGTGCATCAAGTGCCAGATGACCTTCGAGAATGAGAGAGAGATTCAAATCCACGTTGCCAACCATATGATCGGTAAGAGGCCACTGCCTCCCAGCCATGCTGGGGCCACACGTTAGAGGCTGAAATTTGCAGCTCCAATCATCACTCCACCAGCTTTGAGGGCAAAAGACGGAGTTGCTGCTGCTGTTTCTGTGACATTTCAAATGGGAGTAAAAACGTTGGGCTAGAGCGCCGGCTCCATCTGAGCCTTCTTGTCGCAGCTCCTCTCACATTATAATCAAACTTTTGACAATCGTGTTCCATTTCCGAGCATAAATTTCCCTCCATTTCTGAAAAGAAGTGCTTTCCAGTTGTCAAGCACTCAGGGGCAATTATGCTTCAATTTTGTATGTCATGACATTGCATAGATTTAACTGCTCACAGTTCCCCACTAAACGTGGAGAATTCCTCAGAGTTATTTTGGTACTTTCCCTGTTCCTCTACAAGTGGTATTAGACTTTGGAAAATTCAGCCGTTGTAGAAGGGGATCTTTCCAAGTGCCTGGAGTATTCCTACTTGGTGCCCGGTAGCCAGGGAAGGTGTGGGTTTTTTCTGGTGTAGGTAGGTGTGGTCTCCCTGGCAGCAGGGACTGCCCTTGTGGTAAGGGAGGGCACAGCTGGTGTTCTGATGAGCTTGGAGGTTCCCAGGGTAGGGACTGGCCTGGAGGCTGGTGGGTTTGGAGGTGAGGGTCCTGGAGAGCCCCTGGCATCCTGGCACCCTGGGCCTTTGGTGGAAGCGTGACCACCTTCTCCAAGATCCGTGCTGTTTGAGCTGTGAGTTTTCAGTCGTGTGTTAACACCCCAATCTTCTTCCTCTAACATCTTTTCTCAGCATCATAACAACAGTTGTGCCAACAGAGTACTGTTTTGCAAAATCCTCTAGTGCATGCGTTCAGAGAAATGCACTTGCGGGTGCCCACTCCATGGATTCCGTGAACCGAACTCACCTGGGTAACCGGGACCCAGATCGATGAGCCGACCTTTGCAAGCATCCCGGAAGCTCCCCTCTTAGCTCCCTCCCTGGCGCTCCCCACGCTGGCAGAGTAATCATTACCCTGGTGTGTAACAGCTTAGGTTGTTGTGACTTTATGTGACTGGAATCAAACAGTCTCTGCTCATTTGTGCCTGGTGTCTTCCGCCCATTCATAGGACTGCCTGCCGTTGCAGTTTGTCCCTTCTCGTTGTTGCATAATATTCCATTGCGTGGTCATACCTCCATTTATTTGTTCTACTCTTGATTTCTGCTTTGAACTTATTTCTGGGAGTGCTGCTACGGACACTCTTGTCCTTGTCTTTTAGTGAACATATGTATGTAATTTTTAATGGGCTCTTTCCTAGGAGTGGAATGGACGAGATCTGTGTGTTGTCAGTATTAGCAGATATTGACATATTGGGTTCTCAAGGTGGCTGGATGCCGTTATGTTCCCACGGGTGGTGTGTGGGAGTTTTGGTTGCTCCACATCTTTGCGACCATCAACATTTTACAGATAAAGCAGTGGCCAGGGCCTCTTTTTAGGTGAATTTGTGCTCAGGGCTGGTGGCTTGGGCCCGCTGTCTCAGCTCTACCCCCTGCATCTGGACGGCCTCTCCCACCAGCGACGTGGAGTGGGTCCTCGGGAGGTGCTGACTCTGATTGGGTGGGGGTGGGTGGTGGGGTTCACTCAAGCAGCAAGTGAAGAAGAGGGGCTGGGAGGGCAGGCGGGGGGCCCTGAGAGTTTGACCTGACAGAGAGATTGGTGGCTTTTTAATTTCTGCTGTTTGAAAGGCCCCTGCCGAAGTATAAGAAGGAAACCTACCCTGTCAGTCATCGGCTGCTGAGAGGGCTTTCAAAGGAGTGTCAAGGAGGTGAAGATGAAGATATCTAAAAATGTTTGCATTTGTAGCAGGTGCTATGCACGCTCCTGTTTGTAAGCACAGAGGGCGAGAGCCGGCTAATTGGACCGCGGTGGTTTCAAAGGTGTCTTCTCCACCCCCTCCCTCCTCCCTCCCACCTTTTCTTTTGTGCTGAGCCCAGAAGCTGTGTGTCCTCAGGCAGAGGGTGAGAGGTTGCTCTAAACTAGGGGGAAATAGGGACAAGGGTCTGACAGGCCCTGGGGCCTCGTATGAGTGGAGGGTCAGACTTCCTTGGCAAGATGGCCTGTCTGGAGGCTGGACAGGGCCCCTGATCTGAGTCTGCTGTGCAGGGCTGTGAGCTGGCCTGGTTCCCAGGACACAGAGGAGTTACAGGCCTGGGGAGCAGGCAGTAAGAAGCCTGAGATTGCAGTCCAGGTGAGACGTTTATGCAACTGCAGAAAGGCCCCTAGGTAGGGTCTGGGCACCTGGTCATGGCATGGGTGGGGACTCCTGTAGGTACAGAACCCCTCTCACTTTAACCTGCCTGACCTCATGAGCCCTTCCTCATGAGCCCTTCCTATCAGAGGGCCTTGGTTGAAGATCTACTACGTGCAGAGAGCTCTGCTGGTTCCAGAGAGCTTACAGCATTCCACAGAAGACACTGCAGTGCACAATGATGGTGAGGGGAGGTCGCAGTTGAGAAGGATGATAGCAGATGTCAGCGACTGAGCCCGTACTACTGGCCAGGTGCTTTATGTAGGTGCTACTTCTCCTTCTTACTGATGAGCAGCCTGAGGCTTAGAGAGATTAAATGATTTACCAGTTCTTATGTCCAGGAACGAGCAGAGATAGTGCCCAAACAAAAGCTACTGTGTTTGGAGCTGCCGCCAGGGCCTATGGTGGGTGAGATCCAGGCCTACTCTCAGGGGTTCCGTGTCCATGGGGAAGGTAGAAGGCATCCAGGTAAGTGCAGTGCGGTGATGTCAATCCTCTCGGAGTGAGGACCACTAGATTTGATAGATCCTTCAGAAAGGCCTGGGTCTTGAAGGGTGAATAGGAGTTTTCTCTGTGGTGGGTCCATTTCTGACAAGGAAATCCAGTCTCCTGAGAACAAGGCCTCTCTGAGGGCTCAGTGGCTGGTAAGGAGGAGGATGTGTTATTGTTAGGCTGTGAAGAGGAGGGGAGCACTTCTGAGGTAGGCTCAGAAGCAGGAGCAGAGGAGGTGAGCTTGGGGTGCCAGGCAGAGGTTGAACCAGCTGTCATGGAGGTACCCCATGCTGCAGTGTCATTGGCAGTCAGGGCAGAGTGGTGTTTTGGGGCCAGGCCATAATGGGTCTTAAATGCTGGATGAAGGGATTCAGCCTTGGTGTAGGGTCCAAACCTGGGGACCCCTTGGCATATTTTTCTGCAGGTGTTTTATTTGGCTTCTCTTGAATAACTGAGGTGGCTGCAAGGGGCTCACCTTCCCACGTGGCATAACTGGCTGCAGCCCTGCAGCAGTGTTCCCTCTAGACAGGGTCTGTGCTCCCAGCACCAAGATCTCCACTAAGCCCCATTGTTTTATGGGGGCAGGTTGGTTCATCTGTGTCCTGGCCTGGTCCCTATGAGCCCGAGTGGGCAGCTGACCGATAGGGAGCCTAAGAGGGTCTTAGAGCAGGGGGTGGGCTGGACAGAACTCAGTGCTTTAGGAAGATTAATCTGGCTTCAGTGTTGGGGAGAACAAGATGGGACGAGAATGGAGACCACTTGGTCTGGGGCTGGGGGGCTGGGGCAGGAAGAGAAGAGAAGAGGGGGTTGGCATCACCTATTTTGGCTTTTTTGGGGGGTGATGGTAGGGGTAGGGTACAAATAGGAGAGAGTGGGCACTGGGGCCCTGCTTTGAGGGTGGCTCAGCAGGCCCAGCCAAGACTGTTGGGGACCAGATTCCCTGTGGACAGCATCCCCTGCTAAACAGTCTGAGCCCAGACTGGCCGCCTGGAACTGGCGGGGTTAAAAGTTTCCCTTAGTGGCACCAGGGGATTTGGCCAGTACTGCTCAGCTTGGCAGGCCTCCTCATAAACTCGGGGCACAGGGGGTCTGAGGCAGGCCCCCCCAGGGACCAGAACTGCTGGAAGCTGCCCCTGGGGAACGGTGGAGGAGGCTTTTTGTAGCAGGGGCCCCCTGCGAGGCTCTGCAGCCTCGAGACCCTGGCAGTTAGGATGACTCAGGGATGTCTCCTTGGAAACATTTTCCCAGCACCCCTCTCCCTGCTGTTGCTGGGGTGGGAGTGACTTGGAACTGAGAGAAAGGCGAGGGTCTTTTGAAACCTTTTCAGCAGCAGGGGCTCCTTTGAATCCTCCCCCTCCCCCCCACCCCCCTCCCCCGACACACACCCACAGAGAGAACAAGGCCCCTCCTTCCCTGGGCCTCCCCTAGCTTTTGAATGGTTTTAGCCCCCCCACCCCCGCCCCAGCAGGCACATCAAAAACTTGGAGCAGTCCCACAGCTCTGTCTGAGGTCTCCTGCTGCCCCTTCCCCACGTCCCACTGCTCCCCTGCCCCCCAGACTCTGGGAGGGTGGCCCCCCTCTTTCCCCCCTGCAGAAAATGGCTCTGCAGGGGGCCCCTACCCCAGGCTCCTGGGGGCCTGCAGAGGGAGGGCTGAAGGAAGGCCCGTGGGGGGGCCTGGCCCAGAGGCTCTCCCGTCCCCACCCACATGGCCGACCGCGGGAAAGGGAGGAGTTCTCCACCGTCCCACGTACGTTCAAGGCATGTGCGCTGCCCTCTGAGAGCATCAACCCAGCCCTGGCCGGGTAGGGGGGGCCCTGCATCGGGAGACCCCGAGGCTGTGGTTTGCCTGTGGCCAGCCCTCCTCTCGGTTCCCATTAGCTGGGCCTGGGCTGGAAGATGGTCTGAGAACTTGTCCTTGAAATGGCAGACTTTCTGTGACCAAGGTTGGGCCCCAAGGGTCTGACTCAGCCTCCAGGCCCCGTGTGTCCTTACTCAGGGCCTTGCGGACCCCCGGGGGAGCCACGGGAGGGTCACGCTGGGAGGAGGCAGCCCTCTGGGAATCTGTCAGGAACGTTTGCCCTCGGTGTCCTTGGGAAGTGTGGACTGGCTAGCGGGCAGCCAGGCCGGAGTAGGCCTGTTCCTGCAGGACCTTAGCCACTCGGGGGCACGGCAGCCCCTTTCCCTGGGTGCCTGTTAAGGGCCGGGCTTTGCTGTCCAGGGTGAAGAAATGGAGGGGGGACTGAAGGTCAGTCTCTCCCACCTCCTGCTCGCGCCATTAAATGCCCCCGGGGCTGGGCTCCTTCGTCCTTATCTGCCCTCAGCAGGATGCCCTGGTCCACCTGGAAGTCTGTGGGCATGGGGACTTTCTTGGAGCTTCCAGGAGAGGGTGTGTGTGTGTGTGTGTGTGTGTGTGTACGTACGAGAGAGACAGAGACAGAGACAAACACACACAGAAACTCACCTTCCATATCTTTAGGGAGCACATCCCTGGAGGTGTGTTGCAAGCTACCTTGCAGACCCAGGACCCCCTGCCCCCCTCTTTCTCCTGCTGCTTGGGACCCCGAAGCCCTGCTGAAGGTCCAACGTGTAGCCTTTCAGGGGGGAAGCCATCCCTGCTCCAAGGAGAAGGTCTGGAGTGGAAGTTGGTGTCTCACCTTCTCACCAGGGAGATACAGAGACCCTCAAAATATACCTGAAGAGGAAATCACATGAAAAGGAAAAGAAGCGAGTTTCCTGTTTACTTTCTGCCTGGCACACATGTTGCTGAATGGTGCTAGGTGAGGCTCCTAGAGAGTGGTGCATTTGGTTCAGGTAACACCAGACCCAAAGCATCTGTCTAACCTAATATGTGATAAAAATGTCTCCCTCTCCCCTGGAGATCGTGTTTCAAGCTCTCAAACTGTTCTGACAGAATAACAAGCCTGTATGAAGAGCCTATAACCCAATTCTTTTTTTTATTGCAAAATCCCCAAACTAAAGTGTAGTCACTTCGCACAGGGAACCGGCCCGATGGACTTGGTTTCCCTGACTTTGAATCCCATTGGTCGGTTCAAGGGGCAGTTGATCGAATACTTTGGTTGATAGGGAACCCATCAGTTCTCAATTTTAAAAGAGTGGAAATTTTCTTGTTTTCTGAATTTCTTGTGTGTGCATGTTTCAAGAGGGGGATAGGCCTCTGTGAGTGGTGTTAGGTTAGGGGAACGGGGAAGGGCACTGCAACTAGAGCTGTGGAGGCTGTGTCGCCCCTTCCAACATGGCTTCCGGAGAACCGCCCCTTCTGGACGTCACCTGACCCCCTTGCTTAAAAGCTGCCCACGCCATCACCCAGGTGCTGACTCACCTCCCTCCATCTTGGATTTGGTGAGGTCAGGCCGGGAGTGCAGAAATAAAGCCGCCCGCTTTAAATTTCCTGGTCTACTTTCCTGCTTTCTCACTCTTTCGCTTCCTAAACCTTTCAGGTGGGTTTCCTTTAATAGTAACCTCATGCTTTCTGTTCCATAATGCTATTAAGATCCTCTGTGCACTTCTAAGGAAACCCTAGCCCAGGTGAGGTGATGGTAACTTCAAAGGACAATTTCAACATAACGTCACAAGTCTAAGAGAGGGGAAGTAAGAGGACTGGTATCTTGTCCAATCTGGGCATTCTAGGAAAGCTTTCTGGAGGAGGTGACATCCAATTGAGGTCTTAGAAAATGAGAAGTAGGGTTGGAAGGACATTCCAGGCACAGAGAACAGCATAAGTCCAGTCATAGAGAAGCTGTGGATGTGGAGAAACTATTGACAATTCATTCTCGTTCCAGAATAAATTGTGAGGTGGGAGATGGGTGGATCCAGAAAAGATGGTGTGATAGAGTCAGTGAGAGAAGATGTTGATTTGGAGAGTGTGGGTTGGAGAAAGACATTTAAAGGCAAAACCAGCAGGATTTGGAAATTAAGTGGCTATGGGAGGAAGGATAACTCTGAGGTGTCAGAGTTTATGGTGACAGGTGGATGATGATATCTCACTAGAAGAAGAGCTGTTGGGGCCTGGCAAGTAAGAAGATGTTGCTGCTAAGAATCCCCTAATGAGGCTTCCTAAGTCCCAGGCTGTCTTATCAATATCTGCACCTGCTCTCCCACTCAGCCCTTACAAGAACCCGATGAGGGGTGCATGCTGATTATCCCCATTGGTACATGGGGAAGTTGAGGTGACTTGTCCAATGTCACTAGGTTACAGGGTGGGGATTTGAACTCAGGCAGTGTGACTCAGGCTCTTAGCCCCTGCGCCTGAAGCCTCAGCAAAAGCGCTTGAGCTGCCTTTGGGATGCCCATGGGACAGGTGAGTGATGACATCTAGCTGACAGTTGGACACATGAGCTCAGGAGAAAGGCCCGGGCTGGAGGAGCAGGTTGGGAGCTCCGGCACAGCTGATGATGGCAGCCTGGGCTTCTCGGGTGGTAAGGAGTGAGATGCCTGGTGCCCACAGGGTGTGGAGAGCCACAGAGTGGCCCGCGGGTTGCGTGGGTGGGCTGGGGGTGGTGAGGGCCTGCTGGATTTGCAACGAGAGGCCACTGGTATTCCGGGCATGCGCGGTCAGTGGGGTCAGAAGAGGAGTGAGTTGAGGGGTGGTGTAGGCTCCTGTTTCCATGTTCTTAGACTGGGAAGGGAGGATGAAAAGCAGGAGCTGGAGGGGTTACAGGGTCACAGGAAGGTTTTGTTATTTCAGGAGGGAGAGACCAGACTGTCTGAGGAGGGAGTCAGCTGAGAGGGGAAGAAGAAGGGTGAAAGCGAGAGAGGGGAGGACACAGCGATGGAGCCATCCTGGGGCAGGGTGGGGGGAGGGGGGCTAGGACCAGTCCCTAAGCATGTCCTTTCTCCTCTTGAGCTCCCCTTGCCATGGGTTGGCGACCTGGATTGGTGATTTGAATTTGTCCAGTGCTCTTTGTGGTTCGTTTGGCTGCTTGAGAGCAGCTGGTTTGTGAACATTTCCCTTGCATCTGTGTCTGGAGGTGACCAGCTTCATTGGAGTGAAGGCAGGAAACGTGGTCCTGTGGCCAGGGGTGGCCCAGGGGTGGCCCAGGGGTTCAGGCTCTTCTGCCCTGAGCACCCAAGAGGTGTTAGAGCCCCACGTTAGGCTTCCAACACCCAGCCGAGGGCTCCCTTCCTCCACTGCCTGCCAGCCCTTGAGTCCCTGGGACCCTCTTCCGACTACAGACCCCTCCCCTGGAGGAGTCAGAGTGCCTCTCACTGGCTGACCAGTGAGCCTAGGCCATTCTCATGGGTGCCCTGCCTGGGGCAATGCCCAGCTTACCGAGGTGGAGAAACTGAGGCATTGGGAGAAGGGAAGTGATTTCTGAAGACTCCCATTGACTCATGAGCCTGCGTTGGAGTGAGAATCCAAGGTCACTGGTGGGAGCATTTTCTAAGCAGAGAATCTTCCAGGACATTACTGATTTTATTTTATCCGAGAGATCTGTATTAAGCACCAATAGTTTGCTCAGTCTGCTGTAGACCATGGGTGCGAATATTCATGAGAAATAGAGTGCACACACACAGAATGCAGCATGCCACTAAGACAGCAAACCACAGTGGTTAAAAACACAGGTTCTGCAGTCAGAGGGCTCCCAGCTCATGACTGTGTCACTTTATGGCTAAGTCATTACACGTGTGTATGCTTCTGCTCCTCATCTATAAAAAGCCACCATCTTAACAGTGCATGCTGGGTTAGGCAGGACTCTTTTGATGGAAACTTTGAAACCCAAAGCACACTAGCAAAAGCATTAAGGAAAAGCATTTATTTTTAGCTCAGGTGATTGAAAAGTCCAGAGATACATTGGGTATTCTGGCTTCAGGCATGGCTGGATCCAGGAGTTTCAGCAAGGTCCTCACCAAACTCTCTCCTGTCTCTCAGCTCTGCTTTCCTCTTTGTTGCCCTCGTTGCCAGGCAGCCTCCACCAGGTGCAAGGTGAGTGCTAGTAGCTCTTGGCACAGCAGTCCCAACAGAGAGGGGTGCATGCTTCCTCACTAGTTGCAAAGGTCCCAGGACCAGTGCTCACTGGCCTCAAGAGGGTCACGAAGCTGCCCATGCAGTGGTTATTGTAGCTAGGGAAGTGGAACAGGTTGTTGAAGCAGTGCCAGCCCCTTCTGCTAATGTTGGGCATGGTGAGGGTCTACTTAAAGAGAAGGAAAACATCTGTTTCCACAAGAAGGGGATCAGCAAAAGCATAGAGGGTCCTCACACTTCTGTGAAAAATGGAAAATGCCCAGCGCATTGCCTGGCACATAAGGTTTTTCAGTAGCTATTATTAATAGTATAATGTAGTCTCTGTGGCAAGGACTAATTAAATATAATGATAAGATGATGTTAATGATTATGGAGTCCTTATTTAGAGAGGACAAATCGAGCCCCTGTGGCCATGCTAGACCTACACCCCAGGTGCCAGTTCACGGCAGCTCACAGGTTGCTGCTGAGGGCTTCCTGGAGGAAGAAGACTGGATTCTGCCTTTGTCAAGCCTCAGAGGGACTGTGCCCGCAGGACAGGCCCAGGAGGAGTAGCTTTGTTCATTTATCCCTCCATCATTCCACACTTCTTCTCTTCCTTGAACACGTGCTGTGGACCAGGTGCTGTTCCAAGTGTGGGTGCCCCAGCGAGCTGCCAACGATCCCAGAGCTCAGAATCCAGTGCGGGGAGCAGTTGGGTGTTCAACGGGAAACAAATTAAAGAAATAAATCCAGGTGGCTTAGAGTAGGGAGATGTGCCGTGGAGAAGCTGAGGGCAGGTCGTGGGTGTGTGGAGCAGTGTCAGCCCAGGTGACCGGCAGCGGCCGCCCTGGCCATGGGCTACAAGCCGAGCGGAGAGGCAGGTGCATTTCTGTGTTCGCTGCAATCGGTGCTGCCCACTGACCTGGACTCTAGAGCCTGCTGGTGTATGCATCCCTTCCCTGCAGTTAGGGGGTTCCTGTGGGGGGTCTGTGTGTGTGAGCAGATCATGATGGGGTGCTGAGGGGCCGGCCCGGGGCTCCTCGGAGGCTCATTGTGCCTAGAGCTCCCCTTACAGGCAGGCAGTCAGACCGCCTCCCAGTCCGGGGCAGCACCTTGAAATTCAGGCATCCTCTCTTCTGACCTTTTTCTAGATTCTGCTCACATCACCCCACTCAGCCTCATTTTGCCAGCAAAGATTCA
Source organism: Tamandua tetradactyla (assembly GCF_023851605.1). Classification (NCBI taxonomy): domain Eukaryota; kingdom Metazoa; phylum Chordata; class Mammalia; order Pilosa; family Myrmecophagidae; genus Tamandua; species Tamandua tetradactyla. The sequence continues at coordinate 43,478,031 of NC_135342.1, read as the reverse complement.
GAAAACCCAGCAGCTTGGGACCTGGAGGCCTCCCCAGCTCAGGTGTGCCCTCCCCTCGCGGCCCCTGCCCCATGCCACTGCCGAGACCCAGGTGTCCTTGTGTCCCTCTGACATACCTTTGCCTGCACCCTGGCCCCTTTCCTGAATCTTTCTTGGATTTTCCCTGTGTCCACCTTGCCTCTTTCTCCAGTGTGCCCTTCCAGGGGTCTAAGCTGGCTGGATGCCAAAATTCCCAGGTGGGAGGGGAGTAGGGGCTTCAGCCCACACCCCCCTCCGGCTTCAGCCTCCATCTGTCCTGTCCTTCCCTCCTAGGGCCTCTAGATTTAGCAAATAAAAGCATAGGATGCCCAGCTACATTTGAATTTCAAATCAACAGCAACAAAGAGTTTTTTTTTTAAGTATAAGTATGTCCGATGCGATATCAGAGACATACTTATATTAAAAATTTACCTGTTGTCTCTCTGAAATCGAAGTTTAACTGGGCCTCCTGTATTTTATCTGGCATCCCTCCTCCCTCCCTGCAGCCTCCATGCCTCCAGCCAGTTACCTTGGGGGAGAACTGTGGTGCTCCCTCACCTGCTTTTTGTAAAAAAGCTCTCTTCACGGGGCTTTGTTCATCTTAATGAAATTTTAAACTGTTTTCAAAAATTAAAGTTTTTATTTTGGCATAACTGTAGATTCTCTGGCAGGTTCACAGAGAGACCCCATGGGCGCTTTACCCAGCACAACTGTAATTCAATTTCACAACCCTGGATATGGATGCAGGACTTTTCACCCCTCAGGGGCGTCCTGAGGACCTTTTAGAGCCTTGTCCCGTTCCCTCCCACCTCCATCCCTTCCCTCTGCCCTCGCAGCCGCTAAGGTGTTCTCCATTTCTATAATTTTGCCACTGCCAGAATGCTGTAGAATGTGACCATGCGATTGTGAAAACCTTGTGTCTGATGCTTCTTTTATCCAGGGTATGGGCAGATGAGTAAAAAATTAAGGATGAAAGAAATGAATAATAGGGGGCCAGATAAGGGGTAAAAAAATTGGGTAGATTGAAATACTAGTGGCCAATGAGAGGGAGGGATATGGGGTATGGGATGTATGAGTTTTTTCTTTTTATTTCTTTTTCTGGAGTGATGTAAATGTTCTAAACATGATCATGGTGATGAAGACACAACTATGTGATGATATTGTGAGTCACTGATTGTACACGTGGATGAACTGTATGTGTGTGACGTGATCTCAATAAAAATATTTTCAAAAAAGAACAACTGCAACAAAAAGAATGTTGTATAAGTGGAATTATACCTCAGTTTTCATTTCTTTGGGATCAATGCCCAGTTGAGCAATTGCTGGGGCCGAGAGTCCTTTCATGTCTGGTTTTGTAAGAAATGACCAGATTGTTTTCCAGAGTGTGCTGTACCCTTTTACTTTTCCAGCAGCAGTGGACAAGTGATCAACTTTCTTCACACCCTTGCCAGCATTTGGTGTTGTCACTATTTTTATTTTAGCCAGTCTGACAGGTATAAGGGTGTATTTCATTGTGGTTTTAATTTGTATTTCCTTAATGATTAATCATGTTGACATCTTTTCATGGGCTTATGTGTCACCTGTTTATCCTCTTTGGTGAAATGTCTTTTCATTTCCTTTGCCCTTTTGGGATTGAATTTTTTTCTTTTTTTAACTTTTGTATTGGGTGAGTTCCTTACATTCTAGATATTAGTCCTTTGTCAGATAATGCAGTTTGTAAATATTTTGTCCCAGCCTGTAGCTTGTCTTTTCCTCTCCTGCCCAGGGACTTTTTCAGAGAAAGCATTTTAAAAATTGATGCAGTCCAATTTACCAATTTTTCCTGTTTTGGGGGCCTAGCCCTACATCCCAAAGAATCTTTTTTTTTTTTTCTAGAGTTTTGTATTTTACTTTTCACATATAAGTCCATGATCTATTTTGAGTTAATTTTTGTATAAGGTGTGAGGCTTGGATTGAGATTCATTTTTTTGCCTGTGTGTGTCTACTCTAGCACCATTTGTTGAAGGCTGCCCTTCCTCCATTGAATTCCTGTTGCACCTTTGTCAAAATCGGTTGGGCATCTTTGATCTGTGTCTCTCCTTCTGCTGGTCCCACACAGTCTTTATTACTGTAGCTGTATGGTAAATCTTGAAATCAGGTAAACTGTTTCTCCTTTCTAATTGTTCTTTTTCAAAATTACATTGGCTATTCAAGTTCTTATGCCTTTCCATACAAATTTTGGAATAATCTCATTTATATCTTCAAAAATTCTTGCTGAGATTTTTATAGAAGTTGCATTAAATCTGTATATCAATGTGGGGAGAATTGGCATTTTCACTATGTTGAATCTTCCAATCCATAAAGACAATATTTCACTCCTTTCGTTTAGATCTTCTTTGATTTCTTTCATCTGTGCTTTGTAGTTTTCAACTTTCAAGTCCTGTGCTTGTTTTGTTAGATCTGTGTCTAAAATTTCATTTTTTAGCAATTATAAATTGTATTATATTTTGAATTTTGTTGTCCACATGTTCATTGTTGAAGTAGAAATACAGCTGGGTTTTTTTTTGTATGCTGTGTGGCGGGGGCAGCATTTCATTCTTTTTCCATGTGAGTATCCCATTATTGCAGCACCATTTGTTGACGTTTTTGTTTGTTAGTTTACTTGTTTCCTTTTTTTTGTGAAGTGCATGGACCAGGAATTGAACCCAGGTCTCCCACATGGCAGGCGAGAATTCTACCACTGAACTACCCTCACACTCCCTACAGTGGATTTTTGATGGTTATCCTGTATCCTTTGACCTTCCTTAAGTCACTTACTAGTTCTAATTGTTTTTTTTTTTTTTTTGGTATTTTCCTTGAATTTTCTACATAGACAATCATGACATCTGATTATGGGACAAAATAGGGACAATTTTGTTGCTTCCTTTCTAATCTATATGAATTTATTTCCTTTTCTTGCCTTATTGCGCTGGCTAGAACTTCCAGTACCATATTGATTGAGAGGGGTGAGAAAGAAGAAGAGCATTTAGCTTTTCACAGTTAAGTATAGATTGTAATTTTTTGTGGATGTACCTTACCAATTTGAGGAACTTCTCCTCCACTCCTAAACTTTCTAAGACTTTTTTTTTTTTATCATAAATGGATGTTGAATTTTGTTAAATGTTTTTTTCTGAATCTATTGATTGGCTATGTGATTATTTTCTTTTGTCTGCTAATATGAATTGTTATGCTTTTCAAATATTGAAGCAGCATTATATCCCTGAAATAAACCCTACCTGGTCATGGCATATAATTCTTTCATAGATTATTGAATTCTGTTTATCACTATTCTTTTAAGAGTGTGAAGACATTGGTCTATAGCTTTATCATTTTGTACTGTCTTTGTAAGGTTTTGGAGTCAGGACAATAATAGTTTTATAAGATGAATTGGGAAATGTTCCCTCCTCTTTTATTTTCTGACAGATTGTGTAGAATTGATATTAATTACAAACGTCAAATTCAATATCCATAATAGTTATAGGGCTAAATTGTTTAATATTTGGTTATATTTAGACCATTTATACATAATGTAATTTTTGATAGGTTAGGTCTTAAGTCTGCCTTTTGTTTGTTGGTTCTTTCTGTTTTTATTTCTCTTTCTTTTTCCTGCCTTCCTGTGGATTATTTGGACTTTTTTTTAGAATTCCATTTTGGTTTATCTATTTTAAAGATATCTATTTGCATAGCTTTTTAGTGGTTGCTCTACGTAGTACATTCTATATACGTGACTCATCTGAGTCTACTTGTGTCATCATTTTATCAGTTTGAGTGAAGTGCAGAAACCTTACTTCTCTTTTCATTCTTTGCCTTACCCCATTTATAATATAATTGTTTAAAATATTTCCTTTACGTACATTTGGAACCACATCAGACAGTGTTGAAATTTTTACTTCAACTTTATAATATAATTTAGAAATCTCAAGAGGAAAAGAAAGCCTCTTGTATTTACTCATATTTTTGCTTACTAGGTTCTTTCTTACTTCCTGATGTTCCAGCATCCCTCCTGGTATCATTTATTTTCTGTTTATAGAAATTGCTTTATTCTTTTAGGGTAGGTCTGTTGGTGACAAATTCTCTTAATTTTCCTTCATTAAAGAATGTCTCAATTCCCCTTCATTCCTGAAGGATATTTTTCACTGCATATAGGATTCTGGATTGACAGCTCTTTTCTTTTAGCACTTGAGAAATGTTGTGCCACTTCCTTCTGGCCACCATGGTTTTGGATAAAAAGTCTGCTGTCATTCAAATTTGTTTTCTCCTGTAAGTGATGCGTCATTTCCTTTGTCTTTAGTGTTCAGAAGTTTGAACATGATATGTCTTGGTGTGGATTTCTTTAGATTTATTGTTTTTGAGGTTTGTTCAGCTTCTTAAATCTATTGGTTTATGTCATTTGCCCAATTTGGGAATTTTTCCATTTTTAATCTTTTGAGTCCTTTTTCAGTCCTGCCCTCATTCTGTTTTCTTTCTGGGACTCTGACGACACGGGGTTAGATCTTTTGTTACAGTCAATAGGTCCCTGAGGTTCTGTTCATTTTTAATTCTCAGTCTTTTTGCTCTCCTGTTCAGATTGGGTAGTTTCTATTGTTCTATTCTCTAGTGCATGGATTCTTTCCTCTATCTCCTCCCTGTCCTGTTCATCCCATCCATTGAGGTGGTTTTTTCATTATTATTACATTTTTCATTTCCTAAAATTTCCACTCTGCTCTTCTTTATATCCTCTATTCTTTTTCTGAGACATTCAGTTTTTCCATTAGTTTGAAGTGTGCTCATAATCATTCATGGACGTATTTTTATGATGGCTCCTTTAAAATCCTTATCAGATGGTTCTAACATCTCTGTCATCCCAGTGTTAACATCTAATTATTGTCATTTTTCATTTGGTTTGAGATTTTCCTGGTTCTTGGTATGACAAGTGATTTTGTATTGAAAGGTTTACATTTTACATGTTCTGTAATGAGACTCTGTAAATCTTATTTAAACCTTCTGTTTTAGCAGGTTTTCTTTGACAGTACTTCTCTGAGTGCCTCGTTCCTGCTCCCCACATGGCCCGCACTGACAGCAGGAAAGTGGGTATGGGTGCCTTGCTACTGTTGGGTGGGAGTGGGGTTCCAGGTTTTCTCTATGGTCTCCACTGACACCAGGAGAAGTGGTCTCATTACTGCCCAGCAGGGGTGGAAGTCTTCGCTCCCTACTGACACCACCCCAGCAGGGTGTCAGGAGAGGACTGGGTACCTTGCAAGGCTGGATTCTCAGCTCCCCACTTGGCCTTTGCTGGTGGGAATAGGGATGGGGCCACAGTTTTTTCTGGGTGTTTGGCAGGCGTAGAGTGGTTGTTATCTAAATGTTTTCTGTCTTGTCAGAGCGCTGCATTCTTAGTCCTTTTGCTCAAGAGAGCAGGTTTTGTTGGGAATTTTTGTGTCCTGTCTGTTGGCATTTCCAGGCTCTCAGTTTCTTTAGCACCAATTCTTGGATATATGAGGCAAACAGAAAACCTAGGGGAACTCACCACCATGCTGTTTCTTGGGTCTAGAGGTACCTAGCCTGTTTGCCTTCTTCTCTCCATCTTTCAGAATCTTTTTATGTTTGTTTTGTATATAACATTCAGGGTTTTTAGTTGGACTTAGCAGGGGGAATAGGGAAAAGTATGTTCAGGGAAGAAGCCTGGAAGCTGGGTAGATTTTTCAGAGATGCCTGGAAAACATTGCTTTACTCCATAGCAATTGCTGGGCTACTTTGTTGGGCACAAGGGCTTGTGGGGAAAGCACTAGGACTTTTGGGGTTTGTAGCTCAGACCTAAGGCTGGGACGCTCCTTCCTCTGTCTCCTCATCTTCCTTAGCAAGGGGAGGGACGAAAGGCTGGAGAAGGCTGGGGGTGGACTCTGACCCATTTGACTGTGGCAGTTGTCAATCAAGCCCAACAGAACCCCACGTAAAAGCTGATGCTAATGATACCTTGTCCTTGCTTCCAGCATTTCTTTTTATGTTTTCCCTCTAATGATCTTTCTTAGTCTAACTTTTATCCCCCGAGTAGCTGATGAGGTGGACCAGCTGGGGTAGGGCCCTGACTCATACCTGTTAGTCACACTGATGGAGAGATCCAGGAGCTGGGAAAAGGAGAGCAGTGATTGGTTCTTGGGGCCCAGGGAAAGACACAGTGATGCAAATCAGTGGGGTAGCGGACCAGCAGCTCCCATGAGAATTGGAAGGTGGGCAGACAGGAATTTGACTGGCCCTGTTGTTTGGTCCTTTCAAAGGAGGACAGCTCTTGCACAAACCTTATTTTGTCACCTGAGCCTTCTGAGCCCCTCCCTCAGTCCTGCTGCTGGGGTATCAGGAAGCTGGAGTGGAATTGTAGCCCTTGGCCTGACTAATAAAGTGGAGATGTTTATGAGATGGTGAAGCAAATAAAAACATGACAGATTGTTTTCAAAGCATCAAATGTAAATTGTCAACACGAACATATTTCTGGACCTAACAGTTGAATGTGTGAATTAATTATGGACTATTAAGAAGCAGAATAATCCTTAGTTTCAGATGACTCAATCTTGCCACCCAAGCCTTTCACTCTGGGAAGAGGATTACACTGAGTGCTCTCTTAAAGTTTTAGGGTCTGCTAGAAATGCAAGAAACATCAGCACCAACGTGGCTTTCCGCAGCTTCTTTGTTTTTGGTCATCTGTCCCCAGAATCATGGTGAGGGTTAGAGTCCCATTGAATGTTAGTATGTGCGATAAAGAACCTGTAGCTTTAGGAAAAATGGTTTCTACCAATAACGCAAATGCTTAAAAGATGCTGGGGTTTATGTCCTCAGCTCAGCCTGAGCCCAGTTTACCTTCCTTTGCCCACTTTGTCTGAATTGTATGGTCTGGTCACCCACACAAGACTGCAGTGAGCCAGGAAAGGCACCTTTCGCATGTGCAGGAGCTGCAGAAACCCTTCCACAGGCGAGATTTTCATGAAGGATTTCTAATAGAACTATGTATTTCTTAAAAAAAAAAAGGAGCTCAGCTATCACCTGCGTGAAGGGCTAAAACTGTCTCAGCATGTTCCTTCAAGATCTGTTTTACTGGGGAAAAAAAAAAAAAGAAAAAAGATTTAACATCTCGCTGTAAAATATCTTAGGGCTTTTATCTGCAGCCGCGGAACTGGAATTGGGTTCGCCTCTCGGGCTCTATCTTCGGCTCCCTGGGCCAGTTCATCTCTTTCTCCTGGTGATCTGCAGGTAGCTTTTGCTCCCTGCGAAAGTTCCCAGCATGCGCCCTACTTGGGTTCAAATGGCCTTGGCATACTTTGCACAATTTCTGCTTCTCTACTTGGATTCTTGGGAAATTTTGTATCTGGAATAGCAGGAGAAGGGGCAAAAAAAGTATAAATAAAAAGACTGTTAAAATGCAAACCCTCCACCCCTCTCCCCCTGGCCCTGTGATCAGATGTGGCCAGTCGGAGGCTGGCTGGGCACCAGTGCCAGGGTGTGTGGTACAGGGCTGACATTTCGCTGGCATGCATGGTATAGCTGGGCTGCTTGTTACGGTATTGAAAGACTCCCTAACTCTCTTGGCCCCCTCATCACCGGTCTGCCCTGTGGTCTGGACCTTGGGTCCTGCACCCAAAATCGTAACTCCCAGTCCATCAGAGGGCCACTGATTGGTGGTGACCCAGGTGCACTAGCTATGAAACCTTTTGCCTATCAACCCTTCTTGTTATCATATTTTTTTACTCATTCTCTGCCTCTATCTGAATTCTCTTCACATGCTTGACATGATGCTGCTTGCCTCCATCTTAAACTGGCTTCTCTTGGTTTGGTCTGATTTCTTCATGCCAGGTCCCTTCTAGGCCTGTCCCCACCGCAATTCCCATTTTATGTGGCATGGATGAGCTTTGCAGGTGCTTCTCCTGCTGTGCAAGAGAGGATCCTAATGAGGACTCGATATTGCTTTTATTCTGGTCCCATCAAGATGGGCCTTGCCTGTAGGAAGTTTGTTCCTGTTTATCCTTCTGCATTTTCTGTTCTGTTTACAACTTTGGATGATAGTTGCTTGGTTTTCCCCGACAATTTGATTGCTGCTATGACAACAGTGCTGGCGTGCTGGCTGCACACATCCTCAGCTGTGATCGCAGCCCCTCTGCTTTCCCCCTGTTCTGAACAGCACTGCCCCCCTTCCTGGCACCCCCCCCCCCCCACTCCCTGAGTGACATGGGTCTCGGCATTTTGCTGGTGTTTTTCATGGGCCCCCCATTACCACGGAGAGGTTGGGGAAACACCTTGAGGGGAATCCACTCCTTGTGTTTTCGGCACGAGGCCATTTTGGAAGTTTTGTCATTAGCACGTCTTTCCTGAGATTCACAGTCTGGCGGCCTCTGTTAAGCAGCGAGCTGAAAACTGACACTTGTCAGTCAACCCCCGTGTTGAGCTTCTGCTGCTGATCGGTGGCTTCTTTCTTTCAGTGCCTGCGCTGGCTTCAAGTGGCCTCTAGTTTTCAGCCTGGCAATGGAGCAACAAGGGAAGTGTCTGCAGGCAGGCGTCTCGTCTCAGCCCCTCGGTCTTCCAGGGTTGCTGTCGAGGTGGAGGCTTCGTTGATTTAAAAAAATATCTTATTTCCACCGAGAGAGAGCCTGCTCTCCTGTTTCAGAGGTGGGCCCGAGCGAGAATCTGCTGTTTTCTGTCCATTCTGGGAATGGAAGGAGGTAGGACAGGCTCAGGTCTGCTTTAGGAGGACAAGCTGGAGACACCTCTTTGTAATGACATCTCAGAGGGCGTGGCTGCTCTGCTGAGGCCAAGGAGATCAGCGCTGAAGCTCCCTTGGCGAGCTTCTGGATTCACTGGCTGTTTTCCTTAGCAGGATGCTGTGGCTCAGAGAGGGGCTGACACCTGCCCCAGGTTGCAGCGAGGGATGCAAACCAGGCCTCCTCAGGTCCACACGCCATCTCTTCACCCACTCATTACACCCCTGCCAACCATGCGCTTTACCTGCATCATTGCATCCATTTGTTTCAACAAACGAAAGTCCCAAACTAACTCTTGAGTGAGAGGTCTGTGCAGTTGGCAAGCACTCTGCCTCTCACCCTTGGGATTTGTCATCAGGGAAGTTGGGGACATGCTGGGCTGTAAGGCACCTCCTTGGGGTGGCCCCAGAGCTTGGGGGTCATTGGAGCTGGGATTTTGGATTAGGGTTTGGACCCAGGGCCAGGACTGTTTCTGGAGCCTATCACTCCCTCAGCAAGGGGAGAGAGCAATGGGTGCTGGGCACTGGAGTCCTCAAACCAAACTGGGCTGTGCCGAGGGTCAAATACTGATACTAATAACGTCTCGTCCCTGCTTCCAGTAGGTTGGTTTTGGTTTTGTTTTCTGTTGTTCTTTCATGTTCCGACTTTGTCCTCCTAGAAATTGGTGGGGTGCATAAGCTGCTGGGGGGCAGAGTACGGGGGAAAGGGTCCTGCTTTCCTTTAAGCAGGCAGTGCAATGCTGTGAGACCTGGGAGCCTGTGGACGTGGGGTATGTCTGGTGTTTGTTGGTCAGGCAGAGGGATGTGGCCATGTGGTAGCTGAGGTCCAGGAATGGGAGAACAATCTTAGATGAAAACACCAGAGGGGTGGACTTGAGGTTGGGAAGGAGAGAGGACTGGCAGAGATTTGACTGGCCAAGCCTGCATGTCTCTCAAGGGAGCCGAGCCCTTGCACAGCCCCAATGTGCCCCCTTGCTGGTACAGTAACAGTGTGACTTAGGAGCCCTCCTGGGGGGAATCAGTTATTGAACTATAGCATCAGAACCACAGATCACTGGTGTGCAAACTGCAATCTGAGGAACTTGGGCATTGCAAACAGGTGTCGTCTGTGGGCTGTCCAGGTCGGGGGAGGCCCAGAGGCTGAGCTTGGGGGCTGAGAGCAGCTCTATTCTGTTGTTTTGTAAATTGGTGTTTTATGTAAAAATTTCACCCAAACAACCTCTCTACCCTGGATCACTGTGTCCTCTACCGCCTGTTACTGGTGGTGTGTGTCAGGCCTGACCTGGTGGGGGATGCTGGGTTGCCTTCAGACCTCTGGGAGCCCCAGCTGGTCACCCAGGTAAGCGAAGCTGTCTCCCAGCTTGTGGGGAGACCTGCTGGGGTGTCAGTGGCGGTCTGTGCTTCCAGAGGCCAGGGCTGAGGGTCAGTGGTGAGGGGCCTGGTGCCCAGGCCACGGCGTTCCGCTGCCACCCTGCTTCCTTCCTGCCAGTATGATGCATATTCTCTGACCTGCTTTTTTTTGCTCGCCCACTGTCACAATCCAGATTTCCTGGCAGCTCAGATATCGGTATAATAAAGAGAAAACCCAAGAGCATGTGGTCTCAAATGGGTTTCTTGCTACCAAAGCCTTCTTCCTGCCTTTGGGCCCACCTACTGGGGGTTTCTGGCACCCCGATCCCTGGTCCATCACCAGGGGCTCCACTCGCCCGGACCCTGCTCCTGGCAAGCTACAGAGCTGAGCCCGTATTTGGAGGGCTTAGAGAATGGGGAAGAATGGAGGCTGGGTATGTTCGTACTTTTTCATATAAATTATCAGTGACGAATCCACTGGACACTTGCTCGTCCCTTCTGTGTATAGTCACACTGCTGGGCTGGCTCTGGTTCTCTCAGACATGGAGGAAGGACCAGCTACATAATTTGTGGGGCCTGGTGCAAAATGAAAATTCAGGGCCCCACCTTAAAAAATTATTAAGGATTTCAAGATGGTGACAGCAGAGCATGCGGCTAAGTGCCAGGCCCTGTGCGATTGCAGAGGTCACATCACATGAAGCCTGGGTAGAGTCCAGAGACTCTTCGAGTGGCTGGAACCCCACGGGACTCAGGGCTGCAGGGTATGGCTGTGCAGGTCAGAGACTGCATAATTCTAGGGGCACCTTTCACATATGGTGGCTCTGCCAGAGGTCATGGCAGCCAGCCTTTGCCTCCTCAGCTCGCTGCCCGAAGTTTGCAACAGAGAGGCCACTTGGCCGTGGACGGGGGTCCTCACTTTCAGACCCTTGCCTCTTGCCGGGGTTCTGGAGCCTCCCTCTTCCATCCTCCCTTTCTCCTTGGCGTTTCAGGGACACGTTTCTCCACGAATCGGAGGTGCCCAGGCTCCACGTGGGCGCTGCTGGGGAGGCTTCCGCTCCTCTGCTGATCGCCCGCCGGCGGCTCTGCTGTTAACCTTTGGGGTTTGCTCACAAAATAGAAACTCTCTTTGTAGGTCAGTTTGTCAGTAATTTTGGCAGCCGCGGGGCCACCGAGGGAATGAGGCTTGGTTCCCACTTGTCTCTCCTGCTCGGTTTGGAGACTTCTGCGGAGCCCTTCCCCGGGAGGAACGCTCACCCCTGCCGGAAACGAGATTCGGTTTTCTGTGACCTGGTTTTGAATTGGCAGGAGCGATCCATGTATGCTGGAAATGTGCGGCTGCTGAGAATGAATTTGGTCCAAACCAGGCCTGTGTGCCTGGACGCACGGCAGGGGCCTCTGCTTGGGGATTTCTTTTTCTGGGCAGGTGGCACTTGGGTGGGACGGCCGGGATTTGCTTCTGCCCCTATGTAAGGTGAAGAGGAGGGGTCTGGCTGCAGCTGACGCCCGCCTCAACCTCGCTAGGTTGGCCGTGCTCGGTGCACCTGTGTGGTGGCCTGCCAGCTGGCCCAGCCGATCCTGGGCAACCCCTCCCGGCTTCTGGCCCCTCTCCATCTGGGTTGCTGAGGTTCTGGGCACCACCGTGATAACCTCTTGGTCCCCAGATCTGTCCTCCGCATTGGAGGGGAGGACTTGTCCGACTCTGCTTTCAAAGGACTGGCAGTGGGATGGGGGAGTGGGTGCTTCGATCACGTGCAGGCTGTGCAGAATCAGTTGTCAGAGAGAACAGTGCATGATGAGTGCTGATCAGTTCCAAGGGTGGCTGGGAGAAGTCAGGGAGGACTTGCTGGCAGAGGCAGTAATGGAACTAGACTCTGGCCTCTTTCTTTATTATTTTTGGGGCCTCTAGGGAGGAAGGTTGAGAACAGACCATCTCTGGTCCAGCACAGGAAGCTGGTAGAGCCTGGGCTGGAATCAGCATTGTGGCCCAGAAACTCAGTCCCATTCAGGTGGTAATTGAGCGTCAACTGTGTGTAAAGTCCACTGTCAAGCTGGAGTTTATTCAGAGTTGGAATAAGACTTCAGATCAGCCAGAGAGGTGGGTTGAGTGCCAGGGAAGGGGACCCCAAGGAAGAAGAAGAGGAGAAGCCAGGGCCTGGGGGGCACCCCAGGGACTCTCGAGGAACAAGCTGTCGCCTAAGGCTGCCCTTCCTGTTTCCTCTGCCCGGGAAGGCAGCTGGGAGGGGGCTCTTTAGGTGCCTGCTTTCCTGAGCGAATTGTCCAGGGCTTTTCGAGGAACTCAGAGGCCCGGCCCCCACCCAGGCCTGTTCTCAGCTGCCCTGGACAGACTCTGTATTATTAGTGCCGCACATGTAGAGAGTGCTGCCTTTTTGAGGCCATGTTGTGCCTGCCTTTTAGGGGAGACAGGAGGTCTGAGCTCCAGTGTCCCTTCCCCATGTGCTCTGTGACCTTGAGGAAGTCATTTCCCCCCGGGAACCCACGTCGCAACTACAGAATGAGCGGACTGGAGCAGGTGACTGTTGCACCATGTTAGCCAGCTCTCTCTCCTTCAGGGCTCCTTAGAGCTGCTGCCATAAGGGGCACGGTGATCCAGGTCGCTGCCCTACTGGGCTGACCTACTTAATCTCACATCACTGCTACCCCTATGGTCCCATTATATAGATGGGGGGTTGAGGAACACAGAGGCCAGGTCACCTCTCCAGGTCATGGAGCTGGCAGGGTCAGCTGGGTTTAGCACCCAGGCTGTCTGGCCCCTGATGCCATGTGTTGACCACCTTGCCCAGTCACCCCTCATTCGACCATAGAACCCCCTTATTTGTGGAACGTCTATCTGGAGAGGTCAGTGACTCCCAGAACACCTCTCCAGTCTGTTGTCCAGCTGCTTTCAGCGGCCCTTGCCTGCCAGCTCTGGACCATCCAATTCTCGCGGGAATCTCAAATGGACATTTCACTTCAATATTCAAATCCCCACCAACGTGGAGTGCTGTGGAGTCGCATAGATAATATCTCCCCGTTTTTCTTCTTTGTTTATAAACACCCTGTTAGAGAAATTTGCCGTCAACGTGTCTGCCCGAGAACCCCTTCACCGAGGTGGCTGAGTGTTAGGGAGAAATTTGTGACATGAAGTCTGGTCAGTCTGGTGGGAGCCCTCTCTGAATGCTGATTTATTTATTTCGGCCTCGTGGTAGTCATTAGTGTCATTGTGGGAACCCCAGCACTCCATCCTGGGGGCTGTGGCCTCAAGGCCATTGCCAGGTGCCGGCGTGGAGCAGGCTGCCTAGGTGCATAGTCAGCCCGCGGCCATCAGCACCCTGCCTGCTGCCTGCTGGAGAGGGGCGGCCTGGGCCCGCCGGGCATCGGAACAGCCTGGCCTGGTCTCCACGGCCGTGGGGGCCCCTCACCTCGCCCCTTGGCTTGGGAAACAGCTGGGAAGTTGCCCAGTATTTTGTCTATCTGACTCGGATTTGGGAAGCCAGAGGCTGGTTGGGGGGCTCTCGGTGCTGCAGGCTAGGCTGTTGAGGTGACTTCCTGCCGGGTTGGGTGAACTCATCACGCCCTCCTGGATGGGACTCTAGTGGCTCAGGGGCCCTGAAAGAGCTTGGAAGCCACCCTCGTGACTTGGGAAGCCACCCTCGTGACTTGGAAAGATCTATCTGCCTTGCTCCATTTTTATTGAGGCCTGGCTCACGTTATAGTAAAGGCTACAAAGCTTCTGTAGGGCACCGTGCGGTTTTACGTATGTGCACGCTTCCGTAACCAGCACCCATGTCAAGAAATAGGCCATTTTCTTCCCCCCAGCAGCTTGCCTCTTGCCCCCTCCATTTGGCACCCCCAAAGGGTAACCGCTGCCTGACCTCTTCACCATAGGGTTAGCTCTCCCTCCATCTGAGTGTCATGTAAATGGGTCATGTGGTACATACTCATGTCCAGCTTCCCCAGCTCTGTGTTATGTTGGTGAGATTCGTCCTGGCTGTTTGTGTGTCTGTAGTTTGCTCCTTTTAGTTGCTGTGTTGTGTTCCACCACAGCGCCATGCCACAGTTTGTCTAGCTGCTCTGCTTTTGTCATGAATGTGGCTGCAGAGGCTGCGGCAGAGGTGTTGCCTGTGGGCCTCAGCACCCTCTCCTCTTGCTTGTAGAAGTAGAATTGCCCCCAGGGCAGAAGTCTGCTCGGCTTGAGTAGACACAGCCACACGGCTGTTCAGAATGGCAGCACCCATCCACCCAGCCTGCTGGTCTGCAAGGCTCTTCCTACCTCCATGGCCTCCTCTCCCACCCCCTGCCCACCCTGCGCCAGCCACACTCCTCTTGATGACTGTTCCTGAACAGTCTGAAGATTTTGCCCAGCTGATCCCTTCTTTCCAGAAAGTTCTTCCTCTTGCTCTCTGCACAGCAGCCTTCTTCTCGTTCAGCTGCTGTGTCCTGGCAGGCCAACTAGACACCCCTCCTGCCTGCCCATGCACATACTCGTCACTCTAGTTCATCTCCCTGTTTTATGTTCTACCTGGAATCATCTCACTCACTCATTTACTTATCTGTGTAGTGTTAGTCTTTCTCCCTAGGATGCACTAGGAATGACATCTGGTCACTGTATGCCCAGTGCCTCGGCCAGATCCTGGCACGTGGTAGGTCACAGTAATGAGGATAATGAAGAATGAATGAACTTCCACACTTCAAACGCAGGGACCATATTTACCTTGTCTTTCCATCCCTGCCACGTTCCCGGGAGGTAGGTAAGGTCAGGAGCGTGATCTCCATTTAACGCATGAAGAAAATGAGGCATGCCAAAGGGATGCGTCCAGACCAGGGCCTGACACTCCAGCCATGAGCCCGGCATTCCGCCTGGCCTGGTGATCGAGAGCCCTGGCTCAGGGGTCTTAGCGTCTAGGCTTATCGCTGGTTCCGCCTCTCATTTGCTGTGTGACCTTGTGCAGTTTCCTTCACCTCTTTGAGTCTCAGTTTTCAAATCTGTGAAACGAGAGGATTCAAATTCTCCTGTTAGGTCCTCATCATAGCCCCAGGACATGATCAGGGATAGAAGCTTGTTCCTTTCTCAGTTGGTTTTGCCGGAATGTGCTCTGCTACAATAGGTACCCTCAGCCTTTCCCCCCCAGATCAGCAGAAGTTCACCGTTGTGTCAGGGACGCAAGGGCTGGTGGATCTATCTCCTCCCTTCTTCCTTTCTTGGTTTGCTCATTTCCAGTCTCTAAGTGGTTTCAAAGGCAAACAAGCGTGTGTGTGTGTGTGTGCGCGCGTGTATGAACATTTGGGAGAGGCTTCCTCTCAACGCAAGGGGCCCAGGGTAAATTAGGAACCCCAAGTCATGGTTCAGAAGGTGGGGCTTCCATAGAAACAGTGCAGCCCTGGCATTCCAGTCCGGGGCTACTTTTCAGGAATTAAAGCTATTAGGTTGAAGATCCTATTGTTTTGACTTACAAAAACGGTAGATTCATATGGTTCAACCTAATATTTCAGGTCCCTTTAGAAGTAAATGTTTATAGTAAACAGTTGCTGCATTAATTATCCCTAAGTGCCTGGAGGTAAAACCCTGGCCTTAGATTTTGAGCACATCTGCAGATCTGGAGTGTCTGGAGGGGACGGGCCCCACGCGCTGGGCTTCTGGTGGAGCGCTGCGCTCTGCCCAGCTCTGTGTCTGCTTTGGGGAGTTCGCCAGCCAGGACCTGCCAGAAGTGAGGCACTGGAAAGATGTCCTAAGTGTCCCCCCGTTCTCCTCCAGATGGGACTTTGCTTTGGCTCTGCACCCAGCCCCGCTTTGCTGCATCTGCCCCTGGGAGTGTTGTTCCAAGCATCCGAGAACATGGGTTTGTTTAGTTCTTTGACATGGGGCAGCTCCATAAGGACAAAATGATACCCATAGTAAAGGTAAGAGCAGCTACTATTTATTGGAGAGTGCATCTGTCCTGGCACTTTATATGCATTATTTCAATTTTCTCCTAAAAATCTTATGTAATAGGCATTATTGTTCTCATCTGACAGATTAGGAAACGGAGGCAAGGAGAGGTTTAGTAAGACACTTACACTCCCGCAGGTAGGAAGGGGTACAGGTTGTAGTTAGAGCCAGCCTGCTTCACTCCGTGTCCTCACGTCCCGGCTTCCTGCCAGCTTTTGTCACATACACAGATTCAGGGAGCAGTGGAGGAACGGGTTTCAGGAGTAGGGCCCCGGGGAGGGGAAGGCTGTGTGACTGACAGGTGCCTCCATCCAGGATGCGCTCTGCGCACCCGGCAGGGCTGCGTCACGGAGGGTGCGGGGGACCCCTGTGGGGGTGGAGGTGGGGGGTGGGAGGGCGGAGTCACGCTTGGGCTTACGAGGGGCTGGGGAGAGGTGGCTGTTACTTGAGGACCTGCCTTCTTTGTGATTGTCATTGGAGGGGCTTTGTTAGATGCTGGGAAGCCACAGACCAGGGGGCTCGTGTAGCATCGTTGTGCTTTCTTGGAATTGAGAATTTATGGGGTTTCAGAATCGCAGACTCAGAACTATAGTGCTCTGCAATCCTAGTGCTGGGTTGCCCCTGTCCCGCGTGGAGGAATGCGACACGGGCTCATTCACAGCCAGCCGAGCGGCCTCGAGAGCAGGCCCAAGGGAAAGAGGCTGCGAGCCACATGCGCCCTCTCATATCTTCTACTGGGTACATGAAACAAAAAAACGAAAAGGCAACAGGTGAAATTAATTTTAATAATAATAGTTTAACCCAAGATAGCAAACATTTTTAACTTTTTTTTTTTCCCACATCAAATCTTCAACACCTGGTGTGTGTGTGTTGCACTTCGGGCATATTTGGTTCAGACCAGCCACATTGAAGGGCCCGGTGGCCGCATGTGGCTAGGGGCTATTATGCTTGATGGGGGCCTATGCGGTGTGGGACCCATGAGGGAACGGGAGGACCCCCGGCCCGGAGGGGCAGGCGCTTGGGAGGACGCTACGAGATGCCTTCTTTGCCCCTTGGAGTTCGGAAACAGGCACTCCCAACTAGGAGTGTGCCGGCCACCTCTCCAGCCACCCATGCTCATCGCAGCTGCCCCAAGGGCGACCCTCGGAGAAGTCTCTTGCTGCCCAGACAGCAGTTTCTGGGATGCTCAGCGGGCCCCAAACCCAGGCAGCAGGAGCCGCGTGGCCAAAGCTCCAGGCTTCTATCTTGCCCCCGCCACACCTTGTGGCAACTTATCCTGCCCGCTAGTCCCGAGGGAGTGAGGACTGGGAGGGGGCAGGCACGCAGCTCTGTGCCTGGTGTCCCGCCGCCACCACCCAAGGCCCCCCCCACCCCGCTGCCCTGCACCCGGGCTCCCCGGCTGCTGCTCAATGCCATGAAAGTGATTCTCCATCTCTCCTCCTGCAGCCACAGGGAGATAAAAGCTGGGACTGTGGGGATGGTAAAGAGGGAGCCAAATTATATTTATAATATTAAAGTGAGTGCATTTGTGGCTTGCTGTTCTCCGGGGTTTTTCATCAGTAGAAAAACACAAATTAGCATTTTCCATTTCCATATATTGACTAGAAAAATCGCCTGCTCTCAATTAAGACCTATAGCTTTTGGGTTGTATGCAACAATTTTATAAAATATTTACAGCGAGATTTGCATTTTACACGGCGCTACAGTTTTTCTTGTATTTAGGAGAAAAGGACTGAGGCCTGAAGGAGGAAATACGTTCTCTGGATCGAGAGGGAAGAGGGCTGCCGGGCTGTTGGCTTCCTTGCTTTCCCTACCCTGACCAACCGTCCAGGTCTGATGTGGTGTCTGGTAATCGCCTAAGGCCCCTCCACCCAGAAGCTGTTTGTCAGTCGTTTTCCTAGTCCCTGCTCCTTTGACGACAAATCTATTACTTTCCCTTTAAAACTTGCCGGGAATGGAGCTGTTTGCGGCTTTGTGCGAGATGGAGAAGGAGAACGTTTTTTTGTTTTTTTTTTTTCCGAAATGTAAAAGCATGCCGTAAAGAACATAGCTATTTCCTGGATAATTTGCAGTTGTATATTTTATGTTAATTTCACCGAAAATACTGCACCCCTGCCAGGTTTAGTAGCGGCTCACTGTGATATGAATAATTTCTAGTGAATCATTTTTTTTTTCTTCATTTAAGATTTGGCACCTTTTTAAGGTTTTAATAATAGCAACAAGGAGGAAGATTTAGAACAAGTGAAACATTAGTGCCAAAGAAATTCACGTTGAGCGCTAATGTAAAATAGCAAGAATAATTACATGGAAAGCAGTTTCCACAGATGTTTTTCCTTGTAATGTAATAACTATTTACTAAACTGTTTATTTTAGGCCCTTGGTTGATAATAAAATATTTATACATTCTCTGCTGTAATAAAAAAATATTGACAAAATACTATAGGGGTTTAAACAGACAATTGATATTTTTATTTTCCAGAAAGCGAGAGTGGCAAACGCTTGGTGCTATTTTGGTGGACATTTCAAGATTAGTGAAACTGGGTAGATTCGGAGTTCATTCTCTGGTTTACTGGGTGAAAACTGACTGGGTGTAAAAATTAATGTGTTGTTAGCTTACCGTCGGATATGGATGTGGTTGGATATTTTGTCTTTTAAATTCTGACCTGTGAATCCTGCCTGTGGAGTGATAAACATCAGACTGGCCTCTCTCTATATATAAGATCAACTAAGCTGGTCTGTGGCTTGGAAGGTCATGAAGATACTTTTGCATGCTTTTGCCAATTTTAGATCTAAGCGGGATCAGGGGCTATTTGGAGGTCAGTTTAGCCCTGGGGTTTCTATCAAGATTTTTTTTTTTTTTTTGCATGGGCAGGCACTGGGAATCGAACCCAGGTCTCTGGCATGGCAGGCGAGAACTCTGCCACTGAGCCACTGTGGTCCGCCCTCTGTCAAGCTTTGACCTCGGTTCTCGGCCTGTCTGCAGCTGTTAAGGGGGTTCCATGACAACATGGCAGTCCTGGTTTTTCACATGTGAACCCCATTCTGGATGCAGGGATGGCAGGGAAACTCTAACTTCTTCCGTCCCATTCCCTCTTTTTTTGGGGGGCAGGGGTGCCTGGTCTGGGAATCAAACCTGGGCCTGCCTCATGGAAGGTGAACATTCTACCACTGAACCACCCATGTACCCTTTCCCTCTTAACTACAGTCCTCGTTTGGGAGGAGAAACAGGAGCACACACACCCCGCCCCGAGATGGGGGGCTGTCTCATCGGAGGGTCCGATCAGAGTCTCTTGAAGATTATCCTAGAAGCAAATGGCCCGGGTCGGAAGTGGGGAAGGAGGAAGCCAAGGAGTTGGGAAGGAACCTGGGTGGGCTTCCCCCCCTGCCTGGAGCAGCTGACCGGGCTCCAGGTTGTCATTATCAGCCTTTTCCGGAAAGGAAAATGGAACCCCGAGCTCACTTCCTGTGGGCATGTGTCAAAACAAATGCCTGCACATTTGTTCTGCTTTGTTTTTAGAATTTGTATGTAATTCGTGTTCTATTTGTGACTCTAACTTGCATGCCTGTGGGTTTGTTTCTGATTTGTGGGTTTGGGTGTCTTTGTGCCTAAGTGGGTTTTCTGGGTCAATGTATTTGATATTGAGGGGTTGTTTCCGTGTGTTGGGGTGTGTGTGTGGCCTTGTGTGTTTGAGCCTGTGGGCTCATTCCTCTGTGTTTTGGGGCTTGTCTGTGTGTGTGTCTGGGTTTCTGTGGGTATGCGTGTGCGTGAGTGTGAGAGTCACAGGCATCCCCTCTGCAGGGTGCCCGGCTGTGTCTGTGTGTGTGTATCTGCGTGTCTGGGGGTGAGACAACCACCTCCTTCCTTGGGAGAGGCCTGGGACCTTCCCAGCCCAGGGGTAGCTGCTGAGCAAATACAAGTTGGTGGGGAGCTCTTGTCCCTGAACTTCTGAGGGAAGAGGCTCCAATGGGGTAGAGTATGCAAGGGAAGTGTGGAATTTCTAATAAAGAGAGGCCTGGGTCTTGGAACACCCAGTGCAATCTTCCAGGGGAAGTTTGCTGCTCTTGGTTCTTAATGGAGAAAAAACCCCCGTTTTTTTTTCCTGCTGGGGATGGCCTGTGCCAGGGCCTGAGTGGAGAGGGCCCTGAGTGGACAGGAAGCTGGGGGGTGGGGGGTGGGGGTGTCTTCTGGGACTTACCTTGTATTGACCATTTTGTTTGTGGGTTCCAGCCTGGCTCAACCCACCCCTGGTAATCCAGGACAGCGTTCCATGCTGCTGGGCTGCTGGGCTGGGACGAGCTGCCTGGGGGCCCCAGTAGCTGTGGGAGGCCCGCCTGGACAGGGGCCAGGGGAACAGAGACTCGGAGGGACATGCTCACAGAGCCAGAGTGCTGCTTTCTGTGTCCTTGGCAACATTCTTGGTGTCCTCTCTGGTAGGAAGAAATGTCTTCCCTTGTGTTTTCCCAGTCATCTCAACCTCCTTTCCAAAAGGAGTCATCTTTCAGATCCCACTCCAGCAGCCAGGCTCACTCACAGGTTTTCCATTTTACAGATGGGGAAACTGAGGCACAGAGACCAGGCTGAAGGCACACAGTCGGTCAGGGCAGAGCTGACCTGTGGGAGGTGCTACTATCCCCCCAGAAGAGAACATGGTGTTTATTAGGACTCCTCTCGCAGGGAGGGTGGGTGGTCTTGGCGGGACTGGGAGGGGCAGGGAGTGGGCTGTGAGACCTTGGAGGGACAAGAGGGTGAGTTTTGTTCATGGCAGAGCTTTCCTTGTGCTGGGAAGTGGGAAGGAGTTTGAGGGGAGAGCTGGAAAGTCTGCAGTCGCCACCAGGGGTCCCCCTTCTCGCCCCACACGACCTCCTCTCTGCTCTGCGTCAGTCTCGGCCAGGCATTTAAAGGACATTGGCTGGGGGTAGGTGGCAAATGATTAGTCTGCCTGGATGAAGCTTGTGTCACATCAGTGGGCACCGCCTTCCCCCGAGCCAGCCGGCTGTCTCTACTCCGATTTCTGGCTAACCTTCTCTCTCCTCTCACCTATTCTTTAAACATCAATGGGAAATTGGGCACACAAAGTGGAGAATAGAGGAGTTACGATGGATCTGTTCGAAAGTGATCTAAAATGAGTGAGGAGGGGTGAGGGGAGGCTGCGGGGTGGGGGGCCTGGGGATGAGTGGGCTCAGGCTGGGGCTGGGGCACCTTTGCCTACCAGGTCTGAATTTCCTACCTGCTCTGTCTTTTGTCTGACTGTCCTACAGTCCCACGTGGTTGCTGGCTTGTGTGGGTGACAACTCTGAGCCTTGCAGCCATGAACTGACACCTGGGGCTGCTTCCTTCCCATTTCAGCTCACGGGGCTCATGTACCCAGGCTAGGGAAAAAACAATTCTCTCCTGCAAGTGACTTCTCTTTTTTTGAAATTTATTTTGTATTATCAAACCAAAACAACATACAAACATGAACATTCTTAACGTACGAACATTCCTGTGGTGTACAATCACTGGCTCACAATACCATCACGTAGTAGTGTATTCATCACCATGATCAATTTTTAGAACATTTCCTGCAAGTGACTTCTGTCCTGCTTTTCTAGGGGAGCCTGCATAGAGAGGCTGGGGGCTGAACCGGGTCCTGACCTGCATTTTAGTTTTTTATGGGTTGAGTAGATGATGATAATGTGGTTGGTGGTGGTTACTATTAATTTACTAGTTGGTTTTGCGCCTTATAATTTCAAGTACAAGTTTACCTCTCCTTTTAAAGTTAAGTAATACATTTTCCTTACAAGAAAAACAATGTTGATAAATAGTGAGGCGATACAAATCAGTCTTAATCTCACCTCCTCGGGCAAACTGCTGTTAGCAATTAGGTGTTTACCTTTCCCAACTCTGTGTGTTCATGTACATAAATGCATTTAAAAAGACATTTTATCAAAGTTTAGTATTTATACGGAAAACTACATGTATCAGTAGATACAGCTTTTAACTTTTCCCCCCACCCTACACATATTTATTGAGCACCTACTATGTACGGGCCAAAGATAATGCCGAGATTTTAACTCTTTAATGACGTGTAACTCATGCAGTGAAACGCCCATTCGTCATGACATACAGGCTCATTGCATCTTGTCCTCCTGGGCCTGTCTTTGCAGCCAGCACTAGATCAGGAAACAACATTGTGGACCCCCCAGAAGACTGTTCTATGCCTGTCCCCTTCTGTTCTCTCCCACCTTCCAGAAGCAAAGACAGTTGTGCCTGTTTTTGTGACTTTACACAAATGGAACCGCCGTGTGCTCTTTTGTACACATGCATTGAGTTATAAATGGAACTAAAACGTTCAGGCTACTTTGGAAGCTTTCCCCCCAACAGTGCATGGTGATAACTTTCTGTGCCAGTAAATGCACCTCTAGCCATCATTTTTAGTGACTGCTTGGTGGTCAATTGTACGAAACGCTACAGTCTACTCAACAAATTCCCCATTGGAGCTTTTAGTATTTTTGTTATTATAAACTACTCCTTATTGAGCATCCATGCTAGCTAGGCAGGCGACTTTTGCCTTCTCCTCCGGGGACAGGGTGGCTAGAAGGGCCGTTGGAGGGAGGGGCCCGGCTGGAGGAGCCCAGGAGGAGCCCAGGTTGCTCGGTGGAGGATGCTGGCATGGCTTCAGTTTGCCAGCTGGACCTCATCAAGTGCGGGTGTTAATTACTGGGAGGCCCCTGGTTCTGTGAGCAGGCAGGGATGCTGGGGCTAACTCGCAAAACAGGGTCACCTTGAAACAGACGCTTCCAAGGGAAGCGAGACCGAGGAGAAGACTGCAGGGAAGGGCAAGGCTGGGCCCCTGGCTTCCTCCAGTCTCCTCAAAGTCACCCCAGTGCCCAGAGCTCTGTGTGGGACACACCTGAAGCCCTCTAGCACCAGATGAGAATGATGTGTGCGCCTTCATCCTGGCTTTAATTGGGGTTCACTTGGAGCAAGCGTACCCATATCTGAGGGCTCACTCACCTCTTTCCAGAAGAGCCTTGAACTCTGGAGTCATTCTCGTGTGTCCTGAAACTGTGGTTTGTGTTTGGGCTGTGGCTTGGGTGTGGAGCCGGGCTTTGGGGAAGGAGAAGGGGCGTGCCTGGCAGTGCCCAGTTGGGGGCCCAATCACGTAGCACCCCCAGATCAGGAAGTGCCACCTGCAGCCCCGGACAGGTAAGCTCAGGACTGCAGGCGCGGCAGGGCCAGGTTGGAGGAGAATTAGGTTATTGCATTTCCTCTGTAATTCTTCATCAGGCCTGCTGCCTGGATCTGCTGCGGGAAAAATCAATGTGTTCTGACTCCATAATTTCCCAGGTTGCCTTACTCCAAGCACATTGTGCAGGGAAAGGTGACATCTCTGGTCACGTCTGTGTGGACCAAATACATACACGCATGCACACGCGCACACACACATACACACACACACACAGTCCTCCCTCCTTTCTCCTTCACCCCTCCACCCCGTCTCCACCTCCCAGCCCAAGATTCATTGGAATTTCACAACCTTTGCATGCTTTTGTGAAAACACTCATTTCTGTTTGTGCCAGGCCGCTAATGGCGGACGCCAAGGTCTGCGGAGCCTACCTCTGCTCGGCTCTCGTTATGGCGAGGAATGTGCCGTTAATAATGCATCTATGGAACTCAGCTGTGTGGGAGCCAAGTAATTATCCCACCGTAGCGTTCCCGGCTTCAGTGTCATCACAACTGGGGCTTCATTAAAAGTCCTAACAGAGACGATGTTGTGTGGTGCAGCCTGTATATATATTTTTTCATTTAAATTATCAGCCTTGCTATGGCTCAGAGGTAATTTGACTTTTTGAAACCGCTGAGCCCCTGTGAATTCCCCTCCCCTTCTCCCTCTCGCTGCTCTACCAGCTGATCAGCCCCAGAAGAACAAAAGGTTTATCTGAAGCTATGAAGCATATATTCACCAGCTTCTGGCGTCTAGATAAAAAAAAAATCAAAGTACTCCATTGAACATGTTAATACTGAGCAAAATGCACACAGCTAGACACTAAACCTTTACAGGGATTTGGGCATTTGAAAAGTGATACCCAGCTCAGGCCTTGAGCTAGGTTTCTTAGCCCAGAGTAAAGCAAGTAGCAAAGGAGGAAGAAATAATGTTCATAAACTAATATTAAAAGCAGCAAATGAACTGCTCAAGCGTCCTCCACCTCCGGTTTGGTTTGTTTGATTTTCGTTGGGCAGGCAGTGGGAAAGCTTGGGTAACACCGCGTCACAGGCAGGTGGATTTTCTCTGACAGCCGAAAACTGGAATGTTGAGTGTGAAGAAGGGTTGCCATGAGTCGTGGCAGAAATGCTGAGAAATGGGATCTTGGCTTTCCTTTTTGTTCTTCCACGTCTTGGTGGTTTTAAGCCTTTGTCAAGGGAAGGCTGGGGAAAGCTTTAGTCATGGGCTCCATCCAAGCACTTTGCTCCTCTGAGCCATGTGCCTCTTCCGTGGAGCCTCCTTGAGGTACTTCACAATGCCTTCCATTTCTGATGGAGAACAGCCACCAAAAAAAAAAAAGAAAAAAAAAAAAAGATGTAGAGAAGCAATCAAGTGACGTTAGTGGATTGGTCTATCATGGAGAAAGCAGGTCGGTGCTTGACTGGCAATGTCTGCCACGGGTGGCATGATGGTGCTTTCCCTGTACTTTTCTGCAAGTCCTGTGATTGGCTCTGGATCAAGGATGATACTGGAGAGGCATGGCACTCATTTCTGTCCTGTAGAAGATTTCAGCATTTGGGGGAGGCAGATATAGCTACAGAAAACATCTCATCACACAGAATATGGAGGCCTGGGGTAGCCAGAAAAGGCATCTCGTAGATGTGACACGTTTAGGCACTGAAGGGATCAGTTTAGGTAGAGCCGAGCAGACCTGTGAAGCCAAGAGGGGTGGAGCACAATTTGCAGCAGCTCATGCCCAGAGAGAAGGAAGGGGAGGAGAAGAATCCCATATTCACTTTGCATGGCCCTTGTGGGACCCTAAGGGAGCTCTGTCCTTTGGGAGTGGGGCTTAGCCTCCAGATGTGCGGGACCAGGAGGTGGCTGCCACCCAGCTGGGCAAAGGCCTCAGGTGTACCCAGGGAAGGCAGGGGGTGATCCCAGGGCACTGGGTGTGTCCGGCTGGCTTCCCGTGCCCTTCTGATAACCTGCTCCTTCAGTCTGCCAAGTTGACCCTAGATACAACCTCTTAAGGCAGTCCCCCCCCAACCCCCCAAGAAGATCCAAGAGATGGGTCTCAGGCTCTTTGCCCCAGGCTTGGGATGCGTGTCCTCTCCTGCCTTCTAGTTTTTTCCTACCAGTTCCATGCCAGGCTTTGCCCTAAGTGTTGGGGATTCTGAGCCGAGACAGACAGAGCCAACATCCTAGAGGGATATACAATCTGATGGGAGAATCAGAATGTGGATGTGCAAATTCTGAAGTTGTCTAAATGAGACAGGGTATGATCATCTGTCTTGTGTGTGTGTGTGTTGGGGAGTAGGGAATAGTCAGAGAAGGTTTGAAAGAGGAGGTGACTTTGAGATGGATCTCTGAAGGATGAGTAGGAGTTCACCAGAGGGAATCGAGAAAAATAGTTCTCAGTGATGGACACAGCAAAAACTGACAGGCATTAAAAAGAGCATGACACTGAGGGTACCAGTAGCCCTTTAACTCCTGATTGCAGAAGTTGACAACTTTTGTGGTCCTTCCTAGCTACTCTTATCCCATGCAGGTCTGACACACCCAAATCTCTGGTCACCAGCCCTGGCTTCCTTCTCTCTCGTGTTCTACCCACATAGCCTGCTGCCTGCCGGCCGTTCAACTCAATGTATCTGAAAATGTCCTCTCCTTCGCCCAAGTGTCCGAGTCCCTTGTCTCGGTGCTTCTGCCTCAGCCGCATCTCCTGGATCAGCCCATTCCACTCATCCCCACGGCCCCTGTCCATCCGGTGCTGGACTCCCACTGCGGATAGCCTGGCTCTCCAGCCAGCCGGGCCAGCCCTGGTCCAGGCCTGCAGTGCCTTAGGGCGGTTTGCCTAAGAGGCTGCATCCTGGATGCCTCGCACATTTGCCAAATGGGAGGTTGGTGGTTCTCCGTTCTCTTTGCTTTTGTTTGTCTAAACCACAGGGCCCGTTTCCAGGGCCTGTCTGTCACCATCAGCATCTCCGGGGCCCCGCGGAGGGAGGGGAATTCAGACTTAAAGGAACATGACGGAAACGGAATTTTGTCCCCCAAGATGTGTACACGCGCTTCCACTCGGCCTCACAGGTCAGAAGCTCCCTCTTATTTCTGGGAAAACAGTTCTCTGCCTCCCTTTGGGACAGTGAGTTCCCGGTTGTGCAAATCATTTTGGCTTTTAAGTCTCTACCAGGGCCCCTTGTTCCCCTTCCAAAGCCAAAGACACTATGGCTGGTGAAGTTACACTCACCAGGAATGAGGTCGCCCTCCTCCAGGCGTCTGGGGGCTGGGGTTTCACAAAACCAAGTGCCTCGGCGCAGTCAGTCCTCGCCACGAAGGACTCTGAGGCGAGCAAGAAAAAATCAGCCAAGCACATTTCGGCATCTGGGGACCGCCTCGAAGATCCCAGGTCCCGGTTCTCCCCGGTTCGGAGCTGGAAAGAAAGAGGCGGAAGAAGTGTTTGAATACTGTGCTGTGAAGGGAACAGTCCTGCAGCGAGGCAGTTGTGATATTAGAGCAGGCCTCCTAAGAGATCCCCTGGCTCTGAGCTGTGATCCACACGCCACATTCGCAGACAGCTGGTCGCCCAGCGTGGGCTGCGCCTGCCGCTCGGAGCTGGCACACTGGCGGGGACCAGGTAATGCTCTAATTTCCCTCGTGCAGATGCGGCCAGGAATATCTTAATTTATTGGTGTGCTGGCATGCAAGAGGGAATGCGCCTGGTGCAGCCTTGCATAACTATTAGCAAAAAATGGAGCTGATCGGGGCTTGACTTTTCCTAAAGTGGGTTTGAAATAATCATCGCCTTTTGTTGTGTTTGGAAGGGCTTGAACAATTCTTAATTATTTAATTATAGATATGCAAGTAATACACTGGGAATGGCCCTGCCATTCCAGGGATACTGAGCAGAGGAAAATGTTTAGTTACCGGAGGAAGGAAAAAAAAAAAGGTAGTAATTAAATCGCAGTGTCGTTTGTATTGTGCCCGCTACTCCGTCTGGTGACGTGGGTGGAAAGGGGTCTGCTGGGCCTGGGCTTGGAAATTCTCGTGTAATAATAACATCGACGGCATCGTCGCCTTCCGCTAGGCGAGGCCTGTGGAGCTCGCAAGGCTCTTTCGCCATCATTTGCTTGCGTTGTGCCAGGCTGGGGCTCTGGGGAGCAGAGGCTGTTGCTCCTATTTGACAGATGAGAAGATGGAGTCTCAGGCACGTTGCCGAAGGTCTTGCTTCACGCAGGACCCGAAGCCCCGACTTTGGTTTTGGACGCCGGAGTGGTCTGCTGGGCCCACCCTGTCCCCGGCGGGGGCTGAGCCGGCGTCTGTTCCGCAGTGATGTGTCTCCCTCCCGACAGCCCGGGCCGGCCTCGACAACTTTGGTGATTGTTTGCCTGAATTGTGTGTCTGACTCGACCGCACGCTTCTCGTGACGGACACCTTGTAATTATCCCATATAAGCACGCATTTGTAGTCATAGCATTAATTTTGTTTGGGCGATTACATTTGATAGATACATTAAGCATTATATAGTTCTCTTTATACATGAAATTGAACTGCCTTTGAACAGTCAGCCGGCTAATTGCCGGTAATTTGTGTTGCTAACGAGAGGCAGAATAGTGGTATAACATTAGACTCAACAGTCAGTTAACAAATTTGCCGATTCAGATTGCAAAACATGCCCTCTGTGGCAGAGTCAGGCTGCATCTCACACGTGAACAGATTTTTAAAAACACATACGATTAAAACAAGTCCCCACCCTCCACCCAGGCCGTACCACGGTGCTGGCTGCTCAGGAGTGATGGGTGATAGTGGGTAGGTGGCTGGGTCTGATCACCTGCCAGTAGGTGTGGGTTTGGGGGGCAGGGGGAGACCTGGGAGTGAGAGAGAACGTTTTGGCTGCTCCTCTAGGGCTTGAGGCTGTCATTGCCCATATCCTGGGTGATCGCCTACCCCCGCCCCTTGTCTGGGGTCCAGGGGCACCCGTGACTCTGCTTTTCTGATCATCACTAGGTGACTTCGGCTCTGGGTCTTTCATTCATTTCAGGCCTTGTAACCCCAAGGACTCTTCGGAGGCGATTGGGTGGAATTACCTTAAGGTTTCTTCTGCCGCAGCCAAAAAGGAATTTGGAAAATGTGTTGGGGGCAGGGGAGGGAAGGGGTGAGGTGGTTATAGCGAGTGTCATCTTTTCCTGGAACTTCCTGCGCATTTCTGATCCCTCTACCTTGAGAATGGCTGGCAGCCCTGGGAGAATACCGGGAAGGGTGCACTGAGCTAATGAAGCGACGGTGAGGGGCTCCGGGCCTAACATGGCCAGGGCAGATGAGGCTCCTGCCATCCAGAATGACAGAGACCTAGAGGGGACACCTCCCAGCAGTTCCATCAGAATGGGCCTGGGGGTGTGGGCTTGTTAAAAAAGTTCCAGAAAACCAAAGGTCAGCAGCTCTGATTCAAGCTAGAAAAATGTAGTTTTAGGACAAAGAAGAGCATGCCCCAGGCTTGGGCTTTAGGTGACTGCTACTCAGACTTCAATCCACCGAAGAGGTCTGGGCCTTGCCATATGTTATTTCAGACACCCAGTTGGCTTCCTAAGGGACACAGGATCTCCTGGGGATGGATCTTCCTCATTATTTGAAATGGGCTCTACAGAGGCCTGTTGCTCCCTTGTATCGACCATCTCCAGCTTCCATTTCCATGGGGAAGATACAGAGCAGTTTGCATTTTCATGTCTTCCTTCACTGAACGTATTGGTGTTGGTACCTATAAACTAACACTTAAGGAGGGGACTTTTAAGCCTGGAAGACAATGCCTCTGTCCATCTGCGGCCATTCCAGCATATTTTTAGGTCTATATCAAGCCAGGTCTGTGACTGACACATTCCTTAGCACCTTAGCCCGTCATTTCCATAATTTAAAGGAAGTCACCATTATTTTTAACCCAGAAAGCAAAGTAATGGAAATCATTTGGATTCTCAATTTTTGGACCAATCACTGATATATCCAGGGTTGCTAGACTTGGTTATGGGACAAATGTGGTTAATAAGTATGGTTATTGATTGTTTATTGGTGCCATGTCACACTGTGCTAGAACCTTTGAGTTACTGGGCATAGATGTGAGGCAGTCTCCTTCCATCCCTTGAGTAGCTTACTCTCTGAGTAATGGATTTTTATTAATACATACTAGACTTGGTTTATTTTGTATGCATTTGAGCTTTTTATATAATTCATATATAGTATGTGTGCCCTTTTGTAGGTGGTTAATGTATTTGTAATGACATTCACATCATTAGAATAAAATTGATAGGCTGTATGTTTCTGCACCTAGATTGGTTTGCAAATACTTTTGAATCCATGTCAATTTGACATCAGCCATACATGGTGCTGCTATAGTGACCCCCCACCCCCCACCCCATTTACAGTGTAATCAGCACAATCACAAGATACTCTAAAATGTCAAATGGCAGCTTTGTCTGGATGGCCAAGGATCAATCTCCTGTTGACATCCTTGTTTATATTGTTCTAACCAATCTTTCATCTGAAGATGGAAATGTGCAGGAAATGAGAAAACCCACCATCCAAAGTTGGCCACAGTGCCTGAAAGACTTGGTCATTTGTTGCTGTCAGGCCAGTAAGCATCACAGTCCAGGGAGAGCCTCTGATGCTTCTTTTTGGCTGGCCTTTCCCTCTGTTTACCAGCCACCAGAGGCAGAGAAAGGCAGTTAGAGCCCAGTTTTGAGTAGGACACTAAGAGAATCTCATCTTTAGAGGGTTTCCAATGTACAATAAATTCTTCTTTCAATGTTGGCAAAACGTTCACATATAGAGAAAGGTGGTGTGTGTGCGGATTATTGAGGAGGCTGTGTGATCAGACCCATACACTGGTGAGGGTGGTGTTCCAATGATGGGAGCCATTCCAACGAGCTAGATGGAGACATTCAAAATGGCACCAGTGTATCTCTTTCATCAACATGGGTGGACTTCTTATTATTTTTTAATCAGAAAAGTAATACGTGTGCACAGGAAAATGGTTCAAATAATATAAAACACTATAAAGTCTCCCTTCTGTAGCCCCTTTTGTTTCCACTCCCCATTTCCATTCACTCGCCACTCTTTCCTGATTTTTGTGTCCTCCAAGAATTTACTATGCACTTACACATGTATTATTCAAATGCGATCAATTATAATTGTTGTTCTTTAGCTTGCTTACTTCACTTTTAGCATTGTCCTAAATGTGGGCATCCTTCCATTTCAACCCATTTGGTTTTACTCCATTTTTCAAAAAAGTTGTTTTAAAACATGGCAGGTTTTTACATTTTTTTGGTATGGCTGCCCCATAATTTATTGAATCACACCTTTCTGGATGGAGTAATGCATTTGCAGCATGTCCTGGGAGCATGGATGCCCTCGGCTGCTGAGAGAGGGCAGCGAAGTAGAGGTGGTTTGATAATAGGCTTTGAAGAGTGAGTTGGAGTTTTGAGTGAAGCTGCACTTGATGATGACTGCAATGCAGAAGGAAGCCATGGAGGATGGGAAGAAGGAGGGAGACTCGGCAGATTGGGGAAGGGAATAGGGCAGGCTCGGATTCCCCTTCCTGCCTGCTGGGGCCCATTCCATGGAGCAGGTCCCTAAGTTAGGGAATGGGTGGGTTTCCTGCATTCCCAGCATGAGCTTAAGGTTGCAAACATAGGTATCAGGTGGGCCCCAGGGACCGGTGGGCTGCAGGGGGAAGGGTAGAGTGTGACTGAATGACCAAACATCAGAGCCAGAGACCCCGGTGTGTCAGCGGTACGGGGACAAAAAAAACAAGAGAGGACAAAAACCCACTCAGCTGGCTGATCACCCTGTTTATTGCTCGGGAAATGTATGGAACCGATGCCCGGTGACATGTCAACTCGTGACAGCAACTCGGGTTGGCAGGCCCCGTTTTTTAAGCCGAGTGCCTGCCTGCCTGCCAGATCGCATTTGGATTGAGTGGCTGGCATTCCACAAGCCTCGTTTAATAGGATTGAAGGAAAAGAAATGTTACTTTTCATCACACAAGACAACAAAGAGAAATGGGGAAAACGAAAATATTATTTCGTGTGAACAAATTACAGGGAGACTCTGGGGCACTTTCAGGGAGTTAGATGAGGAAAAGCACTTAAATATCATTCCATCAAACTAAATTTTTAACTACAATTTTTTTTAGATAAAATGTGTTGGGAGGATTCAAAGAAGATTAGCGCTCACCTAAGAAACAGTATTCAAATTTTACCAGCTAATGGAGGCCCAGCAAAAGCGGTTAATGCCTATAACTTGCCTCCAAGGGATGGAGATTTCAGTTTTCTTATAAAAACACATTGAGCTGATTTCATTTCGGAGTCTCTGCAGACTTCATTCGTGTAATTTCAGTAAGTGTTATAAATGTTATTTTAAGTATTATAATGATAATCCCTACTGACAAGAGGACTGTGAGTCTCGGCTTCAGCTACTCAGGTAATGTTTACCTCGGATAGCACATAATTGTTTGCTTTTTTTTTTTTTTCACAGTAAACTCTCTGCTCCCAACTGCTTAATCAGCCATGGAAAAGAGAGGAGACGTTAGCAATGTTTAATGTCCTTCTGATTACATTAGAGTCATGGTCAGCCCACATTAGTGGGCTGGAAGACCACGCTGCCATCTCCCCACCTCACCCCCACCCCCAACCTGACCCCCCCTTTATTGTTGGTGAGTCTGTGTTGGTTTTCTCTGCACTCTGAAGGAGGACCGCTGGGGGCTGCGGCAGTGGCTTGAAGCATTTATCGTTGTAAAGATCATGGCTGGAGCTCAGTCTGTCAACCCTGGGGCCTCTGCGTTGGGCTGGCCAGGCCTCAGATCATCCACCCGGCGGGTCCGGGGGGCCCCCAAATTCCGGTCATAGCCCGTGTTGCCACACTGGGGAGCCACAGAGTATTCCACAGTGTCCCCAACGTGCCCACGGTGGAAGCAAAGACTTTATTAGGCTTTGTGAAAGTGAAACTTTTGTACCCAGGAACACTGAACCTCCGGGGCTTAAAATTTGACTCTTGGGCTTTTTAAATATCTGAATCCTGCTGTGATCAGGAATTAAGAGGTAGCTGGGAAGGTTGATATTCATTGCAGGTGGGGAGAGTACTCACTTCTACCTGTCTCGAGTGTTCAGAGCCCTCCTTTCTCCATCCCTGGAAGTTCTGCTTTGAGCTCACTGGCATGCCACTTGGTCTTTTATTCATTCAACAAACATTTAATGAGAGACTGCTCTGCATCAGGGTCTGTGCTGGCTTCTGGTATCTGCTGGGGAACAAATAAATGTGCTTCCTCTGCCTTCGTGTAGCTTACGGTCTAGATGGGAAAGACATAGCCAACGAACACCTCTATAATTATAGATCGAGAGACACACACTATTAGTGCAAGGATGGAGAGAACTGGGGAGGATGGCAAGATGTCTGAAGGATAGGAGGAGACACCCGGGGAAGGGGCTGGGAACAGTGCTGAGGCTGGAAACTCCTTGGTGCGTTACTGGAACTGAAAGCCAGCAAGTTGCTGGAGCAGGGCAAGCGAACGCAGTGAGAGAGGGCAGCAGATGCCAGGCAGTGTCCGGCCTTGCAGCCCATTGTCAAGAACTTGACATCATTCTCTGCAATGGGAAATGACTTCAGGGCTTTAAGCTGGGAGTGGTTTTTACCTGTTGAGAAGGAGATTGCATTGGCTGCTGGGACCCAGCAGATATGGGATCACAGGATGCAAGAGTGGATGCTGAGAGTCCAGTTGGGTGGCCACTGCTGCTGTGCTGCCTTGAGGGTGTGGCCCATGGTGGTGGCCGTGGCGGCACATTCAAGATACATTTTGATGGCCGAGGGACAAGCTCCCTGGTCCATTGCAGGCCAGGCACAAGAGTGTGTTGTCCTGAATGACCCTGTGCCTCTTGGTCAGCTCTACTTTGCCCACCCGTGTCCTCCAGCAGGGGGCAGGGGAGTCCGTCCTTCCATGGCAGAAACCACCTTAGGGTGGCCTCCTTCCCTCCCCGGCTCCCCCTCCCCATCCTGCTCAGACTCTTCCAGAACCCATTGTAGTGGTTCCCTGAGGAAGGATGGAGCAGGGGCTGAGGCCGATTCCCTACCTCCGCCCACCCTCTGTGCAGTATGTTACTGGCTCTTGAGCCTCAGTTTCCCCAGGTCCTCTCGGGAAGCAGATGGAAGAGCTCTCAGCTCACCGGGACCCTTCCTCCCTCCTCCCCCCTCTCCCATCGTCAGCCCTTCCTCCAGCCACCACTCCCGAGCTCCCCAAGGTCTGCAGGATAATTTAGCTCGAGCCTTTAGTTAAAGACCAGGGCCAGAAGGTAGCTGATTTTCCAAGTCCTCAGGGTGGATGCTTGACAGGTTTCCGTGATAGGGACTCGGGAGCGAAGCGAAAGGGAAGTGGAGTGACTGATAATTACAGCCTCTGCAGGACCCCAGCCTGGTCCAGTTGGCCTGAGAGGGGTTCTCCTCGGTGGGGCCCACTCAAGGGGCATCTGTCCACCCGGACCCCGGAAGGCGGTGGGCTTTCCACCGATGCTGGGGGCAGCGCAGTAGCGTGTGGGTGGGCAGGGATTAATTGCTTGGACTGACTATTCCCAGTGCCCAGCTTTGAGTTGAATTAACTTCCAGGAAAACATCTCATATCTTTTCCCCTTTCCCTTGGAGAGGCAACAACTAGTTGAATCCATTCATCTGTGTCTCTCCCACTCCACATTCCATGGAACCATCGAGGAATCTAGGAATAAACTTGCCAAAATTCAGGTGGACTGTGAACCTCCCAGGTGTGCTCAGGAGCAGCAGAAGAGAGGGAAACGATGTTTTTCTTTCTCTGAAACACACACGCACACACACACAACCGCGGTCCCAACAAAAACCAGATGAATATTTTAACACCAGAGCATTTTGTTCCAGCCAGGAGCATGCTGCATTCCTGGCAAGGCCAGAGAATGACCTGAAAACCTGAATATTTCAGGGAACAAAAGGTCCTTAGGTCTGCTTTCTGGAGAAGGGCCTGGGTCCAGGGTTTTTTGAAGGCTGCGTGCTCGGGGGTGTGTGGGAAGCGGCGGGGAGGGGTCCAGCCCTCCCTTCGAGGGCTGTGTGCTGTGGGAGCCCCTGCCTTGCTCCTTGGCACCTGGTAGCAGCCCTGCCCAGCCACGAGGCCCCAGTGCCACACACAGCCCCCTCCAGCCCAGCCTCAAGGTGTGAGAAAGCAGGAGGAGGGGGAGAGGCAAGGGGGGCTGGGAAATAGAGAAACAAACTCTATTTTCTGCTAGACAGGGGCAGGAGGGCTCCCACAGCCCACAAGCACGCAGAGTGAAGCAATTTCAGGCAGAGAAGAGTGTCTGTTTTTCCCTGGAGCAGAGGCTAAAAAACCCCGAAAGCCCTCGATTTCTCTTCCCTTAATATCCTGTCTTGGAAAGTGCGGCTGAAAAAGGTGAAGGAAATGAAGGCGATTCTCGACAATTGGAAGGCGCCCATGCCCAACCTGAATGGGGAGCCAGGCAAGCCTTGTTCGAGCTGCTGCATGAAGGTGGAGAGAGACCCCACTGGCGTGGAGAAAGGGGGCTTGTCCCCAAAAGGAGCGCAGGCGGGTGACCATCTGTGGACAGAGACTCCCATTCCTGTCCTGTCTCAGGTTTGCTGGGACTAGTGCCCCCTGGGAGGTTTCACAGGCTCTGGGCGATGACATACCCGGCTCCCTGCCCAGAGGGGCGAGGCCTGGGCACTTCTGTCGCTCTGGGTCTGCGATTCCTGCCTCCCAAGGCTCCCTGAGCTGGGGCCTTTCCTGCAAGGGCGAGTGCTGGGCAGTCACCCCCTCCTGCTCCCGCCCGCCCCGGCGTGGGTTCCCGGCTCGCATCCAGGTCAAGGCAGGCACTGGCCTCTGTTGCAGCGAGAGCGCAGTTTCAGAACTCTGGTCCAGGGTGGCTGGCACCTAGGTTTCTAGTCTGGCAAATACGCATGAGGGATGTCGTTTTGTCCCACAGGAGTCTCCTGTGCCACCTGCCCGGGGAGAAAAGCAGCTGTCCTGAGAGCGGAGCTTCCCTCTCGGGCCACCAGCAGGACACAGGGGGGCCCCTCAGCTCCGCTCGAGCAGGCTGCAGCCGGCAGCAAGGGCTGTGTCTGGGGTTTCTTGATTTTCTGATGGGCAGGTGACCAGTTTGGTGAGGATTGCCTGAGGGCTATGGGCTACTATAACCCGAGGTCCTTTACCCAAAAGCTTGATGGACCACTGCGTCTGCATGTCCATGAGAGAGTGGCTGTCCCCAGCTAATGCCCAGGGGTGGCGTGAAGCCTCGCCTGTGACTGGAGATGAGTTTAGCTGCGGTCACGTGCGGTCACGTGAAGGGAACTTGACTTCCCTAGGCTCAGGATGACTGGTAGCACCCAGCTCAGCTTCTGCTTCAGTGGTGTCACCCCCCTTCCCACCATGAACCCACCTGGAATCATGAGCTGCCTTAGACATCAGGTCCATGAGCCGGGTGCTGGGGGACATAATTGCCACAGGTTCCTAAAGTGTCTGCCTTGGTACACAGTAGGTGCTCAATAGGGACAGCTGGGAATATGCTGAGAGTCAAAGGGAGTTTGCCGGGTTCTGGCAAATTCCTCCAGAGAGCAAAGACAACTTTTCCTGTTCCATGGTTGGGCATGGAGTTTGGGAAACTAAATGCCAAGGATAGGGTGAGAATGCTGGCCTTGGACATAGCCCCCTCCACCTGTCTCTCTTCTGGGGGTTGGGGTGCTTCTTAGGGGGCCTGTGGAAGGGCTACCACGCCAGATCCATCTAGCACTCCCCCCCTCCCTCGGTCTATGGTATAACTGTGCCAGGGCAGCGGGTGGTGGTGGTGATGAGGGGCTGACCTAGGTCTCCTTGTTTCTGATAGCCCCTTCTTCTCAAGGTGTGCCTTAGAGATACCCCAGCCCTATTGAACTAGAATCTGGATTTTTTCAGGCGCCTGGTGTGATTCATGTGCATTTGAGAGGGGCTGGTGGAGAAGACTCTGACCCTTCTCCTAGGGCAGACGCCAGGAAGGTGCGATGGTATTCTGGCTAAAAGCATCAGATCCCAGTTCCTCCCACTGTTAGCTGAACGCCCTGGGGTGGCAGTGAGGGTGGGGCTGGGGGCGGGGGACCTCTCCTAACTTCAGTTTCCTTCTCGCTAGAGTAGAGATCATAGAAACAGTTGGGCCTTCCTCCTTGGACTGCTGAACTGGGATTAGATGTAATAACATATAACATATGTTCTATACTTAGCACACGGCCCAGCCATTGTAAGCGTTGGATAAATGCAGCATTAGCCAGCTTCAAGAACGGAGCAAAGCAAGTGAAGGGGCTACAGCGAGTGGGAGGGCAAAACGCTGTGACCTGTGAAGCTTCTTTTGCATTGGGCTTGTTTAGTGGAGCTTAACTCAGGAGCTAAATACCAGCAAGGGCTCCCTGTAGAATTATCACACGGAGTAGCAGGAAAGGGGGAGCTGAAGTTAATGCTTGTGATAGCAATTTTTTTTTTAATAATAATAAAAAAAATGTGTTAAAAGCAAGTCAAAGCCTCTGGTGATCACAAATGAATTGCCTAAGTTCTCTTAGCATATCAGTGTCCAGAGTGATGGCTTCATCTGCATGAGTGAGTTGCTTTTCTTTTCGGAGAAGCAAGGGCTCCACCGTGCCTCCTGGCTGTGCCTCCCTGTCCCAGCCAGGCCTAAACGGCCCTGCAGGATGGCAGGACGGCTCCGTGGACGGGGCGGGCGTGAGGGCCTCCCTGCAGCTCAGATGCCTCTGATTAGCAAGTCGGGCGGGAAGAGGTGCTAAAAAGGATCCTTCCCGCCTCCTCCGCTGGCATGTTTTGAAGGGAGTTCAGTTATGAGACTATTAAAATGTTATTTTGATAATTAAGCCCACAGCTGTTCCGAGGGCGGCAGGGGCAGGCAGTGTGCAGGCGGCAGAAGGCCTGGTGCTCTCACAGGCTCCGGGAGAGGAAGAGAGCAGGCGGGGAGCGGATGGGCACAGGCCCCGGGCGGGGCTGACCGCAGGGTGGCAGCCTCCCCTAGCCGCATCCCCTCATCGTGCCCGAGGTGGTCACTGAGTGACTGGGGGGACAGGGCTCCAGGGGTACCCCTCTCTGCGGTGGGACGGCAGCAGGGTCAGCTGTCCCCCATGCCAAGTTTTCGGCTCCAAACTCAGAGAAGTAGCTCATGGGTATCCCTAATTAGTGGTTTTCAAGGATCAGCAGCCTCACCTGGGAACTTGTTAGACGTGCAAATTCTTGGCTTCACCCCATACGTACCGACTCAGAAACCGAATCTGCGTTTTATCAAATCCTGTCCATCTGATTCTGATGTGCCCTGAAGTTTGAGAACCATGCCCTTTAAAAGTCATCTGGCGATTGGGATTCAGTTTGCATATTAATCCTTACAGATTGGTGAGACTTGATTAGTGAAGTCTCTTTTAGGTGAGGGCCTACAGACAGCTTGCCAAATATTGACATCCTTGATCTAGTCCCTATCAGGGAAATGGGATCCCAGAGAGGGCAGGGGGCTTGCCTAACATCACACAGCAAATCAGGACCAAACTGGAATAAGAAATCAGTTCAGTTGATTCAGCTCTTTCTGTTAGACCATCTTGCTGAATGCTGAGGGCGGATCTGGGAGAAAAGAGTTATCAATTAGTAATGAGGAAGTAAGCCAAGAAGAGACCCAAGGTTGATCAACCCAGAATATATGTACCAGTCTGTCAACATTCTCCAGTGATGCTCTGCTGGGAGTTATTGCCAGCACATCCATCCACCCACCCAGTGAAAGCCCGTTGGTACATTCATCTGCTGACCTGTCCATCCACATGTCAATTGCCTGTCTGTGCTCGTTCATCTATCAACACACCCATGCATTCATTCACTCACCTACCTCTCCATCCATCCATCCATCCATCTATCCATCCATCCTCTCATCCCTCTACTGCCCACCCTCACCCTTCATCAGTTCATAGCCATCACACATCTATCCTCACCCTTGTCTGTCCCCATCCAAATATTCAAGTGCTTGTCAACTCACTCATCTGCTCATCCACCCTCCACCCAATCATCCATCCACCTATCCACCTATCCATCCATCCATCCATCCATCCATCCATCCATCCATCTATCCATCCATCTATTCATCACCCTTCTACCCATATCCTCTGTAACCAAATCTCCTTCTCCTTCTCTCCCTCCCTTACGAAGAGGCCCGTTTATGTTCTAGGCACTTTATATCACTCTCAACTAATAGGAACTTAAGCCAACCCTAGTCATGTGGGCTGATTATTTTCTATAAGACGCTGTCTAGCTCAGACAGCATAAGCAATGTAGTCTACCCCCAGCTCTGCCTAGGACCTCTTCTTTCAGTCTCGCTCCTCAATGTGCATTTTAAGGAGGCTTGACTGTCCCTTCCTTTCCCACGGCCCCCAGCTGCGTCCACACCTTCGTTACTGCTCATCTGAGCTACGGTAGTGGCGGATTACTTGGTCTCTCTTCCACCAGTCTGATTCATGTTCTGGGAGTCACTTTTCCACTCAAAGGACTCCATTGTCTTCTCACTGCCTACAGAACAAAGTCCACAAGTTTGTTGTTTGGCCCCGGTCTATTTATCAACCTTATTACCCTCTGGTTCCCAACCTGTACCGCAGCTATTTCCAGACCTTTCTGCATATTCTTTAGCTTCCATGAGCATTTTGCAAATGCTCTGTTTCCTGTCTACAATGCCCCTAGCCCATATGCCACACCCTCCCCGATGAAGTCCTCTCCGTGTTCCAAGGTATGGCTCTGATGTCCTCTTTTACTTGTGGGATCTGCTTTTGTCTCCCACTGGGATGGGACAGTCTCCTCTGCAGAGCTCCATGTCACCTCTCATCCCACTTGTCACCTTTCCAGCTCTTGTTGGCAACTCATGCTCTTGTAGGCGGCAGCAGGCCTGTGCCTGCTCCCCCACCAGTCACCCCACAGTGCCTGACACACTGTAGGTGTTACTTTTGCAGCGGTGAGGTTTGGACTCTGGACACATACATCTAAGATGTGTGTCAAGATTGACAAGCCTACGAAGGAGTATTGGGGTCTGCCTGTGGGGCTGAAAGACCTTAAACACTGATGCTATCCCATGGAACACATGAAACCAGGTACACAATAGGTGCCCTATAAGTAATTGTTGAATGAAAGAATGAATTTATGAAAGAATTCGTCCTCCCCTTTAATATTGTTTGTAACTTCAAAATAGCTATCAAGACCGAGTAGAGCAGGAATAATATTTAAATTTTGAAAGCCCCCTTGCCACCTGAGATCTGTTCAACCAGGACTGCAATTGCCTTCTTCCTTGTCTGCATCCCTGGAGTGACCTGTGGATTCTAGCGGACAGGGGCCACGTCTTACTCATTTCTGAATCCCCAGTGCCTGGCACAGAACGTGACATCCTTGCTGCTCTTCTGGAAAAGATTCTGCTCCCTCCACCTCCAAACCATTCTCTCTGCTGGAGTTGGTGTGGCCATCTGAATATGTCCCTTCCCGTCCAAGCTTTGCAGTGGCTCCCCACTGCCCTTTGGTAGAGCAGATTCAACATCGGCCAAAAGGCCCTGCATGGCCGCAATGTCCCCCTCTCCTGTCCCCAGTGTTGTTTTTACCATTTACTCATCGTCCATCTGCATTTCAGCCACCCTGGCCTCTCCCCTCTCCCAGTCACAGGCCTTTGCAATGCCATTTCCTCTGCCTTGGGCACTCTCCCCACATTCAACTCTCATTCTTCACGTCCAGCTTTCAGTTTGCTGAAAGTTAGGTAGGAACTTGTGTCCAGTTGGCGAACATCTCCCTCCCCAGTAGACTGTGAACTCTAAGTGTGTAAAGAGCATGGCCATCTGGTTTACCACTAAGACCTGGTGCTTTGCACGCAGTAGTTTTGATGAATGTTTTTTTGAGTGAATGAATGGAATGAATAAAAAGAAATACATGGTAGGTACTTAGTAAACATTTAATGACTGAATACATGAATAGCACATAGTAGGTGCTTAGCCAATGTCTGTTGAATGAAAAAACAAGCAAATTAAGAAGGATGCTCAGGGCCTTCTTCAAAAAGTTCTAACCAATGACTCTAATGATTGTTTGGCCCCCTTCAAACCAGGGTGGCTGTCTGCCTATCCATCCATCCCCTCAGCCCACCTGCTTTTACTCCATTAGCTCCAGGAGGCTGTGTACAGCCCTGGTCCCTGCCAGATGCCTCTGCTCCAGCACTCCCAAGCAGGAGCTCTGTGAGGGGTGGAGAGGGGACCCTGAAAGTTTTCCGGTGATACAGTAATGTTGGAGGTGGGATAGGATGGGAGACGGAAATGTCTGTGTGTCTATGCGTCGACACAGAACTGTTTGGTCCAGCCCTGATTGGAAATGTTTTCATGGACATCTGTTTTACTTGTAAAATGTTATATGTAACATCAAACATGCTATCTGAATTCAATTAAGTGATTTGGTTGGGGAAGTATTTCTGGTAATTAAGCCTACTGTTTTGCAGCAAACTATAGCAGACCATTTCATTCCTCATTAACAGGTACTTCTCTTGACTCCTCATGAGCTTTAGAAAAAGGAGAGAGAGAAAGAATAAAAAAATTAAAAAACTACACCCCCCTCAATATAAATGAAGAAGGAAAGCATGATTTATTGGAACCATTGTGGGCTTTGATTCCTAGCTCTGCTGATGCTGTGTGACCACAGTAGAGTTACTTAACCTCTCTGAACCTCAACTCTTTCTGTAAAATGGGAGGATAATAATACCTATCTCACACGGTTGCTGTGAGGATTAAATGGAATAATGAATGAAAGAGCCTGCCACGGTGGGTCTCAAATCATGCGTTGAGGCTGGATGATTTATGTTCCATTGTGCTAGAGCCAAATTAGAGGTCCTTTTTCTACTGAGGCAATGCCTAGAAATGCAGCTCAGAGTGTTTCTTCCTTCTAGTGTATTTGTATGGTCCTGAGTTTGGGGATGAGGAATATTTTATTTTACTTTCTTTTTTATCACCCCCAGCCCATCGCTTAGGGCAGGCTCCATAGGAAGCTGTCTGAAGGGCCCAACTCTGAATCCCAGATGACCTGGCTTTAGATCATGTCTTGTGGCTTGTCAGCACTGGGATCCCTTGGGTGAAACGCTTAAGCTCTTGCTGCTTTGGTTTCTTCCTCTGTAAAATGGGTATAATAATCATTATAACTGACTTCATAGGATGGTTCCAAAGATTGAATGGGGTTAATGAATAGAAGCAGTTAGAATAAAACCCAACACATAGTAAGCTTCCAATTCCTGCCATTTTTGTTAACTTATTTGTGTTTTTAATTCAGAATGGCCCATTTTAACTGACAGCTGTTTTCTTTGAGCCCCTCTGCACTTGGACTGGGGGCACACATGACCACTATCAGGATGATCGCAGCTGCCAATTATCCTGTACCTGCTGTGTCACCAGGAGGAGGTGCTTAGCATCCACGTGCTGTGGGCCTCCCAGCAAGCCTGCTTTTATTTTCATCTGCAGATGAGGAAACTGAGGCTCTCAAAGTAGCCCTAGCAGAGGCCAGATGGGCAGCTAAGGAAAGCTTAGGGCAGGAATTTGGAACCCACAGGACTCCCAAGCCAGCCCTTTCTACCTGCCATGCTCCCACTCTGGAAAACAAACCTTGCCAACCTGACCCTTATGGGTATCTGCTCTGTGCCTTTGACTTTCCCATCTGAAAACTCACTGGATTTTCCCTAAGCCTTGGAGAGTCTGTAGGATGACTCTTATGGGGTGTTCTGGCCCTTGGCAGCTCCCATCTCCAGGGAGTCCATTCAAGGCTCATTCTGGGGTGGGTGAGGCAATGAGAAAGGCGAACCTTCCCTGGGAGATGG
This sequence comes from Tamandua tetradactyla, assembly GCF_023851605.1. Classification (NCBI taxonomy): domain Eukaryota; kingdom Metazoa; phylum Chordata; class Mammalia; order Pilosa; family Myrmecophagidae; genus Tamandua; species Tamandua tetradactyla. The sequence continues at coordinate 43,435,923 of NC_135342.1, read as the reverse complement.
GAAGCTGTTTGGGAGGCTGTTGCCATCCAAGCAAGAAAAGATGGTGTCCTGAAGAAGGGTGTGGCAGCGGACAGCGAAGGGTGATATTAGTCATCAGCGTGTGTGCAAAGTAGGTGGCTGGGGAGCTCCTGGGAGGGAGGGGTTTTAGTGTTCTCAGAGAACTTCCTAGAAGGAGCCTCAGGGCTTTAGTCTGACCCCCAAAGGAGGAGGTCATTTCAGACATGGGGAGGTGGAGGAAAAGGTCTGGAGGTTGGGACAAAGGAGAAGGCTGTGACGAGGTCCCTGCCTCAAGGAGCTTCCTATACATTGAGGGGACAAGAGGCCTTGGCCCACAGTGGCACGAGCAGAGTGATACCAGTATCGGCTGTTCCAGAGTTGGATGGGCTGGAGATGGCGGTTTGAAGAGCCCTCACTGGGGACATCTGTCATCTAGTCATGCATTTGTTCCCACTGTCGCTGTACTAAGTACTGGAGGCTGGGGCCCGGGAGGGGGATTGGAGGGTAGGGAGGAGAAAGACAGACTGACAAATAATAAGGACAAAGCCCTTATCTGAAAGGAACAGAAGGTTTAGGAGAAACACACTTGCGAGGAATTTTTGAGCTGTGAAAATGGGAAACCTGCCTCAGATTGGCTTAAGTCACAAAGGAAACTGAGTCACTGCTCCTGGGATGGATGTCCTCATGGCACAGGTGGGCTTAGGCCCTTGGGTCTGTCTCTCTATTTCCCTTTCTGTCTTTCTCAAGGTCTGCTTTTCTCTATTTGCTCCTTCTCAGCCCAGATTGTCCCCCCCCAAACAGAGAAAATGACCACCAGACCCTCCAAGCTCTCATCCCACTAGTTTAGCAATCCCAGGGGCAAGGGAGTCTTTCATCCTTAATAATACTGGAAGATTCTGAAGATTGGCTGGGCTGGGTCACACGTTCATCCCTGAGCCAATCGCTTCATCCAGAGGCACGGGATACAGCAATTGGCCAGGTCTAAGTCAAGTGCTCCCCTATGGGCAGGGTTAACCTTTGGTGGACAACTGGTCCCTGGTTGCCAGGAGAAGGAAGGTGGGTCCTGGCAGGAATCAAACCCCAACTCCATTTCTCGGGGAGTAAAGATGCTGCTGCCTCGCAGGACTTGAGTCATTTGAACTGGAACTAAAAATCTCAGCTGCAATGGCCAGGTGGCCACCAGCAGAGGGAAGGGGTGGGAGTGGGGGTGGGGAGGCCAGAATTTAAGGGTCTTTTGGGCCAACGGATGATGATCCCAGTGGAGCCATGCGGGCTAAGGGGCCTTCCTGCTTTCTCATGAGCTTCCTTGTCTTGCATCTGCACTGGAAGTCCATCCTTTGGACCCTCCCTAGCTGGGGCCACTCCTGACAGTACCCCTCCCCATCCCACCTGGAACGGACATGCGGCCTGAGCTCCGTCTGGCCAGCAGGAGAGGTGATTGAGATGGCAGGACTTGCTCTGGCTGACAGCCGTTTTTCTTTTGAACCCTCCTGGGGCTCTGTCCAGCCTGGCTCTGTTGGACTGTGTGTGGTGTTTTCTGGATGCAAACCCAAAGCTCACCCCTGTTCATGCTTTGTGAAACTATTTGTCAGCATCATGGGTGATCATTTTGGGAGCTTTGTACCTCCTTCTCTTCCCAAGAGGGGAGAGGTTGGTTTGGGATATGAGAAGATTGACTTGCGCTGTCCTGGGCCTCATAAAAGCCAGCCAGGCCAGAGGAGCTGGCTCAGTACGACTTTATCAGGCTGGAGCTTTGGGTTGTCCAAGGCCTGACCTGGGTCCCAGCTCTGCTTGCCATTTGCTGTGTGATCTTGGGCAAGTCTCACTGCCTTTCTGTGCCTCAGTGTCCTCATCTGTCCGCATGGGAACATGAACAAACCCTGTGAGTAATGTCCTCAGCTTTGTTCCTGTGCCCCTCTGTCTCTCCCCCAAACCTCTCAAACTCGGTTTACAATTCCCCAATAAGTTGATGCTGTCTTCCCCCTCACCCCATGGTTGCAGGTGGGCATGCATTTTAGGCATGACGCCTCTCCCCTGCTGGGAGAATCAGCTGTGAGATCTGTGGAATGGCTACCCCCTCTCAAGGTGGCTGCCACTCCCCCCCCACACCAGACTCCCCCAAGTCCGCCCCCTTTGCCTTCCCTGCTTCCCAGGTGAAGCCTGGCCTCCACTACCTCCTCCTGGCGCTGGCCGCTGAGCCATTAGCCTCACTTCTCACTGGCTGCGCATCAGCAAAGTAATCATTTTCAGATTTACAAGCATTAAATATTTTAATTTAATGCCTTGGCTCTCTTGTAATTCATGCACTTAATTATATGATAATTACTCAAATGAAAGAGATACAGCTGCTGCCGAATGAATTCTGAGGGAAGACTGGGTTGGGAGTTGGGCTGATTTTGGGGAGGTGGGTCCACTCTCCACCCCCCCAGTCCTTTCACTGCTCTGTAGCAGCCCCTCTTCTCCCAGCCGGTTTCAAGGCTGGGCGGGGGCTGGTCGATCTGCACCCACTGCCCTGGGAATGGGGTGTGGGGTCTACTGTCCTGGCCGGGTGGCCCAAACTTCTGTGGGCGGGTGCTGCTCTGCCAACAGAGAGTGCTGAATGGTCAGTGGGCAGGGTGGGAGTTGTCTTATAGAAGAAGGGGAAGCTTCCTTTCTGCACCTACCAGGGAGCAGAGGAGGCTGTACTACTGGGCCGGTGGAGAAGCCTGGGAGCCTGCCTCTTCCCTTGGTGATGGAAACCTAGGGGCTGTGGTGTGGTCCCCTACTCTGAGCACCTCCCTGAAAACCAAGTGAGATCTGTCCTCCTCCCACTGGCCACCAGGGGGTTTGCAAAGACAGAGGAGGGAGGGAGGGAGCTTTCTGATGGGAGCACCTTCCTTAGTCCTGCTCTCACCCCTCCTTCCTGCCTGCCATCCCCTCCTCCTCCCTTCTCTTCTTTATCCCATCCCCTTCCTTTTTATGACTTTTTTTCTTCCCTCTTTCTTTTTCTCTATTGACATCAAAAATTTTGTTCAGTGCCTGAAGGGTACTGGCTGTTTTGTAAGGAATGTAACTATTAATATTTGGCAAGAATTTCAACCTCCCCTGTTGGCAGAGCCCCGCTGGGTCTGACGCTGCCGAGTGGATCGACTGGAGACCCTTTGCAGCTGATTGTGCCAGCAGATTCCAGAATCAGGTGACGTTGCCTTGGGCCAGTCCCTCCCTGGGTCTCAGGATTGGGTGGCACTTGGGAGGCCCTTGGCAAACCTGGGCTTGCTGCCCTGGGTGGGGGGAAGAGCCACCTCCATTCCCAAAGAATCCCAGAGAAGCCTCCTTAAGGGTCCTGAGGCAGAAGGGTCTGGTTCAGGCTTGTGAAAAAGCCTTTTAGCTCTCCTTGATGCAAGAAGTTGAACCAGGAGGGTGAAATCCCCAAGCCAAGAATGCCTCCCAGCTTCTGGTAGAGTTTGCTGGGTTTTCAGGTGGTGGGAAGACCCGGGTCGCCCTGGGCCCACCCGTTTCCTAGGCATGAGAGAGATGGGTGGTGCTTTTCTGCTGCACACACGTTTGCACTGAAAAGGGTTACAAGCGGTCTGCCCCGTATGCAGACAATTTTCAGCTAGCTTACAGCAGCTGCGGCGCCGTGCTGATAGATTAAAAGCAGCAACCAGCCCCAGAATGAAGTGTATTAGAACTCCTGCTGGGTCGAGCTGGGGAGAGGCCCACACAGCTGTCATCTAGGCCAAGTTTCCAACCGAAACCTCAAGAACAGGATGGAACTCGGAGGAAAGTCAGCTTTCTAAATGAGGTGGCCGGCTGTTCATCAGGAGAAGGGGAGAGGGGTGGGTGGAATGCTGGGGCCTTCAGAAAGCAGGGAGAAGAGTCATGGGGGGTGTCCTGCCCAGCCCAGGGCCTTTGCATAGAACCTGGGCCCCGGGAACCAAGAGGCTGCAGCAGGCTTGGGCCTGGGACTGAGCACGTGGTCCCAGCCTCTTACAGGGGCTTACTACAGACAGCTAGTTTGGAGTTGGGGGCACCAGGGCATCCTGTGTTTCCACATTATTTCCAAAGCATTCTTAGTGTCATCACACCATCCCCACAGACTCCCTGGCCAAAATGGGTGGTGGTGGGGGGGCCCTTGAATTCGGGGAGCTGCCCAGGTCTGCCTCTGCCCGGGGAATAAATGAGCTGGCACAGCCACCTGCCCCTGGCTGACCTTAGGTTCCCTCTGGCTGCAGCCTGGAGGCTCAGCCTTTGGGACGTCCCTTTTGGGACCTTTAAGGGATGTCTTCTCCTGCGATGGGAAAGGCTCTTGGCCAGAATCTGGCCGTGGCCCTCGAGGCTGACTTGAGGCTGGAGGACGGGGTTGCTATTGATGACCACAGATGTAACTTGAAAGTCCCTCTAGGCCACTCCATTCTTAGAACAATCAGAACAGCAAGGAAGAAACCTGAATATGTCCGTATTTTTGTATAAAGCAAAATACTGCCCACTCGAGGGGCCAGGTGAGTCTTTACTGAAAAAAAAAAGGCATAAATTCAACTAAACTGCTACTAGCATTATGATTATGAATAGAACAGCAGATGCTCCTAATTCATTTTCAGTTGTCTATGTGGTACATCTATAGTGGATTAATTCACTCATTTATCCATCCCTTTAGCAAACATGTACTGAGTCCTTACCTGGTCAGGCCACCAGGCAGCATGGTGGTAGCGGGTGTAAATATCAGGTGCATTTGATTGTTGAAGAAACACAAACCCAGACTGGGAGCTGCTAGTGAATGAGGCTACTGGCCTCAGCGATGGAGAGGGCCATTGCACTGGGAAGAGGCTGTGTTTCCAAAGCCTTGATGTGTGAGCCCTCGGACATCAGATGCTGGGAAATGGGCTCAGCCTGTGGGTGGGAGAATTTGGGGTTGTGAGCAGATGTGAAGATGGGGGGTTTCTTTCTTAAGGCATCATCATGTTTCAGGTTTCTGCTTGGATTCCTGAGCTGGCTTTGCCAATGCAATGGGGCTTTCAAGGGTGTTTGTGGGGGCAGGCAGTGCAGACAGGTCTAGAGACCAAGAAGCCAGCTCTAGGAGGCAGACCACCTGGGCTTGAGTTCTGGCTCTGCTCCTTGCTGGCTGTATGTCCTTGAGTAGGTTGTTTAACCTCTCTGTGCCCCAAACCTCTCCTTTATAAATTGAGGATAATGATTATCTTGAGGGTTAAAGGAAATAACATATCAGAACTGTGTTGGGTGTGCAGGAAACACCCGAATGTTAGAAATTTGGTCAGATTCCTCTTTCTTCTAGAATAGTTTGACAAGAATCCTAGAACCACAAGTCATCTTGCCTGACCCTGGAATCCATTCATGACTCTCTTCTACAGCTGCCCAGTTTTACTTGAATGCCTCTCATGATGGGGAACTCACCCTGGGCTGCCATGACAATCACAGGCAGCTAAATTGGACCCATTCTCCAAATTCTGTATTTTTTGGCAGTTCTCACCTGGTGCATGTGTTTTCCTGACTTCCTCTTGAGTGTAGAGGCCCACAAACAGTCAAAAGCTGCCACCCATTGGGTGCTTTCCAGGTGCCAGGCTTCCTACCAAGCACTTTACATGCATTATCTCATCCACCCTTCCAAGTCTTGATGGGTAGGCGTTGTTTTTAGCTCCATTTGACAGATGAAGAAACAGAGGGTCAGAGAGTTGACTTGTCTCAGGGTTTCACCCACTAGGCGGGTGACTGAGACTGAATTCTGGTTTATCTGACTTCAAAACCTATTCTTCACCAGTATCCTTTCAAACAAGCTCAAAACTAACCAACCATTCTTTGGACTTCCTTCCCCCCCTACTTCTTCCCTCTCAACCCCAGTCAGTCCACTTTCCCACAATGTTTGCCCCCCTTAGATGTTTTAGTTGGGTGGTTGGGGAGCGTGTGTAGGAGACGGCATGTTTAGTGAGGTGTTCCATATCCGGTGTCTCACAGCACCATCACACTGGTAGGATAAATTCTGTCTGCAGGAGATAGAAACCACTCATCAATGTTGTTCAGTCTCTTAAATTAATAAAAGTAATAATCTGATAAACTCGTTATTGTAATTTATCCACATAAAGCGAGCATGTGCCTGAATTGTCGATCGGGCTCAAACCAGTAGAAAATAGCCAGCAATTATCAGAAGGCTCAGTGAGCAGGGCTGCGGCAGTCCTGTGGCCTCCAAATTAGGAGAAATAATGAATGCATCCAGAACACATCCATTTGCAGCAAGTGCTGCATGGATTATAAAATTTATTATCAATAAAATTATTCAGTTGTGCCCTATACCGCACTTAATGCACCTGAAGTGAGAAATTAGAAGTGTGTTTAATTCTGGGACTGGAAGAAAATACAAGTGCAGCAAATTTGCAGTAATAGGAGAAAGTTAATGCCTGGCAAAAAGGAATCACTTTAGCTCTGGCTTTTATATTTTGAGAGAGCAGGTTGTTTTTCTCTATTATAAAAGCATACAGGTTCACTTGGATCCCTGGTTCTTATATTTCTTATGAGGAATATTCAAAGAGAAGTAACGAGTTAGGGGAAACATACAGATAGCATGTGTCTGTAATCCCTTTTTCTCTCTCTATACAAGCACACATGCATGAATGTATCCATTCATCCATTTACTTATACGTACAGTGGTGTGCTGGTAAATGTTTAACAACTGGCTCTCAGGGAAAAAAAATCTGATGTGTAACATTTGCCAATTTCTGTGGTGTAAATACTCTCACTATAGCTGATTTCAAGCTACCAGTATGACTTTATCGAACGTGGAGTTGGTAAGAGAAGCACACAATCAGCTGTAGGGAGCCAGTCTGAGCTGTCTTCAGCACACCGCTATTTTATATAATACATATATCTTCAGATATACCTAGACATGGTACATATAGTTGAAGGGGAAAAAAAGAATGAAGACATAAATTGCATCCACTGGTTTGAGCCTCAAGCGTCATCTGTGTGTTTTTCCCAAGTGTCAACCTCCTTTGGTGAATCTGTGTGTATATTTTGTGCAAGTAAAGAGCAGGCCATCTCCCCCGGAAACATGGTGACTTTATTTTCATTGCGTTCCAAATGCAAAAGGGAAAAAACAAAGAAAAGACAGAAGGAGAAGCAGAGAAGGATCCAGGGTTGTTTTCCCCTCACATTAGCAGGACTGGTTTGTCTTCGCTGTACCTGGTGGACTTGCCTCGGTTTTTATCCAGCCATTGTTCTTTTTTACACCGCGCTTGCACACTGTGGCGCGTCTGGGGAATTTCAGCAGTTGGAATATACATGAAAAGAGTTCCGCTCCACTTTCATAAAGTCCCTGGACGGCTCGGACGAGGCCTCCAGGCGCCATGGCGGAGCCTGAACTGCATTCGTATTCCTTCCCATCACCGCGCACGATAGCGCGGCGTGCAGACCAATCGGAAACTTGACAGTAAGCCTTTTGATTTTGCGGGGAAACCTTCATCACGCTGTGAGAGGGAAGGGAATATAGCCCAAACTGGACTTCACACTGTGGCAAGCTTGAAATCCCAGCCCCGCTGCAGAGCCGGCTGATTGGAAGAGTTGGAAACTGTGTCCAGGAATTCGGTTGCAAGAACTTGGCTCGCAGAAACTTCTGCCTTTTTGAAAGAAAAAAAGTCAACTGGGAGAGCCACTTGGGGCCTGGGTTTAATCTGTCCAGGCAGCAAAGATTGACGAAAAAGACTGGCCAAGCGTCCTCCCCAATTTTTAAAGTGTGTGCCGACGGGGGAGGGGGGGGGCTTGACGGCTCCAGCAGTGGCTCTCATCGATGTCACTGATGTGGCATTTGCCACCAGCTTGATTGCAATTGCTGTTTTGCAAATCGCCAACCTGCTGCTTGTGAGATTGCTGACTCAGAGGTGCAGACAAAGCTACCATGAGCCTGAGCCTGCTTTTCACCTGGGTCCAGGCCGTGGTGACAGGGTGGCATCTTTCCAGGAACACCTCCTACCCTACAAAGTCACCGTGACATTGACGTGGCCAAAGACCAAAGAGAGGTTGGCATTTACATCACAGATGGACGGTTGTCAATTCACAAGTAGTGGCACTGTTCATGCCTCGGCTTGGGGTATCCGTGGGTTTGCTTGACAGGAAGAGTGCCTCGATTTCACTCATCCTTATTTGAAGATGGTAGAGAGGGAGGGACCCTGCTGTGAAACACCCCTGCAACTCAGGGATCTTGGTGTCGTTTCCCAGCCACGCCCTGGTGGTTCTGATGCACGCAGGAGAGCTTGGTTCAAACGCACAACGACGAGGCTTGGCCAAGGTCAGCAGAGCTGGTGGGAAACCATAGCACGTAACCTGTGTCTTCCTTGGCAAGGACACGAGGTCCCAGTCTGTTACTTGGGGAACATTTGTGCTCTAGGGAGAGAGATAAGTCACTGGTGTTGAGATATGCTTGGGTCCAACCATTCATTCCGGGGATGGGGGGATTGGAGTTCTTTTCTCTGTGAGAGAGCGAGCCTGATAGGCAAGGCTGCTGGTACCGTCTGGTAAAACTGGGGGCATGGTCTAGCCACCTGACCTGGGCTGATGCTCTCACCCACCCAACCTCATCACTAGCCTGTGTTTTCCTCCTCCCATCGCCTCCCCACTCTCTCGTTTTCTTTCTTTCCCAGATTCTACCCTGTCCCCCAACTCAGAGGGTCCCTCCCCATCTGGCCTGAAATCACAGTAATCTGACACTAAGGGCAGCCATTTGTGCTGAGAAGGGAAGAACAAAGCAGGCCATGGAACTAGTGCTGGAGTTGGACCCCGGTTTGACTCTTTTGTGTGGCAAGGGCTCACGTAAATCGGTAAGACCTCCCTGGGTCTCAGTTTCCCTCTCTGTGAGATGGGGCGCACCCCCACCTAAGCACACGGCGTCCTCTCAGAGAGGCACACAGGGTCATAGAAAGGTGGAGGGGTACATACACCTCCAGAACTGTGACTGTCATCTTCCAGGTGGGCAGCTGACCCGGGCCATTCCCGTGGTCAGCCTGGGCCACGGGGGGTCCCTGACTCCCGGGCCCCTCAGCCAATCCCCCAGCCCCCGAGGCCCACTTTCCAGGTGGCCGTGGCTGGCTGTACCTGGCCTCTCTGAGTGGGTCCCTTCCTTGCTCCCAGATACACCTTGGTGCTTCCCGATGCCAAGACTATTCAGGAACCTAGTAATTTCTCAGCTGGGGAGCATTGTAAAAATAAATGTCTTCTGGAGGTTGAAAGGTTGTCAAATACACACTGAGCCTAATTGGTTCCTTAAAATGTGCAATTCCTGCTGATTTTCATGGAAGATGCGGATGTAGGGTACATGTGCTTTGTGTGTGTGTGTGTGTGTGTGTGTGTGTGTGTGAGAGAATGAGAGAGAGAGAGAGAGAGAGAGAGAGAGAGAAAGAGAGAGAGGGTGTCCCTGGGCAGTTAGACCAGTGTTGGCGCTTGGGCTGTGTAGTTAGGTACATATGTATGTGTGTGCCTGGACCTGCTGTGGACCCCCTGTTAAGCTGAGTATTTAAATGTCCCTGCCACACTGGGGAGGGCTCCCCTCAGCCACTTCCGGGCTTGCTTCCCCTACCCAAACTTACCACTTCAGATTGGGAAGTGGCTCCCGGAGAGACCCTTTGCCTGGCCAGCAGGCAGCTCAAAGCTCGGAGCAGTGGCCACTAACTGTTTTCTGTGCCTTGAAACTTTCTCTCCTGAAAAATGAGCATTGCACTAATTAGTTAAAGCTTCTTGAGTGCTTCTCTGCCAGGCACAGTTTTAAGTGCTTTGCATATACTGAGGTATTTAAATCATCCCTCTGCCCTGCGCAGAGATTACCTGGGTCCAGCGCAGCGCGTCTGTGAATGTTGCCCACTCTTGAAGGGCCATTGTGGGCTCAAGTTACAAACCTTGCCCTTCACGGGACTCAGAACTGATTCGGAATATAGTCTTCTCCCCCATTTTACTGAAAGCCAAACCAGTTTCGGAGATCCACACCAGCCTACTGCAGTGTTAACACTATAACTCTGGTGCTTATCCATCTGTTTGCTCTCTCTGAATGCCCCCCCATCTCCTCTCCGGGCTATGTCCCCATTGTTCCAGCATTGTGCAGCCCCCAGGTTCCCAGGCCCGGGGGTCTTCCCCTGAATCTCGCCACTAGCACTTGGGTTATCATTAGTTGCAGGGGAGTGCCTTGTCTGGGTGGTACAGCTGAGGGGGGCTTCAGGCTGGGGGCCCTTTCTCTTGGACCCACTGCTTGCTGGTTTTCCTTTACCTGATGAGTGGAGAGGGACCCTTCTGACACCCACGTGCTTTTGGGGGGGGCGATGATGAGACTCTGCACCTTGGTGAATCCAGTGCCCACCCAAACTGGTCTGCAACCTTGTCTCTCTTCCAGCCTTGGAACTGTCCCTGAAGGCTACCCCGAGGCTGACAATCATGCCATGTCCTCCCCTGGTCCAGCCCCCTGACTCTCCGGCCAGGCTTCCCCTTGCCACCCAAATGCCTGTGTGTTCTGAGCTGTGGGTTCCAAGCAGTGCCTCTGCACCCCTCTGAGCACCTCCTAGTGTGGTCTCCCCTCCCCCACGCCCCTGGCCCCAGCCCTGGGGGTTCCTCCCTCTACTTCCCCCCAGCCACAGCCCCTCTCGCCTGTCAAGCCTGGACGATTATTTGTTCAGCTAAGACAGCCAACCCGGGGAGGAGGTGCCGGAGCCCGGGTGCTGGGCTGCAGCCCGGTCCCTCCTGCCAGGCGCTCATTTGTATGCAGAAGGGATTAGGCGGAATTTACCATGGCCTCGCCCAGGGAGCTGCTTGCGCCCTAGGAATACTCTCCGTGCAGTCGGGAAGATTAGAACAGGCCCTTCTGCCACCGCGGACGGCCCTGGTCACTCTCCAGGCCGCCAGCGTCGAAATCATTTTCATTTATAACCTTTTTGATCATCTCAGCCTCAACGAGGGGCCTGCCTTGGGTGACAGCAGGCACCAAAGTGGCCCAATTATTTGGGAGAGGAGGAGCCGCTGAAAACAGTCAGATGTGAGAGACAGGGCACTTGATCTGGGCTCATGGCTTTTTTCCTGCCTTCTCCCACCAATATTTTTACAGCTGTTGACATATATTGAGTTACATGTGCCTGGGCTAGATCCCCGTGGTACCGTTTCAAAGGTCTGTTCCCCATAAAGTGTGCTGTTCTCAAGTAAATGACTGACTTCAAGAAAGCACAGTAGTTTAAATGTTACTATAAATACAGGAGCTAAGACATTTTAATTATAATTTTTGAGTTATACAGTGTTCTGTAAGTACACCAGGCATTTACAAAAGAATTTGTGTTTGAGCTTCAAGACACTGTGCTCTCTTGTGGATGGAGAAGTAACTGCAGGTGGCTCATTCCGCAACTGGACTCTGGTTTCCCTGTGGCTGGGGGTGGGGGCAGGGGGTGGTTATGTTTGGGACTTTGGAAGCAATTGCACACATATTTATTGAGCCCCCTCTGTGTGCAAAGTATGGAGCTGGGGCTGTTGGAGCCTCAAGGAGCAAAACTTCCGCTCTCACATTTATAACCCCATGGAAGAGAACACCTAACAAATCAGTGCAAGAGCTGCTCAAGTAGAAAAACACATATGGGAGCATCAAGCAGGAGAGCGTCTGTGTCTAGGGGAAGGGGAGGTGAGCAAGGCTGCTCCATCTTCTCCTTGATGCCCTGTAAATTCTCTCCACCCTATTGGAAGGGTCCATATGGCAAGAAGATACCCATGGCCTGGTGGGCTTGAAAAACTCAGTCCATGGATGGTTCGGATAAGATGAGAGGGAAGCCAGGTTGGGGCTCTCCTGGGGTCGTAGGTCATCCTCTAAGTTGCTTCCCCACTGAGGCATTGGATCAAGACAGAAGAAGCTGACATGAGCTGGTGCTTGACTGTTCTCCACGTGGCATGTACCCAGATAAAATCCATCCATTCATCCATCCTTCCCAGTCACCAACCCATCCCTCTGTCCATCCATTCACCTCCTTTCTTGCATCCACTGCGCATCCGTCTACCTCTCCATATTCACCCACCCATTCATACCTAATCATCTATTTATCACCATCCATTCACCATCCACCCTTCCGTCCATCTATCCATTTACACATTCATCCATCCATACATCCACCTGCTCATCCATCATCTATCCATTCATCCATCTCTCCACCTGTCCATTCACAATTCATGAGGCAGTATAGTATAGGATTAAAAGCAGGGTTGTTCTGCAGTCAGATTTCCTGAATTCCAATTCTGCCTCCATCACTCACTTACTAGCATTATGTCCTTGGGCAAACTACTTCTTCTATGGGTTAAACTTTGTCATCTGTAAAACAGAGACAATAACAAAAGCTCGGTGTAAACGTTAAATGAAATACTACATGCAGAGTGCTTAGCACAGTGCCTGGCACACCGAAAGGGCTCAGGAAATGTTAGTTCTGTTTTCAGAGTGACAGCTGTGTGCAGACTGTGCCCGACATGTTCTGAACTAGTGCCCGCTGAGGGCTCAGGCATAATCTGGGAGGATCTTCCTGGGAACAGGAGCTTCTGCCTTGGATCAAGGGCTGGGATGGGGCAGGAGAGACCTAGTGAGGTGGTCATTAAGGACCAGTGGCAGTGGCCAGTTGTATTTTGTTTTTATTGCTGCTTCTGGCAAAAATTCCTGCCTCATACATTGACCCATACCATGTTTCTATTGCGGCATGTCTGTCCTGTGTATGTGAGGTCTTTCTGAAAATTAAAAAGAATTTAATTATGAAATTAGCATACAGAATACCAAAGAAAATTATATTCCTTTAGGAGGTATCTAAGGTTCCAGTTTCCATCTCAACAGACATTAATGTTAAGGTGCTGTTTTTACTCATTGCCATTTGCATTTTATGTCATTCATTCGACTGTCCTCTCGCAGATTCCTTCAAACTACATGTGTTGAGCGCCAGCTATGTGCTGTACCCACTGCTTTTTCCTTAGGATCTCTTGTAACTTCACAGATGATTATATATCTCTGGAGTGAAATAGATCAAAATTGGAAGCGTGGGTTTTTCTGTGAGAGATGAAATTGAGGGTGATCCCTGATATGTTTTGGAATTTTGCAAATTTTCTACTATAATCATGCCATGCTTTCAAGTCATCAGAAAAGCCAACTGAAAACAGTCCGGTGAGATCAGAGCCCTTGAACTTACAGTTAAGCAGAAAAACAACTATTTGGGATGACTGAAGACCGTAGTGTTACGTTACTATGACGACAATCTCTGAAAACAAATGCAGAATCCCGAGTTGGCATCTCCTGAACAGCTGGCCCTCAAGATACCTGAGCACCCACAGCCCACTGCCTAGTTGATTCTCGGCACTCAGAGGGCCCCATTCAAATTGTTTAGGCAGGAGATGGTGGGGAGGGTGTCCAGCCAACGATTTGAAAGGTGCCCGGGGCTCTGAGAGCTCAGGCCTCAGTCGTCCTTTGGGAGACATGGAGCAAACACCGTCACTGAGGCAGGGCATGGAGGGTGGGGGAGAGGCTCTGCCCTGCATTGGCAGATGCACAGAAGACTCATTTTCAGCCCGTGTGCTCCCCAGGCTGCTGTGCTCAGCTCTCCCACCTGAGTGAGGGTCTAAGATGGGGAAGGCAGAAGGCAGACAGGCAGGCCTTTGAAATCCTCGTCTATTTCCTTGAGAGCGAGGCACGGAGACGCTGTGTTGACCAGTCTCCTGCTCCCCACCCCCGGGAGCCTCAGTGTGGGGGGGGGGGCCGTAAAGCCAGGAGCCAGAACGGATACTCTTTGGGGAGGCTCCCAGCTTGGATATGCCGCCCTTTAAGCCCTTAGAGAGTCCCCATTAGGGGAGAAAAGAGTTCATTGTTTGGGGGGTGGCGCTGGAGGGAGAGTTGGTGGAGGGCTTGTGCGTGGAGGTTCTTGCTGGCCCCAAGGTGGGAGCAGGCAGAGACAGGGGCTCCGCTTTCCCCTGGTGCTGATTTGGTCGAATCATATCACTTTTGGATGTGGGCTTCAGGGTGGGCTTCAGTTTCCTCATCTGTCCCACGGGGAAGCTTTCTCTCACCTCATCCCGCTCTTGGGAGGGTCGCTCGAGATAAAATGCATGAAAGCATTTTGTAAGCCAGGGGTCCAGTAAGAGGCACTATTTCAAGAAAAGACTTTAAAAATAACAACTGGGCTGCCAAATGTGATTGTTGTTAAGACAGACCTGTAAAATTATAACATATTACATATAATATTTATCTTATATCAACCTTGTATTGGTTGATATTTTAAATACTGACGATAATATTGAAACTGCTGTCAGTTAGGAGAATTGCAATGAGACACACCCCGTGCAGATGCCGCCTTGAATCCTGAGAATTCCCCTGCGAGGCAAGGGAATCATGATCATCAGTATTTTCCAGGGGTGGAGTCAGGGTTTGAACCTGTCTCCTTCTGCCTGCAGAGCCGACGTCCTTTCTGTTGGGTCTTGATGCCTCCTAAAATTTGTTTGATTTACTGGTCCAGGAGAAAGGTGGAAATGTGATTATTATGCCCATTTTACAGATGGGGCAAATGTGATGGGTCCTGAGGCCCTGGACCTCCTACCTGCTCTCACTTGTTTGCTCTGTGAGCGCCGGCTTCCTGGACAGAGGGGTCCGGAGTGGCCAGGGAAATGGGTCTCTCCTGCATCCTCATCCACTCCTGCAGGGGTCGGAGGGACCCCTTCTGGTTGCTCAGCTTTTCCTTGGGGGACCTTGCCGAGGCCCCCCAGTGAGACCACCCCCCCCAGCCAGGTTCCTTCTGTCACCCAAAACCGCCGTGTGGTTTTCTCGCCCTCTGCTTCCTGCCCTTCCTGAAAGACACACATGCATCTGTCCCCTTGGTTTAACTGGAAACCAAAAGTGTGTCTTCTCAAATGCAGACCGACGTGCTTCCTTTATAAATTCTTGGGCATTGCTATTGATTTTTGGCTGAGGATTTCAGAATCCTATCTCTGGGACTCATGAGATTTCCCTGCTGCAGTAATAATGCATTGTCATTCTTAATATCTCAAATCTCTGACACAATATTCATATCAAGCTGCCGCGGAGTGGCGTCAGCACAGCCTCGGGGCCGGCGCCTGGGCCCGGCGGGGCTGGCGGCACGGATCTGTGCGCCTCCCACCCGCCCCCCAGGCGCCCACCTGCGCACTAGGGAAAGCACACCTGGCCACCCCGCGCCTGCCACGGAGCACAGACTCTAAGCGCATCCATTTCGAGCCCCCCTCACTGCTCAGCTCTCACTCTGCCCAAGGTCACAGCAAGGTGGTGGCAGCAGGCCTGGAAACGGGCTTCCTTTGCTCTTCCTTTCCCTCGTAGTGGAAGGGGCAGCAGCTCTGTCCCTGAGGTGCCAGGTGTTGTAGCACAAGCTGGAGTACGGGAAGTGGAGGCACTGTGTCCCAGGGGATGTCGGGACCCCTATGTTGTTATTAAGGTGGCTTGCCCCTTGGAGAATCCAGGTGTGATTTTTTTTCAAGAAAAGCCAAAAATCTGGATTTTAATATAAAATTGCTTGTTTTTACAAAAGTATTAGCAGGCAGTTAAAACACACACAGTGTGTTCCCCAAGCAACATTGTGGCCGTGGGCTGAGGGTGGTTCAGCTGGGCACAGGTGCCTGCCCCAGGAGGTGGTCTCTTCGCTGACCCCTGGATCTGAACACCTTGGTTCATCTATTCTGTGTGTGTCCTCGCGCTGCCACTTGTCTGAGTCCCAGGCCGAGGCCCTACGCCTTTTCCCTCCCGCGGGGGGGGCTTTATCTTCGAGTTCCCCACCTGCTTAGCTCCGGAGGGCCCTGGTCCTGCCAGGGGACAGGTGCCGGCTCTCCCTATGCAGCCCCACTTCTGACCCCAGCCTATGTGCACCTGTGCGGTTTGACCCCATCCTGGCCCCGTCCCTTTGGGCCTGTCTTGTCCTTTGTCCTCAGGGCAGAGCTACTAGTCTGGCCTCCTGGACTTTCTGGGTGTGTCATTGAATAGGTTCCCATTGGGAATTGTTTTTCTAGTTCTTGGAATTGATGCTCCTTAGACCATAAAAATAAAAAGACTGTGTCCCGCCCTGTCCCCCAAGACTTAGAATGCACCTTTGCAAATACCCTGATGTGCAGGCGGCTGTGGTCTGAGATGCCACAGGAATGGCTGCCCTACAGCTTGGGGAAGTGAGTGCTGACACCGGCGCGGAAGGGAGAGGCTTTTGAAACTTGAGGGTGAAAAAGCTGATGGTTGTGCGTTTGAACTGGGATCGCTGAAAATCTGTGAAAGTGGGAGAAACCAAGAAATGCCATTTTCTTAGTTGCAAAAGCATTTTGTCAAAGTGACAGGACGGGGTGAGCAGGAAACAGGTGGTGGGAGCCTTCCATCGCCCCCAGCAGGGCAGGAGCCCGGGATTGCCGTCCCTTCTGGGAGGTAGCATGTGAAGGACGAGGTGGAGATGCTGAGCCAAGGGGCAGCTGGGTTGAGTCTGCCTGTGGCCCCGCTCCCTCCTCTGCCTGTGCCTGGAGCAATGCTGCCAGCTTCCCAGATGCCCAGCCACAAAGGGCTCCCTCTCGGAGCCCGCAGAAGGACTGACATGCCAGGTGGGGTGCCAGACCCTATCATGGATTATCATGGGACACAGCCCCACCCCCTAAACCATTGGCTGGCTGAATTAGGAACCTCTCTCAAGAGCCCTGTCCTTCCTCTGTCTGCTCCTTGTCCTCTCATGTGTCCTTCTTTGTGCCAGACGGCGGGCAGGGGCTGAGCCACAGAGGCCAGAGATCTAGTGCCCGCCCCCAGCATGGCGAGACGTGAGCACTGGGTGGTTTGGTGGAAAGAGAGCTGTAGGCCTGGCCTTCAGCTTGGGCTGGGCCACCAACCTGAGCGGGCTTGGCCGAGCAGGCTGCCCTCACTGAGCCTCCGCGTGCCTTCTGTGAAACAAGGGAGTTGAAACTGCCAGTGGTTTTCAAATTGCAGGTTGCAGCCCATTAACAAATCATGAAATCAGCTTCGTGGGTCCTGGCCAACAAAATGAAAAAGCAAATAGCAGAGCGTGGAGTGGAATGGAGGGAGGGGAACAGAGGGAGGGGAGTGGAATTGAATGAAATGCTCTAGAAAGAAGGGAGAAGAGATGGGATGGGATGATGAGGAAAAGGAAAAGAAAATATCAGAGTATCTTAGACATGGTAAACTTATGCATAGGTAACGACTGTGAAAGTTTTGTTTTGGTTTTTCATGTGTGTGCCTTAGTGTGTGACTGGATCGTGGTGTATATATATATATATATATTTCTAGCTGTAGGTCCCAGGTTTGAAAGTTTGAGAAACACAGGCTTGATGTCCTGCCAGCATTCTCTGGTTCCTAAGTGAAGCTATCCAGCTGAATAACCTTGGGCAAGTTACATAATCTCTCTCTGACTCAGTTTCCCTCTCAGTAAGATGGGAATAGTATCATTGACCCCGCAAAGGGTTGTTAGAAGGGCTAGATAAGTGACTCCGTGTGAGGCACGCAGCACATAGGCACACACGCTTGTTTCATGCCGGCTGCAGCTGCTGAAGCAGGAGAAAGTCTTTTCTTCATGGAGAAGGAGGCGGGGTCCGATCTGCCCCCTCCCGCGCTCCCTTGGGGAGAAGAGAGAAAACAGGCTCTGCAGTGCCTCGATTCTACAGAGCCCAAGGACTTCCAGGGAGCCGTGACTGCTGTGGGCTTGGCGGTGGAGCCCCTTTTGCCCCAGAATCTCTGGCGGGGGTCCAGGTGGACTCTTGGCCCTCTCTGGGAGCCACGGGCAGGAGCGAGTGGGGCCAGAGCTGCAGCGAACCCCTCAGTGTTCCCTGCCCCACGTCCCCACTGCCAGATGCTCCCTGGGCAGAGCCGAGAGCCATGTCAGGGGTCAGCACCCACCAGAGGAGCTCTGACTTCCCACAGTCCAGGCTTTCCTGTCGCCTTTGATAGTTCGAGCCTTTGCACCCATGGCTCCTTTTTGCCGTATCTGAAGCGGGCACACATCATGTCAATAACCATGTTTCCACCCACCTCCCCTTTTTCTAACATTGGGTGCTAAAAAGTGGGGAAAAAAAAAAACAAGCCAGAAATGGAAAAGAGAAGTAAAGGAAGCTTCCCGGTCAGCCTGGCTGTGCAGCTGGCCCTCCCCTTTTAGGAGGTGAAAGGCGGGCCCTGGAATGAACAGGGGAAGGAGAGATGATGCCTTAGCTTAGGTGACAGGACAGGCTGGACACGGGCACCAGAGAAGCGGAGAAGGGACGCCCTGCTCTTTGGGAACTTTTTCTGATTTGGTCTCGACTTTGCCTGGTCGTAAGAAGCAAGGTCACTGGTTCAACACCAGGGGAAGGCTTGGTGCTTCTTCCCCCCCTCTCTTTTCTGCTCCTCCCTCAAGTCTCTCTCCCCTTCTCTTCCTCTCGAGGTGCAGATGGCCACATTTGCAGGTTAACTGGAACAGCTGGAGATGCATTATTAGTTTCCTGCTGCTCCTTCATATTTGCTTGGATTTTTTTTTTTAACGGCAACATAATTTACAACTAGTACGCTGGTGTCAGAGCTGGCATGTTCTAAATCCGCATCAGATTTATGTAATGCCGTTGCTTATCAGTGAATGAAGTCATAATTATTGCTTTGTACCATTAAATAGCATAAATATATAAACTGTTATACAAATTGCAGCAAACGTTTCCTCTGGGGAGCTCTAGACCAAATTTTAATGTCGTGCATTTGTCTGAGATGGCAGTTTCTATGGTATATAATAATGTTGATAAATTTTACTGTACCAAGTGACATTTTAAGGCATTAATTTCGGTGCTAAAAAAAAATTCTGAAGAATGCTCATACCAAACTGGGAGGTGCTGTGAGAACCAGCTGGGAGAGGTCAGGTGAGGTGGGTTTTTTCCTTTTTCCACCCAAAGAGCACAACGGGCGACACGTGTGGCTTCCCAGAGCTCATCTCCGCATGAGGCCGCCCCCTCCTCTCGCAACTCCCCAAGGAAGGAAGCAGATACATTTTCCATGGCAATGATCATAATTAATTTCAAAAAATTCAAATCGATTCATTTCTCCCTTAAATTTGAAGTGTGCAAGGGAAAGTGGAAGGAGGGCCTCGAAAAACGCACAATTGGGAGGAGGGAGGGCCCTCGTTGTAACCTCCTTCCCAATTATGTAAATTCTGTGTGGGGTGAGAAAAATCCCCATCCTAATTAGAGATGCAGCACCTGGCCTCAGACAACGTTTCTGATGCCAGGCATGGGGGCACATAGCCTCTTGAAGCCATTATCGTCGAGAGCGACTTTTGCTGAAAGCCCCCGGATGGAATGTGGCATTTACCTGGTACACTCTTCGGAAGACCAGGTGGCTGCAGTGGAGGCCGGAAAGGAGGAGGCATGGGGCCTCGGAGACCCCATGTCAGGGCCCGCTTGCAGGTCTGGAGCTGCCCCAGAGAGCCAGCGAGTGTGACGTGAGCTCCTTGCTCCTCCGAATCCTGGGCCTCAGCCAGGGAGAACATTGTCTGGGAGGCTTTGTCACCGCCAGCACGGTTTCCAGTTGCATTTTCTTTCTTACATTCCTGACCCCTGTCTTGAGATTCTGAGAGTCCCCTGGTGAGCATTCCTGTTCTTCCCTTGGGTTGGCTGGGACCCCCTGGCTGACTGGGGCCAGTGAGCTATAAGTGGACGTGGCCTGTGCCATCTACCTGCCAGGGCAGCCCCTCCAGGGGGCCACCTCCCTTCAGACACAGCAGCTGTTGGTCGTCTTAAGAGACAAAGGCTGCTCTGCCAGCCTAGAGGCCTCAGAGAAAAGCCCCCTGCAATGGATGTAAAGGGTGAGGGAGAAATACACCTTCCTTGTTGGCAGCCCTTAAGATTTGGGGATTGTTTGTTATCAGAGCATATCCTAGCATATCCTGACTGATACAGGTCTCTTTTGGTTCCCCCCAAACTTCAGGGATTTTCTGCAAGGTGTTGGGAGTACCAGGAAGCTAGGTGATTTTTTTTTTGGAAAGACCATCAGGTAGAGAGAAATTTATGCCTGCCATTGATGGTGAGAAAACTGAGGCTCAAAGAAGTGAGATTCCTTTCTTATGGTCACACGGCTTATAAGGACTTCCCTGCCTCCCAGTTACAAATGGTATGCTCTCCCCACCCTCCTTTGCAGAACTCATTTGCCTTTTAGGGTCAGGTAGATAAGGGTGACTGTCGAGTATGGGACATTAGGGACTGGTAGGGCCTGCAGTAAATAGTCTCAAAGCATTAACATTCAATCTTGCCCATAACGGACCAGTTTAGGCATTTAATTCTGTGCCTTCTAATAATATCTCTAGCTTCCAGACAAGCTTTTTTTTTAGCTCCTCTTGTGCTCACTATGAGTGTCTTTCTGATGTCTTGCCCTTGAGTTCAAGTCTCGAACTATCTGGTGAAATTATCACATGCTTATTCTTTTTATCATCCAGTTGTCTGATAGACTCCTTTATGGCACCCTAGACACTGAAGGACCTTGTAAAGGACGTAATCTGACTTTCTGCCTTCATAAATGAGAACTCTGAGCTCAGAGAGGAGAAGCAACTTGCCCAGGGACACACAGTTAATAGTTTTTTTAAAAACAATTTTATTCATATCCCATACAATCCATCAAAACTTATAACCAGTAGCTCTTCATATAATCACAGAGTTGTGCATTCATCCCCACAGTCAATTTGAGAACATTTTCATTGCTCCAGAAAGAAAAATCCCATAGCCCTTATACCCCTCATTGTTGACACTTAGCATTGGTATGGTTGAAGTTTCTTAATTAAAGAGTTACTGTTTGGAAATGGAGGAAGTTGTGATTTGAGTGAATGTGGGGGTTGAAATGGAGATGGGGAAGGAAAAAGTGCAGGGTACCGGGCAAGGTACTTAATCATTTAAAAAAAAAATCTTAACTGAAAGACAGCCTTTATGTGTGGGTGGAATCATTTGAAACTTCTTGCAGACAGAGTTTGTCTTATTCGTGTTTATATTCCTAACAGTCAGTCCTATGTCTTGCTCATGACAGAAACAAAGCATTGAATTTAACTGTCTTTATCCCTCTACTATCAGTAGTAATTACTAATAATAGTAAGGAAGGTAGTACAGCTGGGGCGGGGTGCGGGGCTGAGTGCCTGGGACTCCTGCCTTACTGTGAAAGGAGGACAAGACAGCTCCCTCCTCATAGAGATTTTACGAGCTTGTCCTGGATGTAAAGGGTTTAGTATTTACTAGCTGTTGCTAATAATTAGCTCTCTTTTACTGTCTCAGGGCTGCAATGGCTGAGGCCAGGGAGCCCAGTCCCCGCCAGCACGTGGAGTTAGATGGGCAGTGGAAACAGGACAGCCTGGAACAGATCTGTGCAGCTTTGGTTGGGATGCAGAGCTGCAGTTCATTCGGCACAGCCAAATCCGTGTCACCCACTCCCCATGTGCCAGGGAAAAGAATTTTCCTCCCCAAGCTGCGAAATGGCCATTTAAAGCAAGAATGTCTGCTGAGAGGCAGCTTTGGGGGAATTGTTTCCACAGGAACTACCGCTCCAGCCTGTGGTTTGTTTTCTTATTAGGGCTGGCGTGTGGCAGGCAGGGCTGGGCATGCTGCTCCCATAGTTCACAGACTCAGAGTAGGGGTGGCGAGGTAGTAGGGGCATGTGGCGGCCAGGGACCCAGCTTCCACACCTCAGCATGTTCTGGGGTTGCCCTTTCCAAGCCTGCCTCCTCTCCGTGACTGTCTTCATTTTCCTGCCCAAAAGCATCAAGCAGGGGGAAAAGGACTGGACAAGGAGTCAAGCCCCTGGGGTCCACTCCTGCTGTCACTTATTATATTAGAATCTTAGTGTTCCCATCTGTAAAATGGGGCTAGAAATGGTGCCTCTGTTGAGCTTACTCCCAGAGCTATGGACAAGACATGGGAGTAAAAGTGTTTAGTTGAGGTCATGGGGCAGGGCAGACCTGGGCTTCTTGGCCAGCACCCAGCAATGGTGCAGAGGTTAACGACTGAACTCGAGTCTGGTCCAGCTGCTTTGGTAAGCTCCATGACCATGGATGACATACTTAACTTTATTTGGTGTCGATTTCCTGGTCTGTGCAATCAGAATTTTGCTGTGATAGACGTGATAACTCCACGTAAAGTGAGCTTAGCTTCAGGTCTGATGTGTGACCATACTGGACAAGGAGGTGGCACTCTTTGCCCGGGGCAGTGAGCCCTGTGAGGTCGCGAGCCATGTGGTCTTGCTTGCCTGCATTGTCTCAGCACCCAAATTGTGCACTGCACTTAGGAGCTCAGCCAGTATCTGCAGAATGGAGGAAGGACGTGATCCCCCTGCAATTACTTCTTGGCTGTCTGACTCCCCTGAGACTGTGAGGCCCCCGGCACCCTCCTGGGATCACTGCTCCCTGCTGCCTGCTGGACCCCGGCCTGGGCCTGGCCCCCAGCAGGCACCCAGTGAGCACTTATCGACGAGCACCCGGACCCTTTGCTCGAGAGAGCCCACCCCTGGTATGCCCTCCTCCAAGACCACCTCCTCCAGGAAGTCCTTCATTCGCCTATTGAGCACATGCTCTGTGCCAGACACCTGCTAGCTGATCCTCACCTCTTTAGAAAGAATTTCTTCCATCCCAAATGTCTTGTTATCCCTATATGGCTCTGATCCCTTCCTGCCTGGTGTTATGATTTGGGGCCTATCTGGCTGACCATGCTGCCTTGACCAGAAGTCTTGAAAAAACATTATCCTGAAGTACAACATAGGTTGGAGAAAGGGACGAATCATGAGCGTATGGCTTGGTGAATTTTCACAGACAGAGCACACCCAGATCCAGAAGCAGAACATAACGCAACAGCCCTCCAGTAGCTCCCTCCTGCCACTACCTCCTCTCAAGGGTACGACCTTCCTCACTCTGGACCACGGAGTTGTTTGTCACTGGAGGCATTTTAAAGGTGGGGTCTGAGTCTGAGTCATCCCTATATCTCCTGGACACAGATGCACAATGCCTGGCATTTGTTGAGCAAAAGAGTGGGTGGGTGGGTGGATGGATGGATGGATGGATGGACGGATGGACGGACGGACGGACGGATGGACCAGATATTGCAGGGGTAAGAACAATGATGACATTAATATAATAATGGCCGACAGCTGTCACATCCTATCAGCCTCTTCTCATCAGTGCTTTACAGGCTGGTTCAACTGCTGCTCACAGCCTGCTGGGGTGGACTGCCCTCTATTTTTACAGATCAGGAGACTGAGCTTCAGAGAGGTCAGCAGCTCGAGGGTGGCGGTCACTGTGACCTGGGTCTGTCCAGCCTGGTTTGGTGCTGGCACTGTGAACCTCCCTTCCCGCTGGTTTACAGCCTGGGGCTGTCCTTCTGCAGCTGGGCCGGCTGGACATGGGCTCAGCGGGTGCCGGAGCAGAGCTGTCCTTGGCGGACAAGCTGCTGCTTCCCCGCCACACCCGCCGGGCGCCCTGTTTCTTTCCGGCCTGCGCCGAGCCTTCGGTGTGCCTCTCCAAAGGACGGGGCATATTTCTTCCCAACCCTCTTAAGACCCAGCCCGCACTGGAGGGCTTCATCATTATGCAAATTAGCTGGATTGGCTCCGCTCCCGCAGAGGGCTCCAGGGGCCGAGAAGGACGGAGCTACCTCCGGAGCACAGGACTGAGCCTCCGATTAGGCCAGCGATGGGTGGGGGCACGGGTGGGGGTGATGCGGAGACAGGGCCACTGCCGATGATTTGCTGCCTCTGGGGAGGGCTGCCGGGAGGGGGTCCTGGGGACAGGCGCCTGGGGCGAGCCGGCTTCCGCTCGCCGAGGCCCGGCTCCTGGTATTGTCGCCGAAGATGGGACCGAAGAAAGACATCCTTTTTGGCTTTGCTCTTTGTGTATTGAGCCCTTTTATGATTCATCAGTAAGTAAATATAAGCTGAGGGAGTGATTTGTTTCTAACAAGCTTATAAAATACTGGCGTCATTTGCGGGTTTATTGGAGTGCTGATTATAAACACTCCCCCATGCCCACTCCTCTATGTCAAATTAACATTCAAAATACAAATATTGGATCTTTGGATTACTTTCTACCATCTCTTTGGAAGCTGGTGGGATGGGAAGGGGCTGCAAGAGGACCACAGCCTCAGAGGAGGGTGAAAGACTTGAAGGCTTGAGGGGGGGACCCCTTGCTGGGCTCTCCAAAGGGTGGGGTCCCCAGGCCCCCTGAGCCCAGCTGGTCTTCTTGCCCTTCCCGTTGCCAAGTTCCCTGTGACCCAGCTCCCGCAGCCCCTGGAGCCTGTCATCTTCAATCTTGCAGAGGGCAGCCGCAGCTGGCTGGGGCAGCCTTTGGAGGGGCCTCCTCCTCCGGGTGGGCGGGGGTCTGGCCAAGACCCAGCCAGAGGCGGTGGTTGCTCAGAGGGGCTGAACTGGCTCTGGGGGCCACCCTGTGCCAGCCCCCTCTGGAGGTCTTTTGACATCTCTCGCCCACTTGGAGCCTCCCCTTCCCTCTCCCCGTCCCCCTCATCCCGGCTCCGTGGTCACATGTGCCTGTATCAGGCACACTCCTCTCTAGTGTACGAACATGCACAAGCACCCACGCCCTCACGGGCTTTGTGCTGGGCATGTGAGACTACATGTCCCTTGATGGGCGTACGAGCTAAGGCTTGCTGAGAGCCAACCAAGTGCACGCCAAGCTCCATAAATATATCCTGTTGTCATAACCCTGTGTACAAGGCACACATCTACCCCCATTTTACAGATGGGGAGACTGAGACACAGAGCAGTGGCTGCCCCGTCACACGATGGAAGACCAGGCTTGCACGGCGACCTGCCCACCCCACTAAACCATGTCACGGTGAGAGGAAGCACTTGTCCCCCCGTGGAAGCAGAGGCCCAGCAGAGACAGAGGGCAGGGCCAGAGAGAGGTGACCTGAGCTCGGAATGCCCCTACGGCCCGTGTGTCTCAGCGGAAGAATCGCAGAGAGCAGGGCTGGGTGGGGCTGTAGGGTCTCTGCCCCAGCCACGGAGGCGACGCTGGCGTCAATGTTGGCCGCAGTCATTAATCAGGGAGATGAACGTTTTTAGCTAAAAAAAGCTTTGTTTTCTATTTCATTAAAAAAAATAATCCATGATCATTACAGGAAAACAGAGCCAAGCAAAACTAGAAGACGCACCTCCTGCTTTCTAGAGGTGGCCTCGTTGACGCCTTGTTCCTATCCTTGGGGGTACTTTTCCACAGGGCATGCTCACAAATGTAGTCATCACCGCTTTATTTCTTTTCTCCTCCTCCTCTTCCCCTCCTTCCGCCTCCCATCCCTTTTGCCCCCTCCCCCTTTCTTTTTGCACCAGAATAGGAATAGCCAACCACTTGGTTTGGTTTCTTTCCACTTAATTGGTGTGAGGTGGAAGATTATCAGGCTGAAGTAACACTGTCCTTTAGCTTATCTAAGCTTATCCCTGGTCCACGGGGCTGCGGACAAGGACTAAATATTGTTTGTCTCTAAAGAATTCCTTTCCATGCAACATTTAGTTATTAAGCCAACCATTACTGAGTGCCTCCTGTGGGGGGGGCGTCTTGCCCCCGGATAATGCACTGGCTGGGCCCTGGAGGACCCCCAGGCTGTGTGGGGGTGGAAGCCAGTGCTGGGTGCACTGATGAGTCCTGCGGTGACACCAGGAACACGGGTCCTGGCATCTGGGCTCTGGGTTCATGAGGCTGCAGTGTGGCTGGAGTGTGGAGGCCTGAGGATGCTGGCCCAGGGCCTGGCTGGGTTGCTGGACCCCGGCACTTGTGCCAGCTCTAGCATCCATAGAAGCCTCCAGCTGTCTCCCTCCCTTGGGGCCCTAGAGAGATATTTTCAAGGGGTGCTGGGTGACACGCCGTCCCATGTCACCTGGCCCCCCAGACTCCTCAACCTCAAGCAGCCTCCCCAGGGATGGCAGGCAGTGTCTCAGGCTGTGGGGATGACGAGAACAAGAACAACTCATGCTTTTGAGCCCATTAACCCTCACACTGAGACCTGGGAGCTAGGTGCTACGTGGGCCCCATTCCCGTGATGTGGGGGGCAGGGGCCTAGGAACTTGGAGTGCTCTTGCAAGGCCCCACGGCTAGCAGGCAGCAGGCACAGGCCTTCTGCCTCTGCAGCTGCACTGCTGCTCTGTGTGCTGTGTGCTGCCCCTGCCCCCAGCAAGTGACAGCTAAAGGTGGTGAGTGGGTAAGTGAAGGCGTGTGCTCATCCCTGAGGACAGCAGCTTGGTTTTGGAGAGTTGGGGGTGGGGTGGGATGGGTCACAGGGAAGACACAATTCTGCTCGATCACCACCCTGGAGATGGCCAATGATCTGGCATGCCAGGGGAACTCAGAGCAAGCTTTCTTCCCAGGCACAGAGCGTAGACTTTGCAGACCCAGAGCCCCATGTCTGAGCTCCCACAGGAACTCAGGAACCTGCAGGTGAGGGTTGGGGAGTGGGAATGAATCGATGAATCAGCTGCACTGTTAGCATTTATTGAGCACCTAGTACGTGCTCAACCCTATCAGAAATACCAAACAAGTAGAAAATTTACTAGCCAGCACTTCTGATTAAGTGTCAGAAATGCAGCTCAAGTTAATTTAAGCAAAGAGAAGAATCTTATAAAAGATACCTTTTTATTACATATAACTGGATTATGGTGCAACTGGAACCAGAGACTTGAATGCTGCTGGGATACTGTCTCAGAAAATCAGGGCTGCCAGAGCAGGGGCAAAGCAAAGGGAGCTGCTTGAATGAAGGTGCCATCAGGAGTGTGCAAGGCCCCAAGAGGGAGGGTGCCACCAGGGCAGGAGGGAAAGTGTAGGGGTGAAAGTAAGGCTTTTGATCTGCTGAGGCCTGTGTCATCTGACAGAAGAGTGAAGCCTTACACTGGGAGAAAGGGAGCCACTACAGGTTCTTGAGCAAGAGTGTGACATGATGGCTACAGTGCCTGGGGAGGATGGCTGCAGTGCCTGGATGGACCCACACGGAGAGACCAGAGCAGGGAGACCTTGCAGACACGGCAAGCTGGGGCCAGGAGGGCAGAGAGAAGAGTGTGAGCTGCCGGGTGCTGGATGTGCTTTATTATGGAGGTATCTATGAAGACGTTTTTCCAAGAAGGAAAACGGCACGTCGCCAGCCAACACTGTACAGAGGGCGCCTTCCTGCCACGGTGCGTGGGCCTCACTCTGCTCGCATCTCATCACAGCTAATGGCAGCTGTTCCGCTGGCTGAGCCAGCATGGAGGTTCCAGGGCTGCAGGGGGCAGCCTCTACCCCTGCTCCCTGCCTCTCAGCAGTCAGTCCAGCTGCCTCCTCCAGGCACAGACAGCCTGTCCCCGCTTCTTGGGGGCTGAGGTTGTCACCCGCTGCTGGTTAGTGCAGGCTCCTTGGGTTGGGGGTGGAGGCACGGATGGAAGCAGCTCAGTCCTCAGGCTTTGGGGGCTGACTGGTGTGGGGGGGGCAGGCACTGCTGGGAGGGGGTCAGAGGCAGCCAGCCGGCCTCGTGGAGCTGGGCTGTGTGGTCTGGGCTACCCAGAGAGGGCAGACCCCGTATCTGGTCTCTAGGTGTGGGACCCCAACCATCGCTATAACTGTCTGGGAGGGCTTAGCTCTGGAGCTGGATAAATCAACAAGTTAACATCAAATGCAAGCTCAGGCCATCCAGGAGGCCTCAGTTACTCTCAATTCTGGATTTGTTGGGGCAAGAAAGAAAAGCAGTAGTACTGTGCTTGCCACGAAGAAGGTGCGATTTTGGTGGGGGTCAGGGAGAGGAAAAATCGACTGAAGAAAATGTCTCGGCGGAGTCAGTGCTGGATGCTCTGTGGCTATGTCTTCTGATCCCTTGTGGCCTTTCAGCTGAACTGAAGAAGTGCTTTCCCACCCTCCCAGGTGCAATGCTCGTATTGTCATTGGCATCACATGACAGCTTTGAAGGGGCATCACTGATTTGAATGTATTCATTTATTCCTTGTTACAATTGAATTTCCCAATTTAGTTCCCCATTTTAATTTTACTCGAGTCACAGCCAAAACCCAGTTCTGTGCCTGCAGAAGTAGCCCTGAGAAACCACGCACACCACTTAGGGTGAGAATTGCAAGTCCGAGCAGTTCTTTCCTTGACCCACTTGACCTTGGCCTCCAGCAGGGTTCCTCTGCAGGCTTGACAGCTGGTGTTTCTCGGGGAGACACAGGGAGCTGAGGACACGGGTGGCCCAGTGAGAGGTGGCTCGTTGGTGGTGCTGCCGCCGGCAGGGCGTCTGACTCGTTAGAGATCCAGGTGGTGGCAATCCCCTCTCAAGCCAAGACTACATTATTTGGGCTCCGTCCTTCAGAGGCGTCATTACACATCATTACTCTCGAATGTTCTGGCACGCACCATGTCCTCACCAGGCTCGGGCAAGGTGACCACAAGGTGATCATGGCAGAGGTTTCAGCTGAAGGTCAGATAAGTTCACATCTAAGCAGTTTCCCCCTGCAGGGCAATTGCAAGTGAGTGGTAACCAGCACATGGGGTGAAACATCCTTTATAATATTTTGAAGCACACATATCACAAGTCAACAAATATTTATTCAGCACCTGCTATGTCCCAGACACTGTTGTAGGTTCAGCGTGTACAGAGTTGATCAAGTCAGGAGAGCCCCTGACCTGGCACCTAGCGCAGTGTGTCCGATGGGATTTTCCGCCACGGTGGAAATGTGCTGCACTGTCCGAATCAGTTGCCATTAGCCACATCCAGGCCCACGCACTTGAAATGTGGCCACTTTGTGACTGCATTTTAAATTTTACTTAACTTTAGTTAAAAGTTAAATAGCCACATGTAGCCAGTAGTTACTACATTGAACAGGGAGTTCTCGCGGAGGCAAACTTTGTAAAACTTTTCCATAGCAATTCGTCATGACTTGCTAGTTTCATCACGTATTTTTGCCTAAGGAATTGAAAACGGAGGTGATGGTGGTGGTGCCCATTGTCCAGTTAATAAGGTCAAAGGGGACTTTCAGGAAGTGGTGAATTGTCGAGTCCAAGCTGAATGCTGGGACTTCAAGCTTTCAGTGCTAATAACTGTCGGAGGACAGTGCCTTGTCTGCCTGGATGGAGAACTTTTGAAAAATGTTCCCTCCTTGCGTCGTGCGTGTGTTTGTTGTGTTTCTGTTGGTGCACGTGGGGAGCTGTCCGGCTTTTTGATGCATGGCTGTTGCTCAGTTTTAAAAAAATGATCTTGGAAGGGTGAGAAATGATGTCGGCAGTGGAGAAGCCCCTTGTCGTGGAAGCAGGGGCAAGTCAGACATTCCCTGGCAGGGTCGGTGCCGATAAGGGTTTTGCAGCCTGCCTGTCATGTTAATTGTATATTATTAGAAGGCATTAATCTAAGGATTATTAGAGCGATGGATTTTTAAACAATGGCCTTGTTGTGGGAAACTTTAATCCGAAGATCAGTGATAGTCATCGGTGGGTGTTTGATGTGTTAAGGGAGAATAAGCTACTTGTTTTTGCATGGTGGAACCTCAGCGGGTGTAGCAGAACCATCTCCTCCATCCTTTGCAGGTGGAAGTGGGGGTGTGTATCGAGGCTGTTGGGTGTCCTGTCTGGCAGGAAGGCTCAGGTGCTTGAGGCTTGGAGGCAAAGAAGTTCTCAATTCTTTAGAACTCTACAAGTTCACTTTCTTCGTGTCCTCACTGAAGGCTTACTTTCTCCCTTCTTCTGTTATTGACTTGATCATTCATTCATTTATTCTGTTTTTCCATTAAGTGGGGGGGGGGGGGGGCTAGTTACCTCCCATCTCTTGGTTATGTGACTAGGGTCTGGTTTGTAAGTTTTCTTTTGCCAAAGATGGCCCATCACTGCAGGCCAAAGATTACGAAGCTTCTTCTCAGAGAGTGGAGAAGCCAGTGCCTGTCGGCCAACCTAAGAAAAGCGCGGTGGACCCTCGGAAATGATGGTGTGTCTCCTTCCTTTGTACTATCTGATGCCACCAGCACCTCCGGGAGGAGCTCCCTGGCAGTTACTGACTCTTAGAAAGTAGAGCTGGAAGGAGCCTCCATTGAGGATTCCATCCAGGCCTGGGCAAGCCCTTGTCTGAAGTTCTCCGGGCATTTCAAGTTTGGGAGCTTCCTCTGCAGGACGAGCCACGTGGAAGGACTGGTCACGCCACAGGGGTCCAAGTGGTACCTGCGTTTCGGACCTTGCATTTGAACTCCATGAAAATTCTGCTGAGTTTAAGAGAGAGGAACAAGGAGAAAAACCACAAGGAAATGGGGAGCTGTGGTCACAGAAGCATCAGAGGAGCAGGTGGCCGTGAGCCACAGTTGAACAAAGGGTTTGAAATCGTGCCACAAGTTTTGCTGTCTTGGATGGGGTGGAAGAGGATAGAGATGAGGAAAGATGACAAGTGGCATTGGAAATGACATAGATGGTGCTTGTGGCTAGCCAGGTGCAGAAGGGCTCTTTAAACATTCCTTAAATGTCTAAAGATGTGGGGGTACCCCTGGCCATATCCCATGGAGCAGGATTCCACTGCCCTTGTGACACCCACAGGGGCCTGGTGTATGCTGTGTTACAAGCCAGCCCCTGGGTTTGGAGTTTGAGGGCAGAATCATGTCCGAGGTGACAGTTTGGATAGCAGTGGCAGGGGTGACACGTCATACCCAGCCTTCTCCACAGTCTCTCAGTTACTCTTTGTAATGGTCCTGAGAGGAAAGACTTTCTCCTCATTTCCCAGATGAGGAGACTGAGGCAGGAGGCAACGTGTCATCCTATGGGTCTGGGACAGGACCAGGAACATGTACCATGCAACCAAGTTCTTAGCCAGACTTTTCCCCCCAATCCCAAAAGGATCTCGGCTTGATGGAAGAAGATGAGTGGGGGGCAGTCAGTTGTGCTGTCCTGTTTGCTGTGATGGGAAATCTCCAGGGGAGTTTACCCGGAATCATTCTCAAGCTTAACTGACCCCTAGCTAAGATCCATCTGCCGTGGCTCTTGGGAGCAGTCGGTCAATGGAACCATCTGGAGTCTTCGGATTTGAGTTTCGGGAAGAGGCAACAGAAAGCAAAATACTCTTAACTTAGATAGAAGTGTCCTGGAGACGGTCCTTGCCAGATGGCCACTCATGTCTTGGAAAGCCCAGGGTCTGTGCGGCGGTGGCCTAGCCAGCCGAGCCTTCCCCGGTTGGGGGGTGAGAAGGGCAGGCTGGCGGTCTCCTCCCTCTCAGCCTCCCTTCTCCAGACACCACTCCACACTTGTCTCCAGGAGTGGAGAGCTGTGCACATCTGCCTGGCGTCTCTGCTTAGGCTCTTGTCTGGGAACGTGCCTCTGGCAGAGGGGAGACTCCTTAGACCCTGGAACAAAGCGAAACAGCTTCAGTGTTCAAACTGGGCTAAAACAACCCGCTCGAATATAGAGGGAGGGGAGAAATCTGGGTCCAGTTCCTTTGATGGACTAAAACTGGACACTGGAAGGCAAGAGGGTTTGCCTCTGTCCAGCAAGAATGAAGTGAGAGGGACTGGGAAGAGGGTGGAAGCTTATCCACCCACGTACATTTGTGCACGCATGGAAGTAACTCCTTTTTGCTGCGAGATGGGGGAATTTAGCCCTCCTTCTTTATCCCGCCCTCCAGGAACCTCTGTTTGGAAACGCCAGGTAGGTTCCTTGTGGCTCTCTCCTCGTCAAAGGGGAGTGTCGGGGGGTACCTGGGTAAATAAGTATAAATAGTTTTCTTTCTGATATGTGACCGGATTATTTTCCAGTTGATTTCAAGCCTTGGCCCCAAGTGGCCCACAGATCAAAAAAAGATAAGGGTCAGTTACAAGGTTGAGCTCATTCTCTGTTGCCATGGCAACTGACCTCCAGCAACCCTCGGAGGACTACACCCAGCTCCCCAGGTGAAATTTTTACTGTCCACGCCATCAATCCCAAGCCTTTCAAAACTCAGACTGCCTAATTGTCAGAGCTCTGTTTTGAAGAGGCTCCGGGTTCCCCGTGGGGCCCTGGTTCAGGCTGCCAGAGCTCATTTATAAGCCCTTCTCAAACACGGGGGACCTGAGATGGGTCCCTCCTGGCCAAAAAGTCCTGGCAAGGTGCCCCCCAGGGGATTGGGGGCAGAGGGAGGGCACAGCCCATCCTCCAGGATTAATTAGGAAAATGTGAGCCCGAGATGGGGGTGGTGAGGGGGGACATTCCTTCAAGCAGCAGCTGAGGGTTCTTGAGCGGTGAGGACCCCAAGTGTCTCCCCACAGCCTGGCACTGGAGGACTGGGGCAGTGGTGGTGCCAGGATGTTTTGGGGATGCATGCCCCTTTCCCCCCAACCCAGAGTTTCCAACAGCCCCGCTAAAGGCACCCCACGTTGTCTTCATCCCAGCTGTCGCAGTAGCACATTATTTCACCCTTCACTGATTATTTTGCAATCTTCTGTAAAGTGTGGGAGCAAAGCAACTTTAGAAAACTTTCCACCCTTTTAAAGGGCCGTAACGTTATAGTTTTGGTAAAACCAGCGATGGCTGTGAACGCACAGCCTCGTGACAACGGGATTTCCAACAATACCGGCGTCCCCACATCCCTTTTATAGAAACCAGTGCCTTTCCAACTTTCATGTGCTCCTGAATCATCTGGGATCTTGTCAAAATGCAGGTTTTGTTTCTGTAGATCTGGGATGGGGCTTGAGATACTGCAGTTCCGCCAAGCCCCCAGGTAATGCAGCTCCCAGCCCAAATACCATCTTGCTCCCTCCCCCTCAGCCTGACTGAATTTCCTTGTGGCATTTAATGACAAATCAATAGACAAACAGTCAGATCTGACTGCCCAGATATTACTACCTGGCCCCCTCTCTTCTACCCAAAAGGTCTTTGTTCCTTATAGAGAACAAAGAACTGCGCTCCTATCAGGCCATATTTCTGCTCCCTGCCCAGAGCCTGTTATTGGGATGGCGTTGGGGGGAGGGGTCCCCTCCTGGAGTCATCCCCCCCTGTGCCCCCCTTGCCTCCTCGTTCATGCATCCACTTCTTCCTGCGTGGAGTGGAGTGCCCACTTGCCCTGTGTGTGTGTCGGGGCCGGGGCCCTGGAGCGCTGGGGTCCCTTGGTGGGGGCCAGGCCGTGGAGTTGACGTGTGGTGAACCTCTTTTTACTGGGGACTCAGCTCTGCAAGGCAGCCTGCACAGCCTTCACATCTGTCCCTCCAGCGGAAATGCAGTTTCCGGGATGAGGGCGGCCCTGCAGGGGTTGCCTCCTCCCCTCACTCCGCAGGCTGACTGGAGCAGGAGCTAGCCGGGCCGCTGGGCTCAAATGCAGAAAACTGGAGGGGTGGGTCTGTCCGCCTTCCTTGTCACACAAATGTTTTGGAGAATCAAGCAGCAGAGAGAAGCTTGGTGGGTCCCAGGTCTCGAGCCCCATGGCCTTTCTTGTGTTTTCTAAGCCCGATAGAGCTGCTGGGGGGTGGGGCGAGACCATCTCGCCCAGCCCTGCCCTGGCCCTGCAGACCCAGCCTCTCTAAACATCCATTTCCCCCCTGTCATTTGCGGGACGCATTCCAGGACCCACCCTTGGACAGGCTGTTGTTCTGTGAGGAGCTGAACAGAGAGCAGGTTTATCAGCCATTGGTCATGTGATAGGTGACCCCTGGCATGTAGTAACCAGCACTTACTAGAACTCCCTCTCTGCTCCAAGCATTGTACCAATGCTTTACCTAACTCATTCATTTCCTGTTTATTGGATGCATGTTACGTGCCAGGCTGTTCTAGGCATTGACATGGCAATGAAACAGCCCCTATGGAGCTTAGGTCAAGTGTGTGTGTGTGTGCACAGGTGTGTGTGTGCATGTGTCTGTGTGTTTGTGAGAGAGACTATCATTGCTCTGTAATAGGCCAGGTGGTGGTAAGTGCTATGAAGGAAAATATGGTGGGTAAGGGGTAAGGCCCTAGAAAGGATGGGGGGACTGCAGTTTTCACCTCTGAGCAGAGGACCAAATGGGGTGTGGGTTCTGGTGGTGTGTTTCTCAGGGAAAGGGGCAGGAATACAGATGTCCTGAAGCAGAGGAAACCCCTTGGCTGACTTACAGACATTTCTAGTAGAAGAACCTGAAGCTCAGAGAGGTTAAGTAATACAGCCAAGACACACAGCGAGTGAGTGATGAAACTGGGGGCTCAGGCCCAGCTCATAATTAACTGCTGTCCAAATAGGGGTGGCTAATTATGCACCCCATCATCCGCTGCTGATGTGTGCATTCATGATGCCACTTCCCAGTCAGCTGCCCCAATGGGATTCCTGCTGGAGAGGACCCGGCAGAGGCCGTTGATGTGGCCAGAGTGGGTCACTCCTGATGCCTTGGAGCTGGGGATAATCCCCTGTCCACTCCTGCCGCAGCCTGCTGCTCCTCCCTCCCAGGCAGCAAATTAAGGCCTCCGAATGTGTGCCCGGGCCTGCCTTTGACATCAGTGGGGCCCACCTGAGCTTCACCTTCAGGATTCTGATAATCAGCTCTCTCTCCTCCTGGCTTCCCCCAAGACCCGTATGGAAATAAGTATGTGTCTGCCAGGGATCAAATGCTTTCGGAGACAAAAGTCGGTACCGGGGACATTACAGGGAGCTGTCATCTCTGCACGGTGCTCTTCCACAAAGCCCTCTGCTCCTCTTCTGGGCTGACACACTTTCAGCCTGAAAGGTTCCAGCAGGCTGACTTGGTTTTAAGCAAAAGCATATCCTATTATTTTTTTTTTTATTTTTTTATTTTTTGAGAAACGAAGTGTAAAATTAACACTTATTATTCCTGAGCACAGGGAAAAAAAAAGAGAGAGAGAGAGTGGGAATCTGGGATTTCCGTGCTTGCCTGGTTATTTGCTTGACAGTTTGGGGTTTTATTTATTTTTAGATTTTTAAATCATGATAAATCAATAGATCCCCCCCCACACCAGCCTTGGTCGGTGGGAACTGGGAGGCAAGGGCTGGTGCGGTGCACAGAGAAATCTGCATTTTGCTTTATAAATGATGGGGCTGCGTAATTCACTTGTGTTATGTGAGTTTCGCTTACGGATGCCTGTCATATGCGATAGATCCACGTACAGGAGAGCAGAGACGAGGGGACACCATCGTGCTTTTAACGCCAAGACCCACGCCGGGGTGAGGGGGCACGCAGTCTCCTGGACAGCAACAGCTTTGTCATTCTACTCTGAGGCACCAGCCGGGCACAGTGCAATTTTGTACAATTCGGGAAAGTTGTTCTTGGAGGGTGCTACTAACTGCGGACCCCGTGTCTTGGGACGGAGTGAGTGTTCGTCAACGCCAGCGGACGAGAAAGTGGCGGTGGTGCTTTCTAGAAG
Organism: Tamandua tetradactyla; assembly: GCF_023851605.1. Lineage (NCBI taxonomy): Eukaryota > Metazoa > Chordata > Mammalia > Pilosa > Myrmecophagidae > Tamandua > Tamandua tetradactyla. Next base: position 43,400,671 of record NC_135342.1, on the reverse strand, counting down.
AATCAGTGGGCATGCTCTCGTCGGGTCACAGGCAGCAAAGGAGGGTTTGCCACACTAACTAGGGCAGCCCCTCCCCTTCCGCTCCCCCTCCCTCCCCCGGATGGTTTTATAGGCAGAGGTGCACAGAATGGACACCCGAGGGAGCCCCTCTGAACCCCCTTCTCCCAGCGGGGAGGAGAAGGCTTCATCATTTAGAAAGAAGATTTGCGATTTGCAAATCAAAAGGTCTTGGCTTTGAGTGGGAGAGATTCCCCGGTCGGCAGGAAACCCTCAGGCTTTGTTATTTTTTTCACCCCACTTTCACTTTTTGCTTGTTTAATTTCCCCTCTCTTCCCCTTTTCACAAATCTGACTCTTTCTCACACTGTGGGGAGAGGAAAGGGACCCGGAGTGACATAGAGTTGTCTGTTGGGCTCGTGATCGAATTAGCCTGGAACTTCAAATTGACACCGGTTTGGGGCTGGGATTTGCTTCGATGGCAGCCGTTTAGGCCCGGGAAACAGCGAGCGGTTTCCAGGGCTGCCTGGCTGTGCGCGTATTTATGGACGGGGGTGCTGGGTGTAGCTGCAGAATCAGTGGGCACCGACTGATGAATTGCTCAGCACTCGGAGAATGGAAAGTGACTGTCAGGCACGGTTTCTCTGATTTATAAGTTGCAGGAGCCTTCTTTGTCCTCTCAGTGTTTGTGTATCAGATGTGCATGTCTCCGTTCAACAGCCAAGTGGTTAAAAGGCCCGTGCTCGGCAGAGAGCGGTAAATCCTCCTTTGCCATCTTAGCTCAGAGAGTCAGCTCTGGCTGGGCAGCGAGAGAGGGCTTGGCCTAATGCTTTGGGGGGCCATAGGAGGAAGAGAACCCCCCCCCAATCTGTGCCCACCACCCAGTGGCCAGGATTGGTAAGACTCACAGGATATGGTTAAATGAATCAGGCAGGAGCAATGTCCAGTGAGGGGTGGTGGTGTGTGCTGGAATAGTCAGGGGAGCCTCCCTGGAGGTGGCGTCCATATTGGGATGTTTTGTGTGCAGCTCAGAGTACCACCTCTGCCTGGCTTTGTCACCTTAGCAAGTGGTCTGACTTCCCCGAACCTGATTCTTCTGAGAAATGCAATTTTCTCAGTAAACAGAGTTATTTTGAAGTTCAAATATGTTATAAACTATTATAGAAACCTTTGCACCTTAGTTCAATTTCTGCCTTGTTGCGATGTCCAACGGGCATCCGCATTCTAACGGGGAGGTCGACTGTAATGGAAGTGTCTCATTCATTTGTTCCTTCAGTCATTCTGTGAAGCTGTATTCTGTGTTAGGCATTGTTTGGGGGAGGAGAGTGTTGGAGGGTCTTTTGGGGCAGCCCCCACACCGGAGGCCATCTCTAATTATGATGAGAGTCTCCCCAAGGGGAGTGGGAGAACGTGCATGGGCCTGCGAGGCAAGTGTGCTGGGCCTGCCCGGTGTCCCCAAACTTGTCAATGAACTCCTTTTCTGTTAGTATAAATGGAAGATCTGCCTGGATCTCTCTGTCGGGTGCATGTGGCCTAGTTGCCGGGGCTCCAGGGGCACGACAAACACCCGGAAGATTCCAGCCAGTGGGCTATGTGGGGCAGGCCCACCTGCACACGCACGCGTGTATGCACGCCTCTGTGGCCTGGTGCCCGGGCTGGGGAGGGGGAGGGGCTGGCTGGGCCAAGGGAGACGCCTGCTGTCCCTGCCAGCCCCTGCCAGGGCCTGGGGACCCGGGGACTCGCCAGGAGCCTCAGCCCATCTGTGTTCGTGTCTTGCCACCGGCGGAGCCCCTCTGCTGCCTAATTCTTGCCTTTGAGGGTGAATCGGAGCACCTGGTGCCTTTGGTGAGGCTGGTTCCTGGGGGAGCCTGAGGGACTGCCCGTGTCCTTGGCTGCCCCAGATAATTCCGGCATGACCGGCAATAAACACTTATTGAGCCCTTGCTGTGTACCAGGGGCTGTTCGAAACCTCTTATGCTTGCATTGACTCACTTACCGCTCACGTTATAATAGAGAGGCTGTTACTGCATGCTTTATAAAAGAGGAAATGGAGGCACAGAGAGGTTATGTAACTTGCCGAAGATCATGCAGTAAGTGGCAGGGCTGGGATTCCAGCGCGAGCCCACGCTGGGCCAATCTCCCACCCGGCCCCTACTGACCACTGGGCCACACGGGCCTCGGGCGCCAGCCCCTTCTGTCCTCTGCCAGCCCCCTGAGGCAGGGACTCAGGTGTCCTTATTTTATGGGGAGGGAGCTGATGTCCAGGGCACTCAGGGAAGAGGAAGAGAAGGAGGAGGAGGTGTCTGGAACAGAACCCAGGCCTGCTCGAGCCTGGGCGAGAGCGCCCGCCCCTCAGCCCCCACTGCCTGGCACCCGGAGCCTGCTCTGCTCCCTGGGCACCTCTGAGTGAAGGTTTGGGGTCACAGATGCTCCCAGATGGGGAGACGGAGAGGCATTGGATCTGGAAGCAGGAGAAGGGGTTTGTCTGTTGTTTGCAATCCATTGGGCAGGCCATCTGCTTAAAAGGAAAAATAGCATTTTTAAAATATGGTTTTTGCAATATCTTCCAGCGCCGCCCATCACGCACTTAGAATAAAAGCCCCCGAGTCCTTCAGCGGCTGGCGGGGTCCCTCACGACAGCACCCTGGGCCCTCTCTGTCCTTATTGCCCCCCTCGCCCCGGCCCTCTGCCCCAGGCACCGGCTGATCTCAGCGTCTTTGTCCTGCCCTCCTCCTAGAAAACCCCCCAGGCAGTCCTACTCCACCCTCCCATACAGTGTGGTTCATGTTTATTTACTTTTTTCCACTCCTCCTCCACCCTCTTCTTAAAATGGGGCACGGACATTATCTGTTTCATTCCCTGCAGAATTCCCAGCTCTTAGCAAAGTGCCTGGCACATAGCACATGCTCAGTACATATTTGGATGGATTCTGGAAATTCCTGCTTGGACTCCCTGAGCCACCCAGGACCCCGTTCTGGGCCCCAAGACTGTGACACGGTCTTGGAAGTCAAGCTGTTCACACAGCTGTGCCCTATGTTGTTGGGCCAGCAGGAGAAAGGACAGCCGGTGACGCCTTCAGAAGCCCCACCCCTGCCCGGGTCTGTACACTCAGGGGTTGGGCCACCTGGAGTGGGAGGGGCTCAGTGTCTGCGGTCTCCAGCCCAGCTCTGCTTATGGGAATTGGGAGTTGGGACGCTGGGTGTTCCTGGTGGGCTCCTGCTGGGGGACACCGGTTGGGGGTCCCTAATGGCTGTGGGTTTCCTTTGCAGAGGAAGGCATCAACCATGAATGTAAGCTGTGCAACCAGATGTTCGACTCCCCGGCCAAGCTTCTCTGTCACCTCATTGAGCACAGCTTCGAGGGCATGGGTGGCACCTTCAAGTGCCCCGTGTGCTTTACAGGTAGGTGCCTCGAGAGGGAGAGGGCCCCAGGAGCCAGCCCTTTCCTGCCTGGGCCCTGACATGGGCCCTGTTCCCCCAGGGACCAGGAGGCCTCCCTCCATGCAGAGCTGACTCCTCACCTGCCCTTCTCCTCTCAAGTGAGGATGCACCCTCTCCTAACCCCCTCTTACCTGCGCCCCATTGCTGGAAACCTCCATTCTGACCCTGTCTGCTCCCTTCTCTCGCACTTTGCCCTTTCTTCAGTGGGCCCCAGGCTTGTCTCCCTCAACTGGGAGCTCTGTCCAGCCCCATGGAGGCTCCCAGCCCACCCAGCTCCCCCCAGCGCAGCCCAGGCTACATCCTCCAACCACGCTCTTGGCTGGAGGGGGGAAGGACAGCTCGGTGGTCCAGGCCCCAGCCACAAGGCTGGCTGCCGGCCCAGGCGAGCGGCTGCCCCAGCCCGAGGCGAGTCTCCGGGGCTCTACTGGCCCCCTCCTGTTGCCCAGATGGCAGTCGGTGTGCATGGGGGAGCCTGGCCTGCCCCTGCGTCCCCGGACATCTGCCGTCTGCCGCGGCGGGAAGCCCACCCTGGGGAGGGTACCGGTTAGGAGGGGCCCTCTGAAGTGCTCACCTCCCAGACACACAGCTGCTTCAGGGCCACCTCTTGTGTGTCCCGGGGCCCGAACCGCTCTGTGATGGGCCCAAAGAGGGGGATCTGGTGTGGCCATTCCATCCCCTCCCCAGCTCACACACCGCTGGGGCTCCCAGGGTCTGAAACACGGTGGGGCCTTCTTCTCCCCCAGCTCAGAGCCCCTGTCCATCTGTCACCATCTCACCGCGTGGGCTGGGTGGGGGCTGCCACTGTGGGTCCCAGCTGCCAGGTCAGCCCGTCCAGGACACAGGGCCCCGGCATGGGGCCCGAGGACACTGGCGATAGCCTCAGCCACAGGAAAAGTAATTCGTGCTTGTTGGGCACCTCCTTGGACCAGGTGCTGGGCTGAGCTTATTTAATTCAAACCTCGGCTCTGCCATCTGCTACAGTTTCCTCTTCTATAGAATGGGGATGAGTGCAGGCCTGTGCTGTCAAGGCACTTACTTGTGAAAGCTCTCTGGCAGGGCGATGATGATGATGATGATGGCAGTGACAGTTAACATTCATTGTGCTAAGTGCTAGCCTGTCTTTTAAGCACGTTTAAGTGTTAACCCTTTGGAGCCTCCCAGCCACCAGTGAGGTATTCATTTTAATGATCCCCATTTTGCAGGTGAGGTAACTGGAGCTCAGAGAGGTTCAGGGACTTGCCTGGTGCTGCACAGCTGCTCAATGTCAGAGCTCAGCTTCTCTCTCTGCACAGCCCCCTCTAGCAGGTGCTAATAAGGCCCCGAGTAGGTCATCGTTGGCCCCTGCCTGGGTGTTCCCTGTTGGTTGGTGGGGTGGGGGAGGCTGCCATGGACGGTTGGGCTGGGTGTCCCCAGAGCATGGTCCCTGACGACCATGTCTGGGTCCAGTCTTCGTCCAGGCCAACAAATTGCAGCAGCACATCTTTGCCGTGCACGGGCAGGAGGATAAGATCTACGACTGCTCACAATGCCCACAGAAGTTCTTCTTTCAAACCGAGCTGCAGGTAAGTGTTCCCATTGGCTGCACACGCCCCTCATTGTGCCTGTCGGGTCCTCCATTGGCACTGAGGGTTTCAGGGTCAAGCCAAGATGGTTAGGTCTGGGGAAAGCACAAAGTGGCTGGACTGGTGTCACGAGCTGGGGTCAGGCTGAGCCCTCCTGCTGGCTGGCCCAGTGTCCTCAGGAAACCTGGGCTATGGCCATTGCAGGCTGCACCCTGAGCAGGAGCCAGAGGCCCCGTGGTGGTGTTTTCCATGACCAATCCCTTCCCCACTCAGGGATTCTGTGTCTCCATCTGCACTGGATGTGCAGTGTGACTGGGCTTGGTTCAGTAGCACACTGGCTTGTGTGGCCAGGTCCTCGGGCTGCAGAAGGCTGGCTCTGGAGTCCTGGAGCCTCCAGCTCGGCCCAGGGAAGCCAGGAGAGTGTGAGCAATGACTTCTGGTGAGTCCTAACAAGAGACTGGGCCACCTGGTCAGAAGGCCGATGCAGCCCACAGGTGGGGGCACTGTGGCCTCCACCAGCTTCCTCAGAGGCTCTTCCTGGGACTGCAGCCACCTAGAGGGCCCCTGTGAGGGGAGCCTCTCCAGGCAACTGCAGCCCCTCCCCTTGGTAGCCCAGGGCCTCTTCTCACCTATTAGTGGTTTTCTGAGGGCCGAGGGCCGGGAACCAGACCCAGGAACCAGGCCCAGGTGAAACTGCCTTTCTCTACCCACTGTTTTTTGCAAGAATTTCTTATCACCCCAGAAAGGTCCCATACCTATCCAGAAATGCCACACACGCACACAGAAAAATCACATAAGCTACATGGACAGTATCACACACATGAAAGAAAATTCCTTACACACACACACGGTTCTTGCCCCCATCCCCGAAACACCACTTACAAACTGTCACACTATGTGCACAAAGAAAAGGACTAAGCAGGGATCACAACACCACACCTTAAGAAGAAGTACCCACACCCAGGTCCACAGAAATGCCACACATCCACACAGACAGACACCCCGAAATCCCACAGACTGAGGATAGCTCCATTATTAGTCAGGACACAGGACAGGTTTGCTGCAGTGACAACCATTCCCTAGATCTCCATGTTTCCAGACCACCAAGATGTATTTGTTGCTCTTGTCACATATCCAGACACATGGCAGGGACTCTACTCACAAAGCTTGATGGCTTGAGGCAGGGCGGGAGCATCTCAGTCCATGTTTCCTTGGTCACCCAGGCCAAGGGGAAGAGGGATGAGGTGGAGTGTGCACTAGCTCTTTAGACTTCCACTTGGAGTGATACACATTTACTTCTTGAAATATTTGCCCAAAGCAAGTCATGTGGCTTTGCCCTGTGTCAAAGGGGCGAGGAAGTAATCCCATCCTGTGCCTGGGTGGAGAGGAGGGCTGGCATTCGTCAGCAGCTCAAATGGCTACCATGCACCACGGGCCCACAAGAGCACCCAGAAACACAGGGACCCCAGAACTCAGAGCCCTGCCCCTCTCCCCACAGGCTATTGATGAGAGCTCACCCCACACTCTGCAAAGACCCCCCTCTCCCCACTTCCTCAGGGAACATGGCTGGGGCCTTGCAACCCAGGCAGAGTTCTAGAAGCATTCAGCACTTGGGGACAATGTTGGCACCTCTCTTCTGAGGCTGGGGGGATGAGTGCAGCCTGTGGCCATAACGGGGTCGTGCTGCAGCCTGCCCACAGAGCCCGGCATGGGCCTGTGCTGCTGGTACAGCTGGTAACAATTATAACCCAGAGGAAATGGAAACTAGAGGGCACAGTAGGGCATGTGACATCAGAGGGTCAGGGTCCATTCCACAGGCGAGCCTGGGCTGCGCTGGGCAGGCCGAGCTGGCTCAGACTTGGCTTCTGGCCTTGAAGAGCTCCTGGGCAGCTTGCCGGACAGCCTGTTACTTTGCATTCTTTGAGCAGCCCCTCCGAGTTCCCGAAAGTCCTTGAGTTTGCATATCACTCATGCAACGTCCATCCCACCATCCCAGTGTTGGACAGAATGATGGACCTAATTCTACAAACCCAGGTCCAGAGGGGGTGGTTCCACCTCCACAAGGTAGAGAGGGTGAGAGAGGCTTGGAGCTGGGGTCCTGCGAACCCACCCAGGGCTCAACGCTGTGTCTCCAGCAGTCCATGAGCTGAGAGCTGCCTGCGTGCCTAGGGCCCTATGAGGTAGCTTGTTGCCCTCCCATTCAACCACACACACCTCAGGAAGCCTCCTCGCTTGCACGCCGGCCCTGTGCCCTTGCTCCTGAGTGTGGTCCCTTGCAGCCTGCCCTGCCCGCCCTGACCTGCTTGGCTCAGCTACCAAAATAGGCCCTTATGTCCCCTGACGATAAAGCTATTTATAGCGTAACACTAAGGCCTCCTTTAAACCCTCTGCACATATAAACGATGACTTACGCTTTGCACTTGCAACCTCCATCTGGTCCCCCCGGTTGTCCCAGACACCAAGACAGGAATGGCTGATCTCATCTTTGTTGGGTTTAAGCTGTTTCCCGGGGAAGTTGCCCAGTCCTGCCTTACCCAGCCCCCTCGGCATTGGCGAGCCGTGGGTCTGCCTTGCTCCCGCAGAGGTGTGTGGGGAAGCTGGCCCGCCGCCGGTGGTTTCAGATCCTCTTGGGCTCGGGGTCCTCTGGTTTGTGGAAGGTGCTGGTTTCCTGGGTCACCCTGTTAACTTAAGTCGGATTCTGAAATGCTGTGAATCTTGCTAAATTATAGCCTTAAAGAGCCACTATTTTCTGCAGTTAATGATTTTAATTACAGATCATTTAAACGTGAAAGTGTTGTAGCCACGCCAAATCTATGCAAATAATGGCTTTCCTTAAGTAACTTGCATAGTAATTGTGTGGTTTTTTTTTTTGAGAGGAGGATTTTTGCAGGCATTGAAGTTTTCATAGTCATTACTCTGACGCTGGGGCTGAGAGGCCCTGCTTGGGTGAAAAGGCAAGTGTGGTATTTACTGGGATGGAGCATCGGGAGATAGGACCCAGTCGGCTACGCTTGCTGGGGCCTTGGCTGGCTCTTATCCCCATGTGTCATTTGAGGTTATGGGAGTGGTCTCTGGGTGAGACGGAGGGTCGCTCTTACTATGGAACCAGGAATTCCTGCTGTGGGGATTGAGGTAGTGGAGGTGGGATTGAACCATCATCTGCTTGGTCTGTGTAGGCAATGATGTGTCTGCTTCTAAAGGGAGCGTTTTTTTTTCTCTTGGGATGCATCAACAGAAGCATGCTTGCCAGGAGGGGGGAGGTACAAGTCCTGTTCGATTCTGAGCAGAGCTGGCTCAGCTTAAAGAACTGAGAACAGTTTAAAGGATTTGGGAAGAACTGGGGCACATTCATGACAGAGGGACAAAGTATGAGAGGGAACTAAGCTTTGCTCTTTATTTGATCAGAGCATGTGTATGGAGGGCCTATTGCCTACCCATCGATTTGGGAGACACTTTCTAATAGTGGACAATGACATGAAGAAGGTAAAACCAGGCAGTGGGCTAGCTAGAAAGTGATTGGGTCGGGTGGACATTTCTTTTGGTGAGGGTGATCAGGGAAGACCTCCCTGAGGAGGTGGCATTTGAGCTGAGGCCCGGATGATGAGAGGGAAAGAATATGTGGAAGAAGCCACAAATGCAAAGGCCCTGTGGCCAGCAGGACCTAGGTATATTGCTGGAACCACAGAGGCCGAGTGCAGCCGTAGCACAGTGAGTGGTGGGAGTTTGGGGCGAAGGGAGGCGGCGGATGGCTCTCAGGTCTTGGCAGGATTTGTAGGATAGCAAGGAAGTTTAATTTTTATTCCTATTGTGATGGGAAACTAAACAAGGGAGAGATATTTTCAGATTTAGACTGAATCAAAATTTAAGAAGTTTGTTCTTTGAAAGACACTGTTAAGAGAATGAAAAGTCACAGACTGGCAGAAAATATTTGCAGCTCACATATCTAATAAAGAACTTGTATCCAGGATATATAAAGGACTCTTCAAAGCTCAATAATTAGAAAAAGCACAACTGAAAAACGAGCAAAAGATCTGAACAGGCACCTTCCCAAAGAAAATACACAGAAGCTCAGCGTCATTAGTCATTAGAGACACAGAAATGAAAACCAACTGATACTATGCATGCCTTTTGGGATGACAAAAACAAAACAAAACCAAAAAAAGATGAAATTCCAAGGATGTGGAGCAACTGGGATGGTAATGCATTGCTGGTAGAAATGCAACCTGTTGCAACCACATTGCAAAACATTGTGTCAGTTTCTTCATATACCTCACATATGACCAGCAATTCCACTCCTAGGTGTTTGCCCAAGGGAAATGAAAACTTATGCACTCATAAAAACTTGTACTTGAAGGATCATAGCAGCTTTATTAAATCCCCCACCTGTCCCTCAACTGGTGAATGGATGAACAACTGTCTGTATAGCGGAATACTACTCAGCAGTAAAAAGGAACAAGCTACTGATAACATGCAACTACATGGGTGAATCTCAAATGCCAAGTGAAAGAAGCCATCCTCAAAAGCCTCTGTTATACATGATTCTATTTACATGACATTCTGGAAAAAGGCAAAAATATAGGAACAGAAAACAGACCAGGAGTTGCCAGGGGCTGGTGGGGACAGGAGATAGGAGAGAATAAAAAAGTTTGTCTAAAAAAACACACTCCACAGTCTGCAGCCTGAGGACTTGGACAGGGAGGGAGGCTGGGGGAATCCGGCCTTCACAGAGCAGAGCTGGGTTCTGTCTTGGGGAAGATGCAGATGGATGGCAGTTGTTTTCAAGTATTTTAGCTCTTTTGGGTGGAGGAGGTTCTCGAGATGCTTCTGGAAGCCCCAAGACCTTTGGTAGTGGGCCCTCAGGACCTGAATTTGGTCTGTTGTATTCCAGGTGCATCCCTCTCTGGAGCTAGTTCAAGCAGGAAGGGAAACTATAGGGAAACAAGGCAGCTTTTGGATGCCCAGAGTGGAAAGGGCTGCTGTGTGTTTGGAAGCCCTGTTCCCAGGAACCAAATGTCTCTACAACCAAGGCAGCAGCTGTCCTGTTTTCTCTGAGGCCACCAGGTCCTTTCTTTCTCCTCTCTCTGGCTCATTTTGGGTTGTTTTCTCTCTGCAACCTGACTTTCTGGGTTCCTCTATTCAAGGCCAACCCACCAGGGCTACTGTCAGTTTTGCTGAGACATGCACCTGGGGTATTTTGAAAGAGGGGCTTTAATGTGGGGATTTGGTTACACAGGGAGCTGGAAGGAATGTTCAGGTGACCCAGAGATCGCACCTGTAGCCTGCAGCTACCCTTCAGGCACAGGCTCCAGAATTCTACAAGAAGGGATCTGACTGTCCACCCCTGTCCCAGTGAGCTGTGGCTAGGACTTGGTGTCCCATAGTGCAAATCAGCAGGTGGAAGGCTCTCCTCAGGAAATGGGGCACAGGCCAAGTGAAAACCACAAGTGTCAACTACCTAGGAAAGTCATCTAGAAGTGGAAGGCATCTTCTTGAGGATGGTGAGACCCCTATTGGCAGATGTGGGCAGATAGAGCCCTTGTCTGAAATGCTATGGAAGGGGAGGTGTGGTGTGGGGTCTGTGGGGCAGCTGTGCATTTAAATCCATGCTCCATCATTTGCCAGTTGTGAGCCTCAGTTTCCTTGTCTGTAAAATGGGGGTATTTGCAGCGCTGACCTCATAATTGTGTCAAGGCCTTGGCCCAGTGGCTGAGTGATGGGGAGGGCTTGGTAAATGCTTCCCATTATCGTTATAAATCTTCACATTGTAGGCAATTTGAGGATCAGAGAGGGTTTGCAATAGATGACTTTTTAGGGATGCTTCCACCCCAGGTTTGCTGTGATTTTATGATTTCTGATCTCAGTTTAGTAGGGTGACCCCGAGTCCTGCCCTTTGGGGTGTCTGGCCAAGCCTCAAGGCTATGGGCACAGTTGGTCCCCACCATGGGGCGTAAGGAGGAGTTCTCTGGGTCCAGAGCCACAGGGCAAGGTAGAGCTCTAGGTCCCCTCCCTGCATCTCCACCCCTGAGTACGCCGGCTCAGCCCCCTCTCTCCCACCCTGTTTTCCTCAGTCATGCAGCTGGCTCAGTGGAGGGTGTGCAGATGTGACTGGGGCGGGTGAGGACTTTGTAAACCCACAAATGTCAGGGCTTTGGGCCTTGTGGTTCCAGCCTCAGGCCTCGGCAGATGATGGCCTGGGGCCCTGTGGGCCCCTTGCCAGGGGAAGCCGACCTGAGGGGAGGGGCAGGCTTTGGCTGTCTGGCCCAGCTGTCTCGGGGTCCCCCCGGGCCCCTATGTGCTTACAGATGCTGGGCGTCGATGCTGCTTCCTTCTCTCCTTCCCAGATAGCCTCGCTGTACCCCATTCTTCACTGGCACTGGGGCCCATGGATGGTGGATTTGGGGAGCAGTGGGGCACATGTTGAATATCCACCATGGGGCAGGGCTCTGACCTGATGGACAAGCTCCCCCTCCCCAGCACAGTGAAGAAGCCTGGTGGAGGCTGGGTGGAATTCAGACGGGCCCTGACCTAAGCACGTTGCATGGATTGTTTCAACACATCCCTGGAAGGATGCGCTTATCCCATTTTATGGATATGGAAACTGAGGCTCTGAGAGATTGAATGACTTGCCCAGGGTCACTAGCAGGTGGCAAAGCCACATGCAAAGCCCAATTCTCTTCGCTGCCAAGGCCAGCAGAAACACTCCAAAGTTTAAATAAATTGCCGTTTGTATGAGCTAATAGATTTAAATGAGGCCTGCAGTGCTGAACTATAAAAAGCTTTCATTATCAGGGGACCCAGAAACTATTTTAGTAGTTGGGCCAAGCAGGTAGCACCAGGAGCGATAACAAGGGAGGCAAAAAATCTGCTCCTGGGTGAGTCGAGGTGGGAACACCCTGGGGTCCTTTGTGCCGGGAGCCCGGCCCAGCTGGGTGTGGGCGAGGCCAGGAGTTCGAGGCCAGCAGCCCCAGCCTTGCTGGAAATGGGATTGGGGCTAGGAAGGCTTAGTGCCAGTATTGGAGGCAGTGGTTTTGCAAGACCTCACTCTTTCTGCTGCTGCTGCCTCCCCCCTGCGGAGGTAAGCTGGGCGCACTTGGTGCTGTCACGAGTTGGAGGCTTGAGCGTCGTGCCGCTGGCAGGGGCGGCACTGCCTGGGACTTCCGTCACGGCGTGTGGACCTCCTTGATGGGGTCAGGCTGGAATCTATACTCCCTCCCTGGCAAAGCAAGGGCCCGCAGGAAGCCTTCTGTGAGCCGGGGCCCGCGGTGGCAGAGCAGCCAGCCCAGCGTTGAGCGGGCGCATTTAAAGGATTAGCTCACGCTGTTTGCTTGTGTGTGCCTAATCATGCTGCTTCCAGCTAAATGATTACAATTGATTAAAAGCGGAGCTAGGTAGTCTAACAAGCAACCTGGAGCCCTTCCAACGGGGCAAGCAGGGCCCTGCCAGGCTGGATCCTGGTACCCAGCCCACGGGGAGGCCTCTGGGAGCCAGTGGTGGCGTCTGAGCTCTGCATGGGACCCTTCCTTTCCCAGCCCTCGAAAACGTCTGGTTTGACCCTTCCCTCCGTTCTGTGATTCATTTAACAAACATTTGCTGAGCACCTACTATATGCCAGGCACCATCGTGGGGGCCTGGGATGCAACTGTGAACAAGCAGGCCTGGTTCCTGTTCTTATGGAGCTGACATTGGATGGGATTTGACAAACCAGAAAATAAATGAATGACCCGGGTAACCTCAGACTGTGGACTTCTGAAGAGAATAAAACACTGTGTTGTGAGGGAGACTGATGCGTGTATGTGTAGTGTGTGTGTGTGTGCGCGTGTGTGTGGTGTGGTGGGGGTAAAGGAATGGCAGGGATGAAAAGTCAGTATTTCGGCGAGAGTCCTGGGGTTGAGGAGTCTGCTCGGGGAAGAGCTGGCAGAGCTCCCTGAAAAGGGAACATCGGTACAAAAGCTCAAAGCCAGGAATGGATTTGGGGTGTTCAAGGAACTGAAAAGAGGGCAGAGGGGCTGAAGAGGGGAGTAAGATGGCTGGCAGTTGCTTTCTCAATTCATTCTTCCAGGCCATCCTTGTCTTGCCTGGTCAGTGAGATGGAATCTTCCAGCAGGCGTGTTCACTGGCCAGTCCTGCTAGAACTCTATGCTCTTTTCCCAAGCTTCATGGTCCCTTCTCTGAGCAGCTTTTCCCTAACTCACCCTTCTTCGGCTTCTCCAGCCCTCGGTTTAACCCCCTGACCTCTTTGGAGATATGGATTGGAAGTGACTATGTCTGCATCTGACTTGCCACTCAAACGGGAGTTTTTGGAGAGTGAAGACTCCCTTTGCCATCCATCCACCCATTTGTCCATCCATTCACTCATTTAGTCATTGCTGTATGTTTCTGAGCTCCTAGAAAGTAAGAAAATAAGGAAAGAGACAAAGCAAACAAAGAAAAGAAAGAAAGAAGGGGAGCTGCTATTTCCATTCTGGGAGCCCATTTTTAAATGACTGGTCCTTAGAAAACAGGTAACTGAGGAGCCAATTTCCTTGCCTCTTAGCGCTGCTGGTTTCAGATCCAGCCAGATAATTATAACTAATAATAATTAAAAATTTAAAGTGCTCTAGGCACATACTTAGCATTTGACTCTTTGGCTGAGCTTTCCATAAGTAGCAGCATCCTCTTCCTTCCGGCTTTTAAGACATCCCAGTTCCTGATACCACCTGCAGCTAGGAGGGCTGAGGTTGCCGGGCTTGGCCTGGGGTGCAGATGGGAGGGTGTCTGGGGATGGCAGTACTGTTCCCCTCCCCCCCAGGGTGCCGACTCCCCATTAGTCTCTGTTATAGGCACTTGTCTGAGGCAGCAGAGCCTGGTGACCCACACCAGGGACTCTAGGGCCAGAAGGTTGGGCCCAAAGCCAGCTGTACTTCTCTGGCCTCAGTCCCTCCATCTGTGAAATGGGTAAGTCCTCAGTTCTCCTGTATATAAAACCCTTAGACAGCACTTAGAGTATAAGGACTCCTGAGTGCCTCCTGTCTTCCCCACTAGGGCTGGGAACCAGAGCCTAGCACAGATGTGAATGTATTCCATGTGCCAACATCACATGGCAGTGCTGTGCCTGCACTTAGGGGCCAATGGCCTGGCTTCAAGTCCCAGCCCCATCACCAAGCAGCTCTAGAACCTCGAGCAAGCCCCCAACCCTCCCTGAGCCTTGGCAGTCTGGGGACAACAGCAGTCCCCTTCTCATGGGGCACCAGGTGCACCAAAGGCAGCCCTGCCTGACCACCCCCAGCCCAGCCCAGCCTCAGAGCCAAGGCTCGCAAAGGTCAGCCACTGTCAGGACTGCAGTCTGGGTGTCTGAGAGCCTTCAGGTCACTCCTTCAGTGGTTCATCCATTCATTCAGTTCAATCCAGCCCCCAGTGTTCACTGAGCACCTGCCCCATGCTGGGGACAGAACAGGGGCTAGGCAAGGTCCCTCTTGCCTGGGATGCATGCAGTGATGGGAAGCAAACAGTACGCTAATTGACACCCACAGACCCGATCTTACGTGTCTCTGGAGTGATACCCAACATAGCATCACATAGAACACAGCACAGCACAGCACCTTGTCATACAGCATGCCACATCGTGTGACACAGCATAATATGCTGTAGCACATAACATAGCGTAGCATATAATATAACACAGCATAGGCTATAATACAGCAGAGCATTAAAACACAGTTCCCTGCTGCACATAACGTGACGTGGCAGGAGGCCCCCAGGGCTTGGGGCAGTGTGCTTCCTGGGAGATGCTTCCCAGCCCTTCCCACGTGCCATCTCATTAGAACTCACAGTGATCCTCCTAGGATAGCATCATGAGAGCTCTGTGTTACAGATGGGTAAACTGAGGTTTGGACAGGGGACGCGACTCACCCTCATTCCCACAGAGAGGCAGAGCTGGGCACCCAGGCAGCCTGACCCCGGGGACCATGTTCTTAAGGCCTTGGCTGGGGCAGTGGGGTTGGTGGAAGAGCCTCAAAGCCCTTGGATGCCCAATGGCAGGCCTCCGGGTATGGGGGGCAGGTGGGTGTCGCCTCCGACGGCATTAGGAGGGGAACTTGGAGACCCCACGCAGCTCCTGGGGTCTGAGGCTGCTGTGGGGGGCTCAGATGAGGAAAGACCAGTCTCCAGAAAGTGGGTGGCAACAGGCAAGAACCCCAGGGGTGTGCCTGCCTGAGGGATGAAGTTGGTGTGGGTGCAGGGAGCCCTGCCCCCTAAGGTCCTGTTCTGGGCGGAGATGTCACTTGGGATTGGCCTCAGGCTGCCTGTCTGCCCAGCGGAGCCTGTCTTTCGTGTCCTGGGGTCGGGGCCAGCCAACTCTGGGCGAGCACCAGGCCATCACGACAGATGGACATGGGGTGGGGGTGGGGGTGCCAGGAGCTGCCAGAGGCTCCAGCTGGCGGCCCTTGTGTGTGCATTGTGAGTCCAGCCCTTCCCCAGAGCTGTCCCAGCCGGGACCAAATGCCTTCAGTTTCTTAGGAGCAATGATAACACTAAAAATTGTGGGCTCTGCACTCACCGAGGTTTGGAGCCCTGTCCCTACACCAACTTAGCTTGAGCTGAACACCACCTCGTGGCAGGACACAGAGGCAGCCCCAGACATGGGAAGGCACGGGGGTGGGGGCCAGATGGTGACAATCTGAGAGTTGCTTCTTCCTGGTGGTGTGGCCTGGGGCACGTGGCCTCCCCTCGCGGAGCCTCGCCATCCCCATCAGACGATGGCCGCTCTCGGGGGATGGTCGTGAGGACGTGCCACTAATTCTGTGGGACATCCCGGAGGGCCTGGGGGTGGCCGCGAATGCAGGACTAGCAGCGTCAATGTTTGCTGTCCCACTTTGACAGATGGGGCTCAGAGAGGTTACGCCCTTACTTTGATGTCACCCAGCTTAGTAAGTGGCAGAGCTGAGCCCACGAGGAGGTGGGGAACACCGCGACAAGAACAGCCAGCTGCCACCTGACCCCTCTACGCTGATTATCGTTGTCTCATCCTCAGAACAGTCCTAGGAAGCCAGTGCTCTTGTTAGCCCCGTTTTGCAAAGGGGGAGACGGACGCACAGGTCTAGGTTAAACAGCAAGGCCGTGGCAGAGGTGGGACCAAACCCAAGCAGCTGGTTCCAGAGCCCAATGATTTAACCACTGACCCGTTACTGCGGACAGGCCTGTTCTGTGGTGGAGCCCCATGAATGTCACAAACCAGGCCTGTTTTGTCTCTAGATGGGACACTCTGTCTCCCCAATTTGTTGGGAGCAGGGCTGGCTGCCTCCTGCCAAGATGCTGGGGTCTGGTGAGGCCAGGGTGCTGGGCCCCACCAGCTGAGATGGGAGGAGCGGGTGCTCTCGGCAGAAGCCTAGATTGCACTCTTTGGTCGAGCAGGAACAATTACTAATGACATTTAGAAAGAAATTAATGATGAGAAATGCAAGTTGGCATTTCGGGAGCGCCAGTCAGCAGCCGCCGTCAGCCCTCACAGGAGAGGCGATGAGAGCATGGGGGTGGACATGGAGGAGGAGGGGGGGGATGGCAGAAAATTAATTTTGCTGTGTCAATAACGAACGTGGCCCCACTCGCTCTGCTTCTGAAGTTTAGACAAAATCAAACATGGACTGGCTGGGGCTTGTCCGGGGCTGCAGTGAAATTTACTGTGTGGCTGTGATGTGGACGAGGGCAGGTGATGATTTCAGTTTGGTGTCCCTTCCCTGTGGCTCCAGGAGGCCTTATATGGGGGAGGGCAGGGAGAGGGAAGGAAGGAGTGGCCTCAGGACTGGACCATTCGTGCTCAAATGCAAGTGTCACCTCTTTAGACCTGGATGGCTTAGCAAGCTGCTTCGCCTTTCTGAGCTTGGATTTCTTCATCAGTCAAGTGGAGACAATTGGGGGACACAAAGGTTGTACATGAAGAGCCTGTAGCCCAGTTTCTGGCACATAGTAAAAGCTCAATATATAGTGGCCACTATTGTATTTCACTGACCCTTTCAAAGACACGTAGCTTTTTTCCTTATAACATCTCTTAAATTGGAATGCGACACTGGTATGATACATTTTAATTGTATTTTTTCTCATCCCTTGCATTGTATCAGATACAGGGACATCTTACCATGAGGGTCTTAGATTAGATGAAATATGGTAGAGGGTGAAGAGGAAGCAAGATAATGGAATTCTCTGAGGCAGGGAGTGGGGTTCCCAGTAGGATAAGGGAGCCTGCAGGCACTCCAGAAAGACTGAGGGACCCCTCCAGCCTCCCCTCGTGTCGGGAAGAGAGGACATAATGTGGGGAAAGTCACTGTCGTAATAAAGTCACATGTATACAGAGCAGAGGGCCAAAATCAAAGCCCATGGCCCAGGGATTTTAGAAACTTTGATTGATTGTCTAGGTTTCAAACCAGCCAATTTCCCATAATTATAACGGCTAATATTTATAAAGTGCTTACTATATGCCAGGCATTGCTCTTAGCACTCGATATATGTTAAAACATAGTCCTCACAGCACTTCTGTTATTAAGTTATGGAAACCGAGGTACAGAGGGGTTGACTCACTCCCTGAGGCCACATGGCTGATTGGCGTTGGACGCAGGCCTTCAGCCTGAGGTTCTGTCCTCTTCACCACCTCACCTGAAAGCTGGATTTCTTGGCTTCCTGCAAATCAGACCTGGCAGCCCCTGGACCACAGCCCTGTATGGCCATGGCTACCTGCCTCCTTCTGACAAGGGAATGTGACCCACAGGCCCCCATCTGGCCATCTCACCTGGCTCATTACTCACCTGCACTCTGGGATTATAGCCCCTGGCACAGCACTTCGCAGTTTGCAAATATGATCTCATTGATGCCTCAATGACCTGGGACCACTGGAGTTGCTTTTCTCCTCCCATTTCGAAGGTCTGTCTGGACACTGGGGCTGAGGAATGTGTGGCGAAGTCGGAGACTGGCAGGGAGAAGTGGGGGCCATGGTGGGAGAGGGTACTGTGCCCCTTTGGATTGGAGTGTTGAGCAAGGAGGCAAACGGCTTTCCTTCTGCTCTCTGGGTCAGAAAGACCGTACCCTGTTGAAGTCAAACCTGGATGCCCTGTCCAAAGAGCGGTGGCTCTGTTCCAAGGCAGCGTCTTTGTCTCCCCCATCTTTGCTAATGAAGCTGCCACATCAGAAATTAGGGTCACCCAGGCTTTGGGGTTGACCATGATAGCCAAATCTTATGGTTAGTATCAATTATATGTTATCTATTTTGAAGTTTATAACAAGTCTGTGTGGTAGGTATTAGGTCTAATTCTCAGTTGAGAAATCTGATATTTAGAGAACCAAAGTGAGTTGTCTAGGTTCACATAGAGAGGAAGCAGCTGAGGCAAGATTTGAACTCCAAAGCCTGTGTCTCCACCAACCCAGCCACCTGCCTACCACTCATTTCGGCTACTCACTCCTCTTCCTCCACTATTTATCCTTCCACCATCCATCTACTCATCCATACGCTCACCCACCCATCCATGCTATAACTCCCCGTCCCTATTCCAATCCACCCAACTACAAAAACTACCCATCTGGTCGTCTACTCATGCATCCATTTACCCAGCCATCTACCCACCCCTCTGTCCCTCCATCCATTGAATCATCTGCCATCCATCCACCCACTCATCCGTCAATATTAAGTGCTATGTGAGTGTCGGGAACTATACAGCTTCCATGACGCTGTCCTCTTATGTTCTTTATGTCACGCTTAACTACTACCTACCCCTTCCCCACCCTAAAACCCTGCATGCACCTACTCTCCTTCTCTTACACACACATCCACACACCTCTGTTGAGTAGAGTGTAGCAGGAGGGAAGGTGTATAGATGATTATTGTTTGCCTTGTGGAAGTTGTGAGCTCTGCCTGGTATTGGAAGGGAAGACAAGGCAGATCACATGGTCCCAGTGGGGCAGGTGTGTGGGCACTGAAGATGTGCCTGGCATTTTGATTGCAAGGCAAGTGTATACCAGAGGACAGACAGGGCATTTCAGCTGGGCCCCTGTGTTTTTCAGCCCCACCCGTGGGACCAGCCTTGGTAGGATGGACAGCCCATGGGCCCCTGTCTCTGTGGGTGACGGGAATCACCCTCCACCCTTTGCTTTCTGCCAGGCTGGACTCCCTCTCCGGCCGGGCCAGAGTGTGCACCTAAGTGTTTTCTCAAGAACCATCACGATCATTGAATATAATCAGTCTCAGCTGCAGTTTTGATCGCTGGAGCATGCACATAATTCATCACAGCAGATTAGTCTATCTTCGGAACCCCTGGCTCTGCAGCCTGGGGTCCTGTCAGTGATGGGGGTGCTGAGCCGCATGGTCTCCAGAAGCCATTTTGGGGGGTGGAGTGGGCTATGTTTTCTGAGGGGGACAGAATTCCTCAGAACTTCTGCAGAAACAACTTTCCATCTGCAGGGGTTAATTTTCCAGAAATGTTGAGAGTGTGGGAAAGTTTTCCTTTTAGCAAAAATGTGGAGAAAAGTGGAAATGTGTAAGATCCCAGGTTGAAAATATCATTTATAAAATCTACAAGTGCCAGGTTAGTTTAGGGAGCTGCACATGTGTGTTCTGTATAATTAGTGCCCAGGTGACCTAGATTTTCCGGAAGAGCCGTGATTTCATATACTGTGTCCCAGCTCGTGGCTATTTGTCCTGATTTTTGGTTTGTGAAACACGACGACTATCTATGGAGCTTGGTTTGCTCATCAAATTATAATCAGTAAACAGTTCATTGTCAAGAGTCAGAAAAGTCAAGGGGACAATTCCCTTCCAGTTTTTTTTTTTTCCTCCCTGACATGGTAGAAGATTTCATGTCCATTATACACCTCGCCCTCACATTCCTGCTAGTTCTGTAGCCTCTCCAAGCCGGCAGTGGCTGAGAAAATGTGGACGTTTCCATGCAGCACGGTCAGAGCATCGTGCGGCCGTGGTTCTCTTGACTTGGCCAGGGTGGTGGGGGAGGTCTCCTGTTCTGTTGCCCCTGGCACCCTTGAAAACAGTGTCAGGCGCAGCAATGCCCAGGGAGCCCCAGATGTGGGCAGTAGCTTCACGGAGGCAGAGGTTTGTAGCCAGTGGTGGCCAGCTGCCAGGTGGTCGGCTTGCAGAGAGACTAGATCCCTCCCATTTTCCCTAGTTGCTCCAGAATGACTGCCTCACCCATCTCTCAACCCTTTAGAGGTACAGCACGCGTTTGCCTTGTTTCCCCCATTCGAGATTCTTCTCGATGACCCCTGCACTCCCAGCTTTTCTTGAAAGGACTTTGGAGAGGCCTCTGCGGCTACGTGTTGCTGCTGCAGGCTGTGCCTCTTGTGACCCCAGAACCAAAGCCAGGAGGGAGGTGGTCCAGGGGCAGCCCTGGGAGCCTCAGCCGTGGGTGGGGAATGCCACCTTTCTCCCTTCCGCCACCTGCTTGTCCCCTGGGATCCCTCCCGCTTAAAAGGAAACAGTCTGATGCGTCCTCGGCAAGGGCCTGACCTTGCCAGACGAGGCCAGATTTTGCTGCAAAGGCTCGCACGCAGCCATTCCTGAAATCTTTGCCGAGCTTTTACCAAGGGCCAGGTCCCATGCCGGCACAAAGCCTGTAGCAGAGAATCCCGGCGAGGTTTCCGTGCAGTGTACCGTTTAGCGAGGCGCAGGCCACGTGGCTGAGCAAGCAGCTCTTGAAGCTGAGAAAGCGCTGGAAGGAAACCTCTATGGGTTGGCCCTGCCCCGTGATGGGCCAGTCAGGAAGGCCTCTCTGAGGGCCCGCACCAGACAGGGAAGCTCTCAGGGACAATGGGGTTCCCAGGGAGCCTCCCAGGCAGTGGCGCGGCCCCTGTGAGGGCCTGTGGGGGAAGGAGAGGAGGTGGTTGAGGCTGCAGGGCCAGCAGGTGCCAAGTCTTGCCAGGTGTCGGGCGTGGTCCAGGGTCTAGATGGATGCTCCATGTGGTCAGAACCCACTGGGGGACGTAAGCAGGGCTCCCCCACGGCCCTGCCCCTCGAGGAGACAGAGCTTCTCATGGTCACTTTGTCTTCTCAGCTCCCCTTTGTCAGGAAGAGGGAGCCTTGGAGGGGCCCCGGGGCTCAGGCCATTGTCACAGTGGGGACTGTCTGAGAAGTTCTAGGGGTGGTGTCAGCATGGGTGGGTTGGCCGCTCGCACTTGGGGCCTGGTGGGAGGCACAGTGTGGAGAGACGAAATGACCAGATGACAACAATAAACAGCTCCTGGACCACTTTGCAGCACGTTGTCAGTTTAAGGGGTGTGTGTGTATGTGCGCATGTACGCAGCATTGTGGGGTATCTATGTGAGTAAATGTGCAGGGGGGCATAGTGGAGTGTCCAGGAGTGTGTGTGTGTGTGTGTGTGGCAGGATTTTGGAGTGTCTCTGTGTGTGTGTGTGTGTGTATGTGCATGCACACGTGGGATTATGGAAGAGTGTGAGAGAGAGAGACTGTGTGTGTGTGTGTGTGTGTGTGTAGGGGTTGGGCATGGATGTGGAGTGTGTGGGAAGGAAGGAGGAGCCCCTGCCATGCTGCTTCCGGGAGCTCCCAGGGGGCAGGCTCCCCACAATGCATGGCTCTCCCCTTCTCCACCAGGAGACACATTGGGGGTGGGGGGTGGGAGGGACTCTTCGAAATTCCTTGAAGGAGTGGAGGGTGTGTGGGGAAAACTATTAAGACTCTTGATGGGGAAGATGGGAAACTGGTGGCAGCCCCCTTGGAGCTGCTGTGTGGCTGTGGGGAAGCTGGGAGGTTCTGGGTTGCCCGCTTGCCCCTGGTTTCCCAGGTTTGCCTGCTCCTGGTCTGTACCCAGAAACACTCAGGCAGGCCTGTGTGGCCAGGACTCACGCTGTGCTTTGGCCTTCCATGCAACTTCTTCTTCAACCCTCCATCCTTTTCTTTACAACCTGACTGTGCCATGGCCCACGTCCCTTCCCTAAATGATGACGGGTCATATGTTCTCTAAGGGCCTGACTCTGGGGGGGCCTTGCTCCCACCTCCACCTGCCCCAGGCAGTGTGAGCCCAGTTCGTGTACTTGCTCATTAAATTGTATCTTCAGCGGCAGAACCTCAGGCAGACTTGTCTGGAAGGGGTCTGGGGGCTCCTTGAGGGCCCCAGAGAACACTGGGGACCCCATAATGGCAGCCCATGGAGGGCCAGACCTGACCTGAGATGGGGTTTGCCCAGCCTAAATAGTACTTTTAAACCTGGAGAAATTTTATATAAAAGTCTGGTTCTCCAACTTTCCTCACAAAACCTGAAGCTCTGGTGGCATCTGACCTGCATTCCCACAGGATTTGAGTTCTGCAGGTCATTGCAGTGCCCACACCCAATCCCCAATGCCCAGCCTTATTGCTGCTGTACCCCTGGCATATTGCTGGAATATACCTAGCAGGATCTACACCTGGCAGGATACACCTGGTGGGGCACACCTGGCGAGGTATACCTCGTGGGGTATAGCTGGCGGGATATACCTGGTAGGAAATGCCTGGTGGGATATACCTGGTGGGCTACACCTGGTGGGATACACCTGGTGGGATACACCTGGCAGGGCTGCCTTCATTCACACTGTGACCCTGACAGCAACCCTGGCACTTTTGGCTCGAGGCCTCTGTGCAGTCCTCATACCCAGTACAGTACATCTCTGAGAATTCATCTTCTCCTTTTCATTAAGTAAACATTTGCTGTGAATTTGGCACCCCCACTACAAGGATGCTCTCGTCTTCCCGAACTGTTCTGTGCACACTATCTCTTTTGACCCACACTAAAAGTGGCAGATGCATTGGAGGTGGGATGTCTTGGGGACATCCCAAAACTCATCTCTACTGGCGTTTTAGCTCTTCCGCTGGGGCTCTCCTCAAGGCTTGTACATACACCCTTTGCTTGCTCGGATTCTTGTCCCTTGGTGCCTCAAGTGGTGTGTATCTTTTAGGGCCTGTGGTGGCTTGGAGTATGTACCCCAGAAGGCCATGTTCTTAATCGTCATCCATTCCAGTAGGTGTGAACCCATTGTAAGTAGGACCTGTGGATGAGGTTACTTCGGTTAAAGTGTGGCCCAGGTGAATCAGGATGGGTTTTAATTCTATTACTGGAGTCCTTTATTTAAAAGGCCCCGAAGGGAACAAACAGAAGCTGGAAGTCAAAGGAACCTGGAAGAGAAAGGAGAAAACATTGTCATGTGCATGCTGTGTAGCAGAAAACCAAGGACCTGAAACCAAAGATTGCCGGCCAGCCAGAAGCTGCCCACCCCAGATGGAAGCGAGCCTTCTAGCCTCTGAAAGTGTGAGCTAAAAGATTCCCTTTGTTAATTCCAACCCATTGCACATTTGTTTTAGCAGCTGGGAAACCAAAACAGGGTCTGACTCAGGCTTCTGGAGGGCAAGGAATCATGTCTTAATTCATATATGAGGTGAACTCTCCCCCGGGGGCCCGGCTCCAAATATATAATTAGCTGATGTAGGAAGAATGGGCTTACAAGTCACACAGCAGGTTGATGGGTCCAGTGCAGCATCCCCACCCAGGAGGTGCCAGAGCCCATGAAATTAAACTCGCAGTCACCTGGTACACCATTGCCAGAACTCTGAACTCTTGGTTCTTAGTTCTGAGTCTGCTAGGTACCCTGTCCCCAAGGGTCTAGCCACTGGGGACCCCATCCCCTTTGGAGAAACAGCAACAGAGACGGCAGCCAAATTAACTCAGGACTCAAGGTCATGCATGGACTCTGTTGGTGGGGAGGAGCAGACCTATAATCAGCCTTGGAAATATTTCATCTTTCTCTGCTTGTGGCCACGCCATAAACTCCCATTTCCCCCTGCACGGCCGCTGTCTACCCTGGCTTCTTGCCCTGCGATTCTCTGCTCACAAACACGCTGATGGGGCCCATTTGCATTCTGAAGAGTGGGTCCCGTGAGGCTGTCGCCATCCCTCTGGGCAGGTATTATTAGTCCCCTTGTTTTGTTGGGTGCCTCTGAATGGGAGCCTGTTTACGGGCCTGGCTTCCTAATAGAAGGCTTCAGCTCCCTCCCAGTCATCTATTCTCTCATGGGTTTTATTTCCAAAGCACGACCGACCGCACAGAGCCTGTCCCCTTGGGAGTTCCTTGGGCTTTTTTTTTCACAACAACATTTTCTCCCACATTTTCACGCGAGGGTGAGGTTTCCTGCTCATAAACTGATGGTTGGTCAGGCCAAACTGCTTTCATCTTTTGTGTCCTGGATACTGTGGGGCACTGGGGAGAAGGGGTTCAAAGAGGGACCCTCTTCCTGCCAGGGATCCTAAAAACAGTGAAGAGAACAAGAGACCCTGGACCCGGTCAGAAGACATTGGTCCCCTGAATCTGCACCGCTTGGTTCTGGAAGGAAGAAACAGAACCCTGAAAGTCACCCCCTTTGCTCCCCGGAGGTGGGGGTCTCCCGCAAGGCCAGCTGTTCTGGCTGACCGGGGATGCTCACAGGCTCACATGAGAGGCAGACTTCCCGGGTAGGCAGGGACCACACGCTTGCTTCCTGCTGTTCTGGAGTGGCAGGTGACAGCCCGGCTCTCCATCTGAGAGGCGGGATGGGGAAGTCTCTCTCCCAAGGAGGAGCTGCCATTGTTTCTTTCCTTGTAGGATATGTCAGGGCTTTGTCCCCTGCCTGTGGGTCACAAGCTCCACCACGGGCCCGACACCCAGGAGCGGCATGACGGCCACGTGGGAAACCCTTTCCTTCTCTAAACGGGACAGACACCTGGCTTGCCTGGCGGGGGGCCGCGGTGGGGAGCAGGGGGCACACACGTCATAGCCTGGGCCCCCGGGGAGCAGCTGCGTCACCAGGCAGGCGTTTGGAGGCGCCTTGGCCATCACTCACTCCTAATTTTAATGACGTGCATTAGCTAAATTGTGTTCTGAGTATTCATTCAGCGCTGTTTATGGTGTGCTCTCGAGTGCGCTTACCGTTTGTCAGAAGTGCAAACTAGCGAACATACGAGCCTTTAAGACAGGCCATCTGCTCGTCTTAGACCCTTGGACGACTGTCAAACGCTTCTAAAAATAAGCGCTCACAAGCAGAGAGGGGCTGCCCAGGTGATCACCCAGCAGAAAGGGGAGCAGGGCTGCCTGCCTGTGCATCCCCCACCCCCAAAGGGAAAGATGGAAGACGCGCGTCTTGGGGAGGAGGGTTGGAGAGGGAAGTGGGCGGGGGAGCACAGGAAGGTGGAAAGCAGTCAGAGGTCCCGCTGTTACACCTTTCTGGCTGGAGGTGTGAGCGTCTCTCTGTTCCTTGCCTCCCATGTAACTCCACAGCTCAAATACCGTCAATGGCTCCCCATGGCCCAGATTTAAGGGCAAGCTGCCTCGTCTGGCATCCAGGAGCCTCATCAATAAGGCCCCCACCTTCCTTTCCAGGCTTGTCTCCATGGCACATACCCTGTGCTTCTGCCAAGCTGAATTATTCATTGTTCCCCCAACATATGCTGCACTTTTCACATTTCACAGGCAGAAAGTGCCATGGTTAAGAGTGGGCTCTGCAGTCCGACTGCTTGGGGGCTGATCCCGCGCTGCCGTCACCAGCTGCAGGACCTTGGGCGAGTTATTTAACCTCTCTACACCTCAGTTTTCTCATCTGCAAAGCAGGGATACACTCGTACCTAACTGGCAGGGTGGCGAACTACCATAAGTGAAGGGTGAAGAAGGGGTGCCTGGCACACAGTGACCTTCTCGGTAACATTCACTCCTCCATGCTGCTGCCTGGTGGCCCTTTATCCTGCACCCCCACCTTCACCCGTGCAAGTCCCAGCCCGGGCAGTCCTGGAAGGGCAACTTCTTCCTCCAACATCTCTCACGTGGAAGACTTCTCCACTGAGTCCTTTCCCTGGGAAGGTTCACTCCCCTGCAGCTGTGAGCCTGTAAGAGGTTGGGATGGGTCTTCTCCTCTGGATCCTCTGCCCAGCACATGGGGCCCGCTCCCTGCTAGTTCTGGCTGCAAGTTTAGCTTGGAAAGCGGGGCTCCCCGGAGCTCAGTCCGGCTCCCGGACCTAGGTCTTGCTCCTGGAGAAAGCTCTTTGTGAAGCCAGCCTCTCAAGAAGCCATCTTGGCTGCACCCCACCTCACTGGCCCCATGGTGGGGTAGTGGTCTGGACGATGTTCACAGACACCATTCATTGAGCCTTCCTCCTTGCCAGGCCCTGGGATGAGGATATGCACATTGTCTGCCGAATCCTTGTGGCACCTCTTTTCTCACCGCCCCGTCCACACTCCCCAGAGCTCAGGGGATGTGCTGAAGGCCATGGGGCCTATAAGTGGCAGAGCCAGGGTGGAAACCCAGGCCTCAGTGCAGCCCAGCCTGTAAGGCCCATTGCCAGCCTGTGAGCTCCATCTAGAGTGGGGGCTGACTCCACTGGGCACTTGCTAAGGGCTGGGCGAGGTGCTAGAGCTTTACCAGCTTTTTGTCATCAGAGTCACTGAAGCACAAGGAGGAGCTGCTGGTGGGGATGCCTGAGAGTGGCCTGCAGTGCAGAAGCATCCCCCCCAGCTCATGTTGCTGCATCTTGGGGGTGCTCAGGGAATTCCCTTGCTGCCTCATGGATGGGGTGCTCCATACAGCCAGCAGCCAGCATGTTTAAGCACCTCGAGTTCCCCTGACTCGACACTGGTGAGTGGGTGTTGGGGAGAGACCAAGCAGGGTCCTGGCCCTGGAGTATGGGGTGCCTAACCAGGCCAAGGGACAGAAAATGGAGCCAAGACTCCAAGAAGTCCCGGGGTACAGACTGGAAAGAGGTCACAGGTGTGTGGGTGTGTAAGGATGAGTGGCCACAGGAGCGTGCAGAGGCAGCCTGGAGGTGGGCGGGATGGAGGTACCTCCAGGATTGGTGAAACCTGAATGCAACCTCCAAGAGGCCCCATCTGGGGTGTGAGTGCTTTGGGAAGGCTGGTCCGGTGACCAGGCTCCGTCCTTCCGGACACCTCCTCTGTGGCAGGATCGGGTTTGGCGTTGGGATCACTTTGCTGGTGAATTCCCGGCCATCGGCACGGTGGCTGCAGCCAGCAGGGATCCAATGAATGACATCGAATGAATGACAGAGGGAGTCAGCTGTGGAGTGCTCTGCTAACCTCTGGCCCTTCCACAGAGAGAGGGCGCCTTCTGTGGGTCTCACCAGGAGCCCAGATGGGGCTTGCCACACACCCCTCAGAAAACCTCAGATTTCTGTGCCCGCTCCCGTGCCATCCCATCGTCCATCCTAACTCCTATCCCTGGGTAGATGACCCAGTTGTCAGGCAGAGATGCTTGCAAAGGGCTGTCCCAGAAGGCCCCATCAGGGATTGACCTGCCCAGCTCAGCCACAAAACATTGCCACCAACCCCCTACCGCCACCCACGCCCTGCCGCTCTCCTGTCTTATATTTTTCACCTGCTCCTCTGCCCCACACCTGTGTCTCCCTGGCAGGCAGAGAAGCTCGTGTGGATGCCAGGCCTCCCTTCTGGGCACCGTCCAGCCCTTTCCCGGTGCCCACCCCACCCCCATCCCGGCCTTCACAGTGCTGGGAAGCGTCCATCTGTGGGGTCGGTAGCGTCTTTAAAAAACAATTTTCTTCCTTCTCCGAAGGGTCTAAATATAGCACAGGCATAAACAGAGAAATAGACATTAAGCCAAAATTCCCTTGTGAGAGCCACGCGGGGCGGAAGGAACTCTTTAAGAAGGCTTGATGGAGCTCCTGGCCTGCAAACATAGCCTCAGGCCGCGGGGGAAGGTGCTGCCCAGCAGGGCCGGGGTGATTGGTGAGGCCCTGCCCCCCCTTCCAGGACCGTCCCCTCAGCTGTACAGGTGCGGCTGCCCCCTCGGGCCAGCACCTGGAGCCCTGCACAATGCCACCCTCCTCCTGCCATGACCCCCCAAATCCAATCCTTGTGTGACCTTGCCGGCTCTGCCCTGGCTCGACTGCTCCCAGCCCCATGAATCCCACCAATGGCCGGGAGTCCATGGGTCTGTCCTCCTCACCTCAGGCTGCAGCTCTCGGAGGGGTGGGCCCAGCTGGAGCCTTCCCCTGCCCCCCTGTGCCCAGGTCCCTTGGGGCATCAAGTGTTGGCATTTCCATCTGCTGTGACATCCGGAGTTTTAGTTCCAGGGGAACTTCAGGGAGGGGAGGGCACCCTACGGTCTCACACCCCCTTTGAGGAAGTTCCTTTTTTATTCTAACCTAAGGAGCACTTGCTGCGGCCCCTAAGGGAGACAGCCGGCTGAAGTTTGTATCTGAGAAGTGGCATTTATTCTCACCTTTTCCTAACTGGTGGACTCGGGGTGGGTTCGCACCTCGGGGATGTCTATGGCCGGCTGCCACTGCCTGGAGTGCCGGCAGGAGGCGCCATCGTCCAGAGACCTTGCTCCCCACATTGGGTATGGGTGGTCCTGCAGGATTTTGTGGGCAGCAAGTATCTTCTCCGGTCTTCAGTTGCCCATGGAATGAAGACCACGTTTACGGGCGTTCAGGGTGACCACGGTCCATCATCTGGACTCCCAGAGGTCCCCATGTGGTCTCCATGCTGCAGTTCCCCACCGGACCGCCTGTGCCGGGCCCGTGCCAGCCTTTGTCTCTGCCACTCCTTCCGCTTGGAATGCCCTCTCTCTCCCTTCCACGGATCTAAATCCCACTCACACATTTGTTCACTTATTTACCTTCAATGAACTCATTGAAAAATATCAACAGTCTACTTTGTGCCAGGCACCAGAACCCAGACTTTGAGTGCAGGAAAAAGAGCTATATACATGTCTCTACCTTCCTAACTTCCTTCCTTTTCCTACTCCCCAAGCTCCACAAATAAAGTCCTGCCCACACCAGTGCTACTCGGCACTAAGTGACCAGCTCTTGGCAGGCGGGTGTCTGGGGCCCCAGCTTATCCCTGGGCTGCAGTGCCTGCTGTGCCAGAGTTGGGCATTGGAGGCAGGTCCTGGGGCCCAGTTGGGACAGTGGGTGCCCAGCCCAGGCGCTGTGGGGCCGGGCAAGGGGGTGACGCCACCCTGCCCACCGCTCAGCAGAGGAGACCCGTCTCACACATGGGATGTGTTTGCCATCCCTGCAATTGTGTAGGAGGTGGGCCCAACATGCCATGAGGGGCTGCGGGGGCAGGCAATGAGGGGTGTGCCAGAGGCTGGCTTGTCTGAGAAGGAGGGGAGAGGAGGTGGGCCCCGACTCAGTTAAGCCTTGGAGGCTCAGAGGAAGATGGTCTGGGAGGGACGGTGGTCCAGTTTCCTGAAGCACTTCCTGGCTGTCCCTGCACGAGTGCTGCAAGAGGTGCCTTAGCCGGTGGGTGGGGGAGCTCGGGGAAACTGCCGCATTTCATCGGTAGCCTAAGACCACACATGGTGCCTCTGGGTCCATGACACACTGACCAAGGTACCAGGCCATCCTGGCAGAGTGCGTGCCAGGTCTGGTGCTGGGTACAGATGCCCGTGCCCTGGGGTACCCTTTGGGCGTAGGGAGCTGGGAGGCCCTCTTTCTCTCCAAAACCTATGGCTCTCTTGGATTCCAGTTGCCTAGCTTCATCAGGCCAGGAATTTAGTCTCCTTGAGCCTCAGTTTCCTCATCTTACCATCTCCCACCTCGTTAGGTGGTCGTGAGAACTGGGGATGTTAAATGCTGCACTGGTACACGACACACGTGCTTGCTGAACACCCTCTGTGGGACCTGTCCCAGGCACCCAAGAAAGGGGTGCAGCAGTAATCGGCGCTCTTGCACAGGGCGGGCAGCAGTGGGAACAGCTATGGGAGGGCGGAGGGAGCAGGGCCTGAGCTGCCCTCTGCCCTGGGCCCCATCCCCAAGCCTGTCCTGCCCTCCCAGTCCAGCCCTGGAGCCCAGTGCCAGATGCCAGCACCGCTCCTGACCCCTGGTGGTCATTGGTGGAGCTGCATGTCTGGGTGTGCCCAGCCAGAGAGGAGCTGCTGCAGAGATTTCATAAGAAGCTGCTCCCTCCTATGATCGGACACCCCCTGCTACCCCTAGTGAGAGCCTAGGCTGCCCCTGGTGGCTTTTGCTCCCCTCTTCCCAGGTGTCAGGAGGCTGAGCACCACCTGGGGCTTTGAGATTGGCCTGAATTTGGAGAACAGGCCACTGCAAAGAGATAAAAAGACTGTGGGCATTTAGAAGCCAAATCCCGCTCCCAGCCGCAGGCCACTGGCTCTTATGCCAACAGATAGACCCTGCTGCCCAGCTCTGCCTGGCAAGAGGGAGGAAACGCCAAGGGCTGTGGCAAGAAGGAAGCGTTTGGCTAGGGCCCACATGGGCCCCAGATTCCCAAGTGGATTGGGCCAAAGTACAGATGGTCCCTCTGTCTCCTGGCCCGAGCACTGTCACATGGCCAACAGGGCAGGCTCCCTGAGCAGAGGGGCAGAGGAACTTCACAGTATCCTCCCTGCCGGGTGGCCCGTCCTCTGCCTTGGCCGCAGGCTCCACGGCCGCCCGCTGCTCCAGCGCGCCTGTGTGCCCACTCAAGTGTTTCCTGGCCTGAGAGCAGCGGGGCACATCTGCTGTCCCTCTCTGTAGGCCCAGAGCAGCTAGGGGGCAGGGGGTGGGGGATACCAAGAGGGTGGAATGGGATGGGCTGCAGGCGCTGGGAGAGAGAACTTCCTCCTATTAGAGCAAACTGCAGATGAAGAGGGGGAACAGGGATGGTTTTAATTCCTGCCGCCTCCCGGCATGTCCCCTCTCCCTCCATAGTCAGGCCCCATGGTAAGACCTGAATGGTCTTAAAAAAAAATTCATAGGCTGCCCAGGTTGGCAGCCACAGGAACCGATCCCCAAGCCCCAAATCAACGTGGCATCTTGGCAGCTGCGTCCCTGGAGCACTTTTCTTGGTTGCATTTTGTTTTGTAATAATCGAGCCGCTTTTCTGCGGCACTCGGCATAAATGCACTGAGTGGGAGGGGACGGGCCAGCTCGCCATTCCTCTGCCCTCATGCGTGTCTCCTTTCTTCGCCTTTCCAGAACCACACGATGAGCCAGCACGCACAGTGAGGGACCGCTCGACAGGACACCTCTCCGCAGAAGGCTTGCCGGAGACGCCGTGGGGAGGGCCATTTGAACATTACATCCAATCAAAGTGTCATTTGCAACCCAGATGTAAAACTCTAATGATTTGGCCACGAGGCGCTGCTATTATAAGCAGCTGGAAATGAATATTAATGGCAGAGATTAAAAGTATTCCATGCTCAGTATTTTTTATTGTCCTGCTACAGCTAGTGTGCTTTTAGAGTTTCCGCCGCAGACTACGTTTCTAGAGTTAGAGAAACCAGCTTTTTGAGCCTATTGTCCTTTGTTCCTTCATGTATTATATTGATAGTTTTTTTTTAAAAAAAAGGATTAGTGTGTTTTTTTTCTTTGCTTCTCTTGTTTTGTTTTTTTTCTTGTTTTTTATTTCCCCCCTTCGGTTAACTACTTTTTAATTGCAATTCTAGGTAATTGTGCATCGTGATGTGATTGCTTGGCTATTGTCTGAATATTTCCTTTTAATTTTTTAATTAAAGACTAATGCTTTGATTGGATTTGCCAGTTCACCGGACAGTGATTAAAACTATGTAATGAATATAATCGGTTTCAGTGCAACTGGATGGTCTGCTTTTAAATGTGACTTAATCTGACTGCAGTAACTAGTACAGTTCAATAAAGGGATTCCATGCGATAAGCAGCTGGCTGCCTGGTTCTCTCCCCTCCTGCCCAGCCTGGGGCTGCGTGGGTGGCTGTCGGAACCTATGAGGTGTGGGCTTGCTGGCAAGTGCCCGTGGGCTTGTGTGTGCCCGTGGAGACCTGTGCACAACAGGCATGGCTTCCCTCGGGAAAGGAGAAGCATGGCAGCTTAACATGCAGACCGCGTGGGCCTGGCAGTGGTCGCAAAAGTCAGACCGGAAAGAACTCTTACCGATTAAATATGCTGACTCTCTCATTTATGGATGGGGAAACTGAGGCCTAAGGGTATTTTGGGGGGTTTTCCCAGGTCATGTAGCAGGTTGGCAACTTGGGCTCACTCCATGATGCTTCCTTACTTATCCTTCTCCAGGATGGCTTTTCCTTGTGCTGGCAGCAGGTAGTCAAGTAGGCAACTCTTACCCACCAGGGCTGTCCAGCTGGCACTTGGGTTCTAACTGCGGCTGAGCCACGTGGATATGGCAGGGGCTTGGGGCAGCTCCCCAACCCCATGATGCCCAGGGCTGGGCAGAGGAGAGCCGGGTGGGGGTGGGGGAGCAGCAGGTTCCCAGCCACAGGGAGAAGTGGGAAATGCCAAGGCCGGTGGCCAAGGTGGGACTAGAGTGAGGCAGGTGAGGCACGAGGATGCAGTCACCCCCCTGCACTGGCTAGCCCAAGAGTGGGACCTCCTTACATTCTGCACCCCTCAGTGTGTCACACGCCTCACCCACCGCCGGCTCTGTGGGCACCCTAGGGCCCACCAAACAGCCTTTGTCGCCTGGCTGTCCTTCATCTCGCTTCCCCACAGTCATCCTTTCGCCCAGCCATCCGGCTGGTGCTTGGCTGACTTGCCAATCAGAGGCCAGGGTTTCAGAACCTGCACGGGGAAGCCCTTCACCGCTAACTTTTCACAAGGGGCAAGAAAATTGGTTATTACCCTCTGCAGAGCGGAAATGAAACAGGCAGACAGATTGCACCTAATTATAATGTAATACTAAGTCACGGGCATGGAATCTGGAGCAATTATGCCCATCATCTTCTGACTCCCGTACCGAGGGGCTTCTGATGACCTGTAAGAGTTCTCCTCTCAGTCGCTCACGTGACGTTCTCACTCGGGCTGGGGCGGGCTGGGGCTTTTAGCTTTCCGAAAGCCGTTTTACACCTGCAAATCGCAGAGCGGACTCCTGCCGGTGACAGAATGGAGCGGAAGGCTTTAGAATTCAGGCTCTCACCTTCTGGAAGTCAAAGGCAGCAAGCTCCAATTTTTCGATCTCTGGAGAATTGGCCATTTAGGGGGATGCCCTTAGATTTGACATCCGCGGTCCCCAAAGTGCGGCCAGTCACGGGCTGGGACTGCGCCAGCTGTGCGGTGTCCACTGCCTAGTCTTCCTTTTGGAAAGTGCTGAGACCGCCAACCAGACCCGGCCAGATCCCTGTCTCTGGGCCACCTCCCCCCACCACCACCCCTGGCTCTGGATTTATCCTGAACCCCATGGAGTCCAGGTGAGCCCTTAGTAACTACCAATAGAAGATTTGATTTGACGGTTGGTGGCGTAGGGCTAAATTAGTCACTGCCCCCATTAAAAATACAGCGGGGGGTTTAAGAGCTTTTCACGCCGTGTGGGAATCAGCAGCGAAGCCGGCTGATGCCTTGGGTAAGGAGAGAGGCGGCCTAGGGGACCACAAGGTAATGAGGTTTATGGCGATGACAAGGCAGCCGGGGAACCCCACCGACTCCCCCTCGCCCCGGCCCCATTGTTCTCCTGCTGGCTCTGTCCCCGCTGCGCTTCAGCTGAGAGCCCCTTGTGATGCCTCGTGGCAAGGGCCTGGGAGGGGGCACGGAGGACCTTCCTGGGGCACGTGCCCGTCACCATCAGGTCGCATTTGGGAAGAGGAAGCAAGGCAGGCTTATAAGCCTGGGTTCCGGGGACCCAGCTCCACCTTGTAGAGAATGACGTGGGGCTGTAGGAGCCACTTCACTTCTCGGAATCGCAGCTCCGAGGGATTCCAGAGGGTCACCGGGAGTTGACGTGAAATGACATCCATAAGAGGGCTGAATACAAAGAAAGACCCATCGCTGGCCTGGTCGCTATTAGGAGGCTGGAGCCAGACCACCCACACAGTGGGGCTCTAGCCTAGAGGGAACAGTGGGGGCCAGAAGCAGGATTTGCTGGAGGGGTGGCTGAGGTGACAGCAAGCCTGAGGTTCAAAGTTGCTGTTTGGGAATGTACGAACTGCCGGTTTTAGCAGTTTTATAGGTGGAGAAAATTTTCCCAGACTATCACATGGACCAGGACCCCTGGATCACAGGCCCCTGTCATCAGGTACCTGCCCAGAACTTCTGGAAGCAGGCAGGTGAGGATTTCCGTCTCAGGTGAGAAGTTGCCATAGGAGAAATCCTTCAAGTTTCCCTGGCCGTAGAGGAGAGCTTCGGTACTCACAGTGTGTTTGATATTTAACTTTCCACTTGTTTTTCTTCCTTCCATATCCAAAAGGTGCATTCTTCGAAGTGGGATCTCTCCCTACAAGTGTCCAGTAAGTAGGAAAAAGGCTTGAATTCACACGTCCATCCATTCAGCAGGTGTTTGCGGAGCTGCTCCTACGGGCAGGCATCACACGAGCATGGGGGACACGGGGGTGGGCAAGGCGGGCGTGGTCCCGGCTGTCACGGAGCTCACGGTCACACGACGACCACGTGCCAACAGAACAGGGCAACCCAAGGTCACGAGCACTTAGTGGGAAAGAAGCAGAAGCTGCGAGAGGTGAAGGGGAAGACCCATGCTGGAGGCAGGGGTGCACTGAGGAAGGCACTGCTGAGGAAGTGACTTTTGAGTGAAAAGAGCTAGGCAGTGGAAAGAGAACAGCAAATGTAAAAGCCCTGAGTTGGAAAAGAACTGGAAGCATCTTTAAAGAGCTCTGGTCACACTGGATTTTTGTGTTTTTTAAAAAAACTTTTAATTTTGAACTAATTTCACACATACTGGACAGTTGCAAAAATAATACAAAACCCCTATAGAGAACGTCAATATACTCCCCCACCCCAGCCTCATAAATACCCAGATCTGCCAATTTGAACATTTTGCTATACCTACTGTATCCAGGTTTTGGTTTTATATGGTTTAAATCGAGCCAAGAGAAGTTAAGAGTCTTGCCCAAGGTCACACAGCTCAGGATGGATTTAGGACATAATTTGGGCATCCTGCCTTCCAGCCTGAGATGATTTCTTACTCCCCTCTGTGGCCATCTTCTATTTGTTGAAGGTCAAATTGATTTAATAATGATTATAATTATGATTATGAATAAAACAACATTGTACTTTGCAGGAAAGGTTGTTAATTCTCCTTTTCTTAATCAAGTAACTTTGACTTTTAGCTGAGCACATGTTACTGAGATGGGCACAGGAATGAGGCAGATTATATGTCCTACCCTTCCTAGAAGTTAGGAGTGGCCATCTTACTACATTTTGCCATTTGGGTATAAATAGAGGTAGAATGTGCAAACTCTGGGAAATGTCCTTAAAGAGAAGAAATTAGTTCATTCCTCCCCCCTTCCTGATGGTTGAAATGTGGATACAATAGCTGGCATCACAGCAGTCATTTTGAGTGATGAGGTGACCTGCTTATGGAGGCCACACATGAGTTGAGCTACAGTATAGAAGGAGTGTAAGTCTCTGACTGTGCCAAATGCATACTGGCTCAGTCCTGCTTCCCAACAGAGTACTTAAACTTGACAGAGAAATAAAATTCTCTCTTTAAGCCATTATTATTTCAGGTTTTTCAGTTACAGTTGAACTAAATCTTAACCAAGGCAAAATGATGATCATTGACCAATCTATCCATCTCTCATTCTATGTCTCTTTATATCTGTCTATCCTATCATCTGTCTATAATCTATCAATATCTAACTACCAATTAATCAAACAATCAATAGATAGATATAGATCTATAATTTTTTTTTTAACAAGGCTTTCAAGTTCTGTTAACTGAAGAGCAAAAGTTAGAGAGAAAGCATTCAACGAAAGCGTGTGGGATGGTTAAAACACGTGAAGGCTGAGTGCTGTGGCTCAGTGACAGGCTACTATCAATATCTACTTGACACCTAAGTGTATAGATTCAGCTGAGCTGAGCTGGGAGGGCTGGAGCACCTCAGCTCTGCTCTCCATGCTCATCCTCCAGCAGGCTAGCTTGGCCACCTTCTCATGGCACTGACCCAGTTGGGCAAGTGCTTTTCAAGCTTCTGCTTTTGCATCACATTTGGTAACTGTCCGCTGTCCACAGGAAATCATATGGCCAAACTTAGAATCAAGGGGCAGGGAAATATGCTCCATTTTCTGATAAGAAGAGTTGCAGAATCACAAGGTTGGGTTCAGGACGGGAAGGAGAATTGGGGTCATTAATACAACTAATCTCCACAGAGCTGAAAGCCCCCTCTTCTTTCCTCCCAAGGCAAAACCTGGTAATTAATAGGTGTAATCAACGGTCACAAGTTTAGGGAATGGACAAATTGTGATGGTTCAGCTTAATCTTGATGGGTTGGAACTTACCTTGAGAGGAGGGAGGTGCTCTCAAAAGGATTTGTCTCCCCAATTCTTTTTACCTGCCAAAGCAAGTTCCCAGGGCCACTATTTTACTTTGCCATTTACAGTCAAGTTTGGCTCATTCGCCTCGCAGGGAGAGTGATCATGGATTATATGCCTGGTATGGCACTGTCCTTTTCAGAGTTGAGGCATGCAAGAGAACTTGTAACACTTAACAGAGGCTGGATATTTACAGTTTTATCTTGCATGGTCTTTCTCTGGAAACACCAAATGGTTCATAGTTGGCCCTGCACATACCTAAATTACCTGGCTGTTTCTCACCCCCATGTCTGTACTCATGCTATTTCCTCTTGCTGGAATGCTCTTTCCTTCTTTTTGTCTGGGTGACTCCTATTTTTAGACTCAGCTCAGGCATCTAACTCTCAGAACCCAGACTAAGGGTGCAGGTGAGGCACTTGCTTTGGGTGCAAAACTTAAGGGAACATAAAAAATTCAGTAATCAACACAAATACACGCTAACGTTCTTTTGCTGTTTGCTTTCATGTTTCTTTTGCTGTTTATATAAGATAGAACAGTTCCTCTTTTCTTCCCCCTGTGAATTTGACTTTTTTTCCCTTAATGTTTTATTTTGAAGTAATTCAGGACAGTTGTAAAAATAATACAAATCTTATTTGGAGAATTCCAACAACAGCCTGCTCCCCACCCCGATACCTAGATCTACCTACTTTAACACTATAGCACATTTGCAGTGTCGTATCTATCCATCCATCCATCCATTTTCTACACATTTGATAGTAGGATGTACACATCATGTTCTTTGAACACATGATACATCCATGTACATTTCCTGTGAACAAGGATCTTATGTAACCACTTTAAATACAGTTCAAGAACATTTAAAATTGTTCCAAAGCGTTCAGTCTGTAATCCAATTTTTTTCATATGTCCCAATAAAGTTCTTTTGGGCCTTTTTCTGCCATGATTAGAGCTAGTCCAGGAACATGTATTGCATTTAATAATCATTTTATCTTTAATTTTTTTTTTTATGAAATAAAATTCTGGAAACATATACAACATAAACATTCCCATCTCAACCAAGCATATCATTCAGTTGTACCATCTTCATAACCATCCATTACCAGAATTTCCCATCACCCAAAACAGAAACCCTCTACCCTTTATGCATTAACTCCTTATTTCCCTTCCGTTCCCCTGCCCCTGGGAACCTGTACTCTCCTTTCTGTCTCTATCAGTTTGCATATCCTACTTCATGTAAGTGGAATCATATAATATTTGCCCCTTTTTGACTTATTTCACTCAACACGAGGTCTCGAAAGTTCATGCATTCAGTGACATGTGTCAAGGCTTCATTCCTTTTAAAGGCTGAATAATATTCTACTTTATGCGTCTACCACATTTTATTCATCCCTTCATCTGCTGATGGACATTTGCGTTGCTTCGACCTTTTGGATATTATGAATAATACTGCTATGAACATTGAAGACAAATAACATTTTAATGTAATATTTGTATAAAATTAAACTGGCAAACTACATAGCCTGAAAGCAAGCTGCTTATTTTTATAATAAAGTTTTATTGGAAGCAGGGCTAGGATTATGGTGAGGTGAATGAGGCAAGGTTGTGCAAATGCAAGGTCCGATCCTGGGTTTTTTTTTTTTTAATGCTGTATGGTGGGGGGTTATGTT
Source organism: Tamandua tetradactyla (assembly GCF_023851605.1). Taxonomy (NCBI): domain Eukaryota; kingdom Metazoa; phylum Chordata; class Mammalia; order Pilosa; family Myrmecophagidae; genus Tamandua; species Tamandua tetradactyla. Next base: position 43,362,797 of record NC_135342.1, on the reverse strand, counting down.
TCATTCTTTTTCCTTGTGAGTATCCCCATATTGCAGCACCACTTGTTAAATTTTCGCTTGTTTGGTTTATCAGTTGTTTGTTTTGCTTGTTTGTTTGGGAAGTGAGTGGGCTGGGAATCGAACCCGTCAACCCTGTTTTAATTTAAAATTTTGTTATTTTATTCAACATTGATATTTTTGCATTAATTTTGATGTTTAAAAACATGGGTTGAAATGTTATTTAGCTTGATTGCTGAGGGTTTTTTTTTTTTTTGGCACCCCCTTAAGTTTTGTGCTCAAGGCATGTGCCTCACTCATCTCCCTTGTCCTAACCCTATTCATTCTCCAAGCAACTTACTCTGATGCCCACAGGTTGAGTCAAAGGCTGTGATAACATCTAGCACATAAGTTTATCATTGGTGTGGGTAGGCTACCTACACACTTGTGTAACTGTTTGTCTCTGGGACTGTGTATCAGTCAGGATAGGCTAGCTTATGCTACAGTAACAAAAAGGCCCAAACAATCTTAGTGGATTAGCACAACAAAAATTATTTCTCACTTACACTGCCTGATCATCCTTCAGGGGGCTGTCTTCATCGCAGTCACTTGGGAGTCAGGCTCAGGGACAGCCACCACCATAAATGTGGTCAGTAACCAAGCCCAAGGAAAAAAGAAAACTTGAGAGGGTCTCACATTGACAATTAAATGCTCTTACTTGGGAGTCACATGCACACACACACACACACACACACACACACACACACACCACTTCAATTCACAATGCATTGGCTGGCAATTGTCACATGGCTCCATTCAATCACATGGGGGCCAGAAAGTGCAATCCTGCCACGTGCCTGGAGGAAGTGAGAACACGCAGACTGAACTCTTTTCTCCCACAGATTATAAACTGTTTGAGAGTAGAGCCTAGGACACGGTAAGTCTGAGGCTCTCCAGCACGGTGCCCAGGACTGGAACAGATACTTGGTTATGAAATGAATGGAGGAATTGAATAAGAATGTGAATAAATGATCATTTTAAAGGCCGAGGGGAAGATTAGCACATAGATGAAGACAGTTTAGGGCCTAAATGCTGTGAAATAGGACGGACCTGGGTTTAAACCTCAGTTTTCCCACTTACTAGCTATGTGGCCGCAAGCGAGGTACTTCACTTCTCTGAGCCCCAGTGTTTTCGTTGGTAAATTGGTGAGAATACTAGTGCTTCCCTCACCAGACGGTTGTGCAGTTAGTAACTTTTGTTAAATAACGTTATCCAGCACTCACTACTGTCTGACGTTGTTCTCTGCACAGCCCGTCTTAACTCGTTTAACCCCCACAACAACATTCACAGGGGTACTGTTAGCGCTTTGTTACAGCTGGGGAAACTGAGGCAGAGAAAAGGCTACTTTCTTCCCCAACGCCCTGATCACAGCCAGAACAGGTTGCCGCCACACCCTACAAGCACATTAGCACAGAGCTATTAAACCTCAGCTCTTGATGCTCTAGTCACTGGGGCTGAAACCGGCTGTGGGTCCGTCCGGGTCTGCCACGGCCTGGAGACGCCTCAGCGGCAGATGGAGCCTGGACAGCCCAGCTGGGACAGTCGCTGCTCAGGAGCGGCTAGGCACGCCCCTCCCTTCCCTGAGCCCTGATTGGACCATGGCGGCGCCGGCCCCGCCCCCCGCCTCCTGCCGTGGGTCGCAGGCTGAGCACGCGCCAGCCGCGTGGTGTTCACTTATTTGCCGAGTTATTAATTACTGAAGGGCGCAAACCGTGCTTCTGTGCATAAAAATATGTTTGAGCAGTTTCTACTTAAACTTTAAAGAGAACGTTAATCAATTTTATTTCAACAAAATGACCTTAAGCAGGGAAAAAAAAAATTGGTGTTATTTGCCCAAACAGGCAAATTAATTTCTCTCTCTTGAGAAATCTGAGAAGTTCCAGAAATAGATATGCATAATTTACACCTGCCCTGGCCGTTCCTAGTTTAACACCCCGCGGTCATGGACTGCCCCCCACCCCAGCCCCAGGTCTAGAAAGAACTGAAAACAAGAGGGGGTTCCTAGCAAGTCGCCCCCCACCCCACCAACCCCAAATCACTCCCCCTGCTGACCTGACCCCTTTCCACGGCCTTCAGAAGAGGATGCTGAGAGGCAAGTGCAGTATGCTTTCTGGAGGTCAGCCCAGCCTAGGTCAAGGTCACTGGGGAGGAGAGGGGTGGTCACCAGTGCTGGAGCCTGGGAATTCTCCAGTTGCATAGAGAGAATCTCCAGCAGATAACTAACCATCCTTCACAGGCTTTTGCTTACCCCTCTCCTCTGCCCCTTCACCCCCCAAGAGGGACTCCCAGGATGGCAGTCTCCAGAACTCTTAGCAGAGTCTGTTCCACCTCCTCAACCCATGCTGTTCCCGATCCCATGCTCCACATCCCAGACCCTGCTGCTTGTTTGCCTTGGGTGTACACCTCACCCTTGTGGTTGCTCTTGAATTTGGGGTCAGAGGAAGAGCTTAGGGGCTGGCTTTCCCTTTTTTGCCTTTAAGCAGTAGTGTGACATTTGGCCAGCCATTTGACCTCTCTCGCCCTGGGGTTTCCAGTCTGAATATGGGGATTGTGCTGCCCCTGCCCACACGAGGGTCCTGTGAGAGTGGGTGCGATAATCCAGGAGAAGATCAGCTCCAAGAATGCACAGGGTTTTGTCTCATTAATTCTGCTGTTTCCCTGTCACTTAAAACAGTCCCAGAACATCGTAGCCCCCTGCCCTGGATTGGTGGGCTGGGGACCCAGGTAGCAGGTACACCCCTGCTTCTCTCCTCATTGGAGGAATTGTCTTGGGTTCCCTTTCTGACCTCATAGCTCTGGAGGCAGGCAGAACTGGGTACTCAGGCAAGTTACTCAACCTCTCTGTGCCTCCATTCCCTCATCTGTAAAACAGGGATTGTGATTGACCGCTCTGTAAGGTGGCTGTGAGGATGTGATGAGACAACACGTGGACACAGTCCAGTGCCTGGGTGGTACCCCGTTCCTGCAGATGGACTGACGTGTCCCGAGGCACCAAGAAGCCTTTCCTGGTGGAGAGGAACCTCATGTAACAGGCCCCAGGGAAACCAGTTCCCGCTCCTGAGCTGAGGCATGATCTGCTCCTGATTCTGAACAGACAGCCCCAGATACACTCAGAGGGTTTCCAAGCTCAGGGGCTTCCTTGTGAGGCCTGGGGTCCTGGGCCAGGGGTCAGGATGGCTTTTGTATCTGTAAAGTGGGGACAAGAAAGTCTGTACAACCCTGAGACTGTGGAGGATCTGAAGAGATGCTGTGCCTGGCAGCACTTTGTAGTGTGCTGAGTGCCCAGGGGACAGTTTTACTAGCTGCTGGTTTTTAAAGCCCATGAAAAAGCAGGGAAGAAAATTAGGACCCACTCTTAGAATAACGTGAGGAAATAACCCCGACCGTTCGGTGTGATTGGTTTCCTTGCTGGGGAGGGTCCCTGCACGGCACCTGATGAGCCCCTGGCTGGGTGTTTGGCTCTGCCTTCTGCTCTTGCTCCTGCACCCTGGCAGCCCAGTCCCCCATACCAGGGGTTTGCCCTGCCTCCTGACATCCCTGTCTCTGTGATTTCATTCTCTTCTGGGCCCAAGCAGATCCTCCAACACCTTTGAGGCTCAGCTTGAGGGTCCTAAACCTAAACAGAGAGGCACAGGAGTGCTGCTTGCTACTTTCAGAGTCCTGGCATCTGAGACAGTTAACCTTGTTGTCTTCAGTTGCATCTTACAGGAAGGAAATCTAGGACTCAGGTCTACCTACTAGAGGGCACTAAACCAGATGAATGTCTGTAAAGCTGGCCTTAATGCTCTGTGCTTTACTCTGCACTGAGGAGCCAGGTAAACCCTGTGGACATCAGAAAGGTACTGTGGTTAATTATGGAAGCATTTAGTAATTAAATAATAAAAGAAAATGTTTAAACTGTCCATAGTAAATAAAGTGAAAAGTAGAAAGTATATTAAAAAAAAATCCATAATCTCTCCTGCACACTCATTCCTTCTGTGCCCATGAAAGCATGGATTTGATTGTATCTCTATTCTTTCTTTCACAAACATGGTACCTTGTTCTACACGTGGTCCTGCAACTTGATTTTCATTTGCTTCTCAATAAGCTGTTGCTGTCTCTCCATAGCGGTTCACATGGACCTACTTCTTTTTCAGTTATGAGTTGATTCCCTAAATCAGTAGTAGGCTATTCAAATTTTCTGTTTCCTTTTCTTCAATATATTCTTATAGAAAAATTGATTCATTTCATCTAAGTTGTCAAATGTATGTGCTGGAGTTGTTCATATTATTCTCTTAGTATCCTGTTGATGTCTGTAGGGTCTGTAGTGATAGTCTTTATTTCATTTCTGAAACTGGTATTTTGTGTCTTCTCTCTTTTTTCCTTTGTTAGTCTTGTTAGCGGTTTATGAATTTTATTCAAAGAACCAATGTCTTAGTTTCCTGGCTGCTATGACAAATACCACACAATGGGTGTTTATTTTCTCACACTTTTGGAGGTTGGAAGACTTTTGCCACCAGGGGTTGATGATATTCTGATGGGCTAGCAATACTTGACTTTCCCAACACGTGGTGATGTCTTCTTCTTTCTCTTCTAGGACTCCCATGACTTTTGGCTTCTCCCTGTGACTTTCTCTGTAAGGCCTCTAGTAAAAAGATTAAGACCCATCTTGATTATAAAAAAAAACATCTGGAGGTCCTATTTACAATGAGTTCACACTCACAGGAATAGAGTAAAGATTAAGAACATGTTTTTTTCTGGGATATGTAATTAAATGTACTGCCACCATTTCTTTTTTTCATTGATTTTCTGTTCTAAATTTCACTGATTTCTGCTCTTACCTTTATTATTTCCTTCCTTCTTCTTGTTTTGGGTGTATTTTGCTATTTTGTGTGTGCTGTTGAGATGGGAGCTTAGATGATTCCTTTGGAACTTTTCCTTTTTTTCTAATGTATGTGTTGAGTGCTTTCGATTTCCCTTTCAGAGCTGCTTTTGCTGTGTCCCATGAATTTCAATTTATTTTTTTATTCAGTTCAATATATATTTTTAACTTTTTTATTGTATAATATAGCATATATACAAAACAAAGAAAGAAAAAAGCAAGTTTTCAAAGCACTTTTCAAGAAGTAGTTACAGGACAGATCCCAGAGTTTGTCACGGGCTACCGTATGATCCTCTCAGATTTTTCCTTCTAGCTGCACCAGAATATAGGAGGCTAGAAGGAATAAATATTTTTTTTTATCATCACAATTGACCCTTTTCTTCTCCCTTGTGAAAAACAACATACAAACAAAAAATAAATTTTAAAGCATGGCACGACAATTAGTTGTAGAACATATTTCAGAGTTTGTCATGGGTTACAATTCTATAACTCCAGGTTTTTACTTCTAGCTGCTCCAAGATACTGGAGACCAAAAGAGATATCAATTTAAGGATTCAACAATCATATTCTTTGTTAAATCCTATCTTCTCTGTATAACTCCACCATCACCTTTGATCTCTCCATTCCTCTCTTTAGGGGTGTTTGGGCTACGGCCATTCTAAGTTTTTCATGTTGGAAGTTTCTGTCAATAATATGGGGTAGGGAGCATTGTCCATCAGTTCAACATATTATATTTTATTTCTCTTCAGATTTCCTCTTTGACTTATGGATTATTTAGAACTGTGCTGTATAGTTTCCTGGTGTTTAGAGATTTTCCTGTTTTCCTTCTATTATTGATTTCTAGTTTGATTCCATTGTGGTTGGAGAACACAGTGTTACATGAGTCCAATTATTTAAAATTTGTTGAGGTTTATTTATGGCCCAGGATATGCTCCATCTTATATGATCTGTGGGCACCTGAAAGAATGTGTATTCTGTTGTTTGGTGGGTGGAGTGGTCTATAAATGTTGATTAGATCTTGTTGGTTGGTGATCTTGTTGATTTCTTCTATATCTTTTCTGATTTTCTCTCTAGTTCTATCAGTTATTGAGGAAATGGTGTTGAAGCTTCCAACTATGTGTCTATATCTATTTCTCCTTTTAACTTTATTAATTTTTAATTAATTTTGACTTCATATATATGCAGCACTGCTGTTTGATGAATACACATTTAAGATTGCTGTCTCTTCTTGGGTTAGTCTTTTATCATTCTGTAATGTCCCTCTCTATCTATGATCATTTTCTTTGCCCTGGAGTCTACTTTAGCTAATGTTGATAAAGCTACATCTCCTTTCTTTTGAGCTATATCTTTTCCTATTCTCTTACTTTCAATCTGCTTGTATTGTTATATTTTTGAGTGTGTTTCTTATAGACAGCATAGAATTGAGTTATGATTTTTCCCCCTCTGCCAATTTCTGTCTTTTAATTTGTGTATTTGAGTCATTTACATTTGATGCATTACTGATACGTTTGCATATAAGTCAGTCATTTGATTTTTTGTTTTTTATTTGTTCTCTCTGTTTCTATTTCTATGTTTCTTTTTCCTGCCTTCTTTGTGTTACTTGAATATTTTAAAACTGCATTGTGACTAATCTATAGTATTTTTAGTGTATTTCCTTGTTCAGGTTTTTAATTAGTTGCTCTAGACTATATAGATATGTAGACTTTGATATCTTATCAAGCATACTGGTGTCATCATTTTTACCAGTTTGAGTTAAGCATATAACCTACCTCCATTTAATTCCTTTAATATCCCCCATTTATAATATAACCATATTGCATATTTCTTTTCTGTGCATTTTGAACCACATCAGACAGTGATAAATCTTTACATCAGCCATTAAACATAATTTAAAAAGCATAACAGAAGGAAAATCTATTGTGTTCACCCATGTTTTAGATCCCCATGTTCTTTCTTCCTTCCTGAGGTCCCAAGATTACTTAGTTTATCATTTACTTTCTGTTTAGAGGACTTCTTTCAGCCATTCTTTTCGTGTAGGTAGGTCTACTGGTGACAAATTCTGTTAGTTTTCCTTCATCTTAGAATGTCTTTGTTTCCCCTTCATTCTTGAGAAATATTTTAGCTAGACACAGAATTCTGGGTTGACAGTTCTTTTGTTTCAGTACTTAAAAAATGTGGCATTTCCTTCTGGCCTGCATGGTTTCTGATGAGAAATCTCTGTCATTCCAATGTTTTCCCCCTAAATAAGGTGTCTCTTTTCTCGATTTAAAAATCTTCCCTTTGTATATAATTTTCAGAAGTTTGGCTATGATGTGTCTTGGTGTAAATTTCTTTTGGTTTATCCTTTCCGAGGTTCACTCAACTCCTTGAATCTGTCAATTTATATCTTTTGCCAAATTTGGGACATTTTCTGTCATTATTCTTTCAAGTGCTTCTTCAACCCTACCATCTTTCACCTCTCCTTTTGGGACTCTGATCTCTGATGAAATGGATGGTAGAGCTTTGTTATAGTCTCACAGGCCCCTGAGGCTCTGTTCTTTTTCTCTTAGTCTATTTTCTTTCTTTTTTCAGATGGAGTATTTTCTATTGTTCTATCTTCTAATTCACTGATTGGTTCCTCTGTCCTCTTCATTCTGCTGTTGAGCCCGGCCAATATCTTTTAAAATTTCACTTGTTATATTTTTCATTTTTAAAGTTTCCATTTGTTTCTTCTTTATATCATTTAGTTCTTTTCTGAGATTTTCTATTTTTTATTTGTTTCAAACATGTTCATAAGTGCTTTGTCAAAGCGTTTTTATAATAGCAACTTTAACATCTCTGTCTTTTCTAGGTTGATTGTCTTTTTTATTCTGTTTGAAATCTTAGTGCTTTGTATGACAGCAATTTTTTATTGCGATATGCATATTTGGGGTATTATATTATGAAACTCTGAATCTTATTTAAACGTTCTATTTTAGCTGACTTTCTCTGGCACCACTCTGGCAGGGGAAGCGGGGGATACCACCTCATTATTGTTAGGCAGGGGTTGAATTCCTGGTTCCCCACTTGGCTTCTGTTGACATCCAAAGGGGTTCCTCATTACCCGTGTTGGGTGGGGGTGGGGATCCCAGCTGGTTCTGGTCTCCAGTGATATCCCCCTGGCTGGGAGGGGTGGGGGGGTGCCTCATTACTGCTCCCCATGTGGCCTCCACTCATGCAGGGGTACACTGGCCTCGTTACTACTGGGAGGTGGTGAAAGTCCTGACACTGCCCTGGGGCTCCTCTGACCTAACCCTAGTGGGAAGGGGGAGGAGTCCATCACTACTTCCACACGGGGAGTAGAAATCCAAGCTCTTCTGGCATGTAACGATTGGGGGAGTTCTTCATTTCTTCTCAGCATGGATGAAAGTCCTGGCTCCCTACATGGTTTTCTCTGATCCATACTTCGGTTGGGGAGGGGGTCACAGAGCCTCGTTACAGTCTGGTCAGGATGGAAGTCTAGGGTCCCCAGAGTGTGGGCGTGGCACACTTCTTACCATGGTGTTTGGCTGGAGTATAGCAGTTATTGTGTAAATATTTTCTGTCTTGCCAGGCTATTTCTTTTCCTGTTTTTTTTTTCTATAAATAGCAGGATTTTGATGGGCCTTTTTAATATGTCCTGATTGCCAGCATCTTCAGTTTAAAGTCTGGAATATATGAGGCAAAAAAGAAAACACAGGGAACTCACCATCATGTCATTCTTCGGATCCCAGGCCCATAGCTGGTCTACCTTCTTTGCCTTTCATAGTCTTCTTTAAAATAAAATAAAATATAAAATAAAATAAGATAAGATAAGATAAAATAAAATAAAATAAAATAAAATAATAAAATAAAATAAAATAAAAATATATATATATACCATACTTAGCAGAGGAATAAGGAAAGTTACAAGTATTCTGTGTTACCAGCAGTGGATGTCCCTCCAGGTCTGGATTTTTTTTTTTAAATGACTATAAAGCTTCTCATTGGAGAAATGAATAATAAATAGAGAACCTGTCCCCTATTGTTGGACGTGTTATTTCCAGCGTTTGTGTAATAAACAATGCTACAACGAACATCTTTGTGTGCAGGCCTTTGGGACCTTGTGTGAGTATATCCCAATTCTGGAATTTGTTGACTGAGCAGTTTGGATTTTAATCGGTTTTTAAAGGTGACGGTTTTGGTGAGGAAGGGGAATGGCCAACGGGGCAGTTTGCCCCGGGCCGGGCTGGGGAGAACGTGTGGGAGGTGCTGCCAGGCTCAGAAACATCCTTGACTGGCCTCGGCCCAGCCTGGTCTCACTGTCCCGGAGGTGTCACCCTCTGGCTCCAGACTTTAGATGCTTATTCTTCGAGGTCATAAAGGTGCCATTTTCCTTTGGTGCTTGCTACCATCTGGGAGAGCCAAGTGATTTGCCCAAGTCACACCATCAGAGAAGGGAAGGCGCAGAACTCAGCCCCTGGGGTTCTGACTCCAGAGCCCAGAAATCAGGGACCATGTGCAGGGTCCACAGTGACATTCTGGGAAGGGACATATAGAAAACATTGACCTGAAAGAGGGTCTGCCTTGGTTTAGGCCTGGGCTTGAGGAAGAAGCCATGAAGGAAGGGAGGTGAAGAGAAAGGGAGGGACAGAGACGGTGAGGGGTGCCCGCTCAGGCCGGCTCACCTGTGAAGGGCTGTGCCCAAGGATGGAACCCTTAGGAGATACCTGGGGGCCTGGCAGTCCTGAAGGAGGCCGCACCTGACTATATTACAAAGCAATACAAATGCTGGAGGCCTGAAAGGATCACTTATCATTAGAGGCCAAACAGTTTTTAGCAGCTGTGACACAGGCACCAGACATTCATGTACACACACACACACACACAGACGCACGTGTGCTAACATGTCTGTGCATGAACCCTGCCTCCTCGCAAACACTGGGCACATGTGTGTGACTGTCCTCTCGGACACACATGCACACAGATGCACACACACAGTCCCTCCATACACGTGCATGTGCCCATGTGCCTGTACCAGCACACAACCGCACAGCAACATATGGAGAAACCCTGCCTTCCCCCATGGTTTCTAGGAGGCTCAGTGGGGGGTGCGAGCTCCACATCTGACTTTCCTTGTGTTCGTTAGATTCTCAGTGTAATTAAATGTTACATTGAATAACCCAGCGCTGGCGCAGTGGTGGCAGAGGCGGTTGGGGTGGGCTGGGGGAGGGGGTGGTGGATGCCCGTCTCAGTCCCTCACCCCCTACCCCCCACTCCCCTCACCCCAACTCTGGAGAGGCATAGATGAGGGGCCCTTGGCCACGGGTCCCTGAGAGGAGAGATGCACTCAGAGGCAGGCTTCAAGGGAGCAAGGGGGTGTGATGGTAGTCCAAGAGTCCCCTGGGCTCTCTGGCCTTAGGAGTTGCTTGTCTCCTTCTTTTGCTTGGAGAGAAATGCCCAGGTGGGCCTCGAGAGCAGAGAAGGGACATGTGGGTGCTGGGAAGCCCTCCGTCCTGCAGACTAGATGTCTCCCTCACCTCTCTTTGGAGGAGGAAGCAAGAAGTGGCTTCTGTTTCCCCCTTTGCCTTTCACGTGGTCTGCAAGCCTCCCCTGGCCCCCACAGGAGGCAGCTTCCAGAGCTCATGGGCCACCCATCTGGGTTAGTGTCCAACTGTGCTGCTTGTTGACGATGTGGCTTTGCACAAACTACTTGGTCTCCCTGTGCCTCAGTGTCCTCAGGGCTAAAATAAGTCAATAATAGCACTTACCTCCTGGGACTGTCAGGGGATTAAGGAATCCTTTAAACAGTGCCTGGCACACAAAAGCACTTACAACCATCCCCCAGACCACAATTTCTTACCCCCCAAATTGACTTGGGCCATATCCACTCATGGTGCAACCCGCCTCCAGCTCCCAGAACCTCCTTTCCTCCTCCTGGATTGGGGGCGACCATCCCTCTGACCTGGTGGGGGTGGGGTGGGGGGCAAGGGTGGATCAGTCTACGGCATGGGAAAGAAGTTGATAGATGTGGGGTGCTGTGCTTGTGGTGCAGTGAGACCTCTTTTCCTGACCTCCCTTGGGGCACCTGAGACCCAGCCCTCCTCCCCTCTGCAGCCTCAGACCAGATCCCAGCCAGGCCCCTGTGCCCATTGCCTGGCATGCAGGTAGCCAGCCCTGGTAGGGAGGATCCCATCTAGGAAACCCCAGAGGCCCCCACCTGGACTCAGTTGGCCCTGGGGCACCCAGAGTGATTGCACTGCAGACGGCCCCTTCCCAGTGAGGATTTCAAAATCAGCGCCCTTGACACAGGCCCAGTGGAGGAGCAGGACTGAGGATAAGACAAAAAGGAGGTGATGTGGCCTCTGCTGCTCCAGTCAGGCCCACCTTGAGGGGGAACAGCTGGAAAAGAGCTCCGGCTCCCATCTGCACTGTGGCCTGTCTCCCAGAGGTGCCTGAGCTCTGTCTGCGTGGAGCCTGCAAGAAGGCGAGGGTGGGACTGACTCTTTTTGTGCACACACGTCCCTGTATGGGACCCCCCCATACACATAGGTGGACAATTGCCAAGACACGCCATTCAGGCTCCTTGGATCTCAGACCCAGATAGGTCTGTCAGGGGACACCATCAAGTACATACATCCCCATGGAAACACAGATCCAAACTCACACATGGAGAAACATGCACCCTAGACAAACCCAACTGTGTGCATAGGCACAAGAATCACACAGTGTCATGGCACCTTCGCTGCTGGACCGTGTCCTTGCTCCAGAGAGACAGGCCACTATGCCTCTTGTCCAGTCGATCCCCACGTCCACCCTGTGCTATGTGGGACTCAGAGAGGCTAAGGGGACTGCCCAAAGACACACAGCTCCTGACAGCCTTGATGGGTGGAATCCCAGCCCTCTTTCTCTCAGCCCAGTACTATTTGAAGCTTCTTGCAGAGAGGAGGCCCCCTGGTCTCCCTCAATCTGATGCCCAGCTGCAGCTGAGCCACTGGGGAAGGCTGGCGAAGGACATGTCCCCTTGGCAGGATGCTTTCAGCACGGAATGTGCCCTACTACTTCCCCCATCATCCAGGACTCCAAGACATGCAAAACCACCTTCTGAATATTCAAGAATATTCACGCTCCTCTCTGCTTCTTCCCTGCTCTTCATTTTGTGCTGAGTCTTAAGTGAAATTGATCTCTCTCTCTCTTTTTTTAAGGAAAAAGAAATCTGTCTTTTGTTCCCCTGCTCCCCCAGGGCTCCTCCGAAGTGGAGCCCCCCGCCTGGTTTGAGGGCGCGCCTCCTAACCAATCGCTGCCTGGCACGTTTCCCTGGGTGCCGGCTTGGGCGCGGAGCCATGCGAGCAGATGGCTGTGATTGTTGGCAACCGGGAAACCCTGCAGGAGAGTCATATATGGGTGTTTACGGCATCCCAGACCACCGAGAGCATCAAAATGGCAGGCTGAGCAGCACCCGCCAGCCTAGGGTGGGCAAAGGGGCAGCCCAAGTCCTGAAAAAGGAGAAGGAACCCCTTCACTCGAGGAGAGTCCTGCCCAGCACTCACACCCATGTTCAGTGTCCAGTTTTTAGTGCCCACGGCCAGCACCCATGCCCAGTGTCCATGCCCAATGTCTATGCCCACAGCCAGCACCCACACCCAGTACCTCTGCCCAGCATCCATACCCAGTGCCTGCACCCAAGCACCCATGCCCAGCACCTGTGCCCATGCCCTTGACCAGTACCCAACACCAGCATGGTGTCACATGCAGGGAGAAGCAAACCCTTGATTCTGGGGGTGCCACCTTGCTGGCTGGCCTCCCCCTCCCTATTCCTCCACCTCTTCCACTGCCTCGTTTGTGAGCCATTTCTGCAGCCCCCACGGTTTCATTCCTCTCTGACCTGGTCCACTCCTGAGAGGTCGGCATGCATTCAGTCATTCATTTGGAAATAGATACAGCCCTTACTATGTGCTAAAAACAAAAAAACAAGGAGCAAGACACACGCCCTCAAAACCTCTTTTCTTTCCTTCAGAGCCCTCAATGGCTTAGATTCATGTGGGTTTGTTGGACAAGTGTCTGTCTCCAGAGCTCCACAGGACCCTGTCTCCATGAGCTTAGGGGACAGTGTCACCTCATGGGCATTACCATCCGGTGGGAGTTCATTCTCTCTGTCTGTCTGTCTTTCCTGCTATGATGTATGCCCTCTCTATTTCCCAATTATATTGAAGGCCTCTGAAGGCAGGGCCATGCCCTCTGCTCAACCCCAAGATGCTCACCACAGCATGGCTGTTTGTTACAAACACCATGAGGCTAAGCTGGGAATGGAGCTCCCTCAAGCGCTCCAAAAACATGCAAAGAATGCAATGCCCAGTGGTCTTAAGAATACAAATCCGACTCCACTCCTCTTCTGACTTTGTCTTTGGAAGCCTTCCTGACTCTCAGAGTTAAGGCCAACTCCTCAGCGTGACATTCTTCATAGTATGATGCCTGCCTCAGTGCCCAGCTTTCTTCCTTTTCATTCATTCAAGAATATTGAATGATAGACAGATAGATGGATAGATAGAATGATACAGCAAAGACAGCAAAAGGTTAAAATTGGTGGATCTGGTTATCTGGGTATGTGGGTGACCTCGGTATGGGGTTTGCATTATTTTTGCAACTACCCCATAAGTTTGAAAATATTTCAAAACCAAAAGTATTTATCGAGTGCCCACTATGAGCAGGCAGTAAAGCCATGAAGAAGAACAAAGCAGGGCAGGACATGGGAGAAAGCACGGAGGTGGGCAAGGAGGGTTTTGTGGACATTCGAGCCGAGACGGGGATGAAGTGAGAGAGTCTGTGTGGCCATCTGGGGAAAAGCATCTAGGTGCAGGGAACAGCAAGTGTAAGGGCTCGGAGGTGGAAACTGCCTGCCCCCCTGGACCTCAGTCCCAAGGTCTGTGGGGTGAGTCTGTGCACGGCCATGGGGCTCTCTGGTCCTGAGGGGACTCGAGGGCTGCATGAAGCAGCTGTCTCCTTGGAGCCTCCTGTCCGTGGGCTGCGCCGGTCGGAGTGGAGCTAGGAGAGAGATGGGCAGGAACCACGCCCCACTCTCAGACAAGACATCAGCATCTCCCACTGACCCACTTTTTTCCTGTCCTCTGACAGGGTCAGCAGATGCAGCCTTGCCTAAGTGTGAGGACAGGAAACAGCTATCCTAGGCAATTCCAGTCTTCTCCCCACTCCCAACTCTTCATCCTAGAACCCTTGGCTGGTATTAACCTTCCAGCAGCTTGGCTCTCTTTGCATCTTTCATGCTCCCTAAAAGCCTGACAGCTCCACCTATCCTTTTGAGGAAAGGGGGCCCCCTTCATAGACTTTGCTGGGTCCCTGATGCACAGAGACAGACAGGACCCACCCCCGTGCTCACACATGCATAGTGTCCCTAGATACAGACCCACAGCCTCTTGGGCACCTGTCACTTGGTTCAGAGAGCCCCTCCTCCAGGGACTGTCCTTTCCCTTGCATGACAGATTTGTGCCTTCCTTCTCTGGCCTCTGCAGCCCTGCCCTGCCCTGCCCCATGGCATCCTCTCCCCTTGGGACAGGGAGCACAAGAGGGACAGGACTGCACAAGCCTCATCTCTGTGCCCTCAGCCCAGGCCTGGCTCAGAGCAGGCGTCTGTCAAGTGCTTGCTGAGCTCATGAGAAAGCCTCGAGGATATCAGCCCAGATATGAGCTCGGAGCTGGGCCACCTGGGCTCCCATCCCTTCGCGGCCCCCTACTAGCTATTTGACTTGAGCAAGCCGTTTAAAACCTCTCTGTGCCTCAATTTCCCCACGTGTGACATGGGGATTATATTAGTGCCTAATTCAGTGGTATAGGGAGGAGTGAGTTATGCCTGGAGCATAACTCTCTATATGAGTGTCTGCCCTTATCACTGAGCTGGCTGCAGCTGGCCGTGGTAGGATTTTAGAGCAGTCACAAAATATTCCCCACGGTCTTTGCTGAGAGATGCTCCGTCGGTGGGGCGAGACGGGGACCTCCCGTGGGTGCCTGCTGGCTGGCCCGGTTCCCCCGGACTTGGTATTGACTCAGCCTGTCCTGGGGCACGTGGCCTCTTCCCTGGAGGGCGGCGCCACGCGGTGGGGATGGGCAGGTCCCGCAGGCCAGATTGATTTTGAAATCTTGTCTCTTACACAGGAAAAGGTCATGTTTGCGGGTGGGCGTCCCGAGGCCTCTTTCCAGCGGGGCGCCCTGGCCGAGCCACGGGACGTCCATTAGCATTAATGGGGGGTGGGTTCTCGGCACAGGCTCAGGCTGGGGGTGTGGGGAGGCCGGGTGTGTGTGAGATAACGTGAAAATCCTTCCTGATGAGGCTGCTCAGAGAGCTGGTGGCGGGCGAGCAAGGGGGGGGGGGGTCCCAGCCGCTCCTCCCTGAATTAGTCAAAAGCCACTGGAGCTGGGAAACAGGGTGGCCCAGGCAGGGGTCCTCAAGGTTACATTAACCCCGGGGCTCCCTGAAACAGCTGGAGAGAAGGCTCTCCTTCCTAGCCAGTGGGTCCCTACTCAGGCCCCCAGTGACTTTTAGGATGCTGGTCCTGGGGCCTCCATGGGGGCCGCACACCTGTTTCCTCTCCCATCTCTCCTGCTCCTCTGCCCCATCTCAGGAGAATTGGGAGCTCTCACTAGAGCACCAACCATCTCCGTGAGAAATTGAGTTAAATGAGAACATGGAGGTGCAAATGTACAGGAGGCTGCAAAGTGTTAAAGCTGGGGTGTATGTGTGTGTGTGTGTGGGGCCTCTTTCCCTTGGCACCCACTGGGTTCCAGTAGCTTCAATTATGTGCAACACCAACATCAAACAAACCCACCCAGTAACCAAAAATAAGACCACTCCACCATCGTGTTTGAACAAAGACAAAAACATGAGCACTGTCCCAATGACAAAACTGACCACACATCCCTTAACCTGGCTAAAATGTTTATTTTCTAAGGCAGCTTTGGCTTTGATGCGTTCCTGCTGCCTTCTAGAGAAGAATCTAAGATACCCAATCAGAGAATTATCCCAGACTTCAGGACAGCATCCAATTCAGAACAAGAGCCCTGATTTCTTGAACCCTCCACAAAATCTTTTAACAGCAGTCAAATCCTACAGTCAATCCTTCCAATGTCCTCTTCCAGGCATGCCCATGTGTCCTGCGGTGTGTGTTCTCCCTCATTGCAACAAGTCAATAAGCCCAACTTTGACTACAGGTGTGTTCCTGGTGGTGTTTGGCTGGAGGGCATTGGCACAACCCTGCAAAAGAGATGTCATAATTCTCATTTTACAGGTAAGGGAATTGAGGATCAGAAAGGTTATGAAGTTGCGGAAGGTCACACAGTAGAGAGGTGGGGAAGTTTTCCATGAAAGCCTGCTTACAATTGTTCTTTCTTGCTTTAGTCATTAAAGCTTTATTGCTTTATTACTACACGTGTGCATTTTGTAGTCATTAGTGCTATCTGAAATGCAAGTGACAGCAGCTCAACTCGAACCAGCTCAAACACAAACAGCATTTGACCCAAAGGTCCTGTGGTGACCAAAGCAGGAATGTGCTGGTTCTCAAGAACTGCTGGAGATGGGAACTCACTCAAACCCAGCATGCTCCCTCTCCATCAGCTCTACTTGCTTCTCTCTGTCCTGTGTGTGTATGTGTGTCTCTCCCTCCCTCTCTATTCTCTCTTTTTCTGCCCCTCCCTCATTTCTCCACTCCCTGCCCCCTCTCCAGTTTTTTCTACTTCTTAGTTGATCAATAGAAAATGTCTGATGTCAGCAATCCCTGATTCTGCTCCGCTCCATCCCCATGCCAAATTCCCAGGAAAAACTCTGATGGTCTTCACTTGGAGGGTACACACTCCTCACCTGCCACCTGAGGCTGGGGGCTGGGGCCCCCAGCCAACGTGAGCTCTTGTGGTAACTACACATTGAATGGAAGTTAAGGTTGGGGAGTCCCCGAAGAGAGGAGCAGAGCTCTGGACAGAGAGAACACCCTGTTCTCCCAGCTAGTCTGGCTGATCGGCAAGCAAGTGAAGCACTTTGGTCCTGATGCCCGGAGCCTTTATCTCTTGTAGATGAATCCAAGCAATTGCAACCTCAGGCTGACAGGACACAGGATGGTTCAAGGCGGTCTCAAGGGACTTCCACATCCCAGGTCTCTAACAACTACGCAGATGTAGAGGTGGGTGCATTCAGTGGCCAGTCACAGGACCAGCCTGGATGTCACACCTGTGTCCGGCACCTCCACCCCAGAATCTCAGAAGTGTCAGAACCCAGGACAGATATGGGGAGGGCAGACAGAGAGCCTGGTCCTCCTTCTGTTCCCTTGCCCACTTCTTAACCTCATTGTCCCTCTGTCCCCTGTTGCTTCCCTCTCATCTCCCCTTCTCTCATGTGTAGCCTCCTCTTGGCCTCTCTGCCTGTATCTGGAATCTCTTGGGCCCTCTCGTGTGTGCACAGCAATTTCTGCCACCCCAGCTGCCACCCTGACCATGTAAACCTCTCGTGCACGCCTTCATTCGCTCATTCGTCATAGCACCACTGACTGAGTTTCCCAAGGCCCCCAGATACTTCTTACAGCTTTCCGCATTAGTGTGTTTTGATTTTTCCCCTTCTTTATGAATACCCTACATGCCACCATGATGAACTAACAAGTATGTAGGTCTCTGGTATGTTTGTCAGTGCATGTTGGAGTGTTCTGGGAGAATGTCCCTGTGTCTCTCTATGTGTCTCTGAGTGTGTCCCCATGTGCCTTTGTGAGTGTGCCCTCATGTGTTTCTGAGTGTGCTACTAGATGTGCCCGTGAGTTTGGTGAACGGCCTTGTTTTGTCCTGTGTGCACTTCTGGGGTGTTTGCATGTGCTTGTCTGTGTGTTTGCTTTTTTCTCACTCCATTTGGCATGTTTCTCAGCCTCTCTTGCTGCACCCCAGGATTTTGCTTCTAGGAGGAGTGAGAGGTAGGGGTTCTGAGCATTTAGTGGAGACGATTGCTCTTTTGTGCTTTCAAGACTTCTGCTGCCTCAGACTAGCCCTGTGAACCAATCAGGGTGGGTGAACCATCTTTGCTTGGCTCGGAGATGGAAAGCGACGTGTTTCGTGTCACCCACACCAGCTTCCATCCTGTACTAGACAGGGTGAGAAGGGAACTCACGGGTCCTTTTACCCAGTCCCTCATTCCCTTTTCCTGAACAAGCCTCCAGTCGACCCTATTGCCACGGTCCCTGCACCACCTTATCACCATTATTTTTTATTTGTCCTTTTTTTTGGTTGAACCATGTGTAATTGCCAATATTTGGCCATGTTTGATCCAGAAGAAAATCAATTTCATATAGTTCAATCTGATATGAATTTTTAATTCAGTAACACCCATAGAGTGTTACAGGACTTACTTCTACATAGGTCTCCTGTACCCCCATTCTACAGATGGGGAAACAGAGACATGGGGAGGCAAAGATAAGGCTGCACAGTCAGGGACAGGGAGATGGTGGCTCAAATATCACCTGCTAGTTCATTGCCTGGAACCTCCGACTTCCAAGTCCCTTTCCCTTTGGCTCTACCAGGCACAGGGCAGAAGAGGCTGAGCACGGAAAGGCTCCCCTTTATGCGCAGCTGGGAGGGCAGAAGACCAGCTCAGCAATGAACTCCGGGCATGACTCATGGTGACGTTCGCTCAAGCCAGAGGCGACTGAGCCCCCTCCAGGTGAGTGGCCAGGGAAGGCCTCTCTGAGCAGGTGACATTTGAGCTACTGTCTCCCTGCGCGTCCCTCACCTGGCCCTCCCTTGTTTTTCTGGATCTTGTACTTTTGAGCCATGCTGACCTCTTCACCCTTGCTCAGCCTTGAGTCCAGGATGGTTTTCATGAGGTGGTTAAAAACCCTCTTGCAAGGAGAGCACTGAAGTCCCTGCCCAGAAGCTGCGCGCTGCATTCAGCCAAGCCACATGTCCCCTCCCTATGCCATTGTTAACACAGAATTTGTTTTTCTGCTCTGGAGAGGCCAGAGTTGTGGAGCGCCATGGGCTGGAAGGATGGTCATCATTCTGGAAGAAGCATTGGTCCTGGGAGTGTGGGTCGAGGGCAGGACCCCTGTGAGGGGCTGGGAACTGGAGGGCTGGAGGACACCGAGGCTCAGGGACTTGCTGAAGCGTCCTCAGGTAGTTTCAGACTCAGTAGGTCGGACCCTAGAGCCTGAGCTCTTTGCTGCTTCCAAGCCAGGCTCACTGGGACCCACGGCTTTGAATCCAGGGCTCTGCTGCCCTGTAGGGACACTACAGACAAACAGATGGGCAGACAGATGGACAGGCACCAAGCCCATGTATGCATGGTTCCCCCAGACCTCTGTCTCTGAGAGTGTGTGTTGGGGGTGGTGTGGGGGTAGTCCTGACTTTTCCTCTCCTTCTCAATCTGTCTCAGTCTCTCTTCCTCTCTGTGGGTCTCTGGGACTTGCCATCACACTCATCTCTTTCTCTCTGCTTCTCTCTC
The DNA here is from genome assembly GCF_023851605.1 of Tamandua tetradactyla. Lineage (NCBI taxonomy): Eukaryota > Metazoa > Chordata > Mammalia > Pilosa > Myrmecophagidae > Tamandua > Tamandua tetradactyla. Next base: position 43,343,445 of record NC_135342.1, on the reverse strand, counting down.
TCTCTCTCATTATTTTGGGTCTCTCATTTCTTTGTGTCTCTTTCTGTCCGCCTTTCCCTTCATCTTTTTACATCTTGCTCTCCATCTTTTATTCCCTATCTAGCTCTATCACTCCATCCATCCGTCCTTCCCTGTCTCTCTCTCTCTCCGTATCCTGCTGCCTGTCTTTCTGGGTCTCTCTCTCCCTTTGTCTTTGTCGCAGTCTCTCTCTCTGTCTCTTGGTCACTGTGTGTCTCCAACTCTCTCATTATTTTCCTGCTGTCTCCCTCCCTCTCTCTCCTTCTGTCTCCCTTTGTCCCCTTCTCCCTCGTTTTCCCTTTCTCTCCTCTCTCTCTCCTCTCTCCTTCTCTCTCACTCTCTCCCTTTGTCCCCCTGCTTTGTCTCAGTTTCTCTTTCTGGTTCACTGTGGGCTCTGTCTCCCTCCTTCTTGCTCCCTCTGTCTCTCTGTCCCTATCACCCTTTTTCTCTCTTTCTTCATTTCTTTCTATCTCCTATTTGATGCCATTTCTCCACCTCCCCCCCCCTTCGACCCTCTCAGAATGTGTGTCATTTGTGGTCCTTCTCTCGGATACTGCAATCCCAGCACACCTGACCCTCATGCCACACCATTGCAGCAGGCAGGTAGGGGTCTGGGCCCACCCTGGCCAGGAATGCTGAGTCCAGGAGGTGGCCTGGAGGTGTGTGAGTGGGTCCGTCTGAGCTGCCCTGTGCCACTTGTGCCCACAGCCAGGCTGGCCTGAGGGGGAGCCTGCTCTGGTCCTCAGGCCAGGCCTGTCCCTGGACCCCTTTTATGCCATGTCAGCCCAGAGGGCCTTACCTCCTCTCTGTAGCGCCTCCTGGCCCCGCCCCCAGAAGGTGGCATGTGCAGTGGCTGTGCAGGCTCCTCTCCATGCAGAGACTAAACGAGGCTCAGCTTGCACGGCGGACCTCAGAGGCCAAGACGGCGGAGCTCCTGCAGAGTTCTCAGTGCCCCGAGAGGCCAGGGATCCTCGAAGACTTTGCTGAGCCTCAGAGGACCTAGGCTGGTACCTACTTTCTTCCTAGTGTATACCCCCATTTCCCTCTATGCTTTGTGGCATGGCAAAATTACTTTCAAGAAATGGTTCTCAATGAATCTGTCTAGAATGCATGCTTGGAGTCAGAGCAGGGTTGGGGGCTTGTTTTGTTCCGTGCACCACGGGGGTCCGAGGACAAACAGGATCCTTCTGAAACCCCTCCTCCGGGCAGATTATGTGACTCTGGCCACAGGCACCCACCAGGCCAGCTCCAGATTGCCCTGGGCGAAGAACCGACTTCCTCCTGGGGCAGGGACAGCGGAACCCCTCTCGCTCTCCGTCCATTGAATCCCTGCCACTCTCTGTGCCTTGAAAGGACTCCAAGTTTCCTGAGTTTAAAGAGAAAGAAATGAGTTTCAAGTTGAAAAACTTAACGGATGTCCAGTGTCTCCGCGCCGTCCCCCCAGCCTGGCGGCCCGGAGGGGGAACATGAAAGGTGTTCACGGAGGTGCCGCCTGCTCAAGCCCAGGCTGGCCGACCGCCCCACCCTCGTCCACTTTAGAAGCCCCCTTGGGAACCCCCAGGTAAAGCTCCTGCTCCCTTCCTTTATCCCAAGCCTCGTTTTTGAGGTTTGGCTGCATTTTTGATCTTAACAAGTTTTCCTTTCCTTTTTTTTTTTTTGTCATCTTTGCCAGGGCTTTTACAATGCGATTTCCTTTTATTTTAAAACGGTGGCTTTCAAGCCTCGTCTCATCTGTGATTGTTTCATGTTTGCAGGTTTCTGGAAGGTTTGGAGCTAGTCCCTGGGTGGGCGACTTCCCATATGCTCCTTGCTCTGCTCGTCTGCTTGGAAACGGTTGGGGCTTTGGCGCGGCAGCCTCTTTTTCAGTTCCCCTCCCTTGGGCCAGCCCTGATAGAAAAAAGTGCAGGGGCCTCATCCACTTGGCTCCCCCAAACTCCCTGCTCCTCTCAGGGCTGGGGTACCTCACAGCTGGAGGCAAACTACCCGAGCTCCAACCTCTAGTCCCATGACCCTGGCCAGGTAGCTGCTCTCTCTAAGCCTCAGTTGCCCCTTCTGTACATGGGGATAATAATAGTACCTGCCTCATATTGGGCCAAATAAGATGACGCTTGACAACAGAGGAAGGCTTAATAAATGGCACTAGTATGCTAGGGCAAACCCCAAACCTCCCAGACCTCCCGATCTCTCTTCTTGTTTCATTAGTTGCTTTGTCCGTCTGCTCTCCACAAGTGCCAGCCCCCAGAATGACTCGCCTTGTACCTTCCCAGTTTGGGCACTTTGCTGGCCCTCTTCCCCATTCCTGGGTTGCCTGTCCATACTTCCTCCTCAGGTTGAAAACCTCCTTCATGCTTCAAGGTTCAGCTCAATGCCACCTGCTCTGCGATATCTTTCTTCATGTCCCAAGTAAGAGTTAATCACACCTTCTTCAAGGGTTTTGTTATTGAGTTTGGTTTTTATTTTTACTCAGCGAGGCAGCAAGCACTGGCTTGGTCTAGCTTTGGAATCAGAGAGATTTGGGTTTGAATTTAATTTTTGGCAGGTACTGGTTTTCCCATTTCCAATCAATTCCTTAGTGCCTCTGAGCCTCGGTTTCCTCAACTATCAGTAGGGATAGTTACACCCTCTGTAATTTCGGCTCCATGAGAAAGTAGACTTCTGTTTCTTACACTCTGCTGTGTTTCTACCATGAAAACATAGTGGTACTCCATAAATAACTTACCATAAATGAATGATCATTAAGCTTATACTTGGCTTATACATGGTGCCCAGTCATGTCTTCCTTATCATGTCCATTAGTACTTAGAAACTCCTTTATGCACTCATTCATTAATAGATGCAAAGACTGAGTGACTATTCTGTGCAGGGTCAAGCACCTCTGTCCTTGCTGCAGTTCACCCATGGATGGATCTGTAGGCAGAGTGATGATATCCTGAGACCTGGTGGCCCTGGCCCTGGCTGTCAGCTGAAGCCCTAGGAAGTTTCTCTTGTCCATCTACTCTGAAGGATATAGCTTGTGGTTCTGCACACACCTGGTGCCTCTCAAATGTCCCTGGACTGAATTAAGAGTGATCCTTAGAAGTTCAACCCTTGAGAGCTGCTTCAGGTTGGGCTGCCCCTCCACCCAGCGGGTCCCTAGGGCCCTGAAGCCAGGAGGTAGCTTTCTGCTCTGTCCCAAAGCTTTCCTTTGTGGACTCTGCTACCCTAGAAAACCCAAAGTAGCTGTGAGTTTGGGGGACCCACAGCTCCAGCTCTAGCCATCAGAGAGTCTGTCTGCTTTTTCCTCTTTTCTTTTTTGCACACCTTTGTTTCCCCCAAAGAGAAGAACATAAAGCTTACACATCCTTTTGATGCTCCTCAAAGCGAGGATTTTCTGATACTTCTTTTAAAAGCCAGCATACGTCCTTCAGCATCCCACCACACCACCTGGACACCCAGGAGCTCCTCAGGCCTTAGACCTATGGATCTGGGGTTGGGAACCCTCTTCTGTAATCAGCCAGCTCCAAGGGTCCCACCTCAGCCCAGGTGGCTCATTTCCCACCTCCAGGCCTTTGTCTGGCTTGCCCATAGAACTTGACAACCTCCCCCATCCTTCTCATTATTTAAATATACAGTGGACATCCTGGGCAGCTTTCATTCCCTTTGTTGGAAAAAACACACTCTTTTGTGCTTATTTTCCTTTGGGACATCAGGCAGAGAACCCCACCTGGGACTATAGGCTACAACATGTGACCCAGGGTGACTAATCAGAGACCCTCTGACCCTATGATTGGCTCATGGATGCCCCCATGACCAAAGACCAGCCAATCAGGCTGAACCTCCACCATGGGTGGCAAAAGAGGCTCTCCCTGACTTTGGATACAGAGTGGTGAGAATAGAAACCAGTTGCTGGTAGGAGCACCATTTGGAGACCACTTGATCATGTGATACGGAGAAGGGGAAAAGAGAGATCTCTGTTCCAGGCCCTGGATTCTGCCAGCTGTAGTGCAAGGATATTTCTGTTGCATGAGCCAATAAATTCTTCATGCATAGACACACACTCATACACCCCTTTTTTAATGAATGATTTCATTTATATAAAATTGTAGAAAATGAAAACTAATCTACGATGACAGGAAGCAGAACAGTGTTTCCCAGTGCTTGCCTGGGAAGGCAGGATGGGGTGGGCAGAAGAAGAGAGAAGGATTATAAGGGCACATGGGGACACTTTTTGGGTTTCGTGGATATGTTTCGTAATTAACTTTTCTAAGTCTTCAAAGTAGGTTGTTGGAATTTTTTGTTAATTGGTACTGTGTTGTATCTGTAGAACAATTTGGGTAGAATTGACATCTTAACTATATTTAGCCTTTTTGTCCATGAGCAGGGAATGTCTTTCCACCTATTAAGATCTTATTTGATTTCTTTGAGCAATGTTATGTAGTTTTCTGTGTACAGGTCCTTTATGTTCCTAGTTAAGTTCATTCCTAAGTATTTAGTTCTTTTAGTTTATATTTTGCATGGAATTTTTTTCTTTTCTTTTCTTTTTTTAAATGGGCAGGCACTGGGAATTGAACCTGGGTCCTCTGGCATGGCAGGCAAGCATTCTTGCCTGCTGAGCCACTGTGGCCCACCCTGCATGGAATTTTTTTCTTAATTGACTCCTCAGTTAGGTCATTGCTTATATACAGAAATGTTACTGATTTTTGCACATGAATTTTATATCCCTTAAGACACCTGGGATTGGTTTTCATCCTTTGCGACTGAAATATCTAACCATTCGTTGGAGTTGCTGGTGGATCTGACATTCCAGGTCTGGGAAACTGGAAAATTGGTAAAATGGCCCCTCAAGGCTCCTCTGCAGCTGGATTCAAGTCCAGCTGCCCTTTTGACAAAGCACCCTCTGCCCTTCCCCTTGGCCTTGCCTGTTAGAGAGAGGGGACCTGTCTCCTCCTTATTCGAGCTGAAAGATGGACACCTTGGAACAAGGAAGCCCAAACACCTTCTCTTCTACTTGGTGAGTGGGGAGGGCACTCTCTTTGGGTTTTTGTTTTGCTTTACCTTTTACTTTTTTTTTGCAGATTTACCTTCCTAATTAGGTTTTACTCAGGTAAATATATTAGGATTAGTTTGTAATCCTTGAGCTTACAGAGAGTAAGGGTGGAACGTTCAGGAGACGGCTGGGAGCCAGGAGAAGGTGTTTGCTGTGGGGGAGATACATAGACAATGGGGTGTGCCCACACAGTCAGTGGGTTTCAGATGTATCGTGGGTCCATTTGTTTAATAAACAGTTATGAATTATTAATAATTCGCTAGGTGATGGAGATACAGACACGAATAGGACAAGGTATCTGTCTTCAGGGGACCCCACTGGAGGGAATTGGTAACAGGGTGCCCAGGCTTCCGGGCCACTGTGTGGTGCATCCCCTGTGTCGAGGCTGAGAAGCCCCCCCTAGTCCAGGCCCCTGCAGGTAGAGGAGCCTCTTCACAGAAAGGGGTCTCCTGCTTGCCCTTTGCATGTGTTTGGCCACCCTTCATTCCAGCTCTTGATCTCACACTCCTGCTTTCCAAAGCCTGCCCTTCATGCCAAGGGCTGAGTCAGAGCCCACACCCTCCCCTCCCAACCGTCTAGACAAGGAAAAGCCTGGCTCAGCAGTGCAGACATGCCTTGTCTTGTGGTGAGCATCCTTCTTGGAGTCCGTGGGGTCCCTTCCACCCAGGGGCAGTCAGGACCTGCCCATTCACAAAGGCCTGTGCTGTAGGAGGGAAGGGGATAGGGGTCTCCATTCTCCCGCTTGAGGCTCCTTGGCTTCAGGGCCAACGTACTGCAGCCCCAGGGGATACGGGGAGGGGTAACCTTGGTCAGGTCCCCAGGGGATGGCCACCATCCTCCTCTGGCCATGGTGCCTGCTCAGCTAACATTTGCTCACCCAAGAGGGGTCTTTGACGGCTCTTCTTGGAACAGTGGAGAGCTGGTCCCAGACGACCAGTGGCTCCACTTCAACAGATAGCTCTCGGGCCCTCTGCAAATGGCTCCTTCTTAAAGCTCTGCCCCGAGACTTCTAGTGGGCTACCCACAGCCACAGGCTGAGGGCTCCCTGGGCCTCCACAGACCCCACTTCTCCAGGGAATTGGACACTGACATCTTTGACTTGTGACTGGGCTGCGCCCTGGGCTGCAGAGCCTGGGGCCTCCGCAAAGCCCCTGGGAGGGAGGAAGCAGGGAGCAGGTGGAGAAGGACACTCAGACCTTCGTGTGGTGGAGGGAGCATTTGGCTGGGGGATGCCTCCCAGGTGGGGAGCACTGGGGCTGCCCGCCCTCCGTGCTGCCTGTTATCATCACCTACAAATGGCCATTTTAGGGCCCAGAGCTCTCCGGAAGGTTATCCACCCTGAAATAAAAGCCCAGCCTCTTGGGAGGGGTTCAGAGGAGGTTCTGCTTATGGCCCATCTCTCTCTCCTGGAGGGGATTTACATCTGTTAGTAAATTTAAATGAGTTGTTAAATGGGGTTTAGATGGCACCAGGAGAAGGCATGTCCTCTGCCTAATGGCTGTGCAGGCCCATTATCGGTTTCGAGCTTGTGCACAGGTGCTCTGCAGGGTGACTCCTGCCTCTTGGCTGGGGGACGTCCCTCTGCCTCCCTCCGGCTCCCAGGGCCCGGCACTGCAGAAGGCACAGCCTTGTTAATGAAGAAGGGTATGAAAGAGAGGCTGGCAGGCAGGATGGGGATGGGGGTGGTGGCTGCCCCCCTGCCTTCCTCCTTCCTCCTCCTCCCACAGGCATCCTGAGGCCTGGGCCCCAGCTCTGCTCAGGAAGTCTCAGGCTTACCAACCCTCCACGTGGCAGAGCTGGAAGGTCCCAGGAGTCACTGGGCCCAGGCCCCTCATCTCAGAGCTGGGGAAACTGAGGGTGCCTGGTTAAGGAGGAGGTGGGGGTTCTGTCCTGCTTCCTGCCTAGGTGGGCACAGTGAACCCCAGCTCCCATTGGCTTCTCCTGGGGAGCTTTAAACAGATAGGGAGGCTGGGCCCTGCCCCCAGAGATTCTGATATAATTGGTCTGGGCCGGGACCCGGGCCTGGGTGTCTTCTACAAGCCTCCAGGTGACTCTGAAGTGCACGAGGGTTGAGAGCAGTGGGTGGTTTAAGAGACTGACTTTGGCCTGAACTGATGCTCCTACTGTTGGGACGTGCATCTATCTGCCAGGCCACAGCAGCCGAGAGCCACAAAGGGGCACCGGCAGCAATGATATATATTAATGCAGTTCTCACTCTCACCTAAGATCGCAAGACTCCCAGAAACCTCCTTAGACTGTCACCCGATTATTTTGGCGAGGTTGCAAGCTTGTCTCACATGGGTGCAGCAAAAGACCTGTCAGCTACCAAGTGCCAAGTGTCAAGGCTTTCTCTTCTGCTTTGGCACCCTGTGAACATGTTTACTGCCCACGAAGCTATTTGGAGGCACCTGCCCTGTCATGGGGGAACTACTGCCCAGTTCTCCTACCGGCTACTCCCTTGTTCTCCAACCCCTTTGGGTTAGTCCCACCCTCTCCCTTCAGCACCATGTGGCAGCTGGACATTCTCAGGTCTCTGTTGGGTTTGGCCACCTTGACTGAGCAAACCTTTCTGCTGATCTCATAGTCTCTGCTGGGCAGTGGACCTCCCACGTGGTGGCCTGACATTCTCCAGCTGCTAGTGTCCTGCTCTTTGGAGTCTTCTCTGTTCTGCAGCTGCCATGGGGCAGATTCTCCTCTCCCCCCAGTCACGGTTCCTTTCTATTGTGTGGGTCCCACAGCAGTGCTGCCCAGTCCCAGTGTCTTTTGAATTTCAATGAAAACCATGCTTTCCATTTTTGTTGGCAGCTTTTGTCTCTCTCTCAAGGACTCAAACATGAATCTAGGGAACTTCATCAGGAGATGAATCTATGTGCAGATACTAGAATCCTCTTCCCCCCACACTCAAACCCTGGTTATAAAGCTAGCGCTGTCTGACTCTCTTTAGATGGAATTCCATTTGAGGGGCCTTCTCGAGACTTCCAGCAAGTAGGCTCCCGGGAACCCTGCCCACCGGCGCCCAGACGTGCCCTGTTTCCACGAGGAGGCTGTCCTCTCGGGGCCCCACCATCCTGGACGCGGATTTCCACACTTTAAGAAGTGTTCTTGTGTACTGGGACAGTCTGCAGTTCAGAACCCGCAGAGGGAATCCGGCTCGCGCTATTGCCCGTCCCTGCCCCAACTTCTACAGGCCCCTTTCACCTCTCCGTCCTGCCACCATCTTCAGGTCAGATGTGTGGACTTGCAGGTAGAGATGGTGACACCCTCCGGAAGAGGAGAGGCCAGTGGCTCCCAGCGTCGCTCCGTCTCCCATCTCATTGGCTAGAATTGCCCACCCTTAAACCAATCACTGCTGAGTGTCATGGTACAACTGTGATTAGCCCATCCTCAGATGCGCGGGGTCGAGCCACCACGGCGACGTCAAGCAGTAGTGAGAAGGGTCGTGTCCCACCAAAATTCTCTTCCCCCTCTTTACATGCGTGAATTCATTTCCAGAGGCTGCTATCATGTATTACCACAAACTTGGGGGGCTTTAAACTGCAGACATTTATTCTCTCACAGTTCAGGTAGCCAGAAGTCTGAAGTCAAGGTGTCAGCAGGAGATGCTCCCATCCCAGGGCCCTAGAGGACTGCGATAGTTTGGAGCTGTGAAGTACCCCAGGAAGGCCATGCTCTTTTCATCCATTCCTGTGGGTGCAGATCCTTGAGAGAGAGACAAAAGCTGCCAACAAAAATGGAAAGTATGGTTTTCGTTGAAATTCAAAAGACATTGGGACTGGGCAGCACTGCTGTGGGACCCACACAATAGAAAGGAACCGTGACTGGGGGGAGAGGAGAATCTGCCCCATGGCAGCTGCAGAACAGAGAAGACTCCAAAGAGCAGGACACTAGCAGCTGGAGAATGTCAGGCCACCACGTGGGAGGTCCACTGCCCAGCAGAGACTATGAGATCAGCAGAAAGGTTTGCTCAGTCAAGGTGGCCAAACCCAACAGAGACCTGAGAATGTCCAGCTGCCACATGGTGCTGAAGGGAGAGGGTGGGACTAACCCAAAGGGGTTGGAGAACAAGGGAGTAGCCGGTAGGAGAACTGGGCAGTAGTTCCCCCATGACAGGGCAGGTGCCTCCAAATAGCTTCGTGGGCAGTAAACATGTTCACAGGGTGCCAAAGCAGGAGAGAAAGCCTTGACACTTGGCACTTGGTAGCTGACAGGTCTTTTGCTGCACCCATGTGAGACAAGCATAGTAGGTGAGACCTTATGACTCGGTTACTTCAACTGACAGGTGGCTCACCACTTTCAAGACGGGTCTTAATCGTCTTGCTGGAGTCCTTTCTGAGAGGATACAGAAGCTGAGAGATGAAATTCAGAGAAGTTCACAGAAGAGCCTCAGAGAAGCTGAGAGGAAGCCACTGAAGCCAGAAGCTGAAAGCAATGAAACTCAAGAGAGAAGGACCAGCACATGTTGGCATGAGTCTTGCTGTCTGACCTTGCTATCTGAACTTGAGCCCAAGTTCTGGTCTTTAGAGAAGATATCATCCTGTTGATGCCTTAACTGGGACATGTTCACAGTTTTAGTGTGTGAATTTGTAAGCTAGCTCCATTGTTAAAAAAGTGTCCATTTCTGGTATGTTGCATTTTCTCAGTTTTAGCAACCCCAAACAGGAATCATCTGTTTCTTGCTTCTTCCAGCTTCCAATGGCCCCAGGTGTTCCTTGGCTTGTGGCCACCACATCCCAATCTTCACCATGGTCAGAGAAGAGGCTCCTCCCCTTCTGTGGGTCTCTTATAAGGATACTTGTTAATGGATTTAGGGCCTACCCAGATAATACAGGATGATCTCATCTCAAGAGCCTTAATTCAATTACATCTGCAGAGATCCTTTTATTACCAAATAAGGTAACATTTGCAGGTTCCTAGCTTTTGGGGGGCTACCATTCAACCCACTGCAATGTTCTTTACCTGTGTCAGCAAAGACAAGGAAGGTGGGCAGACTGCTTTAGGTAGACAGCAAATGTCCAAGCATCTAGCCAAGGGGGCCCTCGTGAGCAAGTGACCAGTGGAGCTGCCTGATAGAGCCATGCAGGGCCTGCTTGGAGGGGTTGGGTCTGCTTCTGGGTAAACTTCCAATTTTCTCTCTGCTCTGTTTTCTCTGCTGTCCCATTTGGTCTTGGCTATGAATTTTTCTGTGATCCCAGAATTCTCTCATTGTGCCTTGCCCAACATCTGAAAGCAGCAAGTGGCCAACCTGGGGTTGAAAAGGGAAAAGTTTCTGGAGGACCCACCTGGGGCTAGAGGCCTTGAAGTTGCGGTGGGTCTGGGGCTTGTGAAGGGAAGCTGAGATGAGGGAGGGCTGGGTGGAGGCAGGGGACTGGCCCCAAAGGCCTAAGATGGTCTCCTGAGAGCCAGGCCCCTGGCCTTGGGGGTGGGAGGGCTGGTGGAGAAGTTCAACCCCGGGCACTTGGGGTCCTCTAGAGCCCCAAGTGGGAAGCCCACATCGCTGCCTTTCCTAAGCCCCCAGGCCTGAAAGCCAGAGGCCCAGGGAGAATAAAACGGCCTGGGCAAAAAGACTCCAAGGCAGTTCAAAGACAGGGAGAGACTGAGGATGAAGTTTTCAAGCCACATCCAAGAGAAGGCCTTTTCATCTGCCAGCCTTTGAATCGAAATCAAGGCGGGCAAAGTTACTACCAGGTTAAAGTTTAAATGGCACAGAAAGGGGAGATGGGAAGATGAAAGGACGGCCATCTGGCTGGGGAAACAAAGCCCGCAGCCCAGCCTGGGCCCCTGGCCTCAGCGGCACTAAGTTACAGCAGTCCCAGCCAGGAGGGGCTGCGAGGCTGCCATTGTTCAGCTTAAGAACGAAGGTAATTGAAAGGAAAGGTGAGCCAAGGAGAGGCAGCCGGCGTGAGAGACTGCCTGGATCGTTAGAAAATAATTTAAAGGGAACAGGCCTATGAAGTAGTTTCTCTTATGGAAATGCCATCATTGAAAAGAAAGGAAGGGGAGGGTGGGGGAAGCCTTTTCATTCTTTGAAACACAGTGAGCTTTTTTTTTTTTTTCCCCTTACCAAGTGCGGACTTGAATTTCATTTGAAATCCCGTCATTTTGCAAACTTGTTAAACTCCCTAACTGCCTGGGCTGGGGGTCTTCTCTGGAATCTTGGAGGTTTGGGGAGGCAGAGAGTTGGAGAACCACCTGACTGCATCTCCACAGGTGTTTCATTCTGACCCCAGGCTGTCTGCTTCCTCAGGAAGCTCACCCCTTCTTTTAAGCTCCTTGCTGGTTCTGCCTGCTGCCCTTTGCATCCAAATTGCCTCTAGAGCTGCTGCTTGGCTGGCTTCCCACTGTGAGTTCTGGGGTCCTGAAGGTAAGAGCCAGAGGTTTAGTGGTACCTTACACCGATACTTTTCTAGATGAAATTTCCCTGTCCCCAATATCTGACTGGAAATTAGCTATTGTTTCAGTCATCTGGAGTTAAAACATATTCAAAGTTGTCCACCTTCATCAGACACCTCTTACATGCCAGGCAGAGCCTAGTGGGCAAGACATAGGCCTTGCTGTTTAAAAGTCTAGCTGGGGAGATGGTAGAATCAACAAGCACGGACTATGCAGACTAATAAGAACTACGGCAGAGGAAGACTGTGACTGGGGGAGGGGGGCCGTAGCAGGAGCATCTAACCTGGTCTAAGGACCATCAGGGAAGGCTTCCTGGAGGAGGTGACATTTGAGCTAAGTTGTGAAAATGTATTAGTCCTTAGAGAAGGAGGTTTCACCTCTAGTCAAGATGGAGTAATCTGGGCCAGGTTTATTTTCTTGCCTAAAGCAACAACAAAAGTAAACCTAGATAAAATATAGAAGCAATAGTTTGTAAGACACTGGACATTAAGAAACAAGGACCATGTTCCATGAGAGACAGGAAACAAACAAGATGAACCTATAGTCTCACCAGCTTACTGTCTTAATCACAGCGCAGAGAAAGGAAACCTAGGGAGAGACTGACAGATTCCCTGAAGAATCCATCAGGAGGTGGAGCTGAGTCTGGAGATCAAGGTGACCGGAGTTTGCAGGAGAGAGGACCAGGGCAGAGAGAGCTGCCCAGAGAGAGAAGACCCTGGAGATCTGCAGAGGGATCCCCTTGGGGATGAGCAGAATATTGATCTATGTGTGCATGTGAGGAAACTACCTGTGGCCTGGAAAGAACCATCCACAGGATGAAAGTAATGTGTCCAGAGCTCACTCAGGACTGGGGATACTGCCTGTTCTGACCAGCCAGACAAGAAAGCCCCCAAATCACAGGACATTGCATAGAGAGCTCAAGAGGTCTTGCTTCGGTAACTATTATTCCTAGACTGAGCATTGCTCTGGCCCTCGATAAAAAAAACTTAAAAATGGGATATTGAAGGATCAAACTGTTCCCAAGTACCTTAACTTCATCCAGAACAAAACTCAAATATTCATGGGAATACAAAAATACCAGCACCCAGAAAGAAAAAATCCATTATATCTGTCATCCATTTACAAATTACAGGGCATGCAAAGAAACAAGAAAATATGCCCCATGATGAGGAGAAAAATCGCTCAATTGATGCAGATGTTAGATTGAGTAGCTGAGAACATTAAAGCTGTTATGACCATATTCCATATGTTAAAAAGTTAATTAGAGCTAAGGAAGATATAATGAAGATTACAATGCTGAGACTGAAAAGTACACCAGATAGAATTAATAAGAGATTACACATTGCCAGAGAAAAGATTAGTGAGCTCAAAGACTTAGCAAGACTTACCAAGATGAAATATGTAGAGAAAAAAAAAGAACAAAAAGAAAAAAATAGAAGAGCAAAATAAGCATCCCATGGGCCAATATTCAGTGGCCTAACATACATGTAATTAGAATTTTTGAAAGAGAAGGTGGGGTCAGAAAACATTATTTGAAGAAATAATGGCCCCAAAGTTTTCAGACTTGATGAAAACTATAGACACACACACATCTAAAAAGCTCAATGAACATCATGCATGAAAAACATGAAGAAATCACACCAAGGCACATCATAATCAAATTGCTCAAAATCAGTGGTAAAGAAACAATTTCAAAAGAAATCAGGGGAGGGGGAAAGACACATCATGTACAAAGAAACAAGGACAATGATGACGGCAGATTTCTAACCAGAAGCAATGCAAACAAGAAGTCATTGGAGCAACATCTTAAAGAGTGTTCAAAGAAGAAACTGTCAACCCAGAATTCTGTACTTAATGAACGTGTTTTTCAAAAATAAAGGCAGAAAAATAACAGGTGGAATACTTTTTCAGATGTGAAGAAACTGAAGTACTATGTTTCAAAATACAGAGATGCAAATTAGTTAAAAGAAAAGGATGGGAGGACTTTGGAAAGACGTTGGAGTACAAAACTCTAAAATTCAATCCTTCTATCAGAACTTCTGTCGAACAGGTGGAAACTGTCTGAAACAGTTATTTTGAAATTCCAGAGCCCATTAAATACTGTTCAGCATCCAGGGAAAAGTGGAAAGAATAGGCTCATAAATTACTGTACAGACCAGTAAATTGCTCTTTCCATGCAGTGGCTACCAGCACCCATCCGCTACTCTCACAGCAACCCACTGGGGTCCAGCCCCTGCCTAACTCACTGGTGATAGAAAGAGAGATGAAATCCTCTTCCCCAAGTCTGGGGTGGGCACAGCTGACCACTGATCGTGGCTTATGATTAGTGACTTTGGATCACTGGGGGCCAATTTCTGAGGGAGGTCATTATTCCAACTCACCTGGACAAAAGCAATGGCAGAGGAGACTTAAAGATGCTATGCTTCCTCAAGGTTGCAGGGGACAGTTAGGTGAACAGCTGCATTTTCTGGACAGATCAAGAAAGCTCAGCTTTGGGGAACTGTGGAAGAAGTTCCTGTCGGCTTTCCTGATACTTTCCCCAGGATGCTTTGGAACCAATCTGCACCCCCTTTATGGGTCCCTGGCTCTGTTCTGGTGGAAAAGACGGACTTTGGAAATGCCTCCCTAGCATGTCCCCTTCTACCAGAATTTGCTCTCTTGGCAAACAGCTTCGAACAATGAAAGGAATATAGGAAACTATAGAGACTGAAAAGTACTTTTCTGATTAAAGACTTGCCTGCTTTAAGCACCAGGAATGGGTTTATTCTCTCCTGAGAAATAGAGGGACCATTCAAACTCCTGTGAACAGGCGAAGTCCAAAACAATCAACACACACAAGCCCAGGATAAGACCCAGGCTGAGAAAAGCTAGGGAGGACACTACAAATTGCATTCACCTTGGGCACGTGTTCCTACAGGAGGATGGAGCTTGAGAAAATAACTGTCTTATCACCAGCTGATGACAAATCAAGAAACAGACACCTCAGAGGATAAATCCCAGAGTTAATATTGCAAAATATTAAAACGCACAGTGTGCAATAAGAGTGTAGGACAAGCAAAGAAACAGAAAATGATGGTTCATCCAAAGGAAGAGGATACAAATACAGAAAATACTAACGAAGAAGATGAAAATGTGGAGAAAGATGAACCTATTCACTACCGTCTGTAGGGAAGCTGAGAGGGGCTGCCCTGTGGAAGGCTGTGTGGTGGTTCCATAGGAGACTAGGGGTGGGGTTACCATATGATCCTGCAACATCATTGCTCAGTATATACCTGGAGGAACTGAGAGTGGGGACACGAATGGACATTTGCACACTGGGGTTTATGGCAGCAGTATTCCCAATCCGCAATGGATGGAGGTGGCCTAAGGGTACAATGACCGAGGAATGGAAGGAGGAACTACGGTGTATACATACGATGGACTACTGAGTGGCCACAAGAAGGAATGTTGTTGTGAGACAGGCAGCTAGGTGAATGAACTTTTAGGACTGTATGTTGAATGAAATGTCAGAAACAGAAAGATAAATATTATCATGCCTCGCTCTTATGGACTAACTATAATATAAAAACTTGGTGAGCTGAAGATGAGAGCATGGGTTATCAGGTTGGCGCCTATTGTAAGGGGTCCTAGTTTGTGAACTCTTACAACAGTCACATATATTCAGGAGTTGTAACTGTTATTTCTAAATTCTGAGATACTGAGCTGTTTGTTTATAACCTGGTTGGTCCCAGAAACCTCAGATATTTATGTGATACCTGAAACTCAGGATTAGAGCTCTAAAGCTATGAAAGTCAGCGGTACCATGTACAGGAACAGTTTAAAAAGTTGAAAAAGGGATCAGACTTCAACTAAAGATATGAAAGAAGCTGATTTGGATAAGACTGGGGTAGATTACAATACAGGGTAAAGGATGATATCGCCCATATTTTAAAACTTCAACTTCTGTGAGAGACCAAAGGGAGTGATGTTTATTTGGTGCAAAATTTATGTTTTGGGTAGTGCATTTCCTAATTTAACTTGTATGGTCAATTTAGTTGAACACCAGAAGTACACAGAATCTTGAATAGTGAGACTTTGTTGGTTTGTCCAGGTTAGTATGATGACCTGATAAACCCCAAAGTGATTTGGATAGTGAATAAAAAAATATTTGCAGGGTCCTTTTTGGGGTACTGAGGATAAAAGAAGAAATGTTCAACTTCCCCATTTGGAGAAGTTCTGATATTCTCACAAACAGTGGAGACAACCAAATCAATAAGACAAGCCCTTGATCTTGGAGTTTGCCCCTATGAAACTTATTCCTGCAAAGGATAGGCTAAGCCTACTTAAAACTAGGCCTAAGTGTCACCCTTAGAGAACCTCTTTTGTTGCTCAGATGTGGCCTCTCTCTCTCTAAGCCAATGCAGGAAATGAAATCATTACCCTTCCCACTACCTGGACATGACTCCCAGGGGTGTAAATTTCCCTGGCAACATGGGACAGAAATCCTGGGATGAGCTGGGACCCAACATCAAGAGACTGAGAAAGGGGGAAGAGAGAAATGAGACAAAATAAAGTGTCAGTGGCTGAGAGATTTCAAACAAAGTCAAGAGGTTATTCTGGAAGTTATGCTTACCATTATATAGATATCCCTTTTTAGTTCATGGAGTATTGGAGTGGCTAGAGGGAAGTACCTGAAATTGTTGAGCTGTGTTCCAGTAGCCTTGGTTCTTGAAGATGATTATATAATGATATAGCTTTTGCGATGGGACTGTGTGTGAAAACTTGTGTCTGATGCTCCTTTTATCTAGGGTATGGATAGATGAGTAAAAAATATGGATAAACAATAAACAAATAATGGGGGACAAAGGTTAAAATAAATTGGGTAGATGGAAATACTAGTCAATGAGACTAGTCAAAGAGAGGGAGGAGTAAGGGGTATAGGATGTATGCATTTTTTCTTTTTCTCTTTTTTCCTGGAGTGATGCAAATATTCCAAAAAATGATCATGGTGATGAATACACAACTATGTGATGATATTGTGAGCCATTAATTGTACATCATGTATGGAATGTTTATGTGTTAAGATTTATCAATAAAAAGATATATTTTTAAAAAGAACTACTGGAGTTGAAGAGCATAATAACTGAAGTGAAAAATTGATGGGAGGGTTTCAAAAGCATATTGGAGCTGGAAGAAAAAAGAATCAGTGAACACGTGAAGACAAAATTGAAATGAGTCCAGCTGAGGAGCAGCAAGAAAAAAGAATTAGAGAAAGCAAAAATACCCTAAGACAATATACATATTATGGGAATCTTAGAAGGAAAAGAAAGAGAAAAAGGGGAAGAAGGAATATTCTAAGAAATAATGATAGAGAACTACCCAAACTTGGTAAAAGATGTGAATATGCACATTCAAGAAGCCCAGAGAACACCAAATAGGATAAGCATAAAGAAAAATATACCCCATCATATGTTGACCACACTGTCAACTGCAAAGGACAAGGAGCAAGTTCTGAAAGCTGCAAGAGAAAAGCAATATGTTATATGGAAGGGACCTCCACTTAGATTGAGTTCTGATTTCTCATCAGAAGAAACCATACAGGCAAGAAGGCAGTGGGTTGAAATACTTAAGAGTGCTGAAAGAAAATAACTGCCAAGTAAGACATTTTTATCCAGTGAGGGTTTTTTTTCAAAAATGAAGTTGAGAGAAAGACATTCCCAGATAAACAAAAGCTGAGAGAGTTCTTCACCACTAGACCTGTTGTATAAGTAATGCTAAAGAAAGTTCCCTAGACTGAAAGGAAAGGACACTAGATAGTGTTCAAAGTGCATAAAGAAATAAAGACTTCTGGTAAAGGTAACCACTTGGTATTGTATTATTGCCAGAATTATGCAACTCCATTTCTTACTTCCTTCAAGAACTAAAAGAAAAATGCCTAAAAAGTAATAGTCGGTTTGGAAATACAGTGTACAAAGATATAAATTGGTAACAAGGACAAAAAAAAAAAAGATGAGTGAACAGAGGGATATAGAAAAAGTATGCTATTGAGGGCAAGTTGCTATCAAGTCATGTAGGATTGTTATATATTTAGGATGTTAAATTTTATCCCAATGGTAACCACAAGGGAAATATGATAAATATATCCAAACAAAAAAGAGAAGGCATCCAATACAGTACAACACAAAAACTCAAGTAAGTATAAAAGTAGGCATTAATGGAAGAATTGAGGGACAAAACATTTATAAGACTTAGAAATGATAAGTAGTGAAATGGCAGAAGAAAGCCCTGTATTATCAGTAGTGACTTTAAGTGCAAATAGATTAAACTCTCTAGTCAAAAGGCAGAGATTGATAGAGTGGATAATAAAAGCACAACCCAACTATATGCTATATTCATAACCCAACTATAGTCAAAGATACAACTAGGTTGAAAGTGAAAGGATGGAAAATATATACCATGTTAGCACTAATCAAAAGAGGGCTTGGGAAGCTATACAAATAACAGATAAAATATACTTTAAGGCAAAAGAAAGATATGAGGTCACAAACCTCACAATAAAGATCATTATATACTGATAAAGGGGCCAATTTGATGAGAGGAGGTAACAATTATAAATATATATATACCTAACAGTTGAGCCCACAGCTATGTGAACCAAATATTGTCAGATTTGAAGGAAGAAATTGATGGTTCTATACTGATAGTGGGAGACTTTAATATACCACTTTCAATAATGAATAAAACATCTAGTGAGAAAATCAATAAGGAAATATGAGGCTTGAACAATACTCTTACCCAACCCAAAGTTTTACAAACATACGTAGAACAGTTCACCCAACAGCAACAGAATGCACATCCTCCTTGAGTGCACATGGATCAGTCTTCAGGTTGAAACATATGTTAGGTCCCAAACAAGTCTCAATAAATTAAAAAATATTGAAATCATACAATGTATCTTCTCCAACCACAACAGAATGAAGCCAGAAATCAATAACAGAGGGATAAATGGAAAATTCACAAATATGCAAAAATTCAACAACATACTCTTAAACAACCAATAGAGAAAGAGGAAGTCACAAGGGAAATCAGGAAATATCTTGAGGCAAATGATAATGAAAATACAACATACCAAAACTTATGGGATACAGAAAAGGCAATGCTGAGAGAAAAATTTGTACTCTAAATGCTTGTATTAAAAAAGAGAAAAAAGAAACCAAATCAGAGAATTAACCTCAAAGCTGGAAGAAGTAGAAAAAGAAGAGCAAACTAAACCCAAGGTGAGCAAAAGGAAGGAAATAACAAAGATTAGAGCAGAGATAAATGAAATAGAGAACAACAACAAGAACAAAACAATAGAATCAATAAAATCAAAAGTTGGTTCCTTGAAAAGATTGATAAAATTGACAAACCTGTAGCTAGACTGTCAAGGAAAAAAGAGAGAGATAATACAAATAACGAAAATCAGAAA
Source organism: Tamandua tetradactyla (assembly GCF_023851605.1). Taxonomy (NCBI): domain Eukaryota; kingdom Metazoa; phylum Chordata; class Mammalia; order Pilosa; family Myrmecophagidae; genus Tamandua; species Tamandua tetradactyla. The sequence continues at coordinate 43,324,564 of NC_135342.1, read as the reverse complement.
TGAGAAGGGGGATGTTACCACCTACCTTGCTGAACTAAAAAGAGCTGCAACAGGATATTATGAACAACTCTACACCAAGATATTATATAGCCTCTCTGAAATGGATAAATTCTTAGAAACACAAAAACTACCTCAATGACTCAAGAAGAAATACAAGATCTTAACAAATCCAATGAATAGTAAAGTGATTGAGTCAGTAATTAGAAACCTCACAATAAAGAAAGTCCAGGACCAATGGCTTCACAGAAGAATTTTGCCAAACATTCTAAAAAGTTCCAATTCTGCTCAAATTCTTCCAAAAAATGAAGAGGAGGGAACACTCCCTAACACATTCTATGAGGCCAACATCACCCTCATACCAATGCTAGATAAAGATACCACAAGAAAAGAACATTACAGACCAATAATTCTTATTAATATAGATGCAAAAATCCTCAACAAATATTGGCAAATCAAATCCAACAGCGCATTAAAAGTAGTATATACCATGACTGAGTGGGATTTATCCCTGTTATGCAAAGGTGATTCAGTATAAGAAAGTCAATGATGTAATATAACAATTAACAGAATGAAGGAAAAAAAACAACACCCATGATGATCTCAATTGATGTAGAAAAGGCATTTGAAAAAAAATCCAACACCCTTTCTTGATAAAAACATTTAGAAAATAGGAATAGAAGGAAACTTCTTCAACATGATAAAGGGCTTATATGAAAAACCAACAGCTATCATCATACTGAATGGTGAAAGACTGAAAGCTTTCCTGCTAAGATCAGGAAGAAGACAAAGATGACCAAGGTTACTACTGTTATTTGACATTGTACTATAAGTTAGAAATTAGGCAAGAAAAAGAAATGAAAGTCATGCAAGTTGTAAAGGAAGAAGTAAACCTTTCTTGATCTGCAGATGACATGATCCTATATGTAGAAAATCCTGAAAAATCCACGATAAAACTCCTAGAGCTAATCAATGAATTCAGCAAAGTGGCAGTTCAAGATCAACACTCAAAAATGAATAATATATCTGTACACAAGCAATGAACAACTGGAAGAAGAAATCAAGAAAATCCATTTAAAATAGCCACTAAGAGAATCAAATATCTAAGAATAAATCTAACCAAGGTTGTAAAGAACTTATACACAGAAAACTACAAATCATTGCTAAAAGAAATCAAAGAAGACCAAAAACAAGTGGAAGGACCGTCCATGTTCATGGATTGGAAGACTAAATATTAAGATGTCAATCCTACCCAAAGCAATTTGTAGATTAATTGCAATCCCAGTGAAAATTTCATAGCAGCCTTCTGTGCAGAAATGGAAAAGCAAAATAATCAAATTTATGTGAAATGGAAAGGAGGCCCAAATAACCAAAGCCATCTTAAAGAGAAGAATGATTTTGGAGGACTCATACTTCCTGATCTTAAAACTTATTACAAAGCTACAATAATCAAAACAGCATAGTACTGATATAAAGACAGACATATAGATCAAAGGAATGAAATTGAGACCTCAGATATCAACCCTCATTTTTATGAACAACTAATTTTTGACAAGGGGGCAAAGGCCACTTAATTGGAAAAGAATAGTCTCTTCAACAATTGGTTGAAAACTGGATTTCCATTTGCAAAAAAGAGAAGGAGGATCCCTTATTTACATTTATACAAAAAGCTACTCAAAGTGGATCAAAGACCTAACTGTTTGGACTATCAAACTCTTAGAAGAAAACACAAGGAAGCATCTTCAGTTCCTTGTATTAGGTAATGGTTTCTTAGATATTACACCCCAAGCACAAGCAACATAGAAAAAAAACAGATATATGAAGCCTCATCAAAATTAAAAATTTTTGTGCTTCAAAGGGCATTATCATGAAAGGAAAACAACTTACACAATGGGAGAAAATATTTGGAAACCACATATCCGATAATGGTTTAATATCCAGAATATATAAAGAAATCCTTCAATGTAACAAAAAGACAACCAACCGTTTTAAAAATTGGCAAAAGATGTAAATAGACATCTCACCAAAGAAGGTTTACAAATGGCCAGAAAGCACATGAAATGATGCTCAACATCATTAGCCATCAAGGAAATGCAAATCAAAACCACAATAAAATACCATTTCAAACCCATTAGAATGGCTGCTATTAAAAAAATGGAAAATTACAGGGCACAAAAGGACAGATACTGTGTGAGCCCACTTATATGAAATAATTAGAATAACCAAACTCATAGAGTCAGAATCTAGGCTAGGTTACCAGGAATGGGGTGGAGGTAAAGAATAGGAAGTTATGGCTTCAAATGGGTCCCTATTTGGAACAATGTTTTTTTTTTAATGGATGTTGGTAATGGTAGCACAACATTAATGTAATTAAGAGCACTGAAATATATATCTGAATGTATTTAAAAGTGGGAAATGTTAGGTTGTATCTATGGTACCAGAACAGAAATTTTAAGAATCCATGGAACTGCACTACACAGTGACTCATAAGTTAAACTATGGACTAAAGTTAATAGTACAATTATAAAAGTGTGCTTTCACCAATTGTAACAAATGTTCCACAATAATGCAAGGTATTAATAATAGGGTGGTATATGGAAATCCTGTATTTTATGTATAATTGTTCTGTAAACCCACAGCTTCTCTAATAAAGAATAAAAAAGTCAGAAAAAAAAATAAGGCTGTAAACAGTATACCATGCCAACACTAATCAAAAGAAAGTAGACAAGGTCAATTCCATACCACAGAATATTACCAAGGATAAGAAATTCATTTTAAAATAATAAAGAGGTAAGTCCATCAAAAGGATACAACAATCCTAAATTTTTATGACCTATTACCAGAGCTTTAAAACACGTAAGATGTGGAGAGCCGCCTCCCGGGTCTGGCCTAGTGGACACGCTGCGGTCTGCTCTAGAGTTCCCCCCGCCCATCGAGTGAGTCAAGATGGCGCCCGCATCCTGTTTCCGCGTATGACGCACGCGCCCACCAACCCTATCTTCCAATCACCTCTGTATACGTGGCACTAACCTATTGGGTTTGGGCACAGTATATAAGAGGTTACCCGGACAGGGTGGGGGGAGACGACCCATAGGGAGCCGTACCTGACGGCCGCATAGAGGTTGTTCCCCCGCGGGGTATTCTGTCCCGCGCGGAATTTGTAACAGAGCTTGCAAGCTTAGCTCCAGTAAAGGTCTGTGCTCACAACTGCAGCGTGTCTCGAACCCGTGTCTGTCACTTGAGTCGGTTTGTCTGCGTCTGTCTCTCTCTCCCTCCTGTTCCCTCCGCCGGCCGGGGATCAGAAGCTGAGCGAGACGGCGCCGGACAGTAAGAAACAAAACTGAGAGAACTGCAAGGGGAAATAGACAAAGGTATAAATATAGCTGGACATCTCAATACCCCTTTCTCAACAATTTGTAGAACATTCTTGAATACATTATCAATAAAGTTGACTTAAATGACTCATAGAATTCTCACCCAACAACAAAAGAATACACATTCATTTGAAGTACACATGGAACATTTGCTAAATAGACCATATTCTGGTCCATAGGATGGCTCAATAATTAAAAAAAATTCAAGCCATACAGTGTGTTCTCTGGCCACAGTAGAATTAAATTAGAAATGAATAACAGAAAAATCTTTGGAAAAATCCCCAAATATTTAGAAATAAGATAATATACTTCTAAGTAATCATGAGTCACAGAAGAAATCAAAAGTGAAATAAAAAATGTTTTTAATGGAATGAAAATGATTATACAATACATTAAAATTTTTGGAATGCTACTAAAGCAGTACATATTTTGTGAGATGCTGGTAAAGCAATACTTATAAGGAAATTTATAATACTAAGCACATATTGCAAAATAAGAATTCTCTTAAATCAGTGACCTCATTTTTCACCTTAAGAAACTGAAAGCAGAAGAACAAGTTAAACTAAAAAAAAGCAGAATGAAAAAAATAATAAATAAGAGTGTGGAAATTAATGAAATAGAAACAGAAAATAGAGAATAGAAATAGAAATGAAAAATAGAGAAAGTCAGTGAAAACAAAAGCTGGCTATTTGAGAAGATTAACAAAAATAAACATCAAGTCTGACCAATTAAGAAAAAAAGAGATGATGGAAATACCAATGCCAGCAATGAGAGGGGTAACATCATTACAAACTTTACAGATATTAAAAGGATAATAAGGGAATATTATGAATAATCCTATGTCAATAACTTCAACATCTTAGATTAAATGGATAAAATTCTTAAAGATCACAAACTGCCAAATTTCCCCAAGAAGATATAAATAACTTGAATTGCTCTATATCTATTAAAATAATAGAATTTGTAATTTAAAACCTTCTCACAAAGAAACCTATGGACCCTGATGGCCTCATTTGTGAATTCTATCAAACAGTTAAGAAAGAAATTACACCATTTCTACACAAATTCTAATAGAAAATTGAAGGGAAGGCAGTATTTCCACCTCTCTCAATGTGGCCAGCATTACCCTGATGTCAAAACCAGACAAAGAAACCATAAGTTAAAGCAACAAACCAGTATCTTTTATGAACATAGGCAAAAAATTCTAGTAAAATTTTAGAAAATTGAATTCAATAACATATAAAAAGAACAATATATTATGATCAAAGTGGGCAAAGTTGGTTTAGCATTTGAAAATTAATCAGCACAATTCAAAATAATCATAAACCAGGCAAAACCATATTGTCATCCCAATAGATGCAGGAAAAGCATTTGGCAAGATTCAATACCTACTCTGGATAAAAATTTTCAAAAAATTATGAATAGAAGGGAATTTCTTTAATCTGAAAAACATACAATGAACATCATATTTAATGATAAAAGACTGACTGCATTCCTGCAAAGATCAGGAACAAGACAAGGACATTCACTCTCATTACTTTCATCAATATTGTACTGGAAGCCTTAGTCAATGGAATAAGGCAAAAAGAAATAATAAGTACCTATATTCAACGAGAAGCAAAACTATATTTATTTGCAAGTTACAGGGTTTTCTATGGAGAAAATCTGTTGGAATATATAAAATAACTCCTAAAACAAATATTCATGTTTAGCAGGGTTGCAGGATACAAGATCAACATGCAGAAATCAATTCTGTTTTTATAAACTAGCAAGAAACAATCAGAAGTTGAAACTTAAAATACCAAAGCCAGACAAATTCATAGCAAGAAAATAGAACTACCTGATCCGTCACTCCAGTCCCTGCAGCATGTACAAGTTCCTCCTCCAGAACAACTACTAAAGAACTAGAAACAGTACAGAACAGCTCCCGGAGCCACGACAGAGACCAGACACACAGCGCACCTGATTCAGGACTGGCTGGACCAGCTAAGAGACGCCACTGCGGTGAGGTCCCCGAGAGGCGCGTGCTTACCCAGGCCGAGGCGGCTGGCGGCCGGAGCCCCCCCCTCCCTCCTTCCCGGGCTGGCTGGGGGCTTTGGATCAGGATCCCCAAGCCGCAGTGACTGGAGCCCCTTCCACACACGCGGCTTCCCAGGCCAGCTGGAAACCTTGGATCGATGGTTCCCCAAGCCGCGGCGGCCCTCCCACACGTGGCTTCCTGGGCCGGCTGGGAGCTTTGGAGCGGCGGTTCCCCAAGCCGCGGCGGCTGGCGACCCTCCCCCACGCGCGGCTTCCCAGGCTGGCTGGTAGCCTTGGAACAGCGGTCCCCCAAACCGCAGTTTCCAGCGACTGCAGCCCTTTCCACACACGCGGCTTCCCAGGCCAGCTGGTAGCCTCAGAATAGCAGTCCCCCAAGCTGCAGATTCCAGTGACTGCAGCCCCTTCCACACACGCGGCTTCCCGGGCCAGCTGGTAGCCTCGGAACAGTGGTTCCCCAACCCGCGGTGGCCGGCGACCCTCCCACACACGTGGCTTCCCGGGCCAGCTGGTAGCCTCGGAACAGTGGTCCCCCAAGCCACGGTGGCTGGCGACTGCAGCCCCTTCCACACACGCAGCTTCCCGGGCTGGCTGGGAACATCGGAACAGCGGTTCCCCAAGCTGCGGCAGCTGGCGACCCTCCCCCACAGGCGACTTCCCGGAGAGAAAGGAAAGAGTCTCCAACAGTAGTAGAGACTGAGCCCAACCTAACACCAATAGTGGCATTAAGGAACAACTTCTGACTACTAAAAATAGGCCCTCAACTCAGGCGAAACTGATCAAGGTGGAAGTCGCCAATTGGGCTAACTGAAAAAGAGGAAAGGGGGCAAAACAGAGCCTTCTGCAGCTGTTTCTATGGAGGCTTCATTGCCTCTGGGCTCAGCGCTGGGATTACATAGGCTACAACTGCCCCAAACGCAGAAACAGGCTGCTTTTAGGGCTCTCTACCACCTGAACCTTCCCTGCGGGAGGGGTGAAACGCAACTCAGGTGGAATCCCTCTCTCAAGGAATTCAGATCCCGGGACTTCACAATTTGAAGCCATTAAAACCAACCTACAACCTTTCTTCTGTCTCCACCACACACCCAGCAGTGAGAGTCTTCCAAAGTTAAAGGAGCCACAACATCTTTTGCTGGTGGGACCCGCAGACAGACAAGCATCACGTACTGGGCAGGATAAGAAAAACAGAGCCCAGAGACTTCACAGGAAAGTCTTTCAACCTGCTGGGTCCCACACTCAGGGAAATCTGATTAAATGCCCAGACGCCAGCAAAAAACAACAAATCACACCAGGAAAATTGAAGATATGGCCCAGTCAAAGGAACAAACCAATAGCTCAAATGAGATGCAGGAGCTGAGACAACTAATTCTGAATATACGAACAGATATGGAAAACCTCTTCAAAAACCAAATTGATAAATTGAGGGAGGACATGAAGAAAGCATGGGATCAACAAAAAGAAGAAATGGAAAGTCTGAAAAAACAAATCACAGAACTTATGGGATTGAAAAACACAGTAGAAGAGATGAAAAAAACAATGGAAACCTACAATGGTAGACTTAAAGAGACAGAGGATAGAATTAATGAATTGGAGGATGGAACATCTGAAAGCCAAAAAGAAACAGAAACTACAGGGAAAAGAATGGAAAAATTTGAGCAGGGGCTCAGGGAATTGAATGATAATATGAAGCACACAAATATACGTGTTGTGGGTGTCCCAGAAGGAGAAGAGAAGGGAAAAGGAGGAGAAAAACTAATGGAAGAAATTATCACTGAAAATTTCCCAACTCTTATGAAAGACCTAAAATTACAGATCCAAGAAGTGCAGCGCACCCCAAAGAGATTAGACCCAAATAGGCATTCTCCAAGACACTTACTAGTTAGAATGTCAGAGGTCAAAGAGAAAGAGAGGATCTTGAAAGCAGCAAGAGAAAAACAATCCATCACATACAAGGGAAACCCAATAAGACTATGTGTAGATTTCTCAGCAGAAACCATGGAAGCTAGAAGACAGTGGGATGATATATTTAAATTACTAAAAGAGAAAAACTGCCAACCAAGACTCCTATATCCAGCAAAATTGTCCTTCAAAAATGAGGGAGAAATTAAAACATTCTCAGACAAAAAGTCACTGAGAGAATTTGTGACCAAGAGACCAGCTCTGCAAGAAATACTAAAGGGAGCACTAGAGTCAGATACGAAAAGACAGAAGAGAAAGGTATGGAGAAGAGTGTAGAAAGAAGGAAAATCAGATATGATATATATAATACGAAAGGCAAAATGGGAGAGGAAAGTATTACCCAAACAGTAATAACACTAAATGTTAATGGACTGAATTCCCCAATCAAAAGACATAGATTGGCAGAATGGATTAAAAAACAGGATCCTTCTATATGCTGTCTACAGGAAACACATCTTAGACCCAAAGATAAACATAGGTTGAAAGTGAAAGGTTGGGAAAAAATATTTCATGCAAATAACAACCAGAAAAGAGCAGGAGTAGCTATACTAATATCCAACAAATTAGACTTCAAATGCAAAACAGTTAAAAGACACAAAGAAGGATACTATTTACTAATAAAAGGAACAATTAAACAAGAAGACATAACAATCATAAATATTTATGCACCAAATCAAAATGCCCCAAAATACGTGAGGAATACACTGCAATCACTGAAAAGGGAAATAGACATATCTACCATAATAGTTGGAGACTTCAATTCACCACTCTCATCAATGGACAGAACATCTAGACAGAGGATCAATAAAGAAACAGAGAACTTTAATATTACAATAAATGAACTAGACTTAACAGACATTTATAGGACATTACACCCCACAACAGCAGGATACACCTTTTTCTCAAGTGCTCATGGATCATTCTCAAAGATAGACCATATGCTGGGTCACAAAGCAAGTCTCAACAAGTTTAAAAATATTGAAATAATACACAACACTTTCTCGGATCATAAAGGAATGAAGTTGGAAATCAATAATAGGCAGAGTGCCAGAAAATTCACAAATACGTGGAGGCTCAACAACACACTCTTAAACAATGAGTGGGTCAAGGAAGAAATTACAAGAGAAATTAGTAAATATCTCGAGGTGAATGAAAAAGGAAAACACAACATATCAAAACTTATGGGGCACAGCAAAGGCAGTGCTAAGAGGGAAATTTATTGCCCTAAATGCCTATATCAGAAAAGAAGAAAAGGCAAAAATGCAGGAATTAACTGTCCACTTGGAAGAACTGGAGAAAGAACAGCAAACTGCCCCCAAAACAATCAAAAGGAAAGAAGTAACAAAGATTAGAGCAGAAATAAATGAAATTGAGAATGTGAAAACAATAGAGAAAATCAATAAGACCAGAAGTTGGTTCTATGAGAAAATCAGTAAGATTGATGGGCCCTTAGCAAGATTGACAAAAAGAAGAAGAGAGAGGACGCAAATAAATAAGATCAGAAATGGAAGAGGAGACATAACCATTGACCTCACAGAAATAAAGGAGGTAATAACAGGATACTATGAACAACTTTACGCTAATAAATACAACAATGTAGATGAAATGGACAAGTTCCTAGAAAGGCATGAACAACCTACTTTGACTCAAGAAGAAATAGATGACCTCAACAAACCAATCACAAGTAAAGAAATTGAATCAGTCATTCAAAAGCTTCCCAAAAAGAAAAGTCCAGGACCAGACAGCTTCACATGTGAATTCTACCAAACATTCCAGAAAGAATTAGTACCAACTCTGCTCAAACTCTTCAAAAAAATCGAAGTGGAGGAAAAGCTACCTAATTCATTCTATGAAGCCAACATCACCCTCATACCAAAACCAGGCAAAGATATTACAAAAAAAGAAAACTACAGACCAATCTCTCTAATGAATATGGATGCAAAAATCCTCAATAAAATTCTAGCAAATCGTATCCAACAACACATTAAAAGAATTATACATCATGACCAAGTAGGATTCATCCCAGGTATGCAAGGATGGTTCAACATAAGAAAATCAATTAATGTAATACACCATATCAACAAATCAAAGCAGAAAAATCACATGATCATCTCAATTGATGCAGAGAAGGCATTTGACAAGATTCAACATCCTTTCCTGTTGAAAACACCTCAAAGGATAGGAATACAAGGGAACTTCCTTAAAATGATAGAGGGAATATATGAAAAACCCACAGCTAATATCATCCTCAATGGGGAAAAATTGAAAACTTTCCCCCTAAGATCAGGAACAAGACAAGGATGTCCATTATCACCACTATTATTCAACATCATGTTGGAGGTTCTAGCCAGAGCAATTAGACAAGAAAAAGAAATACAAGGCATCAAAATTGGAAAGGAAGAAGTAAAACTATCACTGTTTGCAGACGATATGATACTATATGTCGAAAACCCGGAAAAATCCACAACAAAACTACTAGAGCTAATAAATGTGTACAGCAAAGTAGCAGGTTACAAGATCAACATTCAAAAATCTGTAGCATTTCTATACACTAGCAATGAACAAGCTGATGGGGAAATCAAGAAACGAATTCCATTTACAATTGCAACTAAAAGAATAAAGTACTTAGGAATAAATTTAACTAAAGAGACAAAAGACCTATACAAAGAAAACTACAAAAAACTGTTAAAAGAAATCACAGAAGATCTAAATAGATGGAAGAGCATACCATGTTCATGGATTGGAAGACTAAATATAGTTAAGATGTCAATCCTACCTAAATTGATTTACAGATTCAATGCAATACCAATCAAAATTCCAACAACTTATTTTTCAGAAATAGAAAAATCAATAAGCAAATTTATCTGGAAGGGTAGGGTGCCCCGAATTGCTAAAAACATCTTGAGGAAAAAAAACGAAGCTGGAGGTCTCACGCTGCCTGACTTTAAGGCATATTATGAAGCCACAGTGGTCAAAACAGCATGGTATTGGCATAAAGATAGATATATCGACCAATGGAATCGAATAGAGTGCTCAGATATAGACCCTCTCATCTATGGACATTTGATCTTTGATAAGGCAGTCAAGCCAATTCACCTGGGACAGAACAGTCTCTTCAATAAATGGTGCCTAGAGAACTGGATATCCATATGCAAAAGAATGAAAGAGGACCCGTATCTCACACCCTATACAAAAGTTAACTCAAAATGGATCAAAGATCTGAACATTAGGCCTAAGACCATAAAACATTAGAGGAAAATGTAGGGAGATATCTTATGAAACTTACAATTGGAGGTGGTTTTATGGACCTTAAACCTAAAGCAAGAGCACTGAAGAAGGAAATAAATAAATGGGAACTCCTCAAAATTAAACACTTTTGTGCATCAAAGAACTTCATCAAGAAAGTAGAAAGACAGCCTACACAATGGGAGACAATATTTGGAAACGACATATCAGATAAAGGTCTAGTATCCAGAATTTATAAAGAGATTGTTCAACTCAACAACAAAAAGACAGCCAACCCAATTACAAAATGGGAAAAAGACTTGAGCAGACACCTCTCAGAAGAGGAAATTCAAATGGCCAAAAGGCACATGAAGAGATGCTCAATGTCCCTGGCCATTAGAGAAATGCAAATCAAAACCACAATGAGATATCATCTCACACCCACCAGAATGGCCATTATCAACAAAACAGAAAATAACAAGTGCTGGAGAGGATGCGGAGAAAGAGGCACACTTATCCACTGTTGATGGGAATGTCAAATGGTGCAACCACTGTGGAAAGCAGTTTGGCGGTTCCTCAAAAAACTGAATATAGAATTGCCATATGACCCAGCAATACCATTGCTAGGTATCTACTCAAAGGACTTAAGGGCAAAGACACAAACGGACATTTGCACACCAATGTTTATAGCAGCATTATTTACAATTGCAAAGAGATGGAAACAGCCAAAATGTCCATCAACAGACGAGTGGCTAAACAAACTGTGGTATATACATACGATGGAATATTATGCAGCTTTAAGACAGAATAAACTTATGAAGCATGTAATAACATGGATGGACCTAGAGAACATTATGCTGAGTGAGACTAGCCAAAAACTAAAGGACAAATACTGTATGGTCCCACTGATGTGAACTGACATTAGAGAATAAACTTGGAATATGTCATTGGTAACAGAGACCAGCAGGAGTTAGAAACAGGGTAAGATAATGGGTAATTGGAGCTGAAGGAATACAGACTGTGCAACAGGACTAGATACAAAAACTCAAAAATGGACAGCACAATACTACCTAATTGTAATGTAATTATGTTAAAACACTGAATGAAGCTGCATCTGAGCTATAGTTTTTTTTGTTTGTTTTTTATATATATATTTCTCTATATTATCATTTTATTTCTTTTTCTGTTGTCTTGCTATTTCTTTTTCTAAATCGATGCAAATGTACTAAGAAATGATGATCATACATCTATGTGATGATATTAAGAATTACTGATTGCATATGTAGAATGGAATGATTTCTAAATGTGTTAGTTAATTTTTTTTAATTAATAAAAAAATTAAAATTTAAAAAAATGAAAAGAAAAGAAAAGAGAACTACAGACTGATTTCATTTATGAATATGCATGCAAAAATCTTCCACAAAATAATAGCAAATCAAATCCAACAGTACATTAAGAAAATTAATGAACATATACCGTGTTCAAGTAGGATTTATCCCAGAAATCCGAGGATGGTTCAACATAAGAAAATCAACAAATGTAATATACCACATGAACAGAAAGAAGGGAAAAATTACATTATCATGTTAATTGAAACAGAAAAACAAATCCAACACTTTTTATGATAGAAACACTCAGAAATACAATAATAGAAGGTAACTTCTTCACCATAATCAAGGACATATATGAGAAACTCACAGCTAAAATTTACTATATTGTGAAGGATTGAAAGTTTCCCCCTAAAATCAGGAAAAACAAGAATGCCTGCTCTCACGACTGCTATTCAACATTATAGTGGATTATCAAGAGAAATCGGGCAAGAAAAAGAAATAAAAGGCATCCGGATTGGAAATGAATAAGTAAAATCATATTCATAGGACATGGTCTTTTATATAGAAAACCTCCAAAAATCCATAAGAAAACTATTAGAGCTAATAGACAAATTCAGCAAAGTTGCAGTATACAAGATTAACGTGCAAAAATTAGGGGTGTTTTTATACATCACTCTATTAGGTAGTGTTCTCTAGAGAAACAGAATAAACAGGGAACACTTGCAAATATAAAATTTATAAAAGTGTCTCATGTGACCACAGGAACGCAGAGTCCAAAATCCGCAGGGTATTTGTGAAGCCGATGATTCCGACAGAGGGTGTGGATGAACTCCACAGGAGAGGCTCACCAGCCAAAGCAGGAAGTGAGCCTGTCTCTTCTGAATCCTCCTTCAAAGGCTTCCAGTGATTAGATTGAGCATCACTCATTGCAGAAGACACTCTCCTTGGTTGATTACAACTGGAATTGTAACTAGATGCAGCTGACATGATCATGATCTAATTCTATGAAATGTCCTCATTGCAACAGACAGGCCAGCACTCGCCCAACCAAACAGGTACCAGCACTTGGTCAAGTTGACACATGAAGCTGACCATGACAGTCCACACCTTGTCAACTTGGCAGCTATATATATCATCTTAAACCATGCCTAATTTCTAAATAAAAAAACATTAAAACACACATTTTTTTCTTTCACCTAACAATACTCAACTGTCCTGCATATAACTGGAAACACAGAAACTCTCTCCAGAATAAGGTGTAAGTCCTTGGGTAATATTCATTCTTAAACTTGATATCTTACAACTTAATTAGTATAACAGGAACAAAACAGCATCACAGTCCTCATTTCTGTAACTGATCATGTGGTCTTAGTTCATATTTATCACTACCTTCTTCCACTACCCATTCCATGTTCCCTTTACCCTCAGCAAGCACTTCAGCTGGCCATGGTTCTTTGCCTAGTGGGATGACCCAAACCTTCATTCTTGAAGTTTCAGACCCATTGGTAGTCCTGCCTGGGTTGTTGCAGCTTTCCATTGATTTTAATCACAGGACATGGTAGTACTAAAAGACGCCCTAGAGGATATCTTATATTCCAAGACAACTCTTCTTTACCTCCACTGTATAGTTGCAGTCCTATTTCCCCCTGATAGTCAGGGTCAGTCACCCCAGACAATAATGCAATCCCCTTCTTGGCTTGTTGATCCAGGGGCATGAGTAGCCCAAAGTGACCAGTTTTAGATTCCAGTTCAATGGAATCATTGTTGTTTCTCCTGGTGGAAGCACTCCCCCTTTTGGAACTAAAATGTATAGACAGCAGAACTCAGGATTGCAGGGACAGGGAGTAAAAATTTTCCTAGTGGGTCACTAAGGGTAATAGTGAATGGTGCCACTCCCATTTCCACCCCTTGGTTCCTGGACCCATGGATCCTGGCTATGAGAGAAACAGCACCGTACAGTAGATGCTGATTCAGAGCATATACAGCTTCCTGGAGAACATTACCCCAGCCTTTCAAGGTATTGCCGCTAGTTGGCACCATAATTGAGTTTTCAAAAGGCCATTCCACCATTGTATCAATCCAGCAGCTTCTAGATGATGTGGAACATGGTAAGACCAGAGAATTCCATGAGCATGTGCCCATTCCTGCACTTTATTTGCTGTGAAGTGTGTTCCTTGATCAGAAGCAATGCTATGTGGAATACCATGATGATGGATAAGGCATTCTGTAAGCCCACAGATGGTAGTTTTGGCAGAAGCATTGCATGCAGGGAAAGCAAACCCATATCCAGAGTATGTGTCTATTCCAGTTAGAACAAATCGCTGCCCCTTCCATGAAGGGAGTGGTCCAATGTAATCAACCTCCCATCATGTAGGTGGGTGGTCACCTTGGGGAATGGTGCCATATTGGAAGCTGAGTGTAGATCTCTGTTGCTGGCAGATTGGGCATTCAGCAGTGACTGTAGCCAAGTCAGCCTTGGTGAGTGAAAGTCCATATTGCTAAGCCCATGCATAACCTCCATCCATACCACCATGACCACTTCGTTCATGAGCCCATTGGGCAATGACAGGAGTTGCTGTGGAAAGGGAATGACTGGTATCCACAAAATGGGTCATCTTATCCACTTGATTATTAAGACCTTCCTCTGCTGAAGTCGACCTATGGTGTGCATTCATATGGGACACAAAAAACTTCATGTTCTTTGCCCACTCAGAAAGGTCTATTCCACATACTTCTTCCCAATTTTCCAATCATGCTCCTTCCAAGTCCTTGACCATTCAGACAAACCATTAGCAACAGCCTATGAGTCAGTATACAAATACACCTCTGACTAGTTCTGCTTCCAAACAAAATGAACAACCAGATGCACTACTCGAAGTCCCACCCACTAGGAGGATTTCCTCTCGTTGCTGTCCTTTAAAGATACCCCAGAAAGGGGTTATAGTGCTGCAGCTGTCCACTTCCAGGTGGTCCCTGTATATTGTGCAGACCATCTGTAAACCAGGACCAAAATTTCTCTTCCTCAGTCAGCTGACTATAAGGAACTCCCCAAGAGGCCACAGTTCTGGTCTGGGAAAGAGAAGGTAATTTGGCAGGAGTGGGGGCCATGGGCCCTTGGGCCACTTTCTCATGTAACTTACTTGTACCTTCAGGACGTGCTCGAGCACTGTGCCATTTCTGTTTTATGATGGAGTCTAGCTGTGCACACCTAACTTTATGGTATGGTGGATCAGACAACACCCAGCTCATGATAGGCAACTCAGCTCTCATGATAACTTGGTGGCCCATGGTTAAGCATTCAGTCTCTGCTAAGGCCCAGTAGCAGGCCAAGAGCTGTTTCTCAAAAAGAGAGTAGTTACCTGCAGCAGATGGTAAGGTTTTCCTCCAAAATCCTAAGGGTCTGCATTATGATTCTCCTATAGGGGACTGCCAGAGGCTCCAGACAGCATCTCTATTTGCCACTGACACTTCCAGCACCATTGGATCTGCTGGATCTTATGGCCCAAGTGGCAGAGCAGCTTGTACAGCAGCCTGGACCTGTCGCAGAGTCTCCTCTTGTTCAGGTCCCCACTCAAAATTAGCAGCTTTTCTGGTCACTCGATAAATGGGCTGGAGTAGCACATCCAAATGAGGAATATGTTGTCACCAAAATCCAAAGAGACCAACTAGGCATTGTGCCTCCTTTTTGGTCATAGAAGAAGCCAGATACAGCAACTCATTCTTCCCCTTAGAAGGGATATCTTGACATGCCCCACACCACTGGACACCTAGAAATTTCACTGAGGTGGAAGGCCCCTGTATTTTTGTTGGATTTATCTCCCATCCTCTGACATGCAAATGCCTTACCAGTAAGTCTAGAGTAGTTGCTACTTCTTGCCCACTAGGTCCAATCAACATGATATCATCAATATAATGGACCAGTGTGATGTCTTGTGGGAGGAGAAATGATCAAGGTCCCTGAGAATAAGATTATGACATAGGGCTGGAGAGTTGATATACCCCTGAGGTAGGACAGTGAAAGTATATTGCTGACCTTGCCAGTTGAAAGAAAACTGTTTCTGGTGGTCCTTACTAATAGCTATTGAGAAAAAAGCATTTGCCAGATCAATAGCTGCATACCAGGTACCAGGGTACGTATTGATTTGCTCAAGCAATGATACCACATCTGGAACAGCAACTGCAATTAGAGTTACCACCTGGTTGAGCTTATGATAATCCACTGTCATCCTCCAAGACCCATCTGTTTTCTGCACAGGCCAAATGGGAGAGTTAAATGTGGATGTGGTGGGAATTACCACCCCTGCATCCTGCAAGTCCTTAAGAGTGGCAGTAATCTCTGCAATCCCTCCAGGAATCCGGTATTTCTTCTGATTTACTATTTTGCTAGGTATGGGAATTTCTAGTGGCTTCCACTTGGCCTTTCCCACCATAATAGCCTTCATTGCATGAGTTAGAGAGCCAATGTGGGGTTTCTGCCAGTTGCTCAGTGTGTCTATACCAATTATACATTCTGGAACTGGGGAAATAACTACAGAATAGATCTGGGGCCCACTGGACCCACTGTGAGATGGACCTGAGCTAAAACTTCATTGATCACCTGGCCTCCATAAGCCCCCACTCTGACTGGTGGACCAGAGTGACATTTTGGGTCCCCTGGAATTAATGTCACTTCTGAGTGAGTGTCTAATAATCCCCGGAATATCTGATCATTTCCTTTTCCCCAGTTCTCAGTTACCCTGGTAAAAGGCCGTCGGTCTCCTTGGGGAAGGCTTGGAGGAAGATTAACAGTATAAATTTGTGGCAGTGTAACAGGGTTGTCCCCCAATGGGACCTGGCCTCCCCTTCACACAAGGGGTTCTGGGTCTGTAAACTGTCTCAAGTCTGGAAATTGATTAAGGGGCCATGACTCTGTTTTTGTAATTCAGGTTAGACTTCTATTCACTTGACCTAGAACTCTTTTGTTTATACAGGTTGAACAAGAGTTTAGTAGACTGCCCTTATATTGTATTTCTAGGTACCCTATGATTTACTAGCCAATGCCACAAATCTCTGAGTCATATAATTTTGACTCCTGCTTTGAGTTTGCTGTCTATTATAATAGCCACGTCTACCCTGTCTTTGGCGATTAAGTGCTGCCACCTGGCTTTTGCCAACTCAGGATCCCATCATCCCCATTGTGTTTAAGGATTCCAGTTCAGTGACAGCAGTTCCTACAGTATTATCTGACCTACAGAGAAGTACAACTACAGAGCTCTTCAGCTCTCACTATTCTGGTAAAAGGTGCATCCTCCAGACATTCTGGGGTGTAATAGCAGGCTTTACATGATAAATCCACTCTAACATTCCAATCTCTCTAAACCTCTGGATCCCCTCATCTACATTATACCAGGGAAGTTCTGGCATTTCAACCCCAGGTACTGTTGGCTACCTTTTGATCCATGTTTCAACCAACCATCCAAACAAACTTTTAATACCTTTTCTAACCCCTTGAGCCATAACATTGAATCCAGAATCTCTGCTTAGTGGGCCCATATCAATGAATTCAGCCTGATCCAGCCTTATATTCCTCCCACCATTATCCCACACCCTTAAAATCTATCGACACACATAATCCCCTGATTTCTGTCTATGTAAATTGGAAAACTCACACAGTTCTTTTGGAGTATAGCGTACCTCCTCATGTGTGATACTTTGTACCTCACCTTTAGGGGCCTGTTGGGACTTTAGTCTAGTTATAGATCTGGAAGAAATGAGGGATGGTGGGGGTGGGTCATGAAAAGAATTAGAAATGTCTTCCATGCCATTTGCTTCAGGGCCTTCATTTGCAGTTTCATCTGGTAAAACAGGATTAATCACTCTAGGGCTAATCCCTTCAGGAGGATGTTGGATGGCTAACTCCTCAAGGCACGCTGGAGGTGGGGTGGCTATGTCCTCAGGGCAAACTATTACAGGGTTATCTAGAGAAGACTCAGCATGACCTAGGGTTTCAACCTCACCCTCAACATCATTATCAATCCATATGTCACCATCCCATTTTTCAGGGTCCCACTTCTTTCCAATCAATGCCCTCATTTTAATGGCAGACACCATGCAACATTGAGATTTCAGTTTACATTGTAAAGCTGCTACTCTAACAATGAGATTCTGAGTCTGATTTTCAGAGATCTCAAGTCTACAGCTACAGGAAATAAAATTTTCCTTCAGGATACTCATAGAAACATCATAAGCCCATCCGTTTCACTCCTTAATGTAGCCAGTGTATCTAACAACAACCGGCCAACATCTCTATACCTCTTATTTCTACAAAACTCTGTAAAAGTGTCAAAAACGTTATCCCCCAGAGCCTGGCTTTGTATAAGCAAAGCATTAGGAGAATCGAATGGTGATATTTTGACTATCTCTTTTGCCAACTCACTCCATGGATTGGCAGTGTCATTGTGATTATGGGAACCAGAGTCCTTAGTGCCTCTGAGTCCAGTCAGAGTAGAAAATCATTCATAAAAGCCCATTTTAAAGACTCTGTTACTTAAGAACCACTCCTGGTACCAAGATATATTAGTTAGGGTTCTCTAGAGAAACAGAATCAACAGGGAACACTCGCAAATATAAAATTTATAAAAGTGTCTCATGTGACCACGGGAACACAGAGTCCAAAATCCGCAGGGCAGGCGGTGAAACCGAGAATTCTGATGGAGGGTGTGGATGAACTTCACAGGAGAGGCTTGCCAGCCAAAGCAGGAGGAGAGCCTGTCTCTTCTAAATCCTCCTTAAAAGGCTTCCAGTGATTAGATTGAGCATCACTCATTGCAGAAGACATTCCCCTTGGCTGATTACAAATGCAATCAGCTGTGGATACAGCTGATGTGATCATAATTTAGTTCTATGAAATGTTCTCATTGCAACAGACAGGCCAGCACTTGCCCAACCAGACAAACAGGTACCATCACTTGGTCAAGTTGACACATGAAGCTGACCATGACAATCAGCAACAAACAATCTGAAATGGAAACCAAGAAAACAATTCCATTTACAGATAAAATAATAAAATATCTAGGAGTAAATTTAACCAAGGAGGTGAAAGATGTGTACAGTGACATTGCCAAAAGACATTTAAAAAGACCTAAATAAATCAAAAGACATCCTATGTTCAAGAATTGGAAAATTTAATATTGTTAAGATATCGATATGACCCTAAGGGATCTATAGATTTAATGCAATCCCTAAAAAAATTCCAGCAGCATTTTTGCTGAAATGTGGAAGCTGATCCTCAAATTCATAGGGAGGGAATAGGGAATAGCATAGGGAATGGCTTCATGACAAGGGATTTGGCAATGTATTCTTAGACATGACACCAAGAACATGTACAGCAGAAGAAATAATAGATAAATTTGACTTCATCAAAATTGAAAACTTTGTGCATCAAAGGGCATTATCAAAAAAATGAAAAGACAGATTACAACAGTGGAGAAAATAGTTGTAACTATATATCGGATAAGGGATTAATATCCAGAATATATAAAGAATTTTTACAGGATGACAACAAAAAGTCAATCCAATTAAAAAATGGGCAAAGGACCTGAACATTTTTGAAGAGGATGTGCAAAAGGCCAAAATTCACATGGAAAGTTGCTCAACATCATTAGCTATTAGGAAAATTCAAGTCAAAACCACAAGGGATATCACTTCAGACCCACAAGGACCACTATTATTTAAATAAAAAAAGAACAGAAAATAAGAAATTCTGGAAAACATGCAGAGAATTGCTTATCTAGTGCCTTGTTGGTGGGAATGTAAAATTATACAGCCACCAGGGAAAGTAATATGGCAATCTTTAATAAGTTAAATATAGTATTACCATATGACTTGGTAATTTAATTTCTAGGTATATACCTGTTTAGTCAGGGTTCTCTAGTGAAACAGAACCAGCAGCTGATATCTGTAAATATGAGATTTATAAAGGTATCTCACACAGCCATGGGAATGGAAGAGTCCAAAATCTGCAGGGCAGGTTGTGAAGCTGGCAACTCCTATGAAGGGTCTGGATGAACTCCATGGGAGAGTTTCACTGGCTGAAGAAGCAGTGAAAAAGTCTCCTTTCTTCCTTAAAAGCTTTGAAATGATTGGATTATCTCATTGGTGGGAGAAGCCCCTTAGCTGATCACAGATGTAATCAACCACAGATGCAAGCAACTCACTGATGATTTAATACACCTGCCTTCTGGTTTGTCAAGCAGCTATGAAATATCCTTGTATCAATGATTAGGCTAGTTATTGTCTGACCAGACAACTGGGCATCATCACTTGACCAAGTTGACACTCCCTAACCATCACAGTCCACCCCTCAACAATTTGGCAGCTGTACACATCACTTTGATACATGCTTAACACACTTAATTTACAAATAGAACACAACAATAGACACATAATAATGCTCAGCTGTTCTGCATACAACTGGAAATGCACTACGTCTCTCCAGAATGGGGTGCAAGTCCTTACATAACATTCACTCTTTTTTTTTTTTAATTTTTATTGATAAAACCGAACAACATACAAACATGAACATTCTTAACATATGGACATTCCATACTTGGTATGCAGTCAATGGCTCACAATATCATTACATAGTTGTATGTAACATTAACTCTTAAACTTCATATCCTATGACTTAAATACCATAACATGAACAAAGAAACTTATATCACATAATAAAAGGAAAACAAGCTATTTGCTTATGTACAAATGCAAACATACTCATAACAAAACAGGGAGGAAATATTCATACAATCGGTCCTCATTTCTGTAACTGGTCACATGGTATAGTTCATATTTATCGCTATCTTCTTCTATTGCCCATTTCATGTTCCCTCTACCCTCAGCAAGCACTTCAGTTAGCCGTGGTTCTTTGCCAGGTGGGGTGATCCAGTTCTTCATTCATGAATTTTCTGGGCCATTGATAGTCCTGCCTGGATTGATTTGTTGCAGTTTTCTATTGACTTTAAACATAGGCCATGGTAGTACTAAGAGAAGCCATAGGGAATCTCTTGTATTCCAAGAAAACTCTTCTCTACCTCCATTGTGTAGTTGCAGTCCTGTTTCCCCTGGATAGTTAGGATCAATCACCCAGACAGAATAATAACCCCCTTTCATACCTCTTGATTCAGTGGCATGAGAAGCCCAAAGTGGCCTGATCGGGACACTCTTCCTTTTGGAGCTAAGACCTGCAGACCATCAGAGCTTAAGTTTTCAAGGACAAGAAACAAAAATCTGCCTAGTGGATCACAAGGGGTGATAGTGAGTGGTGCCACTCCCATTTCCACCCTTTGATTCCTGGACCTGTGAATCCTGGCTATGGGAAAAACAGCACCATAGAGTGCAAGCTGATTCAGAGAATACACAGCCTCTTGGAAAACATTGCCCCAGCCCTGCAAGGTATTGCCACCTAGTTAGCACCATAATTGGGTCTTCAAAAGGATATTCCACCATTCTATCAACCCACCTACCTCTGGAAGATGGGGAACATAGTAAGACCAGAGAATTCCATGAGTATGTGCCCATTCCCACACTTAATTTGCTGTGAAGTGGGTTCATTGATCAGAAGATTACCATGATGTTGGACTAGGCATTCCGTAAGTCCACAGATAGTAGTTTTGTAGAAGCATTGCATGCAGGGAAGGCAAACTCATATCCAGAGCATGTGTCTTTTGCGGTTAGAACAAATCACTGCCTCTTCCATGATGGAAGTGGTCCAGTGTAATCAACCTGCTACCAGGTAGCAAGCTGCTTACCTTAAGGAATGGTGCCATATTGGGGACTGAGTGTGGCTCTCTGCTGCTGGCAGACTGGGCATTCAGCCATGGCCATAGCCAGGTTGGCCTTGGTGAGTGGAAGTCCATGTTGCTGAGCCCATGCATAACCCCCCTCCTTACCAATATGCACACTTTGTTCATGAGCCCATTGAGCAATGGCAGGAGTGGCTGAGGACATATCCACAGGACATGTCATCTTATCCACTTAATTATTAAAACCTTCCTCTGCTGAAGTCACCCTCTGGATCACATGGGACACAAATATCTTCATGTTCCTTGCCCACTCAGAAAGTTTTATCCACATACATCTTCCCCAGATCTCTTTCTCACTAATTTTCCAATCATGCTCTTTCCAAGTCCCTGACCATCCAGTGAAACCATTACCAAGAGCCCATGAATCAGTATACAAACGCACCTCTGGCCAGTTCTCCTTCCAAGCAAAATGAACAACCAGGTGCACTGCTCAAAGTTCTGCCCACTGGGGGGATTTCCTTTAAGGACATCCCAGAATGGGGTTGTACTGCTGCAGCTATCCACTTCTGGGAAGTCCTTGCATATCGTACAGGAATATCTGTAAATCAGCCCCGAGTTTTCTCTTCCTCAGTTGACTGAGCAAAGAACTCCCCAAAAGGCCATAGCTCTGGTCTGGGAGAGAGTTAGTAATGTGGCAGAAATGGGAGCTGTTCTAGTTTGCTAGCTGCTAGAATGCAATGTACCAGAGATGGAAAGGCTTTTAAAAAGGGAAATTTAATAAGTTGCTAGTTTACAATTCTAAGGCTGAGGAAATGTCCCAATTAAAGCAAGTCTATAAAAATGTCCAAATTAAGGCACAAACAAGAGGTTACCTTCACTCAGGAAAGGCTGATGAAGCTCAGGGTTTCTCTTTCAGCTGAAAGGGCACATGTGGAAGTCTCTCGTTCTTATTTTACGGAAAACCAGGGGTGTTTTCCTTCTTCATCTCCAAATGTCTCTGGTGGCATGGGCTCTCAACCTCATGGCTCTTCTCAGCTCTGCTGTGGCTTTCTTGTAGCTCTAAAAAAGGGATTCTCTCCAAAATGTTTTCTCCTTTAAAAGATTCCAGTAAGCAACCCCACCTTCAATGGGTGGAGACACACCTCCTTGGAAATCATCTACTAAAAAATTACCACCCATAATTGAGGGGGTCACATCTCCATGGGAACAATCAAAAAGTTCCCAGCCAGCAATATTGAATGAGGATTAAAGGACATGGCTTTTCTGGGGTCCACCACAGATTCAAACTGGCACAGGGGCCATGGACATTTGGGACATTTCCTCACATAACTTTCTTGTGCCTTCAGGACCTACTCAAGCATATCTCTTATATACCATTTTTATTTTATGATGGAGTGCTGCTGTGCATGCCTAACTTTATGGCTTGGTGGGTCAGACAGCACCCAGCTCATGATAGGCAACTAAAGTTTCATGGTAACTTGGTGGCCCGTGGTTAAGTGTTCAGTCACTACTAAGGCCTAGTAGCAGGCTAAAAGCTGTTTCTCAAAAAGAGAGTAGTTATCTGCAGTGGCTTTGCTCCAAAATCCTAAGGGTCTGTGTTGTGATTATCCTATAGGGAACTGCCAAACACTCCAGACAATATCCCTATTTGTCAATGACACTTCCAGCATCATTGGATCTGCTGGATCATATGGCCCAAGTGGCAGGACAGCTTGTACAGAAGCCTATACATGTCGTAGAGCCTTCTCTTATTCCAATCCCCACTCAAATTCAGCTGTTTTTCTGGTCACTCAGTAAATGACCTGGAGTAGCACACCCAAATGAGGAATATGCTGTCTCCAAATTCCAATGAGACCAACTAGGTGTTATCCCTCTTTTTTGGTCATAGGAGGGGCCACATGCAACAGCTTATCCTTCACTTTAGAAGGGATATCACAACATGTCCCACACCACTGGACATCTAGAAATTTCACTGAGGTGAAATGCCCCTGTATTTTTGTTAGATTTACCTCCCATCCCCCCGACACACAATACCTTACCAGTAAGTCTAGAGTAGCTGTTACTTCTTGCTCTCAAGGTCCAATCAGTAAGATATCATCAATATAATGGACCAGTGTGATGTCTTGTGGGAGGGAGAAATGATCAAGATCCCTGCAGGCAAGTTTGTGACATAGGGCTGGAGAATTGATATACTGCTGAGACAGGAGAGTGAAGGTATACTGCTGGCCTTGCCAGCTGAATGCAATCTGTTTCTGGTGGTCCTTGCTGACAGCTATTGAGAAAAAAGCATTTGCCAGATCAATAGCTGCATACCAAGTACCAGGCAATGTGTTGATTTTCTCAAGCAATGATACCACATCTGGAACAGCTGCTGCAATTGGAGTTACCACCTGGTTAAGTTTACAATAATCTGCTGTCATCTTCCAAATTTCATCTGTTTTCTGCACAGGCCAAATAGGAGAGTTGAATGGGGATGTGGTAAGAATCACCATCTCTGCATCCTTCAAGTCCTTAAGAGTGACACTAATCTCTGCAGTCCCTCCAGGGATACAATATTGCTTCTGATTCACTATTTTGGTAGGTATGGGAATTTCTAGTGGCATCCACTTGGGCTTTCCTACCATAATAGCCCCCACTCCACGAGTCAGAGGACCAATGTGGGGATTCTACTTCTTGCTGACTATGTTGATTCCAATTACACATTCTGGAACTGGAGAAATGACCACAGAATGGTCACTGCACCATTATGAGATGGACCTGAGCTAACGCTCTATCTATCACCTGACTTCTATAGGCCCCTACCCTGACTAGTGGACCCTTTTGGGTCTCCTGGAATTAGTGTCACTTCTGAGCCGGCAATCCAATAATTCCTGAAATATCTGATCATTTCCTTTTCTTCAGTGCACAGTCACCTTGGTAAAAGGCCATAGGTCTCCTTGGGGAACGCTGGAAGTAAGATTAACAGTGTAATTTTGGGCACTGTTAAAGCGTCCTTCCTCAAGTGTACCTGGCCCTCCCCTCCTTCGAGGGGCTATGTGTCTGTATACTGTCTCAGGTCTGGGAATGGATTAAGGGCCATGACTTTCTGTTTTTGTAATTCAAGTTAGACTCTGTTCACTGGACCTAAAATTCTTCTATGTATATAGCTCAAATAAGAATTTAGTAGACTGTCCATCTATTTTACAGTTCTAAGTTTATGATCTGCTAACCAATGCCACTAGTCTCTGCAAGTCATATTATTTTGATTGCTGGCTTTGAGTCTGCTGTCCGTTATGGTGGCCACTTCCACCTTGTTTATGGTGATTAACTCTCACCAGTTGTCTTCTGCCAACCTGGGATCTGATCATCCCCATTGTGTTTAAGGATTCTAGCTTAGTGACAGCAGTTCTCAAAGTAATATCTGACCTATAGAGTAGGGCGACTACAGAGCTCTTCAGGGATGATGGAGCTAATCTCACGAATTCATTTCTCAAAGTTCTGGCAAAAGATGCATCCTCTGGACATTCCTGGGGTGTTTTAGTAGGTCTTTCATGATAAATCCATTCTAACATTCCAATCTTTTAAAGCCTCTGGATCCCCTCATCTACATTACACCAGGATGATTCTGGTATGTTGTCCTTTCTAACCTCCTGAGCTACAACACTGAATGCAGAATCTCTCCTTAGTGGGCCCATATCAGTAAATTCAGCTTGATCCAACTTTATATTCTTTCCACCATTATCCCACACCCTTAATATCCATGCCCACACATATTCCCCTCATTTCTGTCTATACAGATTGGAAAACTCATGCAGTTCTTTTGGAGCATAGCTTGCCTTCTCATGGGTCACACTTTGTACCTTCCTTTTAGGGTCTGTTGGAACCTTAGCCTAGTTATAGGTCTTAAAGAAAAGAGGGGTGGGGGTGGGTCATGAAAAGAAATAGAAGTGTCTTCCAAGCCAATTGCCCCAGGGCATTTCATTGCAGTTTCTTCTTGTATCACAGGATTAGTTGCTCCAGACAGAAGATTGAGGGCTCTTTCCCTGGGGGCGGGGGGGGGGGGGGTTGGGGGGGTGTGGTGGGGAGGTGGTTACAGGGTTAACAGGCATTGACGGGTTAATCTTGTTAGGTGGAGGTTGGATGGCAGACTCCTCTGGGCAGACTGCAGGCCAGGAAGATGTTTCCTCAAGGCAGCCTGGAGGTCGGGAAGCTCTTTCCTCAAGGCCTCCCATTACATGTCTATCTAGCAAAGGCTCAGCAGATTCCAGGGATTCCATCTTCCCATTGTCATCATTATCAAGCCATATATCCATCCCATGTTTCAGGATTCCATTCTTTTTCCATCAAAGCCCTTACTTTAATAGTAGACACTCTGCAAAGTTTAGATTTTAGTTTATGTTGTAAATCTGCTATTTGCACAGTGAGGCTCTGTGTCTGGTTTTCAGAGATCTCATGTCTGCGCCAATAGGAAATAAGATTTTCTCTCAGGACAATCTTTTACATTGGTCATACGGTGCTTAACTTGCAAATTTGAAGCCTTCAGCTCATCCCTTTCCCTCATTACTGTATCCAGCATATCTACCAACAACCAGCCTACATCATTATACCTCTTAATTTCACAAAACTCTGTAAGGGAGAGAACCAAAAACACTCTCACTCAGAGCCTTGCCTCATATACGTTCCCACACATTCCATAGACAGTCAGTGCCATCTTGATTATTGGAAACAGAGTCATTAGTGCCTCTGAGTCTAATCAGAGTAGAAACCCAATTGTTAAAACCCATTTTTAAAATTCTGTTTCTCAAGATCCACCCACTCTAGGTACAAAGCTGTGTTAGTCACAGTTCTCTAGAGAAACAGAACCAACAGGAGATATCTGTAAATATGAGATTTAATATGAGATGTGTCATGGAACCATGGGAATGGAAGAGTCCAAATCCGCAGGACAGGCTGTGAAGCTGGCAGCTCCAATGAAGGGTTTGGACAAATTCCACAGAAGAGGCTCGCTGGCTGAAGAAGAAGTGAAAATGTCTTTCTTCCTCCTTAAAAGCCTTCAACTGATTGGATTATCTTGGTGGAAGACATGCCTTAGTTGATTGCAGATGTAATCAGCCACAGATGCAGTCAACTGACTGATGATTTAATATACCAGCCTTCCGGTTTATCAACTAGCCATGAACTATTCTTGTAGCAATGGTCAGTCCAGTGCTTACCTGACCAGAAAACTGGGCAGCATCACTTGGCCAAGTTGACACCAGAATCTAGCCATCACAATACCCAAAGAAAGTGAAAACAGAGTCTCAAACAGATACTTGTACACCAATGTTCAGAACAGTAGTATTCACAATAGCCAAAAGGTAGAAACAACTCAAGTATCCATCAAAATGATTGGATCAACAAAGTGTGATATATACATACCATGAAATCTTATTATCCATTATTACCCACAAAAGGAATAAAGTTCTCATACGTGTGACAACATGGATGAACCTTGAAGGCATCATGTTGAGTGAAATAAGTCAGACACAAAGGAACAGATATTGTATGATTCCACATATATGAATTACCTAGAATAAGCAAATTCATAGAAACGTAAAGCTAAATAGTGGTTATCATGGACTGGAGGAGGGGTAAATGGGGAGTTGTCGCTTAATGGACACAGAGTTTCTGTTTGGAGAAAATGTAAATGCTCTGAAAATAGTCGTAAAGTTTACATAATACTGTCACTGAATTGTACACTTAAAAATTGTACACTGGTTAAAATGGCTTTATGTTACATACCTTTTAC
The DNA here is from genome assembly GCF_023851605.1 of Tamandua tetradactyla. Classification (NCBI taxonomy): domain Eukaryota; kingdom Metazoa; phylum Chordata; class Mammalia; order Pilosa; family Myrmecophagidae; genus Tamandua; species Tamandua tetradactyla. The sequence goes on along the minus strand of NC_135342.1, from coordinate 43,297,095 downwards.
CACAATGAATATGTAAAAACAAACATAAAATTATGGCATTGATTTGGAACAACTTTAAAAATACCACATACAGTAGTATAAAAGTTATAAAATACTTAGGGATATGTTGGATAAAGGATAAACAAGATCTGTATGCAAAAAAACCTACAAAACATTACTAAGAGAAATTAAAGAAGATCTAAATAAACAGAGATGCCTTGTTGATGCATCAGAAGACTCAATATTTTTAAGATGTCAGTTCTTCTCAAATTTCTCTAGAGATTCAAAGCAATCCCAGTTAATATCCCTCAACCTTCGTTACTGAAATTGACAAGTAGATTCTAAAATTCATCTGGAAATGTAAAGGAGGTAGAATAGCCAAACAACTTTGGAAAAGCTAAAGTTGGAGACTAATGTTATGTGTTTTCAAGAATTACTGTACAGTTATTGTAATCAAGACAGTGTGGAGCAGATGTAAGCAGAAAGAGATGAGTGAAACAGAACCACACATAGACAGATAACTGATTATCAAAAGAGATTCAAAGGCAATTCAATGGAGAAAAGACAGTCACTTCAACAGATAGTTTTGGAACAATTGTATATCCAGATGCAAAATAGAACTACGATCCATACCCTGTACCAGACACAACATTTAACACAAAATGACTCACAGTTATAAATGTAAATTATAAAACTGTGAAATTCCTGAAACAAAAAAACATAGGAGAAAAACTTTGTGATCATGGTTAAGGCAAAGATTTGTTAGAAATGACACCAAAAGCATGATCCTTAAATGAAAAATAATCAATAAATTGGACTTTATAAAAACGAGAAACCTCTGGCTTTGAAAGACACTATTAAAAGAATGAAAAGACAAACCTCCGACTGGGAGAAAACATTTATCTGATAAAGGACTTGTTTCTAGAACATATAGGGAACGTTCAAAGCCCCATAATAATAAGACAAATTAACAAATCAAAATATGGCAAAGAATATATATGTATGGCAAATAAGCATATGAAAAGATGTTCAATATCATTAGTCATGAGGGAAACGCAAATCAACACCACAATGAGCTACCGTACACATCTATTAGAATGGTTAAAATTAATGACTGAACAGAGTGTTGGTGAAGGTGCCGAAAAGCTAGAATTCTTCTGTACTGCTGATTTAAAAAACACTTAAGTGAGTTCTTAAAAATGGAAACATACCCCTGTCATACAATCTGGCTATTCCATTCCTAAGTGTTTGCCAAAGGAAATGAAAGCATGTGTGCATGCAAAATTTTGTACATGGATGTTCATAGCAGCTTTATTTTTTTGTAGCTACAAACTTAGAACAATCCAACTATCCTCCAATAGGTGAATGGATAAACAAATGGTGGTATATTCACACAGTGGAATATCACTTAGCAATAAAAGCAATGAGCTACTAATACACACATAACACGGATGAAACTCAGAGTGATTGCATTTAATTTAAGAAGTCAAACTAAATACATATGACATGATTTAATGTATATAGAACTCTAGAAACTGCAAATAGAATCTCAAGAGACAAAAAGCAGATCAGTGATTGCCTGGAGACTGGGGGCGGAGAGCAGAGGGAAGGGATTACTAAGGGGTCAGGAGGAAACTTTTGGGGAGTGATGGACAGGTTTGTTGGGTGATGGTTCTACCGGTGTATCCACGTCTCAAAATGCATTAAATTGTATTTACATGTTGCAATTTATTATGTGTAAATTATACTTCAATAAAGCTGTTTTTTTAAAAAAACAAAGTAGTGAGGGAAAAGGAGGGGAAGATGCTCCAGGCAGAGGTAACAGCCAATAAGAAGTCTTGGAGGTGAGAGGGAGCAGGGTTTCTAAGAAGTGAGAGGAGCTCAGCATGGCTGCTGGAGAGCCGGGGGGCATGAAATCAGCAGTGGGGAGACTGGAAGCTGAGTTTTGGCCTCCCGCCATCTGCTTATAATAGGTTCTGCGCCTCATTCCAGTGTTTGGGTTGCTTTTCGATCTTGCTTTTCCTGCTTCTTCCTGGCTAGAGTAATCCTCCCACTTGGACAGGATGTTCAAAGGAGCAGGAGGCTGGCAGCCCAGCTCAGGTGAGTTAGACAGGGCCTGGAGGAAGGGAGCCTCAGCTAAAAGAACAAGAGGGTGATGGGAGCTGTCCTCAGCCGAAGGGTCAGAGACTGGCAGGGGTCCCCAGAGGTCAGGGAGATGGGCCTGAGAGTCATAGGTACTCACTTCCTCCTCCTGCTTCAGAAGCCCCTCTCTAGCCTGGAGGGCATCTGTATTAATTTGCAAAAACCAATGTGCAAAAAAATTTGTTAAACAAAATCCAGTGAGCTAAATGAACTGTTAGACAATTGAGACTTGGTCTAGAAGGTTCCCCTGCAGCCATTTCGAACCCAAAGGTCAGAAGGGCAGAGGGCTCAGTGAGGAGCAGTTTGCTTGTGAAATGGCAGAGTTGGAGTTGAGGGATGCTAAGACTGGGTGACTGAGAGGGGTAGGAGAGGTGGTAGAGGCAGGATTTGCATAGGTGGAACTGAAACTTCCAAGTGCAACTCTGTTCTAGGTTGCTAGCTGCCGGAATGCAACACACCAGAGACGGATTGGCTTTTAATAAAAGGGAATTTATTTTGTTAGTTCTTCAGAGGAAAAGTTGCTAATTTTCATCTGAGGTCCTTTCTTACGTGGGAAGGCACAGGGTGATCTCTGCTGGCCTTCTCTCCAGGCCTCTGGGTTCCAACAACTTTCCCTGGGGTGATTCCTTCCTTCATCTCCAAAGGCCTGGGCTGAGCTGCTGAGATGAGGTATGCTGAACTGCTTGGGCTGTGCTACATTGACCTCTCTCATTTAAGCACCAGCCAATTAAGTCAAACGTCATTCATTACAGCAGGCACGCCTCTTAGCCGACTGCAGATGTAATCAACAACAGATGAGGTTCGTGTACCATTGGCTTATGTCCCCAGCAACAGAACTAGGTGCCTTCACCTGGCCAAGTTGACAACTGAATCTAACTACCACACTCTCCATAGCTAGGTCATTTGGTGAACTAGATTTCTGCAAACTGCCTTTGGGTGAACTGATTGCTGTACATCAGCCTGCTTCCCCAGGGAAGAAAGGACAAGGGTTGCTCTGAGTCCCCCGTAGGATCTCAGAGGTTGTCAGGAGCACACTGTGGGCCTAGGATGATGGTGGAGAGAAAAGGAATGGGAAAGGCAGGATCTTTTTCAAGGATGGGAAGACAAGAGCATCTCCATGCAACACAGTCAGCAAACGAGATGGTACCTAGGAAGGAACCACACAACATGGTAACAAAAATGATATGGGGCTCAGTGTGGGGAGAAACAGAGAGAGCAGCGGGCTCTCATGGCCTATGAGATGAGTTTAGATTTGGTTCAGAACCGGGGAAGAAGGCAGAAGGGAAGGGAAGATACCTTCAGGGACTAGTGTTCTGTACAGACGTGTCACTGAGGAGTTTGAAGCTATGAAATGCTCTTATGCTATATAAAAACCATCCATTGATAAAATGGTACGTGGCCAGCCTAGAAATGTCAACAGCAGCTGAGGTTATGGGTAGTAGAGCTGATAGTTTTGTTGGCTTATGTGCTGACTTGAAACTGTTATGTACCCCAGAAAAGCCATGTTTTTCTTTTTTTTTCCTTCAATAATTTTTTTATTGCAATGTAATCACCAAAAGTGTATAATCAATGGTTCACAGTATCATCATAAAGCATATATTCATCATTACAATTGATTTTTGAACATTTTCAATGCTCCAAAAATAATAAAAATAAGAATAAAAATAAAATGAGAAAGAATACAAAACATCCATTGTATGTCTGAGATCCCCATCTCCCCTACTGTTCATTTTTTTTTCTTACTCATCTGTCCATACAGTGGGTAAAGGGGATGTTAGTCACAAGGTTTTCATACTCACACATTCATACCTTAAAAGTTCTACAGTTATTCAGTCATTTTCAAGAATCAAGGCTATTGGAGTACAGTTAAACAATTTCAGGTATTTCCTTCTAGCTAATCCAATACATCAAAAACTGAAAAGGGACATCTAAATGCTTCATAAGAGTAACCTCTAGAAAGACCTTTCAATTCTATTTGAAATCTCTCAGCTGCTGAAACTCTATTTTCTTTCATGTAGCTTCCCCCTTTCGGTGAAGAAGTCTTTCTCACTCCCATGATGCCAGGGCCAGGCTCATCCCTGGGAGTCATGTCTCACGTTGTCAGGGAAAGTCACACCCCAGGAGTCATGGCCACATAGTGAGGAGGGCAGTGAGTTCACCTGCCTAGTTAGCCTAGAGAGAGAGAGGCCACACCTGAGCAACAAAAGAGGTTCTCTGGGGTGACTCTTAGGAATAATTATAAGTAGGCTTATCTTCTCCTTTGTAGGAATGAGTTTTATAATGGCAAGCCTCAAGAACTAGGGCCTGGTGCATCAAACTGGCAGTCCCCAACGTTTGTGAGAATATCAGGTCTTTCCCAGGTGGGGAAGATTAACATTTCCACCTTTTTCTCCAGGCCCTCAGGGGGACTTTGCAAATACTTTTTACTCTTCTGCCCTGCTTAGTCTGAGATGTATAAGGGCATCATACCAACCTGCATAAACCAATAAGATCTTACTCCCTATTCAAGTTTCCATATATCTATGGTGTTCGAATAAGCTGACCACACAAGTTAAATTAGATAGTGTGCCATAAAAAATATAAACTTTTGCACCAAATAAACATCCCTTCGTTTGGTCTCACACAGAAGTTGAAGTTTAAAAATGCAGTCAATATCACCCTTTCTCCTTTGGTCTGATTTACCTTAGTCCTACCCAGATCAGCTTCATTCACATCTCTAATTGAAGTCAGATAACTTGTTTTTAACAGTTGCTGTAAGGGGTAATGCTGAATTTCATAGCTGCAGAACTCTACCTCTGAGTCTCGGGTGTCACATAAATACCCAAAGTTCCATGGAATGACCAGGTAATACGCAAAGAGAGCAGCATCTCAGAATTTAGAAATAACAATTACAACTCTGGAGTAGATGTGATCGTTGTAAGAGCTTACAATCTAGGAACTTTTACAATAGAAATCCACGTTCTTCTAATCCATTCTTGTGGGGGCAGACCTACTGTTAGGTGGGAACTTTTGATTGGGTTGTTTCCATGGAGGTATGACTCCACCCATTCAAGGTGGGTCTTAATCCACTCATTGGAGTCCTCTTAAAGAGAGACATTTTGAAGAAAAGACATGCTTGGACAAAAAAATGTCCCAGGAGAAGCCAGAAGGACGCATAGCTGAGAGAGTCATCTTGAAACCAAGCCAGGATAGAAGGACGGCAGACATCACATGAGCCTTTCCATGTGACAAAGGAACCATGGATACCAGCTGTCTTTCCTCTGAGAAGGTATCTTCTTGTTGGAGCCTTAATTTGGACATTTTCTCAGGCTTAGAATTGTAACTTGTTACTTAATAAACCCCTTTTGCAAAAGCCAATCCATTTTTGGTATATTGCATTCCAGCAGCTTTAGCAAACCGAAGTTTTGACCTTTTTCTGACTTTTCTCCCTTGAATATACATTACTTGTGTATTAAAAAATATATACACATCTACACACACAAGAAAAGTTCTGGGGTTTCTTTCCTCTCTCCCACCTGACACTCTGCCCTCAGCCAAGCTGGGGAAGTCTGCATCTGCCACGAACCTCAGGGGTGCTGGTGGAGGGTTGTGGTGGGGCAGCATGGGGTTGGCTCCAGGAGGGCTTGGGAGCTCAGCGCACCTGAGAGAGCACCATGGGGGCATGTAGACAACCTCGGACACCAGCTCAAGGGGCTCGGCAGTGGCAACAATTTTGAGATCAAAGAGAAATGATCCTTTGTTGGCTTTTTAAAGTTCTAGCAGGTCCATTTTGTGGGTCTCCCTTGAGGGAGAGGGGACACAGCGGTGGCAGAAGAGAGCCGAGTCTGTGCATCTGGGGCGTGTTCTGGTCTCTCAAGTTCTTTCTTTCTCTCATGAGCATGGGGGCAGAGAGGAGAGAGCGGGGCAGACAGCCTCGTGGGTGGCTTCCTTCTCTTAGAAAGGGTAGAAGAGAAGACAGCCTGTGAGTATTCTAGAAGGTCCTTAGCAGCAGCATCTCTGAAAATGAGCTCTCTGCCCCACAAAAAGGGAGCAAAAAAGAGGTTCTCCTCTTAAGAAGTCCCAATGCAAAACAATGCAATTTTTTTTTCAAGAGCAAGCAAGCAAAATTGTGAAAGAGGCCTCAAGGAGGTTTTTTCAGATTCTACTGCCTTAGTGCAGAGATGCAAACTGCCTTTTAAAAAAATTTTTTGCAGAAACATGGGGACTTTGCCTGCCGTTTTAAAGAACAGTAGTTACAATGAGTTAGTCTCACGCCCACGAGAAGAAAGGAGGTACTGCCGTCGGAAGGGTCGGAAGGGTTGCCCCTTGGGAACTTTCCTAAAGAGCTCCCATAATAAGAAACTATTTGCCAGGCACTGCGTAAAGTATTGGTGGAGGACATAAAAACAAATAAAACACGTATGCTGTCCTTAAGGAGCTTAGAGTCTAGTGGAATAGATCCACAAATAAATAGACAAGCATTAACTAGCACTCTACGAGCCATGCTGTAGGTGTGCTCTGGGTCCTATAGCAGAGGGGCACTTAGCACAGCGTGGAGGTGGGCTGGGGATCAAGGAAGCCTTCCTGGGGGAGGTGATGCCTAAGCAGAGCCTTAAAGAATATAACAGGGCTGAGCAAATAATCGGGGGAAGAGCATGCCAGGAGCAGAATGAGAATGAGCAGACTCAGGGACGCATAAAACACTCTAGCATGTCTGCAGGGGAGAAACACCACAAGCAGTCTCTATGCCTATGGCATCAGATCTGAGTTTGGACCTTAGAGAGTCTTAAACAGAATGCTGGGGATCTTGGAACTCCACCCTTAGGTGACAGCAACAGGGCAACAATTTAGGGGATTATTGTAACCAAGTTCACATAAGGAATAATAAAGCAGTGGGCCTAGGAATGATTTGAGAAACATTTAGGAGGTAGAATTAGGTAGGTCTTGATCATTGATTGGAAGTAGTAAAGAACAGGGACAAGATAGGAAGACCCACAGATTTCTGGCTTGAGCAACTGCACAGGTGGTGGTTCATCACTGAGATAGGACGCAGAGGGAAAGGGAGCCAATTTGAGAAGAAAGATGAATGAGTTCAGTTTGGGAGATGCTGAATTCTAGCTGCCTTTGGGATATTCAAGAAGCACTGGGGAGAGTTCAGAACTAGAGCTATTAGATAGGGCAGAAATCAGGTTACAATGAGGCTCTCAAGTCACACGATCAATGAAATAAAGAGCACAAATTGTAGGGGTTGGAAGAAAAGAAACATCCAAAAAAGAATCTACCCTAAAGCCTTTCTCCTAGCCCCAAGGGGTCAGCGAGAGTTTGGTTAGCTGTAGTTGAGGAACCAGCACCCCCCTTCGCCCCCGTTCTATCAAGGTTCTTTTTACAAAGGGGTAGGAAGGAAGTGCCTACTTTATTTGTTGGTTACATGTAGATAGTGCGAGAGGTCTTTTTTATTCTTTAGCACAGATGGCATGCAATTTCTTTCTCCTTCCACCAGCTGCAATATGGGGACTTAAATACATTATTGCTTAGAAGTATATCTGATATTGAGTTCTCCTTTTTTATAGTTTTCAAAACAACTTATTTGGAAATAATTTCAAACTTAAAGAAACATTACAAGAATGGTCCAAAGAAAACCCATTTGTCCTTTACACAGATGCAACTATCGTTAATATTTTGCCCCATTTGTTTAATAATTTGCTCATTCTATCTACCCATCCATCCATCATCCATCCAAGTTTTTTTTTTCTGAATCATGTGAGACTGAATTGCACGCAGAATTACCCTTTACCCCTAGATACTTAAGTATCTATTTCCTAAGAATAAAAATGCTCTCTTACATAACCACAGTACAATTACGAACCTCAACACATGCTGAAATGCATTGCCCTTTTATTTCCATATGCCATCTGCTTTCCATTTTTGTCAGTTGACCAAATAATGGCCTTTATAGTATTTCTTTTCCTTCCAATTCAGGATCCAGTATAGGATTAGGTATTGCGTTTTGCTGTTATGTCTCTTTAGACCCCAGTAATCTGGAACATTTCCTCAGCCCTTTCTACATTATGGTCCTGCCTACTTTAAAGTAAAATAGAATGTTCTTCTTCGAGGTTTGCCTTATGCTGCGACATCCTGGGCTGGGACCCTCCCTTGGAGACGTGTGTGCTCCTCCTGTGTCACCTCTGGAGGCACGTGACATCCGGCTGCTGGGTCGTGGGTCAAGGAGTCTGATTTCCCACTGAGGAGTTAGTATATTTTTTCCTTGAAACTGATGAGTAATCTGTATGGAGACACTTTAAGATCCTGTCAATACATATCCTTTACCCCATCAGAATATCACCCGTAGATTTAGCATCCATCCATAATTCTGTCTGACCCGGTCTTGACTGCCCCACGTTTACCAGGTGGCACACAGCATTCCACTCGAAACGGGAGCCCACTCTTCTCTCCTATTTACTTCTATATTGATCTATTTATTATCAGTATGGATGTAGGGATTCTCTTCACAAAAAAATGTTATGAATTTGCAAACTAACAAATTGAACCCATTGACCCGGAGTCTGATAACCCCCAGAGCAGCCCTTCCTTGGACAGTAGCTTGAAGACAGACTAGCTCTTCTCCAGGGAGGGAAGCTGAGGGGTGCCCAGCCTCAGCTGTCTGTGAGGCCCCCCCAGGTGCTGTGTCTGTCCCGATTAGGCCTCCATCCAGAGGCTTGCTGGATGGAGGCCAGAGCTGGAGAACCTGCTCCGACTGGCATCACAAGGTGCCAGGCACACCTGAGCAACCAGCCAGGTGTGCCTGATGCCCTGGATGACATGGGGCTGGCTGTGCCTTGTGCACACACAACCACCCCCACCCCAGCCTCCCCCTGCCAAACCTCCCCTGCTTCCCAGCTAGCTCAGGTGTGCTGCATCTGTGGCCTGTTGGCAGCTCTTTTGCCCACAGTGCTGGGGAGCTGTCAGGTTAAAAGCTGGCTTGCTCGATCTGATCCCACATGTGAGCTGTTTTATTTCCCTCTCTCTTACATGGCTTCGGTGTGCTTTTATAAATATTTCACTAACCTTGCTAAAGTCTATTTCATCTCTCTCTTAAATTTATTAAATATAAATGCAGCAACAACTCTACCATAAGTCTCTCTTTGCTGTCAAAATCTCAGGCTCCCGTGGAAGTAAATATAATTTGCTTTGTTTACCGTGGGTAACCCAAGCCCTGTCTGCAGGATCAACACCTCTCGTGCACCCCAAATCTCCCTGTTTTTCATTAGCAGGGATCTGTCACATCATTGTGGCACACAGGGGCATGGTTCCCACTTTGGAGATGGCATGAAAAAGAACTGGAAGGAGCTGTTTTCTACAACTTGAATGCAAGGAATTCCTTAGTCTGTTGCTCTCTCGATGGCACCCTCATTGAGGAGAGGGTGTGTCCTGAGCTAACCCCCCAGACCTGAGCAGGTCCTGAGGCACGTTTGAGCAAGCTTTGCCCCTTGGATCTCTTTTGGAGAAGAGTCCACCTGCACAGAGGTGGCCTGGACAGAGGAGACAGCCAGCTGTGAATGATTGAGTGTTCTGACCCCCCTCTGCCAGCCCCAGTGCCAACAGGACCAGGGGCATGGCAGAAATTCCACCCCCAACCCATCCTGGCACTTCCTTTGTTCTTTGTTAATTGCAAGATGAACACAAACCTGCCCATCAACTATGGGGAGAGGTTTACATGGACTGGGGGCAATGGCAGAATCATTGCCATTGGTTCTGGCCAGACTGAGCCCCCAGAGGCCACATGAAACTTCCTGGAGGAGACCAGGGTAGCAGAGAATCACAAGGTCAGGGGCAGAGAGGTCCTCGTTTGGGGCTTGTGGAGGCAGGTGCCACAGGGTACCTGCGGGAAGGAACATGTATAAAAAGGGGTGCCAAGATGGAAGGCACAGGCCATGCTCTATTTGCATTTGAGATCAGTGAGGGTGAGCTTCTCTTCCACAAAGAACTGAGTCACTTTCACAGGGAAATGTACTTTCCCTTATTCTTATTTCTTAATAAAAATGGTCCTTTTAGTCTATTCTGTTTCTCTCTACTTTTAGCAGTGACATCGATGCAAAAACATATAGCATTTTCTTTGTCTATAAAAAGACCCAGGGCAAAGGTTTGTCCAGAACCCCTGCCGCTAACTCCTAGCCTAGAGCTTTCCACCAACTTGCCAGGTGACTTGGGACGGGGGTTTGGGGGTGGGCATTAGAAGTGCAGCATTAACTGCTGGATGCCCCCACGAGGTCAGATTTGAGCTAAAACCTCCATGGCACCAGAGGGCAGCCTTCCAGAGCAGGTGTGATCTGGAGCCTCAGGGTCCATCCTGCAGTCAAGGAGAGAAGTGTTGCATGGGCTTGTGTTTTCCCGCCTTGCTGTCCCATGTGGACACAGCAAGAGAAGAGAACCTTTACCCCCGGGGATGAAAAGGGCATGTTTGCGGGGGCTGATTTAAGACTCCTCTGAGGTCAGCCCCCACATTGCCTCTTATATATAATATATATATTATAAACCTACTTGGCTTGCATTCAATATTATTATTGTGTAGAATTATTTGGCTTAAAAATGCTAAAAGCATTTTTGAACCTTGCTTTTGCAATTATTACAATTTTACAGTTTGCTCCTGGTTTATAGTCAATACTCATTTTTTTTTTCTTTCAGATTTCCAGCATACTCACTGGCCCCTAAAAATCTTTAGCCCCCACGGTTTAAGGGGCAAACTGGGCTCCCTGCTTTGGGGTGGAAGAACCAGAGTGGGGAGATTTAGGGGAGGAGGAGGAAGTCTTTTGCCCTTTATCTCCTCCCCGTTCCCCACTTTCAGCCTGTCTCCCTGGGAATGTCTCTGGGGACTGTACCCCTTGCAGACCCCCGCTGCCCTCCCCTTGCTGGCTGCATGAGGCTGAGTCCCCAGGAAGGTAAGTGGTGGGGGTGGGTGGTGGCAGACACTGTGTCAGTTGCACGATGGCGTTTGGCTGTGGGGCCTGGTGGCTTCCCGTCTCGCAGCTGGGAGCAAAGCTATTTCAGGATTCTGGTTCCTTCCCTCCTTCCAGGGAGGGCAGGCTGCAGGGCCCAGGGGCAGGCAGAGGCAGCGCACAGGCTGCCACCAGGTGTTGCAGAGGCAAAGTTTTTTCCCCCTGTTTCTGCTGCCCACTGCTGGTGGAAGGGGGTTGTCAGGTTACTGTCACTTTTTTTTTTTTGATATGCATTATATTTACTTTTCTGGAGTAAAAAAGAGCCCAGTCACATTCTACTCAGAGCAGAATCTTCTGCTGTAAAATCTTGTAAAGTGCCGGGATGTGGTGAGTCCTGAGAATTTAACTTTGTTTCTTGGGTGTTTTAGCCGTGGCTCTCCTTTCCCTGAGGTGATGGGGACAAAGGAAGAGTGACCCGGTAAATAAAGGCCCTTCTGACTGTGCATCTGTCTTTGGCTGAGCTCATGCAGCTGGATTTGGTAAGAGGTTCCCACCCCTTCCTACCCTATCCCACCCCTTTCCATTCTGTACTTTGGCCAGAATGTTCTCACACCCACCAAACCATTGAATTGATGTCGCTATTCTCCGTCCGAGGACACTGAGCTGGGAGAAGGGACGCACTTTGTCCAGGCAGCAGGATGCATCGCTGGGACTTGAACCTCCGTCTCTGGCCCCGTGAGTGGGGCCTCCACTCTGCCCTCTGGCCTGGCCTGGGATTTCCAGTCCCCCTGTAGAGGAAGCCTGGGGAAGGCCTCCCTGGTCGGTGCTCAGCCGGGGCTTGGGTCTCTTCCAGCAGCACCTAAGGAACGTCAGTGGGTCTTGCCTGGGAGCAGTTTTGCTCCCCAGGGAACATTTGACAATGCTTGGAAATATTTTTGGCTGTCACAATGCGTGATTCCTTCTGGCATCTATGGGATGCTGCCGGGAGTGCTGCTGAACCCACTGCAGTGCACAAGTCACCCCACAACAAAGGATTATGCAGCACGTAACATCAAGAGGGCAGAGGTGGAGAAACTCCAGTCTAGGGGAACTCTAGTTTATGTCTCTCCCATGTACTCATCCCACAATGTAACAGCGAACTTTTATTGAGCACCTTCTGTATATATGATTCCGTCCTGGCTGTGCCGCTTCCCAAGCACCATCTCATTAAATTCTCACAAGACATGAGAAGGCAGGTGATTATCTCCCTGGGACATATTAGCAAATGGAGGTTTAATGGGTTGTCAAAGTTTCTGCGAGTGAGAGAAGGGAGCGGGGCTGGGCGGCGGGAGGGACTCGGCTGCTCAGCTCATCTGACCAGAGCCCTGGAACCATTTCTAAATTGGGGTGAGAAATCCAGGTGTTTCAGCTGCCCCACCCCCAACATCAGCCAGCCTTTAGATGTGGGCTACCCCCCTGTCGCCCCGGGAAGGGATGTCCTGGGGCAAAGTATCTCTTCCAGCTCTGGGCAAGGCCCTGAGAGCAACTCTGCGGAGAGCTGAGCCACCAGCACTTCCAGGGGCTTCTCACGAGAGCTTGGGTCCTGGAGGAGGGACGGGAGCAGGGGAGCATTCACTCCAGGTGGAGCCACCCCAGGGGCTTGGACACCTGGCTGGATTGGCTCTGAGTAGAGCCATTTTCCTCCCGAAGTCCAGCCTAGGAAGTAGGTGGAAACCGAGGTCTCCTAACCCAGGGCCTTAAATCCTTGGCAGGCATGGCATTTCCCTTACCCCATAAATGCCCAGACAGGTTTTATATAGAATCAAGAGCATTAAATTCTTAAAAATTCATTGCCACCATTTAAAAATAAGGACATTTCCCGTGAAGGCCTGAAATTCACATAAAGTTCTGAAACTTGATGTGTGCTGGGCCCTCACTCCTGCCGCAGTGGGGGCTTCTTCAGCACATGGACAGGTCCCCAGTGTTTACTGCTTTATACATGTTCTCAGCCCTTATTTGCTCAGGTCTGACTCTGAGCCCCCTGCACGGGCTCCTACCACAGCTTGGTTCTTCTGTGCTGAGCATGGGCTGCTTCTCTGCTCACTGCATCCCCTGGTAGACCCAGCACTGGATTTTCCTTGTTCTGTGGCCTCAGAGTCCTTCCATTCACTCTGTTTCCCAACGTGGCTTTAAAAGAAAAATCTCAAAAATCAGACAGAAAGCTTGTCGACGAAATCCAGCCTTTGTGCTGGGACCTCCCCTCCCTTCTGGCTGGTTCCGAGGCCGCAGACCCCAAAGCTGAGCCCCGCTCGGCCGCACTTCTCCCTCCTAAGTGGGCTTTGGTTTACGTGGGTGACACCGTTGTCAGGAGGCAGCCGGCGACAGGGCGAGGACGGTTGACAGGTTTCTGAGCGCGCTTCTGATCGTGCGAGGTAACAGCTTCATTACGCGGTGATGAGTGACCCATATTTCCTAACATGATTTCCCTGCTGTAACTCAAATTGAGTTCATGTTATTCTAATGATATCAGTTGACCTTGAGAATTAGACCAAGAAGCCTGGGGTTATTCTTCCAACTTCCACTGCAGATTCTTGTGATGTGTTTGGAAACACAATCCTCATTGCCCTGAAGTGGGCAGGGGGAAAATAAAAAACAAAGATCCCAACCTGCTCTGGTTTTTTTTTTTTTTTTTTTTAAAACAAATGCCTCTGGGTGAGTTCAGAACGTGGGGGGCTCCTTCCTTCCGTTTCTGCACCTGCAGTAGCACGCGCTGGCACCCCCCCCCCCCATCCAACCCCGCGCTCTGCAAGGGGAAGACCTGGCCTGGGTCTCCTCTGGCCCCACGTCTCCCCCACCCCCTGGATCTCCCCTGCCGGGGAGAGTCCTCGTCTAGGTCCCTTGGGGCCTCCTGCCCCAGCCCACCCTGCCAGGTTGATGTCCCCAGAGCCCGGGGGCCTCACGTGGCTTGTCTAGTTCCCTCACTAGTGTGCTGTCACCTGCCGGAATAAAGTCCAAACCCCTTATTAAGGCCTAAGGATCCAGGCTTTTAATTCTAGCCGATCTCTTTTTTCCAGTCCTTCCTGCCAACACTGCCCGTGGAGCAGTTTCAGGGGGACACACTAAGTTTCCAAGCCCGTATGTCTTTGCTCTGCTGCCGTTTACTGAAATGCTCCCGGCCTCCCGGTCCCACCCTCCTTCCCTTCCCCTGCTTGCCCACTGTGTCCTGAGTGCTGACCCTGTCCTGGGAGCTGGGCTTACAGCTGCGTGTGAGACAGACCAGGTCTCTAAGCTCACAGGGCTTCCATTCCAGAGGAGGAAAGAGAGCCCAGTGACCAAGAATACAGACAGGAAAGAGCAATGAAGTCCCCGAGTTGATACGGTTTGGGGGAAATAAGCAGTGTGGTTTCATAGGGAGCCAGGGGGAGCAGCTCCTTTCCTGGGGGAAGGGGCAGGGAGAATGAATGACATTTGTGCCTAGACGGAACCAGCCCCATAGCCTAAGTGGGGGAAAGGGCTTGGTTGTTCTAGGACCCCCAAGGAAGTCCACTTCTATGTCACCAAACAGGGTGGGCTCTGCTGGAGAACATGCGGCCATTGATGGAGGGCTCGGGGGAATGGGAGGCGCTGGGCACGGGGTCAAGACGACCAGCACTGGGGATGGGTGGCTGCACGACCTCAGCAAATTGTGTGACGGCTCTGTACCTCAGTCTCCTCATCTGTAAAATGGGATGGTTCCTAGTTCTCCCCACACAGGGCTGTTCTAAGGACTAAATGAGTTCATCTTTGTATGATACTTAGAATAGAGCTGCATAACTGCTTAACACAATAAAGAGCACTGATGTGGATGCCAGGAAATTGGCACTAACTTGCCATTCCCAAGTGCCAGTCTCACTCTGGCGAGTGGGTGAGGTGCCAGCCCCATCGAGCGGCCTGGAATTCCCCGGCTTTCCACTCCACGGGAGGAGCAAAACAATCAGAAAGATCTCTGAAATGTGCTCCCTGCTCAGGGAAAACAGTGAGTCCCCATTTGGGGAGGAGAGGAGAATAATTTTGCCAGGGCTGGTGGGAATGCGTGATAAGCCGGGATACAAAGTCAGGACGTTGAGTGGAAATGTGAAATTACGCATCGAGGCCTGGAAACCCACACCCCCCACAGATTCTGCTCTTTTGGAAGATGGCACCTCTCCTAGCACAAAGGCAGTAGCCGAAGGGACTGAAAGGAAAGGTTTCCTGGGGTGCAAGAAAATATGAGAGTGTTAGCAGGAGGTGAGAGGGGGCACTGGGAGGAAGAGAGAGAGAGAGAGAAAGAGAGAGAGATTGAGTGGACACCTGGGAGAGAAGTAGAGACTGGGACAGAGAAAGGGAAACAGTGATCACAAGGGACACAGAAAGTGAGAGCTGCTGAGAAACAGCTTCGCTGAGAGAGACAGAGACAGATAAACAGAAAGTAACTGGGGAATAAAAGAGGAGGAAAGAAAATTAGAGACAGAGACAGGTCGGAGAGAGAAGGCCAAGGGTGATAAGCCCCAATCGATCCATTTGCTTCCTACCATTTGTCTGAAATAAAGCACATGCCGTCTTCCAAGGTGTATTTGGAAAAAGTTCCCTTTTTTTTTTTAAGGCTGCTGCTTCCAGCATCCCACACCCCAGCATGCGTGTGCACAAGTGTGCGCACACACACACACATACACACACACGGGATCATTTTTCCGCTGGGTTTAATGTTCTCTTTTTTCCCTTCTGTATTTGAGTCTGGAGATCTTGTGTAAAGTTTTCATTTTAAGTTTGATTACAACCGACAAGAACATCGGTCCTGGATTCTTCCGTTTGCCTCTGGTTTGAGATTTCATCTCTGAGACTGCCCTCCTCGGCTGGGGCACGGTGGTGCTGGTTCAGCTTCTGCTGCCCATGTGCCCTTCCATTTCCAATTCCTGGAATCATGGCAGCAGATGGAGCCCAAGGCTGGTCCCATGGGCAGTCCAGGACCTGGAGTGTCACAGCGAGGCCTGGCCAGGTAAGGTCCAGTTGAGACTGTACTATCCATGAACTCAAGGCTTGGACTTAACCCTTTTCTCCAGTTTTCTTGAGATGGAGTCCCCTTTCTTAGAAGATCTGGGGGAAATCAGGTCACAGTGGCGATTGCCAGCATGGCTGAGTCCTCGCTGCCTGCTCAGTGCTCTGTGTACCCCACTTCCCTTGTCCTCACCGCAGGCCCATGAAGTGGGTGCTGTTACTATTTCAGGGCTATAGAGGCAGAGAGTGAGGCTCAGACCTGGGGTCACTGGCCCAAAGCACCATGCTCTGATTCTAAACTCTGCACTCCTACCCAGGTTGGTTGTGATAACTTTCGTCTCCATTGTGGGTTTCTCTTCTCTTTGAGTTCTGCAGAAAGACTTGGGAGCTCCAGAGTCACCAAATGGACAGCATAGTCTCCATGTCTTCCTTGTTCTGACTGCAGGTTGTTTTTTAAAAACGTGCTTTTTCAAAGTAGGTCAGGATGCTCTGTCCATTGGAAAGATGGGGAGACTGAGGTCAGCCTCCAAGTAGAAGGAAAATGTTGAGAAAGAGCTTCTATGTCTATGTCTAAACCTCTGGGAGGGCCCTAGTCCTGTGTGATGGCCTTTCTGTGCTGCAGGAATCTTCCCTGCCCCAAAACATTTCTTTTAAAAGGAATGTGTGTCTAAGAATCTCAGCTGGGACACGCTGAGGCTGGACCTTGGCCCCCAGGCCAGCCACAGGCTTCCATAGTGGTGGCGGTGTCTGGTGTCTGTGTTTGGGCTGAACTTGAACCATTTCCTCTTCCTTGTGGACTATGGGCTCCATAGGAACAGGAGCCATGTCTGTCTCGGGGCTTTGCACGCGTTGGCCTCTGTGGGCACATCCCCTCCCCACCCCCAGGCCTTGCCTAGTTCACTCCCATTCATCTTTCCCATTGCAGATGATGACACTGTGTCCCGAAAGAGGAGCCCTAATATACACTGGGCCCCTGGAATAAGTTTCCCTATCATCCTCTTCTTTTCTTTTACACTCTTCTAAGCTTTAAATTACACATGTGTATGATTGTTTGTTTAGAATTTGGTCCTCCTGCAAAAGTATAGCTCCACGAGGTTGGAGTGCATGGGTGTGTCCTCATCACGGAAACTTCTGCTTGGGCCTGCCACAGGGGATGCTCAGAAACTAGAGACCCTCCTCCAGAACTGAGCCGCCGATGAGTGGAGCTGAGTGGCATAGAGGTGGGGAAGTACCAATGGGGAACCATGTCCCATGGGGACAGTGAGTGCAGGAGCACCGGCAGTTCAGGAAGACACTGCAACAGATTTCTGGATGTGGCACCATTTTTAAGGGAGAAGATAAAGATATTTGGTGTATTAACTGTAACCATTCGATCCGCCATCTTTTCTGTCTTATCCCTAGAGCTCATTCTGGGACCATGCTCAACCCCTGTCTAGCTCCAGGTTGTTCACCTTTGAACAGCCTCCTGGTGAAAGACACCCTCCAATCCTATGACTCCGATCATGAAATCCAGCTTTTCACCATGCTTGCAAGGCCTTCCATGATCCAACCCTGTCCCCAACCCCTCAACCCCCATCTGTAGCCCTCTCACCACTTCACCCTAGCCTTCCTTACGAGCCTGCTTTCTGCTCCTCATATGCACAGTTTGTTCTGGTCTCAGGACCTCTGCATTGCTGCTTTTCTGTCCTGGGCCTTTGCTTGGCCACTCCTTCTTCTTCTTGCAGTCTCAGCTCACGTATTACCTCCTCAAAAGGTTCTCTGACCCTCAAAGTAGAGTAGCCATCTCACCCAGCACACACAGTCCTGTCGCCCTGCTTATTGCCCATACACTTGCTCCTGGCTGGTGCTGCTGTCCATCCCTTAGGAGAATGGAAACCCCCTTCCGGCAGGGTTCTCCATGCTGCTGCAGCACCAGCAGGACCTGGAATATACCTTGCACATATTAGATGCTCCAAAAACATGTGTAGGATAAGAATAAGTGAATGGATGACAAATAAGATCTCATTCTAAAGTGGCCAGGTAGGATATTGGAGTGGGCTTTGCCTCAGGCAGGTAGGATGAACTCCCAGGGGAATCTCATCACCACCTGCTTCTGGCATCCTAAGGGTCCCCCGTCTTTCTCTTGGTACCCCTTTTCAAACTTCTCTTGTCTGGATCCCCTGTAAGAGGTGAGTCCCCAAGAGAAGGAGGTCAGGGCTGGGACTGATTTAACCCCAAGACCCCAGTGTCCTTATGGTCAGGCGCAGAGCAGATGGAAGTCTGCAGTGTGGGTCAGGCCACCAAGCTAGTTGGTGACATTTTCCCGAGAAGAGCACTTTGGGGACCCACTGCTCAGCAGCCTGTTCATAGGCCTCTTACTGGGGGAACTGATGTGACCTGCTCAGAGTAAGCTCCTTTGTAAGGGTCCTGGAGCCCCAAATGGGCAGTGGGCCTGGGCTTGCGAAGACCTCAACAGTGAGACTTCCAGTCACTCTAAACACGCACTCCATGGAGGGAACAACCTGCGGATTACAATGCAATTCCTGCCTCTGAGGAACAGTTAAAAAATAAAGCGACAAAAGTGAAATAGACAGAAGCATGAGTTTGCAGAAGAAAGGACTGGAAGTATAGACACCTACGTGCTCACAGTGTTTTCCTTGGGTAAGAAGTGATTTTTTGTTAGTTTTGTTTTGCTTATCTACATATTATAAAGTTGTGTTAGTTTCTTGGCTTTCTTCTTGTTTTAATAACAGCATGGCTTGTGGTACAGGATATGTGTGCCCCCTGCTAACAGATTGGGCAAACCAAGTTGGGCTGTGAACCATGAGTTCAGAGGAGAGGGGAGTCAGAGGGTGGCAAGCTGGGAAGGCTTCGAGGAGGAGGTGGACTTCAGCTGGGCTTTGAAGGAGAAGGATTTGCATAGAGTGGAGGATGAAGAAGCAAGATGGAGCCAAGCCAAGCCATGGAGAATGACTATACCCGGGACAGCAGAGTCTCCCACTAAATGTGAGCTACTCTGAGAAAGAACATGGTTTTATTGGACATTGAATCCTTCATGCAAGGCACAGAGTAGGGCTGATAAAATATCTTGCACAGACGAATGAAAAATCACAACAAATACAGCTGATTTCAGTTGAACAGCTGGTTAGCACCAGGTCACGACTCAGATCAATGGATTCAGCCATCTCCTGACCCAGTTTGGGAGTAAAGGAGAGGTCTATGCATTGGGGGCTGGCACTGGACAGTGCACACACCTGGCTTTGACAGAACTGATTGGATCCTTTGGCATCCAGCCCGGGTTGAACCCCTAATGCTAAAACAATCATTTCGGCTAGGAAAGATAAAGAAATGGCCAAGTCAATTTACAGTGCCATGTAGACTGAATAACTAGTTCATGGGTCCCTCTTTTTGCCTTTTGACTGGCTGTCTAAGGTTAATGGGACAGGGATGCAAAATCCTCCCCAGGACAGGGTTGCAAATATCAGAAACAACTGGTCTTAGATATAGAGACTAAAAAAGAAAGCAGTTGATCAAGAGTATAAAATGCAGCCAGCCAAGATAGCTGGGGTGATGAAGACTGAAAAACCTCTTCCGGTTTGACAATCAGCAGGTCTCTACTGTCCTCCTTGCGAGCGGGCTGGGTGGAGCACTGTCCCTACCACAGTGGGGACAGGGGAGCAGCAAGGCAAAGACAGCAAGTGTCAGCTGCTCTTTGGAGAAGTTTGCAATGTGGAAAAGGAGAGGTCAGGTGGGGCAGCAGCTGGGAAGCAATGCTGAGCAGAGAAAGGAATTTCAATGACTCTCTTCCGCCTTCTGTGTTTTCTCCAAAAGCAGATGGCAAAAATGATCACAAAATATTCACCATCCTATATCCATGCCTGTCCAAAGTGCCTTATAGTTCTTTCCGTCAAGAGGTAGAGACTTCTTCCATTTCTTGAATCCAGACTGGTCTTGTGACTTACTTTCAGTGTTCAGTGAGCCAGTATCAGATATGACACAGGTCCTCAGAAAGTGATTCCACATTGGGCTTGCCCCCTCACTGATCCTGGAACCCCAAGACTGGCTGCAAACAAGCCTGGACTAACCTGCTGGAGGAAGAAAGGCCTATGGTCTGGTTACCCCTTCCACACTCCCCTTTGCCCCTGCTGACAGCCAGCCATGTCCCTTAAGAAGAGCTGGCTGCAGTCCTGCCACTGACCGCTGATATGAGGGGGACCCAGCCACAACCAGGAGACCTGCCTACCTGAGACCAGCCCAAAGTGCCAACCCAGAGAAGCATAAGCTAAATAAACGATATGTGCTGGTTTGAAGTTATTAATTATAGCTTCAAACCAGCACACATGGTTTTTTTTATGTACACCAGAAAAGCGATGTTCTTCTAATCCCATCTTGTGGGGGCAGACCTATTGTTGGGTGAGACTTCTTAATTAGCGTGTTTCCAAGGAGATGTGACCCTGCCCATTCAAGGTGGGTCTTAAACCTTGCCTGGAGCCCTTTATAAGAGAGAGCTGAGAACCGACACAGAGGACAGAGAGATGTAACCAAGAGACACAGATGTTTGGAGATGCTAAATGAAGAGAAGAAACCCAGTGTCTATGCTGAAGAAGCTAAGTGAAGACGACTTACAGATTCTTAGAGAGAAAGCCACTAGAAATGGGAGCTAAGAGAGCCATTTGAAACCAGAAGGCGGGAGAGAAGGGCAGCAGACGCTGCCATACATCTTCCCATGTGACAGAGAAACCCCAGATGCCATCGGCCTTTCTTTGGAGTTAAGGTATCTTTCTCTGGATGCTTTAGTTTGGACATTTTTATGCCCTCAGGATTGAAAACTTATAACTTAATAAATCATCTTTATAAAATCCAATCCATTTCTGGTATAGTGCATTGCAGCAGCTTTAGCAAACAAACATGGTGGTTGCTTTAAGACATGAAGTTTTTGAAAAAGCTAGGTGATACACTTGGATGTAATTTAGATGTTTAGAGATGAACAGATTATCTATGGTTTGTCCTAGAGGCTTGAGTTCCTGAGACGTTCCTCTGGGGGTGTTTATGATCATAACTGCTTTAGAAAAGGAACTGTGTCTTGTTTATTTCTGTTTCTTCAACCCCCGACACAGGGTGCAGCATGCAGTAGGTGCTTAGTAAGTGTTTGTTGAAAGGCTGAGTGAATGAATTCCATTGACAAAAAACTACCAGAGCTTTCAGCTGAGCTTTGGGAGTTGGGTAGGGGTAATGCCTGGTGTGGGGCTCCACTGGTCACCCCCAACATCTCCAACCGCATATTTAACTTCTGTTACCACCTCTCTGTGAGGGGTCCAAGCTGGCATGCTGTCACGTTGAAGAGACGATGGACATGAATATTTCATCTTCTCTTCTTGTCAACATCTGCGATACTGCTTTCCACAAATCAATTTTCCTTGAGGGCTCTGTCCAGGGCAAGGCATGCCTTTCTGTAGTTAGTCTTTGATTTGGTCTCTGGCCCACCTTTATGAACAGCCTGACTCTCAATGACCCTTCAGAGCGTGGACATTTCTGACGGTAAGCAGGCAGCTTCCTGTCTTGGGCGACTTCTCATCAACTTCGGCGCTTTTACATTAAAATAATCATTTTTACTGGGATGGCTGGGGCTGAACATTAGCTGTTAATTGCACCCATCTTTTCGCCCTCTTCTTGGAGATTGGTTCTGGGCTTACTTAGCACATGCATGCCAGGGTCTCTAAGAGCAGAAAGCGGGGCTCTCCTAACTGGAGCAGAGAGCCAATTGATGCATTTCTCTTGTTAAATTTACTGGCTTTATTGAAAGGTCTTCGGGGAGCTGCTTGCTCATTAAATACACCAAATACAAAATCTCTCTTAATACAGTATTATCTTGGTAATATAGAAGACCTCCCCAACGTGAGCTCGGAGAGATGGAATTGTCAAAGCCTTTAGGAAGCCACGTTGGCAGAGGTGGCGATGCCCCCCGTGAGCTGCCAGTTTGCATTTCTGCAATTTGGGGTGTCTTACTCTGTCTAGTCCTATATAGCCCATGCTGTACCCCCATATTGCTTCACCCTATTATTAAGGTCCAGGCCAAAGTGTGGCAGAAAGAATGACAGCTCCCAGAGCTGTAGAAAATTTAATGTCAGATTTATCTCTTCAATGACTTTTAGAATTGAGTGGTGGGAATGATTTAGAAACACAAAATCCTTTAGCTAGATGTGAGTTCTGGTCTCATAGAGTGGCAGGAGCATTAATTTGGGGTGTGAGAGGGGAAGGGGACAGTGACTGGTTCTTCCCACCCAGACGCTTCCAGGTCCAGCCTTAGAGAGGACGGCGGCTGTGCTCCCAGAGTTAGACCCTGGCCACGCTTGCCGCGGCGGGGTGGTGCTTGGGTGCGTCCCCGGGGTGGAGCAGTGCAAGGAGCACTGTGTGAGGGACCCTGAGACCCGGCCACGGCCCCCAACAGGCCCTTCCCTGATGTGAGATGTTGACCCAGTCATTTCACAAGTTCTGACCATCAGTTCTTTGTGAGCAAAATACGGTTAACAATGCCTTTCCCTCTTTACAAGTTTGGTTTGCAAAAATAAAAAAAAGTTGCATCACTTTCCTAAAAGGATATGGGTCAGCTATCAGCACAGGAAGACTCGGATAATTTTAACAGAACAGAAATAGAAGGGAAAGCCCAGAGTGAAGGGGAGGAAAGGAAGCCTGCACATGCTTCGTCAGGGGAAGAGCAGCTAGCACCTTGGGCTGTCATGAGAAAGACAGGGAAATGCTGGCCTAACCAGGGTGACGGGGCTTCTTTGTTGCCAGGGTAGGCACGTTTGCCTGCCCAATTTCAGCTCCTTTCGGGCTTCCTCCTTCCTTCCCAAACCCAAGCTTGTTAGGTTCTCGTGCCACCTGTGGAGGGGGCTGCTGATGGTGTGAGCCACTGTGTATGACTCATTCCCAGGCAGGTGGGGTGAGCAGGTGTCCTAAGATGGCCAACAATCTTGGGGTTGATCCTCGGTTGCTCTCCTCCCTTCACCCCCAACATTCTGCTCGTCCACATGCCCTGTAGGATTTGGTGGTGAGGACAAACGGGTTTGAAATGGCTTCTAAGGGGAGTGCAGTCCATTGGGGGTGAGATGGGGGGTTGTATGAGCCAGGGTTCTCCAGGGAAGAGAACTGGCAGGATATATTTATATATATGTAGGTAAATGTTGCATGCAGTTTAGCATAGGAACAACCATGGGGATTGGCAAGTCCGGATTCCATAGCGCAGGCTGCAAGTTGGGTACTCTGATGATGTTTCGATGTATTCCCCCAGGAGAAGCTGGCTGGCTGAAGTGGAGAGCGAAATTCTCCTTTCTGACTGCTGGAATCAACAGTTCTCTCTTTAGGCTGTCAATGGATTTGGTTAGACTTCTCTCATCGCTGAAGGCAATCTCTGATGGTCATAGATGTAATCAGCCATCGATGGAATAAAAAACGAATGATGTACATCCATGAAATACCCTCAACAGTAACAATCAGGCCAGTGCTTGTCTGACCAAACAACTGGACACCACAACCTGTCTCAGTTGACACATGAACTCAACCGCCTCAGCGGACATCACCTTGCTGTTCCTGATTGCTGGCTGCCTCCCTGAAAGGAGACTAGACAGCTCTGGGCACTGGGACTTGGCCTGTGGTTGGCAGTGCCCCACCCTGGAGGAGGGTTACGCTTCCACGTCCCATCCAGAACGTGCTTTGCCGACGGAGAGCGGGCGGAAACGAGGGGAACAGAAGTGTGAGGGCCTTTGCGTGGTTCCACATCGCTGTGAGATGGGTGTGTCCATGGTGAAGTGCTTCAACCTGGTTCCCAAAAGGAAGCTGACACATAGAATGGAGTCACAGATGATACAGAACAGGAACACGAAGTAAATCCTTGTTGTTATAAGTCAGTGGGATTTGGGGGTGGTTTTTTGTCTCAGCATAACCTAGCAAAAGCTGACCAATACACATTGAGGCCAGAATTTCATGATGCAAACAGATTTAAATAAAAACGTGTGACACTGTAGCTCTGTTCCAAGTGCTCTGAATGGAAGGTCCCTGAGGCTGAGACCAGGGGTCAATGGGCAGTGATGGACTGAAGCTGGGACAGGAGCTGGGGAGTAAGGAGTACAGGGAAGAGTGTCCCAGGCAGAGGGAACAGCATATGCCGAGGCCCTCAGTTGGAAAGGATCAGGGTGCATTTTAGGAATAGGAAGCAGATGGAGTGGGAGTGGGGTGTGGAATGAAGCAGGAGGGGAAGGCAGGGGCTATGGGCCCTGCTGAGGATCTGAGTCTTTATCTTAAGAGCAAGGACAGTGGTGAAGAGCTGGGAGTAGAATTGGGGTGTGATGAGATGCCAAGTTTTTAAAAGCTCACTAAAGCTGCAGAGTGGAGAATGGGCTCAGGGTGGGGCTAGGAATTAGAGGCAGAACAGAAGCGGGAGGCCAGATGGGAGGTGCAGGAAGGTCTAGGGGAGAGTTTCGGGGCTCGGGCTCTGCTGGGTCTCAGTCTCAGCACTGAGCGCTGTTCGCCCTGAGCAGTGAGTTGGGGCTGCGGGAGAGCTTTCAGGTTGGCCTTGAGGGATGCTTTGAGAACACTGCCGGCAGGCCTGATAACATCTGCCCTGTAAGAGCCCTGCCGGGGAGAAACCCAGATGCGTCAACTCCTTCTCCCCACGTGGACCTCACCTCCCTTGTGAGTCTTCTCCTCCCCCAGCTGACCCTCCCCATCATGCCCCCTGGCCACACTAATTGCTATTTTCCGGACCTCGACATTGATGTCTTTCAAAACCGTAGCATCCCGGATTAACGCAGCCTTTCTGGCGGTCAAAAGGCCAACGGTGTTCCCTCACCATCATCAGTCTTTGTGCCTATGGCAAACCCAGTGATGAAAAGCTTCCTCGAGTTCATGGAACGTTAGGAAGAAAACCCCGGTTGCATATGCACCCCCATGGCCAGGCCAGTCTTGCCCCTGCCTTGCAGGCGCCCCTCGGGGTAGGCCCACTCAGTGGCCAGTCCTAGCCATTGCCAATAGTGCTGATGGGAGGCAGCAGCCTGGGCTCCGGTCTTCTCTCTGCTGCTGAATTGCTGTGTGGCTCGAATGTCCTCCTAAGCCCTCCGAGTCTCTGTCTTCTCCCCGAGTCGAGTGGACTCCCTGTCCACACCCTCCCACCTGCCTCCCAAGATTATCAGGAGCCCACGGAGTGCAGCAGTTACAGTGCGTGCCTGACTCCCCCACATCCTTGCTGTATGACCACTTGGAACCTCGGTTTCTCATCTATGAAATGGACTTATGATGCACATTCCTTGAAGGCTGTTGTGTAAACTAGGAACACCCTTGAATGTCTAGAAGGCATCTGAAATGTAACCTGTCCCAAATGAAACTCTTGAAATGCCTACTCTGCCTCCATCTCAGACCTTCTCCGTTCAAAACCTTCCAGTGGTTTCCAATCCTGCTTAGCTCCTCCTCATCACAGCTTATAAGACCTCCCATGATGGTGTCCTCTCTCCTCTCCTATGACCTTCCCTCCTCCCCATCATATGTCCTTTCCTTCAGCCACATGTTCCTGGAGCTCACTAAACTCATTCCTGCACAGGGTCTTTGCACCTGCTGTGCCTTCTGCCTAGAGCACTTTCCGTGAGTGTGGCTTACACTGAGCCCCTTCTCAGCAATTAGAGCTGGGTTCAGTCCTCTCAGACAAATCTACTCAGTACGGCTCCCTCCTCTCTCTGCCCCGTACCCTTCTTCATTTGTCTTAATGCTCTTTCTTGCTCTCTGAAATGGCAGCATTTATTTATTTACTTGGATGTGCTCTTCCTCCCAGGGCTAGATGCTGTCTCTTGCTTCCTGATGTGCCAGGTGCCTGCCACTGGGCCTTGCACACAGTGTCTGAAAACATCTGTGGACATGAAAAGGCATTTTGGAGAGAATCAAGAAGAATTGAGCAAGAAGTGGGTATCAGATGATAATAAGAAAATGCTGCTGGTTTGATTGAGTGTGATAGACGTGCTGGGGTTTGGTGAGAAATAAAGAGGCCTTAACTGCCAGATACATGCTGAAGTATTTATGGTTACATACTTGTTTGGGATTTACTTTTAAAGCAAACTGCAGTTTACAAAAAAGTGGGGTGAGGGTGGAAGGACATGAACCAAGGATACCCCAATGTTGTTCAGTGTTGAAGTTAGGAAAATGGGTCCATTTGAGTTAATTATATTATTCTCCAACATTTCCATGATGGAGAGTTAAGACACACATGGGTTGAACGATGAGTGAATGAATGAGCCTAGCATCAATTCCCACTTACTAATGTTGGTTCTTAATGTTATCATTGACCATAGAAGAAGCTGCAAGGGACACTGGAACATGCTGGCCTTGAGGAGGGGTCATTGATCATGCTACTCTAGATATTCTTGAAAAGCCACCATTTGACATCCACTGTTCCCTTGAGGGCCTGGCAGGGCAGGGATGACCATACCACGTACCTGCCACCTGCTGACCCACCCACTGGAAGGAGTGGGTGCGCCCTGCTGCTTGTGAGCGTAGAAAGCTCAAGAAAAGGGTGTTTGCCTGGCTAGTGAGAGCTGCTGCCCACCCTACCCCCAAGAGGCACTGTGGCTATCAGTGGCATGGGGGTGGCGGGCTCCAGGCGCTACTGCACTGAATGGGCCCTGTCCTGGGCAGGGGGTGGTCTTGGAGGAACATGTTCCTGCAGTGCCCAGTGATGGGGGTCTGGGGGTTACTGCAACCCCGGGTGTTGCCTGCCCACCGAGAATGTCTGCTGCTATTGGGGATTGAATCCCAATACCCTAAAGACATGTTCAATAGCCTGAGACTAGGTGTGAACCTGTTTGTAAATAGGACCTTTGAAGATAATTTTAGCTAATATGAGCCCAAACTGAATTAGGGTGGGCCTTCATCCAATACGGTTGAAGCCCTCGTAAGCAGAGGAAACTTGGATGTAGTTAGTAGAAGCCAGAGAAGGAGAGAGAGAGATTGCCATGAGATGGAGACCGAATGACAGGGTCTCCATCTGGCAAGCCGATGCCAGTACATTACAGACTCTGGGAGAAAGCCTGGCCCTGCCAACACTTTGATTTTGGACTTCCAGCCTCCACACTGTGAGCCAATACATTCCTGCTGTTAAGCCAGCCAGTGTGTGGTGTTTGTCATGGCAGCCTGGGCAAACTAAGACAAGCATCCTGGGTGAGTGTGCATTTTGCTTGCTCAGACGGGCAGAGGGAGCTCCCACAGGCTCACAGTGGGCACAGAGGTAGCAAGGAGAGAGGACTGGGCACAGGTTTCCTGCCGCTCGGAGCCTTAGTCCATGTTGCACAACTCCAGAGGGCAGGGGTCATGATGCAATGGACGCTTCTACAGGGTAACTGGGGATGGCCAGCTGCTGCACTGCCCCCTTAACTCAGAGTACCCTCCTCGTTGTAGCAGGAGGAAATGATGGGTGCAATCCGGGTTTGGAGACCAACAGCTCAGGGTTGGGATGCCAGTTCTGCCACCTGTTAGCTCTGCAACCCAGGGCAAGACACTTTACTCTGTTTCCTAGCCTGGAAACTGGGACTAAAGACCAGAGCTAAGGTCCACTCAATAGGGTATCGTGTGGATTAAGTGAGGTCATCTCTGTGCAAGGCTGAGCTTGGTGCTGGCCCATCCTTGGAGACTCAACAGTTCTTTGGCTATTATTCCTTATTGCTGGCTCCAAGTGGGCCTTTCATGATATTTGTTAAAGGATCAGATTTGTTTGGCCTGTAGAGCTCTGTCCCCCTAGAGCCACAGAGAGCTGGTTTCTACTGCAAGACTTAGGGTGCTATTACCAGGAGATGCAGAGGCCACCATTCCCAGCTGGCATGCCCATCCAGCCTGCCTGGCTATGGGCTGCCCTTGGCATGAGGGCCAGCAGTGGGTCTGCTGAGAGACCCAAGAGAGATATTCTTTTGTAACAGAACTATGTTTTGAGGGCTTCATCTATGCCAGGCACTGAGCTAAGCATTTTACATGCTTGACCTTATTTAATTCTCTTGACAACGCTATAAACTAGGTATTTTTATTATCCCCATTTTCAAAATGGGGAAACTGAGGTTACTGGAAATTAAATACCTATTTCCTGGTAGAACTGGAATATGCCTCAGTGTCTGAGCTATCAGCCATTGGGTTCTCTAGCTCCTGGACTAAGTTATAGGGAGACTCTGAGCTACAAGGGCTTGGGAGGGTCAAAGCCTGAAAGCTGTGAGCTCCAGCCCCTGCCCCAACCTGTGCCCTCAGGAGCTTGGAGGAGGATCGTTTGAGATGGATAAAAAGGAAGTCCTGCCTAACCCTTTGAGGAATAATGTTCCTCAAGTTGCAGTGGCTGAAAGCACAAACTGGTTTGGGGTTAAACACCGGGTGATGTATCTCCCTGGTCCCCTCCTAAGAGAAGTCAGATGTGGTTAGGCTGGGTGGCATCCCAGGAGGATCACTAGACCAGGAGGTCAGCTGAGCTTCCAGTTCTACTCTAAAAAGCTTCCATTGCTTTGGCCAGTGATTAGTCCAGCCTTGTCCTCCAAGCCAACCCAATCAAGGGGAGGTTACTTGACCAGGAAGTGGCCTTCAGTCTTCTTTCTGCTGGGCCTGAAGCTGGAAGGAGGTAAATTTGGAGCAGCTCCTGCCAATTTGCCATCTTGAGGGGAGAAACTGTCAGGTAAAACAGGCCATAAAAGGAAGGAGTAGGAAAAGATAAGTTGGGTCCCAATGATACCATTAAGCTTCTATCAAGCTGTGTCTGAAGGCAGACCTGAAGTGGACTTATCTTTTAACAAGAACTATCAGGAGTACCCTTTTGGCTTAGCTACTTGGGGTTATGTTTTTTGGTCACTTGCAAGCAAAGAAGTGCTCACTACAACAACATATCCAACCCTTGAAAAGTTGCAAACCCATTTTCAGCGGCCATGGGGAGCCCCTGAAAGTTTCTGAGCTGAGACGTGGCCCGTGCTGAGCATCATTCCAGACAATCTGCAGAGGTGCTTTTGGTTTGAAGCCTGCTTCTCAGAGATGCACTCACTCAGGCCTGGCTTTGCTGTTCCATTTCTGCCTGTCACCTTCTTTTGTTGCGGAGGGAGACCCTCTGAGACCCACCCCTGCACTGGCTTCATTCCCATGCTCCTCGGGGAGAGAAAGAACTTCACATCCGGGAGAGAAAGAACTTCACATCAGGGAGAGAAAGAACTTCACATCCGGGAGAGAAAGAACTTCACATCAGGGAGAGAAAGAACTTCACATCCGGGAGAGAAAGAACTTCACATCCAAGTGGCAGTGGCCCTTCCCTTCCTCAGTGGCTTGCAAAGGCAAGAAACCTCATTTAGCCACCTGCACGTCCCTTTCACGGTCTCTTGTCATTATGGAAATGCTTTGATGGGGGGCCAGGCCTGGGGGAGATGCACTCCACCATCATAATTAACTTGTTAGAGACAATGGTGCCCAGCCAGGACCCCTGCGTGCTTGGTGGAGGAGTGAGTGCGGATGATAGCTCAGGCCCGGGTGGGGGGATCTGAGCATGAGCCAGGCCTGGGCCTCTGGGGCACAGTCCATCTGAACAGGGCCCCACCTCAACTGTCCTAGTGTGAAGCATGGGCCTGGCCGCTCCACACCTGTCTCAAAAGTCAGTTGGGTCCCTTCACTGTGGCTTACTTAGGAGGAGGCAGCTTCATTGCTATGGACCATTGTCAGCTCAGCTCACTTTTTGAGCCTTCTGCCTGCACAGTAAAATGGGGTTGCTAATGCTGTGGACCAGACGAGAATGCCTGTGAAAGGGGCCGCAGCACGCCAGGCCTCCATGGGCCCGCCAATCTCATCCTTATTAATGAGTGAGCGTCCACCCCAAGGAGCCCTAGAAGAACTGTGTGCAAATCCTGCCCCCGCTGGGTCCCCATCCCTGGAAAAAGCTCCGCCAAATGGGAGGGCATGGAGCTGTGCAGCCTCCTTGGGCTCCCTGCTTTCGCTGGGCTGCCCCACTGGCCACCAGGAGAGTGCTGCCCCAACCCTGCCCCTCTCAGATCCTAGAACCATGGACTCAGCTCAGTCTTAGGACTTTAGCCCCAGAAGGGGTCTCTGGGGTCACCCGGCTCCCCCTGCCTCATCCCTGCCAGAGCTAAGCTCCTGAGTCACTTCTTCTTGCCTTGGAACACGCAGATTGGAGCATCTATGATTCTGGAACATTTGGGCATGTCGGGGACTGGGGTTTAGTCTTCTGGCCACTTCAGAAGCCCTGCCATACCTCTCTCTTCCATTGCCACCTCCCCCAGAAGGCATCTGAGGGTGAGTTAAGCCCTGTCCGCCCATAGGTTCCCTGTAGGTTCTGCCCTTTGTCTGTTTCTGTCTCTGTGTCTCTCTCCCCTCAACAGAAACATGTTGGAATGCTGGCTCTAAGATATAGCACTCAAGTGGGGGGGGTGTCCGGAGGCCCTGACCCACATGAACGTGGGCTGCTCGTGTGTATGGCTTTCTCGGGCACCTTGTAGGGAGGGAAGGGTAGTGGGCAGGGAAGGATGTGGCTGCTCTCTTCTCTCTGGCCTTAAAAGCATCAAATAAGTTCCCGTCACATACTGCTCTCCCTTGTCCTCCTGCCTTGTATCCCTGTTTCCAGCCTTGTTTCTTTCTCCAGGCCAGCCCTGGGGAGCTTCAAAAAGTGCTGAATTCATCCTATCACTCCTCTGTTGATAGCTACATCTCTAAATCCTTGTCCAGCCCTTAGGTCCCACCTAGTCTGCTCTCCCTCTCCTGCCCTGTGTCGTACCCCTCTAAACCCCAGGGCCTTTGCACGTGCCATTCTCTCTGCCTGCAGCACATTTCTGCTCTCTCCAAATGTTCTTCCAGTTGCTCAGGCTGAAGGTCTTGCCCTCTGAGACCTGCCTGGCTCCCCCAATCCCAGTCTGAGTCCAGGGCCTCTTTGGCCACTGCAGCACACCCTGTGGAATTGCCTCCCCAGGATGTGATTCTGTTGAGATGTCTGCTGCTATTGTTCCCCTGTGTGCCCCCCCCCCCCCCCGCTTGCTCTACTGTGTGTCCCAGAAGTGGGTCTGTGCAGTTCTCTCTTGCATCCCTGGCTCCTACCCCAGAACTTGTGTGGCAGGGCCTCCCCCAGCGCCGGTAGGCTGCTGGGGAGCTCAGGGAGAACCCCAAGGGCAGGCCGGGACCGGGAGGTGGGGGGAGGGTCCATCGGACACACCGTGGCAGCCGAATAATGAACTCCCCACTTAGACCCCTAATGAGGCTTAATCTGGGCCTGCGGGTCAGGAGGCTGCCCGTGGAGGCCTTTCACACCCGGCCCAGACCCGCTCCCCCACCGTCCCCCGCCCAGGCCCGGGTTGCCCTCCACGGCCCCAGGTAGGCCCAGGCCGGCTGCAGGAGAGGCTGGAGGCGCGGGGAAGCCAGCGGGAGAAGGCGCGGGGCGAGCAGCGGCCTGGGTCTTCAAGGAGACGCACCAATCGGCGGGGCCCCGGAAAGCCTTCAGGTTTCCTGACGTTAAGACTTAATTGCCTTATGGACATGGAAAAAATGGAGGCGCTTCTCCAGGGAGCGGCCCCTCTCCTGCTCGCGCTCCCCCACCCCCAACCGGATAATGACAGAGCCGGTGACTGATTAAAGGGGGAGGCAGACCCCCCCTCCCCCGGGGGCCAACGACAGGTTCCGCCTGCCCGGAAAGCATGGCCCTCGCCGATTCCACCCCCCTCCCCCCGACTTCACAGAGGTGATTTTTAATTGCGTTTTCCCAGGTGTAGAAAGAGAGTTAAGATGAGGAGGGGCGGGCAGGGGAATTTCTCTTTCAGCCCCTCCTGCCGGCATCCTCCTTCTTACTGGGGCGCGCTTATCCTTCGGGGCTGGAACGCTCCGTCAGCGCGCGGACAAGGTGAGCGCGAAGAAGCAAAGCTGAAGCAAAGAAGTTGGGTCTCTGCCCGGGCCTGCTCCTACCCTCGTCTGCCCTCCCCCCGGCCGCCTCACTGGCCATCTCGGGGGCCCGCTGTCACCCCCACTTCAGAGCCTGCATCTTAGGCAGCCCTCCCCACCGTGGCAAACTCAAATCGTAGATCTTTGCACGGTTTGTTCCTTCTGTTCCCTGCCAAGGTTGCTCTCTGCCGTCTTATTTTCACACTCCAAAATTATTTATATGTGTATTTATCAACCAACAGTCCCGCTCACTGGCATGCAAGCTTCCTGCAGCCGCTTCGCTTACTGGGGGTTCCCTGGTGCCTAGCGCAGTGCCTGGCACATACATATTGGTGGAGAAATCGAATGGACCGTCCCGGAATTGACCTGCAAATGCTCTCCGGGCCTCGCCTTGCCTGGAACGGGCCTCTCCGAGGATTTTGCCGTTGACAATGGTGCCTTCTTGAAGTCACCTCCATTTCCAAGCTGGCCCGGTGGGGCCAGGATAACGAAGCGGTTTTAACATAAATAATTTGCTTCTGAGGTGTAAGATATGGGGAATATTTTTAGAAGGCCTGCCCTCCTAGGGGACGTAAATCACTTATGAAAACGGGATTTTTCAAAGTGGCCTTCAAGAGAAAAGGGAGCAGTGTGTGATGGCCAAAATGGAATTCTATGAATTAGTGCGACTCATTATTCTGGCCGGCGCCACACATACGTGCACACACTCTCACTTGCTCGCTCACTTTTCCTCCTGCCTTCCATTTCATGGTCTTAACTCGACTCTGAAATAAAACCAGGCAGCCCTCCTCCCCCGGGCCTCAGCGGCGGCCTGTCTGATTGGATGCCTCCCACAGCCCAAAGACCAGAGCTTCAAGGAGGAAGCAGCCGGGGACACGCTGAGTCCTCGCTTCTTAAAGTGCGAGCCGTAAGTTACCTTGAAATGTTTTTTTTTTTTTTTACAAAAGTATTTTAGGTTCAACAGACACTTGGGTTCCAGCTAACAACTCATTTAAGGAGAAAGTGGGGGGAAGCCGTTCAGATCAAGGCTTCTTTGACAACGTGAACCTCCTTACTTTGAATCCTTACAACGTCGATAGCATGAAAGGTATCGTAGCCACGCAGATGGGCAAGCGCACAGGTGAGAAAGGACAGATGTGAGCTACAGTGGAGACCCAGGGATCTTGGGGATGGGCTTTGTCTGGCCAATAATAAAGA
Source organism: Tamandua tetradactyla (assembly GCF_023851605.1). Lineage (NCBI taxonomy): Eukaryota > Metazoa > Chordata > Mammalia > Pilosa > Myrmecophagidae > Tamandua > Tamandua tetradactyla. The sequence continues at coordinate 43,263,967 of NC_135342.1, read as the reverse complement.
ATAGATATTGGAGGGGGGTTAGGAGACCCAGAAAACCAAGACACAAAAACCACTTTTGTGGCCATTGTGTTTCCACTGAAGTCTTGATCTAGGGAAGACGTGCTGTTTGGAGGACTAATAAGGCAACCAGCTCCTTTGATGAGGCACATTCTGAAAACCAAGGTCTACAGGAGTCATCCATGACGGACTCCCTGGGGTCTTTCTCCCCTTGTCTACAAAATCCTCCAACGAGACATGAATGTGTTTCCCGCCTATCATCCCTGAACCCCCAGAAAACCAACTCGGGGCTCCCTGTCTTGAAGATCCCTAGTGGCTTCCCACTTTCCACATGCTCAAATTCAAACTCCCAGTTTAACAACCAACGCCCACCACAAACTGGCTCCAGTGTTTCTTTTCTCCCCAGCCTCTATGCCTACCCAAGACCTCTACTCCCACCAGACTGATTTCTTCTCTTACCGCTCTTTAGTCTTCCCTGCTCCATGGAAGTTCCCTTTCTCAGAATATTCTCCCTTTCATTTGTCCAGGGTCTACTCATCCTGACAGACCTGACACCAGCCCTACCTCGAAACTAGCCCATTGTTATGAAACCCCATCTGTGAATTTCCACACGTTGATACTATGTGTGCTCAACCGATCTCAATGAGTGCCTGTCCACTCTCCCCAAAGGACTAGCAGCTCCCTAGGGGCAAGGTTCATTGGTACCCAGCTTATATAGGACTAAGAGACTGGGCACAGTAAAAAAGCCTTGGTCTCTTCCAACAGTGAGAAGTGGACAAGCTGCATGCTGGAGGGTTCAGAACATGTGGATATACCACCTTCTCCAGGGACTTTCCATCTCTGAGTTGGGGGAGACAAGACTCAAGAGGAAGTGCCACCATATTATTATTGCCCTCTGCCAACCATCCTACAACCTGGAGGGCCAGTCGTCCCTAGAGCAAGGCAAAACTTTCAGGTTCTCAATGTTGTCCTGACCCTTTCTTTTCTATAATAGTTCATCTATTGAATAATTAACTGTTCAGCGGCCCACTATGTGCTGGATACTGCGGATTTGGTGGAGAATAAGCCATACGCAGTCCTCACCCTCTTGGGGTTTGCAAATGGTGAATTAAGAGCCACAGAAATGACTGATTACAATCATGAGAATCTGGGGAAGGTTAGTGCAGGCTGCTATAAAAGTGTTTAGACAGACATAACATTTGCTTCTCTAGCATGTTGTCTTACATCTGGTGGGGTTGGACTGGGGCTGATATGCTCCAGGGCAGTGGGGAGCCCTGAGCTGTCTTGTTGGAATATTTGACAGGACGTTGAGTATAGGGGAGGTGATGGAAGGATTCAGTTCCCACTATGGTCCAAGGCGAGGTTGGTGCTCTCAGTGCAAGTGGGGAGAAATCTCCAGGCCTAGAATTCCATATGAACTTGTTATGAATGGTGAAGGAATCCAAGGAGAAATCAGCTGCCCCATCAACTCAGGGCATAGCCAGAGATGTCCCAACATCATCTGAGGCAAGTGCCTTTCCCTCTTTAAATTAAGGGGCTCATTTTCAATAAGCACTCAAGTCCTGTGTCAAGGGTCCTTCAAGACCTTCTAACATATCTGCTTCACTTGATCACCCTCATGGGAACCAGTCACTCCTTCAATCATTCTGTTTCACTTCCTTGATTTTTCTATTCAAGAAATCAGTGAGCTGCCTTTTATCATGGCTGCTTCTTCAAGTGTCCATCTACTCTACCTCACAGTGGATTCCTGGGGAATGAGAAGGATACTGTAGTATAGGTATCTGACATGCATGCCAACACTTTCTGATCCACACCCATAGCAGACGTTATTAATCGACCCAGGCACTCATGTGGCTGTACTGGGACATGGTTTGAAAGTACCTCCTCTGAAGGGTCTTCCTTGATTGCTCTCTAAACTAGGTCACCCCTCCAATTGATTTCTCTTGCTAAAACTGTTTTTTTTTCTATAACATTCTTTACACTTTGTTATTATGCATCTATTAAAACTTACTTTAAGGCCTGTTTCCCAAACTAACCTGTAAGCTCCATGATGCAGGTCATATCTGTTTCTACTTATCACAGAATCCCTAGGACTGAGGGAGCCTAGTTTTTCTCGCATAGGAAGAGCTCAATAAATATTTGCAGTGAGTTGACCGAATCCTTGAGTAAATGAATGATTTCAGGCCAGGCCTCCTTGTCAAAATCCTTAGTTTGAATCCTGGCTCTGCAAGTTCCTAAATCTATGAGCTTGGGCAAGACCCACACCTTTTCAGGCCTCAGTTTAGACTTCTGTAAAATGAGGATGATGCTACTCACTTTGCAGGGTTGCAGTGCGCCTTTGACCTTTTGCAGTAAGTGAGAGCGTTTTGTAAAACCAGCCGCGAATGCTGTGATAGCTGTGACTCAGGTGTGGCTTCTCTCCTTTCCTGCCCCAGCTCTGGGGGTTGCGAGCAATCCAAGACGAAGCACAGCAGAAGCAGGGATTGCGCTCTACTCTCTGCCCAGGGGTTTCAGAGGCTCTGCAGCAAAGCCTGACCCTCTGGATCTGTCCGCTCTTGTCTGGACCCTGGGGGGTGACCTCCACAGCTCTTGGGGCCCCGTGTGGGAGGAGGCGCCGTGCTCCCAGGCAGGCATGGGCTTTGCCAGCGGGAGGCGTAGATGCGACTCTGGCCTCTGACCATCAGGGATGGTGCCGGTGGCGTCGCTGTGGGCATCTCATCTCAGTTGCCTCCCGCCTCCTTCTCCTCCTCTGTCCTACCACAGGGAGGAGGCAGAAGGGCCCTGCATGCGTCCCTTGGGGATCTCAAGTCCCCCCAGAGCCTGCTTCTCAGCAGCTCGCCCACTCTGGCCAGCGAAGCCTGCCTAATGCGCCCTGGGGGAGACCGGTGCTTAGGCAAAGCAGCTTGCTCTGGCCCTGCTGACGCTGGCATCCCAGTGGCCCAGAGCTGGTGGGACTCTGGGCACAGTGGGGAGTAGGGAAGGGGTTGGCATGGAGGTGGCCACATGGGGTGATCGGGTCCTGACTGGCTGTCAACAATCCCAGAAAGGGGGTATGGGTAGGGGGCAGGGGGCTGGCAGGGACCTTGAGGACCCTCCCTTGGCTCTCAGCTGGGGCTGGAGGGGAGGGCCCAGCCGGAACCTGGCCTTTCTGTTGGAAGGGCAGGGCCATGACTTGTTCTCGCAGGAGTCAGTTAGTGGGGAATGTGGGTCATTCCAACACAGAAACCAAGCCACTCTCCCCCGGCAGCCTGTGGCCTCAAGTACTGCGGGCAGGAAGCAAAGATGAAGCCCTTTTCTAGCCTGGCACTGCTTCCTGCCTCCCTGCCTTTGCCAGGTGTGAACTTCCATTTACTCTCAGACTCCAACTCAAATGGCACCACCTCTGAGACACTTCCTGTGACTCCTCCAGGCAAGGTTGGTTGTGCCCTCCTCTGGGTTCCTGCCCACCTTGGTCCTTTGTCTGTTACTCTGTGAGTCCTCAGCTGAACGATATGTGTATCTGCTTCCGCTAGACCCTGTTGAACAACTGGTGCTCCTGCCTGCCCTCCCGCCGTGTCCGCTTCTTCCTTTAATGGCCCCTGCGGCAGCCAGTCTCCAGGCTAGCCCTGTGGTCTTGGAGCCCTGGGGCTCACACCCTTGGGTTGTCCGCCCCACACAGAGCAGGGCTGACCCGTGCCATCCACAGAGTGTTGCAGATGTGAGGGGGTGACTTCCGAGGGGAAGGACGCTAAAGCTTCTGCTGTGCTTCGTCTAAGATTGCTCGCTCTGAGGGAGCACAATGCTGTGTCAGGGGGCCACACAATGGCTCAGGTGGTGAGGAATTGGGGCCTCCCTCAATAGCCAGCCCAGCTTGCTGCCGTGTGAGGGAGCAGCCTTGAAGGAGGTCCTCCAGCCCCGGTCGAGCCTGAAGACGACCGCAGCCTTCCTTGGCTTGCCTCTTGACTGCAACCTCAGGAGAAGTCCCCAAGCCAGACCCACCCAGCCATGCTGCTCCCAAATTCCCAACCCACAGAAACTATGTGAGATAATAAATGTCTGATGTCGCACTGGAGTCATCTCTCATGCGTGTGGCCCTGTTAGGACTGTCACTCAGGGTGTGTGGGGCCCTGATCCAGGAGAGGACACTCAGATGCTCTCCCTGGAGCTTGGCTGGTATCTTGAAGGACACTAGACCAGGAAGAGGTTGGCTGATTCTGGAAGCTACTTGACATTAAATATATGCACACATGCACATGTACACACACACACATATACATGCATACATATACATACACATATATACATACATTTATACACACACATACATGCATACATATACATACGTATATATATATACATACATTTATACACACACACACATTTTCTTTTTCCTTTTGCCAAAGCTAGTGACAGTTGGATGTTGCTGGCAACCAAAAATCTGCATTGCACCCCTGTCTTTCCAGCACCCTCAACAATCACATCCCTTATGCAAGGGCCACCGTTTGCCTGGAGCAGTGCAACATATTCTGTAGGTATTCAACCACTACGCATTGCGCGAGCAAAAATCTAGAAATGTGAGAGATGTCAGGGCTCTTTATTGGGATTTTAATTTGTGTTTCGTTTGTGCTCTTAGAGAAGAATTTCAAATCCTGAGAGTTCATTATGCTTGCGGCTCTGAACGTTCCCCTCCCTTAGCCACTTTCCCAAAGGACTGTGGCTTTGTGTGCCCCTTGCCACAGGGGTTTCTGCAGCAAAGCTGGGGACAGAGGGTGTGTGCAGACAACTGCCTGCCTTGGTCTGGAAGCCTGAGCTCTTTGAGGTGCATATTGGGGGGAAGGACAAGCAGAAGTTGTGTGGGAGAAAGGGTGAAGCAGCAGGGCCAGGTGGGTGGGTCTTAGTGATGGGTGGTGGTGCCCTGGAGGAGAAAGAACACCCTCTGAGCCAGCGAGGTGCGGACTCAGCAAAGATGCGCCTCTTTCACGGACTTTTTGGATGTTGTGAGCCGTGGCCTCCAGCGACTCAGTGTCACCCATGTCACTTGGTGTCAGGTGCCGGGAATCCCATTGGGGCCCCACACACCCCTGGGGGACGTCCCAGGGCCTTGGGGTGCCGAGTGGGAGCCCACTAATGACTGCTATTACATTTCCCACCAGGGTGCTCTAGTTGGGTTTATAGTAATTTGACTGAGAAAAATGTGACATTTCATTTACACTGAAGGTCCAAAGCTATTGGAATGTATGCTCCATGGTCGCCGGAATTTTTGTTCTTGGTCTGTTTTGTTCATTATCACATTACAGAGCCTAACAAAGGGGCTGGCACATAGTGGGCACCCCACAAATATTAGTGAGTAAGTGCCCACCAAATGTCAGACTCTTTAGAAACTTCCTTTCGAGTCTACTCTCACGGCAGCCCAGGAGCTTGGTATTCTCACCCACCTTTTATTTCCCCCTTTCCGTCCCTCCCTCTTCCCTCCCCCTGCTTCCCTCCCCACTCTTCCCTCCCCCCCTCTTCCCTCCCCCTGCTTTCCTACCCCCTTCCTTCTCTCCCCCCATTGCCCCGTCCCCCATTCCCTTCCTTCCATCCTTTCTAATCCCACTCCTATTCTGAAGTGTTCTTCCACGGTCTGGTGGGAGGTGTATTGTTTGTAAGTGTGCTTTTAGTTTGCATGAGGGGTAGTGTGTTATATCTCACCCTTCCCCCCTCTTTCACACTCGCGGTGTTCTGCCACCTCCTTCCCCGGCATGGACGGCCTCCAGCACCCAGCCAGCCCTGGGATGTTTGAAGGGTGAGATGGACGTCCTCAAGTACGTCCTGTGACAGGGCTGTGGAATTGCTAGTAGCCGCGATGTCTGTGTGCGACAGTCCACGCTGCCCCCAGCGAGGCCTGAAGCCGCCTTCCTTTCTGTATCTGGGCCGACACTACCATTTCAATCTTTCTCATGTTTTCCAGTATAATGGGTACAAAATGATAACCTCATTGTAGTTTTAAATTGCATTTCTTGCCCCTATTTGGCCGAAGAATGGGAGCTGGGAGAACTGGCACGCCCCGGGGCTCTCAGCTGGTTTGTGGGTAGCTGGGATCGCGCCCACCCACTCTGGGCTCAGGCTGGAGGCTGCGGGGGGTCCAGCTGCCGCTCAGACGGGGCGGACGGCTCTGACCGCAGCGTGGTCGCACCTGGGCTGGTAGCCCCTGAGCCATCTTCCGCTGGGATCGCGCGCCACCTGGTGGCGCTGCGCGGGAACTAGCGGTGGTGGGGGGAAGGGACGGGCAGGGACGCACTATTTTTCCCTGCCTGCTCAGGCCCCCGTGGACCCCCATGGACCCAATCCCCGTCACTTCACTTCCAAGGCTTCTATTGTTTCCTTGTTAATAAATGAACCCAAAACTTTGTTATAAAACATTTGGTAAGCTTCTTTTTAAATATATTTTTTATTAACGTATGCTGCAGCTCATGAAAGGACACGAATCTTAAGGGAACAGCTCGGTGCAATTTCACAAAGTGAAGCCCCTTGAGGAACCAGCACGCAGATGCTTCCAGGTACCCCCTCCCAGCTCTGTACCACCGTCCCTCCGAGGGAACACACTGTTGTGACTTCTAACAGTAAGGATGTGGTTTGTTCTCATTTGTATCTTGCTACCTTGATGCATTCTTGTTTGTAGGATTCTTCCATAGTTTGTTCATTCTCATTTTTATGTAATATTACATCATATACACAATCATTTATCTTTTCTACTGTTGATAGATGCTTGGGTTGATTCCAGTTTGTGCCTCTATTGAATCAATCAACCATATTCATGGCAGCACATGCGTTTGGGTACACATTTGCATCCATTTCTGTTAAATCTCACTGGGGGCTCATTTGTCCACAGCATGTGGGAATGGAAATCCTGGGTCATAGAGTAGGTGTATATTCAACTTAACAGATATTGCCAAATAGTTTTCCAGAGGGGTTGCACCAATTCCCAGTCCCACCACCAACTTTCATGAGAGTTCCGGTTGCTCCGGGTTTTCCCAACACTTGGCATCGTCACTCTTTGTAGTTATTCTGGTGGGTGTATTGTGGTGTCCGCTTACATTTCTTGAAGACTAATGGAATCCGTGTGTTGTTAACTTGGCTAACCTCTTTTGTGAAATGGCTATATGTGACTTTTGCCCACTTTTCTGTTATCTCCCTTTTTCTGAGTGAAGTGAAAAATATACTCTGGATATAGGTCCTTTGGTGGATATATCGCAAATATCTTTTTCTACTAGGGCCTCTTGACTTCTTGCTCTCTTAGTGGTGTCTTTTGATGAACAGAGGTTCTCAGTTTTAATGTGATGCAATTTATTAATCTGCTGTTTCATGATTTGGGCTTTTTGTCTTCTGTTTAAGACATTTTTGCCTACCCCAAGGTCACAGAGATGGTCTTCTCTATTTCTGCTAAAGGCTTTTAACAATCTGCATCCATCTGGAATTGATTTTTGCGTATGGCAAGAGGCAGAGGGTCAATATTTTTTCCATATGGGTATTTAATTGACCAACCTGATTTATTGAAAAGATCGTCTTTTCCCCACTGCACCTTTGTCATAAAGCAGGGGGATGTACATGTGTGGCTCTGTTTCTGGTACATGTGTTAGTCTGTTTCTGTATCTGGTGATAACTCTTTTTAAAAATACAACATAATTGTACTATTCACCAGGTAATTTTAGAGTTTATAAAATACTAGTTTAATGTGCACAGCAGGTGGTGCTGTCTGGCAGTGGACTCTGGCTCCAGGTTGGCTGATGGACGCTCCTTCCTCTATGCTATCTGTGAATCTCTGGGCTCACTGGGGGCTCATTTGTCCACAGCATCAGAAGGCTGAATCAGAGCTCCTGTCCACATGTGAAAGCTCTCTGGATCTCCAGTGAGTGCCCCATGTAGCCTGAGCAGCTGGGAGCAGGGCAGCCTCTATTTTTCTTTTTTTTTCATTTTTCCAATCTATGCTGAGCCCCAGGGAAGCCTACAGCCCAGCTCTGCAGGCACATATGAGGTCTGAAAGCACTAAACTTCTGTCCTTTGAGGATGCGGCATTCAGCTCAGTGGGGCTGGGCCTGGGCCTCTTGCTAAAATTACTTTTGCAAGGGGGTTGCATATTGATGGGCAAGTCCAGAAACCAGGGCCTCCAGGCAGAGGAGAGAACCTCCCCCAGAGGCTCTGCCTCTCTGTACCAGCAGAGGGGTACTGGGAAAGGATTTGCCTGCTTGGACCATCAGCCTGGGGTGCAAGCTCTGGCAGTTTCACCTGGCAGAGAAGCTCTGTGGACAGCAGGGTGGGCTGGGTCAAGGGAGGCTCCAGTACTGTGGGTTCCTGAATCAACTCTGCCATGGACTCAGGGTGAGCATGGCAACTCTCTGCCCCTTTGGGCCTCTGACTCAGGATTGGTGTTCCCCATCTCTGGGCTTGCCTGTCTAGTCTGTCCTTCACGGAGTCACTTTTCTCACCGGAACAGCATCAAGGATGCCAACAGCTTCTCTCATCTGCCCAGTTCAGAATGGAATTCATGGCTGCTGCCTCCTGCTCTTTTGCTCTTCCCACCTCATTTTACGGTACCTTAAACACTCAGCCATTTAGTCCAAAACCCAAGGGTCATTCTTGAGTCATCTCCTTTTTGTTCATGTCCAGCCCAGTGACAGATTTTGTTGGCTCTTCCTGCAGTATATATTCCTACTTGCTTGCACCATTATCTCCCTATTTTAAGGCTTGGACATCTTTCTTGAACTACACAATAACCTCTTGTTGTAGGTGGGTTGCAAAATTGGCCATCATCCCTCATTCATCCCTGCATCCAGGCCCTTTGCAATTGACCTTGAGGTTCCTTCCTTCTGTTTCTCTCTCCACCCTTGAATCTGAGCTGTCCTTGGGATTTGCTTTGACTACCGTAAGAGGAGAATGAGGTAGCGTGCCACTTCAAAACCAAGGCCTGAAGAGGGCTGTTCTAGTTTGCTAGCTGCTGGAATGCAATATAACAGAAATGGAATGGCTTTTAAAAAGAGGAATTTAATAAGTTGCAAGTTTACAGTTCTAAGGCCGAGATAATGTCCCAGTTACAACAAGTCTATAGAAATGTCCAATCAAAGGTATCCAGGCAAAGATACCTTGGTTCAAGAAGGCTGCTGAAGTTCAGGGTCTCTCTCTCATCCGAGAAGGCACCTGGTGAACACAGTCATGGTTTCTCTCTTGGCTGGAAGGGCACATCGCGAGCAAGGCATCATCTGCTAGCTTTCTCTCCTGGCTTCCTGTTTCATGAAGCTCCCTGGGAGGTGTTTTCCTTCTTCATCTCCAAAGGTCACTGGCTTGTGGGCTCTCATGGCTATGTCATTCTTCTCTGGCTCTCTCTGAATCACTCTCATTCTCCAAAATGTTTCCTCCTTTATAGGACTCCAGAAACTTCTCAAGATCCACCCAAATGGGTGGAGACATGTCATCATCTAATCCAGTCTAACAGCCACTCTTGATTAAATCACATCTCCAGGGAGATGATCTGATTACAGTTTCAAACCTGCAGTATTGAATAGGGATTATTATACCTTTATGAAATGGGATTTTGATTAAAACATGGCTTTTCTAGGGGCCATACATCCTTTCAAACAAGCACAAGGGCCTTGCATACTTCTTTCTCATGGAACCCTGCCACATGAGTACAAGCCTAGGATAGCCTGGTGCAGGATGATATGCACAGCTCAGAGACCAGGCATCCTAGTCATGGCTCTCCTAGACCAGCTAACCCAGCAGCTGACCACAAACATGTGGGCCTGGCCTGGATCAACTGAGTCTGGCCCAGATAGAACTATTCAGCTGACCTGTGGACTCATGAGAAATAAGGTTTCCAGCTGTGCTCTAGGGTAATTTGTAACATAGCCATGGCTAACTGATACACCTCCTTAGCTGGTCTCCAGGCTTCCCCGTCCCCTCTGTGGCAGATTGAATTATGTAGCCCAGTTTACGCATGTTCTTAATTTTAATTCACATTCCTGTGGGTGTGAACCTTCTGAAGGACCTGCTGAAGATGTTAATTGTAGTTAAGGTGTGGCCCAACCCGAATGGGGGTGGGTCTTAATCTAATTTATGAGAGTCCTTAAAAAAAAAATCACAGAAATGAGAAAGGAGAGGACATTACCATGTGATTGGAAGCACAGACACAAGCCGAGGGACTCTAAGCATTGTTGGCAGCCAGCTCGTCTTCAGGGAAGAAGCCTTGTTCCACTTTTGATTTTGGATTCTTCTAACCTCAAAACTGTAAGCCAATAAATTTCCATTGTTTAAGCCAAAACCAGTCTGTAGACATTTGTGATAGCGGCTCAGGCAAACTAAGACTCCTTCTCACCTCACCATTTTTCTCCTCTCAGAAGCCAGAGTGATTTCTCCTCTACTTATCACCCTCTGGTGGTTTCCTGTTGTAATTAGTATAAACTCCACATTCCACATGGCAGCTTACAAGGCCTGGCCCCCTGCCTCTGCTAACCACGTTGAATTTATTCTCAGTCCTGCGAACATACCTGTGCTTTTGCTATTGACTGCGGGGCAGGGTCTCCCACCCCGGGGGATGGCTGCCTCCCTGCCTCAGTGTCAGCTCATACATCTCAGAGAAACCTGTGTTACCACCCCAGCTGAAGTCATCCTTCTCTCCCCTCTGCCTAGTCACATTTATTTCATCCCACCCCGTTTTGTTTTCTGTGCTTTGTCATTCGCTGGAATTCTATTTGCGGAGGTACTGTCTCCCCCAATTAAAAGTTCCATGAAAGTAAGAATAGGGTCAGTTTTGTTCCTTGCCATATGTCTAGTAGCTATAACAGTTCCTGGCACATGGTATGTGCTCAATAAATATTTTTAAAATGAATAAATAACCCAAACGGGAAAAAAGTAACTTTTGTGGCATAGTGTACAAATCCTCTGTGCACGCCGTCTCTTGATGTTGCCCTCCCTGCCAGTACTCCATCTAGTCAGACTGAACAGGCTCCCAGAATGCCATGTGGTCCCACATGTCCCCTCTGCCTGCCTGCATTCTCCTACAGAAGTCCTGGCGATTCCTATTCATCCCTAAAAAGTTTTCTGTTGGAAGTCTCTTCTTTGGAAAAGCCTCTGTCTGTCTGTCTCTCTCTTTCCCACTCCCAGCCCGAGGCAGGGGTCCTCCTCCCCCAGTGCCTCCATGGAAATTGATTTCCCATCAAAGTCCCCGTTAGGCTGTGTTTTGACTAACTGGACACTCCTGTCTTTGGGCCTGTAAGCCCCATGCAGGTAGGACCAGGTCTTTTTCACTGTAGGATGTGGCACTTGCTGGGAGCTCAATAGATATGCTATAGGTGAGGGAATGGATAAAAGAATGCTCCAAAGCTAATGGACTTGTAGATCCACTCTCTCCCCGACTGCCCATGGTTCTAAACCTTTGAAAGCTCAGGGATAAGGTGGGCCAAGGGAAGATTTGGAGGAGTTGGAGGCAAGTTGCAGGGAATATAGTGGAGTATTGGGACCACACACGTCCTTCTGCTATCCGTCACCCTGAATTCTCCACCAGGCGAAGAGAGCTCCGAATTCAATGCCAGGATACCAGTATGTCCCGGGGCTCCTCTGTGATGTCTGAAGGGCTCTGCTTCCCTCTCCCTGAACACTTTTATGCACACAGGGCTTCTAGTGAGTCATGGAGGAATAGTTGACACATGATTCCGGTCCTGCAGAAAAAGATCCACAGGTCTTGGTGGACCACAAAGAGAATACTGTAAGCAATCAAGTACTGTGGGTGGGGAGAGAGAAAATGAATGAATAAAATCTATATCTTTTCATGAAATCAGTTATTGTTACAAAAAAGGAATTCCATCTTATTGGTCATCAGCCCCAAGCCTTTTTATAAAGGCTGGACTGGATGCATTCTTGGCCATCGCCTTTTAAAAATGAATGTGATAAAGTTGGAGACAAAAATCCAAATGAATTTTATGACAAAACTATGTGAAAAAAACTCAAGTCTGAAGATGAAAAAGTTAAATGGGCACTGTCATGACATGGCTATTGTTAATATATTTGACATTTAACTTTTGGGGACAATTTTATTGATTTAATGTGTTCCTCATTGTTCTAGTTTGCTAGCTGTTGGAATGCAATACACCAGAGACAGATTGGCTTTCAATAAAAGGGGATTTATTTAGTTAATGTATAGTTCTTCAGAGGAAAGGCAGCTAACTTTCAACTGAGGTTCTTTTTTATGTGGAAAGGCACAGGGCAATCTCTGCTGGCCTTTTCTCCAGGCCTCTAGGTTCCAACAACTTTCCCTGGGATGATTCCTTACTGCATCTCCAAAGGCCTGGGCTGAGCTGCAAGTGCTGAGATGAGGTATGCTGAGCTGCTTGGGCTATGCTACATTGACCTCTCTCATTTAAGCACCAGCCAATTAAATCAAACATCATTCATTGCAGCAGGCACGCCTCCTAGCCGAGTACAGATGTAATCAGCAACAGATGAGGTTCATGTACCATTGGCTCATGTCAGGCAGCAACAGAACTAGCCAAGTTGACACCTGAACCAAGTTGGCACCTGAACCTAACTACCACCTCCACCTCTCTGAAAATGAATAGTACTAAAAATAAGAAGGCTGACTTCTCCCTTTCCAAAGTAGCTTGAATAAGAGGAAAGAGCTGAAATTGCAGCAAGAGAGAGGTAGATTAGACATGCAGAAAGACTTCTTGAAGGTAAGGACACTTAAAACAGGGTGGAGGTTGGCACTAAATCATCCTGCCTGTGTATCGTATAGGCTTTATAGATGACTTTAGGTTGCCTATTTTGATTTTGAATGAGGTGATGTTGATAAAGCCCCTAACACTTGGCAATGTTGAGAAAATATGCTTCCTTCTCCTTTCTGAAGAGCCAACTCACCCCAAAGATCAGGTATTTACTGAAGAGAGGGGGTATCACTTCGTTTGCAACCGGCTTCTTGGGAGGAACCCAGGGAAACTCTGTTGTTGACCTAATAGTGCTTATGTCAACACTGCAGGGGCTACTGGGCTCTGGCTCATGTTTCTCTGATCTTCTGCCCCTCCCAGTGGCCCTTCCATTGTAATTGCACATTTATAGTCAGCTGGGGATGGAGCTGGTTTGGGGCTTGGCGCCTCAAGGTCATACTCTGACCCTGTGGAGAAAGACTTTACCTCTATGGGGTCACTCTAGAGCCCCGAGGTAGGGCATCGCCATTTAAAATGTATCTGGAGGGAAAATCCCTTCCATTTTAGTATATGGGAGGCAGAATGTTTTAAGCTGGCCAGCTGGGCCCACCTAGGACAATGGTTGCCCTGGCTCTTGGGAGCTCAGAGACCCTTGGACTTGGGATTTATCATGAGGACACTTAGATTTGGTATCAGCAGCTTTGCAACTGGGTTTGACTCAACATTGAAGTGCCTACTTTTGAGGATCCTATCTGGGAAAGCAGACACCGAGAAGTCTTCTCCTTGTCCACCCCAGGGATGGAGGAAACAGCTCACATTTTTATCTTAGGTGTCAGTGACTGCGCTTTGTGTTCCACATGCAAGCTCTGATTTCCTTTTGCAGCACCCCTGCTCAGCAGGGACTGTTATTAGTCACATTTTACAGATTTGGAAATGAAGGCACGGAAGCAGTACAATATAATTTGCCTAACTCTACAAGGCTAATAAGTAGGGAAGTTGGGATTCAAACTTACTTGAAATACTCTCAGGGACTTAGGCTCGAATTTGCAACCTCAGTGAGTAGTTGTAGTATGATATGGAGACGATGGCTCTGAACAGTCCTGCAGAATGTGCTGGCGTCTCGGTTATGCAAGAAGGCAGCATGGGAGACTAAGATGCACACACTGGCTTAGTGGTGCCATTTCTTGTCTGGGAGACTCTGCGAAAGTCCCTTGCCTTCTGTGGCTTCTTTTATTCAAGGGAATAATGAGTCCTGGACTCACTGATATGAAGGCATCTACCAGATCCCCCTTGAACACCTCCGCTCCCTACTCACAGGAGGAATAGCTACACACAAAGCAAAGGCCTGCACAGGGGATGTGCCAGATCTGCAGGGTGGGTGGGGGTGTTCTCAACTCTTTGACCTTCCTCTAAGGGACGCCAGAGTCCTTACGTTCCTTCTGGCCACCCTGAGTCCCTCTTCTCTCACTCTTTCTATGAGACCCTATCCATTAGTGTCTTCTTCGGGCTCAGATGGGGAGATAAGCAGCAGTTTCTCCTAAGTTGGTTCTAACTTGGATGGCGATGACAAACTCAACATCAGCACCATGATCTATGTAGTCAAGGCTTGTTTTCTGATTGCTAGTGTCCTAAAAGGGAGGCACTAAATCAAGAAGGACCAGGAGTAGTGCCAGAAAATGGTGCCTGGTAGGTCATGGGGCCAGTGACAGATGGAGCCTGAAGGGAGACAATGGGAAAGGAGCAATTTAGAGGGCTATGCTGGGGCTCCGGGTGAACACCTTCTTAGCATCTATCTCTCCTTCAACCATGTGGGGGTGGATGTCCACGTTCATTCCTGCATCCTTGCACAGCTTCAGCAGGGTCCGAATGTTGTTCTTGGACAGCCTCAGATATCTGTGCAAGAGAAGGCCCAAGTCAGTTGAAGGTGGGGTCACTGCAGGCTCTGGTTTCATTGAAAAGAGCTTAGATTTTTAGCAGCAGCCAATTTGGAGCCTCCAAAAGGGACTGCTTCCCCAGACATTTCTGGAGCTGACAGAGGGAACTTATGAAACAGTGGACCTCTTACAGAGTTGATGGCAGTTCAGATGGGTATAACTCTTTTGGAAATCAACTTGGCAATATAGGTGCTGTATTAGTCAGGGTTCTCTAGAGAAACAGAACAGACGGGAGCTATCTGTAAATATGAGATTTATAAAGGTGCAACCATGGGAATGGAATTATCCCAAATCCACAGGGCCAGGCTGTGGCTCTGATGAAGGGTATGGACAAACTCTGCAGGAGAGTATCGCTGGCTGAAGAAGCAGTGAAAAAGTCTACTTTCTTCCTTCAAAAGTCATGAACTGATTGGATTATCTCATTGGTGGGAGGCCCGCCTTAGTTGATCACAGGTGCAATCAGCCACAGATGCAATCAACTCACTGATGGTTTAATACACCAGCCTTCAGGTTTATCAACCAGCCGTGAAATATCCTTGTAACAATGGTCAGGCCAGTGCTTGCCTGACCAGACAACTGGGCATCATCACTTGACAAAGTTGACACCAGAACCTAACCATCACAATCCACTGCTTGTCAACTTGGCAGCTATACACATCATCTAGACACACGCTTAATTTACAAATAGAACAGAGTAATAGACATATGTGTCACCTAACAATATCCAACTGTCCTGCGTACAACCGGAAATACACTACATCTCTCTAGAATGGGGTGCAAGTCCTTACATAACATTCACTCTTAAACTTCATATCCTATGACTTGAGTACTATAACATGGGGCAGGCCACGGTTGCTCAGCAGGCAGAGTTCTCATCTGCCATGCCAGAGACCCGGGTTCGATTCCTGGTGCCTGTCCATGCAAAAAGAAAAAAAAAATACTATGAAGTGAAAAATACTACTTATGTCATATGATAAGAGGAAAACAAGATATTTGCTTATGTACACAGGCAAACATACTTATAATAAAATAGGGAGGAAATATTCATACAATCACAGCCCTCATTTCTTTAACTGGTCACATGGCCATAGTTCATATTTATTACTACCTTCTTCTGCTACCCATTCCATGTTCTCTTTATGCTCAGCAAGCACTTCAGCTGGCCATGATTCTCTGCCAGGTAGGGTGACCCAAACCTTCATTCCTGAAGTATTTGGGCATTGGCAGTCCTGCTTGGATTGGGTTGTTGCAGTTTTCATTGACTTTAATCACAAGGCATGGTAGTACTAAGAGACCCTAGGAGATCTCCTGTATTCTAGAAAAACTCTTCTTTACCTCCATTGTGTAGTTGCAGTCCTATTTCCCCTGGATAGTCAGGATCAGTTACCCCAGACAGAACAGTAATCCCTTTTCATGCATATTGATTCAGTGGCATGAGAATCCCAAAGTGGCCAGGTGGCAGTCCTAACTTCCAGTTCAATGGAATCATTACCAGTGTCTCCTGGTAAGAGTACTCCTCCTTTTGGAACTAAGACCTGTAGACCAACAGAACTTAAGGTTTCAGGGACAGGAAGCAAAAATATTCCTAGTGCACCATTAGGGGTGATGTTGAGTGGTGCCACTCCTATTTCTACCTCTTGATTCTTGGACCTGTGAATCTCGGCTATAGGAGAAACAGCACCATAGAGTGGATGCTGTTCAGAGCATTCATAGCCTCTGGGAGAGCATTGCCCCAGCCCTGCAAGGTATTGCCATCTAGTTGGCACCATAATTGAGTTTTCAAAAGGTCATTCCACCATCCTATCAACCCAGCAGCTTCTGGATGATGGGGAACATGGTAAGACCAGAGAATTCCATGAGCATGCACCCATTTCCACATTTCATTTGCTGTGAATTGGATTCCTTGATCAGAAGCAAAGCTGTGTAGAATACCATGACGGTAGCTAAGGCAGTCCAGAAGTCCATAGATGGTAGTTTTTGCAGAAGCATTGCATGCAGGGAAGGCAAACCCATATCCAGAGTATGTGTCTATTCCAGTCAGAACAAATCACTGCCTCTTCCGTGATGGAAGTGGTCCAATATAATCAATCTGCCACTAGGTAGTGTTGATCACCTCAGGGAATGGTGTCGTATTGGGGACTGAGTTGGGTCTTTGCTGCTGGCAGATTGGGCACTC
Organism: Tamandua tetradactyla; assembly: GCF_023851605.1. NCBI lineage: Eukaryota > Metazoa > Chordata > Mammalia > Pilosa > Myrmecophagidae > Tamandua > Tamandua tetradactyla. The sequence goes on along the minus strand of NC_135342.1, from coordinate 43,247,210 downwards.
AGCAGTGGCCATAGCCAGGATGGCCTTGGTGAATGGAAGTCCATGTTGCTGAGCCCATGCATAAGCTCCATCCCTACTATCATGTCCATTTTGTTCATGAACCCACTGGGCAATGGTAGGAGTGTCTGAGAAAAGAGGACATGTCATCTTATCCACTTGATTATTAAAACCTCCCTCTGCTGAAGTCACCCTATGGTGTACATTCACATGGGACACAAAAAACTTCATGTTCTTTGCTCACTCAGAAAGGTCTATCCACATCTTCCCAATTTTCCAATCATGCTCCTTCCAAGTCCTTGACCATTCAGACAAACCATTAGCAATATCCTGTGAGTCAGTATACAAATACACCTCTGGCTAGTTCTCCTTTCAAACAAAATGAACAACCAGATGCACTACTTGAAGTTCCACCCACTCGGAGGATTTCCCCTGTTGCTGTCCTTTAAAGATACCCCAGATAGGGGTTATAGTGCTGCAGCTGTCCACTTCCAGGTGGTCCCTGTGTATTGGGCAGAACCATCTGTAAACCAGGCCGGAAATTTCTCTTCCTCAGTCAACTGACTATAAGGAACTCTCCAAGAAGCCACAGTTCTGGTCTGGGAAAGAGAAGGTAATTTGGCAGGAGTGGGGGCCATGGGTCTTTGGGCCACTTTCTCATGTAACTTACTTGTGCCTTCAGGACCTGCTCGAGCACTATGCCATTTCTGTTCTATGATGGAGTCCAGCTGTACACACCTAACTTTATGGCATGGTGGGTCAGACAACATCCAGCTCATGATATGCAACTAAGGTTTCATGGTAACTTGGTGGCCCATGGTTAAGCATTCAGTTTCTACTAAGGCCCAGTAGCAGGCTAAAAATTGTTTCTCAAAAAGAGAGTAGTTATCTGCAGCAGATGGTAAGGCTTTGCTCCAAATTCCTAAGGATTTGCATTGTGATTCTTCTATAGGGGCCTGCCAAATGTTCCAGACAGCATCACTATTAGCCACAGACACTTCCAGTACCATTATATCTGCTGGATCAAGGACCAAGTAGCAGAGCAGCTTGCACAGCAGACTGGACATGTCACAGAGCCTCCTCTTGTTCCAGTTCTCACTCAAAACTAGCAGCTTCCCTGGTTCCTCAGTAAATGGGCTGGAGTAGCACACCCAAATAAGGAATATGTTGTCTCCAAAATCCAAAGAAGTCAAAGAAACCAATTAGGTGTTGTGTCTCTTTTTTGTTGTAGGAGGGGCCAGAGGTGAACAGCTTATTCTTCACCTTAGAAGGGATATCTCAACATGCCCCACACCACTGAACACATAGAAGTACAGGGTTGTAAGTCCCCTGTATTTTTGTTGGATTTATCTCCCATCTCTGACATGCAGTTGCCTTGCCAATTAGTCTAGAGTAGTTGCTCCTTCTTGCTCACTATGTCCAATCAACATGATATCATCAATATGATGGGCCAGTGTGATGTCTTGTGGGAGGGAGAAACAATCAAGGTCCCTGTGAGCAAGACTGTGACATAGGGCTGGAGAATTGGTATACCTCTGAGGCAGGACAGTGAAGGTATACTGCTGACCTTGTCAGCTGAAGGCAAACTGTTTCTGGTGATCATTATTGACAGCTATTGAAGAAAAAACATTTTCCAGACCAATAGCTCATACCAGGTACCAGGCAATGTGTTGATTTGCTCAAACAATGGTACCACATCTGGAAAAGCAGCTACAATTAGCTTACCACCTGGTGAAGTTTATGATAATCCACTTTCACCCTCCACTTTCACCTATCTCTTTTCTGCACAGGCCAAATAGAAGAGTTGAATGGGGATGTGGTGGGAATCACCACTCCTGCATTCTTCAAGTCCTTAAGAGTGGCACTAATCTCTGCAATCCCTTCAGGAATAGAGTATTGCTTCTGATTCACTATTTTGCTAGATAGGGGCAGTTCTAATGTCTTCCACTTGGCTTTCCTACCATAACAGCCATCGCTCCATGAGTCAGAGAATCAATGTGGGGATTCTGCCAGTTGCTGAATAGGTTGATTCCAGCTTATGCATGTTGAAACTGGGGAAATGACCATAGAATGGGTCCAGGTACCCACTGTACTCATTGTGAGATAGAGCTGAGCTAAAACTCCATCGATCACCTAACCTCCATAAGCCCTGATATATACTCTGACTGGTGGACCAGAGTGATGTTCTGGGTCTGCTGAAACTCTTCTGAACAGTATATGATAATCCCTGAACTATCTGACCATTTCTTTTTCCCAAATGCACAGTCATCAGGTCTCCTTGGGGAAGGCTAAGAGGAAAGTTAACAGTGTAATTTTTGGGCAGAGTTAAAGGGTTCTTCTCCAGGGGTATCTGACCATCCCTCTTTGAAGTGGCTCTGGGCTTGTAAACTGTCTCAAGTCAAGGAATTGATTAAGAGACTCTGACTCTCTGTTCTTGTAATTCAAGTAAGACTTCTGTTCACTTGATCTTTTGCTTATACAGCTCAAACAAGAATTTAGTAGACTACCCCATCTAGTTTACTTCAAGGTGCCCTATGATCTACTAGCCAATGCCACAAATCTCTGTGAGTCAGATTATTTTGACTGCTGCTTTGAGTCTGCTGTCCATTATGGTGGCCACACCCACCTTGTCTATGCCAATTAACTGACACCACAAGGCTTCTGACAACACAGGATCCAATCATCCCCATTATGTTTAAGGATTCCAGCTCAGTGACAGCAGTTCCCATAGTAATATCTGACCTACAGAGAAGGGTGACTGCAGAGCTCTTCAGGGATGATGAAGCTAGTCTCACAAATTTATTTCTCAAGGTTCTGTGTCCTCTGGACATTCCTGGGGTGTGTGAGCATGTCTTCCATGATAAATCCACTCTATATTCCAGTCTCTGTAAACCTCTGGATCCCCTCATCTACATTATACCAGGGCAGTTCTGGCATTTTGACTTCAGGTAATGTCAGCCACCTTTTGATCCCACCATCCAAGCAAACTGACAATGCCATTTCTAACCACTTGAGCTACAACATTTAATGCAGAATCTTTGCTTAATTGGTGCATATCAATAAATTCAGCTTGATCCAACTTTATATTCCTTCCATCATTATCTCACACCCTTAATATTCATTCCCACATGTACTTCCCTCATTTCTGACTATATGGATTGGAAAACTCATGCAGTTCTTTCGGAATGTAGCATACCTCCTCATGGGTCACACTTTGTACCTCACTTTTTGGGGTCTGTTGGGACTTTAGCTTAGTAACAGGTCTTGAAGAAAAGAGGGGCGGTTAGGGTGGGTCATGAAAAAAAAAAGTGTCCTTCAAATCAATTACCTCAGGGCATTCTGTTGCAATTTCATCTGGTGAAATGGGATTAGTTGCTCCAGACAAAGGAGTGAAGGCTGTTTCCCCAGGGGAGGTGGTTACAGGGTTAGCAGGTATGAACAGTTAATCTAGTTAGGTGGAGGTTGGATGGAAGATCCCTCTGTGCAGCCTGGAGGCCAGGAAACTGTTTCTTCAAGGGAAGCTGAAGTTTGGAAGCTCTTTCCTCAGGGCTGCCCATTACAGGTCTATCTAGCAAAGGCTCAGCAGATTCCAGGGATCCTATCTCCCCATTGCCATCATCATCAAGACATATATCCCCATCCCACATTTCAGGATCCCATTCTTTTCTAATAAAGCCCTTACTTTAACAGCAGACACCCTGTAAGTTTGGGATTTTAGTTTGTGTTGTAAATCTGCTACTTGCCCAATAAGGCTCTCTGTCTGGTTTTAAAAAATCTCGAGTCTGCAACCACAGGAAATAAGAGTTTCTTTCAAGGCAAGCATGGAAACTTTTACATCATTCATATGGTGCTTAAGTCTCAAATGTGAAGCCTTCAGCTCATCCCTTTCCCTCATCATTGTATCCAGCATATCTAACAACAACCGGCCAACATCATCATACCTCTTAATTCCACAAAACTCCATAAAGGTATCAAAAACACTCTCACCCAGAGTCTTGCATGGTATAAGTGTACAATTAACAGAATCTAATGGTGGTATTTTGAGTATCTCTTTTGCCATCTCACCCCATGGACTGTCAGGGCTATCTTAACTATTGGAAATAGAGTCATTAGTGCCTCTGAGTCTAATCAGAGTAGAAAACCAATTGTAAAAACCCATTTTTAAGATTCTGTTTATCAAGAACCATTCTTGATACCAAGCTGTGTTAATCAGGGTTCTCTAGTGAAACACAGCAAACAGGAGCTATCCGTAAATATGAGATTTATAAAGGTGTCTCACACATCCATGGGAATGGAAGAATAAAACCTGCAGGGCAGACCGTGAAGCTGGCAGCTCCAATGAAGGATCTGGACGAACTCCACAGGAGAGGCTCACTGGCTGAAGAAGCAATGAAAAAGTCTCTCTTCTTCCTTAAAAGTCTTGAACTGATTTGATTATCTCATTGGTGGGAGATATGCCTTAGTTGGTCACAGATGTGATCAGCCACAGATGCACTCAACTGACTGATGACATAATATACCAGCCTTTCAGTTTATCAACCAGCCACGAAATATCTTTGTCCTGACCAGACAACTGGGCATCATCACTTGATCAAGTTGACACCAGAACCTAACCATCATAGATACCAAGCACAAATCACCACCATCACCTGCCCTTGCCAAAAAAACCCAGACTCAGTGTTATTGAATTAATACCTTGGCACAAGTTCTTATCAACTTATCCCAAGGAGAGAAGTCAATAGAAAGAAAAAGCTGTATACATGAGGGGTGTTCCTTCTGGGTTATGAGCAACAGGAAAATGGGGAAATTATATCAACAGAGGAATGGCTAAGCAAATAATGGAATATCCCATTTTGAAGATTCTTCTGCCATAATTAAAATGGCATTAGGAAGGGGAAGGTGAAGCAAGGCTGTGACATTAGGCTGAGCAGAGAGGAACATAATCAGAATGCAAAATTTCATGTGTTTCTGTCATCACTGCCATGATGCATAATTTAAGCACACCAAAGGCTGGAGGATATATGAGGGTGGAAATAGTGGCCAAGCAAATTTGTATGAGTAGAGGTGGATATCTTCTTTTAATAATATTCATATAAAATTAGGCCATTGATTAAAAATATTAGCTCAAGTCCTATAATGGAACTGATCCCTTTAGTGTGCTCCAGAGAGTGTCCTTGTCACCATAACCAGAGAGCTCCTATCTCACCATCAAATCTGTCCCAGGTTGCCTGCTGGTGAGTTACTTTGCTATAGATGGTGTGGGGAGAGGTTGCATGTTGTTGGATCTATTGTTTTCCCCCTATAGGGAATACCCTCTTTTCTCCTTTAGGGTCTGACCACAGCTCTCTGTTCTCATGGCCAGCACAGGCCCCAATTGCCAGTCCCCATACCTGGAATGCCTTCCCTGACAGCTTCAGCCACAGATTGTCTCACACAGGTATAGGCAGGCACTCACTAGGATTCCATTCTGGACAACTTTATCCTTCTCTCGGATAATTTTCTAGGGGTTTCATAGATGCCAGCTCTCCAAACACTCTGTTCCCCCTCCCTGGGGGCTAAGGGCCCTGTCTAAATCTCTTTTCTTCCCCAAGTGGAGCCCCAGTAGCCAATCTGTTGGCCAAAATTATTTAAAACCACCCTGACAACCTGAAAGCCATAGCCAGAGTCCTCCTATCCAGGGAACCAGCCAGCAAGAGCCCATCATCCAGGGACTCAGCCAGTCAGTTTATCATCCCACCCAGCTATCCCTCAGTGAGCATGGCAGGACTTTGTCATAGGGCTATATTCAGATGCCAGGCTTTTGAGGCCATTGGGACTTACTGCTTTGAGTTTACTGCTGCCCCTCTCCAAGGATGACTACATTATTTTGTTATCCCCTTTCCTCATCCGTTCAAGCTTCTGAACTTTATTGTTATATCTTTACAACAAAGGCTAACCCTGGGAAAGGGAAAGGGATGACTGGATTTTTAGGGTAAGCAAGCTGTCTGGCATTGCTGAAAAGCCATGGGTCCTAATAAATAAGCCAGAACAAGCGAGGGGGAGGCTATCTAATAAGAGGCGTAAACATCAAGTGGTTTAAGTCTTTGTCCATGGCCTTTTTGGGGGTCTAAAACCCCAACCTATAGCCGTCCAGGGGTGAGGGTGGTTATTATTCCAGGCATCTCAACACCATAGGCCCCCAAACAACCCATTCTTTCCTTTTCGAATAAAATTCATAGTTTGTATTGTGAAACAAGCTGAATTACCAGAAGAGTTGTGTAAGTCCCCACAAGTATGGTACAAAATGGCGGCATCAACATAAACTGCCCATTCAGAGGATGGTCTCACAGTTGGCGAGGCTGCTCAGACACCGCAGTGGCTCCAGCCTTGGAGCAGGGTACTCAAGGGCTGGGCTCAGCCATGCCGAACCCATCCTCCCTGATTCCAGGCTCAGTGACAAAAGCTTGTTCTCCCAGGACACTCCATCCCCACCCACATGGGGCTTCTCACCGGCAGCTCAACACCTCCTCCGGCTTCAGCATTCTGGCAGTCTCTATCTTGGGCTCAGTGCCTTTCTCCATGAGGCTTTTCAGCTTGCGCTCGTATGTGGTGTCCGGCATCTTGACCACCCAGTCTCTTGAGAGGGTGGACTTCCGGTTGGGGAAGAGGCTTTCCAATATTGAGGGTTCAAAACTGTTTTGTCGACGGTAGGAGTTTGACCTCTGGGATTCTAGGGCAATCACATCCTTGATGTCTACATCTGAAATTAAACAGATATCATTGGGAGCTAGGTCTTGTTTGAGGTGAAAAATAGGGAAGGCTGAAAGGGGATAAGCTAAAAGAATGCATGGGCTTCAAACAATACCTGATCTGAGATATGAAGCCTTTTCAAGGCCTTGCACATCCTGCTTCTTAGCATTTGCTTAGTCCTTCCTTGTCTTTTCCTCTCTCCTTTCTCCCTGCTTCCCTAATTCCCTTCCACTTCCTGATTCTCTGTCTTTCTCCTTTCTTTCATCTCCTTGCTTAATCTTTCCTCCCCTCTTTCCACAGAGGATGTTCATCTATAGGAAATTAGATGGAGCAGGTTGGGAAGGTTTCAGAGGAGATGCACTTTGAGGTGTTCATTTTATTTAAAAGATATTTTTATTGACAAATCTTCACACACATACAGTCCATAGATGGTGTACAGTCAATGACCCAAAATATCATCACATAGCTGTGTATTCCTTACCATGATCACTTTTTAGAACATTTGCATCACTCCAGAAAAAAGAAATAAAAAGAAAAAACTCACACATACCATACCCCGTTCACCTACCTCTCATTAACCACTAGTATTTCCATCTACCCAATTTATTTCACCCCTTATTGCCCCTATTATTTATTTATCTTTTTTCTATATGTTTTTACTCATCTGTCCATTCCCTGGATAAAAGGAGCACCAGACACAAGTGGTTTTTTTGTGTGTGGTCCAGGTATCGAACTCAAGTCTCCTGCATAGAAAGCGAACATTGTACCACTGAGCCACCCAAGCACCCCAGCACAAGGTTTTCACAATCACACAGTCTTTATACAATCATATATCTTTATACAATCGTCTTCAAGAATTAAGCTGTGGAACACAGTTCAACAGCTTCATGTACTTTCCTCCAGCTACTCCAATATGCCATAAACTAAAAAGAAAAAGGGGTATCTGTATAATGCATAAGAATAACCTGCAGGATAACTTCACAACTCTGTTTAAACTCTCTCAGCCACTGAAACTTCAGTTTGTCTTGTTTCTCTTTTCCCCTTTCTGGTCAAGAAGACTCTCTCGATCCTCTGAGGCTGGGTCCTGGCTCATTCCTGGGAGTCTAGTTCCACATTGCTGGGGAGCTTTACACCACTGGGAATCATGCCCCATGTGGGGGGGAAGGCAGTGAGTTTACCTGTCAAGTTGGCTTAGAGCAAGAGGCCACATCTGAGCAACAAAAGTGGTTCTCTGGGGGTGACTTTTAGACATAATTTTAAGTAGGCGTAGCCTATCTTTTGCAAGAATAAGCTTCATAGGGCGAACCCCAAGATCAAGGGCTAGGCCTATTGATTTGGTTGTCCCAACTGCTTGTGAGAACATGAGAAATTCTCCATATAGGAAGGTTGACTATTTCCTCCTTTCTCCCCAGTGCCTCAAGGGGACTTCGCAAATATTTCTTTCTTTTTTTTTTTTTTTTAGCAAATGACCCCTTTATTATTATTATTATTATTATTATTATTAATTAATTAACGGAAAAAAAGAAATTAACCCAACATTTAGAAATCATACCTTTCTACATATGCAATCAGTAATTCTTAACATCATCACATAGATGCATGATCATCATTTCTTAGTACATTTGCATCGGTTTAGAAGAACTAGCAACACAACAGAAAAAGATATAGAATGTTAATACAGAGAAAAGAAATAAAAGTAATAATAATAGTAAAAACAAACAAACAAAAAAAACCCTATAGCTCAGATGCAGCTTCATTCAGTGTTTTAACATGATTACTTTACAATTAGGTAGTATTGTGCTGTCCATTTTTGAGTTTTTGTATCTAGTCCTGTTGCACCGTCTGTATCCCTTCAGCTCCAATTACCCATTATCTTACCCTGTTTCTAACTCCTGCTGGACTCTGTTACCAGTGACATATTCCAAGTTTATTCTCGAATGTCGGTTCACATCAATGGGACCATACAGTATTTGTCCTTTAGTTTTTGGCTAGACTCACTCAGCATAATGTTCTCTAGGTCCGCAAATATTTCTTTATTCACTGCCCAAATTGTTGTGGGATATATCGGGGCATCACACTAACCTGGATAAACCAACAAGATCTCATGCTCTATTCAAGATGTCATGTACTTATGGTGTTCAACTAAACTGTCCATACAAGTTAAGTTAGGTAATGTGCTACCCAAGGTAAAAATTTTGCATCAAATAAATATCTCTCCCTTTGATCTCAGACACAAGTTGAAATTTTAAAATATGGATGATATCATCCTTTACACTAGAAAAAGTCTAGTCCCTTTTTCAAGTTTTTAAACAGTTTCCATTTGGGGTGCTGCTGACTTCCATAGAGTCAAAGCTCTAACTGAGTCTCAGGTATTACATAAATACCTGAAGTTTCTGGGACTAACCAGTTATCAACAAACAGCTCAGAGTTTCAGAATTTAGAAATAGTTACAACTCCGGAATATATGTGACTACTGGAAGAGCTTACAATCTAGGACCTTTTACAATAGGCCCTAACCTGATAACCCATGCTCTCAACTCCAATTCACTGAGTTTTATATTATAGTTAGTCCATATGAGAGAGCCATGATAATATTTTTTTATTTCTGACATACTATCCTTAAGTTTCATTCACCTAGTTGCCTGCCTCACAAGTTCACTCCTTTTTGTGGCTGCTCAGTAGTCCATTGTATATATATACCACAGTTCCCCCTTCCATTCCTCAGTTTTTGTACCCTTAGGCCACCTCCATCCATTGTGAATTGTAAACACTGCCACCATAAACTCCAGTGTGTAAATATCCATTCCTGTCCTCACACTCAGTTCTCCAGGTATATTCTGAGCAATAGGATTGCAGGATCATATGGCAACCCCACCCCTAGCCTCCTGTGGAACCACCACACAGCCCTCCAAAGGGCTGCCCCTCTCAATTTCCCTACCGACAGTGAATAGGTACATCTCTTTCTCTGCATTTTCTCTAGCACTTGTTTCTCTCTGTTCATTTTCAAAGTTTTATTCACACAGCATACAATCTAGCCTAAGTATACAGAAATGCCTTTGCCACCATAATCTATAATGAAGACATTTCCTTTTCTTCCACAAAGAGTCCATACCCCTCCCCTATGTCCCCTGCCTGTTGACATTTAGTTTTGGCATAATGCCTTTGTTACATTCAGTGGAAGCATATTACAATGCTACTGTTGACTATAGACCCTAGCTTGCATGGATTGTACTTTTTCCTGTATACCATCCATTTTAAACACCTTGCGATATTGACATTCATTTTGTTCTCCCTCATGCAAAACTGTTTTTTATTTTTATGTTTAATCACCATCATTGTCCACTCTAGGCATTCCTAATTTATTCCTTCTCAGTCTTTATCCTCGATCTTTCCTTCTGCTTTCATAAGTGCCCCCAGCCCTTCTCCCTCAACCGTGTTCATATTCAGCTTCATTCAGTGTACTCATATTATTGTGCTACAATCAAGTAGTATTGTGCCATCCAAAAATTCATTTCTGAATTTTTACAATCAGTCCTGTTGCATGGGCTGGGTTTTAAAGGACAAATAGTTTGCCACACAGAAAAGGGAGAGGAGAATGGGATGCAGAAGGAACAGCATGTGCAGGCAGAAGGAACAGCATGTGCAGGCAGAAGGAACAGCATGTGCAGGCAGAAGGAACAGCATGCACAGGCAGAAAGCTATAGCCTGCACGAAGCTGCAAATATATGAAATGAAATGGTGAGTGTTTGATGCAACCTAAATATGGGGCTTTTATTGAATGAAATACGATGGGTCTAGAGTAGGAGATCTGACTTTTTTCTTCTGGTTAAACTTTCTCCTAAGTATTGTACGGATTGTTCCTTTTAAGAATGGGATATTTTCTGCCTAATTCCTTTTCTAGCTGATTATGATTAATATAGGGAAAATCTATTGTTTAAAAAAATATATATTTGTCTACCATGCCAACAATACTACATTTTATTATCTTTTAAATAGAATTTCTTATTTTGCAGGCATGAAGTTTATCATCAAGGGGAAATGAAAATATCCTTCTAATATTTATAAAAATGATATACTCCTTACATATTACATTGGATAGACCTTCCAAAACAATGTCAATGATGATGAAAACAATCATTCTGCATTTTGTCCCTGATCTTAATTTAAATGATTTAATATTTTACCACTTAGAATAATATTTGTGTAATTTTGGTATATGTTCTTATAATATTTTAGCAATTTTAGTCCTGATTTATATGGAATTTTATTATATAATTTCTTGATTAAGTATGAACATTAAGTATAATTCTTTTCTGTCATTTACTGTTATGATCATATAGCTTTTCTTTAATTTTTTTAATGTGATAAAATATGTTGTTAAATGTCCTGATATAAAACCATGACTAACCTGCCAGAATATATCCCACTTGGTCAATGTGCATTTTATACATTGATAGAATATATCTGCTAAAACTTGTTTTGATCTTTTTTTGTATTTATAACCATGTGAGATTGGCTTATGGTTTTGGTACAATATTTTAATATTAAGGTTATGCTGCTTATTAAATCAATGCAGGAATGTCCATTTTTATATGATCTACAATAGCTGAAGCAGCACTGGGATTACTGCCCTTTAAAGATTACTTACAACCCAGTGAAACCATTTTGCTTGATGCCTTTTTTAGTGGGAAACTGTCAATCACCTTTTCAATCTTCGCTATGGTGTGATGGTTAGTTGTAGTGTCAACTTGACTAAGTGATGATACCCTGTTATCTGGTTAGGCAAACAGTGACCTAACCATTTCTGCAAAGGTATTTCGTGGCTGGTTTATAAACTAGAAGACTGGTTTATTGAATCATCAGTCAATTGATTGCATCTGTGGCTGATGACACCTGTGATTAACTAAGGGCATGTCTCCACAAACAAGATGATCCAATTGGTTGTAGACTTTTAAGCAAGAAGAGAGACTTTTTCAGTAGCAGAGAAACTTACCCTACCTATAGGTATACCTAAGAGTTACATCCAGAGGACATCTTTTGTGGCTCAGATGGGGCCTCTCTCTCTCTCTCTAAACCCAACTCTGCAAGAAATAATTGCTGTGCTCCCTATGTGGGACATGATATCCAAGGGTGAAAGTCTCCCTAGCAGCATGGGAGATGATTCCCAAGGATGAGTCTGGCCCTGGCACCATGGGATCAACAATGCCATCCTGACCAAAAAGGAGAAAATAAATGTAATAAATAAGGTATCAGTGGCTGAGAGAGTTCAAATAGAGTCAAGAGGCTACTCTGGAGGTCATTCTTATGCAACCTTCGGGTAGACATTGCTACCTATTATAGCTTGCCAACCCTCAACCAAAACCATTCTGGCCAATCCTAAATAACACTCAGGCTTTATATAAGATTCTGCAAACTTTCCATGCACTAGGGTAACTTTCCAGAAAACAACAACCTCCAAATGGGTCTCTGGACAAAGTAAGTCCTGAAATGCAGAGCAGCTAGCCTCTCCAGAACATCAAGTTGTTCCATTCCCCTATCCCATATTATTGACAGCCTCTTCCAAGATGAAAAAGTTAGAATGGGCATAGCCCAAATACCTCTAAAGAATGGAAGAAAGATCAAAGGTAGCAGTAGAGTTATACAGAGAAGGTGGAGTTTAACAAATGAGAATGATTGCTGAATCATTGTATTGATATTTCTTTCAGTCTCCAGTTTCTTAGAGAAGCTGGAAGTAAAAACCTAAAATTGTGTAATTGTAACCCATACCAAACTCTGAAATCTTTTCTTCAAATAATTGTTGTGATGTGCCTTGAAATTTATTGCTTTTTTATATATGATTTTTTCACAGAAAAGAAAGCTGTCGAGTACTCTTAGTGGTTTTTAGGTGTCGTTCCACTTCCAGGTTGATGCCAATCTGATTCTTTTTCCTTTGTAAGTAAATTATTCTTTCTCTCTGTAATCTTTCAAAATGACATCAAGAATTTTGCAAAGATATGCCTGGGGTAATGAGTCTAGATACTATAAAATTGTGAAAATGGAGGAACAGTGGCCTGGAGAGGGGATGTGACTTGCTCAAGCTTTCACAATATGTTAGTGGTCGAACTGGGCCTCTTTATGCCCAGTATGGTAGTCTAGCCTGGTACCTGGGTGACAGCATCAGGAAGCCTGAGCATTCCTTGCTTGTGCAATGGTAAAAATTGCTGCTATGTTCCAGCAGAATCATGAGCTGCACATCCTCTTTGACACAAATATAAATAGTCATGACTCTTATACATAGTAATTAATATTTGTTGAATGACTTATATACCAGTCAGTATGCAAGGGGCTCTCTAGAACCACTATTGGTCTCATAATCATAACATATGTATTTAACAGATGAGCAAGTTGAGGATAAGAAAGATGAGCAGTGTTCCCAAGATCCCATTTCTAAGTAGTGGTAGATCCAGGATGCAAAGCCAGGTTCTCAGAGCCAGAGAAACTTGGAGCCTTGGACAAAATAACCCACATTCCTACATCTGCAGCTGAACTTAAATTTCTTGTGGGCCAGGTTTGGGTCTCTAGGACCTGTTTCTGTACTCATGGATGAAAGGGCCCTCTAGTCCTCTATGGTAGGAATGCACCCTTGGCCTGGCATCTACAGAATGCTCTAGGCATTGATGCTCAGGAGGGGAAAGCCAAACAAACTCACATTTCCCAGTCTTGCTGCTTAGACATTGACATGATTTGCTTCAAAAATGTGTTCAGACTGTTTTTCCCAGAAACTTGTACTTGCCTCTAGCCAGTGACCTTTCCAAATTCATATCCAACTTAGTAACTTCTTTCTTAAAAATTTCAGAGGCTTCCTGTTGCATTCAAACAGGTTTGTGTTTCAGAAAGGCCACTCGAAGACTTGTGTTTTCAGCCAAGATAGAGTAACATGGATTGGATTCACCTTTCCACCTTAAACAAAAAAAACTGTGCATGTTTTATAGGCACCAGAGGACAGTGCTCCCTGGGAGATGGTAAACAAAGGAGCTTTGTGATTGCCTCAGCTTATCGCTGAAGGATGTTTGTGTGTTGCAGCACAGGAAGGGGGAAAGCTAGACAGAGCCCAGCAGTCTCCCTGAGTTGGGTAAAGAAAACAGATAGTTTGGGTAGGTCAATTGGATGAGTAACAGCAAGAGAGCTGCACAGAAAGCTCCAGCGAGTACGCCAGATATTTCTCTCAGCTGAGTACCAATCAGCACAGGCAGATGAGGAAACTACCTAAGGCTGGGGAAGGAGCCATTGGAAAGGAACAGGTGGAACCATTCCTGGAGCTAACACAGGGCTGGAAATATTTCACATTCCCAAGTCAAAGATGAGAAACCTCACATTTCACTGGGTACCAGGAAGAATATTAAGAAGGTTATTACCTCAGAAACAGGGACAGATTATCCCTCCACTAAATACTGCTCTGGTCATGCCTAACAAAGTTCAAGCAAGCTTCAAAATGATTAAGCTGTTTCTAAATGACTGCATCCCATAACAAGACTCCAAAATAATAACAGAAATAAAAAAAGGTAGCACCCACCAAGATAAAGTGTCTTCTGCCCAGTAAAAAAATTACCAGGCATTCAAAGAAGCAGAAAATATGACCTGTATTGAGGAGAGGAATCGATTAATATAAACAGCCCCAGAAATGACACAGATGATAGAATTGGTAGAGAAGGTTATGAAATTTCATAACTATTATAAATATACTTCCTATGTTCAACAAGCCATGAACCTATTGAAGGGAGACATAGAAAATGAAAAATGATACAAACTGAACTTCTAAAGATGAGAATTATGTCTGAAAATGTAATTTTTTGTTAATATAAAAATATCCCAGGCAGGATTAACCTCAAAATAAAACAAAGAGAAATAAAAAACTGGAACAAAATCAATAATGAGTTGTGGAAACTTAAATATATGAAATTGGAGTTCCTGAAAGAGAAGGGAGAGAGGAGAGGACTAGAAAAAAGAAGAAGGGATAATGGCCAAAGTTTTCCAAATTTAGTGACAGCTACAAGCATGTAGATGCAAGAAGCTCAATGAATCCCAAACATAAGAAACATGACGAAAACTACATCAAGGCAAATCATAACCAAATTGCTTAAGAACAGTAATAAAGAGAAAATTTTCAAAGAAGCCAGAAAAAAACGTATTACAGAAGATAAGGATGAAAATGCAGGTAAGATAATAGTGGAGCAGCATCACTAAAGCCCATAGAGAAAGAAAAGCATCTCAATCCAGAACTCTATACCCAGCAAAATATCTTTCAAAAATAAAGGCCAGGGCAGTGCAATGGTGGCTCAGTGGCAGAATTCTCACCTGCCATGCCAGAGACCCGGGTTTGAGTCCTGCAGCCTGCCCATGCCAAAAAAACCAAAAAAGGTCAAAGACTTCTTCAGACATAGAAAAGCTGAAAGAATTTATCAGCACCATATCACAAGAAATGTTAAAGGAAGACCTTCAGGCAAGAGGCAAATGACACTAATGGAAATCCACATTTCCATAAAAGAGTGAGGAGAAATGAAAATGTCTTAAAATGTGGTTAAATATAAAAGTAACTTTAAAAGATAACTGCTTAAAGCAAAATTATTTAAAAGATAATTGTTTAAAGCAAAATATACACTATTGGGAGACTTGTAACATTTGTAGACGTATAATGCATGACAACAATTGCACGGAGGCTGGAAGGGGAGAAATGGAAATCTACTGTGTGAATTTCTTATGCCCTAAGTGAAGTGATATAATATTATTTGAAGGTAGGCTGTGATAAGTTAAAGATATACACTGTAAACCCTAAAACAACCACTAAAATACCGCAGCAAAGAATTACAGCTAAAAAGCTAACAAAGGAGATGAAATGGAATCACGAAAAGCACACAATCCAAAAGAATGTAGAAAAAAGAGGAAAAGGGGAACAACAACAACAAAAAAAGATGGAACAAATTGAAAAGAAAATTCAGGGTAAATAGTCTAAACGCTCCAATTATCAGGCAGAAATTGCCAGATTGGATGGAAAAGCAACCTACTAATAATTCTATGCTTCCTACAGGAAACATACTTTAAATAACAAATAACTTACAAAAGGTGCTGGAAGCTTTTATAGTGGAAGGGGGTCAGGGATAAACTGAACTAAATGGCAGTGGGTGTAGAGAAGAAGAGAAAGAGACGGAAGATCTCAAGCAGGTGGAGGCTACGTGACTAGTCGTGGACGTGAAGGGTGAAAGGTGGGAGAAGACAGGGTGGGCTTGCTGGCTTCTGACTTGGGCCATCGTGCCTGGATGGTGCCACCCCTGAGATGACAGATACAAAGAAAAGGCATGATGTATGTAAAGAGGTTGTGGGGCTCCTGGGCTCCCTCTGAGAACTGAGTATGTAGATGTTGCTCAGGAGAGAGGTCTCTGGAGATTTCGATTTAGGGAATCATTAGACAGTGGTGAGAACCATGAGTTTGGTAAGTCAGCCAGGAAGAGTATAAAACAGGTTGAGGGTGAAGCCCTGGAAGGAGAGACCTGTGGCATGGACGCTAGTGGTCAGTGGGGAGTTCAGAGGGGGGAGTTTAGATATGGGAAGGAGGAAATAAAGGAAGGCTGACTAGTAACAAGAAAGAAACAAGCCAGGTTAATAAAGTTTTGGGGAAATAGATGTGGGCCAGAGAAGCCTTAGGAGGAAATAGACAAAGCAGGGGAAAGAAGGCTGCCAAACTGGAGTACTTCGTATCCTATCTGCAAAGAAGGGAGGTGAACAGAGACCACAGCTACAGGTTAAATAAGTGGTTTCTCTTGCTGATTTGGGTCTGGGTTGGGCCCACCTGGAGACTATGCTGGGAGGGGAACAAAGGGGCCAGCCACATTTGAGGGGATTCTCAGAGTGAGGGGCCTGCAAGGGAGTGGTGAAGGAGGTAGGAGGAAATTGAGAACTCAAGGGAGGGGAGACCATCAAGGAAAAAGGAGAGGCCCAGGGTGTCAATGTGGCAGGCTTTTGGCCTGGGAGGTGGCCAAATGGCATTTTGCAGTTCAAGGAGCATGACGGGGAGTTTTTGTGAAAATGACTGCGCTTTTGAGAGACAAAGGTGAAATGATTTGCTTTGAAAAGCAAAAAATAGTGCACATTGGAGTTGTTACTTCTGTTTCTATTAGTTTTGGGGAGTCCAGAGCTAGAACCATTACATGTCATTCATGCAAACACTCTCAGGGCCTGGGGTCTAGTCTAGACCTGCTCCCTGCAGGCACATCCTGGAGACATACCCCCTCACCCCCCTGCTGCCTGATCCAGAGCGGTGGACGGTGGTCTATTAGGAGGTGGTGTACTCAACTGGGTAAAAAACCAGGCTGTGTCTTCAGATCCCTGCAGCTCAAACCCTGTCCCTTAGCTGCCGTGTTACCCGAGATAGATTCTATCCTGGGTTTACTCGATTTTCTCATCTGTTAAAGGAGGGTGCAGTGTTTACTTTCTAGGGTTTATGTGGATATTAAGAGTTCTCCCAGCACTTTGTAATTGCTTGACAAGTGTTGTTTGTTGTTGTTGTCGCTGCATAAATATTATTACCACCACTCCCAAATACCAGTCTGAATCTTTAGGTGAATGCAGATTTTGGTAAAACACAAAAGAACCGGAGTTGGCTGCAACTACTTGGATGGCTGTGGCACTTTCCTCTAAGATTTTTTTCCGGGTGGGCCACAGTGGCTCAGCAGGCAAGAATGCTTGCCTGCCATGCCAGAGGACCCGGGTTTGATTCCTGCTGCCTGCCCATGTAAAAAAAAAAAAAGATTGTTTTCCCTGGGTTGTCACATTCCAGGCCTGGGGGCCCTGGATTATTCTCCACAAATCCCTGCTTGCCAGGTTGCAGGGAACTGCCAGCTTTCGAGAGTAGAAAGGGCTCACTCTGAAAGCAAGAAGCCTGGGACACTCAGGGGGTCTGGCCCTTGACGAGGACACCAGTGATTCAGGGACTGAGTGCGGGTGAACTCTCTTCCTTGCACCACACTTCTTATCTCCTCTTGGACCCCTGCCTTAGCCCTTAACTGGCCCCGTGCCCTTCCTAGGGGCTGCTTTGTCATCTATTTAACTCCAGATTCTGCCCACCCTTTTTAGGCCTCTTGCCAGCCTACACAGGAAGCTCCCCTTGCTGTGCCCGGGCCCAGCCCTGACTCTGCCCTGGGGACCCCACCTGGATTGCACACGTGGTTCTGGGATGCCTCTGTGTACCTGCTGCGCATGGGCTGGCCCAATTGCTGCCCCCAGTGGCCGTTCGTTGTGTTACACTGGGATTAAAAACGACTACTCTCCAACAGTGTGGGTTCGCTTGGGGGTGGGCAGGGAGGGGGCTGCAGAGGACCAAGGAGGTTGTGAATCTGCCTGTCCTGCTGGCATCTGTGTGCTGGTAGGAGAATTAACTCTTAGGGAAGGAACTGCCTTTGTTTGGGAAAATGTCTCGATAGACTATTTTGAGTGTGGAAGGAGATAGCGGAACAAATGTACCAAAGAGAGGCACTGAGGGTGCAGATTTCAGGGAGTCCCTCACTCTGGGCACCTTGTTTGCCTCACCCAGTTCTGGAGCTGAATAAGAACATCATTCCCCTGCAGGGAAATGCAGCCAGGAAAAAGCTCCTGGTGTCAGAAGAGCAAAAGCCTTTGAAGAACAAAGTATCTCAATTGCCTTCTAATTTGTTGGATGTATGCTCCTGTGATGTAGAGCTTTCCTTCTCTTGCCTCAGCACCTTCAGTACACCTTGCTTATGTACAAAGTTCTCATGGGAGAGGTTTGGAAAGATCAAGGAAGCAGGGCTGCATGCTGTGTCTGGGTTGGCATGGGGCAGGAGAAGAGACCATCCATTGGAGGCAAGACTGATGGACACTCAGGGTCCAGCTGGGCCGCGGGGAGGGACCAGCCAGGGCACTGGGTGCCACAGAAAACCCAGGAAAGGTTACAGGACTTCCCATGGCACATAAGCCAATCTAATTTTATTGTTTAAATAAACTTTTTACTTTGGAATCATTTTAGATTTATAGAAAAGTTGTAAAAATACTGTAGAGAGCGTCCAGATACTCTGTACCCAAATTCCCCTAATATTAACATCTTACATAACCCATGGTATGTTTGTCAAAACTAAGAAGTTAACATTGGTACATTACAGGGTTTTTGTGGGTTTGTGTGTGTGTGTGTGCGTGTGTATTTTCCCATTAAAGTCCTTTTATTTTTCTGGAAATCAGTCCAGTATCTCACCCTGAATTTAGAGTCAATTGCATTTAAATCTGTTAATCAGATGACTGCAGTTTGATTACCATAGCTTCAGGGTATTAAATGAAAAGAAAAAAAAAAAAGGACTTTTTGTTGGGCTGAATGGGGAAAATTTTGTGTTAAGAAAACTGGCAGCTGTGGCTGGAAGCCTCTTACCCATTCTTTTGTTGGTCTCATTGGAATCCCTTCCAGATTTCTCTTTACCATCCCAAGAGGCCAGACATAATAAAGACACCTATTTTTCAAATACCTGAGACTTTTAGTAAATATTCTACTTATATTTAAAATATCAATTTGTTAACATTTATTGAGACCCTACCCTGGGGCAGGCCTGATCTCAATAAATCTCCACTACCGCATTGTAAAATATTATTCTCATTTAATAGGTGTGAAAACCTCAGAGCCTCAGCGATGGTGATTTGCCCAGTTACACAGTGAATGGTAATAGAGAAGCAGGGCCAAATTCAAACCTGTGCAGCTTGGGGACTGGGTGTCTTGTATAAGCTAAGCCGTCCCTTCCCTGTAGGTGTCCATGCCTGGGCAGGCTTTAGGTCAGCAGGCTAGGAATCTTCGGTAATTGACATTGTTGCAGAATATAATTGATGAGATCATTTGGGCCTCGTGAAGTCGGACCCCACCAAAGTGGCTTCAAGGAGGCTGGGGTGCAGTATGCTGGCTTCCTGAGAAGAGAGCCCTTAGGTGTCGATGGAGCCTTGGCTTGCCCCTGCCCTCTGCCCAAGTCACACCCAGCTTCCCAGGCTGCCCCTTCACCCCCAGTGTGACCCCTGGAATGCCCCTCCTGGAGCCAACTCCAGTACCCATGATGCACCCATGCCCCGTTGGCTGCACCTCCTGAGAGTGCTGGGAGCTCTCGCCCCCGCCCCTGGGAGGAGGCTGGCTCTGGGGTCCTCAGCCACCAGCTTTCCTTACCAGATTTCCTGGAGTTTTCCCTGGAGTGGTTGCTGGGGGTAACGCTGAGGCGTTTGCCCCTGGTCTCTATTCCATAGAGCCTTCGGTGGGTGACAGGGTCCCCCTCTTTCTTGGACTTTTTCCTTGTGGTCTTGGAGGGGAGTAGGAGAGAAGTTACCCACTGGGGAAAAGATCTGACCTGGCCTCCCCCAGCCCCAGACTGAACCTTTTCAAGGGTCTGCTGATGGGGCAGACAGAGGGGAGAAGGGGAGACGCCTGGAGCGGCAGGAGGGGCAGGGCTGTGCGCCGGGGGCTTGCAGACCAACTCCTGGCCTGTGTCCCCCCTGAGTCCCAGAGGGAGGCTACAAGCAGCTGCGGGGACCAGGGTGTGTGTTACAGAGGAGGTTCCCCAAAGGCCATGGATGTCTCAGCCTTCAAACAGCACTCCTGAGGGTTTTGGGGGAGAGAGGTGAGAGGATGAAGATGAAGCACCCGTGAAGAGAGAGACTACTTCGGGACCACAATTCTTCCCCCTGGGTGGACCAGTTTGCTGGCTGGGAGCTGGGTAAGGGATGATTCATTTGAACGTCAGTGTGGGGCAGGAGTGGCATTCAGAGCCTCAGAGTAAAAAAAAAAAAAATAGCTGGACATTGTGTGAGAGAGGAGAGGGTGCCTCTCTTAAATGTGGTGAATCTAATGGGGTGGTGGAGGTGAGGGGCTGTGCCACCTGCCTGGGAGAGAATACCTTGTGGTTCTCTCCCTGCTGTTTCAGGATGCCTTTTGTTTTCTTTTCTTCCTTTATCTTTTCTTTAGGCAGCGTCCGCCCCTGTTTGGCTTTCTGCTTCTGAAAAAACAAGGGAGAAAAGCACTTTAGATGCCCCTGGGGGCACAGGCCACTCTTTGCCCCCAAAGAGGAAGATCTGAGCTTCTGTCAAGGGAAGGTTTTCTGGGGAAGAGGCACCCTGTATCCAAACTCTGCTTTAGTCGCACTCTGGTGCTCATGTCCTCTCCCTGTCTTGGTGCCACCAGCCACACCCTGGCATCCCTGCCGTGTGGCTTCCAGAGTGACTTCCCAAATCTCAGATCTGGGCTTGTCCCTCTCCACTCTGAATCCATCCCTTGCTCCCTCCCACTTCTCACACTGTTAAGAACTTCCAGCTCCCAGATGGCCCTTGAGCTGTGACTTCCCTGGTGATCTGGAACCACAGGAAGGCTGGCCTGTCTTCCAGCAGGTCCTATCTGTTCAACCAAGACCACTCCCTCTGCCCTAGAACCCCAATCACCCCACGTCCACCTCTGTTTTCCCAGCGTCCTCTAGGCAGAATTCATCTCTCCTTTCTTCTTGCCCGAAGGGGATAGTGACAGTGAGAATTGCTCTTTGACCCTGGAGCTGTCAATGAGGAGGGAAGGGGCTGGGGACAGTGGGGAGGATCCCACCCTGCCAGCATGGACACCCCTGAAGCTGTTGCCCTCGGACTTTCTTGCATGCTTACCTGTACAGAATGCTTCTTCTTGCCTTGCCTCCGCTCCATCCACTCTAACACGCGTGCGAGGTCCGACATTTTCCTCTCCTCGACAGTCTTCCACATGGACTTCCGTTCTGTGGGCATCATGTCCTTCAGGTCTTCTGATTTCTCTACCATGGTGGAGTCTTGGCCGTGCTTTGGGTGTGGGAACGTCACTCACTCACAGTTTTGATCCTTCTGTCTCTACTTACTTGCCTGGGTGACATTCAAGGCAGGATGTGGCCTCCAGCTGCTGGGTGGTTGGCCTCTAAAGGGAGGAGACTCCTGGGGTGATTGTGAGGTCACTATTGGGCTTGCTGCTGACCCATGTGGTCAGAGTAGAGGTGGCCATTGACTACCTTCCAGTTTCCCCCACCTGGCCACTGATCCCCTTTAGGCACCATTTCCCACCTTGTCTCTGCTACCGCTTATGTTATGGCCTCTCTGGCCCCACTCTTACAGAGATTTGGCTAAAAGAAAGGTCAGCTCAGGAGCTCCCTTTCAGTTACAGGGAGTAACCTTCCGTGGCTCCCTGTTGCCTATAAAAAGTCTAAATCCCTTAATTCAGCATCCACAATATACTCTAATTAGAATGGAGTTTTATAGACTTAATTCCTTCTATATTCACCCATTCATTTATTCATTTAACACACAGCAGAAAATGACTCTGTGCCAGGCATTGTGCAGAACAAAAACACATTCCCAGACCTCCTCCCACAATAGCGGGAATGCATAATTTCCCTATGAGTGCATAATGACAATTGAAGTGCTCAGAGGCAAAATAATGCAATTCTACAAAAGTCCATCACAACAGAACTAGAGCTGGATGAGGTGGAGGTGTTGGCATGCAAGCTTGGAGCAGTAAGGTAATAAGTAGGCTTCAGTGGGGCTCTGGGCCAGAGAAGGATAAACATATGCAAGGGTCTTGTGGCAGGAAGGAGGCACAGCACACCTGAGGAACAATAGAAGGCCAGGTCGGGTGGAGTACCAGTGGTGAGAAATGATTCTGGAGAGGTTGGCAGGAGCCAGACCTTGCAGGACCTTGGGGCCCAGGGAGTTTGAGCAAAGGGAAGACAATCAAGGGAGTCAAACAGGGGGAAGAGAGTCAACTTTTATTAAAGGAAACAAAATATACAGAAATGTGCCCAAAATCACAAGGGTAGATACATGTGTTACTAGTACCCCAGTATTTTCACTCATGTTCCCCATTAGTTACTACCCTTTCCCTAAGGATAAACTGACTTGTAATTCCATAGATTTGTTTCGCCTGTTTTTGAAATACATATAAGTGGAATCATTCACCATGTAATTTTTTTGTATCTGGCTTCTTTTACTTTACAATATATTTGGGAGATTCATCTGCAGGCTTACTCTGAAAACATCACCTACAACTTAAGCTCCAGTCAGCCTGTCTCGCTGCTGTTCTTAAAGACCCTTTCCTTTCCTCTTTGGGGGCTCTCATAAGTACAAGGTTTTGTCTGTGCTGTTGTCTTAGGTTAGATTGCCCTCCCCTGATTCCTCTGCCTGTAGAAGTTTTCCTCATTCTTCCTTTGTCAAGTTCCAACTCCTCTGAGAAGTCTTCCTTGGCAATTCCCATACCAAAATTTATTTCTGCTCTGTGTTCCTCCAATGCTTTGATTATGACTTTTAATTCAGCACAAGGTCAGGAGTTCTGACTTTAACTCCTGAACTCCTGGACACCAAATTCCCTTCAGAACTAGTTCCACTAGACTTTAATCTCTACGAGGGACCATGTTTTCTTCATTCATTCCCTTATCCCTGGTACCTAGAACAGTCCTTGGCACACACATGGTAGATGCTCAGTGAATATTTATTGAAGGACTGAAAGAATAAATGAATGAACATATTCTAAGTATTACCAACAGACATTTTAGAGTTTGATAGAAACTTGCTAAAGAAAACAGATTACTAAGACAGTATTGGCAGAGCACAAGAAATAAGAAACTTACATGTAGCAGGTAAAGAAATGGAATAAATTTAATTTATATCAAATCCTCTTAGAAAATGAACTGTTTTTGTTTGGGGGCAAAATAACTTCCTGAGGGCTTAAAATTGAAACCTGAGGGTGTCTAAATGGTGGTGGAACTATTGTGCATGAGATAAGGGGATATATTAGTCAACATTCACTAGAGAAACAGAACCAACAGTTGATATCTGTAAACAGTATGAGATTTTATAAGTGTCTCACACAACTGTGGGATGCACAAGTCTGAATTCTGTAGGGCAGGCTGCAAGCAGCACTTTGATAAAGGTCTTCACTGAATTCCCAAGGAGAGGCTGGCTGGCTGAAGGAGAGAGGAAAGTTCTCTCTTCTGACTGCTGAAGCTATCACCTCCCTCTTAAAAGCTGTAAACTGATTAGATTAGACGCCACCCCCCTCAGCCAACTGCAAATGTAATCAGCCATAGATTCAACCAGTGTGCTGATGATTTAAATCCATGAAATATCCTCTCAGCAGCAAATAGGTCAATGCTTGCTTGACCAGACAACTGGGCACGATCACCTGGCCAAGTTGACTTGTGAACCTGACAATCACAGGGAGTAAAGTATTACCATGTGGCTCTGAAGAGTCAAGGATGAGAAAGGAGGAGGAGCCAATCAGATGAAAAAAGGTCATGCATACTACAATGTGACTGGCCTCCAACCTCTAGAAAATTTATCAAACTTAAGAAATGTTTGTGGGTGACTGGAATTCAAATATGGATCAATGTCAGGAAGATGTGGAAGGAAAAAGGTAGGAAGCAAAGAAAAGTGTAAGCAGGTGGACCCAGGAACTCATAAAATCCAGAGAGGGCTTTGGATTTTCACATGGTGTGCTAGTTTGAAATGATGTATGTACCCTAGAAAAGCCATGTTTCAATCCTAATCCCATTTTGTAAAGGCAGCCGTTTCTTCGAATCCCTATTCAGTACTGTATGCTTGAAACTGCAATTAGATCATCTCCCTGGAGATGTGACTCAATCAAGAGCGGTTACTAAACTGAATTAAGTGATGACATGTCTCCACCCATTTGGGCGGGTCTTGATTAGTTACTGGAGTCCTATAAGAGAGGAAACATTTTGGAGAATGAGAGATTCAGAGAGAGTAGAGCAGAATGACATAGCCATGAGAAGCAGAGTCTACCAGCCAGCCATCTTTGGAGACGAAAAAGGAAAATGCCTCCCGGGGAGCTTCATGAAACAGGAAGCCAGGAGAAGAAGCTAGCAGATGACACTGTGTTCTCCATGTGCCTTTCCAGATGAAAGAGGAACCCTGACTGTGTTCGCCGTGTGCCTTCTCATTTGAGAGAGAAACCCTGAACTTCATCGGCCTTCTTGAACCAAATTATCTTTCCCTGGATGAATGCCTTTGATTGGACATTTCTATAGACTTGTTTTAACCGGGACATTTTAACAGCCTTAGAGATGCAAACTAGCTACTTATTAAATTCCCCCTTTTAAAAGCCATTCCATTTCTGGCATATTGCATTCCAGCAGCTAGCAAACTAGAACACATGGCAATGGAAGTGGAATTTGGATCAAATTTAGGTTGATGTTTGAGGAAAGTGGGGACTTCTGACTTCTGGGCTACTTGGCGACAAATTTTCCAAAGGGCTGTTTGACAAAATAAAAGCCCTGCAATGGGTATATTAATTAAACCAACAACTCCACTTTTCAGAATTCATCCTAAAAAAAGTATTAAGGATTTATAAAAATTAATCTATAAGGATATAAATCATAGTATTTATTTTTAAACTGAGAAGTTTGAAACCAAAGTGTACGACAGTAAAGAATTGGTTAAATAAATGATGGTGGGACCATATGTTTAAATTTGTGTGGCCATTAAAATATTTTTAGAAGAATGTTTGGTCATAGGAAAGAGTCCTCAGATTAGGTAAGAAAATGGGTTATCACACACACACATCCCTATTTTCATAAAATGAAAAGTGGATGTGAACCTTCTGCTTCTAAATAACATGGAGGAACAGCCGGCCAAAACTACACTCCTGATTGAAATAACTAAAAATATGGTTGAAATACATGAAACAACAGTTTTTGAAACACTGAACACCCAGCAGTCAAGGACGCTTCATGAGAACAGACAAACCAGGTGAGCTCTCTGACTGCCTCAGATCCTGCTTTAAGACAGTTCACCCCTGAGCTTTGACACAAGAAGGGGAGCCACAGATGAAGCCTGGGGCTGAAGGTCTGGGGAGACAAAAGTGGTTGAAGTTCACAGGTAAGAGTCCTGGAGAGAAGACAGCTTCACAGGGAGAGAAAGAAGTCCGGAGGTCTTGAGAGGGCTTCCCTTGAATAGCTAGATGAATAGTGTGTGTGCAGGAAGTACCTGAGGTCTGGGAAAGAACCCCCAGGGTCGAGGATAGAGGGAAAGCAGCCAGCACCCACACAGGTCAGGAATTGTGCCTGTTCCCACCAGGTAGACCAGGAGACCTCACGATTCATGGTGCATTGGGTAAAGTATGCCAAGGGGTCTTAGTAGTGGGGAGTGATTAGCCCTACATAAAATGCTTCTCCTGTCCTGCATAACAAACCCCAATATACAGGACCTGAAATGTGAATTATCTCTCAATAAAGGTTTTATTAGAAAGAAAAAAAAGACCCCAAAGGATCACAGTTTCCAAGTAATCTAACTGCATCCCAGAATAAAGCTCAAGAGTATTTATAGGAAAAGAAAAACATCCGGCACCTAAAATAGTGAAATTCACAATGTCTGGCCCCCAATAAAAAATCACCAAGCATGCAAAAGAGCAGGAAAATATGATCCATAATTAAGAAAATCAATCAATAAAAACTGATCCAGACTGACATGGATGCTAGAATTAGCAAAGACATTAGAACAGTCATTATAACTGTACTCTTTTGGCTTAGAAGCTGGAGAAAATATTTAGCATGATATGTTGAGAATGTAAGATATAAAAAAGACCGGAAAGGAATTTACAGAGAGGAAAATTACAATATCTGAACTGAAAAATACACTGGATAACATTAATGGCAGATTGGACATCGCAGAAGAATATAGATTAGTGAACTGAAGACATTGAACTGAATGAAAATAAAAACAAATCATATATTAAAATTTCTTTCTTGAGCCAGTTTTGGTAAGTTGTGCCGTTGCAGGAATTTTCCCATTTCTTCGGTACTAATTTTGATACATCTTTTCCCTTTTTTTCCTCAGGCATTCTAGCTAAAGTTTCATCAATTTTATTGATATTTAGAAAAAACCCATTTTGCTTTATTGATTTTTCTTTATTTTCTAGTTCATTGTTTGAAACTCTAAAAATGTTTCAGTCTGGGTTATTGATTTCAGGCATTTCTGATATAGGCTTTTAGAACTACAAGTTTCCCTGTAACTACAGCTTTGGCTGCATCTTATAAATTTTGTTTTCATTTTCATTCCATTCAAAATATTTTCCAACATACTTGTGATATCATCTTGATTAATGAGTTATTTAGGAATGTGTTGTTTAATTTCCAAATTATGTTTACTTATATATACAAATATACAAATTTACAAATCTGTATATACTTACTTACTTACATACTTCAAATGTACAAATATTTGAAGATTTCCCATATCTACTTCTGTTGTTCATTTTACATTTAGTTCTGTTGGGGTTAGAGAACTTAATTTGTATGATTTCAAATTATTGAGACTTGTTTTATGCCCTAGCAAATGCTTTATCCTGGAAAATACTCCTTGTGTATGGAAAGGAATGTGTATTATGTAGTTGTTAGATGGAAAGTTCTATATATGACAGTCATGTGGAGTTGGTTGACAGTGTGGTTCAAATCTTCCATATCCTTACTCATTTTCCTTCCCATGGTATTAATTATTGATAATAATTACTGAAATACTCAACTATAATTATAGAACTATCTATTTCTACTTTCAAATGTTTTTACTTCATTAATTTGGGGCCCTGTTGTAATGCAGGTGAACATTTGTAGTTATGTCTTCCTGAATTGATTTTTTATTGTTAAGAAATGTGAAAATGCTTATTTTGCATAATATTAATATAGCTACTCCAACTCTTTTATCCTTGAATGATACGTCTTTTTGTATCAATGACCTATTTGTGTCATTGAAACAAAGGTATGGTTCCTTTAGAATCATATAGTATGATCTTGCATTTTTAGTACAACCTCACAATCTCTGCCTTTTTATTGGGGCTTTTAGATTTTTTACATTTAATGCAATTATTGATATGGTTGAGTTGACACTCATTATTTTGCTATTTGTTTTCCATATATGTTCTGTCATTTTTCTTCTTCTCTTCCTCTTTGACTGCCTAAAAGAAGGCAGCTAAATACTTATTTTCTGTGTGATATTTTAATTCTATTGATTTTTCAACTATATTTTTGAGTTCTTTTCTTAATGATTGCTCTAGGAACTACAATATGCAACTTAATTTACCATAATCTAATTCATATTAATACTAACTTAATTTGAGTGAAATGCAGAAACCTTGCTCTAATGTTGCTGCATTACTTACCCTTCTTTGCTGTACTATTGTCATATGTATTACATCCATATGTTGTACAAACAACACTATGGTTTTATAATTATTGTTTTATAAAAACTTGTGTGGTTTAAAGAATTTAAAAGAAGAAATGAATAAAATATATTTATAGAGTCTTTTATATTAACCCACATAGTTACAATTTCCAGTATATATGGTCTTAATTTTTCATGTGGATTTGAGTAACCTTCTGGTGTCACTTGCTTTCAGGCTGAAGAACTTGTTTTAGTATTTCTTGTAAGGCAGATCTCGCAATGAATACTTTGTCTGTTTATATTGGAATGTCTTCATTTTACCTTCTTCTTTTTTGAAGAAAGATTGGATAATACGATCTTGTTTATCAGTTTTTCTTTCAGCACTTTGCATGTGTTATTTCATTTCCTTCTGCCCTAGTTATTTTGTATGAGAAGTCAGCTATTAATCATACTGCTATAGCCCTCTATGTAACAAATCATTTTCTCCTTATATTTTCAATTTTTTTCTTTGTCTTTGTCTTTTAACTGTTTATCATGTGTCTAGGTGCTCATCTCTTTGCATTTATCCTACTTGAGGTTTGTTGGACATCTTGGATATGTATTTTATATTTTTCTTCAGATTTGGGAGGTTGGGGGTCATTGCTTCTTCCAATGTATTTTTTTTGCCCTTTTCTTTTTCTTTTCTCCTCCTGAGACTTCTGTTATATATCTTTTAGCATGCTTGATGTTATTTCACTGTTCTTTGTAGCTGTGTTCATTTTTCTTCATTTTTTTTCTGTCTTTCATATTGTATAATTTCCATTCATTTATTTCAAGTTCACTGATTATTTCCTCTACCATCTATAATCTGCTGCTGAGTCTCTCTAGAAAATTTTTCATTTTACCTATTGTATTTTTCAACTTTAGAATTTCCACTTGTTTCATTTTCATAATTTCTATCTCCTTGTTTGAATCTCTTCATTGATTAATTTTTGCCATATTTTCCTTTACATTTTAAAACATGGTTTCCTTTAACTCTTTGAACACATTTATAATAGCTACTTCGAAGTCTTTGTTAAATCCAGCATTAGAACACTTAGAGACAGCTTGCATTGACTGTTATTTTCTTGAGTGTGTTACGCTTTCCTGTTTAATTGCATATCTTATAATTTTCTGTTGAAAACTGAACATTAAAAATATTGTAATAACTTTGGATTCTGAATTTTACCCCCTGAAGGTCGTCGTTGCTATTTTTCATTTATTTTGTTTTGTTTGTTTAGTTGCTTACCTGGGCTAAGTCTATGAATCTCTCTTCTTATGTTTCTTGTCAGACATTTTATATGATTGCTTTTATTTTATTTTATTTATTTATTTTTTTGGTGCATGGTGTGGGAATCGAACTCAGGTCTCCAGCATGGCAGGCGAGAATTATGCCACTGAACCACCATCACACCGCCCTGCTTTCATTTTTAAGTCTAACTTCCTAGAGGTCTTCTCTGTGCCTGTGTAGCTGATTGGATAGAGGTTGCCCTCAAATGCCTCAAGCCAGTAAGCCTTCCATCCTCTGCTGAAGAATTGGTATATGAATAGAGAAGCTGTAGCAGTCAGCTATTACCACATAACATGTTATACCAAAGCTTAGTGGTTTCAAACATCATTTTTCTTTTTTTTACATGGGCAGGCACCGGGAATCGAACCTGGGTCCTCTGGCATCCGCAGGCAAGCATTCCTGCCACCGTGGCCCACCCTCAAACAACATTTAAAAAAAATTTTTTAATTTATTTTGTATTATCACACCAAAACAGCATACAAACATAAACGTTCTTAACATATAATCACTCCATGTACGGTGTACAATCAATGGCTCACAATATCACCACATATTAGTATATTAATCACCATGATCATTTTTTAGAACATTTACATCACTCCAGGAAAAGAAATAAAAAGAAAAGAGAAAAAATCACACATACCATACCCCTTAGCCCTCCTCCTCATTGACCACTAGTATTTCCATCTACTCAATAGATTTTATCCTTTGTTCCCCCTATTTTTTTCTATACCCTTTACCACTCCCTTTAATTGTTCACTAGTATTTCAATCTACTCAATTTATTTTAACATTTGTTCCCCTTATCATTTTTTAAAAACTCTTTTTATTGTATAGTATAGCATATGTACAAAGCAAAGAAATAAAAAAGCAATTAAAAAAAGTGGTTACAGGATAGATCTTAGAGTTTGTCATGGGCTACCATACAAGCCTTTCATATTTTTCCTTCTAGCTGCTCCAGAATATAGGAGGTTAGAGGGCTTAAATACTTTTTTTCTCATCACAATAGACTTTTTTCCTTCTTTTTTTGTGAACAATAATATATACACAGAAAAGCTATACATTGCCAAGCACAGCACCACAATTAGTTGTAGAACATATTTCAGACTTTGACATGGGTTACAATTTCACAATTTTAGGTTTTTACTTCTGGCTGCTCTAAAATGCTGGAGACTAAAAGAGATATCAATTTTATGATTCAGCATTCATGTTCATTTGTTAAGTCCTATCTTCTATGTATAATTCCACCATCACCTTTGATCTTTCCATACCTCTCACTGGAGTTGTTTGGGCTATGGCAATTCTGAATTTTTTATATTGGAAGGGTCTGTCACTGATATGGGGTAGGGAGATAGAACTATCTGATGTTTTGGAGAGGCTGGGCTAGGTGTCAGGACTTACCTGGACCAGGGACCCATCTGGAGGTTGTAGGTTTCTGGCAAGTTACTCTAGTGCCTGGAACCCTTGTGGAATCTCATAAATTGCCCTATGTGTTCTTTAGGATTGGCTAGAATGGTCCCATTGGCAGATTATGATAGGTAGCAAGGTCTACTTGAGGCTTGTGTAGGAGCAACCTCCAGAGTAGCTTCTTGACTCTATTTGAACTCTCTGTGTCACTGATACCTTATTAATGACACTTTTCCCCCCCCTTTTGGTCAGGATGTAGTTGTTGATCCCATGGTGCCAGGCCTGGGTTCATTCCTGGGAGTCCTCTCCCACGTCGCCAGGGAGACTTTCACCCCTGGATGTCATGTCCCACGTAGAGGGGAGGGCAATGATTTCACTTGTAGATTTGGGCTTAGAGAGACTGAGGCCACAACTGAGCAACAGCAGAGCTCCTCCAAAAGTAACTCTTAGGCATACTTATAGGTAGTCTAAGCTTTTATGCTACCTATATAAGCTTCATAAGAGTAAGCCTCATGATCAGAGATCAGGAGATTCTCTGATGATAAGGTTTAATAGTTTCATAGTCTTTCTCCCCTCTCTCAGGGGACTTTGCCAATACTGTTTGATTTTCTGATTAATATACTCTAGGATGTTTCCAGGCATTACAATCATCTATACAGGATTAAAGGACTTCTTTCTTATTCTGTGTTCTCTGTGTTTCAGTTCAAATGAGCTATAGAGATAAGTTGCATTGGATTATGCACTACAGAAAATTTCAATTCCAGTTCAAATAAAACTTTTTTCCATCGGTCTCAAAGAAGATGTGTGGTTCCAAAATATAGACACTGTCTTCCTTACCCCTATGTTCTGAATTACTTTAATCCCAACCCGTTTGGCTTCATTCTTATCTCTAAATATCAGGATATATATATATCTTCCTTGCTGCACAATCAGGATATATATATATATATAACAGCCTCTCAGAATCCAGAAATAATAATCACCACTGTGGACTTAATGTGTCTACTCTAAAAGCTTACAAATTAGGCCCCTGTTTTCTTACAAGCATTTTCTAAAGGTGACCATACCATTTTTTTTTTTGCTATTTTGTTTCACCAAATGTCCCACATGTTCATTCACATCATTACATTCCTCACGACATTGTTCCTTTTTGTAGCAGCACAGCCTTCATTCATAAGTATGTACCATCATTAGCCAATCTACTTCTCTGTCAGTGCATCCTTCTGCCACCTCCATTCATTGGGCATAATGCAGAGGGCTCAAAGTTCACGGTCCATCAACATTCTCAATTTTAGATAATTTCATTATTCCCAAGAGACAGAAAACAAATAAACACACCCTCACCAAATAAGAAATCTAAACTTCCTCTTAACTCTTGTCCCTCACCCCATTATTTACCTCTGCTGTTGCTGTGGTAGTGCTGATGGTTTCCTTTTGAACATAGCTCATAGCATGCAATAGCAGTTTTCCCCCTGTACCCTGGACTTAAACTTTATACATGAATCATATCTTTGAAGTAATTCTTATAAGAACTCGTTCATGTCTCTACTGTGAGTTAGTGGGACACGTAGGTTTACACAACCCCTTTCAATCTTGTTCATCTTCAATATAGTAGTATTACTTCTAGACCACAAGAGAATCACCTTTGCACCTATCTATTCCCTTACACTGAAGTTCAACCTCATTAGCTAATGGTTCATCCATCTCTAGCTTCTATATATCTCTAAGTCCCCTGTATTCTGTATTATAAGTCTCTGATTATACCTTCATGCTGGTCATAAAAGTGGAATCATACAGTATCTGTCCTTTTGTGTCCAGCTAATTTCACTCAGCATTCTGTCCTCAAGGCTCATCCATCTTGTCATGTGCTTCAGGACATCATTTTGTCTTACTGCTGCATAATATTCCATCATATGTATATACCACATTTTGTTGATCTACTCGTCTGTTGATGGGCATTTGGTTTGTTTCCATCTTTTGGTGATTGTGAATAATGTTGCTATGAACATCAGTGTGCAAATGTCTGTTTGTGTCGTTGCTTTCAGCTCTTCTGGGTAAATACCAAGTAGTGCTATTGCTAGGTCATAGGGCAGCCCGATATTTAGTTTCCTAAGGAACCGCCAAACAGTCTTCCTTGCTGCACAATTGTATATTCCCACCAGCAGTGCTGCATAAGTGTCCCAGTTTCTCCACATCCTCTCTAACATTTATAGTTTCCTGATTGTTTAATAGCAGCCATTCTCATATGAGTGAGGTGGTATCTCATTGTAGTGTTGATCTGCATTTCCCTTATAGCCAGTGAAAATGAGCATCTCTTCATGTGCTTTTGAGCCATCTGTATTTGCTCTTCAGAAAAATGCCTATTCATATCTTTAGCCCATGTTATAATTGGATTATTTGTTCTTTTGTTGTTGAGTTGTATGATTTCTTTGTATATACAGGAAATCAAACCTTTGTCTGATATATGATTTCCAAATATTTTCTCCCATTGAATTGGCTGCCTCTTCACTTTTTTGACAAAATCTTTTGAGGTGCAGAAGTATTTGATTTTAAGAAGTTCCTATTTATCTATTTTTTCTTTTGTTGCTTGTGCTTTGGGTGTAAAGTTTAAGAAGCTACCTCCTATTGCTAGGTCTTGAAGATGTTTCCCTACATTTTCTTCTAGAAGCTTTATGGTGCTAGTTCTTATATTTAGCTAGTTCTTATATGTTTAATCCACTTTGAGTTCATTTTTGTGTAGGGTATAAGTTAGGGGTCCTCTTTTATTCTCTTGGCTATTGATATCCAGTTTTTCCATGCCCGATTATTGAAAAGACTGTTTTGTCCCAGTTCAGAGGATTTGGGGGCCTTTTCAAAAATCAGTTGACAATAGATTTGGTGGTCTATTTCTGCACTCTCAATTTGACTTCATTGATCAATGCTTCTGTCTTTGTGCCAGTACCATGCTGTTTTGACCACTGTGGCCTTATAATATGTTTTAAAGTCAGGTAGCGTTAATCCTCCCAATTCGTTCTTTTTTAGGATGTTTTTAGCTATTCTGGGTGTGCTGGTTTGAAAGGATGTATGTACCCTAGAAAAGCCTGTTTTAATCCTAATCCCATTTTGTAAAGGCAGCTGTTTCTTCTAATCCCTATTCAGTACAGTGTGTGTGAATCTGCAATTAGATCATCCCCCTGGAGATGTGACTCAATCAAGAGTGGTTCTTAAGCAGGACTAGGTGATGACATGTCTCTACCCATTTGGGTAGGTCTTGATTAGTCTACTGGAATCCTATAAAAGAGGAAATATTTTGGAGAATGTGAGAGGTTCTGGAGAGCAGAACAATGTAGCCATGAGAAGCAGAGTCCACCAGCCAGAGATCTTTGAAGATGAAGAAGGAAAATGCCTCCTGGGGAGCTACATGAAACAGGAAGCCAGGAGAGAAAGCTAGCAGATGATGCTGTGTTTGCCATGTGACTTTCCAGATGAGAGAGAAACCCTGACTGTGTTTGCCATGTGACTTCTCACTTGAGAGAGAAACCCTGAACTTCATCGGCCTTCTTGAACCAAGGTGTCTTTCCATAGATGCCTTAGATTGGACATTTCTATAGACTTGTTTTAATTGGGACATTTTCTTGGCCTTAGAACTGTAAACTTGCAACTTATTAAATTCCCCTTTTAAAAACCATTCCATTTCTGGTGTATTGCATGCTGGCAGCTAGCAAACTAGAAAACGGGGTCTCTTTCTCTTCTAGATGAATTTGGTAATTAGCTTTTCTAAATCTTCAAAGTAGGTTATTAGAATTTTGATTGGTACTGTGTTGAATCTGTAGATCAATTTGGGGAGAATTGACATCTTAACTATATTTAGCCTTCCTATCCATGAGCAGGAAATGTCTTCCCACCTATTTAGATCTCCTTTGATTTCTTTTAGCAATGCTGTGTGGTTTTCTGTGTATAAGTCCTTTACATCCCTCATTAAGTTCATTCCTAAGTATTCGATTCTTTTAGTTGCAATTTTGAATGGAATTTTTTCCTTAACTGACTCCTCAGCTAGCTCATTGCTTGTGTATAGAAATATTATTAATTTCTGCACATTAATTTATATCTTGCCACCTTGCGGAATTTATTTATTAACTCAAATAACTTTGCTGTAGATTCCTCAGGATCTTTCAAATGTAGTATTGCATCATCTGCAAATAATGAGAGTTTTACTTCTTCCTTTCCAATTTGGATGCCTTTTATTTATTTGTACTGCCTGATTGCTCTAGCTAGAACTTCTAGCACAATTTTGAATAATAATAGTGACAGTGGGCATCCTTGTCTTGTACCTGATCTTCGGGGAAAGGATTTCAGTCTCTCTCCACTAAGCACGATGCTGACTATCGGCTTTTCATATATTCCCTTCATTATATTGAGGTAGTTACCTTTGATTCTTATCTTTTGGAGTGTTTTTATCAGAAAAGGATGCTGAATTTTGTTGAATGCTTTTTCAGCATCGAGGTGACCATGTGATTTTTCCCATTTGATTTATTAATGTGCTGTACTACATTAATTGATTCCTTGGGTTGAACCATCCTTGCATTCCTGGTATAAACCTCACTTGGTCATGGTGTATAATTCTTTTAATGTGCTGTTGGATTCTATTTGCTAATATTTTATTGAGAATTTTTGCATCTATGTTCATTAGGGAGATTGGCCTGTAGTTTTCCTTTCTTATAGCATCTTTACCTGGTTTTGCTATTAAAATGATATTAGCTTCAGAAAAGGAGTTAGGTAGAGTTCCTTTTCCCTCAATTTTTGGGAAAAGTTTGAGCAGGATTGGTGTTAGTTCTTTCTGGAATATTTGATAAAATTCCACTGTGAAGCCATCTGGCCCTGGGCTTTTCTTTGTAGAAAGATTTTTGATGATTGATTGAATCTCTTTACTTGTGATTGGTTTGTTGAGGTCTTCTATTTCTTCCTGAGTCAGTGTAGCTTGTTTGTGTGTCTCCAGGAATTTGTCCATTTCACCTAAGTTGTCTAGTTTGTTGATGTATAGTTGTTCATAGTATCCTCTTATGATTTCTTTTATTTCTTCAGGGTCTGTGGTAACGCACACCTTCTCATTTCTGATTTTATTTATTTACATCCTCTCACTTTTTTTCTTTGTCAGTCTTGCTAGTGACCTATCAATTTTATTGTTTTTCTCAAAGAACCAACTTTTGGTTTTATTGATTCTTTTTATTGTTCTCCCATTCATTTATCTTTGCTTTAATCTTTGTTATTTCTCTTCTCCTATTTGCTTTGGGGTTAGTTTGCTATTCTTTCTCAAGTTCCTCCAGGTTTGCTGTTAAGTCCTTTATTTTTACTCTTTCTTGTTTTTTAATATAGGCATTTAAGGCAATAAATTTCCCTCTCAGCACAGCCTTTGCCACATCCCATAAGTTCTGATAAGTTGTATTCTCATTTTCATTCATTTCCAGATAGCTACTGATTTCTCTAGCAATTTCTTCTTTGACCTGCTAGTTGTTTAAGAGTGTGTTATTTAATCTCCATATATTTGTGAATGTTCTCATTCTTTGGTGGTTATTGAGATACATCTTCACCCACTGTGATCAGAGGAAGTGCTTTGAATAATTTCAATATTTTTACATTTATAAAGACTTGTTTTGTGCTCCAGCATGTGATCTATCCTGGAGAATGTTCCATGGGCACTAGAGAAGAATGTATAACCTTGTACTTTGGGGTGCAATGACCTATATATGTCTATTAGGTCTAATTCATTTATCAAGTATTTAACTTCTCTATTTCCTTATTGATCTTCTGTCTGGCTGTTCTATCTGTAGAGGAGAGTGGTATATTGAAGCCTCCTACTATTAGTGTTGAAACATTTATGTTCTCTTCAGTTTTGTCGATGTTTGTCTCATGTACTTTGGAGCTCCTTGACTGGGAGCATAAGCATTTATGATTGTTATATCTTCTTGGTGAATTGACTCTTTAATTAGTATATAGTGTCCATCTTTGTCTCTTGTGATGTCTTCACATTTAAAGTCTATTTTGTCCAATATTAGTATAGCTACTCCTGCTTTCTTTTGGTTACAGCTTGTGTGGAAGATCTTTTCTCATCCTTTCACTTTCAGTCTATTTGTATTGTTGTGTCTAAGATGAGTCTCTTGTAAGCAGCATATAGCTGGATTATGCTTCTTAATCTATTCTGCCAACCTGTATCTTTTAATTTGTAAGTTTAGTCTGTTAACATTCAAAGTTGTTATTGAAAAGGCATTTCTTGATTCCACCATCTTATCTTTCTTATTTTATTTGTCAGTTCTATATATTCTTTTCCCTCTTACTCTTTGCATTCTCTAAATTACCCTTAGTGGTACTCTTCAATTCTGTGCCCTCCTCCAGCCCTCCCTCTCCTGTCTTTTGTTTTTCAACTGACAGAACTCCTTTTCTTGTAGGGCCAGTCTCTTGCTGACAAATTCTTTCAGGACTTCTTTGTCTGTGAGAGCTTTAATCTCACCCTCAATTTTAAAGGACAATTTAGCTGGTACAGAATTATTGGCTGGAAGTCTTCCTCTT
Source organism: Tamandua tetradactyla (assembly GCF_023851605.1). Classification (NCBI taxonomy): domain Eukaryota; kingdom Metazoa; phylum Chordata; class Mammalia; order Pilosa; family Myrmecophagidae; genus Tamandua; species Tamandua tetradactyla. The sequence goes on along the minus strand of NC_135342.1, from coordinate 43,210,043 downwards.
TCAGGATCTTAAATATATCATACCACTGCCTTCTCACCTCCAGTGAGAAGTCTGAGGTGCTAGTTGACTAGTCTGAACTCAGTCTTATTTGATTTCCCTTGTATGTAGTAGATTGTTTTTCTCTTGCTGCTGTTGGGATTTTCTGCTTCTCTTCAACATTTGACAGACTGATGTGTGCTGGTGTGCCTTGGGGAAGGCCTATTTTGATTTATTCTGTTTAGAGTTCTTTGGGATTCTTTGACTTGTATATTTATGTCCTTTATGAAGTTGAGGAGTTTTCTCCCATTATATCCTCAACTACTCTTCCTAGCCCTTTACTCCTCTCTTCTTCTTCTGGGACACCAGTGATTCTTATATTTGCATGCTTCATTTTGTCTCTCATTTCCTTGAGTTCCCATTCAATTTTTTCCATCTTTTTTGCCATTTACTGTTTTGAGTCTTTGAAGTCAGTTATCCTGTCCTCTATATCACTTATTCTTTCTTCTGTCTCTTCAAATCTGGTGTTGTGTGGCTCAACAGTGTGTTTAATCTTTGTGATTTCCATATTTTTCTATTTATTCTTTCAAATTCCTTTTTGTGCTCTTCTACTGTCTTCTTGATCTCCTTTATGTCATTTGCTATCCCACTTATTTTATTATGTAGTTGTATGAACATCTTTGATTAGTTGTTCCAATGTCTGTGTCTCCTCAGGTGTTTTAATTTGGTCATCAGGCAGGGCTATATCCGTCTGCATTGTGTTATGCTTAGTGATCTTCTGCTGTGTTCATCACATGTAGATATCCTGATTGATTTACTTTGGGTGTTGATTCCTTTCAGTAGTCTAAGGTGTTGTGTTTGCGGGATGGTTGTACAGCAGGGAGCAGGGCACAGAGGGGACACTCAGTACAGTGATTTGTTTCAGGACAGGTATGGGTGCAGGTTGGGGATGTTGAGCTGGTGCTTGTGAAGGTAGGTGCCCAGCGGCCAGGGAGAATGTAGCTGCGTGGGTGCACTGGTCTGGGGGGCATAACCCTGGCATGTGCTGGTCTAAGGCAAGGGACCCTTTGTGCACATGGGTAGAGCTATGGCAGCACATCGGCATTACACCTTAGTGGACTGGGGGCAGATATGACCCAGCTTTGCAGGCCAGCACTTTCTCAGAGCTGGGAAGTGAGGCTGAGGGTTGTGTGCATGTGCCATTCTAGGACTCCTATAACGTGCAGTTTCCAGAGCTGAATGACGTGATTGGGGACCATGAGCTTGCATGGGCCTGGGAGTGCCATGAACAGATGCACTGAGCTCAGGGAAGGTGGGGTGAGGCTGTGTGATATCTTTGGTATGGACTGTAGTGCCCACAACCTTTGTGCACTGGCAACAGCCTGCAGGGAACATGGAGGAGGAGGAGGTGTTCCAGAGGGGTGCAGGAGAGGTGGGTTGGGCTGCACTTGGGTTGGGGATATAGGGCAGGTACCTGCACTGGGGGCTGGTGGGGTGGGTGCGCCTGGAGCATGGGGAATGGGAGCAGGTTAGGGGGTTCAGGTGCGTGGGGTGTGGGGTGAGTTACCGGTCTTGGGGCTGCACTGGTGAGGGTAGCGTGCCCAAGGAATGCTGCCTGGCTTACCTTAGTCCCATGTACCCATCCGTGTACTCCCGTGGGCTCCACTGCTCCGCACCTCCACACCAGGCTCCAGCTTTCTGCCTTTCAGTTCCTCATCTTCTGCAACCAGGGCTGCCACATGTGGTGCAGAAGGCTCTCCCAGGTCAGCTGCACTCCTGAATTGCTGCCTCAGTCGCCATCCTGTCCCTTCTCCAACTTTGCCATGGAGCAGGGCTAATCTCAAGCTGCTCTAGTCAGCCATCTTCCCGGAAGTCTCCCTATTACTTATTTTTAATTCATGTTTTATACTCATCGGTCAATATCGTAGATAAAAGGAGCATCAGACACAAGGTTTTCACAATCACACAGTCACATTGCGAAAGCTATATCATTATACATCCATCTTCAAGAAACATGGTTGCTGGAAAACAGCTCTATGGTTTCAGGCATTTCCCTCTATCTCTCTAATATACCTTAAACTAAAAAGGGAATATCTATATCATGTGTAATAATAACCTCCAGGATAACCTCTCGACTCTGTTTGAACTCTCTGAGCCACTTACACTTAATTTTGTCTCATTTCTCTCTTCACTCTTTCTGTCAAGAACATTTTCCCAGTGACTTGATGCTGAGTCCCAGTTCATTCTTGGGTCTCTGTCTCATGTTGCCAGGGAGGTTTACACCCCTGGGAGTCGTGTCCCACGTACAGAGGTGGAGGGCAGTGCTTGTCATGTTGGCTGAGAGATAGGCCACATGTGAGCAACAAAAGTGGTTCTCTGGGGGTGACTCTTATGCCTAATTTTAAGTAGGCTCAGTCTATCCTTTGCAGGGATAAAATTTCATATGAACAAACCCCAAGATTAGGGCTCGGCCTATTGATTTGGTTGTCCCCATTGCTTGCGAGAATACTAGGAATAGTCCAAATAGGGAAGTTGAAATTTCCCCCTTTCTTGCCATTCCTCCAAGGGGACTTTGCAAATACTTTTTTTTTTTTTTTTGCAAATACTTTTTTATTCACTGTTTAAATCACTCTGGGATTTATCGGGACAAGCCTACAAAATTTTTATGCCCTATTCAATGTTCCGTGTACTTATGATGTTCAATTAAACTGTCCATATAAGTTATATTAGGAAATGCACTAGTCAAAATTTAAATTTCAAACAACATTTTAAAATGTTTTCTTTTATTGTTAAATATAACATATATACAAAGAAAAGAAGAAAAGCAATGATTTTCAAAGTATACTTCAATAAATGAATCCAGAACAGATTTCAGAGTTTGTTATGGGTTACCATTCCACTATTTCAGATTTTTCCTTCTAGCTGCTCCAAAACACTGGAGGCTAGAAGAAATATTTTTTCTTTTTTTGTGAAGAATAGACATATGCACAAAAAAGCAGTACATTTCAAAGCACATGGCAACAATTAGTTGTAGAACAGATTTCAGAGTTTGGTGTGGGTTACAATTCCATCGTTTTAGTTTTTTATTTCTAGGTACTAGAGACTGAAAGAAATATCAATATAATGATTCCGCAATCATACTCATTTGTTAAACCCTGCCCTCTTAAAACAACATTTTATCTCACAGTTTCTGTGGGTCATGAATCTGGGTTTGGCTTGGCTGGGTTCTCTCAGGTCCCTCCTAGACTATAATCAAGGTGTTGTCCAGGTTGTAGTAATCTCAAGGCTGGACTGAAGAATGGCCTGCTTCCAAGCTTCTCATGTGGGCATTGCAGGATTCAGTTCCTCACAGGCTGTGGAACTGAGCAGCTTCATTCTTTGTTGACTGTTGGCAGAAGGCTGCCCTCAGTTCCCTGAATCATGTGCCTATCCACAGGGAAGCTCACAATATGGCAGCTTGCTTCATCAGAGCAGCAAGTGAGAAGTGCCAGAGAAAGACGGCAGGCAGAAGTCACAGTATTTTATAACCTAACCTTGGGTGTGACTTCCCATCACTTTTGCCATATTCTATTTATTAGAAGAAAGTCCTTATGTCCATCCAGTCCATACCCAAAGGGAGGGGATTACACAAGGGCACTGATACCAGGAGGCAAGGACATTGAGAGCCATTTTAGAAGCAGCATACCCCAGGAGCACATTTAAAGTTAAGGCCATTTTCAATTAGTTTCTTCTGGACTCTTTCATATTCCTTCTACACTTGTGTACAGTCCCAGGGTTGTGTGTGCTAGAATGCGCCCTTTCCAGTTTGCGCTGTGCATGCATGCAGCTTCAGCCAGGAATATACATGCCCCATCCACAACTGAGTTTGAAAGGTAGACCTATTGGCTCTCTCACTTGACTGCCTTGGGAATTTTCTCTTAAACCAACAATGCTTCCAAGAGTGGGTATTGTAACATCTCCAAATTGGTTGATCCCCCTTGGAGCACAACAGAGAGAAGTTGCAGTCCTTCCAATTTGTCCCATCCTGAGGGAACTTCCCTACTGACTGAGGTAGGGGGAGGGGATGGAGCAGCTTCAGGCTAGAATCACAGATTTTTACTGTTCTTATTAAAATTTCAATGGTTTTTCAAACATACTGATCCAAATGTTGTATGCCTTTGATCAATTTCCAGAGTGCTGCAATGGTTGTTTTTGTCAATTTGTCTAGCTTTACAGTTGTTTTGTAGGGATGAGGATTTGCTGATTTCCTCAAGTATAGGCAGAAGTCCTTTCCCAATATCCCCCCTTTCATAACATATTTTGTAACAGCCCCTTTGCTTCCTTGAAATGAAATTCATAAAATTTAACCTACTTATACATATTTAAAAAAATTACTGTAATCCTCTAAACCAATATAAAGGGAAAATAAAATTAAAATACTTCCCTTTGGAAGTATTTCAGTATTTAAATGCTTGGGCACAACTGAAAGGGAAGATAATTTGCAAAATTCCCCTTTGGGAATGATACAACCCCACTAAGAACCAATGATGCAATTAGAACAGACTAGGCTCCTTATTTACCCAAACCTGGTGGGGACAAGTTCTATTTTGAAGTTTTCCATGGCTGAAACTTTATCTCCCATGGTAAACATTTGCCAATGCTCCCACCTCAAAAAACATTGAGTCACCTTCAGTATTTACTTCTTTCCCTTCTCCTCCTTCATCAATATGCAGTTAATGCCAACCTATTTTCTTTGCTACCAGTCAAGGAAGATTTTGAAGACCAGATTTTCTGCTTAGCTTAATAAAGGAGGCAGGTTTATTTTTAATTTGAGCATTTGTATAAATAATTCAATTATTGAAACAGTAATACGTGGTTTTATCAAAGGATATTAACCATGTAAGTGAAATGCCCGATTGCATCTTTTCTAATTGGAACAGTTCAGAGACACCTGGGCTGGAAGGACGCATGGAGTCTAGTTAAGTTTATCATTGGAAGGAGAAGAGAGGGTCCAGGGTGGCCAAGCCTAGGGACAGGAAGGTATCTTTGGTCCAGGAACCTAGTATTGGGGAGTATTGATAAAGCATCAAAGTCAAACAATGACTTTAGATATTCCTCCAGTAGCAGAAACATTCTTCCAATGATCTGCCTTTTAATTTCAGAGAGACCCTCCACATTTCACTGAAGGCTGTTTCTATGAAAACTCATGACATCATCTTTGCTTTTCTAATATTTCCTTCTTTCTCATTTCCAAATTTTAAACTTTGTCATATGTGCTGGTTTGGAGCTGTTATGAATCCCCCAATACACATGTTTTTTTAAATCCACTCTTGTGGGTGCAGACCTATTGTGGGTGGGACATTTTGCTTGGGCTTTTTCCATGGAGATGTGAACCAGCCCATTCAAAGTGGGTCCTAATCCCCTTGTCAGAGTCCTTTATAAGAGGATAAAAAACAGAGACATTTTGGAGAGAGCACAGAGAAAAGAAAATGCTCAGGGAGAAGTCAAAAGGACCCATTGGAGCTGAGAGAGCCATTCTGAAACCAAAATCCAGGAGAGATGGAGCAGTAAACTTCACTATGTGCCTTCCCATGTGACAGAGGAACCCCAGATGCCAGCAGCCTTTCCTCAGAGAAGGTATCGCCCTCTTCATGCCTTAATTTGGACATTTTCATGGTCTTAGAACTGTAAATTTGTAATCTAATAAAACCCCATTGAAAAAACCGATCCATATCTGGTATATCGTATTTCAGCAGTTTTAGCAAACTGAAACATTAATGTTAAGGTCCATTTTTCTAAGAAATCTTTTTTTTCATCCTCATTCCCAAATCTCCTGACACTCAATGCATAAAGCACAGTGGTGTTTATAAATGCTTTTGTAGTTTAATTGGGTATGTCCATCTTAAATTCATGAAAGCTTTGAGGATAAAGACCATGCCTGGTCTATCTCCATGTCCCTTCTGGTGCTGAGCCATAATAGAAGCTTAACAATGGTTTTTGGTATAAACAATTAGCAAATAAATTTGTAAATGAATGAGTGGTTGAATCATCCAAATGAAACATTGAGTAGGTAGAATGAGTGAGGGGTGGAATGAATCACTAACTCAATTTCTGTTTTAGTCAAAGCTATTTTAGGTGCAAATAAGAAAAACCAATTCAAACCAGCTTGAGTGAACATGACACCAGGGGAGCACAGATCTTTTTGGTTAACAGCTCAACAGAGTTTTTCCATTGGGAGAGAGGGAAATCCCCAAAAAGAAGTTGAAATGATGCTACTAAATAAGTGGGCTGGGAAGCCCAAATCCATAAATGTCCACTAGAAAGCTTTATTGATTGTTGCACATCTCAAGGAATAGTGGAACAGGCAGCCCTCCGGGGACAATAGTCAGAAAGTGACTAGATGGGAGCCAACACTGAGGGTACCATCTCTCAGAGGCCATGTGGTCCTCCCTCATTTCTGTCCTTCTCTCTGTCTGTCTCCCCATCTCTCCTTTTATTCTGGCTACCTGTTTCTATTTCTCTATCACAGCCAGTGTCTTTTCCTAGATCATTTTGCCCAGGTTGATTTTACATGACATTTCAGCTTAAGCATCTACCACTGTGCTTTTCTTGGTTCAAATTCCCTAGAAAAGAAAAATGGTTGACTCAGGTACTTTCTTTGGATCATGGTAGGCTTTCCTTGTATTGGGTGTCTTCCTGATCTTATCAAAGATGGTGGGGTAGGTAGAGGCAGGTAAGACCATGTAGTCTGCTTCCCATTCAGTAGGACATGGTGAAGGCAATGATGAAGTGGCATAAGTACAGTGAGTGGGTGGGTAATTAAGTAGGTGAGTGGGTAGACAACACGTGGGGAATAACCTCAGGTCTCAACCTCATGCTTCTCTTCCCCCAAATCAGCAGTGGCCATATGTCTCTGGATGCCCTGCCTCTGTCTCCACAGATTCCTGCTGGATACTCTGTTAGGGCCGGGGTGAAAATTTGGCTATCAGATGATCTTCTTTGGTCAGTTGTGGATCCAAGAAACAGTTATGGATGTGCAAGTGGTGTTAGATACCGAGGCAAGATAATGCAGAGGTTAATTAGAGTCAGGCACTGTCATCAAGGAGCTTATAATTTCCTTGGGGTGTCTTTGGACACCTACAAAGCCTGGTGAATGCTGTGCATGGTTGTGTGCCCCACCTACTGCTCCCCCTTGTAGTTTGGGTGAGTAAATGACATTCTAATTTGCAGGAACAGCCCATATTGGTCTAAGCCAATTAGTATTTGGTGTTCCCCAGGATAGAGTGATTTGCACAGGAAGGGTCCAGTCAACATGGAACTGAGAGCTTTTGCAAAGAATGTTTGGGCACCCTCTTCCCCGTGAGTGGTGCGTTATCTGGATGTGAAGCCTGGAGAGATGGCAGCTATTTTGCCCCAAAGAGGGAAGCTGCTGTGAGGGTGAATCCCATTCAAAAAGGAGAAGAGAACCAAGGGACCCACTGAAAAATGGAGCCAGTGTCTGAGCTTTTAATGAGTAACTCAGTTTGAATTATGTTTTCTCTAGCTTGCAACTAAAATCTTTTATGTGAATCAAGTAACTAAAATAGATGAGATTGTAATAGTGCATTAGTAATGTTATAAAATAGCACTGTGAGAACAGAAGACAAGGCATGATGAAGTCTGCTTGGAAACATCAGAAAAGACTCCTCTGAGAAAGTGTTATTTGAGCTAGTCTCAAAGGCCACAAAGGACCCTGACAAAAGGGAACACGTTATCTGGAGGGCATGGCATGAACTAAGATATAGAGCTGAGACAAGACACAGTGTGTGCAGGGAGGGGGAAAGTGTGCCTAAAGAGTGGAACCCTGGGGGCAAGGAGTAGGGAGGTGAAGTTGGGAGATCAGTTTGGAGCCAGAGATTGAAGGTTCTTGAATGCCTGACCACTTTGAAAAGCTCATTCACTCATTCTGCAAGCAGCCCGTGAATGCTTCCTTTTGGCCAGGTACCTCTAAGTCAAGTGAGCAGAAATGAGGGAGGTGAGAAGGAGAGTGGGCAGGCAGAGCCAGAGAGAACCAGAAATCTGTATGTATGCATAGACAGATTCAAATAGAACAAAGGTGCTGGGACACCCTGGAAAACAAGTCCAGATTTAGAGCTGGGATCAAGTTGAGGGTTGGGAGAAAGAAATTTAGCTTTAGGATGTGGGGGTGGGGTGGAGAGCAATGCCCCACCCCCCTCCACCAAATGGTTCTTAGTGAAATAAAATTGTAAGGCAATTGATCGACGTGATGTTTATTAATGCTTTGATGAAAAGATGTCAGGGGCAGCAATGTGAAGGAGAGAAAGTGTAGCCAGAGGCAGGAACATTTTCTACATGTTTTTGTTCCCCAAACCAACATGCTGCCCGGCCCCTGGCTGGCCACCCCAGGCTTGCTCCTTTTGATGTTAGAGCCTGTCTCACCTTCTGGGACAGGGATGAGAATGTAACATCTTCCTTCCCCGCTCCTTGCCTACTTGGCACTCTGATGACAGGCGAACTTCCAAGAATGCAAGACGGGACCACGGAGGCATTCAGAGCGTCAGATGCTCTTGGAGGCCACCTACTACTTGTTCTCATTTCACAGACTGGGGGAGACCAAAGACCAGAGGGCTCAAGGGACTTGCCCAGGGCCCCAGTAAAATCCTGGGGGCATCGAGAAATTCCATGAATCGTGATGCTGCCTGGACCGTGTGTACTTCTTCCCAAAGGCGTTCCATGTCTATTACATTAAATACGGTGGAGTGGGGGAGGGGAGTGGGTCTCAAACTCAAGTGCCAGTCAGGGAACATGAGCGAAACTGGCAGAGTTTAAGACGGCAGGGAGTGTGTGGTATGGAGATGCTGTCCTTCCTTAAGGGACAGCTGGTTCACAGCATCAGCCAATTGCAGCCATGTGGGACGATTTTTCAAGGAGCCAGAAATCCAGCTTTTTATGTGAAGTGAGTAGAAAACAAATTAAAATTTAAAAAAGAAATGCTGACTGGTCAAAACACCTTTGGCATTGCAATTCCAGTTGCAGCCTCTGCCTCATTTGACCCTAATGGAGGCAGAGTGGCAGCGGGTGGTAGCGGGTGGCTGTGGAGGAGTGGGGTGGGGTGGGGTGGGGCATGTGTTGCTTGTTCAAGGCCACTCAGCTGGGAAAGAGGACAGCTGGACTCGACCCCCATTCTCCTGATCCCCAGTCCATGAGAATGCTCTGAGGCTCCAAAGAAGAGCAGTCTCAGAAACAAGGAGGCAGCTCGAGTATGGACAAAGCTTTGAGCACACTTCCACCTGTGCTAGCTCAGGTGTGAGGAGAAAAGTGGGCTCAGTCCTCAGGGGCTTTTCCATCTGGCACTGCCCTGTTCCTGTAGAGAAGGGGTGGCTGTCTGTTTTTATTTTGCCCTACTTTCTGGTATTTTAATACCCAGCATCACTGCAATACACAGAGGTCATTTAAAATATATATAATCTTATTAGCAAGAACTGGCTTCCCTGTGGCTGGTCCAAGTTGCAGTAAAAACTCATCAGTCCCCAGTCTCAGCAGGACATCGGGGACAGCAGGGCTGGGGTGGGGGTAGGGGGGTGGGCTCTGACTCTTGAAGCACCACATCTGCCCTAGTTTTCCAGGACGCTCCAAGCAAATGTCTCAATTAGGCTGCAAGATGGATGTGCTGTGGCGTGGGCTGTGATTTACATATGAGAGCCCTGCAGCCTCATTTGTCCTGGGACTGTCCTTCCTTTGCTCTGCAGGGCCCCAAGGAGGCCGCTGGCTTTCCGGGAGTGCAGGGCTCAGGGCCCCGGGTTCTGGGGATGAGGAACACCAGGGAATCGAGCAGCCTGGAACCACAGAACTGGACCCCTCAGGAGATGGGAGCCCCGTCTGAGACCTGCCCGGCTCTGCTTCCCTTTGCTGGCCGACCTCAAGCTTGCGACTCGGCTCGCGTGGTCCTCACCTTTCAACTCTGAAGCAGACAGGACTCAATTAGGGGTTGCCAAGGATGGCCTGCAAGTGAGAGTTGGCTGGCAGATGTGCTTTATTCAGCCTGCAAAGTGTTTTAGAAATTAGGACATTTGGCAAAGAATTCCAATTTCTAATTCATTTAAATAATTGCATGCCTGGATATTTCTGGTCTGAGGAGACCCAGCCCCTATGGAGGGGGCACAGGCCGTGTGCTGTCACAGTTCCCATCTGGCCACCACTTCACCCATCCATGTGGCCTGCCTGGCCTTGGACTAAATAATGACTCAAACCACCGTACGAAGTTGAAAAGACAGATCTCGTCCTAGCTGGGGGTGTTCCACGGTGGTGGTGGAGGTATTCTCGTCCCATTTTACAGGTTTGGAGTCTGAGGCTCATAGGCATACAGTCAACTGAGCCGAGGCATCCAGTTACTATGGGGGAAGGGCTGGGTTCACACACATCTGTCCCCAAGCCCACCCTCCTTCCAGCCCATTAAGTAGGAGACTTAACCCCTTTGGACATTGGACACAGGCCTTACTAAGGCTAAGGAGCCGTCGAGGTCTTATTGCCAATGAATCCTTGATAGCTCATTATTCTCCCAGTGGGATCAGAGGCTGGAAGGGCTGAAGGATTGGGAACATGTGGAAAGTTCTCCGGCATACCTGTTCTTGCTGGAGCAGCATTCCCCAGGGGGACTAGAAAGACCCAGAAGCCTTGGAGGGGAGTGATTTATAGAGAGGTTAGCAGGGCAGTGGGCAGCATGGGGGCAGGGTACCTGGGGATTCACTGGTTCCACTCCATTCTCCGTGGCTTCCTGATCACATGTCCACAGAGGGCCAAATCTCTATAGCCACCATTTCCTTAGGTGTAAAACGGCACTAACACTAACCTTGTTTCACTCGTGGGGGTTTTGAGAGGTGCTTATAAGACAACCATATGCTTCCTAAAATTGCAGAAACTCAAGGCACATGATGAGGGATTTCCCTGGAGGGAAATCACCATGTGCCAGCTGTGTGTCTTCAGGTAGAACACTTAACCTTTCTGGTTTCTGCTCTAACCTCTGTAAACTAATAATAGTTCCTACTCCAAATAATTGCAAGCATTCAATGAGATAAGTGGATAAAGTACTTAGCAGTATGCCGGGCACACAGTAGGTTCTTAATAAATGGTAGCCATAAATACAACACATGGGCAAACACATGGGCATATGATGGCCAAGGTGTGAGTGGTGTAGGAACACTGAATGCTCAGAACTATGGCAGAGGAAGTCCAGACCAGGGCCAAATGCAGTAGCATGAGCCAAATCCAGGCAATGTTCCCCTCTCCTTTCTCCTCCAGTAGGTCCTCTCTACCAAAGCTGGAGCTGGGAGATGAGGAACTGCAAGGAGGAGCCTTGAGGTTTTGCTTAGACTCTGGAGAGCTCATTCTGCTGTCCAAAAGGATGCTCAGGGCTCATTTCCCTCTACTGCTGGCTTCCCAGAGAGAGCCCAGCCTGGAGGCCTGGCCAGACGGTGGACAGAGGCTGGCTGGGATGGTCCTTTAGGTCCAGCCAGGATGAGCTACAGCTGTTCCATACCTGGGGCTGTTGGCTGGCAAGTCCTAGCCTCCCTTTGCTGTCCCAGCCCAATTATTATCATCATAATTCCTATAGGAACAAGTCTAGCACTTGGGAATGGGTGGAGTGCATGAAGCACATGGAGGAGGCCATGCAGTGTCCCTCCGTGGGGTGCAGGAAGCGATCCCTGCAGCTTGTAGTTCTTCAGAGACTGGAGAACCAGACTTATGTCTCTCTCCCTGTAAAAGGAGAGACTCCTGGATATGGAGTCTGCATGGGCAGGGGTGGGCAGGGGAGGCCAGGCTAGTATCTGTGCCAGGGCCTTGGCCATCTCACCCTATGTGTGTTGAGGGGAGAGTGGCTGGACTCAGGCCCCAGCGGGAGGTCTTAGATGAGCTCCTAAGGCTGCTATGGTACATACTGCACACTGGCTGGCTTAAACAACAGGGATTTATTGGCTTACAGTTTTTGTGGCTAGAAAGTTCAAAGTGTTCTGGCATTGGCATTCCTCCATCACATGGCAGTCTCTGTCTCTGTCTCTGGCTTCTACTCTGGCTTCTCTGTGTCCAATCCCTTTGCCAGTAAGAACTTCAGCCACATTGAATTAAGGCCCATTCTCATTCACTTTGGCCTCACCTTGGCTAATTATAACATCTTCAATGGCCCTATTTAGAAATGGGTTCACACTCATAGGACCCAGGCTTAGGGCTTGAACCTGTGAATGTCAGGGACATGATTCAATCCAACTACAGCTCTTGGGATATAAGCCTGGCATATAAGATACCTTCTTGTATTTTTTTTCATTTAATTCTCCCAGTGAACCTGCAAAGGAGATTTATTACCCCCATGTGACAGCTGGAGAAACCGAGGAAAGAGCTGGCTTGCTGAGGTCCCACCACTCGCAGGCAGTAGAGCCTGAGTTCCTCCCAATTCTCAGGAAATGGAATTATTATTCTCATTTCACAGATGAAGAGACTGAGGCTTTAGCAAATGTCCCACAGCGCCACAGCAAGTCGGAGGCAGAGTCAAGAATTCAGACAGGTTCTCAGGCTTTGAATCCAAAACACTTTCCAGTTAGCTGAACTGGGGAAGGGCCCCTGGTTCCTCTCTAATGCATTTCCCCGAGGAGCTTCTGCCATTTCGCTCTCCCCAAGGGTCCTCCTCCACGGCACAAAGGCAGAGGACAGCCGGGGCTTCTCGGCCCCCTCGAGTGGCCAGGGGAGTGTGGTGGCCAAATGGGCATCTTTGGGGCCAGACCGCCTGTGTTATAATCTCTGCTCTGCACTTGGTAACTTTGGCAACAAACGGCGACAACAAAATAGTCTCTGCGTCTTGATTTACTCGTCTATAAAATGGGGACGAAGTGACACTGTGCATTTCACAGATTATTGTAAAGAGCTACTCAGTCAGGTCTGAGGCATGCAGTGCTTACAACAGGGTTTGCCACTACCACGCCAGCTGCTAACAGTTCAGTATTTGCACGCGAACAGCTATGGGGATGGCAGGGCGAGCACTGGGCTGGACTCCCAGCCCGGGGCCCTCTTCTCCCTTCCCTCTCTGGGTCTGAGTTTCACTACCTCTGCTCAGGTTCTCAGCCACCTCCAGCTCCAAGTCTGGGTCTTTGGTATGTCAGACGGATCCCTGGGTGACCCATTCATCCAGGAAGGTGACTCAGGACTGTGACAGACACTCACCCTCCTGTACAGCCACACCCACACCAACATGAGGGTCATGCTCTTTCTGTAGACCATGGAGCCTGGCTGCCCATCAGCTCTTCCCTGCACTGTCACCACCGCATTTCCTTTCCTGCCCCACCTCTTGCTTTTGCCCTCAAAGAAACACTGAAGTCCCCTAGCTCACAGGCTCTGCAGTAGGGGACACGATTCTTCCTATGTCCCTGTGTCTACAGCAGTGGTTCTCAGCTGGGGGTGATTTTGTCCCCAGCCAGGGCCCCTTTAACAATGTCTGGAGACACTTTTGGGTGTCACAATCTGGGAGGGTCTTCTACTGGCACCTACTGGGCGGAGACCAAGGATGCTGCTAAACATCCTACAATGCATAGAACAGCCCATAAGATAAAGGATTACCGAGCTCCAGATGTCACTAGTGCTGAGGTGAGAAACTGGTCTCTGGGACCACACAAACATAGGTCAGAAGGTTAAAATTAAATGCAATAGGTTGGTGCAATGGTGGCTCAGTGGCAGAATTCTCGCCTGCCATGCCAGAGACATGGGTTCGATTCCCAGAGCCTGCCCATGCCAAAAAAAAAAGAAAAAAAGATTAAATGCAATAAGGCTATGACAGAAGTAGAGCCAGGATTCTTTGGAGGTCAAGCAGCGAAGGGAACAATTATGTCATAGAAGACCAAGGGAGGCCTCTCTTAGCAGGTGTTGGGACTGAGCCTCACAGGCTCCTTACATGTGTTCTCTGTATTCACTGGCTTAGCCCAGGCTGCAGGTGTAGTTCCAGGTCAACCGCTCTGGGAATTTCATTTGCATGTCTAGATTCAGCCATGCCTGAAGTCTCATCTTCTCTGGTGATGGGAAGCCTGCCTATACGTTTCTTTATTCTTTACACTTGTTGGAGTTGAGTTAGTTATAAGGTTTGGATAAACATCATACCCAAACCAGGCACACACTCAGAACTCATGCAGCCCCCCTCCCCCCCACCATTCATGTTCACACACCTGATGGCCCCCCAACTAAGAGCTGCCTTTTTTTCCCCCTCTTTCCCTTGATTGGCGGCTTCCATCATGGCTGCAGCAGAGGCAGCTGCCATCCCTGTAGCATCAAAATATCCAAGCAACAATTGCACGATTGAAGTGTTCCGTCAGCCGAGGCTGGGGGAGCCCAGATCAGATGTGCTCGGCAGAACAGCTGCCCGCGCAGGGCTGGCAGTTAATTAAAAGCCCCACGTACTTAGTGATTAACTAATCACAGCATGGTGGCAGTCAGCGATGATGCGGGCAACTTCTCTGCTAGTGCAGCTGGGAAGCTCCACATGTCTGCCTTTGGGGGGCCAGGGCAGCAGGGGGCTTGGGTGGCACCTGTAAATGGCCAAGCAGCTTGCTGAGCGGGTTCCCAGCTGTCTCTCTTGCTTAAAACTTAAGGAGGGAAAGTGAACGGGGGCCCAGGACATCACTGGAGGGAGGTGGGTGGGAAGGTGCTAGAGAGGTAGGGAACACGCACTGGCGGGATTTGGGAAGCAGGGAGGCATGATGGAAGGCTGGGAAGGGGGGTGGGGAGCCTGATATGGGGGCTGGGCAGGGTCCTGGATGAGCTCAGCGGGTGAGAGGCTGCGGGCACAGAGGTTGAGGGCTGCAAGTGGGGGCTGGGCGACTTTCTGATTTGTGACCTTGGACACCGCCTTTAACCTTGTCAGCCCCAGTTTCCTTGCCTGTACCATTTGGAGTTAATAACAATACTTACCCCCAGGGCTGGGAAGAATTCATCTGTGTAAAGTTTCCGAACCCAATAAACACACGATAACTATGAACTAACATTATTAGTTTGTGAAGCAGAGGGTTATTTCCCCACAGGAGAGAAATGAAGGGCCATAAAAGTGAAAGGCGATTTCGGATCCAGTTGGCCAGATGCCACCCCCTCCCCATGTCCACTAGGAGGGGAAGCATGGGGACTTCGAAAGCCACCACCGGGCCTTGAGGCAAGAAGGGCCGAGCAGCCATGCAGGCAACCTGGCCCTGCATTTTCCAGGGGCTGCGATTGCATAGAGTGCATGGGACTGACAGCCCCTGGAGCTGTGTGGGGAGGGGGGTTGGAGGTGGGGGTGGCCGGGCAGCCACTCATGGGCCTGCATCCTGCTGGGGGGAGCCCAGCTCCCTGACTCCCGATTCTGAGCCCACCCATCAGGGGTGACTCTCTGTGGCTGTGCATAGCTGGGACTTTGACGTCATTAATGCTGACCCTGCGATTCCCTGTTCCCCAACAGGGAAAGCTCCTACTTCACCCAGCTTTCAATGTCCCCCTTGATCTGCCCCAACTCATCCTCCCTGACCCATCTCTCATCACCCCTTGTGCTCCTTTAGCTTCAGCCACGCTGGGCTGCTGCTGGTGGTTCCTGAAGCTGTCACCTGGAATCTTTTCTCCACCAAATCCTCCCCTTCCTTCAAGGCCGGGTTCTCGGGTGTGGTCTGCAGAGCCATTGCCTCCACCTGGAAGCCCTCTTGGCCTGTCTCCCTGTGCTGCTCTCAGAAGGTCTGGAATGACCAGGAGAGTGGAACCACAAGGTGGTCCTGGAAGTGTCCGTGAAAGTCTGCTGTGGACAAGGCAGGTGGCGCCTGTGCGAACCAGAGAAGAAAGAGCAAAGGACGCAGCAACAGTGGACGGCTGGAGACAACAACAGTTGGGGTGGCCGAGGGGTGGGTGAAAGAGTGACCGAAGCTGGGTGAGAGTGGAGGAGCCATGGCGACGGGTTTGAGGCAGGGCAGTGACACGTGGGGAAGTAGGGTCATCTCAGTGGGGGCACAGTGAGGGCAGCTAGTCAGAGACCTGCTGTCAGCCTGGCTGGACACCACAGGCCTGCACTCGTCCAAGTGACCATGGGAGGGGGGTCTTCAGCTGGGTTCCCCCAAATAGACCGGGCAGCCTGGTGTGGAAATGGCTGGTTAGGAAGTGTTCTGGGAAAGATGAGCAGGGCAGGGGCTGGACCTGTTCCACCTGGACGGGGCGGGCCCTGCCCCATGGAGAGATGGCCAAGCAGGCTGCCTGCACCGGGGCCTGTGCCTGGGCCCTGCTGCCCCGGAACCTCTCTGGCCTCCCTTTGCTGGGCCTCGCTGGGCAGGGCTTGGAGTCGAAAGCTCCAGCAACTGCCTGAGGCTAATTAAACAAAGTGGACATTTAGTGGAAGGATCTGGAGCAGAGCAGGGGAATAGGTGGAGAACTAGGTCCCTGGAGGCCCCTGCCGGGGAGGCTGTGTCAGGGGAGGCCATGGGGGTGGGGATGGAGGCCATGCCAGTGGAGGGGCCCACCCTGGAGGAGGCCTGCAGGTTATTGTTTCCTTGCTCTGGTACTGCTGTCTGCATGTTCTCTGCCAGAGATTCAGATTCCAGGGAGAACAGTTCTGCTTGGCTGAGCTTCTGCTGCTGATCTCCTAAAGGAAGGCAGATACTCACTAGGACTCAGAGAGAATCCCGTAGGGAGGTTTGGTTTGCAGAAGCAAGGTTGGGGCTACAGTATCCAAAGAGGGGTGTGGAGAGTGGCTAAAAAATGACCTGCGTGTCCCCGGCACTGAGCCAGGCCCAGGTTTCTGGAGGGGCATGCGGTGCCCTCGTTGGTGAGGGGGTGGCAGGGCCAGAGTCCAGGGAGATGCCCTCTGTCCCTCCACCATCTGTCACAGCAGGGAAGTGGTTAGCAGGTGAGTGTCCCTTCATGCCACTCCCAAGTCTACCCCTGAAGGCCCAAGTATCTGTGGTCTCCAAACGATGAGAAATGCCACACCATGTCCTGGATCAGCGAAAGAGGAGGTGGCTCTTGGTGATGGCTTTGCTGCTATGTGACCTGGATAAGCCTTCTGATGTCACTGAACCTCTGTCTCCTCACTGACCGTAGGATGCACAGCAGATCAGAAAGGGCTTCCAGAGAGGTAAAGGGCTTGTCAGGCCACCTGGGATGCGTTTATCTTTGCTCATGACTTTGGAGGAAGTTGCTTCCTTTTTTGCCCCCCAGTAGCTCCCCACTCTCCCTACGTCCCGATCCCTCCCTGCAGCGTCCTCCCCTCCTCTGTCTCCAGTTTCACCTGGGGGCTGGGACCTGTCCTTGCACTCCCGCTGAAGATGCTGCTTTTGGGCCTTCCTCAGTGCCTTGCCCCTTCTCTTTAACCTGGAGAGGAGGAGTCAGTGGAAGGGGTGGGATTCAGGGTGCCTGGGGGGCCGAGGGGCAAGGGTGTTGAGGAGTCTTTTGTGGGCGGTTGTAGTTTGGTGATGGCTGCAGAAGGTGGGGGCAGATCCTGAGCCACTCCTCACACGCTGGAACCCACAGCTGTCGTGCTGAATTGAGGACATTCAGGTCACATGCCCTGTAGAGAAGTTGGAGGGACTGGATTTCTCTGTCAGAACAGCTGGAAGTAAAGTAGACACCCAGGGCCAGGAGATCTAAAGGGATTTGGGAGCTCTTGGTTTTAACAGGATTGGTAATGTACCAAATATGGTCATGTCCATTTTTCCTTTCGGCTTTATCAGCGTTTCACAGGGGAAATATTTGTATTCAGAAAGGTCAAGAGACTGTCTCAAGTTCATACAGCAGTAACTTAAGCACAATAGAAGTTTCACTCTTACTCACAGAAACGTGTCTTGGGTGGTACAGGGCTGGCCCTGCCCAAGTCAGAGACCCAGCCCCTTCTATCCTGTGTGCCACCATCTTTAGCACAAGGCTCCCTTCAATATGGCAGCTCATGCTCCAGACATCACATCTGCCTTTCTGGCCAGCAGAATGGAGGAAAGGCAAAGAAGAGGGGTGCCCCTGCCTTAAAGCCACTTCTCAGAGGCTGCACGTGATGCCTCCACACCTAGGTTTTGGGCCACCAGATCTAAGGTCGGTGGGTACTCCCAGCTAGCAAGGGGAGCTAGGAGAAAAGGACTTTATTCTAAGCAGCCTGTGCCTAGCTAAAAACTTGGGTTCTATTACTGAGGAAGAGGGGGGTCAATGTTGAAAGACAAATAGCAGCCCCTGTCACACGAGAGAGTGTCAGAAATGGACTTGGCCCCAGTCTTCCTGCCCTATCTCTCTTACTACCTAGCCCTGGAGCTTTCTCTAAGGGGGAAGCAGAGTTGTAGCTGTTGGGGGAGGGGCCAGATGTGCAGCCCATCTTCATGAGGGAAGCCATGGATGTCTGACTTGGCTTCACTAGTGTCCGCCCCACCTAGGGGAAGAAGGCTCCAGAAGGATGGTGGAGCAGGCAGAGCTCCCTGGAAGTGCTTTGAAGGGAGCTTTATTAGATTAAGCCCTTGGCTGGCTGCAGGGTGCTGGGATTTGAGTCCCAGTGTCACCTATAATTTTTCTAGGGAAACTTGGTCAGCTGTGTTAACATCTAATCTTTCTCAGGCTTAGCTTCTTCCATTTTTAAAATGGGGATAATGTGAGGAATTCAGGTCTGGGACCAGGAGGGATGTATGAGGCATTTGCCTTGGGCACATAATTTAGGGGGCCACCAAGTAACTCAGTAATAAAGACAAATTATTTTAATGCAATATTTTTTAGAAAACAAAATTAATGACAAAAAGTCCATGATGAATAAAATATCAAAATTTTCAATTTGATAGGATCAGTTACAGCGCTGAGTTGAACCACTTTGGAGCCTAAGGCAAAAGAAAAGACCAGTAGCACTGATCCTGCGCCATCCGGAGTATGGGATGCCGCTTTCCATTTAGTGCCCGATGTGAGTGCCTCACTCGCCTCACCCTAATCAGGCTGGGGAAGGATGAAAGGAGCCTACGCTGAGCACGCGACCCGGCAGCCTCATTTCCCCCAGCTGCTTGGGGCTGACTGAGGAACCAGAGAGAAGGAGGAGGCCCTAGGGTGAAAACTTGAAGCTGGATTTCCTCTCCTTTCAGACTGGTTCATCTTAATTAGCCCCACCAGGTAACCGATTCTCCCGGCGGAGCCCGAGGCAGCTGAATTGTGGAGACAGTCGCTGCCGTCCTTCCCTTCAAGTTGTTTTGCCAAGTGACAAGGGCAAGAGACATATGTCCCCGCCCAGGCCTGAGGCCGTGCTGGCGGGAGGGGCTCGGCTGAGGGCCTGTGAGCGTGGGTGTGTGGGACCCATCCGGGAAGAAGCTGCTTTCCCCGGCCCGTGCTCAGAGCCCTTTAAGGATGAGAACCAGTTAAACTCCCGAAATTTCGGTGTCTTCTCGTAGTCAATCAATCAGCGAACGCTCAGAGAGCCCCTCCTGTGCGCCAGGCGTGGCGTGAGCAGGTGGGAGCGCGCCGATGGGAGAGATGCGCCCGCTGTGGTCTCGCCTTTAAGGAGCTTATTATACACCCACCCCCCTCCCCCCACCTTACTGGTCCTCATAAGTCAGCTACAGATGGAATTGAGAAATGTATCAAGTTATGCGGATGAAGGACGACACACGAGGGGACGGGGGAAAGCCGGCTCAGCTCCTGTCCGCGAGTCGGTGCGCGCGAGGCTGCCTGGGGAGGCGGCGGCTCTGGAGGAGATGGAACCTCTCCGAGGCCTGGACTCCTTGCTGCTATCCTAAGCGTGACCAGCAGATGGTGAGAGTGCTCCGGGAAAGTCAGAGACTGCTGGAGGCTGGTGAGAAAGAGGGAGAGAGGAAGAAGAAGAGAGAGAAGGAGAGGGAGATAAGGGGGTAAAAAAAAACAAGTGAGAGCGGGAGATACAGAGAAAAAGAGACACAGAGACAGAAAGAGACAGAGACAGCCACAGAGCTAGGAGTAGGAGGTTGGGTCAGGAAGCTGAGCACGGGGTACACAGAGGGAGTAGAAGGGCAGGCCAGACACACCGAGGCTGAGGACGGAAAGCATTGCCCCCCAGGTGGGCTTCCTCTCCTGAGCAGGGCATGTGGCCTGCCATGGGCTGCTGACACCCAGGGAGGTGGTGATGGGTCCCAGGCAGGCAAGCTGGGTCAGCGAGAGCATGGGGACTGACCAAAGTGCTGCTGGCAGCAGGGAGGGGGGACCCAGGCTGGATGGTGGCCCAATGAAGGCACCGCACTCCAGCGTCCCTGCTTGAGGAATCTTGGAAGCACCCGTCATTCTGGACACAAGCTCCTGTGTTGTGCCAGTAATGGATGGGTGAGGGGAACTTTGTCCAGACCCTATGAAAGGTTCAGCTGTCTCCTGTCCATCTGGAAGGAATCCAGCAGAGATGGAGAGGTTGTGGGCACTCCCAGTTCAGGCACCAGCTGCAGACTGATATAGTGATAACAATATCAATAACCAAACCAGCCACCTCAGGGCCACCTGGAATGGAAGGGGGTATTACTACCCCACTTTATGGATAATGAAACTGAGGCGCAGTGAACTACAATGACTTGCCCAAGTTCACGTAGCTAGTGAATGGTGGAATTGGGTTCAAACCCAGGTCTGTTTGGTTCTAAACCCTATATTCTTAATCATGACCCCACAATGACTCTCATCTCCAAAGGCCTTCAGCCACAGAACCAAAGCTAAGGGAAGGAGAGAGGGAAGAAGGAAGGGAGGGAGGCAAGGAAGGGACCCCATGGCACTGGTAGGGATCAGGACCTCTGGTCCTAGGCCATTTTTGCCATTAACTTTATTGTGATCTTGAGCAAGTTGCTTCTCTCACCTGCAAAGGGGAATAGTGGCCCACCGCCATGTGTCAAACTCATGAGCGCAGCTTTCAAATATTTAATCCATATTTTCTCACTAGGTGACCCAGCCTCCCTGCAAGATGATATTAACATTATCTCCATCTTTCAGAAGAGGAGACTGAGGGTAGAGAAGTTAAGTGACCTGCCCAAGGTCACACAGCTAGGACTCAAACCTAGGTTTTCTGACTTGTTGGTCTAATCAGTAGGATGAGTTCTGAGAGGTGACAAATCCAATGCAGACATGCAGGAAACTCACAACTCCTCAGCACAGCCCATGTTGACAAGACTGCCTCCCACTGGGAATCTTTTCTGAAACCTCTGCAAAATTCCTGAGAAAGGGCATGTTTGATGGAGGCCCTAGGAAGGTTTGGAATCTGGCCCAGAAACCTGGAGCCCAGAAAACTAACCCCCAGCCCCACCCCGGGCACATGGTACCAGATAAAGCTATCCAAGCGATGATTTCCTGCAGCCATGGTCCCCTGGTTGGTGGGGCCTGATACAGCTCTTGGTTCCCACTGTATGGTGTGTGCAGGACCATATGCAGAGAAGGGAGTCTCCTCCTTCCCTGCCGGAGACACATGAGAGACACTGAAATCTAATAAATTAATCTAGACTCCTAGAAACAAGATTAAATTTTCAAATAAAGGCAGGCTCTGACAGCTAAGGCATAAATCCTGTATTTAAAATAGAGTCTAAACCCATTCAAATGCAATCAGCAATGACAGATGCAGATAAAAACAAGCTCTGATAGAATAGACACAGCACAGCTTTGTTTGCTTTTGGTGACATACCACAGAAGGTGACCTTAAGGACAGTTTACGAGTGTCAGCAAGCGGTGGAGCCTTTGCGTCCATTTCCATGTGACCTGTGGGCCCACAATGCTGACCCGAGGAAGATGCCGATGGGGGCAGGAGGAGGCTGCCTCCAAGGTCGTGGTCCCACGGCCGCCCCCTCCGCTGCCACAAGAGGGCAGGAAAGAGGGCTGAGCCGTGTCTGGGTGTATCTGGATGCCAGCGCAGCAGTCAGAGGACGGTGGAGCAGAGAGTTGTCAAGAGAAGGTTGAGGTGAGAAGAGTGGGTAAGTGGGAAAGTGAAAGCTTTTCCCACAGCTCCCGGGGCAAAGGGTGAAGCTCTGCAGGTCCAGACCAAGCCAGGATTATTTTCTACCATGGCTGCCCACAAGTGGGCGCTTCTGAGTGCAGTCTCTGCTTTCCCTGCAGGATCTCATTGAACCCTCATGTCCAACCCTTATTACCGATGATGGGCTGAGGCTCAGCCTGAGTCACACGGCCACCCAGTTGGTGGCAGAGCTGAGATCCATCCCAAGGAGTGAAGGCCCAGGTGCCTGGGCCCTTTAACTATGACAGACCGCGGCTCACAAACATCCAGGGATGCCAAGAGGTCAAGAAAAATACTGACATTTCATTTGTACTAATTGAGGCAGAGAAAGGAAGATGATTTCTCCTGAATATTTCCCCATTTCACAGCTTTTAGAGTCTTCTTGTGGGCCCCTTCACAGCAGCACAAATTCTTTGAAGGTCATTATCACAAACATACATTCTTTAAGGACAAGGGTTCCCAAATAGATAATCTATGAACCCATGTCCTGGGAAATGTTTAATAGGGTGCTTCAAACAAAACCTCTGCTCACAAAACAGTGCTTTGCTAAGCAACTGTGGGAAACAACTGTCTGTGAAAACTCCTCCTGGAGAGCCACATTGGAATATTAAGGGCTCTGAGAATTCCCATGGAAAATAATCCTGTTTAGCCTTGTTTGATCCTGTACTTCTCCAGCTCATGTGAACATGAAAATATTTTTGTTTCCCTCACTGGACATAATAGCACATCGATCTGTGTTCCAAGGAACCCACTTTGGGAAACATTGGTCTAAGGTGATCATTTCAATTTGGTCCAGGCATAGTGTGCTGCTTCTACAGAGTGTGTATCATTATGGTGTGTGAAATTTTATCATTAAATGCCTAAAACTATTATACAAATGTCCAGGGGAGCTACAATTGACGTTGGTGGTTCTTAATCTTCTTGGGTAATTTGGCGACAGTTGTGGATTGTTTCCTGGGTGGAAAGGGGAAGTGTACACACATTGCGCACATATACACAGAATGTTGAATTTAGGTATATGGGTTTAGGGGAGTGTTCTAGTTTGCTAGCTGCCAGAATGTGATATACCAGAAATGGAATGGCTTTTAAAAAGGCAAATTTATTAAGTTGCTAGTTTATAGTTCTAAGGTTGATGAAAATGTCCCAAGTAAAGCAAAGCTATATATGTCCAGTCTAAGGCATCCAGGGAAAGGTACCTTGGTTCCAGAAGGCTGATGATGTTCAGGGTTTCTCTCTCAACCGGAAAGGCATGTGGTGAACATGGCGACGTCTGCTAGCTTTCTCTCCAGGCTTCTTGTTTCATGAAGCTCCCCTGGGGCTGTATTCCTTGTTCTTCTCCAAAGGTGTCTGGCGGCGTGGACTCTCTGCTTCATGGCTCTCGTCATTCTGTCATCATCTCTGCTCTCTCAGAATCTCGAGGCTTTTTCCAAAATGCTTCCTCTTCTGAAGATTCCTGTTAGGTAATCAAGACCCATCTGGAATGGGTGGAGTCACATCTCCCTCCATTCAAAAGTTCATAGTCACAGTTGGGTGAGTCACGATCTCCGTGGAGATCACCTAATCAAGTTTCCAACCTATATTACTGAATAGGGATTCGGAGAAATGGTTGCTTCCACAAGATCGAAACATGACTTTTCGAGGGTACATAAATCCTTTCAAGCCAGCACAGGGAGCATGGACCCTCTTTTGCCCATTTAACTCAGGGGGTGGGGGAGAAGGTGCATTGGAGAGGGAGGGTCACTAAGAGGGTCTGAGTGAAGAGGCTTCTGACAAAAGAGAGTCATTCTAGTTTGTCATGTTCAATGGACGGGGCACTTCAAGGGATCTTTAAGGCAGGGAGTGGCTTGGTGCCCGGAGACTGCTCTGCAGGCCTGACTGAAGACAGCTCCTTCCCTGTGAGGGCCTCTAGCTCAGGGTTCCTGTAGCTCTCTCTGCATCTCCCAGAGGGTGTAGGGGGTGTCTGCTGTCGATGTCTGCCAACACCCATTCCCTGACCCCTTGTTCTGATCATTTTACCCCAGTTGTCCTTGGGGAACCAACCCAAACCCACACCTGATCTATGCGCAGAGGATGCAACAGAGATCACCCCCAGAACATCATTCAGGGGCAAGCACAAATTGCAGACCTGGACCACGACAGGTACCGTATTTTTCTGGGCATAGTGCTTGGTTCAGAGCACATGGCCCAGGCCAGAACAGTTAGTGCAAAGGGATGAATTACTGGACTTTTGCTGAGAAAGAGAAATTCTCTTGGGGCTGTTATTAAATAAAGGTGGGAGTCTGGCTGAAAAATCTATCTCCCATGGGGGACACAGGACGTGAGAGATGGAGAGCGTGGGTGTCCTGTTTGAATCTCTATATCCAGCTATGCCTGAAAGCAGACCTGTCCCTGGCACAGTTACGTACTCCAATAAACTTCCTTTTTTTCTTAGGACCATGTGAGTTGGATTTCTG
Organism: Tamandua tetradactyla; assembly: GCF_023851605.1. NCBI lineage: Eukaryota > Metazoa > Chordata > Mammalia > Pilosa > Myrmecophagidae > Tamandua > Tamandua tetradactyla. The sequence continues at coordinate 43,185,692 of NC_135342.1, read as the reverse complement.
TTGCTTGCAACTGAAAGAGTCCTGACTAATTCCCCTGTGTTAAAGCACCTTCCCAGCCCCGTGCCAGGTAGAATCTCCAGAAATGTGGAGATTTTGTACCACATGGAATATAAGAATCTCCATTGGGAGATCCAACATTACTTACTTTGGAGCACTTGAGCCAACAGAGAGACAGCTAAGGTCAAATGCACCTGGCACAAGCCCAGGAAGGAAGATATTTTACATGGTTTGTCCTTAGTTTATTCTAACTCTCAAGCTGTCAAATGAGGCTAGCAATTATTGTGATCCTGACCACACTTCAGTTTCTGTAGGAGGGAGAGACTGCCCTGTCTTCACCAAAATCTATTTCCTTACTTTCCTGAACCCGTGTCCAGATGACATTTCCCAGCTGCCTTTGTAGGTAGTTGTGGCTATGGGCTACGTTCTTATCAAGATGATGTATGCCACACCCAGGCTTGGCTCATAAAAATCTCCTGTGGGTATTTGTTTTAGTTTGCTAGCTGCCAGAATGCAAGATACCAGGAACGGAATGGCTTTTAACAAGGGAAATTTAGTAAGTTGCTGGTTTACAGTTCTAAGGCTGAGAAAATGTCCCAATTAAAACAAGTCTATAGAAATGTCTAATTTAAGGCCTCCAGGGAAAGATACCTTGGTTCAAGAAGACTGACGACGTTCAACGTTTCTCTCTCAGCTGGAAGGGCACATGGCAAACATGGCAATGTCTGCTGGCTTTCACGTGGCTCTACCAAAAGGGACTCTCTCCAAAATGTTTCCTCTCTTTTAGGAATCCAACAAACCAATCAAGACCCACCCAAATGGGTGGAGACATGTCGTCACCTAATCCAGTTTAACAACCACTCTTGACTAAATCACATCAACCAGGGGGATGCCCCTGGGTATGAGAATCGCCCTTGGAGGAGAACTGTGGGACCATCAGAAATCCCTGCTTGTAGCTTTACTTGAGTGGGAAACAACTGTCTATTGTTTTAAGTCACTGAGATTTGGGGGTTTATCTGTTCTAGCTCATTTATGTGCTACGGTTGTCTCCTCCACAGTGAATTTTTATATGTTCTAAATAACCTTTCCATCCATTGATTCATCTTTGCCTTACAAAAACTCTGGGTGGCAGTCTGGGAATGGCATTTTATAGCTGAAAATACATGTCCTATCTTATGCAGTTTGTGGGAGGATAGAAAATGCTTCTAAAAAAGACCAGTTTGATGCAGAGGTAAAGAGATTATTATGATGTATCCTTCCTTGGTCCTGGCTCTGGCCCTTTTTTCTATTAGTTTAGTATTTCTGTAGATACGTCTTTTGCTTGGGACTCAGCAACCATCTTCCCACGCCCTCTGCCCTCATCTCAAATTGAAGACTCATCGCACCTCACCTCTGTTCAGGGTTCTGAACTCAGTCACATTTACAGAGTGGTAGAGTGAAATGAGCCTGGGCAATAAACATTAGACAGAGCTGAGTTTTATATCTGTGCATGTTATCTTGAAAAGCCTTTTAACTTCTCTGGTAAAATGGGAAATTATACCTTTCCCACGGGTTTCCTCTGATGACTACATAACGTGGAAAAACTACTTGTGTGGAGTAGGTGCTCAATTTGTGTTCTTTTTTCCATCCCATACCTCTTTTTTATATTGAACCTCTTCCTACCCTCCCCACCAAAAGAAGCATGTGAACTGATGACATTTTCATTTGACTCCAAGGGCCAAACCTCTCATTTGCTGAAGTTTGACTGAATTCAAAGAAAAAAAAAGCAAAGAAGTCTCTAAAGAGACTATCCCTCATGATTATAGCTTCCATAGGCTACTGAAGGAAAATCTGATGATTTATTGTCATGGTCAGGTTCATGTGTCAACTTGGCCAAGTGGTGGTACCTGTTTGTCTGGTTGGGCAAGTGCTGGCCTGTCTGTTGTGATGAGGACATTTCATAGAATTAAATCATGATCATGTCAGCTGCATCCACAGCTGATTCCGTTTATAATCAGCCAAAGGGGAGTGTCTTCTGCAATGAGTGATGCTTGATCTAATCACTGGAAGCCTTTTAAGGAGGATTCAGAAGAGACAGGCTCTCTTCCTGCTTTGGCTGGCGAGCCTCTCCTGTGGAGTTCATCCAGACCCTCCGTCGGAATCGTCGGCTTCACAACCTGCCCTGTGGATTTTGGACTCTGTATTCCCACGGTCACGTGAGACACTTTTATAAGTTTTATATTTGCGAGAGTTCCCTGTTGATTCTGTTTCTCTAGAGAACCCTAACTAATACATCTATGAAAAGCCTTTTCTCTGAAAACTGTCCTCCAGTTTCTTCACTTGTAAAGTGGTGGGTAAGGGAAGGTAGCTCAGTAGTCTCCAATCCCACAGAACAAGGACAGCTTTTAGTATTCTCAACAGTCATTGCCTTCCATTTTGGAAAGATTTTGACAACTAAACACACTGTACTTATTAAGGAATAACAAATTTATTTTTCCAATTTTATTAATAAAAGACATTTAGAAGTGATTGTGCAATGAAAACAGTATTAAACTTCCCTGTTTAATGTGGTGGCTGATGCCTTAGTTAGTCTGGTGGCCTCATCATTGGTTAATATGTGGTGTTCCTTAGGGCTTTTGAACTTCTGCCAAGAACTCACAGACCCCATTGCTACTTCAGTGAACCTCAGAGCAGGAGTCTGCTTTCAATGGGTTCTCGGGTTCCTTTCAGCTCTGACCTGATTCTGTTGAGCTCAGATGTACTGAGAGGAGTGGAGCGGAGTGGTCACAGGAGAAGGGAAAGGAGACCGGGCTATAGTGGGGAAGCAACATTTACACTGGGAATTGACAACATAGAGATGTCCCTGCTATTTGGTTTAATCAACAACTAAGGGTTGACATTCATCATCACCTCTTTTACAGTATCACCAGAGAGTGCTCCCTTCACAGTGAATGGAGAATTAGGAGTAGCAAGAGGCATTCAGTGTGTGTGTGTATTTAAGTGGAAGGTCAGTTTGTTAATGCAAAATATGACTGCCAGGAAGTAGTCAGTGGCCCCCTTCTTACCAACATATTCCCTCCCTGTTGCACATAACTTGAGAAGCCAGCTTGCGATCAGTAGGGTGCTTAGTGAGCACAAAACTAGAGTTAAGGGATTTAGTTGGATAGTTTTAACAGCATTATTTTCCAACTATGTTGGCTGTTGGGTTATAACTTTATAGAGGTTTTATTCAGACTCATTCAGGAATCAAGACTCCACTGTACCCCAACTAATGGTAGAGGGAATCCACGAACGTCTTGCCTTTGGGCTCTGCTTCCCCCTACTTGTCACTGCTATCAGAAGACCCACCTGAGACACTCCATATCTTACCTGCTTGGTGTTCAGCAACAGTTGAGAATCTGTTCCCTTGGTGTGCTGGAGAACTTGGGCTGGTCCTTTAGCATTGGCTCAAGGGAGAGCAAGCCCCTTCCTCATCCTGCTAGATTCCCTTTGGAATATCTCATTGGTCTTCTTCATCTTCAGCGAAGCTACAATTAAGTTTGGATGACAGCCATGGACAACTGAATAGTGACTAGAAACTTGATCAAGGTTGGCAGAGAGAGGAAAGTCAGTTATTTATTTTGAAAGCTGATACAGATTGTTTACTCCCTCCCTTATCCATAGGAGAGAATGCCATCCTGAGGGAAGTGAGGAGTGGAGAGAGGGAATTCAAGGCCTACTTGGAGAGTATTGCCTACCGCAGCAGGTAATATCTGCATCTTGAACTCAGCTTCATTGGCAAAGCTCCAAACCTTCAGTAAGGGCTTACTTTCAAAAAGGACTTCTAATAATTTATGCCAAAAATACACAAAACAAGATAAAAGAAATAGATGAGGAAATCAAAACAAAAGTAAATTAAGAGCAGGGGGTAAAAATGACCTGGGATAAGAGTAGCTCATTCATGCCCAAAACCCTGAAGTTATATACAGCGGCCTAAAAATTTGAGTCTGAGCCTCCCAGTAGCCAATGAATAGATGAAAGCATGATCAGTTCCAGGGTTGGTAGAATTGCAAAGCAATGTGGTAAAAGAGAGGAAGGCAGAAAACACTTCTGCAGGGGTATAGAGGAAAGGCACCTGGCCTAGACTGGAGGACCCAGGAAGGCTCCCTGGAGGAGGTGGGTCCCAAACAGGAGGTACTCTCTCTTTCCAGGTTTCTTGGTACAGAATTAATTGGCTTTTACAGGGCTCCCCAGAGCAGTTCACATGAAGGCTTGGAAAGAAAGCTGCATGAAGCTTCCTTCATGATGGCCCCTTCAATGAGAGAAGTTTTAAGAATAATAACTGTATGTTATCTATTGCTACATAACAAAATACCCTACACCTTAGTAGCTTAAATAAAACAAACAAATAAATGTTTATTATCTCATACTGTTTCAGTAGAACAGGAATTCAGGAGCTGCTTAGCTGGAGGTTGCGGACAAAATGTTGGCTGGGGCTGCAGTCGTTTAGGAACTGACTTGCAACTGGAGCCCCTGCTTCCAGGATTGCTCACTGACATATCTGGCCAGTTGGTGCTGGCTGCTGGTGGGAAGTCTAGGATCCTCAGCACATGGTCCTCTCCATGGGGCTTCCTGAGTGTCCTCGCACATGGCAGCAGGCTTCCCTCAGAGTAAGAGACCCTAGAGAGAATGTGGTGGAAGCTGCCGTGTGTTTCATGGCTCAACTTTGGAAGCCACATTCTATCATTTCTACGATCTCCTAGTGGCTACACAGGCCGCCACTATTTGATGTAAGAGGGTGTGAATAGCAGGAGAGGGGATCAGTGGGGACCTTCTTGGAGGCTGACTGTCATCATCATCATCATCATCATCATCATCATCATCATCATCTTCATCATAGCCATCATCATTATTATCTTCATCGTAAAATGAAAAAAAGCACAACTAATAAGCATTGGGAAGCCTGGCACTGATCTAAAGCTTTCACCAGTATAATCTTCACTAGCTCCTCCAAATAAGTTGTGGTCTGGTCCTATTATAATGCTACAATACAGAAGAGGAAATGAAAGCTCAGATGTGCATATGAGTGACACAAGACCACACAGCAAATAAGCGATGGAGTCTGGATTAAAACCAATGCCCATGTGTATCCAGAACACATCTCCATTGTCTCTTCAAGGTGCCTTTTTCTTAAATTCTGGAGGCACAGCTCCTCCGGACCAAACACTTTCTGTTTGGAAAGCTGAACCAGAGGGCCCAGGGAGCTGGGGTGGAGGGCCACCGACCCTGACCCTGGCTCTTCAGCCTGAGCATGGCAGAGAATTTACTCTCCTCCCGAAGTCTCAGGGCTCAGCCTCTGCCCTGGTTTGATGAGCTCGATAGGTGAAAGACCTGTCTGACCTTTACAGTTACTTCTTCTCCATGCTCATCACTGTTGTAGAGAAATAAACTTTCTGTGTTTTTCCAGCTACTGGCAAACATAGCAGCCTCTACTCAGGATTAGATATGTGGTTTACCTGGCACCTCGTCCTTCCTGTAGCCTGGCTGCTGATGCAGCTCAGATGCTAAGCAAAGGCTGGGTATGTCCTCCCTGGGCTCGGGACTGAGAGTCTCCCAGGAGGATAGATGCCGCCGGGACTGCATGGGGCCATACAACTTTAAATCTGTTCTCCTTCCTCCCCAACTTTCAACTCAAACCTCTGCCCTGGGTCCTCTCAAGCATCTTGCTGTAACCCTTCCCCAAGGGGAAGCAAATTTCCTCTAATGAGGGGGTCAAAACCCTTCATCCTTCCAAGCCCATCTCCACCTTCCAAATTCCTTTACTAGGAATGAATTGCTCCCTCCTTTAGGTTGCTGTTCAGGCTGTCTTGTGTGTCATGTGGCTCCCTCCTCTGTCATGGACACTTTCACTAACAGTCTTGGGTTTTCTTTATCTGAAAGCTTTTCTTTTTTAAAGAAGAAAGGGGCAAGATGCCATTGCTCATATTTTGAGAAACTGTAGAACCCACCTTATCTTTTTGTTCTGCTGGCTGCATTTCATGTCTGTACCCAATGATGTACCAGGCTGAGAATGTTAATTTATCCAAGTGGGAGTATGTCAGCATCACCCCAAAATAAAGGTGCTGAGACTCTTAGCTGCACTTAGAATAAAACCTGAGCTCGGGTTGATAAAGCACTGTATGATCCGTTCCTGTCCACCCCTCACCCCTGACCACTCTCTCCATCACTTGCTAAACTCTGGTCCTCAGATGTGCCACCCTTTCCTCTTTCCCTGCATCTCAGCACAGCTGGCTACTTCCCATCGTGTGGGTCTCAGCTCAGACTTCCCTGACCTCTCCAGCTTGCTCCACCACCATCCCGCCACCCTGTGCTTTATTATGATACCATGATTTATTGTCCTTGCTATACTTATCAATTTCAGAAATCATCCTCTTTTTATTAGTTCACTTTATTATCTTTATCTTTCTCTAGAACTGAAGTTCTATAAGAACTGGGACGTGTGTATCCTCAGTGCCTGGAAGGTGCCTAGTGCACAACAATTACTTAGATGTATACACAGTAAGTGGCCACACAGGAAGTACTCACCATATGCAAATGTCTGTCCTTCTGCTGTGTTAGGGGTCATTACCCCAGCCCTTTTTGTCTTGCCTATAACATGCAAGGCTGAATAATGCAATGAATCAAAGGGCCCCTGGCCCACTGGATCGAGTGGTATGTTTCTCCAGTATCTGAAGATCAGCTGCTCAAGGTGCTCGTTGAATTGAGTGGAATCCTTTGGAAATGTTGTGTCGACAACTTTGGTAATTGAAGGGGGGTCTGCGTGGGCCCTCTGAATATGACTTGTTGGGAAAGCTCACCCCTGAAGCTCTCATTTTCAGTTGTGGGTCCTGGATTGTGTGAGTGTGAAGGTCACACCTCTACACCAGACGTGTTGATGGAAAACAGGGAGAATCTGCTTTCAATGCCAAGTGTCAGAAGAGTGGCACGATATCCTTCTGACACTTGAAAATTGCGAATTTGAAAGGTTCCTTCTCACTTGTCAGCTGCTCAGGCCTCCCCTGCACAGATGGATTCCAGGCTTTCCCTCCCAGGCTGGGTTTCCCTCTGCCCAGAGCCAGCCAACGGGTGTTTTCGAGATCCCATGGTTGGCCAACAAGATAAGTGTTCTGGCATTTGAGTTTTAGGATATTTTATCAGGACTCTTTCAGTTTTAAGTGATTTTTTTTTAAATAAAGAAATATATTTGCACAAGCACTGAAAACACACTGTGTTGCTTCAGGCATGGTTGGATCCAGGGGCTCTGTCTTTGCTTCATTTATTCTTCATAGGGATTCTCCCCATATGGTCTGGAAGCCTCAGATTCATCCTTTTGACTCAATTGTCCAAACATTCTACTCACTCCAATCCAACCACTCCTTTTTTTTCTGTTCCTCAAATAAGCCAGGAACATTTTTGCTAACTGTTCCAAGTGTCTGGAACCCGCCAATATCTGCATGTCTCATTCCCTTATTTCTTACAGTCTTTGTTTAAATTTACCTTCTTGGTGAGGCCAGACCTGGAATCCATCTCTCTAGCACCCTGGATCCTCTTACTGTCCTCATTTTTCCTCCCTATAGCTGTGACTGCCTTCTAACTTGCTTTCTAGGGTGCTTATTTATTATCTCCATTGCCTTATATTCCATAAGAAAGTCTACTTTGCTCACCAATATATCTCAAGAGCCTAGAATAATCCTGTCACATAGGAGTAGCTAAATTTGTTGGATGAATGAGTAAAGCAGAAAGAGAAATTAATTCATCATCCAGACATTAGAAATATAGTGGTGAACACAACAAACAAAAAAACCTAGGCCCCTTTGGAGCTTCCTTTCTGGTGGGGAAGGTAGATGATAAATGAGACTTTTAGGCAGAACTAAATGTCTGATGTTTCAGGTGAAACAGTGCTGAGCAGGCAAACCAGCAGGTACCCACAGGCAGCTTGAGACCCTGCCCTTGCAGAGACCCTAGCAAGGGTGGAGAACATTTTATTTCTTCTGCTGTTTTGATTTTATTCCCTTTGAAAGTAGGAGAGGATGAGCACGCCAATAACGACAGTAATAAAACTTCTCCCAGATTTTTGTTTACAAGCTGTGTTTGCTTTTATTTGCATTCCTTTCCTAATCCGGCAGTGGGCACAGGCAGGCCCTCTGCCAACCCACCGGTCCTTTGATATTTTCCCACTCACATGAAGAAATGTGCAGATTGGCTGTGGCTGTTGGTGTTTGAAGCTAGCTACTGCTCGGAGGGGAAGCGACCAAACCAATAAGTGGGGATTGACTTGCATTGGCATTAATGTCTTTTTGTATTGACAAGAGCACTTTATCAAAACTTGCCTGGGGGGTACATCCATCATCATATTGACTTAAAATAGAAGATATTGCAGGTTGAGTGTTCTACCCACATAGTATAGATCTCTGCATACAAATATAGATGTATAATCAATATTTCATCATCAGATTATGATCTGGGCTTCAATGTTTTGCGAAAGGAACCTGGAGATGAATGATGAGGTATAATAATACATTGAAATGCAAAGATTTGATCTGTTTCAGTGAGTATTGGGGGCTTCTTTCGGCCATCCTGTGTAGGTATCAGGATAAGACCTCTTCGACTGTAGGAGGGATGAAGTGAAAACTTTTGCAGACCAGAAGGCTGCCCCATAGCCCAAACTACTGGAGTCCCACTCAGGTCTTATTTGATCCCTTTTATTGCTTCCATGCACTCCCAGCTTCCCTATACTTTTGCCTCTAGTAGTCACCCTTGCGCTCATGGAGCCACTTTAGCTGCAAGAGCAGAGAGCTGGAGGTGCCTGGGGGTTAAGTCCTGCCCTTCGCCAGACATTGGCTAATTAAAGTCTAGCTCCCTTGCCTCAGCCGGGATAGCTCTGAGGAGTAATTTATATTCCAGCAATCCCCACCTCCCGGGGACTTTAGCAAAGCCCTTGTGCTTGGCTTCTTCTCTTTTCTTGTATTGCTTCCCCAAACCTTTACTGGTCCCCGTGGGAGCACTGCCTTAATACATCACTTGTACATGAAGCATTGTCTTGGAGTCTGCTTCTGGGAAATCTGACTTAAGCCATCTCATACCACAAATATTTATGGAATGTTTACTATGTGCTGGGTTATGGTAGGAGCTAGGGGTAAAGCAGTCAGAACAGTAGATACAGTCTATGTCTCTATGTCTCTGTGTCAATTTTGGTGCTTTGGACTAGTAAAAGAAGATAAATCAAACACTAAGCTATTATCATGCCTGGATAGAAAAGCAGGGGCTCCGAGACTGGTTGACACATAGCTCGCTGGTGCCATCAAGAGTCCAGATTTCTTCTATCTCTGCTCAACCGGGCTTGAGGTTGGCGTCACCCTCAGGCTAGGAGCAGGTGGCTGCAGCAGTTGCAGGCATCACACCCAGACATAACAACACCCAGGGAAAAAAGAGAGACCTTCTTTTCATGGGGTTTTCTCTTTAGAGCAAGGACACTTTGCTTAGAAGCCCCAGACTCCCTGCAAAGCCATCTGTGTCTCATTGGACTGCTGTACTCTGACCAATCACTGGCAAGGGGAAGGATGTGCCCTTAGGCCAACCAGATCCAGCCCTGGAGCTAGGGGTGGGGGTGGCTTCCCCTGACGGCTGCTGGGGGCAGGGATTGGGACATATGAATGCAATCTGGGCTCTGTTAGGAAGGTAGAAGCAGGGCTTGATGCTGGATAGGGCCATCTGACTGCTGCTTCCTCTGGCACTGTGTCATCCTGGAATCTTCCATCATACTTCTCTCAGGCCACAATGGGACCTTTATTCATCTGTTTATGTGCTTTTTTTTTTTTTTTTTTTGCTACAGTTAGGTAGTATTGTGCTATCCATTTTTGAATTTTTACAACCAGTCTTGTTGCACAATCTGTATCCCTTCAGCTCCAATTACCCAATATCTACCCTATTTCTATCTCCTGATAGCCTCTGTTCTTAACTAAAATTCTCCAAGTTCATTCATTAATGTTAGTTCATATCAGTGAGACTGTACAGTATTTGCCTTTTTGTTTCTGGCTAATAATGTCCTCAAGGTCCATCCATGTTGTTACATGCTTCAGGCTTTTATTTTGTCTTACAACTGTGTAATATTCCATTGTACGCATATACCACAGCTTGTTTAGCCACTCCTCTGTTGATGGACATTTGGGCTATTTCCATCTCTTGGCCATTGTAAATAATGCTGCTGTAAACATTGGTGTGTAGATGTCCGTTTCAGTCCTTGCCCTCATGTCCTCTGAACAGATACCTAGCAATGGTATTGCCAGATCATATGGCAATTCTATACTTAGCTTCCTGAGGAACCTCCGAATTGCCTTCCACAATGGTTATACCATTTTACATTCCCACCAACAGTGGATAAGTATGCCTCTTTCTCCACATCCTCTCCAGCATTTGTCATTTTCTGTTTCATTGATGATGGCCATTCTGGTGGATGTGATGATACCTCATTGTGGTTCTGATTTGCGTTTCCCTAATAGCCAGGGAAGTTGAGCATCTTTTCAAGTGTCTTTTTGCTGTTTGCATATCCTCTTCTGAGAAGTGTCTGTTCATGTCTTTTGTCCATTTTGTAATTGGGTTGTTTGTCTTTTTGCTGTTGAGTTGAACAGTCTCTTTGTATATTCTGGATACTAGACCCTTATCTGATATATCGTTCCCAAATAAAGTTTCCAATTGTGTAGACTGTCTTCTTACTTTCTTGACAAAGTTCTTTGATGCACAAAAGTGTTTAATTTTTGAGGAGTTCCCATGTATCTATTTCTTTCTTCAATGCTTGTACTGTGGATGTAAAATCTAGGAAACTGCCTCCTTTTATAAGCTTAATAAGATATTTCCCTACATTTTCTTCTAAAAGTTTTATGATCTTAGATCTAATATTTAGGTGTTTTATAATTTTTTTTTTTTTGCATGGGCAAGCACTAGAAATCGAACCTGGATCTCTGGCATGGCAGGTGAGAACTCTGCCTGCTGAGCCACTGTGGCCCATAATATATAGGTCTTTGATCCATTTTGAGTTAATTTTTGTGTAGGGTGTGAGATATGGATCCTCTTTCATTCTTTTGCCTATGAATATCCAGTTCTCTAAGCCCCACTTATTGAAATACTGTAGTGTCCCGGGTGAGTTGGCTTGACTGCCTTATCAAAGATCAATTGTCCATAGATGACAGGGTCTATATCTGAACAGTCTATTTGATCCCATTGATTAGTATATCTATCTTTATGCCAGTACCATGCTGTTTTGACCACTGTAGCTTCATATTTTGCCTTAAAGTCAGGTAGTGTGAGACCTCTGACTTCATTTTTCTTTCTCAGGATATTTTTTAGCTATTTGGGACACGCTGCCCTTTCAGATAAATTTGGTTATTGGTTTTTCTATTTCTGAAAAATAAGTTTTTGGGATTTTAATTGGTATTGCATTGAATCTATAAATCAATTTAGGTGGAATTGACATCTTAACCATATTTAGTCTTCCAATCCATGAACATGGTGTGCTGTGATTTCTTTAGGTCTTCTGTGATTTCTTTCAGCAATTTCTTATAGTTTTCTTTGTATAGGTCTTTTGTATCTTGTTAAATTTATTCCTAAATGTTTTATTCTTTTGGTTGCAATTGGAAATGGAATTTTTTTCTTGATTTTCCCCTCAGATTGCTCATTAGTAGTGTATACAAACACTACAGGTTTTTGAGTGTTGCTCTTGTAACCTACCACTTTGCTGTACTCATTTATTAGCTCTCGTAGTTTTGCTGTGGATTTTTCAGGGTTTTTGACATATAGTATCAAATCATCTGCAAACAGTGAGAGTTTTACTTCTTCCTTCCCAATTTTGATGCCTTGTATTTCTTCTTCTAGTCTAATTGCTCTGGCTAGAACTTCCAACACAATGTGGAATAAAAATGGTGATAGTGGACATCCTTGTCTTGCTCCTGATCTTAGGGGGAAAGTTTTCAGTTTTTTCTCATTGAGGATGATGTTAGCTGTGGGTTTTTTGTATATTCCCTTTATCATGTTGAGGAAATTCTCTTCTATTCCTATCCTTTGAAGGGTTTTCAACAAGAAAGGATATTGAATTTTGTCAAATGCCTTTTCTGCATCAATCGAGATGATCATGAGGTTTTTCTGCTTTTATTGTTGATATGGTATATTACATTAATTGATTTTCTTATGTGGAACCATCTTTGCATACCTGGGATGAATCCTACTTGGTCATGGTGTATAATTCTTTTAATGTGCTGCTGGATTCAATTTGCAATAATTTTGTTGAGTAATTGTGCATCTGTATTCATTAGAGAGATTGGTTTGTAATTTTATTTTCTTGTAGTCTCTTTGTCTGGCTTTGGTATGAGGGTGATTTGGCTTCATAGAATGAGTTAGGTATCCTCCCCTCCTCTTCAATTTTTTTGAAGAGTTTGAGCAGGATTGGTACTAATTCTTTCTGGAATGCTTGGTAGAATTCACATGTGAAGCCATCTGGTCCTGGACTTTTCTTTTTTGGGAGCTTCTTAATGACTAATTCAATTTCTTTACTTGTGATTGGTTTCTTGAGGTCATCTATTTCTTCTTGAGTCAATGTTGGCTGTTCATGCCTTTCTAGGAAGTTGTCCATTTCATCTACATTGTCTAGTTTATTAGCATAAAGTTGTTCATAGTATCCTCTCATTACTTCCTTTATTTCTGCGTGGTTGGTGGTTATGTCTCCCATTTCTGATTTTATTTATTTGCATCCTCTCTCTTCTTCTTTTTGTCAACCTTGCTAGGGTCCATCAATCTTACTGATTTTCTCATAGAACCAATTTCTGGTTTTGTTGATTTTCTCGATTGTTTTCATGTTCTCAATTTCATTTATTTCTGCTCTAATCTTCATTACTTCTTTCCTTTTGCTTGCTTTGTGGTTAGTTTGCTGTTCTTTCTCTAGTCCTTCCAAGCGAACAGTTAATTCCTCGATTTTTGCTCTTCTTTTTTGATATAAGCATTTAGGGCAATAAATTTCCCTCTTAGCACTGCCTTTGCTGCGTCCCATAAATTTTGATATGACATGTTTTCATTTTCATTTGCCTTGAGATATTTACAGATTTCTCTTATAATTTCTTCCTTGACCCACTGGTTGTTTAAGAGTATGTCGGTGAGCCTCCATATATTTGTGAATTTTCTGGCCCTCTGACTATTATTGATTTCCAACTTCATCCCCTTATGATCTGAGAAAGTGTTTTGTATTATTTCAGTCTTTTTAAATTTATTGAGACTTGCTTTGTGACCCAGCATATGGTCTATCCTTGAGAATGATCCATGAGTACTTGACAAAAACGTATATCCTGCTGTTGTGGAGTATAATGTTCTATAAATGTCTGTTAAGTCTAATTCATTTATTGTATTATTCAAATTCTCTGTTTCTTTATTGATCCTCTGTCTAGATGTTCTGTCCATTGATGAGAGCAGGGAATTGAAGTCTACAACTATTATGGTAGAAGTATCTATTTCTCTTTTCAGTGTTTGCCTGATGTATTTTGGAGCACTCTGGCTCCGTGCATAAATATTTATGATTGTTATGTCTTCTTGTTGAATTGTTCCTTTTATTAATACATAGTGTCCTTCTTTGTCTCTTTTAATTATTTTATGTTTGAAGTCTAATTTTTTGGGTATTAATATAGCTTCTCTTGTGCTTTTCTGATTCTTGTTTGCATGAAATATCTTTTCCCAACTTTTCATTCTCAACCTGTGTTTATCCTTGGGTCTAAAATGCATCTTCTATAGACAGCATATAGATGGCTCCTGCTTTTTCTTCCATTCTGCCAGTCTATGTCTTTTGACTGGGGAGTTTAATTCATTAACATATAGTGTTATTACTGTAAGGGAAGTACTCTCTTCTACCATTTTGCCTTTTGGATTTTATATATCTAATTTTTCTTCTTTTTACCTTTACTGATAGTCTTCATTTCTACACTCTTCTTCACACCTCTCTCTCCTGTCTTTTCCTATCTGTCTCTAGTGCTCCTTTTAGTATTTCTTGCAGAGCTGGTCTCTTGGTCACAAATTCTCTCAGTGATTTTTGTCTGAAAATGTTTTAATTTCCCCCTCATTTTTGAAGGACAATTTTGCTGGATATAGAATTCTTGGTTGGCAGTTTTTCTGTCAGTATTTTAATTATATCATACCACTATCTTCTTACCTCCATGGTTTCTGCTGAGAAATCTATGCATAGTCTTATGGGTCTTCCCTTGTATATGATAGATTGCTTTCCTCTTTCTGCTTTCAAGATTCTCTCTTTCTCTTTGAACGCTGACATTCTGATTAGTAAGTGTCTTGGAGTATGTCTATTTGGATCTATTCTATTTGGGGTATGTTGTAGTTCTTGGACCTGTATTTTTAAGTATTTCATAAGAGTTGGGAAATTTTCAGTCATAATTTCCTCCATAAGTTTTTCTTTTCCCTTTCCCTTCTCATCTTCTGGGACACCCATAACACGTATATTCATGTGCTTCATGTTGTCATTCAATTCCCTGAGTCCCTGCTCATCTTTTTCCATTCTTTCCCTATATTTTCTTTTGCTCATTGGATTTCAGATATCCCATCTTCCAGTTCACTAATCCTATCTTCTGCCTCTTGAAATCTACATTGTAAGTTTGCATTGTTTTTATTTTCATCTTTTCTACTATGCCTTTCATTCCCATAAGTTCTGTAATTTGTTTTTATAGACTTTGGATTTCTTCTTTTTGTTCATCCTCCTTTACCTTCTTTATATCCTCCCTCAATTCATTGATTTGATTTTTTTATGAGGTTTTCCATGTCTGTTCAAACATCCTGAATTAATTGTTCCAACTCTTGTATCTCTTTTAAATTGTTGGTTTGTGTCTTTGACTGGGCTATATCTTCAAATTTCCTAGTATGATTTGTTATTTTTTGCTGATGTCTAGGCATTTAATTTCCTTAATTAATTTACTCTGGAGATTTTTTCACTTTTTTTTACCTATGATTTTCTTGCTGGGTGACTGGTCTTTGACATTCAGTTCAACTTTTTCTAGACCTCTAGTTTAGGTTTTGTTTAATAGATCAGAATTTTTCACTTCTTGTTTTCTTGTTTCTTGTCCTGCCTGTATGGCATCTTTTTTTTCCCCATTAAGAGTGTCTACTTAGGTATTATAGACCCCAGTCAGATTTTCCCAGACCAAACTGGCCTCCTCTCAGGAGGAAAGGTCACCTGCATCAGTTTTCCCTGAGGGTGAGAACCAGCAGTTTGAAAGACTTTCCTATGAAGCCTGTATACTCTCCTGCCCAGTATGTGGCACTTGTCTGCCTGCGGGTCCCACCAGTAAAATGATGCGGTATCTTTAACTTCAACAGGCTCTCCTTCCTGGGGGCATGATTGAGACAGAGGAGAGGTTGCAGGCTGGCTTTAATTGCTTCAGTTTTCCAGATCCTGAGGTCTGAATTCCTTGAGGGAGGGATTCCACCTGAGCTGGGCCCCACCCCTCTCCTGGGGAAGGCACAGCTTCCAGACAAGCTCTCAGACAAGCTTAATTCTGCTCTTGCCTGGGGCAGTTGGAGCCTGAGAGGCTTTGCAGTTGTATCTAAAAAGCAGTCAAGCTGTAGAAACACAGCCACAAAAAAGAAAAGGGAAAAAAAAACCCTTTTCAGAGCAGGACCCCCTTTCTTCAGGTTTGCCAATCAAGAGCTGAGGTTGGTACGTTGCTCTGTGTATCTCCAGGTCCTTTGTGCCCCCTCCTTTTCTTCAGGGTCCAGACCCTTTCAAGTCTTATGTGTGTCCAATCCAAAAAAACCCTCTGTTTTTTTCCTTTGCCCTGTCTGTGCTGGGGCAAAACCCAGCAACCTCAGCTTTTACTCAAGGTTCAGTTGAGCTGGGGGCCTGTTTTTAGTAGTCAGGATTTGTTAATTCCACAACTGGAGCTTGGTTGAGCTCAGCCTGTGCTGCTAGTAAAGTCTCCTTCCTTTCCTCTCTGGTTACCAGCCTGTGGGGAGGGGCATCGGCACCCGTGGCTTGGGGGGCTCACGGTTCTGGGTGGGATCCCAGCTGATCCAGCTTGTCCAGACTAGAGTACGCTGTGTGTCCGGTCACTGATGTGACCCCAGCAGTTGTTCTGTACTGTTCCTAGCTATTTAATAGCTGCTCTGAAGGACAAACTAAATCCTACACCTCACTAAGCCACCATCTTTCAAGTCCTGTTTATGTGCTTTAATCTGTCTCTCTCACTACCAATACAGATATGTGTATCTATATTTATAACTCCCTGAGGAGTTACCTGTCTCTCTTGCTCACCACTGTATACATATGAATAGCACAATGACAGCTGCATAATTATGCTCAATAAATATTTGATGAACAAATGAATGAAATAAAGGAGGAATGAACATGTGCAGTTGTAGAGCAGGCATGGAGAGGCTGGGATGGAGTGTCCCATCCCTCTCATATGGGTGGTGTTCCACATGCCTGCAGGGGCAAAGCAGCCTTCCTTACAGGGGACAGGAGGGCAGCAGCTTTGGGTCAGCAAGACCTTTGCTCAAATATTGGCTCTGAGCCTAACTAGCTGTGTGACTTCAAGCATTGCTCCTCTCTGAGTCTTATTCATTTCTTCTAGAGCCATTAAGCAATTTTGGAGCACTTATTATCTGAAGATACTGGGGATATGCCTGTAGGAAAAATGCAGGGTGCTTTGAAAGATTTATGGGGCTCTAACTGGGGGTGTTGGGGCAGGACCACCAAGGTGAGGTCGGAAGCATGAGTAAGCGGGCCCCAGGGGTGGCAATGGGGGTCAGAGCTTTGCCAGCAGAGAACAGAGCATGTTCAGGGACACTGAAGTGGGAATGGGGCCAGTTTGAAGAAAAGAAGCTGGGATGGCCCTAGTGTGTGGTAGAGAGGGGAGGGTGGGGTGAGAGAAAGCAGGGAGGAGAGAAAGTTCAGGTCCAAGAGGGCCTCAAAGGCCAGGGAGGGGACTCCATACCTTATCGAATGTGTGGACATCCCTGAAAGGATTTGGATGGAAAGGCAGCCTGAAGAGATTCAGCTGCTGGGTGGAGGATCTCAGAATGGAGGGGAGATGGCCCTATGGGACGGGTGAGGGGCTGCTGTGATTTCCCAGCAAGAGTCAGCTGTGGCCTAGACTGGTGTGACGACAATGGTGGAGGAGAGAAATGACCGTTTGAGAGATCCTTAGGGGCAAATCTGGTAGCCCAGGAGAGTCGGGGACTCTGCCCTAGGTAGGCTACTAGTACATTAGTTCTCACCTACTTACTGAGTTCTGTAAATCAGGTTCTCCCCATCAAAGAGGATAAAAGCCAAAGGGTTTACAAAAGGAAGCTTTCCCTCACTCTGCACTCAGGGAATGAAGGGGGAGAAGCAAGGATTATGCAGTCAGGAAATATTGTGTAATCAATCATGCTAGCTTAAATTAAATGCAATGTCCAAATGTGTTGCCCAGCATTTTTCCACATCAAATGAAGGCCAGGGTGGATAAGCAGCATATCTGAGTATCACCATTTGATGGTAAAGAAAGAATTCTCATTATTTTTGCTGGATAGGAAGGGAGAGAAGTAAAGGAATTGTTTGGGGGCTTAAGTCCTAAGAAAACTAACACTCTGGTCAAAATGTGTCCCAGTGTCTTAGGATGGACCTGTTTCTTACTAGCTGTAAGAAACAGCTGTGACTTTGGGTGCCTCACTGAGCCTCTCTGATTCTTATTTTCCTCATTTATAAGAAAGGGATGATAATAGTTGTTTCAGAAGGCTACTGTGTGTATGAAATTAGATTATGTTGGTTAAAATTCTTGATCAGTTTCAAAGCACTATCAAATGTCATGATTACCTAGTAAGTATTTCTTAAGCAAATAAATATCCGATTGGATATATTATTGGATTAATGTTAATTTTGGGGTGATATGTAGTAGAGTATCTTTCCCTTTAGGAGATGCATGTTGAAGCATTTAGGAGTGAAATGTCAAGGCGTATAACACATTTAAATGATTTATTAAAAATCAAAATTGTATACTCAATGAATTATCACTATATAAATATATATAACCATATCTGCCTACTTATACAACTGTCTCTTTATGGATCCCTTATCTAAGTGTGTATCTATATTTATACCAAGGGATATAAAGAATTATGGCAAAATATTAGCCATTGGTGAGTCTAGCTCAAGGATATGAGTGTTTATGAAACTACTATTCAACTTTTAAGTAGATTTGAAAATTTTCAAAATAAAAAGCAGAGAGAAATCAATTCCACAAGGACTGTAGGTCTAAAGGGGAAAGGTAAAACAACAAAGCCCCAGAAGGTAATATAAGGCGGTATTTTTGTGAACTTGGATGAACCTTCAGTGACCTTCAGTGGATAAATGCAGCCACTGCAATGGGTAGCTGGTGGGGAAGACATTCCCTGACTTCTCTCGCTGTCCTGTCCCAGCACTTTCCATTGGCTGAACTCAACCAGAGGCCAAAGGGCAAGGCCTCTGGTGGTGAAATGGGCAGGTGTCAGCCTTCAGGAGCATGGGGCAGGGAGCAGGGTAGCGAAAAACAGAGAATGGATCTGAGCAATCAACTGGAACATAACCAGAACCACATCTTTTGCAGGAAAAGGCAGAATGAAGCCAAAATTGTCAGATACTCATTTTTCCTAACCGTTCTTAAAGTTGAGAAATAAGAAAGCGATGCAATCTTGGCTGGCCCTTCACCTGTAAAGTGAAATCTGTGATTGTACCTGGGAAATATTTCCCTTTTTGTTTGGAGAATGGTGCATGAGGAGAAGCTGGTTGTTTCCTTCCTGACAGTGACTATCGTTGTGTGAAGATGTGCTGCCTGGAGCTTCTGCGACCATCCCACTGTTTCTGGACAAAGGCTATGGATTCTTTTGCCCAATGTGCTCAGTAACCAATTCCTGAGACACCGGGGTCTCAAAGAGAGAAAGAGTCTATTACTAGGTGTGTAGTAAGAGAACAGATGGCCTAGTGGCCCAAAATTTGACTTTCTGAGTTAAGGGTGTTCAAAGTTTTTAAAGATTTTAGCAAGGGGAGAGCAAAGTCATTTCAGAAAGCAAAGTTCAAAGCAGAAAAGGAGACAGTATTTCCATTATCATTTCAGTAGGAGAATGTAAGCTGAAAGGAGGGCAGGCAGAACTATCACTTCAATGTAAAAGTGTAAAAAAGGAAGGGAGACAAGTTATCTTTCAATAGCAGAGTCTAGCTGATTTGATTTACAAATACCCAGGGCTGAAGCTAGTTAATGGCTGACTTCAAATTTTTCATTAGCCTTGGGGCCTTTGCCCTACAAGAAAATGACCAGATAAAGGGCATAATAGCTCTTATAGTCCCAAGGGCACAAGATAAGGGCTTTTACAATAATTTCAGATACCAAGGTAACTAAATTATAGTTTAGGGATTTCAGGTATTCTGCTCTGCTTACTTCAATATCCCAGAAAGCAAAAAGGAATATGATTCAGTAATCAAAATCATCCCTTAAATCCTAATTTCTCAGTCACACCACCACCATGATGTCCAAGGGGAGTGCAGAGCAGCCACTCAGTTTCCATATTGAGAAGCTGAGTCAACCCAGAACCATCTCCCGCTAGACTTCTCCTTATATTAGAAAAAGTCACCTTTTGTGGTCGGGAAGCTTGTCTCTTATAGCCATGAGCGTCTTATCTGATATTCAGTTCAAAGTCACAGTGGGTCCCTCAGCTTCTTTCTCTTAGGTCACATTTTGCTTTTGACCTTCTAGGATTTTTCACTGTTGGTAACAAGAAACAAGAAAGGAAGATAAGGACTTGTGCACTATGTAAGAGAATGGCATTGGAAAGAAATCTGTCGTAGTAGAGGAAGGCGATGGAGGCATACACTTCATGTAGAAATACTGGGCACTAAGCTAATGCATTTAGAAGTCTGTGCTTTGACTTGGTCTAGTAGAAAACAATGAGTGTCTTGCCCAGATCTCCCGGATCCCTTTTGTCAGCTTAATGCACTACTCATCTCCCAGGCTCTAAGCTTTGCTGCTAACGGCAGCCTTCTATGGCCTTCAGAAGGTATTCCTTGGGCACTGGAGCTACAAGGTCTTTCAGAGACCCCAGGGTACCAAGAGTGACCTTTAGCCAATAACTGACCATTTGAGGGAATACAAAAGTTTCTGGGCTCCTTTGTCACCAGGCTGGACAAACACTGAGATGTCATTTATGCTCCAAAGTCCCTCATGGATTAGGATGAGTCTGGGGTTTCACCTCAATTACCTCCTTGCTAGGCTTCCCCTTCCCTCTCCTGCTTCTCAAGTGTGCTTTTCTTAGTATGGAAATTGAGGTGTGAAATCACCTGGGAAAGGTTGTAGGGGCAAAGAAAGACTCCACAGGGTCTTGGTACTGGAGAAGCCTCAGCCACACTCCTGCCTGCCTTTGATCTCTACACAAACTACTCCCAGACTACCTGCCTCCCGTCCCCATTTTCCTTTAAGATAGAATTTACAGGGCCCACTCTTGCCCAGATTCTGATTACTTCTCAAATATTTACATCATTTGCAAGTGGCTTACCCACCATTATGCTTTCACCCTGGGAAGAGACCTGCAATCCACAGGCATTTGTATGAGAATAGTGTTTGTGAGTCTTGCTTGATGCTATTGATGCAAGGAAAGAAGAGGTCAGGAAAGCCACAGAAGGAACGGGATGTTTGCCCCCTATATACTTTTTCCCATTTCCCAATAAAGCTTCTCCCATCAGATGCAGTGAGTCCTTGCCCTTTGCTGACTGCAGGACACACCATGGCCTTTAGCTTGATAGAGTATGCCACCAACGTGACTTCCTTTATTTCCCATTTTATCACTAATCTGGGACACGACAGTGCTTCCCAATGCTGACCCCACGTGAGAATCGCCTGTGGAGCTCTTACGAATATACCTATGCCGTGATCCCAACAGGAGTTTCTGGCCATGAGGCTCAGGCTTCAGTATTTTTCAAGAATCCAGGTGACTCCAGTGGGCAGCCAAGGAGGAGAACTCCTGCTTCTCCGGGAAGGCCACGTCCCGGGGAGCCCCCTGTGCAGGCAAGGCTTCTTGAGGCCTTTCCTGGTTGGTTCCCTTCATTCCCTTCATTCCCTGCCAGACCCTCTTCACTTCTGCCCCGTCACTCCCTTGGGCACCCTTTCTGTTTTGCAAATATCCTTTTTGTAAAAATTCAAGAAACTGCGAACATTTCTGAAGATCATCATCCACTCTTGGGAATTGTAAAGTCCAAGGAGGCAGAGTCGGCAGGGTGGATAGCTAGAGACATGGGCAGCTGCTCTTCCCAGTGTGGAAGGCGTTTTTCCAACTTTATACTGTGGGTGGAAACTTCTGTTTTCTTGGTGAGGGGCTTAGAGTGTGTTGGAGTGAGGGCGGCTGAAGTGTGAGGATTGGATATTCTGCTTAAAGGCTTTCTTAGAACATGCTAGTTTATTCTTGTGAAGTGCCTATTGGATTGCAAACATTGCTTTTTTTTAAAAAAAATCATACTTTATCACTAGACAAAAGACTGCAATAATTTACCAATGTACACTCACAAGTGCCACTCTGAACCATAGCTCTGCCTCTACAAAACCATTCTCATCTCTCTGTTCTTTTCAACTGTATTCTATGAGGCGGGGTGGGGGGGAGTAGGAAAGCCTGGTCTTCAACTGAATAGCATAAATCTACCTTTATGCCAGAAATATTTGCTATTTTTTTCCAGTCGAAGTATTTTAATACCCCATTATCAAAGGTATAGAGAATCTGAGGGAGAGTTTTAGCTCACTGTCACCATCACATTTCAGGAAATTCTGACCTTTAAAATAATTTTAGAGGACATGCTAATTCCTTCCATTTTTATCTTTACCCTGTGGATTCCCATAATTTCCTTTTTCTCATCTTCCAGTTGGGGAAGATGCTATTGTTTTAATTAAAGTGCTGTATTTGGCTAAGTATACATTATCCAATTCCTGGCTTATACAGAAAAATAAAATAGTCTGTTTGACCCCATATAAACAAAATAGAATCTTCCACTTTTTTATCAGTTTTTTTTTTTTTTTGGTGATAAATAGATATAACGCATCTGTTGTATAACTCTGGGGTCATTTGGCCTCACGATTCCTAAAAGCATTTCTTTTTCAGTTGTAGGTGTGCACTGAAGAGAAATACCACCATTTTCTAGCTCATGCCTGCCAGCTGTTATCATGGCCCCTGTCCCACTTGTTCTGTTTGGTTCTTTACGCATCCATGCTTCTATAAGATCAATGGTTCTCAACCCTGGTTGCACATTAGCAGTACTTGGGTCTTTTAAAAAAACTGGATGTATAAGTCCTAGGTTCTGATTCAATTACTCTGGAATGGGGCCCAGACATGGGTATTTAAAGACAATGTCAGGTGATTTTAATATGTTGATGGATTTCAGAACCACTGTTGCCAGCTCTTGGAGGAAGTGACACTATCTCCTTCATCCAGTAGCCCCAAGACTTGCCACGGAATCTGGCATGGGATAGAAACCAACAAGTATGTTATGAATTATATACTGAATATTCCTGGAAAGAATTCCAGTATGATCACCGCCCAAATATCATTCTCCTCTGATGCACTTACCAGATTTTGTGTATTAATAAGCAAAGAGTCTTAGACCTTCAATTGCAAAGAAGCAGGACTGCTGTAATACTGATTTACCATGGTTCATCCTGGGCCCACATTCCATTACTTGTTAATTCTCAAAGAAATACAGCATTTAGCTAGCCAAAACAAGTCATTTTATTGAAAAGAAATATTAGGTTATTTAAAAATATATAGCAATAAATTGTAGACATAGGAAGCAAAATAACACAGATATCATTGTTGTCTAATTGCTTTCAATTGTCCAAAACTTTAGAGGACACTACTTGGAATAAATATCCATTTCTTCCATATGGCTTCCAGGCAGATATTTAAAATAGCTGCCTGCATACAAAAGCAGCCATCAAACTATTGATTTTTAGTTTTATGATTGCATGGTTGATTGGTTGGCTGATTGACTCATTCATTCATTCAAGTCAGGTTTATTGAGCATCTGAGGCACTGTTCTAGGTTCTGGGATACAGCTGCAAGCCCATGCACATGTGTGTGCCTGATCTCATGGAGCCTATATTCAAATATGGGACACAGACAAGAAACAAGTAGGCAGGTAGATGGCCATTTAGGTAGTAATAAGTGCCATGTAGAAAACAAAGCAGGAGAATCTAACAGAGAACCGGGGAGCTTGGAAGGACTTTTCAGAGAAGGTGACCTGAAGCTGAGAATGTCTGAGGACAGGCTGTGTCCTGCAAGTGCACAGATTCAGCACATAAGGAGGTCCTGAGGCAGGAACAAGCTGGCAGTTTGAGCACTAGAAAGGCCAGGGGCTAGAACTTAGGAAGTGAGGAAAGGGTGGTAAGTAATGTGAGACAGGAGTCTGGTCATATAGGGCCTAGAATAACATGATAAAGCATTCATATTGACATAATTAAAATGGTAAACAATACCTTCAGCTTCACTTTAGCAGAACTGCCACCACAGAAATGATCTGTGATAGAAAAACTAAGAGTGAGTTTTCTAGCTCTAAGCCTAGGTCATTCTATTGGTTGAGCCTCGCAGAATCACTTGAATAACATAGTTAACGATAAGAATTTTATTTTCCTCTTGTGTTGGAATGGAAGTGGGAGTGTTGGGCCAATTCATGAAGGAAACATTCTTCCCCAGATACCCACATGCCTTGTCTTCTCTCTTCATTTAAACCTCTGTTTGAATGTCACTCTCTCCAAGACCCTTCTTTTTCTACTATTTTAGACTTTCTCTTGATCTTTGTGGGTCTTATCACTTCCTGATATATATATATGTTTAGTTAGAGAAGTTTTAGGTTTACAGAAAAATAATGCATAAAATATAGAGTTCCCATATACCACCTTATTAACACCTTGCTTAGTGTAGTATATTTGTTGCAACTCGTGAAAGAATATTTTTTTGTAATTGTGCTATTAACTATAGTCCATCACTTATGATAGGGTTCATTGTTTGTGTAGTGCAGCTCTATGTTTGTTGTAATCTCCCAAGGTCAAGGACTTTATTTACTTTGTTTCAGCCATATTCCCAATATGCACCACAATCCCTGGCACATGACACATGCTCAACAAATATTTGAATTTTCCAGAAAAAAATGCCATTTGATTTTGCTTCATTTATGTTTTAGTTTCCTAGCTGCTAAAACAAATACCATACAATGGGCTGAGTTAATAACAGGAATTTATTTGTTTCAGAGGCTAGAAGACTTGCTTCCTCTCAGGGTCAGTATCTTCCAGCTGGCTGGCAATATTTGGGGTCCCTTTGTTGTTTGTTCGCATGGCAAGGCACATGGAGACATCCCTCTTATCTCTTCTTGGTTCTGTTGACTTCCAGCTTCTGGCTACTCTAGTGGCTTCTCTCTCTGTGCCCAATTTCCTTTGCTTATAAGACTTCAACCATATTGGACCAGGGCCTATCCTCATTCAGTTTGGGCATACCTTGACTAATAACATCTTCAAAGTTCCTATTGACAAATATGTTCACAGTCATAGGACCAGGGCTTGGGACCAGAGCATGCCTTTTGTGGGAGACATGATTCAATACCCAACACTAGGCACGAGGGACTTGGGAAAGCCATAGAGTTACTGGGCTTCTATTTCCCAAGCACATTCATGTCCCCTCTAATCTTTCGGCCTCAATCATTTAAAATGTACTGACAAGCACAATTGACCAGTTAATAGTGCTTATGCTCTTGCTATACCATTTGTAATCCATGATGCTCTGTCTATTTGTAATGGTCTTTCAATTTTTCATGACTCAAAATGGAGGACATGCATAATGAATACAAATAGCAAATTGATTAAATGTAATGCATATTCTACTGCTTGCTGGGTTTATGCCTATTATTAATGACAGAAATCCAGCAAATTCTCATGAAAACACTGATGACATACAACCTTTAATGCAAGACGTTGGAGCACTAGGGGTCCTAAATTTTTCTAATTACTGACATTAATTTCCCAGATGGCAACCTTTGTAAATAAGAACACCAGCATGGCTGCTTTGCCCAAGTCCTTTTTGTTGAGCACGAAACCCATCATGCAACCCATTTTTACTTCACTGGACAATTTGTGTGGTGTTTTTTAAAAAAAGATACATGTGAGAGATTGCCTTATGAGCAAAATATAAAGGATGCCATTTGCAAAATCAAATTTATTGTCTATTCATGAATTGTATTTTTTTTTTTGGAATGCTAATATATTATGCTATAGATTCCACTTAGCATTGTCTGGTGTGTTGAACATTAAAGCATCACATAGGAGATAAAGCAAAAAAGAAAGAAGATATGGATTTGAGTTTGAAATGGAGAATGTGGTAAAGGGGATGTTTTTAAGAGACCCACCTGGCTCAATGTACAGTCTTGGACTCAGATTGCCAAAAGATGAGCTATTTGCAATAAGAGAGTATCCCTGTTTTTTTCCACTAGCTGGAAAGCCTTATGGGAAGAAGGTGTTTTCTTTGACACACTGGTACGTGTGGTGGCTGGTTTAGTTAAGTTGGTTCTGGGAAAAACAGTGAAGGATTTACTAGGCGGTCTGTAAAGAGAAGGAGTAAAGTGGAAAAGAGCATTTGTTGAGGCCTATACGTATTTAGAAACCAGAATTGAAAACATACTGGATTGTAGAAGCCTGATCACTGCTATGAAAATCTCCCTCCTTTATTACAGATTGGCTATCCCGTAGAAGGAAGGTTGAATTGGGTAATGGGTGGCTGAGGTCTTTGTTCACTTAGCTCCTCAGACTGAACTCTCACAGATCAGCATCTATGATTAGTGGGTGTAGTTCCAAACTCAGGGGAAGCAGTGGTCTGCCAAAATGTGCCCTGCCAATTTGGGGCCCAGAGTGGTTTTAGCAAAACCGAATCTAGGCTCATTAAACCCCTTCTGCATTTGAAAACATTTGTACCATCTTTGGTTGGAGTGATGGTTAATTTCCTGTGTCAACTTGGCCAGGTTATGGTGTCCAGTTGTTTGGTCAAGCAAGTACTAGCCTGTTTGTTACTATGAGGGAATTCCATGAATTTAAACCATCAGTCAGTTTCTTGCATCTATGGGTGATAACATTTACGATCAACAAAGGAGAGTGCCTTCAGCAATGAGAGAAGTGTCATCCAATCAGTTGAAGACCTTATAGGAAGAACTAATGATTTCAGCAGTCAGAAAGAAGACTTTCTCTCTCTATTTCACCCAACCAGCTTCTCCTGGAGAATTTATTATCACCTTCATCAATGTTTCCAACTTGCAGCTTGCCCTATGACATTTGGACTTGTCAATCCGCATAGACACGTGAGCCCATTCCTATCATAAATCTCTTAATATTTACATAAACATATGTCCTGTTGGTTCTGCTTCTCTGGAGAACCCTGGTTAATACAGTTGGAAATCCGAGAAGAGACCCAGCATCAAGGATTTGAGTGCCAACGGTTTACTGGGAGGTGGAAGGTAGGTGAGAGAAGTGAGTCAGGGAAGGAAGGGTGGCCAGCCAACAAAAGGTGCATTAATCAGTCAGTTACCACAGTGACGGACTGGAGTTGAATCTCATAGGGAAATTCTGGAGAACTGTGCAAAGTACATACTTCAGAATTACTTCAGCCAAAAGGCAAGGGAGCTGGGGTATTCATACTCATATACCCAGCAGTCATTGGTGAAGGGTACTCCCAGAGAGACGTTAATTCCAAAGTACTTTCAGTTCCCCCATGCTTATGGATAAGGTGTGTTCCAGAAACCTGAGGACAGCCCTTTCTCTGACAAAGATGCAGGAAATATGGGGTGGGGGGTGGGAGACAGCAACAGAGACTCCTACAAAAGTCACCCAAGAGCTTAGGAGTCTCATGAGTATATGCAAAATCCACAACCCACTGCAGACTTCTGAAGGCTCCATCCACCACGACTCATGATCAGAAGGTATCATGAATGTACATAGTGCATTAAGCACTCTGTTGGGTATAATTTAAAACTAGCAGACTCTCCTTGCTGATTTTTCCACTCCATGGAGATGCAAGACAGATTTCTTGCTAAAATTTAGGAAATACACATGCCCTCCTCCCCCACTGTCATATGTCTATGTGAGAGAATAAAGAATTCACAACTAGTTCTAAATAAAGAGCCAAACTAGGAAGAGAAATACATTCACAGGCCATAGAGTAAGAGAAGTCGACAGTGTGAACAGAAAGAAGGGCGGAAAGAAATCAGGATTTTATTTCTTATAATTGGAAAAGAGCCACAAAATAATTTTTGGTACCTTTAAACATTTCCCCCAGATGAAGCCCGAGGTAAATATAACTGTGTTAGAGCATTCTGATTGTCATATAGGAGCTGGTTGTCAGACAGGGCCTCATTATGTACCAGAAGTCATCTTTTAAAGTCAAAGAAGGGTGGGTCATGGTAGCTCAGCAGGCAGAGTTCTCGCCTGCCATGCTGGAGACCCAGGTTTGAATCCCGGTGCCTGCCCATGCCAAAAAGGGAAAAAAAACAAAAATAAGAACAACTATATACTTAAAGTCAAAGAATTTCTCCACTTCTTTTGACCTTAGTTGAGAAGATCTCTTCTCAATACATAATAACAGAAATCATAATAATTAGATTTATTTAGTGCCTACTATGTGGAAATTGTTTTGGATGTATGAACTCATTTAATACTCAGAGCACACATATGATTAGCTATTATTTCTCCCAATTGTAAAGAAAGGAACTGAGGCTCAGAGAGGTTAAGTGACTAGCCCCAAAACGCTCAGCAAGTAGAACTAGGACTTGAATTCACATGGTCTGACTCAGAACCCACATTTTTACATTTCTGCATTATCTTTCTTTCATGTGCCTTAAATGCTTATCTTGATAATTACATGTTTTAACAGACATAAATTTGCCCAAATTATTTATAGTTCAAAAAAGTGCTGGTTTGACATGGTAAGTACTATACCTCCTTTAGGTGTAGGAAAAATGTCCTAAAACAGAGCGCACTGAGCAGGAGCGAGGCATGAACCTCCCAAGGAGTGCATTTGTTTCTCCACCAGCACGCCAGGTCATGGCACTAGCAAAGCCTTTGGAGCTTTATCTCACACCTATCTTTAAAAACACCTGCCTTCTGATTCACAGAAATGGACTGTGGGATACAGGAAATCAATTTTGCTTGCCTCTTGTGGCTACCAGATGAAATTATTCCACCGCTGGACTCCATATTGAGTAAAAATATGAATCATGCAAATGCCACTACATTCTTATTAGCTTTTAGTGGTATTTACTAAATAAAAGAGTGATGTGTATCTGATAGATGGAACCGCTGCTTAGAAAGCACTTGTGCGATTGCTTAGATTCATATTTATTAAAGTCTGATCCTGAGTTTAAAAAATAATTGACTTTTTTGTCCCCCTTTATAAAGATTATAAACAGAGCTAGAGAGGCCTCTCTTTCTTCTAAACCTCTCTTCAGGAGATGAGAGGGAAAAACTGTTGCCTGGCAGTGCTACAAGCTTATGGTTTGCTTTTCCACGTTATTCTTCTCACAGTGAAAGTGTGTATATGGCATACACACATATGCACATAAATGCTATTTGCTAAATTTAAAAGATGGTTTTTCCACTTCTAACACTTATGGATTTGTAGAAAATGCTTTGAGAGCCAGCAAATATCCACAACTACAGACGGATAAAAGACCCTCTTATTTCTCTAAATATTTAGAGAATGGCTCTAGAGAGGGAACACAGTAGGAACTGCCAAAGTGAGATTGGATAAGACTGTAAAAGTGTGTTGTGGGGTGTGTGTGTGTGTGTGTGTATGCACACACATGAGAATAAATAACTGTAAGCAAAAGTATTCAAGAATGTCATCACTCTGCCTTGATTTGATCCTCCACCCGTTTGTGTTCAGTAATAACAGCAGCTTTGGAAATGCAGGTCCAAATCAGTCAGAAGATTCATTTAGAAATTGTGACTGGTCACAATGTGCCTTTATTGAATGCACTTTATCCAACCCTCCTAGCCAATAATTTCTATTACAGGGGCTGCTGTGCAATGAAGCGCAGCCTACATAACTGTGGCTCTCTGGTAAGATGGCCACAGAGTCTTTTCCATCTCCATAGCCAGAAGAGCCACCGCCCCAGTGAGGGGGAGGCAGGTGGGGGGATGCCCAGTGTCCGCCTGAGGTGTCCATTGATGGCAGTCATCTCTTAACGCTGGACAGGACTGGTTGCATTGGAAATAACTCTCATCAGGAGACTTAGATTTTAGGCTCATCTTTGTTTCAGTAAACTCGTGAATTTAGCTTGCTTCAAATACCCAGCCAGAAACAAATAGAAGGGTAAGCTGTTGTGTAAAGAAATCCCTCAAAGATAGCATTATATATAGACTGAAAACTGGATGTAATATTTGAATATCACTAAATAAAAAATCCGTCACTATAAATTTCCAAAAGTCATTATTTGAGTTGTATGTTTACAAAATACAACGAACCACTCACTGTTGATTAGCTTTCCTAACAACTTCTTAATAATCTTGACAATGGGATGCTAGGACAATAATGACCCAGGGAGATGATGCTAAATTGAAAATTTTGCAAGCACTAATTATAAGACATATAAATAAATTTAACATGGGAAAGGAACGTGTAATCCAAACAGACGTCCATAAAACTGGAACATTATAGAAAATAAGGATATTAAATTAGAAAGGAACTCAATGAGGTTGGGAAATAAACTGATGATGTTAAGTTTCCTAGGTAATACCTACATAACAATGGTAGGAGTAGATCTTGAATATCACAATACGAATTCCTCAGAATCAACTTGGTGATGGGGAGGGAGAAGCTCAGAGGTAGAATTTAAAGTTCAATGGGGGAGAACTTGAGATTTTTTTTTTTTTTTCCACATGGGCAGGCACCGGTACTCGAACCCGGGTCTCCGGCTTGGCAGGCGAGAACTCCGCCTGCTAAGCCACCGTGGCCCACTCAAAACTCGAGATTTTGACTAAAGGAAAGATAAATGAACCAAGCTCAAAAATTTGTTCAATATGACCCAGTGAGATGTGTAGGAGAGAAGAATCATTACTACTTAAAAAATCTAGGAAGTTAGGAAGTGGTGTTTTACCCTCGATATTCAACTAATTTCCAAGAATGTAGCCTATCAGCATATGAAATATTTTGATAAAACAGGGGGTTGAATTTTTACTTCTTAGGAATGGCAGATTAGATGAAATGCTGAAAGACGGAGAAAGAACTTTATTTTCATTTTATTTTACTTTATTTAGTTTTGTTTTTTACTAATGCTTATATAGCATTTACCATGTACCAGGTACTATTTTAAGCATCTCATAACATATAACGGATATAGTCTACATAACAACCCTAGAAAGTAGATATCATGATTATCCTATATTAAAGATGGGAAAACTGAAGTTTGGGAAGGTTGAATAACCTGAGCAAGGTCACATAGCTAGTATGAGGTAGATTTGTACACAGGCAATCTTGCTCCAGAGTGCTTGAAATCACTTATGCTATGCTGCCTTTATAAGCAAAAGAATTAGAAAGTGATGTATTTCAATGACACTTTCTCAGCCTCTGAGACTTTGAAACATAAAATGAATATATGATACAATTCAAACTATTTTGAAAAGGAAAATTTTTGAGGAAATTTGGTTTCAAAATATATCCATTTGTTTTTATGAATTGTACACTGAACATTAAGAATCCTTTAAAGTGTATCACTGATGTTACAAGAAAATAAAACAATACACTATACAGACAGGAAAGACATATTTTTCTATGATTCCACAATAATTTTCACACTGAGATCAGATTAGAAATCGACCAGGATAAATGGCCAAGAATAAAATTCCCCCAAGTGTTGCAGACACATTTACCAAAACAGTGTGACAACATTTTAAGAAGTGTTTCCTGCCACAAAGGCAGAAGTAGGTGCTAATGTTAACAGCTCCCGAAAAGCTGCCGCCTCAAATAGTAATGTCCTGAAGGGTAAATTTCATTTCCCTGCAAAAGTTTAATTAAAAGAACTCTTACCTTCACTCCTTTTATTTGCAACTTTACCAATAAGACAATATAATTCACTCACTCATTCATTCAACAAACATTTATAGAGCTCCAATTTAAGCGCTGAGCTAATACCCAAATAAGCGAGAATTTCCACTCCTTAAGAAGTCCATTTAGAGAAACTGAATTTAGACAAATAATTAGAAGGCCATGAGCTAAGTGTTAATAGTTTCCAATACCACAAGTAGCAGCACCTGAACAATATGACAGAGCAAGCAAATGCATTATTTCCTCTCGCTACTGAAATAAACAAAAAATGAGAGTAAATGCTAAATTTCCACTTCTAAGCCAAAATAGAGTAGCAGGGACTCGATGTACCCTCCTACCTAATTCCAAAACGGATAAATACACTGGCCATCAGCCAGAAAAAAGTGGTCTCTTAGGGAAGGTGATCCCATGATTGCCCCAGCTACAGCCTGGAGAGAGTTTCCAGGCTATGGCACAAAGAGTGGAGCCCAGTGAACTCCCTGCATTGAGTAGATAAAACTGAATATCTGAGGAGACATAGGCAGCTAGGGTTTGTGGAGAAGAGTGCTGGAGAAGAGAGAACTGCATAGAGAGAGAACTTCAGAGATCTGAATAGGGACCCTGTTGAGTAGACAACCAAGTACTGGAAAACCCGTGCATGCTCAGAAACTATGCAAGGCCAGGTGAAAATCTGTACAAAAGGATTAGAGAACAGTGCCTGTTGCTCACACAGGCACAGGAATAGTGTCTCATCCCAGCAGTCAGATTCGAGAACTTCCAGATTCACTGGGTATTAAGGAGATGGAACTGTTTTCCTCAATAGTGAAGAATCATTATCCCTAGACCAAGCATTACTTCGGTTCCACCTAATGCATCTTAAAAGCAAGCACAAAGGATCAAACTCTTTCTAAGTGATAAACTATGTCCCAGAACAAAGTTTGCAAATACAGAAATATCCAGCTCCAACAAGATAAAATCAACAGTGTGTGGCACTCAACCAAACATTACCTGGCATGTGGAAAACCAGGAAAATAGAACCCATAATGAGGAGATGAATCAATCAATAAAGACAAACTCAGAATGGGCTAGCATTAGTTAACATTAATGCTAGTGTTAATATTTAGCACACAAGAATGATAAAAAAGTTATAACTGCATTCTGTATGTTCAAAAAGCAAGTAGAGACATGGAAGATATATATTTTATCATTCAAAACTTTACTTCATATTTATTTTGTCCCTCTCCCCCACTTATTACAGTGTCCAATTTGAAACAATAATAATACAATATAGGCACCTCTACTTTAAGTAAACCAGGTTTACAGAAATTTAAAGTCTAGTGTTAATACATATCCCCCTTTTGAGCCACAGGATTAACAAAGTTCACAGTTACACGAGTCATTTAAAACGCAAAACTGTCAAAAGCACGCCCAACAATCAAGTTTTTTAAAATACAAATTTAACAATTATACCAAATGCATGCTTTAATTTGCCCCAACAAAGCACTTTCTGAAAGTAACACAAATCTAAGTCTGATATGTCTATTGACAACAGTTGTTTGAAATAATCATTAAGAAGCTCATAGTGTTAGCAAGTAGGAGCTAAGGATAGAAAATCAGAACCTTCCATCTGATTTCCAAGGGCAGATTAGGCCATACTCTTACGGGATTTAGGCACACACTGGGTTAATAGAGTTGAACAGGAAGATGATCTGATAGTGACTGGACACCTAGGTATTAGATATTTCATGTGGCATTTCTGTATTTTTTAAGAAAGAGGGTACTGCTTGCCGGAGAGAAATGAATTCTCGTGAAGGACTTTCAGATGCTGTGGCAGACCTGAAGATTTTTAGATGGGGTCCTTCTCAGGGCCCTCAAATTACACCATGTATGTGGTCACTTATTCTGACTATGAATAAGGCAAGGAAGATATTTTTAAAAGGCCAAAGTCTAATTTCTAGAGATGAAAACTACTCTAAAATGAAATTGACATTGGCTGGGATTAATGGCAGATTAGAGATTATAGAAGAAAAGTTTAGAGACAGTTAGGACGTAGTCATAGAAAGCAACCAAAACGAAAGACAGGAGAAAAGAAAATTAAAAAAAATAAACTGTGTATCAATGAGCTGTAGGATAACTTCAAGTGGCCCAATTTGTGAGATATTGGAGGTCCTGAAAGAGAGGAGATAGGGGACAGGACAGAAGAAAAACTTAAATAAATAATGGCCAAAATTTACCAAATTTGATGAAAACAATACACACACATTTGTAAGAATCTCAACAAAACTCAAGCACCAAAAGCATGAAGGATACTACAACAAGGCACATCATAATCAAATTGCTCAAAACAAGTGATAAAAGTGGCCTCTGGGGGTTCAAGGGATTAGTTCAGTGGTAGAATCCTCGCCTGCCATGTTGGAGACCTGGGTTCGATTCCCAGCCCATGCACTTCCCCAAAAGAAAACAAACAAAAATTCAACAAATGGTGCTGCAATGATGGGATACTGACATGGAAAAAGACTAAAATGTGACCTCTGCTATACAGCATTCAAAAAAAAAAAGTGGCCTCAGAAAAAAAGATGCAAAATGTAGACAAAATCAAAGATAAGGATGTCTCCAGAAATTCCACAGAAATGCTGAAAAAATAGCTGAGCAACATTTTTCAAGTACTGAAGGAAACGAGCTGTCAACCTAGAAACCAAAATTCAGCAAAAAAACCCCTTTCAGAAACAAAGATGAAATAGACTTTTTCATAGTAACAAAACTTAAATTCACTACCAGCAGACGTACTATAAGAAATGTTAAAAGAATGATATCATTGACACAGCAAAATGACATCCCCTGAAAAAGCCTTCCAGGTATTTAGAGAATAAAAGGACAAATCTCACCTGCGTAGAGTTCTGGAGGATAGTAGAGACTATAGAAGGACTCCACAAATGCTAAATTAAAGAAACAGAAAAATCTCAGGGAGAAGAAATCCATCCCAAATTTCTCCAGTCAGTTTTGGTCCCCTCCCCCTCACTTGGTCTGCCTGCACAGCTCGGGGGTGACACAGAAGCAGCATGGGTTGGGACCCTCACATCGTGGATATAGATTGTAGAATAACACAATCACAGCAGTGAGTTAGAACTCCATGCATATCCAGACGTAGGGACCTAAATCCACAGAGACCCAGGTGGAACACAAGACTCCGAGAAGTGCTGGTACAAACGGATGGGGCACCCAGGGGGAAGAAAAAGCAAGAGACCATGATAGAAAGGCTGGTAAGAAGTTGTGCCCTCACTCAATCCAGTTTCGATCCATCCGCTGAATCACCTAAAGGCAAAATAGGCTTTTCTGAAGTGACCCACCTTTCCGGTAATCTGCGTAAGAAAAGCAGTGCCTTTGAAAAGGCTGTCTAGGCTGTGGCCACGAAAATGGAATGAGATCCCTGAGTCCTTGTGCCTGAATGAATGATAAATGTGCCTCAGCAGGTGAGTGGCCTTTTGAAGATCTAAAATGATAGTTTCTTTAAATGTTTACCATGGAGGAGGCTTTGTCTAAGAAATATTTTTAAGTCTCCGAACACTCCCCTTATATATTGTAACTATTCTGCAAAAGGATTTTGCCTTTGAGGTGTAGTTTTTAATTCAATCAGAACTGTTACCAAAAAACAATTGCCAATTTTATTAAAAAAGAAAAAATGTAAACCTATTTTTATGACTTGGCACTTTATGAGAGAGATTAGACACTGGAAGTTTTTAACAAATGTATATGTATTAATACTTGAAACATTGGAATGACAGCACAAATGAGAAGAGAGTCTACAATAAATTAAGATTTTTGCATTTGTAAAAAAAAACCTTTGGAGCATCAAAGAACTTTGTCAAGAAATTTCTACTTAATGTGAGAAAATATTTGGAAACCACATATCTAATAAGGGTTTATTTAATATCCAGAATATATTTAAAAAAATCCTATAACTTAACAATGAAAAGACAACCACCCAATTAAATAAATGGGCAAAAGACTTGAATAGACGTTTCTCCATGGAGTATATACAAATGGCTAAAAAGCACATGAAAAGATGATTAACGCCATTAGCTATTAGGGAAATGGAACTCAAAACTACAATGAGATATCATTTCATACCCACTAGAAAAAAATAACCCACTATTAAAAAATAACAGAGGGCAGGCCACGGTGGCTCAGCAGGCAAGAACGCTTGCCTGGAATGCCAGAGGACCCAGGTTCGATTCCCGGTGCCTGCCCACGTATTAAAAAAAACAAACAAAAAACCCAGAAAATTACAAGTGTTGGAAAGTATGTGGAGAAATAGGAATACTTATTCACTGTTGTTGGGAATGCAAATCAGTGCAGCCACTGTGGAAGACAGTTTGACAGTTCCTCAGGAAGCTAAATATAGAATTACTATATGATTCAGCAATTCTGCTATTAGATACATGCCCAAAAGAATTGAAAGTAGGGACTCAAACAGACATTTGCACACTGATGTTCACAGTGGCATTATTCACAATTGCCAAAAGATGGAAGAAACCCACCTGTCCATCAACTGATGAATAGATAATAAACATGTGGTTTATACATATGATGGAACATTATCCAGCTGTAAAAAGTCCTGATGCATGAGACAACATGGATGAGCCTTGAGGACATTATGCTGAGTGAAATAAGCCAGACACAAAAAGGGTGAATATTGTATGGTCTCACTGACAGGAACTAAGTATAATTAGCAAACTCATAGAGTTAGAAGCTAGCATATAGGTTTCCAGGGGATAGGGTGGCGAAGAGAATGGGGAGCCCATGCTTAATTTGCACAGAATTTCTATTTAGTTTGACTGTAAGGATTTGGAAATGGATGGTGGCTACAGTAGCACATTTTTGTGAGTGTAATTAATAGCACTGAATTATGCTATTAATACCACCGAGAGTGTGGTTGAAAGGGGAAGTTTTGGGTCATATATGTTACTCGAATGAAGTTAGAGGATAAAACATGAGACTGTATAACACAGGAACTAGGGTTAATAGTACAAGTATAAGAATGTTCCGTCATGAATTATAATAAATGTACATCACTCACACAAGGTGTTAATAATAGGGTGGTATCTGGGAAAAACACACCTAAGTAAACTATGGACTATCGTTAATGTTACAATTTAAAGTTATTTCAGCAATTGTAACCAAGATATCACACTAATGCAAAGTGTCAACATCAGGGGGATATATGGAGAGGTTTTAATTTTACCTGACTTTTCTGTAAACCTACTTCTCCAATTAAACAAATAA
Organism: Tamandua tetradactyla; assembly: GCF_023851605.1. Taxonomy (NCBI): domain Eukaryota; kingdom Metazoa; phylum Chordata; class Mammalia; order Pilosa; family Myrmecophagidae; genus Tamandua; species Tamandua tetradactyla. The sequence continues at coordinate 43,149,338 of NC_135342.1, read as the reverse complement.
TAGTTAAAAAAAACATTATGCTAAGTGAAAGAAAGTACTACACATTGTATGATTCCATTTATTTAAAATGTAAATATAAATAAATCTATAGAGACAGAAATAGATTAGTGATTATGTAGGGATGGGGAAGGCTAGAGAAATTTGAGGCGACTTCTAAGGGGTCCCAGGTTTTTCTTTTTGGAGTAATGAAAATGTCCAAAATTGATTGTGGTGATGAACGCACAACTCTTTGAATATAATAAAAGCAACTGATTGTACATTTTGGGTCGGATTGTATGGTATGTGAATATATAACAATAATACTGCTGTTTTTAAAGGTGCATGGTCCAGGAATCGAACCCGGGTCTCCCGCACGGAAGATGGGCATTCTAACCACTGAAATTCCCATGCACCCCCCAGTAATACTGCTTTTAAAAGAGAAATGTTAAAGCAAGTACTTTAGGCAGAAGGAAAATGATAGTTGAATGGAAATGGGGATCTATACAAAGGAACAAAGAATACTAAAAATGGGTTTTATATATAATAATATACAAATTTCCCCCTATTTAAAAAATATGATAGTCTATTTAAATGAAAATAATAATAATGTATGTGGGTTTATGACATATGTAGATGTTAAATGTATGTAGTAATCCCACAAAGTTTGGGAGGAGAAAATAAAATACAGTTTGTAAACTTCTTATATTACACATGACATGGTTCAAAATCACTTGAAGGTAGACTCTGCAAAGAGAAATGTGTACAGTATAATCCCTAACTTTTGTTAACAAGTAAAATAACAAATCCAGGAATTACAGCTAAGACGCTGTGTCATTTTCCTAGGGCTGCTCTAACAAAGTACTACAAACTGGGTGACTTATTATCAACAGAACTATTTCTGGAGTCTAGAAGTTTGAAATAAAGGTGTCACTTTGTCACATGTTTCCTTCAAAGTCTGTGGAAAAGAAGCTGTTCCTTGCTTCTTCTAGCTTCTGGGGGTTTCTTGGCAATCCACATGGTTCTCTGCTTCAAGCATCACATAGATTTCTTCCCTCTGCCTCTCTGTATCCAAAATTTTTCTTCTTATAAGGTCACCAGTCATATTGGCTTAAGGGTCCCAAATTCCATCAGAAATGACCTTACTTCAAAATAAGGTCATTTTCTGAGGTATTTGGGATTAGAATGTTAAAATATCTTTTTGGAGGAGGTAATTCAATCCCCATAATATAAACTGACGAAAGGGAATTTAAAAATGCAATTAATCTAAAAGAAGACGGGGAGGAGAAAAAGATGAACAAAAGAGTAAATAAGACAAATAGAAAACAAATACCATTAAATGCAAATGTGTAACCACTTTTCACATTAAATGTAAATGGTCTAAATACCCCATATAAGATGCAGAAAGGAGATTTGACAAAGTAGAGCACTGATTCCTGATCAAAGCTCTAAATAAAGTAGGAGTAAAAGGAAACATCCTCAATATGATAAAGGTAATCTACAAAAAACATGCAGCTACTATCAGACTGAATGGTGAAGGACTTTATGTAAGTGGACAAGGATGTCCACTCTTGCCGCTTCTGTTCAACATTGCATTGGAGTTTCTAGACAGTAAAATACATTAAGTAAAAGAAATAAGAAGGCCAGATTGTAAAGCAAAGAGTAAAACTGTCATTATTTAGAAATAACACAATTATTTATGTAGAAGATCCCATGGAAGGTACAAAAATGCTACTAGGACTAAAAAGTAAGTTTAGTAGGGTTGCAGGATAAGAGATCATTATATAGACCTCAATCATATATCTACATGATAACAATGAACAATTGGAAACTAGAAATTTTAAAAATACCATTTATAACAGAATAAAATATCAGAATACTTAAGAATAAAATTTTATACATCATCGTGAAATTTCAGAACAATAAAAATAAAGAGAGGATCCTGAAAGTTTCCACAGGGAATAAACAGGTCACCTATAAAGGACTGAGCCTCAGACTGGCATCATATTTCTCAGTAGCCAAAAAATAAAGAAGCAAAAGGACAAGGGAAGTGATGGTATGAATTAAATTCTCACTTAACATAGTAACAAGTCAACAGAAATTATTTAAAGTTGGTAAATTACTAAATAAGAGCACATGCATATTATTTATACATGTGGAGGCAATCACCAGCAGGCCTATAAACTGAATGGGTAAAATCTGGCTGCCACTGGGAAGGGGAGAAATATGGGGTAGGGAATAACTGGAAGCATTTAAAAGCCCTTGTGCTGGTTTGAAAGGATGTATATCCCCTAGAAAAGCCATGTTTTAATCTAAATCCCATTTCATAAAGGTAGAATAATCCCTATTCAATACTGTGTGTTTGAAACGGTAATCAGATCATCTCCCTGGATGATGTGATTTAATCAAGAGTGGTGTTAAGCTGGATTAGATGGCGACATGTCTCCACCCATTTGGGTGGGTCTTGATAAGTTTCTGGAGTCCTATAAAAGAGGAAACATTTTGGAGAATGAAGGAGATTGGGAGAGAGCAGAGAATGCTGCAGCATCAGGAAGTAGAGAATCTACCAGCCAGCGACCTTTGGAGATGAAGAAGGAAAATGCCTCCCTGGGAGCTTCCTGAAACAGGATGCCAGGAGAAGAAGCTAGCACATGACTCCGTGTTCACCATGTGCCCTTCCAGGTGAGAGAGAAACTCTGACTGTGTTCCCCATGTGCCTTCTCTGCTGAGAGAGAAACCCTGAACTTCACTGGCCATCCTGAACCAAGGTATCTTTCTTTGGACGCCTTTGATTGGACATTTCTATAGACTTGTTGCAATGTTGATTGGACATTTCTATAGACTTGTTGCAATTGGGACATTTTCTTGACCTTAGAACTGTAAACTAGCAATTTATTAAATCCCCCTCTTTAAAAGCCATTCCATTTCTGGTATATTGCATTCCGGCAGCTAGCAAACTAGAACAGCCCTATTTGTATATCTTGATGGTTTTTAACTACACGCATGATTTCAAAATACTTTAAAAATACAATGTGTACAAGCTGACATGAGAGCTTAAAGCCGAGTGGACTCTGGGGTAACATGGCTGCATTTTCATATGGCCTTGACACTCTATGTCACTGCCAGTGGACCGCTGTTTTTTTTTTTTTTTTCTCAAATTAGGCAACAATTCTTCTGATGACCACCACCCCCACCCCCGCCCTTGTTGAGGCATATCTAATCTGGAGGCATGCAGCAGTGACCTCACAGCAACAAGAACTTGAGGGCTCTCAGAGGTCTGGACAATCAAATCATTCTAAGTCACTTGGGGGGGAAACGCAACACAGCATATAACAGTTTGATGTCAGAATTACCCAGCAAGCAGGTTGGGGAAAGGACAATGCCCTTGCACTCTCTCTACACTAAGGGTACTCATTTTACTGGAAATATTCTAGTGCATACCAATATTTCCCTAAATGGGGGCTGAAGGTCATTCCCAACATGATTTTAACACGTGGACACAGCATCAAGTGAGTCTCAGAGGAACAAAATTATTCCTTTTTCTGTTCTCTCTTTCAGTTCTCTTTACACTAAGGAGAAAGTCTTCATTTGGCCCCATTATGAATTTAATACTTTTCTGTCTGTGTAGTAGTCACTTTACCCACTTTTTTAACAAGAGACAGAAGACTTCAGGCTCAGAGTCAAAAAACTCTTTTGTTAACAAGTCGTTGTTGTTTTTGTGTTTGTTTTCATTGTTAAGTGTTTTTTTTATATATATATGATAAGTGAAACTGGCTTTCCACTTGTGGTAGTCATAAAAGTTTGCCTTTTAAATAAATTTAATTGTGATTAAAAAGTAGTTTGCCTTAACATGACTATTAATTAAACAGCAGCAAAGGAGGAAAGTTCTTATGGCTGGACTTTGGGAAACACTGGTCTATTCAAAGCTCTGTCCCTTGTTTATTTCCTTCCTATAGCTCCTTGTAGGATGTTGAAACATAAAGGGAAGGATGACCTCGTTTAGGCTGGACACCAGCACCATTTTTTGAGTGAGAAAGTCTGAATTTGCTCATGTTTTTTAATAATCTCTTAATTAAATGCAACCATTGTGAGATATATCCCAATTTGAAGTGTACAATAAAATGCAGAATACTGCCTTGGGAGTTGTGGGCTCATAGTTTCTGAAAAGTAGATGGAGGCTAAACTGCTGAGCTGTTTTTTTTTTCCTTCCCAATTATACCTAAAGAAAAATCTTCCCACACATAATGCACTCGTCATCTGCACAGATATATCCCCCAAAACTTCAAGCTCTTAACCCAGATAAATAACGTAGGAGAAAAGATTTCACATCAAAGCTATTTTTAACATCCTGGGTTTCTGGACATGGATTTTAGTAGCAGGGCTATTTCTTCCCTACATGAGAATTTCCCACAACCATAAATGGTACAAGTAGGAAGGTGATCAAAGAATTCTAAGCTCCACACTTCAAGTGCATATGATTATTTTGAAAAATAACCAGTGTACACTAAATTTAGAATGAAAACCACAACATATTTACAAGGAAGTTTGGAGAAAAGATGAATAAGATTGAGAAAATAAATCTAGGTTAAAAACAATGGTGACAAAATACACCCTATGCAAATTTAAAAGACAGGTCATGGCCTGGGAGTTTGCATCATATCTAATAGATGCAGAATTAGAATACAGAAAGCAGACACACACACTTGCTTATACACACACACGTACACAAGCATGTGCATGTGTGCACTGCATACATACTCATGCAATACACTCACTAACCCACACATTCGTGCACATGCATACTCACTGACATAAACTTGCTCACATAACACACTCACTCACACATAAGCACATATACACACACACTCCTATACACTAACACGCACATACACATGCACACACATAGACTCATAAAGTCTACACATCAATAGGACAAATAACCAAATAGAAGTATGGTCAAAATGTTTGAATAAGCAAATCATAGGGAAGAAATACCAAAAGTAGTTCAATTTTTATTGATAATAAGAGAAAATGTACATTAAAACAACGAGATACCATTGTTTCAATAATAAAATGTGTACTAAAATAGTACACATTTTAAAGTTTCATAATATTAAGAGTTGGTGAGAATGCAGGAAACAGGAACCTCATGCCTGCTGGTGGGAATGTAAGTTGGTTCTTCCATTTTGGAGAATAATTTGTCTCTATCTATTAAACTGTGAACGCGAGTATCCTGTGATCCAATCATTCCATCGTTGGTATAAACCTAGTAAAGCACTCCTACCACTAAAGCATTTTAAAAAAGTGTTTTTATTGCCAATCCCTAACAAACATACAAACATTCTTGATATACAAGTATTCCATGCATGGTGTACAATCAATGGCTCACAATGTCATCACATGGTTGTGTATTCATCACCATGATCATTTTTTTTCGACATTTGCAACTGTCCAGCAAAAGAAATAAAAAAGAAAAAAGAAAACCTCGTGCATCCTACACCCCTTACTCCTCCCTCTCATTGACCGCTAGTATTTCAATCTACTCAATTTACTTTAACCTTTGCTCCCCCTATTTATTTATTATCCATATTTTTTACTCATCTGTCCATACCCTAAATTAACATCAGACGCAAGGTTTTCACAATCACACAGTCACACTGTAAAAGCCATATCATTATACAATCATCTTCAAGAAACGTGGCTACTGGTACACAGCTAGAGCTTCCCTCTAGCCACTGTAATACACCATAGACTAAAAAGTGGAGATCTATATAATGCATAAGAATAAACTTCCAGGATAACCTCTCAACTCTGCTTGAAATCTCTCAGCCACTGACACTTTATTTTGTCTCATTTCTCTCTTCCCCCTTTTGGACCACTGAGGTATTTTTTAAATTTTCCTCTTTTTTATTACATGCGCAGGCACCGGAAACCGAGCCCGGCTCTCCGGCATGGCAGGTGAGATTTCTTCCACTGAGCCACCATTGCACCGCCCTGAGGCATTTTTAATAGTGGAAAATTGGAAGAAGAATTAGATACTCCTGCATAGGAGAAGAGCTAAATTAAGCTACACGGTAGGCACGCCATGGGATAATACAAAGCAATCTTTAAAAATGAAGCAGAACTATATGGATTAATATGAAAAGATCTCCAAGAAATATTGCTGAGTGAAACAGCAAGGTACAGAGAGATACATAGAATATTATACTTACATAGGGAGAAACATCATTTCCAAACAATGCTATCTATTTGTGTATACCGTACTTAAGTGTACAAAAATATTTCAGAGGATACAAACTAAACTGTTAAGAATTACTTGAAGGTTGGAGAGTACTGGGGGAGGAGGGAAAATAAGGACCTGTATTGGTGGAGTTTGGTGATGGGGTGGGGGGTCCAAGGTGACTTGAGCGTATCTGTAATAAGTTTTTCAAGGAGTTGATATCTCCTTGAGGACTTTAAAGTTCAGAATACAAAAAAATTTAAAGAGTAACAGTAATATTCGAAGAAAGACTGAAAAAAAAAAGGGGGTCAGAAAAGTTAGCCTAGCAGTGTAGGGGGTGTCTATTATTTTATTGATAGTCATGAGAAAATTCATCCTGAGGAGGGCTGCCCATGGGGGGTTGCTGTCCCCATTGTAAATGCACGGTCTCTGCGACCTCACAGGCCTTACAGACAGCGTCAGGTCTTTCCCACTCCATATGAGAAAGCTGGAGGCCTCACTAGGATTCAAAGCTACAGTCTTAAGTGCTCTTGATTGAAGGAAATTCAAAAAGAAAATACACATATTGTATAAAGGAATCTTTTTTTTTCTTTCTTTATTAAATTTTATATCCACATCTAGCACTCCTTAAGCCAAAGTAAAGTCCCCTGATGTGGTCTCATGGTAATAATATTGTAAAACAATGCAAAATGGCAGTAATTGTACTGTTCCTTTAGGTGGAGCTCTGGAATCTGCAGTGCTATCCTCAGCAACCCCAACTCGGTGAAAATGCAGAGCCATTAGAAAGCAGACCCTCTTCCTAAATGCCTTGAAATTCATGTCCTTTTTAATTGCCCAGAATTCATGTCACTTGTGTGAAAAAGCTATAAACATACACAATCGTAAAAACGCATTTAGACACCTCGAACAAAATCAATGCCGTATTATTTTAGTTTATTATTCCTTGTAGAGCCCACACTGGTCTTCCTACTTTGATATTTATTTGTACTAAAGAAGCAAAGAACATGAATGCCACACTTGGGATAACATTAATGCTGGGATTGAGTGGAATACATATAGCTTCTGCCTTAATTTAAAAATCTAAAGCAGTCTTTATGAAGCAACCTCACATAATATAGGACAAAGCTGAAGGTCACTGTATTATTCATTTAAAGAGGCACTGATAGGGATTAAAATTAAGGTTCACGAAACTGGAGGAACCCTTAGCTAACATAAATGGCTTCTTCCTTCTTAGCGGGGGGAATAAATAGTATTAGAAAGAATACACTGTCCCCCTGCCCCTGGGCGTTGTGTTCCTTCTCCCTTTGCAGCCCCTAAGCACTTTATTCAAGAGGCCCGCTGCTATTCATGACTTTGACTTCTTATTAAAAATTAATGATTATTTTCACTTCAACAGAAAGCTGCCTTATTTTGCAGAAGATTAACAAAGAGGACTCGGTGAAAATTGAGTCCCTCAGTAGGAGAAGCTTCTCTCATACCAGCCCATTTATGGCTGGGGAAAACACCCCCTGTTGGTTCAAGGATACCAAGTAAATAGAAGGTGGGCAGCCTGATACAGACTGTAAAACAAGGGCTACATCCTTCACAAAAGGGGCATGTCAACAGAAACAGCCTGTCTTTGACAGCAGGATGACCCCACGCTCTGCCCACTGGCTCCTCCATGCCGGCTCCGAGTGCCGTGCAGTGTTTGCAAGCTATTGTTCATAAGCCGATTTTCTGCTAAGGGGTTAACAGGTGAGAGCAGTTATTCCACATGGAAGAGCAAAAACAAAATAGAAAGGATGGCTTTCGTTAAGCTGCCAATGCCCAGAAAACACTTCTGGAAACATCGCAGCTCTGTATTGCATCATTTTCAAATGGAAGGGTTGAGGGGAGGGTACTTACTTGTTTCAAAATGATATGCCAAGGTAAGAAGAGAGTGCTGTAAGACTGCAAAAATAAAGTCCGGTTCATATCCTGTCATATGCATACATATGACACACATATATACAGGCTTCATTCTAATATCCAATGTGGTCATCAATTTAATTTCTGGTGAAATTCCACTTTCACTGTTTAAAAGCCCTGCATTTTTGCATCACCTTATCTATTAATCTCACTCAATTGTCATGATATTTAATGATCATATCTTCCTTAGAGTTGAAGAAAGTGAAGTGTAGAGAGGACATATCAATGATTAGACATATAGTTGGAGGGTCAAGCTTCAAATTCAGCTCTTCTCCCTGCCAGCCCAGTACTCTATGCAGGGCTGGAGAAGGGATCCCACATCCACTATCCAGATGCTGGGCCAGCAGGAAGTGTGGGCAGAACAAAGAGAGAGAGTCTGTTGAGAATGAAGGGACCATCATTTAAATGCTGAATACACATTAATGATTGACTTGGACAACTACGCATTTGGCATCTACACTGCCTCTGGCTTCATGGAGCTTACAGAATGGAGGCAGAGGTGGAGCCGAACAAATGTTTACATAGAGAACTATAAAATCACCCTTGTAAAGGGCCAGACTTTTGGAGATGTGGCTCAGGTTATCTCATTTGTTTCTTGGGTTTCAAAGTGGTTATTTTTTTAAGGTTTTGGAGTAAGCATGCCCAATGCTTTGGTGGTTAAAAGGAGATAATGGAGAATCCATAAAATATAGTCTGCTACTTATCGGCAGGGTGGGTATTTTATCTAGTTTTCTGTATCACTAATGACATATGAGATGACAGCAAGAGAATTAAGCTGCTCTTTAATTTGAATATACTTTTCAGAGGGCACTAACGGTACAATGACTGTCCTCATTTATAAGAATCCTAAAATATTTGAGGGCAAATAATTGTCAGCATCTGTAGTGTGCTTTCTCTACTTTACGATTTTCTATTTAATCTCCCCAGAAGTTCCAAGAAGCTGAATATGGTTATCACCCCATTTTACAGATGGGAAAACTGAGAGACAGAGAATTTAGGTAGCTTGCCTAAGGTTTCCAGTTAGTAGGTGATAGGGTGGGGATTCAAAGCTGGTAAACTGGCTCCAGTCTGCCTTGCTATTCTGTCTTGTAGAGAGATGTTATTTAAAATAATAACTACATAAAATTTATTTTCAGCACAATAATAGCTAGCAGATTACACAAGAAAAGAGTCCCAAGTAAACAGTTTCAAAGTGTATGCAATGAAAATCAAAATCAATTCTTGCTTTAAAATCTATTACAAGCATTTCACCACTGTCAACATTTTATTATCAGGTATCAAAAAATCATTACCACCACAACAAAGCATTCATGCAACAACATAAAAATGAACTTTGTTCCTCAAGGAAAATATTATAAATATGAAGAAGAAAACATTTTTTCTCTCAGAAATGACAATTAGGTAATAAAACATTAAGTTATATGCAACAACTTTTGTCTCTTTCCTAGAACTTAACACATGAAGATACAGTAAGACTCATAATCAGTTCAACAAGAATGAGAGAAGACTGTTAGAAATCATTGATAAAATCTAAAACTTAAAACTTCCGTATGATAAAATAAATCATAAAATGTTAAAAGACAAGTTATAAATAAGGAATAAATGTTTGCATATCTAATAAACAAAAGATTGTTAACCAGGAGTCATAAAGAACTCCTACAAATCAATAAGATAACAACCTAGCAGGAAAAAGCATAAATGATTCAAGAATTCAAGAACTTCACAGAAAATGAAAAGCAAATGGCCAATAAGCAAGGAAAGATGGTGACTCTCACCAGTAATTAGGGTCATATAAATTGAAACCACAATATGCTACCTATATCACATGGGAACAATTTTTAAGTTGGATGAAATCAGATGCTAGTGTACAAGTCAGAAAATGAGTGGAAAATTGGTGGTATTTTTTAAGAATCTAGTAAAATTGAAAATCAGCAAATTCTCTGATCTTAGAATTATCTGTGCCAAAGAAACATTTGCATCGATGCACCGTACAAGGATGTTACTGCAGCATTATTTGAAAGAGTGAAATATTGGGCACAACCTAAATATCTATCAGCAAGAGAATGGATAATTAAATGGTGGTATATACTTATAATATTATACTTAAGGACATTAATTTAGATCTTTATACACCAGAATGCACAGGGCTCAAATATAACAAGTGAAAAAAAAGTTGCAGAACAAAACACACAGGATGATATCAGCCATGTAAATGTTAAAAATACCAAACCAACAATATTATGTTTTTCTAAGGATATGCACACATGCATATACATGCAGCAGTATCCAAAATGGACAGGAAGGACACACACCAAGTTCAGGTGGTATGTACTTCTGGGGAATAAGGGAAGCGGACTGTGATTGGAGGGATTGGCAAAGGGGGGTTAACTCAATGTAAGAAATATTATATACATAGAGAAAAGACAAAAAAAGGCTGTTTCTGGGTGATGGAATTATGTCTGGTTACTCTTTTCCTTTTCTTTTTTAAAAAATGGCTTTACATATCTTTCAATTTTCCAAATAAAAACATATTAACTTAAAAATCCAGAGAAATATAACTTGTAATTTTCAGCTGAACCTGCAGAGTCAGGCTCTGCCTCTTGTCATTAGCTTTTCTTTATTTTTATCTTCCACAATTATGTTCTTAAATAAGGACAAACTAGAGTCAGGACACTTTGAATCTCCATTTCTTTCAACAAAAAGGAACATAATGTATTTGGACAGCACCTTTTTGTTTTGGTTTTAGAGAGCTTTGAAACTAGAGAAGCACATGTTTCATAAGCTTGGATCGCATTGCTAAGAATCCTTCAAGCTCATGACTTGTAGCCATTTCATTGAATCTCCCAAAGATGTTAAACTTCTGGATTTAAATAAAAGTTGCAACAACTCTTTAGTCCTTTGTCACTCTGCCAGTCATGCCTAAAATGCACTATAATACAGTGGCTTATGATGAGTTATAATGTAACAGCCAACGTAATGGCAACATGTTTTTATTTTAAATTTAAATAAATTAAAACTAAATGATAACTTAAAATTCACTCCCTTAGTCTCTCTAGCTACATTTTAAGTGTTCAAAAGCCACATGTGGCTAACGGCCATCATCTAGGACTGTGCAGATAAAGAGCACTTCCTGCATCACAGAACGTTCCATTGGACAGCATGGGTTAGAGCATGGATTCTGAAGTCAAGTCCCTGAACTCTGGTCCTAACTCCAGCATTTGTGAACTACCTGGCCATAAGCAAATGTCTTCATCCATTTATGCCTCAAGATGTATTACTTGAAAACAAGGGGGAGAAAAGTGTTTATAGTACGTTCCTGTTTAAGGGAAGAATACAAGCATATAGACATATTTGCTTACATTTAGAAAGGATAAATCATCCTTCCAAATGGTTACTTGTAGGGAAAGTGAGGAAAGAGAATAAGGGGAAGCTACACTTCTTTGAACATACTTTGTTTTGTAGATTTGACTTACAACCATGGAAATAACTCTATGGTTACAAAATAAGATTGTTAATAATAAATTAATAAAAATTTGAAATGAAATAAGTGAACCCTGTAACTGTATCAACAGTTGGTGGTATAGATACACAGAGAGGAACTATTCTAAGTGGCACTAAAATACAACGATTTGATGTACAACCCTGGAATATGCTCTAAAGACAAAAAGAAATGTTTTTGACTGTTTTGATTAATCATATTGTTGATGGTGGTCTTTGTATACTTTTTCTGAAGCTGACTGTGTTTAGTGTGGAATGGAGCAAATTAGTAATTACACTGGGGTTATTAGAACTGAGATTTTGGCATGGGAGAAAAGAGATATGGATGTAAGATCCTTGAAATTAGGTACAAATACTGTTGTCCTGAACTCAAATTGGACATGTTAGAATGAATTAAATACTTTATTTTATTGACACACACACATGCACATACATATGCCTGCCACTGTGTAATAGTAAAAAAAACCAAAACAATAGTAATGAGCACCCTACTGCCCAGATCATGGTCTCTAAATAATATTTCCTCATGAAACAAACCAGTGATTCTAAAAGAAATGTCTGTTCCAGGTCTGTGGTAGGCTAAAACAAGATGAACCTAGAACACACTAGAAAGCAAGGAAATTATCAAAGGAAACCAGGGTCATGTCAAACGTGCTTCATAGAGAAATTGATTAGGTTTTCATTGGCCAAAGATAGAATAATTTAAACTTTAATAAATATTAACTGCAATCGACATATAAAATATATTTAACTCATAAGCTCTTAATGATATTAACAATAAAATAATAGCAACAAACAACGTTCACTGTTCACCTTTGGAAGATGCCAGGGAAATACATTATTTGGAAAATTGGAATATAAAGGAAAAAACTAAAGCACTATCCTAGTTTCCCTATATGAACTGCATGTACCTCAAGGTAGCCAAATGGGTGAAGAGGGAAAGTTTCTCTTCATAGAGCATTTCAGTTAATAAATGAAGAAAAAATTATAGAATTAGAATATTGCTATTTTATAATCTCTAATAAATGAATGGATATAGACAATAATCATCAATGACTGCTAGCATCACTAAAATAGAGATTAAAAGACATTATGAACTTCCTGGTGGAAGTATAAAACACCATCTATGAAATAGTTTTGCCAAAATAAAAAGCAACAAGTGCCTGTTTGCTGTATCTGATCAAGCCAATTCACAGGAAAAGAGGAACAAGTTAAATGACACCAGTGGGATGCAATCAGCATAATCCAGACAGTGTATAGAACAGATAACCAGGTTTGTTCAGTAACAATGACAATGCCAAATTGTAAAAAGGGGGAGAGACATGGAGGGGGGTGAAAAAAAAGGCTTGAGACATAGCAATAAATTCAATGTAGAAGCTGTGCTGGCTTGAAACTGCTGTGAACCCCAGAAAAATCATGTTCCTTTAATCCTATCTTGTGGGTACAGATGATTGTTGGGTGGAACCTCTTGATTAGGTTGTTTCTATGGAGATGTGATCCTGCCCATTCAAGGGGTCTTAATCAGCTTGCCGGAATCCTTCAAAAGGAGACCATTTTATAGAAAGCTCAGACAGAGACACTTGGAGATGCTGAAAGAGCCATCTGAAACCAGAAGCTTGGAGAGAAGGGCCAGCAGACATTGCCATGTCCCTTCCCGTGTGACAGAGAAACCCCAGATGTGATCGGCCTTTCTTGAGTGAAGGTATTCTCTTGTTGATGCCTTAATTTGGACATTTTCATGGCTTTGAACTGTAGATTTGTCTTAATAAATCCCCTTTGAAAAAGCCAATCCATTTCTGGTATATTGCCCTCTGGCAGCTTTAGTAAACCCTTACAGCAAATTTAGATCCCAATTCAAACAACAAATAAAATTGTAAAAAAAGACTATGATGATGATGATGATAATCAAGAAAATGTGAATATTGAATGTATCCTGATGATATTAAGGAATTACTATTCATTTTTTTTGTTCGCATTCTTTCTCCATTAATAGTTTTAGGTCTGATAGTGATATTTTGGTTATTTTAAGAGTCTTTTTATTTCAGATGTACAGACTAGAATATTTACAGGTGAAGTTATAGAATGTCTTGGATTTGCTTCAGAATAATCCAGTGTGTGTGTGTGTGGGCAAGGGTATAAAGGAAGAAACCAAACCTATGAATTGATAATTATTGAAATTGGGGGATGAGCATATAAGTAAAATTTCCTTGTAATTTTGAGGCTGTGGCTGTAGCTGTCCCCTATAGTTAAAGGCTAGAGCCTCCTAGATTCTCATCCCAAATATCTCCAATCAGTAAGTCCTGAAGAACTGAAAAAATGTCAGTGGGGCTGGAAACTAGAAGAAAAGTGGGAGCATGTGTTAAGATGAGGCTGGAAAGACAGATGGGATCAGCCCATGTAAGGCATTCTAGGTTACACTAAGGATGTTGTTTTTTCAACCAGAAATGGGAAGCCATTAAAGGATTTTTAACAGAGAGGCTGTGATCAGCTTTGCATTTTAAAAGTATGACTCTACTGTGTGGAGAACTGATGAGAGGGACTGACAATGGATAAGGGAAAACCAGTTAGGAGCTACTCTAGTTATCTAAGCAAAAGATGATGGCAGTTGGATAAAGATGTGGCAATGAATATTTAAAAAAGAGAATGAATTCCAGAGAATTTCTTTAGGAGGTAAATCTAGAGGTTTTGGTGATGGGGAGACTATGGGTGATGAAGGGACAGCTGTCAAGGGTAGGCATTCATATTCACCCAAGATTGATATTTTGCACAGTTGTGATGATAAGATAGAGGTTTGGGATTTTTTAGGAGAGTGATGGAAGGGGAGAACCTAAGAACTCAGCTCAGTGACTATCTGAGTAATGTTGAACAACTTACCAGCCCTCCAGGACCTTAGAATCAGTTAAGATGAGACTGGTACCCAAGAGGCAGCTTGTTTACAAAGCTGTAAGCAGGATTACAGTATTAGGAGATACTGACACTACATGATCTAGATGTCAAGAGATGAAGGGGTCATGGTGGGCCAGGTCAAGGAGTTCCTCCTGCATGATAGATGAAGCACATGAAAAACTTTAAAATCCTTGTGACATATCCCTAAAATCCATGCAACAAACTCTTTTTTATTTTTCTGCATAATACTTGAAACAAGTTTCCAATGGTCACATTAAATATCAACCATACTAATTCCATAAACACCAACTTCTATCAAAAGTCTCTATATACTGCTCTTGGCAAGCATTTGCTGTCTACAAATGCCAAAACCATACCTGGGCATTGGACATTTTAAATATTCATAAGCAATTTCCTTCATTGAAACTTATTTCTTAAACAATGAAGCAAATTCCTATTTTGGACAGAAAGTGGCAAATTAGAACTGTACAATTAGCAGTTAAAAATAAATGAAATGAATAGACATTGCAAATGCCTGCCATGTGACACAGTGTAGGTTTGCCGATTTGCAAATGGTTTTGTTCTTGCAAAGTGAGATGCAGCCTCATGTGCTTTCTGTCTCAGGTTCAGAGACCCCACCCCAGGGTTGCCTGGGCCTTGAGAGAGCAGCAGGGTAAATACTGTTTTAAGATTCTAAGCATCCTCACACCCCGTCAGGACACAGCTTATAGTAACCTGGATAGAAAAATATTTTTCTTTTGCCCTGACTGCTAACGTTGGAGGATGGAGGGAGGAGAGGGAGGGAATGGGTACACATAATGGGTGACGTTTACTGCATGCTCTGTGTACTTCTCTATCATTTCCATTTTGATTAATAGTTCTATTAATGCAATTTCTTTTTAAAAAGTGAAAATGAATATTCTTTTTTTTATCTGAATATCTCATGATACACCTCAGTTTCCCTAATTGATGTTTCTGGGGAGAAGGTAAACAATTGGTTTCTATATTCTCAAAGGAACCCTTCATATACTTGAAGAAGATGATGGAGCTTTCCCCTTGGCATTCTTTTCCAGAGTAGTGAACAACTGTTTATTTTAGTACAAGTTGCCATATACTTCTCAAAAGATCAGTAGTTACATTGTGTAACTGCTCGTAATGGTCTGGGACTCAATTCTTATACCTGCTTTCCTTGTAAGGCTGGACATTAACACAGAGGAGATGAGTAGCAGGAAATCTCATATGGTGAGACAATATATAGAATATCTGTATGGAGATTTGGGAAGAGAGGGTTGTATATGTGTGTGCAGGTTACATTTTCATCCATTTTTCCAAGCCGGTGAAAGAAAAAAAAATAGACTGGCTGGCATTTGCTAACTTTTAATGGTATAGATTGTTGAACCATACGATAGACCTTCTAAAAAGCAAACAAAGGAAAATAGCATCTCGTTAAACTCACTTTAAGATCATTGATCTTATGGGATGGGCTACTGAAAATATGAAGTGACATTCCCAAAGGAGATATTGAATAAAACGAAAGGGAACTGTTGGTGACATATTGATTAAGCTTCACGTGCTGGATATCTTCAATTTCTCCTCCAGTTCCAAACTCCACCCTCCTCATCACTATGGACAGCCTGAATGGGTTTTCTGGTCCTCTGGCTTCTTGTTGGAGTCAATAGGGAGCCTCGGCAGGGGTTATTGGAAAAAGTAAGGAATGAGGTTGGGGTGTTTACTCCTCTCATTCTCTTTGTAGGGTTGCCCAGGGCTGGATGTGTCTCTTTAACAGGATCTCAGCTCTGCCAGGTGACCCTCCTTTCACACAGCCCCTTCTGTCTCCTGACTAACTGCCCTCTACGCCTCCACCCTCCACTGACTCTTCATGCCTGGGGTGATAACAGCCCCCCACTGTTTTTAGCCCTGGAGCGCTGCATTGCCCCTCTGGTTTCCATATACACTGTTCATCTTTTAAAAATAGGCCCTTTTAGTAAAGTCTCCTCAAACCACCCAATTTGTGCATGTCATTTATCTTCTGCTAACACAGAGACATCCCACCAAAGGAAGCTACTGATTAAGCTCTTGGTCTCTTGGAAGAAAATTCTAGTGGGCAGTTGTCATCCTTTCTTTGTGCACCCCCTCTACCTTGCCTCATTACCTCCTCCCCACCCCTACCACCGCCCAGGACCACCTAGAACTGACTTTCCTGTCTGGAGATTTACCTACCTTATGAGACTTAATGAGAGGCAGAGGCCAATTCTTCCATGGAAGCCAGATGCTCACTTCCCCAGCTTCCCTTGCAGATGGTGCTCAGACATGTGATTCAGGCTCCACCACTCAGCTGGACTTTGACTCACGATCTAACATAGGACCAGTAGGGATGTCTCCATTTGGGCTAGGGTACTGGTCACCCCAGGAGCTGCATCCAGGTTCCAGAGGAAGCAGCAGAGTCCAAAGTTGGGACTGTAGTGCTGATCTGGTAAACCTACACAAGAGAGCAACAGAGAGGTGTTGTGTATTGTTGTGGTCAGTGGGACTCAAACATCTGACTCTGTGGCCCTCCTAGAGAGTCCATGAGCAAACTCATCAGCCTTAATTCATTTGCTTCCTGCTTGAACAAGCCAGGGTTGTTTATGCCTCTTGAAACTAAGAACCTTGCCTGATAAAAAAAATCGACCCAAATATATTTAACCCAAAGATTCTGGCATATTACATTATTACCTAATTTTAAGTTAAAAAAGAAATCCTTATTTTGAACATCTATTCTGTTTCAGTTATTATGCTAGGTGTAACAAAGCTAATTAAGATTGACAAGTAAATAACTATAAATGACATGGTGAATACTATAATAAAATTTCGCCTTTTGGTGCACAGATGCAGAAGTGGTTATTTCTGCCTGAGAGTATTTTTTTTCAAAGCTTCTCAGAGATAGTGAGTTGGACAGAGGTAAGGGAATAGGTAAGGAAAAGGTGGTGTAAAACTGCTTAGCATGTCCAGAGAACGGCAGTGAACTTAGGGTGACTGAGTAGAGCAGAGGAGGGGTCACTGGAGGTGAGGCTGGGAAAGTGAGCTGAAGCCCAAGTGCAAATAGACAACTTCATTCTCCAGGCAAGAAGCAGAAGGCACCGACATAGGCGCTGGAAGGTGATGGAAGAGGGGGAGGAATGGAAGCAGGAAGCCCAGTGAGGTATCACAGAGGGCTATGACAACAGCAGAGGCCATGGGAGTAGCAAGTAAGTCATAGATCTGAGAAATATTTAAAGAGATGAAAGTGAAGGGTTTTGCCTTGATGGATGTGGAGAGCCAAGGAGAATACCAAGGTGGCCTTGACGCTCCAGCTTGAGGAAGCAGGTGAATGGTGGTGCTTCTACTTGACTTAGGAAATTCATACAACAGTACTGGTTGGGGTAAGGGTGGAGCGTGGGGAATGACATTGACCTTAGGCCTGCCCAGATACTTTCTTATCTTAAGGATGTGCTAATACCTAATTCTAAGCTGAGGTCTTGTCTTTAATCACTGCTCCAGACTAAAGACAGGATGGGGTTGTTTCAAACCTGGTTGCTCTGAATTGGTTTCCCTGCTATTCACAGGGCTATTTTATTTACTATGGGAATACCATAGTCTTAAATTTGATGAGCTTCTGCAGTGCCCCTAGGTTGGCAGCTAGGAAAACATAATCCTTTAGAAAGACTAAAACTAAGTCTGTTTAAATTCTCTCTACATTAATCTCTTTCTCACCTGAGGGTGTCAGTGTGACCTAGATCCATTAACCTATTCCATTGCCAGACCCAACTTGAACCTTTGGTGTTCACCTTTGGAGATCACAAAACCTCAGGACCGACACTAGCCCCTTTCTTTTTTAACATGGGCAGGCACCGGGAATCGAACCCGGGTCCTCAGGCTTGGCAGGCAAGCATTCTTACCTGCTGAGCCACCGTGGCCCACCCACTAGCCCCTTTCTGATCTATCTGCTGTTGACCACCTCCCTTCCATTCTTGACCATGATTTCTCTTGCCACGCTCAATTTGAGAGCTGGAAATGGTGAGCCATGGATTCCCAATACATCCTTTTTTATATAATCTTATAAACTTCAAGAATATATTTGGTCCTGCTTCCTGTGGCACTAAACCTATTCTTGATAGCATTTTGCCTTTGTTGTAAATAGTAAAGTTCTTCTAGTTGGCTTTTTGTTAAGTGTGTGGACCTGAGGTCTGATTACATCTTTAGACCTGGATTCTAAAAAGGCGCTACCACTGTGCAGTTGGCTAAAGGAAGCACTTACATTTTACAAGTGAATGACTTTCATTTATCAAATTCTCAGCTAGCACAAAAAGTGAAGGTCATAAAATGAGTACTATCTTACAACACTATTCGTTTCTGAAAGTATAAAATGATGACTGGTAGCTTTAGAGATGTTTTCTGGAAACCAAATACAGGAGCAGCTTTGTTATTCCACACCTAGGGAAATAGAAAACGTCTAGTCCTTATTCGTTTTGCTTCCTTCTTGAATGATTTTTCTAAAATGGTGTGATTCTCTACCAGACCATGAGCTTTTCAAGGACAGAATAAGGTTTATCCATATCTAAACTCACACCGCAGGGAACAATGACAATTACGTGGTACGGGTATGTATTAGTCAGGGTTCTCCAGGGAAACAGAACTGACAGGATATATGCATATATATGCATGTAAATATTATGAGATTTATTATAAGAATTGGCTCACAGACTGGCAAGTCCATAGGGCAGGTCACAAGGTGGAAACTCCAATGAAGGTTTCAGCCAGAAGCTGACCATATATGCAATCAACTGACTAATGATTCAAATTCATGAACTATCTTCAAAGAAGCAATCAGGTCAGTGCTTCCTTGACCAAACAGCTGGACACTACAACCTAGCCACGTTGACACATGAACTTAATCATCATAGTCAACCCTTTGTCAACTTGGCACCCAATCACATCTCCTTAAACCATACTTAATCTCTAAGTAAAAACAATAACAATTATATGTTCACCTTGCATAATTCAACAGTCCTGTATATAACAGGAAACATTTTCTTTGCTAGAAGAAGATACAAGTCCTCGGACAATATTTACTCTGAAACTTGATATTCTCCAATTTAAATAATACGACATGAAGTTAGTTCAGTCATAGGATAAGAGGATAAAATAGGGAAGGAACAAAGATATTTGCTTTATGTATTTATACAAATATATTCATAGCAAAACCAAGGAAGAAATATTCATAGCCATTATAGTCCTAATTTCTGCAACTGGTCATGTGGATGTAGCTCAGATTTATAATTATGTTCTTCTACTACCCATAGCATATTCCCTTTCCCCTCAGCAAGCACCTCAACTGGTTGTGGTTATTGCCTGATGAGGTGAACCAAACCTTCATTCCTAAATGTTCTGGGCCATTAGTAGTCCTGTCTCGATTGGGTTGCTGTAGTTCTCCACTGACTTTAATCATAGGGCATGGTAGTTCTCACAGACACCCTAAGGAATCTCCTGTATTCCAGGCAAACTTTTCCTTACCTCTATTGTGTACTTGCAATCTTATATCCCCTTTGTGTCAGGATCAACCACTCCAGTTAGTACAGTAACTCCCTTATCTGCCTAGTAATTCAGAGGCCTGAGAAGCCTAAAGTGCCCAGGTAGCAAGCAGTCTCAACTTTCAGTTTAATGGAATCATTAATGTGTCTCCTGGTGGAACTAAGATCTATAGACCAGCAGAGCATAAGGTCGTAGGGACAGGAAGCAGCAATTTTTCTAGTGGAGAAGCAGGGGCAATAGTCAGTGGAAACACTCCCATTTCCACCTCTTGAGTCTTGGACCTATGAATCCTGGGTAGGGGAGAAACAGCATCATAGAGTAGATGCTGATTTACTTACTTACTTACTTACTTACTTGCTTACTTACTTACTTACTTACTTTCTTTCTTACTTACTTGCTTACTTACTGGCTAGCTTGCTTGCTTACTTACTTACTTTACTTACTTACTTTACTTACTTACTTACTTACTTACTTACTTACTTATTTATTTTTACATGGGCAGGCACTGGGAAACAAACCCGGGTCTCCGGCATGACAGGTGAAAACTCTGCCACTGAGCCACCGTTGCCTGCCTGAGTAGATGCTGATTTAGAGCATATACAGCCTCCTGGAGAACAATGCACCAGCCCTGCAAGGTACTGCCATCCAGTTGGTGATATAATTGAGTCTTCAAAAAGTTATTACACCGTTTTATCAATTCAGCTGCTTAAGGATGATGGGAGAACATATTAAGACCAGTGAATTCCATGAGCATGTTCCTGTTTCATGCAATTCATTTGCTCTGAGGAGGGTTCCTTAATCAGAAACAATGCTGTATGGAATACGATGATGGTGGATAAGACATTCTGTAAGTCTACAGATGGTAGCTTTAGCAAAAGCATTGTGTACAGGGAAGGCAAATCCATATCCAGAGTATGTATCTATTCCAGTAAGAATAAAATGGAAATGGTCCAGTGTAATCAACCTGTCACTATTTTAGCAATTCAGCTGCTTAAGGATGATGGGAGAACATAATTAAGACCAGTGAATTCCATGAGCATGTTCCCAGGTAGCAGGCTAACTACCTTGAGGAATGGTGCTGGAATATTAGTTTCTGCTATTGGTACACTGGGCATTCAGCAGTGGCTGTAGCCAGGTCAGCCTTAGTGAGTGAAAGTCCACGTTGCTGACCCCATGTATAATCCCATCCCTTCCACCATGCCCACTTTGTTCATAAGTCCATTGGGCAATGACAGGAGAAGCTAGGAAAGGAGGCTGACTGATATCCACAGAATGGGTCATTTTATCCACCTTATTAAAATCCTCTGCTGAGGTCACCCTCTGGTAGCATTACCTCAGAAGACAAATATCTTCAGTTTTTCACTCATTCAGAGAGGTCTATCCATATATCTCTCCTCCAGATCTCTTTGTCACTAATCATGCTCCTTCCAAGTCCCCGACCATTCAGTCAAACCATTGGTCACAACCTATAAATCAGTATACAAATGCACCTCCAGCCATTTCAGCTTCCAAGCAAAAGAACAACCAGGTGCTATGCTTGAAGCATTGTATTTTCCTTCACTGCTGTCTTTCAGGGGCATACCAGAAAGGGGCTATAGTGCTACAGCTGTCCACTTTTGGTTGATACCTGTATATTGTGCAAAACCATCTATAAACCATGCCCAAGTTTTCTCTTCCTCAGTCAACCGGCCATAGGGAACTCCCCATGTAGTCACAGCTGTGGGCTGGGAAAGAGCAGGTAATGTGGCAGGAGTGGCGGCCATAGGCATTTGGACCAATTCCTCATGTAACTTCCTTGGGCCTCCAGGGCCTACTTGAACTTGATTTTGTATTTATCACTTCCATTTGGTGATGTAGTGCTGCTGTGCACAATTAATTTTATAGGTTAGTAGGTCAGACAGCACCCAGTTCATGATGGGCAGTGGAAGTCTCAAAATGACTTGGGACCCATGGTTAAATGTTTGGTCTCTATTAAGGCCCAGTGGCAGGTCAAAATTTGGTCTTAAAAGGACAGTAGTTATCTTCAGAGGATGGCCAGGCTTTGCTTCAAAATCCTAAGGGTCAATGCTGTGATTCTCCTATAGGGGCCCGCCAAAGTCTTTCAAACAGCATCTCTATTTACCACTGACACTTCAGCCCCATTGGATCTGCTGGATCATATGGTCCAAGTGGCAGAACAGCTTGTACAGTAGCCTGGACCTGTTGCAGAGCCTCCTCGTGCTCTTGTACCCATTCAAATATAGCAGCTTTTCAGGTAAATGGGCTGGAGTAGCACACCCAAATGAGAAATTTGTTGTCTACAGACTCCAAAGAGACCAACTAAGCATTTTGCCTCTTTTTTGGTCATAGAAGGTGCAACAACTTATCCTTCACCTTAGAAGGGACATCTTAATATGCCCCACACTAGTTACCAGGAAAAGTGATTTTCTCAAGCAATGATATCACATCTGTGACAGTGGCTGCAGTTGGAATCATCACCTGATTAAGTTTATAACCTGCTTCCATTCTCCAAGATCATCTGTTGTCTACACAGGCCAAATAGGAGAGTTGAATGGGGATGTCACCACCACTACATCCTTCAAGTTCTTGATGATGACACTAATCTCTGCAAATCATCTTGAAATGAGGTATAGCTTTTGATTTACTGTTTTTCTAGGTAGAAGCAGTTCTAGTAGCTTCCACTTATTCTTGCCTACCATAAAGTCAGGGAACCAATATGGGAGTGCTGCCAGTTTCTGAACAGTCTATTCCAATTATGAATTATAGAACTGAGGAAATACCCACAGAAAGAGTCCTGGACTCACTGACCTCACTGTGAGATGGACCTAAGCTAAAACTCCATTGATCATCTGGACTCCATAAGCCCCTACTCTGACTGGTGGACAACAGTGTTTTGGGGCTCCTGAAATTAATGTAAGTTCTGAGGCTGTGTCTTAATGATCCCCCAAATTTCTCATCATTTTCTTTTCCCCAATACACAGTCCATCCTGGTAAAAGGCCTTCAGTATCAGTCCCTTTGGGGAAGTTTGGGAGAAAGATTAACAGTATAAGTTTTTGGCAGTATAGCAAGGCTCTTGCTAAAGGGGACCCAGCCTTAGCCTCATTCAAGGAGTTCTGGGTCTATAAACTCAAATCTGGGAATTGATTGAGGAGTCATGACTCTGTTTTGGTGATTCAGTTAGACCTGTATCCAGTTGACTTGAACTTTTATATGGATCAAATAAGAATTTAGTAGACATCCCATCTATTTCACTTCCATATACCGCATGATCAACTAACCAATGCCATAGGTCTCTGTGAGCCAGACCACTCTAAGTACTGCTTTGGCTTTTTTTCCATCATGGTAACCACACCCTCCTTGTCTGTGGTGATTGTCACCTGGCTTCTACCAACCTGGGATCTGATCATCCCCATTGTGTTTAATGATACAAGTTCAGTGGCAGCAGTTCCCACAGTAGTATATGACCTACAGAGAAGAGCGACCACAGAGCTCTTTAGGGTTGACAGAGTTAGCCTCACAAATTTATTTCTCACAGTCCTGCTGAAAGATGTGTCCTTTGGACATTCCTGGCAGTAGGTGAGGAGGTCTTATCTAATAAATCCACTGTAGCATTTCAATTTCTCTAAGCCTTTGGATTCTCTCATCTAAATTATACTGGAACAGTTCTGGCATTTCAACTTCATAATGTAGGCCATCTTTTTGTCCATGCTTCAGCCAATTACTCAAAGAAACTGGCAGACCCTCTCTAATTCCTTAAGCTTATTCCTTAAGCTCATTGCTTATAGCAGTGAATCCAGAATATCTGCTTAGTGGGCCTCTATCAATAAATTCAGCCTGATCCAACTTCATGTTCCTTCCACCATTATCTCCATTATCGTACACCCTTAATATCTATCTCTACATGTATTCCCCTAAATTTCTATGTAAATTGGAAAAATCATGCATTCTTTCGCATGATTCCCATGGGTCATACTTTGTATCTCACCTTTCTGGGCCTATGGATACTTCAGTCTAGTTATAAGGCTCAAACAAAAGAGGGTGGTGGGGATGAGTCATGAGAGGAGTTAGGAGTAAGTATCTTGCAAGCCAAGTACCCCAGGGAATTTCATTACAGTTTCATCTGGTGAAAAAGGGTTAATTTCTTCAAATGGAGGTGTGAGGGCTCTTTCCTCAGGGGAGGCAGTTATAGGCTTATCAGACAACAGCAGGTCCAATCTTTTCAGGTGTAGGCAGGATGGCTGATTCTTCATGGAGGACCATTACAGGTTTATCTGGCAAAAAAGACTAAGAAGAATCTAGGGTCTCAATATCCCCAATGTCATCATCATCAGCTTGTATGTCTCCATTCCCATTTTGAGGATCCCATTCCTTCCCAATCAATGCCCTTACTTTAACAGCAGTCATTCTGGAAGGCTGGGAATTAAATTAACATTGTAATTCAGCCACTAACATAATGAGACTGTGGGTCCATTTTTTCAGGAATCTCAAGACAGCAGCTATAAGCATAGTTTCTTTCTGGGAACACATAGAAATGTTCATGCCCTGCATGCAATGTTTTGACTAGAAATTTGAAGCCTTGAGCTTATCTCTTTATTTAACAACTGTATCCAGCATATTTAGGAACAACCAGCCAATATCATTATACTTTTTAATTCTTCAAAACTCTGGCAAGATACCAAATATGCTATCACCCAAAGCCTTATAAGCACTTGGGAAGCAGTATCCATTGTGATATTTTGCATATCTCTATTGCCAATTCACACCATGGACTATCTGTGCCATCATGATCACTGGAAATAGACTTAGTGACTTTAATCTAATCAGATTAGAGAGCCAATTCCAAAAACCCCAGAACCAACTCAGAAATCTCATCCTTAAGATCCTATTTCGTAAGAACCACTATTGGTATCAAATCTGTATTAGTGAAGGGGTCTCCAAGGAGACAGAACCAACAAATATTGTGAGATTTATCATAGGAATTGGCTCATAGGAATTTGGCAAGTCTGGATTCCATAGGGCAGACTATAAGCTGTAAACTCCAATGAAGGTTTCTATGATATTCCCAGGAGAAACTGACTGGCTGAAAAATTCTTCCTGACTGTTGAAATCTTCATTTCTCACTCTAAGGTCTTCAACTGATTGAATGAGTTTTCATTGTAGAAGGCAATCTCCTTTGTTGAATCTAGAAGCAATCAGTCATAGATGTAATCAACTGACTGATGATTTAAATCTACAAAATAGTCTAGCACTAATAATCAGGTTGATGCTTTTTTGAACAAACTGGACACCATAACCTAGCTAAGTTGACACATAAATTTAACCACTACAGGGTCTAATAAAAGTTGATTGAGTTAATCAATAATATGTGGCAAGAGAACTGGTACAGAGAGAGGCATAATCCCTTCAGCCACAATTATTGGGAAAGTGAAAGTGTTTTGTCACTGGCAGCACTAGAGGAGAGACAGTGGTGATTATTGTGTAATATGAAAATGTCAAATGAAAGAGAAACTAGACTCATGGATGAGCAATATGGTCATCAAGCCAACACTGTCTTGGAGAATTTTTAAAAGTCATAACCATACTACATAAGCAATAAATTATGAAGGCTGAGCATGTGGGTAAAATTTAATGTTGTTATAAAATTTACAACAGTTAATCTGACACATAATAATTATTATGCAGTATTATCATCAGACATTAATACTAAGCAGTCCACATCAATGCTGTAAGTCTTTACTTGTGTTCAGCCAAGCCAACTGCTTCATGTTTTTCCCCTTCTTCGTTGTCAGTTCTCCTCACCTGTAATAGCCATTGTTGGTGATGGGCTTCCCTGACGATAGTAATACCTGAATCCTTAGTGGATAGATACAGAAAACATTATTAAAGTCAGTCTCAAGTAAGTAAGGCTCTCTGCATTCCCTCTACCACCTACAACACCTGAGGCAGAAGCATTTGGGTGTCTTCCCGTAGTCCTTGAACCTCACTGCTTCAGTGTGCTCCAGTGACTCCCAACTCTACTATCTGGATCTCTTTGCCTGAAGGCTTTTTCTGAAATTAAAGAAAGCCTCTGTGACCCAAAGAAGCACACTGGAATTGAGGAAAAAAATTAACAGCCCCAGCCCAGAAGCTCTGGTGAGTGACTAAAGAGAACTGGTGGATAAAATCCTCATCTTTCATCTTCAGGGCATGGACAAGAACTCTGATGCCTATGCTCTACTCTGAGTTCCAAAGCTCCCCAATGGGTCACCCACAGTGGTAAGTGACCTAATGCACCAGTATTTTTATGGAGTCATCTCTTGGGTAAATTACTTGCACTTGAAACCTTGTCTTCATGTCTGTTTCTAAGGGAGCCAAACTAAGATAGCACCCTAGTGATTGGGTGGAAGTCTCTCTGGCCCACTCATGCATTCCTTTCCATTTCACAGGCCCTTCTTACTCTACAACAACACCCTCCCCCCACTACACCCCACCAGTCATGTTCTGACTCCCTGGGTGCCAGTAAGTAGCAGACAACAGAAGACAAGCACTGTAAGCCTGTGGCTATTCCTGAGGGTAGCTCAGATACCGTGTCATTGGCCCCAGGTAGAGGAAAGAACTCTGGAAGGATGGAGAACATTATCTGAGTTCCTGACAACTTGGAAGGAGATGGAAGGCAGGAGTCCAATGAGCTCAAGCAGAGAGAGGAGAAGCGAGAGTGCTTGGGCTGAGAGTCCCATTGCTCAGTAAAAGCTGCTCCAGAGTCCAGATCTGCAGCAATTCTGCAGCCCAAGCAGCTGCTGGCAATGTGTCTCTTGTGATCCCGATGTCTAGACCAACAATTCCCAGCTAATTCTTCTTGGGGAAGGAGCCAGGGTAGTCCAAAGACTTCCATTCTGCAGTCAGAGAAAAAGAGTTAGGCACAAACAGCCTTGGTGAAGTCACAAAAGCACATTCATGCTAAAGTGTAAATGACTCACAGGTCCTTTTCTATTTTTACAGTGGGGAGATGCTTAAGAGCATGAGGCCACTAATGAACTACAGAGAAAAGGAATGTTCCTGTGTAATAAAAGGCAGAGAAGGGGGAAGCTAGTACTGACCAAGACAAATTGCCTCCTTTACATTTGGCCAGCTCTACCTCTTATGTCTCTGGGGGTGAGATGGTGTGAACAGAGTTATCTTATGTCATCCCTGCTACAGTGGGGTGCAATTTAGAGGAATCACTGATCAAAATAGAGACCCAGAGAACATTTCATTCCAAACCAGAAACAAATGTATAAAACACACTCTCTCTAGATTGGTATAAGAAGGAGGCCCACTGGACATAGAGTACAGTATAGTTGCACTCTGCAGTATACTCTAGAATAGAGACAGAGTACAGTCCCAGCACTGCTTGTAGCTATCTATCTATTTGAAATCTTGGGATCTCAGTTTTATCATCTGTGGAATAGGGATAATAATATCCATCTGGCACATCTCATAAAGTTGATTATGAGGTTTGTGTGATGTATGCCTCAGAAAGATGCACTGCCTGGGAGCTAAGAGCAAGGTCTCTGGAGTCTGCCTGAAGCAGACTGAAATCCCTGCTCAGTGCCTTCTAGAGGAGCCCTTGGTCATCTATTTATCCTTAGTTTCCTCATTTTTAAAATGAGACAACAAAAATACCTACTTCATTGAATTTCTTTGATGATTAACCACAATCATGCATGTAAAAACAGCATAGTGCTTGGTACTTATTATATTAGTTATTAAAACCAAAGAGTGTAAAATATATGGTATTAAAGGGATGTTTAGGGCATTGAAAATAAACTCTCTGCTGTAACCATCCTTAGCTCTTTCAAAAGGCAAAAGTCAGAACAGAAAAGGTTAATAATTTATATACATAACCGTGATATGCTTCTCTCTACTACAGAGCCTTACCCTATTATTAAAACTTATTTAGGGGATGTTGAGGTACTATGAGGCCTAACATTTAGTTCTAGTTATTAGATGAACTATTTGCTTTGAATGGTATTTGGATTGCTGGGATCTAGACTTTTCTGGTTGGTGAGGTCTCCTTTTGTCTTTTGTAAAAAATTGGTATACTGACTACAGAATAGATGTGCCATTTTTCAAGGTAATTAAAACCATGGTTCACTATAATATTTTATCTGTTGGCATGGGACTCAAAAACTAAATTAAACTTTCTTTAACTGGTAAAGAAACTTTGAGTGGAAAAGACAGAATGTATTTTCAGATCAAATCATTGTTTTAAACACTTCATTGTTTTTATACCTTGTGTATATACTCCTATATTTCAGTTTGCTAAGTACATCAATCTTTATATTTATAATTCACAATTTGTTAACATGGGAAAATGCAATTTGATAGCCAAATAAACAGTAAGCATTGTGAACTAAAAACCACACAAATACACAAATGTGACTGCACTGACTTTAATTAAAGTCTGCTGACCTGGGTGCACCACTTGGTATGTGCTTTCACACTAAGTTTCCAACATAATGTGAAAATAAGGCAAATGCATTTTGGAACACCAGACAAGAGCAAAATCAAAACCACATCTTAGGAAAAATCTTACACATCTCAAATTCATTGTTAACTAAGTTTTAGTTTATTAGGTTAAAAATGTGGATGCCTAGGTGTTTCTACCCAGAAACAGTATCCTCAAGGGACTTCCATGTCTGGAAGTAATAAATTATCACAGGACACTTTCCAACATTACTAGTTGAGCATAGTGCGTGAAGAAAATTCATATTCCATCTGATTCGAAACATCAAGAAAAATGAGACTGGTCTTCAAACAAATAAAGCTCTTGCTGGATGGTGTCAGAGGACAAGCCAAGCCAACCCGCTTGTGGCTGCAGAAATGTACAAAGATGGGGTGGGGTGGGGCAACAGGATAAAGGACCTTTCTGTTAAGTGATGGGCAAGAAATAACAACAGCATAGCTCAATGAAATAGGATTTTAAAATATTCAAAACTTAAAGCTGCAAAACGCAAGGAACATATGAATGATTCACAAACTGTTAACAAACTAATTAGGTTATTCTGTTAAATTTTCAATTGGGGAGAGCACTATGCACAAATTATAAATTTAAATCCATTGGATCACTTTGCACACTGGTGAAATGTCAACTTACCTCTCAGTATGTTATTAATATATGTTTTACAAAAGGGTGTACCTACTTCTAACCACCAGCAGATTACCAGATACAAAATAAGAATTCTTCCTATAGCTGAGAAATTTGGATAGTGTGAAAATGAGAAAAATAAATGCCCTATCGTTTTGTTGTGACCCAGGTTTAAAGCACGTGAATTTATCTTTACACAATGAAAGACATAAAAAAGATATTAAAAAGAAGTGCAAATCAGTAACACTTTGCCCTTATTTTCCAAAATGTTGGATCACAAAAGTATCACTTACATAACTGCTTATAGTTTATTGCTTTGCTTTCTCTTTTCTTGGTGCATTTTGTAATAACTTTTTAAAGTGGAAATAAAATTTTTTTAAGTGGAAATTGTTATGTAAATAGCTGTAAAAATGATTAAAAGGTATGGAAAAGCATAACATGAATGCTAACTATGTGGCAGTAATATATACAGAACACCATTTTGGGGCAAACAGGAGAAAGAAGAAAGGGAAAGGGGTTTGCCATCTTT
The DNA here is from genome assembly GCF_023851605.1 of Tamandua tetradactyla. Taxonomy (NCBI): domain Eukaryota; kingdom Metazoa; phylum Chordata; class Mammalia; order Pilosa; family Myrmecophagidae; genus Tamandua; species Tamandua tetradactyla. The sequence continues at coordinate 43,119,625 of NC_135342.1, read as the reverse complement.
AAGAATTTTCAAACAAAACCTCATCAATTAACATGAAAAGGAAGACTTCATGTTTAAAGTTAGAGTTAACTACTAATTGAAACATATCACCATCATTCAATTCAGCAGGAATTTTCTTTTAGAGACAACATGGCAGGAAAAAGTAGACAGGTTTTCAAAGCAGAAGGGGTGGGGCAGAAAATAATTTCATCCCTACCAGTTGAATGACCTTGGGCAAATCAGTTTACCTTCACAGACTATATTTAGAAATCCCATAATTTGATACTAATGATCACCTGAAAGCCTCATATTGAGGTCTGAGTACACACAGGTCTGTGAAAGGTGTGCTGGTTTTTAATAGACAGAATTCTGAAAATTGTAAGCTATTATTTTGTTTTATTAATTGTCAAATTGTCAAACTAAAATTGTTAGTTTTAAATAACTATACATACCTGTGTAGGCTGCTAATGGTGTCTTTTCAATGGTTAAAGGCTTGTGAATAAGATGATTTTCCTAATGGAATTAGCCTGATGCTTTTCTTAAACATGTAACCTTGAGTCCACCCTACAAAATAATGTTTGATTAGAGCAATACACACAATAAAGGTTATCCTAGTTTCTTAGACATCAAACATCACTCATAAAAGAGAACTACCTCTGAAAGAGATGTATTTGTGTTGAGAACAAAGGATTTCTATTTCCAAGTATGAGTGATTTATTGGTGAATGCAAACTATAAGCCTAAGAGGCACTTCTATGAGCATCCTCATTTGTGGTTTGCAAGGTTAAAGAGGGAAAATCGCTTTGATGGTACCAATGGATCTTATGTGGATTTTAATATTATAAAATGGCAAATCCCTTGTAAGTACCCAAGAAAACTGTAAGTATCTAAAAAACCAGTTACTGAAACTCCTAAAAAGACAAATCAAAAACTTGGCAAAGCACTTGAATAGACATTTCTCCAAAGAAGATATACAAGAGGTGAAAACATATGTGAAAAGAGGCTCAGCATCATGGCCATCAGGGAGATGCAAATCAAACCACAGTGAAATGCTGTTTCACACCCACTAGGATGACTATTATTAAAAAACAGAACAAAAACAAAACAGGATGAGGTGAGGACGTGGAGAAACTGGAACCCTTAAACATTGTAGATGGCATTGTAAAATGGTGCAGCCATTGTGGAAATCAGTTTCGTGAGTCTTAAGAAGGTTGAAAACAGAATTATCATATGACTCAGGAATCTCACTTCTTGGCAAATACTCCAAAGAAATGAAAGCAGGAACTCAAACAGGTATTTGTACACAAATGTTCATAGCAGCATTATTCACAGTAGCCATAAGGTAGAAACAGCCCAAATGTCTATCAGCAGACGAATGGATAAACAAAATGTGGTGTATACACTCAATGGAATATTATCCAGCCATTAAAAAGAATGAAGGTCTGATACATTCTACAACATGGGTGAATCCTGAAGACACATCATGTTGAGTGAAATGAACCAGACACAAAAGACAAATATTGTACAATTTCATTTCTATGAAACACCTCGAAGAGGCAAATTCCATACACTATAGGTTACCAGGGGCAGGGGGTTCCCGGGAGGGGAAGAAGGAATTACTGCTAATGGATACAGAGCTTGTGGGAGGGGATAAAAAGGTTGAGGTAACAGATGTTTCCTGATGGTAGCACAATATCGTGAATGTATTTAATACCCATGAATTTTACATTTGAAAGTTGTTGAGTGGAAAGTTTTGAAGTTGTTTATGTGTTACCACAATACAAAGTTTTTTAAAAACACATTGACTGAGGTTTGGGAATGGAGGAATACCAAAACCATTTTTTAGAAAAGGTTAAAAAATACTCACAGCCTTAACCAAACATAATGATCACTCAACATGTTGCTATACACTTTACTGGTCTTCATCTATAAACACAGTTTACAAAATTTTATAACTATGTAAACACACTCTATAAATAAAATTTTGCATTTTGGCTTTTTTTTATCATTTCACATCAAATGGAGTTTTTAAAGAGCTATCGTTTGGAAATAGTCTCAAATATATGGGGAAATAATTCATTAGGCCACAGAGATATGATTAAGAGTCATACACACTTTCCATCTCATTGAATAGAAACAAGCACGTTCTCACTGAGAATGACTGGGAACGACCAAACTGACTCAGGCCTTTATATTTATGTTCATTAAAGAAGACTACATCTTCTAGTGAAAAATGTAGTCCCATCTAGTGACAATAATTTGGGAAAAAGAGAAAAATCTCTCTAAATTTGCAGTAGGGTCATTTCTTTGGAGTACCAAAGCCCATCTATTCGCCAGCTCCATGCTTCAGCCTAAATTGGACCTTGAAGTAACTCACAGAATTTCTGCCAAGTGACTAGGATGTAAACACGCATTTGGTTGCACAGTGAGACATATGCTCTCAAGAAAACTGGTGCAAATTGACAGGTGGGTTTCTACAGAGTAAATGAGAACCTTCGAACATGGCTCGCCTTTAATGCTGCATGTCTGAGCTTGTATGGTAGCTCTTTGTTTCATCTTTGGGTAATGGAGGCCTATTATTTCTGTGACTCCTTACACTAATGAACTGCATAAATTTGTTTTTGATATTCCAGAGAGCCCTAACTTCAGCTTCTATGCAATGCTGAGGATGCATACTATATTCGACTCACCTTTTGCAAGGTGTACTCTCAGCATTGTGGGTGATTTCCATGGGAGAGTATTCTATTTAAAGATCTACTGTCCCAGCATAATACAAAAAATCATTTATAAAGATGCAAGACATGGAGATTATGTTTACACAAGCACAATATCAGAGGCTCCCTTCCCTACTCTCCCCAGGGCTTGGGGAGGAGAGTGAGAAAAGGAATACAAAAAATATTCATGTAGTCATAAGAGTGGAAAAATTGAAGCCCTTCAAAAGGGATATACGTATATACTTCTTCAGCACAAGACAGTGCTGTAAGGTCAGATGGGCAAAGTGCTGGTTTGTTGAAGTAAAGGAGGGAAGGAAGGAAGGCTAAATCAGAAAAACAGTCTCTGAGCATCCTATTTTTGACTTCAAACATAGACATCAAATTCTTTTCTCAGAAAGCATGCTTAAAAACAGAATATTTATAAACTAAGGGATATTTAAAGAGGACATTAAAATTTATTTAAAAAAATTTTTCTTGGACTAAAAAAACAGCAAACCACTCTCGATTAACAAAATGTACCAATGCAACACAATAATTACCTTCATCTTTAATTTACATGCAGCCAGAATCAGTCCTTGAAGTCTCTTAAATTAAAAAACTGAAATGACAACATAAAATTTATAATGTTCGTGATTTTTCAATTAAATACCAAGGTAGAAATGATAAAAAAAATTAAGTGTCATATAAAAAAATAGCCAACTCCCAGGATGTGAGGTGTCTTTTTAAGGATGCGTCAGCAGAGAAAACTGGCTCTCATAATTCTCTAATGGCCTGTATAAATGGTGGCATTCCTGATCAGTAGAATGAGGAACAGTTTAACCTTACTATTACAATAGCAAAATTAATAATGAGAATAACATGACTGCTATAAAATCAGATCTCTTCCTCAGATACCTTCTACGGAGGGAAGAAAGTTTTGCTGCTTTTGTTCACTGACATATCCCCAGTCTCCATAAGAAACAACACCTGCTACACAGTATGTCTACTACACATTTATTGACTGACTAAATACATATAGAAAAGGGAGCTGTGATATGTTTGTGAAATTGTGCCGACTGTGTATATTGCTATATAGGGAGGTGTGTAAATAGTTTTAAATTTGGGGGTAAGGACTTTAATGGAACCCATCTATCAAAATCAAACAAAGATAATAATCGCCCGGAGTTCTGCACAAGAGAAGAAAAGCCACTGGTGAAGGGCTGCCTGGAAAAGCACCACTGTGTTTGTATGTGCTGTCTCAGAGGAACTCACGCTCCCTGGGCCTTGACCTGTAAACTAGAGGAGCTAACTCCATCAAGGTTAAGTGCCAAAAGTTAAGGCTCAAGGAACGCCAACATTCTGAACTGTAAAAAGGCCAAGGTAGTCTCTGCAATAATATCCCAATATCTTGACATTGTTGGTGCAGTAAATATGGGGACCAATTTCATAGTAATGGAAGACAGAAAAATATGGTAGCAAAACCATAAATAAATTTCGGTGCACCTATCACTACCTAAAATGGTTACAGCATGCAGTATGTTACCACAACAACCAGAGGACACAGAAGAAATTCAATTCAGCCTGCTCTTCTATACCAGTAAAAACTAGGATTAATGGAATGTTTTCTTCAGACTTATTCTAACTTTTGTTGTCATCTACTGTCAAAGATTGATACCTTTTGACAGCTTACTGTCAAAGATTATTTTGTGTTTCCTGTTTCCTAATTATCCTTTTTTTTTTTCTAAATACATGGGCAGGCACCGGGAACTGAACTGAACTGAACCCGGGTCTCCCCTGGGTCTCCAGCATGGCAGGTGAGAATTCTGCCTGCTGAGCCACCGAGGCCCACCCCCTAATTAGCCTTTAATAGTCTTTTGGTAAGGACCTCAAACAGTACTACCCATGAGGTATGAAATGCATAGTTAAATTGAGTGGATGACTAAAAGGATTCCCTCATAAGTATTTATATATTGAAATATACTTTGTGTTTTGCTTTCAACCTGTTATTTTAAAATCTTAAACATCACTCATTTTATATAATCACAATAAAACCTGAATAAAATTTGTTGAGAACATGAATAGATACAAAATCTACAAGCATAAGAAATTAAAATAAGTCACTGTTATACTGTCCCAATAGTAAAACACATTTTGATAAGATTTTCATATTTAAAAAACACAAAATAACTTTATGAGTTCATAAAGTACTACTGTGTTTTTTTGGGAGATATTAGCACATTCTTGTACTGTAAGGATATAGGATGAAATTTACTCAGAGACATAGAAGTTTAAGAAATTTTTGTTTAATATTCTGAAAACTTCCTAATTATCTTTATCTGTAGTTAATCTTTTAATCTTATGATGAGTAGCTTTATTTGAAATTTATCACTTTGGTAATGTCATCGTAGCTAACCAGAATTTATAATAAATCAAGTTTTAATTCATAGTGATTTTTTTCTATGCTATGACCCATGATTTAAACAGTCAGTGGGTTCACAAAAGGATAAAATGAAACAAATGTGTTGTTTCTGAGGGTGAGGCAAGATTCTTCACTGATACAGTATATTATTGTGATCCCAGGGGGAAAACAGTAATTCAGATAGTTCAAATGGAGAGCTTTTAATGAAGCGACAACCTACAGAAGTGTGGGCAGGGTTCATCGAATCAGCAAGAGATGCCAAGAATGCAGAAATTGGCAAATCTCCCATCCACATGCCTGAGATATCAAGGGAAGAAGGAGCATTATAGGAGTGAGAGCTGGAAGGGAGGAGAGAGGGAGAGGCCCTGGTGAGGAGCTGCAGCCCTGGAAAAGGAAAGTCACTGAAGCAGGGAGAGAGCAGGAAGAAATATCCCAATTTCTCTCTCCTCCCTCTCTCTGATCTCCCACTTGGCCCTTCCACTGGCCAAACCCAACGAGAAACTAGGTGGCAAGGGTCAGCTTCCGGGGGCAAAAACGGGGAAGAGGGAAGTAGAGGATGGCTCTGTGGGTGGCATCCACTCAGGAGCTCAACTGTCCACTTAACTGTCACTGAGTCCTAGTGAGGGGTGGAGAGACCAAGCATGTTTCTCTGACCTAATTCCTAAAAAGTCTACTAGACAATTTCATTTGGGAATTTTTCCACTTACAGAATTAAAAAAAACAAAACGCAAATTCCTTCTTCTGTTTTCTACTTTTCAAGTTCTATTTAAATTCTTCCTTTCATTTATCTCCAGGTATCACAAGTCTGTAGTTCAACAAGCTTCCACTTAACAGACTTTTCTCTAAGACATCCCCCTCCCTAACCTGAGAGTCTGTCTTGGGGGAAGTCTTTGGATACAATAGTTAATGAATGCAATAGCCATGAAATTCCCTGAAGATATCTATTAAAACCGGTGATAACGCTGAGATGATGACACACTTAGCAGGGCTTTGATAAATGTCAAATGGCTTCAAGTATACCTACAAAGTTTCTTTGAATACTCTCTAATCTATAAATGGTATATGAGTATGTAATTTTTGTATGCTTTAGTATATTTGTAAATTTTGTGTATCTTCAGATTATAAAGTGTCTGTAAATGCAAGCAAATGCAAAGAATAAACAAATTATGACTTTCAAGAAACCTTCTTAGTGGAACCAAAAGGGTCTTAAATGGAGGTTCTTGGAGGTACCCACCTCTGACCACTGCTAAACATGGACTCTGGGAGAGCAGGGATTACGTCTAATTGTCTTTGTAGCAGCCTCAGGTCCTAAAACAGTGTCTTGAACATTTCAGCCACCATAAATGTCTGCTGTATTAGCTAAATCTTGGTTTGCCCCCATAAGCACGCAACCCAAACAGGACACAGATAATGACTTCTTGGACAATTTCCAACTAGTGCTTGATGTTACCTATGTGACTTTTCTCTCAGTAACAGCTCTGTAGGATTACACTATTTTATGTTTTTTCCTTTGACCTTAATGTCATCTACTTGAATAACAGCTTCATATAAAATTCCTAGCAGTACATACCACAGCAGATTCAAGGCATCATCTTAGAAAATGGTGCTAGTATATCTTAATTTAGAAGACATATAGTCTCTACTTTTGAACATAGGCTAAGAAAATGCATAATTTTGTATTAACATAAAGGCCAAATATATTTTTAAGAAATGCATGCTTTGATTTTTTTAAGATCAAAGAATTTTAAAGAAATAATCAAAATATTACCACAAACCTGGCTTTCATTAAAAAGTAATTTTGCATCCTGAACTTAATAAAAACATCCATCTAAAAAGCTAATTTTGTATCGTAACTTTTCAAACTTAAACAGCAAAAATGTTGCATTTAAAATAAATCTGAATAGCCAGAAGTTTGGGTAAACCATATAATATTAAAATATAATTCCATACTTTGCACTCATTAGGATCATTCCCCTATTTTACCGTTTAGATCCAAGCATTAATTTGAAGTGACCTTGACTATTTGAAGTCCTAAATTTAACACTCCCCAGGACAAAGTAGTCTTTCTTGTCTGCTTCATGAGCAAACAGACTAAATACTGGGCAATGGGACTGTCTGGGTCTTTGAACCAAGACCAAAAGAGATAAAATCCTGATTGATGTGTGTAAATAGAGAATCCATTTTGATTTAATAAAAGGATGAGTTTCTTTCATATCCTGTGGCAATATATTCCCCTTTTCCTGAAAATGCTCTTTCGCTTCAACAATAGAGGGTTCCCCCCATCCCGGCAGGGCTGCCATGAATATAACATCTATCAAGATAGCTGTTACATTCATTTCTCAAAGTGTACTGTGGTGGGAAATTCAGGAACAGTGAGGGGAAATAAACCCCTGACTAGATCAAAACATAAAGCTGCATTTAAAGATTCAAGTACATGATATAAATCAGCAACAGTATAAAGTCATTATTTGGAATCCTGCATTTCCCTAAATCTGTATAACACATTCCTTTAAAAGCTCCAGAAAGATGGTTTTATAATACTTTACCAATATTTCAGTATGTGACTAAGCCACAGCAGGTTAATTGCTACAGTCTTAAATTTCATGAATGACCTAACCCAAATTTTTAATTTGTTTTAGAATTTCTATTGCAAATGTTCATTTGTTTGCATTAATGGAAGAATAATGAGCAATTTTAGGTTCCTATACATAAAGAAATGGAATTTTTACCTTTGAAAAATGCAGAGAGAAAAATCAATTCGAACAGAATCTTAACAAATAAATATTTTAGGATAGAATTACTGTTACAATTACTTATTTACATTCACCTGGCTTTACCACTTGAAGTACATTCAGATTCCAAAGCTACATCGCAAATGCCATCATGACTGATAGTGTCTGACTTCACTTAGCATGTTTAACTGAGGCCTTGAAGCTGGGCTACAACGATCAGGCATCTATGGCTACTGCATCAAATAGCACTACCATTCATTTTACCTGGCATATGTTGCAGCTGACCCTTTGAGAGGGACTAACATAGATATCTGTTATCTCTGTCTGCTCAGCATTCTTCCCCTAATTTTCCTTTGGAAACCCACCCCATTCTAGATCAAGTGGTCCTAGCAACAAATCCCCTTTTAAGGGAAGCCACCTGGATCCAAGCTTAGCCATCAGAAGTGTCCATTCTTGATCACAGTGATTTGTTCAGAGAAGGGAAGTAACTGATATTGCCTCTGTAAGAGCAGCCCTGGCACTTTTGCTGCAAATCTCAAAGAAAAAAATGCCTTCTTTCTCCTAGGGCTAAGGTGATAATAACTTCTAAAGGGCTATCAGATGAAAACAGCCTGGCTGAAAAAGATGCCAAAAACCGAAAACAGGTCCTGAGAACACAAAATGATGAATATAGCCATGCCTTAACTGGAAATACCCCTAGGTTTTTTTGATCAAGCAAATAAAGCCCTTTTTACTTAAGCCAATTTGAATTGGTTTTGTCACTTGCAGCTAAAAGAATCCTGACTTTAGTAATGTGACAGTACGAAAAATAAACATGAGCGTGGTGCTTTGCAGTCTCCAGTGGACTTTTTCCTCATATACATTATCTCATTTAATCTTTTACAATTCAGGAAAGCAGAAACTATTAGCCTTAAATTAATACTCAGTATTTTTGAACACATACTGTGTTGCAGAGGAATGAAGAACGTCAGAAGTGTGATCAACCTGAAATACGGTGGCCAGGGAAGGCCTCACTTACATGGGATAAAAATGGGGTTACATATCTCAAGGCACTCAACAGATAGTCATCAAATGAAAGAACAAACAGTATATAGGCACACCTCATTTTATTGTACTTCACAGATGCTGCGGTTTTATAAATTGAAGGTTGGTGGCAACCCTGCATTGAGCAAGTCTCTCAGGGTCATTTTTCCAACAGTTAAGTATTTCTATGTCAAATTTTAATAATGTATGTGCATTGTTTTTTTTTTGTTGTTTTTAAGACATACTGCTATTGCACACTTAATGAACTACAGCATAGTGTAGACCTAACTTTTACATGCACTGGAAAACCAAAACATTCATGTGACATGCTCTATTGTGGTCAGGCATTTGACAGGCTTGGAACCGAGCCCGCAATATCTCCAAAGTATACCTATAGCAAAGCCAGAAGGTAGATCTTACCCTCTTCTTTGAATGATGAATTAGGAGGCTCTTGCAGCAGCCCAGGCCAGAGGTGATGAATTCCATATAGACTGCTCTGTGAGAATGGTTTGAACTGGTTACAAAGTCAAGCTAAGCATGGGGTACCTTGAGCTTTCCCATCTAGGTGGGTGCACTATTGTCACAGGAATAGCGAAAGTAGAAAGGGGCACAGTTTGGGAGGAAGTGACAGAGACAAAGCTTGGGTCAAACATGCCAGCAGGGTATATAAACAAAGAGGTCCAGCAGGTCCTCAGAAAGACAGATCTGAGCCTGAAAGAGGTTAAGACTGGAAATACAAGATGGAAAATCATCTGCAAATGGACGCAGTTCAAGCCTGGGCTCTGCATGTAAGAACCTTGCAATGACAAGAGAAGAGGAAGGTGCTGGTGACCGCCTTTCTCCTGGCAGCACCACCAAGTCAGACTCCTGACCCCCATCTTTTGCTCCTGGTTGAAAACCAACAGGGCTGCACTAAAGAAGTGCTCAATAAAAATCGTGAAAGGACTGAGCATGTAAACACCGGTGCACTGAAGGACATGCGGTTGATTCTATGCGAGGTGTTTGCTCCATTAACCTCGACTGTTCAGTGTTCCCGGTCTTGACCGTTACACTAAATCCAGTCTCATTGTTCAAACATCACCTCTTAAATTAGCTCAGCTCTAACATTAAGTGTAGTCACAGCTGGCGACGCTTTCTGAGGATGTTCCAAAATGATCTGAGTTGAAAAATATTTTTGTGTCATTTTAATTTAAAGTAAAATCACTGCCTCTTCCCTTCCCCTCTTCCTGGTTCCCTTTCTCCTGGTCCACCAAGTAACCCCGTAAGGCCTAAGAACCGAGATGGCGGTGAAGATGGGGTTCTCTGAAGTCATTCAGCAAACAGCTGTCAACTCGAAGTCTCCAGAAACAAAGGAGGTCTCCAAGTGGAAAGGCAGGCCTGCTGGGGATCCCTGGGCGGTGCTGCTCGAGCGGGACAGAGCGCACCCTAGGGGGCAGTAGACCCCGCCGCCGCAAGCCCCGGGCCCCGGCAAGTGCGGTTCAGTCCTCAGGCCCACGTCTCTCCGAACCCCAGGGCTCGCGCCAGGCCTCCGACTCTGCAGAGCAGTCCAGGTTCAAGATCGCCCGGCGGTGTCGGGGCGCCCCAGTACGCAGCATCCCGTCCAGGTCCCGGCGCTTTGGCTCTGGATTTGGCCGAGGTCTGCGCGCCCTCCCGCCCTGCTTAGTTATCCACCGCCCCCCTCCCCGTTCATCTTTCGCTCTCCGCTTCCCAGGCTAGGATTCACCCTTTCTAGTTCAAACAGAAGCAGCCCTCTCTTTCCCCTGACACTCAGCAAAGCTGGATTTTTCACTTTCGCTAGCATGACTGCGTGTACTTGTGAAGCCCCAAAGTCAATGCGTGAGGGTCAAATTACCCTTGAAGCACGGCCCATAAACTACAGAATTTGGCAAAGATGTGTGGCTACACGTGAATAAAGCATGCCGTAAGGGGCACAGTGAACAAAAGGTACAGATGCAAATCGTAAATTTTGTGTGCAGAAGAGAAAAGGGGGATCGGGCAAATGAGCCTGTGTGCGACGCTTCCGTACCCCTTCCTGCCTCGTAGGTTGAACCGCGAAGGGCGCAAATCCCGAGCTGCTTGGAACAGCGCCCGGAACGCTAACTGAATAAATGAACCATCTACCTGAATAAATGAATCGACGGAGGCATGAATGAGCGCTCAATCCGACGCCGCCGCGGGCAGAGCAACGGAGACTGAGCTCCATCTTCGCGGCCACGGGTCAGAGAGGGAAGCGCGGGGACCCGGCCCTCCTCCGGCTCCTCTGCGAGGTGCAGGCCTGGAGCCCCAGCCCAACAGCGCTCCCCCGGGTGCCAAGTGCGCTTACCCCCACCCCACAGGCCGCGGCTCGGCCCCGCCCTCCGCCCACGCACGCGACCCGCAACCCGGCGGGCCAGCTTAAGCTGTCCAGCGGCTGCCTGCCTAGCTCGCCGGCTGCCCCACGCGCCTGCGCCCGCTGGGGGGCGCTCCCCTCTCGCCCCGCGCGCCCACAAGCGGACGCCCCAGGGAGCCGCGCCAATCTACCCCTAGCCTGGGCGCGCGCGCGCGCCCTCTTACCTGAGGGGTGGCGAGGGAGGCATGCGAGGAGGGCTGAGGAGTCCGCACAGGACCGGGCTTTCGGCAAGAGGCCGCAAAGCGAGCGGCCGCGGTCGCGGCGGATGGTCCGGGCGCGGGCGCGCGCGCGCGCGCTCCCCCCTCACTCCCTCAGTCGACTCCGGGCCAGAGCCCAGCCCAGCTGCCGCGCACCGCCCGCCTCGCCGCGCCTAATAACAACGGCGCTGGTGGTCAGGTGGCCGCGCGCGGACAGCGCAGCCATTGGCCAGGAGGGGAGCGCGACACGTAGGGATTGGTTGGGGGGCAGGGCCTCGGCCGGCGCGTGGGCGTGGCTACGGCGGGAGGCGGGCAGGGAGGCGGCGGGGGCGGGGCCAGGCCGCGGTCCGCGCCTTTGTGCCCGCCGCGCGCTCTCCGCTGGCTCCGGCTGCAGCTCCGGCTGCATCAATAATTCAGAGCGGCGGCAGCGGCGGGTGCGGGCAGGAGGCGGCGGCGGCAGCGGCTGGCACCCGGCAGCAGCGGCTATGCATTCAAGTGTGGCTGGGCAGCCGCGGCACCCCTGAGGCCCGGCGGGGCTTTGGGAGCATCGCGTCGGGGGACACTTGCCCCGGAGTGCAAGAAAAGCAGTAGTGTCCAGAAGCGGCGTCGGCGGAGCTGCGCCCGGAGCTGAGGAGGGCATTTTGGAGCGGGGCTGGGGAGGGGGGGGGGCCGGTTGGCGCAGACAGCCCCGGGGGTTGGGGGCGGGGTGGGCGCCGGCGCCGCGATGCTGGGCGTCGTGGAGCTGCTGCTGCTGGGGGCGGCGTGGCTGGCAGGCCCGGCCCGGGGGCAGAACGAGACGGAGCCCATCGTGCTGGAGGGCAAGTGCCTGGTGGTGTGCGACTCCAATCCCACGTCCGATCCCACGGGCACGGCTCTGGGCATCTCCGTGCGCTCCGGCAGCGCTAAGGTGGCTTTCTCTGCCATCAGGAGCACCAACCACGAGCCGTCCGAGATGAGCAATCGCACCATGATCATCTACTTCGACCAGGTGAGTGCTGCTTCCCGCAAGTCATGCAGATCCGGGGTCGAGTAGGGGAGGACGGCCGATGCCGGGTCCTGTCCAAGGGCTCTGCGGAGGCGCGGGGACAAGGGTCCGGGACGTCCCGTGCCCACTCCCCTCCGCTCCCGTCTCGCCATAGGTACTAGTGAACATCGGGAACAACTTTGATTCAGAACGCAGCACTTTCATCGCCCCGCGCAAAGGGATCTACAGTTTTAACTTCCACGTGGTAAAAGTCTACAACAGACAGACCATCCAGGTCAGCCGCCGCCGCGGGGCCAGTTTCTGGCCCCAGTAGGGACTTCTAGCCGTGGGGGTGTGCGGGCTGTATGGGGGTGGGAGAATTGGCAGCTGCATGTGCCCAGAACAGCTTGGAGGGAAGAGTTTCAGGGCCTTATGGTTCTGTCGCTTGGCCTGTTCACTGCTTTCTCTGTCGCCGGCTCTTAGGAACCAGCCCCCTATCCAAAGACAGAGTTTCCTGCTTCCACCCTCTGTGCTCCTCCGAAGAGATTCCCGGCTTCCTGCGGGACTCTAGGGACATCCTGTGGCCTTTGCTGTTAGCACCAGAGACAGCTCCCGCTTTTGGAAACCTGGACAGCGGTCCACACCCCAGATTTAGGCACCACGAACAGGACCTCAGAAACCGGGGAGGCAGCCTATGTATGAGCTTGCCTTCAGCACCACGGACTGGGTCCCCCGGTGTCCCGTTGGGGACCGATTCTGGGTTTTCAAATTAGGAGCTCCGAGCCCTGGCGAGTGATGGGTGGAGAGAGAAGGGAGGGCCTAGCGCCACTCCCTCCCGGTTCCAGCCGAGCTCTAGCCAGCACTGGCTGGCTCTCCGGGCCCCCGAAGGTTTCCAGGTCTCTATCGGGCTAAGACAGAAGGCGAAACGCGCGGCTGGGGAAAGGGTGCCAGGCCTTTGCTGCTGATGCCATCCAAAGGGCGAAGCCTAACGGTGGCGGTCACGGGTGGATCTGGGGCGGGAATGTAGTCCATGGTTCGGAGATGAAGCACAGAGTGCAGCTTCACAAGAGATTTCTAATCAACTGGAAGCCCTGCCGGGCTTCTCCACTGTGTCCTAAGGTAGAGAGGCAGCTGGAAGCGGGAGGACCCAGGATTTTTTTTTTGTTGTTATTTTTTGTTTTCCTGGGGGTGCTGGAGCGGAGTTGCCTGAATTTCTCTTTGAGACTGGGGGAGAAACTGAAGAACTCAGGGCCCTCGAGCCACCCGCGGGGCTCATTAAAATGGATAAAGAGCGCAGCGGGATTCGCTCAGGTGGCTCAGCTTGAGAGCCAGGACGTGGACAATTCTCGATTCTCGTTTTGGGGCCGACTTTCCTTTCACCCACACGTGCTGTCTTCCGCCCCCATTGAGCCCTCAGTAGATAAGCAGCAAAGCCTTCCCTGCGCTTCCTCTACTTCCCCTCCCCACAGCCTTTGCGGCTCTTAGCCCCGCGGTCGCGGTTCGGTTCTCTCTCCACCGCTGCTTCCGCAGCCTGCCTAGGTTGCACCTCTGAGCAGATCTTTCTCTTTCTCAGGTGAGCCTCATGCTAAACGGGTGGCCGGTAATTTCAGCCTTCGCTGGTGACCAGGACGTGACCCGGGAGGCCGCCAGCAACGGAGTCCTAATCCAGATGGAGAAAGGCGACCGAGCATACCTCAAGCTGGAGCGCGGGAACTTGATGGGGGGCTGGAAGTACTCGACCTTCTCCGGATTCCTCGTGTTTCCCCTTTGACTTGCTCATCGCCGAAATGGAGGCAGGGAGAGGGGCCAAGCCAGGAAGGAGACAGGCTGGAGGGAGAGTGAGAAAGAGGCTGAAATGTAGAGGGCGAAAAAGCGGCAGGATTTGAAACTTCCTATGGGTTCCCCAGCTATATTCGGGTAAAAGGCGCGCACCGGCGGTCCGACCACTTTGTCCGTGTCCTCCTTAGCAGAAGTAAATTCCGCTTAGCTCTGCTACATTCCTATCTCCAAAAATAAACTCGCCTCTCCCATTCCAGTTGCAGTAATTAAGAAAGTGACTGCCTTGTCATTGTTTCTTACTCCCGCTTTCATGTTCCTTACCATTTACTTAAGAGAAACTTCGTATTTCACTGTATAATGTGAAATATTTTTTCTTCTCATTGCCCTTCTGAATTTTTCCACCTACTGATACCTAATGTGCCCCTCCACCCTTTTTTTTTCCAATTTGGTGAGGGGGTGATTTTTTTTTTTGAATGGGGGAGGTAGTTTTAATTTGGCAAGTGTTACTCTTCTTGAGCATCCCGAAGATACTTTGTATCCTCGGCTGCTTAGTAGCAGAGAAAGGACTCACCTTAGTGGTGACTGGTTAAAAAAAAATTATATATATAAATATATATATCATTTCTACGAGAAGAACTCTTCCCAGTGGAAACAGACTGTCCTTCCGTATTTCTATGTCCTATTTGGAGTGATCGTGAAATCTAAGGCTGCTTGACGTTCTGATGCTTGTTAATGCCGTCGCGCTCTGTGGCTCCACTAAACGCCAGGAGATTCTTCTGGACGCTTCCCGTCCTCTGTAACATACGTGTGAATAGCCAAGATTTAATTTTGCTTTAACCTAATAAAGTTGAAGTGGGACTTTTATTTTTTTCTGGAAGAGCTTTCTAAACTCCGCATCTTACCCATCTGCAAGGTTGGGGCGGGGGCAGTGCGGAGCACGAGGCTCAGAGGGACACTAGACTTGGGTGAACGCAATTGGAGAAAAGGCCGGGGCGCGAGGGCGTCCTCTGCGCGGGCCAAAGCCGACCCTGCGCTCCTACCTGAGCGCCCCTCAGGCCTAGGGACAGACTGCATTCGCCTGTGCCCCCTGCTTTGGCTCCAACGCAAGAAATCTGGCTAATCTCCTGCTGGGCCAGGCGCGGCCGCCCGCCTGGGGGCGAAGTCTGGGTTTCGCAGCCCAAATGCACCACGTATAATCTCAATTGGAGGACCGGAACCAGGCGGCCCCGCGCGGCGGGCTGCCCCCTCGCCCTCCTCCCGACCGTCGTCCGGCTCCGCTGCTCCCGAAGCAGCGTGTATTTAATACCATCGCCTCTGAATCCTGACTCGGCCCGCCCAATCACTGGGGAGTCCCAGGACCCGTATTTGCGCTCATTCGCAGGACTTTTATTCAAGAGATTGATTCTGGAGTTTTCATTGTATCGGAACATAATGTGAAGGCAAAATCGTAATAAACGGCTTCGTTTTAAGTCTGGACGGCTGCCCAGTGGATTCAGCAGCGGGGAGGTGGCGGGCGGGAAACCGGGTGGGCTGATGGGGCCCAAGGGGCCGGGCGCCGGGGCCAGGGCGCCTCCTTCTGACTCTAGCTCTTTTTGGAGGCTTTTTTTTTTCCAGGCTCGAGCTTCAGAGAGGAATTTAATGAGCTCCTATTGGGGAGGAAGGCGAGAATAATAGCACAATAAGCAGCGTTTCTCGATTGATTCCCGCGGCTTGTCAGAGTTAAAGATTGACCGAGCACCGGGCGGCTATTGAGAGCCGGGTCCAGCTTCTCCGTGCGCGGGCCAGGAGGCGACCGCGCGTCTCTAGCGGGCGCGCTCCCGCAGCCCAAAGGCCCAGGGGTCCCGCAGGGCCAGAGGTAGCGACCGCAGGAGTGAGGAGTGGACCCAAGGGCTTTTCTTTTCCTATCTGCAGCTCTCCTCGCCCCGAATCAGTCCTCAGGAAAGGGGGGAGAAAGAAATATCAGGAGCCCAAGAGAAAGATAAAAAAGAAAACAACTCTCCTCTTCTTTTTTAAAAGAAGCAAGCCTTCCCGGAATGTTCCGGTTGGAAGGGAGGGGTAGGAAACAGCTGGAAACTTCAGCAGAGCAGCTCACTGGACACAATCGCTCTGCCCGCGGGGGGCCAGCCCGCCAGGCGTGCGTAGACTGTGCTCACCGTGCTGTTGGCGTAGGCTGCAGCCGCTGCCCAGAGGAAGCTGGGTTCCGAAGGCGCTTGGAGCTCGCCCGGCGGCGGGTGGTCACACCTCTTTCCGAGGTCGGGGACACCAGCTTCTGGTTCCCCCAGGCTGTGTGACTTTCCCGGCAGAAGAGGCCACCAGGGCTGTGTGTCCTGGTTGGGCGACTTTGGCAAGTCCCCTAATGGGGCTCAGTTTGCCCATATGTATAAAGAAAGGGAGGAAGTTGAACATCTCCAAGAGTCCCTCTTGCTCTGAGATTCCAGCTGTCCTTTTGCCTCCCTTAGTGAGTTCTGGCGCCGCCCCGCTCAATGGGGCTCCTGTGTGTCTGCCTGTGGCTGCTGTGCCAGGGATCAGGACACCTGTGCATACAGGGCCTCGGGCTCACTTCCTGCGCACGGCTCTGGGGCCTGAGATATGAACACAGAGGGGAACAAATGGGTCCCAATTGGGAAGGAGAGTGGGAGGTTCTTCCCTGAGGCTGCTCAGGCCCTAGCTGGCCCCTTCTTGGTAGAAAGCTGCTGCCTTCCCAAATATGTGAAGTTGGCATGGGAGGTGCTCCACTGGTCTGGCTCCAGCCTCATCTTCCTCCACCTGCTGAACCTGTACCCCTGCCTTTTGGTGAACTCATCTTCCATTCCTGTCTTCATGCCTTGGCACCACTGTTCCTTTGCTGGAGATACCTTTTCTCTATTTTTCAAAGTCCTGTTCTTCTGGAGACCTAAGAAGTCCACCTTTCCTCTGGGAAGCTGTCCTGCCCATAAAGCACTGGACTCTCTCAAGATTCACCACTCCTCCTCATCCTCCACTCAGTCTTTGTTTGTGCTGGCCAGTCTCTGAGGCAGATTCCACCCGGCAGTGCCCGCCCATGTGGGCAAGCACCTGAGAATGCTAAGCTGGGGTCTGTGCCCCTGAGAGCTCAGGAGAGATTTGGGGCTCCCCAGCCTGCAATCTGCTCTCATCCTCAGGCCTGTCCCTCTACCCACATTGTTGCGGGTAAGCTGTGGCCAGTGCTCCCTACAGATCTGTAGGTTAGAGGCTAAGCTGACAGCTGGCTGTGGCAGTTGTCACCTGCTGCTTCTCTGGGGTGGAGGTAGAGCTGGGTGTTGTTACTTTCTTAGGAAATTGTGTTCCAGCTGGGAGGGAACCATAAGCTCCAACTGGGGGTGAGGGAGAACTGAGAAGAAAGAATCTGCAACTCAGTAGGAGCTACCTCCTTTCCCCCCACCAGAGGCCATGAAGGGGAATGGTTCTAAAACCTGCACCACACAGTTACTTCCTTTAGTGCTTGATACCCCCGCCCCCCCAGGACCTTCCAGATTTAGTCCTTGCTTCCTGCTTTCACCTAAAGTAAATCCCCATCAGAAGGGAGTCTGCAGGTGTTCTTGGACCTGCCATCATTCAGCCTCACCCTCTGTCTGGAGGGATGCTCCCCCACCTGGGTCTCCTCCGTAGCTTCCTCCCTCTCCCCCCAATAGTAAATGTCACCTCCTCCGGGAAACCTTTCACACCCCAGATAGGCAGAGTAGTCACCCCTTCTTTGCCTTCCCTTTTTGGAGGTCTACAATGATCTCTTACCACACTCACTTGTCCTCCCACCCCACCCCACACTCCAAGTTCCAGGAGGCAAAGGTGGTGGCTTACTCTCCCCAGCGACCAGGCACAGGTGTGTGGTGCAAGGGACACAGGTTTCTAGAACCCAAAGATCCAGGATTTGACTTTCCCTGCAGGTGTTCTCTAGGAGGTGCCAAGCGCTCCAGGGAGCGGCCAGACCAACGCTGGGTCCCTAAGGAGGATCAAGTGTGTAGGGGAGTGGGGGTTACTGTGGCTTCTGGCTGACGGGCCCTCTAGCTCACTCACTCCCTGGCCGCAGCTTCTCCCATTAGCAGCGCTGGGAGCGCGCCTTCCTAGCCGGTAATGCTCATAGCCCGTGCGGATTGGCTCCTAATGAGAACATAATTACCCAGATGGAGAGGGAGCCTCGCCCCACTCCTTAATTGTTGCCTTAATAGGAAGTGTGTGCGTGTGTTTTTTGGGAGTGGATGGGGGAGGGCTCGAGGGGGAGGGGCAGGACGCTCCTGCGAGCCCTGAGCCGGGTCCTGGAGCCCCGCGGTGCCGAGTGGAAGGTGAAAGACCCTGCGCTACGGTTGCGCGCGCTGCCCTCCGCCTCCGGCTTGATGTGGCCCTTGGACTGTGCTCTTCTCCAATAGAGCTTCATTTCCTTCAGCCCACTGATGCCAGGGGTGGGCGAGAAGATGTTTGGGGGTCCTTCCAGGGGGTCTTACTTTTCTCATCGACGCATCTGTGAGGCTAAGCCGTCCCCCTTCCCCCATCCAGTCGCCCAAACCCAGCGCCCCCGGCAAGCGCTTGGCGGAGTACTCGTCACCCCACGGACACGCAACCACAATAGTGAAGACTGTTACCGAGGCGGGGTGGGGCTGGGGCTGGGGCTGGGGTTTGGTGGGGAAGGCAGCGTGCCATTGGGCTGAAGGTCAAGTCAGGGAAAAACATAGGTAGGCAGCCCATGAGGCCAATTTGACGGAAGAAAAATTCCCAGGGGCCGTTATTCACTTAAGGGCACCGTTCTCTTGGTAAAGGGCTCCTTCACTGAAGATGCATCACACGCTCTCTCCGGGGTCAATCAGAGTTTCCTCGTATTTAAAATGCGGGATAATGCTTTCACTACAGGGTAGCTTTGGAAACTATGGAAACTGCTGGACTTGGCAGGTAGTTGGCGCTGGAGAAATGGCAACAGGAAGGAGCAATAGACACCTGCAGCATCCACTATCACAGCAGCAGGACCTAGGGGGCATCTGCGCGGATCCTCGGGGTGAATCCATGGGAACACTGGAATGGGGAAGGGGAGGGAGAGGAACTTGTGTAAATACACAGAGCAAGTGAATGGTGAAATTTGGAAAAGGAACCTATGCTCTGTGTTCTTTTCCCTGCATGCTCATCTCCCATAAACAATAATGAGAGCAGGTGATTTTACCCTTTAAATATCTTTCATCTCCAGATCCATTGCACCTGCCATATGGTTGCACATTCTCTGTATGCCCCCTCCCCATTAGGCATAATTCCCGTTTGCATGTCTGTGTACCCTTTAGAGGTTGAGCTTTTCCACAGGGGAGCTGTGTCCTGCTCATCTTGCTCAGCCCAGTTCTCCTACAATGCCTGGTGCCAAGCAGCTCTGTTCTGTTTGCTTCTCACTCCCTGCCTACCCGGAACCTACCGTGAGCTGCTTAGAGGGCAGGAACTCTCCCCAACACCTAACAACATGATTCAATATTGGTTGATTGGTTAACTAATCCAGAATCAAGCCATCAAGCCTGGATTTGGATGGGGTTTAAGTCCCTTGTGACTGTTAAGAGCAGACAGTACCATTAGCTGTCAAAACTTAGCAGGTATTTCTATACTGCCAGCACACTATCCAGGTGTAAACAGCAGCCACACAGGGTCCTGGATAATAACGGAGCTGGTATTTCCCTGGCAGCCCTTGCTTGTGGCTTGTCACAGAGTTTCTGGGTTTTTGTTCTAGCTTCAAGTCAAATAATGTCTGAAATCCTTTAACAGCTTTGGGGTCTGCTGCAGAGCATGAAGGTGGACTGGGCTCAGTTGGTTTCCTTTAAAGATAATCCAGGATTCACCAGCCCCCTTCCTTCCTAAGACCCAGTGTCTAGCTGGGAGTTCAGCTCACCAAAGAGTTCTCTGGAATGCTCTGCCAGCCAGCAGTAACTGCTTACTCAGGTGAGGCTCTGCTTTTCTTCCATCATCAGAAATTACTGCAGACTTTCAGGGAAAGTTTCAAAGAGGGAAGAGGGATTTATTAACAAAGGAGAGGCAAGTGGACATCTCTTCCTCCTCATTTAAAAGGAAGCTGTGTGCCCTGCCCAGATCCTGCATTGGAAAGACTCTCTTTGTGTTCTGAGAGACTCAAAAATAGACTCCCCAATGTGTACTTCTGCTGAGAAGTTCAAATGATTTTATAATGATTGAGAGGCTCCAAATAAGGTATTAGAATGCAGCTGATGAGGAGCCTGCTATTCTAGTAACTCATCTTGATCAAAGTTGGTCAGTTTAGGTCTTAGTAATGTTCCAGATTTTTTCTCTCTTTCTCTCCTTTTGAAAGAGTTCATTTCAGGTAGATGGATTATTTGCTTACTCTGAAGATGCTAAGGGAGAGGGCTGTTGGCAATACCAACTGTGCTATGGGCACAGACTCCCAGCCCATTCTTCATGTGGCATCTGAGCATCTGGAGCTTTTCCTTTGGGCTCTTGATGCTTTCCCAGTGAGAACTTGCTTGGCAGGTGTCTCAGCATGTGGAGGGAAATCATCCTCTGCATCAAAATGAGTGACAGTGGTGCTGAGTGAGGTTGTGAAGTTTGCATCCATTCTCCTTGATTGTGTAAATGTGTCTCTGTCTCTATCATGAGAAGTTGGGATCCAGGCTAAAAGAAATGAGCTTGTTGCACAAAGAACAAGACCACCTGTCTTCTATGGTCAAATCTTGGTTAAATGTCTATAAAATGAAATATTCCCCAAACAGCAGTTGGGGTTTTCATGTGTCCGTTTTCAGCTTAAACTTGATATTGTCACCTGAAACCTGCCTTGGAG
This sequence comes from Tamandua tetradactyla, assembly GCF_023851605.1. Lineage (NCBI taxonomy): Eukaryota > Metazoa > Chordata > Mammalia > Pilosa > Myrmecophagidae > Tamandua > Tamandua tetradactyla. The sequence goes on along the minus strand of NC_135342.1, from coordinate 43,098,664 downwards.
CCCCAGCACACAGTAAATGCCACCTGATGACTGGCACTTGGAGCCATGACACAAGTCTTCTTTTGATCCTCCTTAATCCATTCTTCCACCAGTAGCCAGTGTGAGCTTCTAAAAATATAAACCAAACCACATTAATACTCTGGCTAAAACCATCCAGTGCTCTCATAATGCATCATGAACAGACACCAAACTGTCACTGTGACCTCCCAGGCCTCGATAATCCGCCACCTGCTGACCTGTGCAAACCATTTTCTGTTGCTTTCTCCTATTATGGAGTAACTCACTCTGGCTTTCTGTTAGCTCCCAGAATAAGCAAGCTTTCTCCAGAAACTTTGCACATGTTGATCCTTTGTGGGCAAGGAATGCTCTTTTGATTCCCCACTCTGTGGTTATTTCCTTTTCCTCTTTCAGGTCTCAATGCAAAGTCACTTTCTCAGAAAGATCACCCATGGGTACTCTGTCTAATATTGAGCCTCTTCCTCCATTACTTGATAAGCTCTTCTACTCCTCCCTGCTTTATTTTCCACACAGCAGCTACGACCCTGGGAAACTCTCATCTATCTGTTTACTTGTTGGGTCTGTCTTACGTCTCACTTTATCCCCAGAGTTTGGAACAGAGCCTAGAATAGCAAGGGCTTAGTTCATCTATGAATGACTGAACTGCCAGCCATCTAGTCACGCTGAACAGAGCTCAGGGCTTTTCCACCACCAGAGCAGAGCCATTTCCTTATGGTCTCTTTCCTTATAGCTCAGGGGGAGCTCTCGTCTGAGGGGGAGGCATCACACATCATCCCCCAAGAGCCACAGCCATGCCAAGGGATGGCCAGGATCCATGAGCTCAAGGATGGGGGCTGGGAAATTGGTCTCATCATACAGATGCCCAATAAATGGGCTTTTTTCTTGCTAATGCCATTTGTTATAAGTGCTTAATTCAGTTGAACCATGTGGTTGGATTAGGAAAAACTGAAGTGGCTGTGAGTTATTGGAGTTTACTTGTTGATGTTATCTTATAACAGCTAAGCACAAATAAGAACAAGGAGTAAAAAGACTTTAGTTTGGGGCCGAGGTAAAAAGCAGCTAGGTAAAAGTAACTATTTTTCAGGATGCTATTCTTGGAACTGTAACTCTGCTTGGAGCAAAGATGGGTAGTGAGGTGGGGATAGAAGGAGGTCGGAGAGGACCAGAGAGTCAAGTCAGCTTCTTGACTCTCCCCAAGATGAGACAAGGCAGCATAGAGGGCAGAACAGCAGTAATGTGAGTCTAAGGGTGTTTAAAAAAATTGTGTGCCCTTAGGGTGCAAAATAGTCACTACAGATATGGCCAGGTGGCCTGGAATTTTCAAACTATTCAACAGGTACTTAGCACACAGTCACTACATCCTTACCCAGCACCATCCTAGGTTCTATAGGTCATAGAGAAGAGCTCAGGTGCCTGCTTTGTCCACAGTCCAACTGAAGGGAATGAAGTACAGAGAAGGCTGAGAAATTAGGTTATGGGACATGTCTATTTTACTTTCAGTAATCCTCTCCCCCACATCCTTATGAATGCCTCATGGTCCAACTCAGTTTTCACTACCTTTGGACTTCACCCTCCTTTCTATGGGAGAAAGTACTTCTAGAAAGAACAGACTTTGAATGAAGCAGAGCTGGTTCTGGGGGCTGGCTGCATTGCTGATGCTTTTATTTCAAATGATGGAAACTCATTTCAAATTGGCTTTACTACCACCCTCCCAAAGGAATTTGTTGGATTCATAACCAAAAAGTTCAAAGGTTATTGACTTCAGGTATGGCCGGATCTAGAAGTTTAACCAATGACATCAGAAATTTGCCTTAGCACGCCTTGATTCATTTCCAGGTACCCCTATTGTGGCAATTTGATTCCAGCAGCAAAAGGCTGGCATCCTACCAGTTTAGTTTTCCCATCAAGAAGAAAGCATGTTTTCCCCACAGTTTGCGCCAAAGTTCCAGACCTGATGCTTATTGGACTAACTTGGGTCTCATGCATTCCCATAATCAATCTCTATGGTCAAAGAAATGCAGTGCACTAATTGACCAGGCCTGGAGCCAGGTTGGGGTTGGTGTGGGGAGAGGCAGCCCTGTCTGGGAGGAGCTGTCACTCAAGAAGGGGAAATGCATGTGAGGTTAACAATTAATGTCTACCACTAAGATAATAGATGTCAACCAGCGCAACCACTTCCTGGCTGTGTAACTTTAGACAAGGAGCTTAACCTCTCTGGTTTTGTTTTCCTCATCTTTTAAAATAAATTGAGCGATAATATTGACTTCTATTAGGATTAATGAGGTAATACGTGTGAAGACTTCAGCAAATTGAAGGAGAAGTAAGCTCACAGTAAATGGTAGTAATTTTAATTGCCTCCAAGACATTTATTGCCAATGCCTACCTACCCTGGCATTGTTAGTTTTATCATAAGTGTGTGGTTTTTTTTCGCCCACAGGAACAGCGCAAGCTCTTTGTATCCTAACAGTGAATATTTGTGCATACAGACCACCTGGAGAGCTTGCTAAAATTCAGGTTCTGATTTCTCAGGTTTGGGGTGGGGCTTGAGACTGTCCAATTCTACCTAACTCCCATGTTTTAGGTTCACAGACCACACTTGATTGAAGATGATATAGGACCATGCATATACCATAGTTATTCCCCCAAACTGCTCCACAGATGTGTTTTGTATTAGAACCACCTGGGATTTTTTTTTTGGAGCAGAATTTATTGGCAGCTCACACAACAGAAATAATAGTATGAGAGTATGAGTATGAGTATAAGTATGACAGAAAGAGACAGTTTCAGGTATAATTTAATCACTAGCCTCTCTTTCTCTCTCTCTCTTTCTCTTCTCCATTCACTCACCACAATCACAATATAGTTGCAAAAGTTCCAACCCTTTCATTGACTCTGCTTGAAATCCTCTGGGGTAGAGTGCTTACTTCTATCCCACAAGTCTTTTTGTGGAACTCTCAAGATATCTCATTAGTTCTGAAGGAGTCTCATGCGATCTCCAAATAAATTTCTATGGAAAGGTGATGCAGGCTCTGACTGGAAGTCTGAGTTATATGGCTTTCCTGAAGCCAGAGAGTGAAGTCCACTTTACTGACAACTCAAGGATTGAGTGTGTGTGTGTGGGGTGGGGGAGAGAGAGGGAGAGAGAGAGAGAGAGAGGGAGGGAGAGGGAGAGGGAGAGGGAGAGGGAGAGGGGGAGAGAGAGAGAGAGAGAGAGAGAGAGAGCAAGAGAGAGAGAGAGAGAGAGAGAGAGAGAGAGAGAGAGAGAGAGAGAGAGAGAGAGAGAGAGAGAGAGAGAGAATTGAGGGCCACAAAACTCCAATACTAATCCTAATCCCAATCCCAGACTCCTACACAGACTCCCCATATCATGTATCGACTCAGATGGCTAATAGTCATGTCAGATATAACATGTTCAAAATGAGCCCCAGAGTACCTGGACCAGTTAAGTACTGAAACCTAGAGGGCCCAGCCTCTCCAGAACATCAGCTAGTTCTATCTCCCTACCCCATATTAGTGACAGCCTCTTCCACCATGAAGTTAGAATGCCCATAGTCCAAACACCCCTAAAGAGAGGAATAGAAGGATCAAAGGTGATAGTGGAGTTATACAGAGAAGATAGGATTTAACAAATGAATATGAATGCTGAATCATTAAATTGATATCTCTTTTAGTCTCCAATATCTCAGAGCAGCTAGAAGTAAAAATCTAAAATTGTGGAATTGGAACCCATGTCAAACTCTGAAATATGTTCTACAACTAATTGTGGTGCTGTGCTTTGAAATTTATTGTTTTTGTGTATATGTTATTTTTCACAAAAAAAGAAAGAAAAAAATTCGATTGTGGTGATAAAAATGTATTTAGGCCTTGTAGCCTCCTATATTCTGGAGCAGCTAGGAGGAAAAATCTGAGAGGATTGTAGGGAAGCCCATGACAGACTCTGGGATCTGTCCTGTAACTACTTATTGAAGAGTACTTTGAAAACTATTGCCTTTTTATTTCTTTGCTTTGTATATATATGTTATACTATACAATTAAAAAGGAAAAAAAAATGAACCCCAGATATCCACTCCCCAAATTGACTCCTACCACCACCTCAGCCTTCCCATCTCAGTTAATGGCTCAGATCAGAGAATCTGAAATCATCCTTGTCTTCTCCCTCTTATGCCCAAGATACAATCCATCAGCAAAATCCTTTCAACTCTATCTTCAAAACAAATCCCACTATTAGGCGACCCAGGACACTGTCATAGCTCCCTTGGACCATTGCAGGATCCTGATATCTCCTAGCTTGTACTCTTACTGGTCTACGTCTGTTCTCACAGCAGCCAGGGTGATCCCTCTAAACTGTGAATCATATCATGGCACTCATCTGCTCAAAACTTCCAAATGGGTTTTCTGTTCAGTGAGAATAAAATCTAAATCTAATTCCCTTGTGTGCTTTGCTTGTGCTGCTCAGTATGTGCTGTCCAGTTTTTGCAAGCAATTGCCCCACTACTTGGCCAGGGTTGTGCTTTGGAGGAGGTATTGCATCCATCTGCTGAATCAGCATCTGTCATGGTCAGGTTCATGTGTCAACTTGGCCAAGTGGTGGTTGGGCAAGTGCTGGCCTGTCTGTTGCGATGAGGACATTTCATAGAATTAAATCAGGATCATGTCAGCTGCATCCACAGCTGATTCCATTTGCAATCAGCCAAAGGGGCATGCCTTCTGCAATGAGTGATGCTTAATGTAATCACTGAAAGCCTTATAAGGAGGATTCAGAAGAGATAGGCTCTTCCTGTTTCGGCTGGTGAGCCCCTCCTGTGGAGTTCGTCTAGACCCTCCATCGGAATCGTCAGCTTCACAGCCTACTCTGTGGATTTTGGACTCTGTGTTCCCACTGTCATGCGAGACACTTTTATAAATTTTATATTTGTGAGTGTTCCCTGTTGATTCTGTTTCTCTAGAGAACCCTAACTAATACAGCATCTCATCTTTCTCTGTGTGTTTTTGCATGTTTTCCAGGGCGAAGAGGACTGTGATAGGGGAAAGGGGTTGTTTATTATCTCCCAGGATGAAATGGGATTACAGAAAGGATGTTGTTTCTGTAAACCAAGGAGATCGTCTGAGAAGTGTAATTAGCGTCAGCTCACTTGCAGGAGAAAGGGGCATCCCGCCCATGTTGGCCAACACATTTCTCTTTCAATAGAATGCCTGGGAGGCTATTTGTTGACTGTACCCTTCAATTTCTGCCTTATTGGTGACAGCTCATTGCAGCAGACCTTGTGTTTCTGCCCAACTTGTGCACAGATAATGTAGGAGACTTCAGCAGGGCACTTATACAGACTGTGCCCACTGGGGAGCCTGCCTAGGTGGCTCTTGTCGTTTTAATTTGGTCACTCACACTGCCAAAGCCACCTTGCCTGCTGTCCCTTTCTTCCCATTGCCATTCTTGAACCTGCTTGTCCTCTGAAGTGTGAGCACTGCCTTCTTTCTTGGCTACCATCTAGCCTTTGGGCTGTGCTTCCCAGGTCCCCTGAACGGGCTCGGGGCCCAGCTTCCACCACCCCCTTCAGCTATCCTGTGACAAGCACTGAGCTGCCTGCTGCCCTCTTTTTGTCAGGATGTCAGCTTAATTTCCAAGTGTAAGGGAATCTGACATAGGGCATCAAAGGCCCTAATCCGTAATCTTCTGAGTTGAGCCTCAACCCAGAGTTCTGGAAAGAGTCTTTGGTTGCAAGGAATAGAAATTGGTGATTTTAAGGAGAAAACAAATGTCTTCATATGCCCTCAGGGAGTTGAAACAAAGGCTGGAGAACTAGGCTGAAGAAAAGAGATGGAGTAAGACCACTCTGAAGTGAAGGGTCTAAGAACCAGGGGCTGATGGACAGCTCCTTTGGGAGCCCAACTCCATATGCATCAATGATGGTAATTTTCATTCTTGTGTCACTAGGCTCAAAGTTGAGTGTCCCTGGAGAGAGGAGTATGTTATTAGCTCATCCCTTCTCTAGGGGAGGACTGGATGTCTTGATGAACCAACATACCGAGGCTTGGACAAAGAGTGCAGCCAGTTCCTCAGGATGAAGCGGTGATTAGAAGTGGTCCCAGTTCTGCCCTAATCTGCCATGTAGCCTTTGGTAATTTATTGATATATTTTTTTCTGGACCTCTGTTTCTTCATTTGAAAAAATGTAGGCAGTTTTGTGCCTACTTCATAGGTCTTGACTGAATATATATTTATATAAACTCTTAAAACAGTACCAGGCACCTAGTAGGTACTTGATAATTGTGAGTTATTGTTAGTAAAGTTGAAAAGAGGGAGTATGTATATGTAGATACTGAGTGGTAAAAAATACTAGTGTTTTCTCCATAGGGTCTTTGCATCCCTTCCCTGGACCCCTAGCTCGGGTTTCCAGCTGGTGCGTGTCCACACCTCCATTCAGTCCTTCCAGAATGGTCAGGAAGAAAGAAGCCCATGAGTCCCATGGACAAAGAGGGACAGGGCAGTAAAAATAATGATCAAATGCATGGGCTGTAGAGGCAACTATGTCTTGTTCAATCCTCGCTCTGCTCTAAACAATTATATGATCTGGGTAAGTTTTAGAATACTTCTGAGCTGCATATGAAGGAAGCTGACTTCTTAGGGTTGTTGGGAGGATCCATTTGTTATGTAGAGAACACTTATTGAATACCTACTATGAGCCCAATGCTGTTCCAGGTTCTGGGATGAGAGCAAGAACCAAATGCATGCCTTCCTGAGAGCTACTAGGCATACCTCAAGCCAATAATCATGCATATCACATAGTCATAAAGAATTTTAGGTGCCATGGAGTAAGTGCATACATAGGAAGCTATAAGGATGTTTAGTAGGTGAGCTTAAACTCATCTGATTTTGAGCCGAAATTTGAAGGGTGACTGGGCATTTGCTAGGCCTGGGCTGTGGGGTGGAGAGCATTCCAGGCTGAAGGAAGACCATGTGCAAGCCTCCTAAGGTGGAAACTACTGTGGATCTGAGGAAGCACTGGAAGGAGTGAGAAAGGGCTAGAATGGGGGAGGGAAAGGTGGTCAAGATGAGACTGGAGAGTTGAGATCATGCAAGGCCTCGTAGCCCATGGTGGCCATTTAGGTATTTATTCTGAGAGCAAATGTGCCCATTGAAATATTTAAAGCAGAGGTGCACCATGATTGTCTTTACACTTACAAAACATCAGGTTGGCTGCTAGAAGGGGAAAGACCTAGCAGGGGACAGGAACGGAAGCAGGCAGACCAGCGATGAGGCTATGGCAGTCAGCCAGGTATGGAGGTAAAGTTAGCTTGGACTATGGCAGTGGTAGTGAGTTTGGAGAGATGGATCTGAGCGATATTTAGGAGTTAAATCTTTAGGGTTTAGTGATGAGTTTGGATATAGAGGTAAGAGAGAGGGCATCAAGAGGGGTTTGTCCTAGATTTTTGGCTTATGCTAGAGGAGGATGATATTGTCACTCCAGGAGCAGAGGGTTAGCTCAGAAAGGAGGGGAAGATGATGATGTCAGTTTAGGACATGTTGCATTTGAGGCTCCTTTGAGATATCCATGTCCCTGGCAAATATATTGTTAGAAATAAAGGTCTGGAGGCCAGGGAACAGGTCTGAGCTGGAGAAATAAATCTGGGCCTCACCAACACTAAGGTTGGTAAGAAGCCTGAGCAGAGATGAGCTGGACAAGGGGGGGACTCTGAATCAAAATTGTGAAAGCTTATAACAAATGCTGCCTCATTACAAAAGCTTCAATGGTCCCCCCCAACCTCTGTGTTTATTCAAATCTATCCTCTTGAGGTTGCTGCTTCTGGTTCTGTGAGTCTTATATTGGATTGTGATGTGATTATTTGATTAGCTTCTGTTTTTACCTAATACAAGTGAAATGCAGCAGGGTCTACATTTTGGTGGGGTGGGGGGAGAGGAGGAGAGGGAGAAGACTGGGGCACAGAAGGTAGACTTATTAAGCCCTTCTCACTTACACCTCAACACACAAGCAATTCAGGACTGACACTTTGATTGAACTTAATTCCTTTCTTTCTAATGCCTTCCCTGGAAGAATTACGAGCCCAGCTTCCCCCGACAGCACCAAGGGGAGGATGGTATTGGCGATGGTATAAAAGCTGAGGAGAAAGGGAAGAGCGAAAGCCTGGAGTGTTTATCCTGAACAGGTCCTGGAGCACTGCCACCTCCTGAGTGAGACTGAGAGAAACCAAGGGCTTTAAAAATAGAACTGCTTAACTGCTTCAGGTGTGGTAAACAACCCGGACTAAAGCTGACTTTCCTGGCTATAAGCAACTGAGCCTTGCTGAAGCAAAGAGGGCCCCTGAGCCCCAGAGAGGAAAAGAGGGCAGCTGGGCATGTGGAAAGGGGACTTAACTGGACTCTGTTTCTGGAGCTTTGTCCTGGAATGGGTCACAGTGTTTCCTAGCCTCTGCAGAGAGCATCAGTCCCCAGGAATGGGTGCAGTCCTTCAGTGGAGGCAACAGTGTCTCCAGAGATGGTGGCAGGCAGTGGGACAGGGCTGTTTCAGGAATAGACCAGAACATCTGCGTGCAACCACAGGTTATTATCTCCAAAACAGATCTCAGAAATGCAATTCCTTTTTTGAATGATGGCAAAGCTACGAAGCTAAGGCTGACAGAGTTGGTGCTCTGGGGAGGCTTTTGGACTGGTGGGAACAGACTTGGGGAAATGTGGTCAGCACAATGGTAGAATGAGGTGCTAAGTCCCATGGGATCTTGAAGGAAGCAGAGGACTTCAGGGAGGAGGTGACTTTTTTCTTTAAAAATCCACTTTATTTTTTAAAACAGTTGTAGATTTGCAGAAAAATTGCAAAGGTACTACAGAGAGTTCCCAAATACTTCCTCACCCAGTTTCCCCCATTATTAACATTTTATATCAGTTGGCACATTTGTTACAACTAATGAACCAATATTAAAACATTATTTTTAACTGAAGTCCATACTTTGGTCGTATTTCCTCATTTGTAACCTAATATCTGTTTCTGTTCCAGGATCCCATCGAGGGTACCACATTATATTTAGTTGTCATGTCTCTTCAGCTATAACAGTTTCTCAGAATTTCCTTGTTCTTTGATGACCTTGGCAGTTCTGAGGATTACTGGTCAAGTATTCTGTAGGATGTGCCTCCACTGGGATTGGTCTGACATTTTCTCATGATTAGATTGAGGTTATGGGTTTGGGGAGGAAGACCCAAGAGATGAAGTGCTGTTCTCATCACATCATTTTAAGGGTATATACTATCAACATGATTAATGGCTAATGATGCAGACCTTTATTACCTGGATGAGGTGCTGTTTGCCAGTTTTCTTGATGGTAAAACTAATCATTTCCCCCCTTACCATGCTATATTCTTCCAAAGGATATCACTATGCCCAGCCCACAGTTAAAGAGTAAATTTATGCTCCCCCACATTAATAGCAGAATATCTACTGGTTTGGAATTTTTCTGCAAGGAAGGTTGAACTCTTCTCCCCCATTACTTATTTATTCAATCATTTACAGGCAGACCTTGGAGATTTCGTGGGTTTGATTCCAGATCACCACAATAACGTGAATATCACAATAGAGTCACGTGAATTTTTTCCCAGTACATATAAAAATTAAATTTACACTATACTGTAGCTGTTAAGTGTGCAATAGAATTGTTTCTTAGAAAACAATGGACATATCTTAATTAAAATGCGACACAGAGACACGAAGTGAGCACGTGCTGTTGGAAAATGGCACCAATAGACTTGCTCCATACAGGGTTGACAGAAACCTTCAATTAAAAAAAAGTACAATATCCTCAAAAAGCAGGAAAATGAAGCACAATAAAATGAAGTGCATATGCATTTGTGTCAGAACAGATTCATGGATATTTATTTCATACTTTGGGTTAGATGCCAATACTCCTTTATTAGTTTTGCTACCCAAATTGTTCCAGATTTTGTAATTGGGAGCTTTTACAATTGGCTCCTGTGTCTCTTCGACATACTTCAATCAATATAAGATTTTTTTGTCACTTCCTTAATTTTTGGCATTACAAGATGCTCCAGGTTCATCTTGTTTATTTCCTGCCCTAGTCCCACTATTTCTTCAAGGAGAACTGGTTCTTTCTTATTGGGGAATGGTATTAGAAACAAGATCTGGGCTCTAGGTATGCTCATTGTTACTTGGGTGTCATTGCTTCTAGGCACTCTCGGTGGACAAAGCAAGGAAATAATGTGTGCATAGTAGCTGATATATCTGTATCTATAATATTTCTATATGTAACTACCTGTATCTACATTTACAGATGAGTTCATACTGACGTCTCCAATTCTAATCCAGCATAGATCGTTCAAACCTTCCTTTGGTTATCTGTAAATTTCCACTCCAGTGGTAGGTTCCCATCTGCCATCCATTTACTTAATTGTTCAATTCCAGTATATATGTATAGCACCATCAGATTTGTTAACCCTTATCTCTGAGGAAACAACTTGATAAACAAAAGTTCAGTGTTTATTTGAAGTTCCCTTTGTAGGGAACTTCCCTTTGCAGACTCTACATTTAGTTCAGCGCCTTTTCCTCCATCTCCTTCAGTGAGTTTTTTTCATGATTTGTAATACAGTTAGATTCTCTTGTCACAGACCGTATTTCTTCCTTGATTTCCCCAACCTCCCAATCTAAAAAATGCTTATATTAAGGTTCACACTTTGTGAGGTAAAGGTCTATGAATTTTGACAAAAGCATAATGTAATGTATCCGCCATTGTAGTATCATACAGAATAGATTCATGACTAAAATTCCCGTTTTTCACCCATTCAACATTAGCCATTTACCTCTGAACCCCTGGCAACTACTGATTATTTTACTGCTTGTGTAGTTTTACCTTTTATAGACTGTTATATAATCGGAATCATATAGTATATAGCCTTCTCACACTGGCTCTTTAAACTTATCAATATGCAGTTAAGTTTCATCCATGACTTTTCATGCTCATTTGTTATTATTACTGAATAACATTCCATTTGTGGCAGTACCACAGTTTGTTTATCCATTCATTTATTAAAGTGCATTTTGGTTGCTTCCAGTTTTTGGCAACCATGAATAAAGCTGCTGTAAATATTTTCGTGCAGGTTTTTGTGTGGACATAAGTTTTCAAATCAGTTAGATAAATACCTAGGAGCATGACTGCTGGATAGCATAGTAAGACTATGTTTAGTTTTGTAAGAAATTACCAAATTGTCTTCTAAAGTGGCTGTACAATGTTTGCATTCCCACCAGCAATAAATGGGAACTCTTCTTCCTCCATGTCCTTGCCAACATTTGTTAATGTCGGAGTTTTGGATTTTACCTATTCTAATAGTTGTGTAGTGGTGTCTCATTGTTTTAATTTGAAGTTCCCTAATGAAAAACTATGCTGAGCATATTTTCATATGTTTATTTGCCATTTGTATATATTCTTTAGTGAGATATCTTTTTGGATCTTTTGCCAATTTTAAAATTGGGTTATTTGTTTCCTTATTGTTAAGTTTCAATAATTCTTTTGGATACAAAGCCTATATCAGATACGTGTTTTGAAAATATTTCTCCAGTATGTGACTTGCTTTTTCATTTTCTTAACAATTTCTTTCTCAGAGAAAAAGTTTTAAATTTTAGTAAATGCTAAGTTATCAATCTTCTTCTTTGTGGATTGTGGTTTTGGCGTTATATCTGTAAATTTATCACCAACTCTACAGTCACCAGTGAACACATATGCTCTTTTAGCAGTTTATAGTTTTGCATTTTACATTTAGGTCTAGTATCCATTTTTGAGTTAATTTTTGTTAAAGGTGTAAAGTCTATGTTTAGTTTAACTTTTTTTTTTGTATTTGAATGTACATTATTCTAGCATCCATTTGATTAAAAAAGTATCCTTTCTCTATTGAATTTGCTTATATTACTTTGTCAAAGAACAGTTGCATATATTTGTGTGGATCTATTTTGGGGTTATTTATTCTGTTCCATTGAGCCACATGTCTATTCTTTTACCAATACCACACTGTCTTAATTACAGTAGCTTTATAGTAAGTCTTGAAGTTGTGTAGTGTCAATTCTCCAACTTTGTTCTTCAATATTTTATTGGCTGTTCTGGATCTTTTGCCTATCTATATAAACTTTAGAATCAGTTTGTCAATATCTACAAAATAGCTCTCTGAGAATTTGATTGGGATTGCAATATTTCTATAGCTTGTGTTGGGAAGAATTGGCATATTAACAATATTGATTCTTTCAATCCGTGTATGCAGAAAATCACTCCATTTATTTAGCGCTTCTCTTATTTCTTTCTTCACAATTTTGTAGTTTTCCACATACAGATCCTGTACATATTTTGTTAGATTTATACCTAAAGTGTTTGTTTTGATTCCTTCTCTGCTCAAGCAAAACAATGCAAAGGGATGGCTTAAACAATGGGAATGTAATGGCTTGTGGTTTTGAGGCTAGGAAAAAGTCCAAATCAAGGCAGCATCAAGGTGATACTTTCTTCTTGAAGACAGGCATTCTGGGGCTGGTTGTCAGTGTTCCTTGGTCCTTGATTCCATTGTTACATGACACAGCACGTGACAGCCTCTCCTGGCCTCTCTGGTCTCTTCTGGGTTCTGTTGAATTTCAGCTTCTTGTTTCCCAGCTTTCTCTCAGTCTCTCTATGTATGAATTTCATTCCACTTATAAAGGACTCAAGTAATAAGATTAAGACCCATTCTGCTTGATGGGGGCCACATCTTAACTGAAAAAACATCATCCAAAGGTCCTATAATGGGTTCACAGCCACATTAATGGATTAAGGTTAAGAACACATTTTTTTTTTCTAGCATACACATAGCTCCAAACCACCACAGCATTTAATGTTTTCTTGTGCTATTGTAATGGTGTTGGGTTTAAATGTCAAATTCCAGTTGTTCGTTGTTAGTAGACAGGAAAGTAATTGACTTTTGTATATTGACCTTGTAACTGTGATCTTGCTCATTATTTTCAAGGGTTTTTTTAGTTGATTCTTTGGGATTTTCTGTGTAGGAAGTCATGGCATCCATGAAGAAAAACACATTTATTTATTTATTTATTTCCAATCTGCACACTTTTAATGTCCTATTATTGTCTTATTGCATTTAAAGCTAGGATTTTCAGTAGAATGTTGAGGAGGAACGGTGAGAGGAAACATACTTGCCTTCGTTTCCAATCTTAGGGAGAAAGCATCAAATTTCTCACCATTAAATATTATGACAGTTGTAGGTTCTTTGTAGAGGCCCTTTATCAAGTTCAGAACGTTTCCTGCTATTCTAGTTTGCTGAGATTTTTTTTTTTTTTTTGGTAATCATAAATTGGTATTGGATTTTGTCATATACCTTTCTACTTCAATTGAAAGGATCATTTGATTTTTCTTCTTTAGTCTATTGATATGATAGATTATAATAATTGATTTTTGAATGTTAATCCAGCCTTGCATGCCTGGAATAAATTGTACTTAGTTGTGGAGTATAATTCTTTTTATACATTATTGGATTCAATTTACTAACATTTTGTTAAGGATTTTTGCATCTCTATTCATGAGAGATATTGGTCTGTAGTCTTGCTTTTTTATAATGTCTTTTTCTGGTTTTGCTGTTAGGTAAAGATGGCCTCATTAGATGAGTTAGAAAATGCTCCCTGATCTTCTATTTTCTGAAAGAAATATTTTTTCTTCTTAAATCTTTGGTAGAATTCACCTGTGAAATCATCTGGATTTGGTACCTTTTTTCTTGGAAGATTATTAATTATTGACTCAATTTCTTTAATAGATAGGGTCTAGTCCTATTATCTACTCCCTTTGTGAATTTGGATAATTTGTGTCTTTTTAAGAAATTTGTCCATTTCATCTAAGCTATCAAGCTATGGACATAGAGTATTACTTTATTACCTTTTTCATTTCCATGGGGTCAGTATTGATGACCTCTCTTTCATTTCTAATATTTGTAATTTGTGTCCTCTTTCTCGTTTTCTTCATTAGCCTGGATAGAGATTTATTAATTTTTTTGATCTTTTCAAAGAACTAGCTTTTTTTCTTTTCTATTGTTTTTCTGTTTCCACTTTAATTGATTTATTCTTTAATTTTTATTATTTCTTTTCTCTTGCATGCTCTAGCTTAAATTGCTCTTCTTTCTCTAGGTTCCTAAGGTGGAACTCAGATTATTGATTTTAGATCTTTCTTCTTTACTAATATATGCATTTAATGCTATAAATTTCCCTCTAGTCACTGATATTGATCACCCCACATAATTTTGTAAGTTGTTTTTCCATTTTCATTTGGTCCAAAATATTTAAAAAAATGTTTTACAAAGAATTTCTCTTGAAATTTCTTCTTTCATTCATATGTTATTTAGAGGTGTGGTAGTTGTTACAACTATCTTTCTGGTATTGATTTCTAAGTTAATTCCATTGTTGTTTGAGAAATACTTTGGTTCCTATTGTTTTAAACTTGTTAAGGTGTGCTTTGTGGCCCAGAAGGTGATCTACCTCAGTGTACGTTCCATGTGAGCTTGGTAAGAATGTATATTCTGCTGTTATTGGATGCAATTTCCTATAATTGTCAATTAGGTAAAGTTGCTTGATAATGCTGTTCAAGTCAACTGTACCATTACTGAATTTTTGCCAATTTGATCACCAAAAGATCTGTGTTGATATCTCTATCTATAATAGTGATTTGCCTATTTCTCCTTGTGCTTTATCAGTTTTTACCTTAGGTATTTTTACACTGTGTTGTTAGGTGCATACATGTTAAGATTGTTATGTCTTCTTGAATAATTGACATATCATTATGTAATTCTCCTTTATATCCCTGATAATTTTCCTTGTTCTTCAGTTTGCCTTCTATGAAATTAATATGGTTACTCTAGCTTTCTTTTGATTAGAATTAGTATAGTATATCTTTGTCAAGCCATTTACTTTTAACCCTATGTGTCATTATATTTAAAGTAGGTTTCCTGTGGACAATGTATAATTGGGTCTTTTTTTTTTTAATAACTCTGATAATCTGTCTTTTAATTAGTGTATTTAGACCATTCACATTTAGAGTAGTTATTGATACAGTTGAATTAATACCTACCACGCATTTGTAGCTGTTTTCTTTCCATTGCACTTGTTCTTTTTTCCGTCCTTTTTTCTGCCTTCTCTGGGTTTAATTGAGCATATGATTTCATTTTATCTCCCATCTTTGCATTTCATTTATTCTTCTTTTAAAATTTTTTAGTAGTTTCCTTAGAGTTTGCAATATACATTTACAACTAAGTCTATTTACAAATAATACTAAACCTCTTTCTGGTAGTGCAGGTAATTTATAACAGAATATTATTAATTCATTCCCCTCCACCCCTTATAAAATTGCTGTCAATTGTTTCATTTATCCATATCCTATAATCACATATACATTGTTACTGTTATTACTTTGAACAAACATTTGTCTGTCAATAATTAACAATAAGAAAAATAAAGTATTTTATTTCTATCTTAGTTTAGTTCTTCTCTGATGCTTTTCCTTTCTTTTATGTAGATCCAAGTTTTCTGACCTGTATCATTTTCCTTCCCCTTAGGCTAATTTCTAAAATTTTCTATAGGGCAGGTCTGATGGCAATGAAATCCCTCAGTTTTTGTTTGTTTGAGAAAATCTTTATTTCCTCTTTACTTTTGGAAGAAGGAATGAATATAGAATTTTTTTCATGAATGACCTGGGTATTGAATTCTGGGCCAGTGTTTTTTTTTTTTTCTTTCAATATTTTATATATTTCATTCCATTTTTCTTGCTTGCATGGTTTCTAAGTTCATTGTAACTCTCAGCCTTTTTCTCTATAGGTAAGGTTTTATTTCCTCCGATTTCTTTTAAGAGTTTCTTTGTCTTTGGTTTCCTGCAGTTTAAATGTGATATGCCTGGGTGTAGTTTATTTTTATATTTGACAGACTTGGTTTTCTTCTGAGCTTCCTGGAACTGTGGTTTGGTGTCTGTCATTAATTTTAGTGTGTTCTTTTGTCATTATTACTTCAATTTTTTTGCTCTCTTCTCTCTTTCTTCTCCTTCTGGTATTCTAATTATGTATGTTACACATCTGGAAATTGTTCAGTTCTTGAATACTCTGCTCTTTTTTATTATTCTTTTTTCTCTTTTTATGTTGGTTTTGGAGTTTTCTATGGACATATCTTCAAGCTCATTGATTTTTTTTCCCTTGGTGCATTCAGCCTACTGATGATCAAAGACATTCTTCATTTCTGTTACAGCGCTTTTTATTTCCAGCACAATTTTTTAAAAAATATTTTATTGACAAATCTTCACACACATACATTTTATACTTGGTGTACAATTAATGGCTTACAATATCCTATGGTTAAGTATTCATCACCATGATCATTTTTTAGAACATTTTCTAGCACCTATTTTTAATTCTTCCTTAGAGTTTACATCTCTCTCTCCTGCAAACTGTCATCATGCATGCATTCCTGCATATTGTCTACTATTGCAACTAGAGCCTTTAACATATTAATCATGGTTATTTTAAAGTTCCCATCTGATAATTCCAGAATTGGTATCACAGCTGAGTCTGATTCTAATGCTTGCTTTGTTTATTCACACTGTTTTTTTTTTCCTGTCTTCTATCATGCCTTGTAATTCTTTGTTGAAAGACAGACATAATATATCCGATAGTAGGAACTGAGGTAATTAGATGTTTAGTCTGTGAATTTTTTTAAATTGTGAAAAATAACATGTACACAAAAAGGCAACAAATTTCAAAGCACACCGCAACAATTAGTTATAGAACAGATTTTGGAGTTTGTTATGGGTTACAGTTCAATATTTTTAGATGTTTCCTTCTGGCTGCTCCAAGACACTGGAGACTAAAAGAAATATCAATATAATGATTCAACAGTCATACTCATTTGTTAAATCCTATCTTCTCTGTTATAACTCCACCTTCTCCTTTGATTTTTTCCCCAATCTTTAGGTGTATTTGTGCTATGCCCATTCTAACCTTTTCATGTTGGAAAGGGCTGTCGATAATATGGGATGGGGGATAGAACTAGGTGATGTTCTGGAGAGGCTGGACCCTCTGAGTTTCAGTACTTATTTGGCTTAGGAACCCACTTGGAGGTTGTAGGTTTCTGGAAAGTACTCTTAGTGCATGCAACCTTTGTAGAATCTCAGGTGTTCTTTCAGGTTGGCAGGAATGGTTTTGATTGGGGTTTGGCAAACCATGATAAATAGCAATATATAGCTGAAGCTTGCATAAGTGTAGCCTCTAGAGTAGCCTCTTGACTCTATTTGAACTCTCTAGAACACTGATACTTTATTTATTACAACTCTTTTCCCCCTTTTTGGTCAGTAAAGCATTGTTGATCCCACAGTGCCAGGGCCAGGCTCATCAATGGGAGTCATATCTCACACTGCCAGGGAGACTTTCACCACTGGATGTCATGTCCCACATAGTGTGGAGGGTAATGATTTTACTTTCAGAGTTGGGCTTAGAGAGAGAGAGGTTACATCTGAGCAACAGAAGAGGTCCTATGGAAGTAACTCAGGCATAACTATAGGTAGACTTAGCTTCTCTGCTTAGTAAGTAAACTTCATAAGAGCAAGCCTCAAGATTAAGGGCCTATTGCCTTAGCAGTCTCTAATACTTGAGACAGTATCAGGGGGTTCCCAGTGGTAAAGTTTAAAGTTCCATATTTTTTCTCCCATCCCTTAAAGTACTTTGTCAATGTTTTTAAATTATCTACTCAACATGCTCTGGGATGTATCTGGGCATTACATTAAGCTATACAGAATTACAAGCCCTCATTCCCATTCTGGGATCCCTGTGTTTGGGTTGTTTAAATGAACTATCCAGACTGGTTGAGTTAGATTGTGTGCTACAGAAAATTTAGATTTTGGATAAAATAAATTTCTCTTCCTTTGGTCTCATACAGTACATGAAGTTCTAAAATACAGACAATGTCCTCCTTACTCCTGTATTCTAATTTACTAGCCCCAACCCGATTGGCTTTATTCTAATCTCTAATTGATATCTTTTTCAGTTTTTTTTAACAGTTGTTGTATGTGGCAATGCTGACTTTCAGACCTGCAGAACTCCTACTCTGAGCCGTAGGTGATACATAGGTACCCAAGGTTCCAGGAAAATACAGGTTATACATATATAGCAAGGCTCTCAAAATCTAAAAATAACAATTACCGCTCCAGACTATATGTGATTGCTGTTAAACTTTACAATTTAGGCCTCAATTTTCTTATAAGTATTTTCTAAATGAGACCATAATATATTTACTCTTTTATTTCTGGCTTATTTTGCATCACATAATGTCCCACAGGTTCATTTACAATGAACCTCACAACTTCGTTCCTTTATGTAGCAGCACAATATTCAATCACATTCATATACCACAGTTTGCCACTCAACTTCTCATTCAGTGTATCCTTCAGCCACCTTTATCCACTGAGCATCATGTGTAATGTCCAAAGTCAACTGTCTATGTCTCACATTATCCTCACTTAGAGGTATAATCATCAACACCCTCAATTTTAGGCAGGTCTAGAAGCTCAAGGCAGGGCATGTCATGGGGGACATGGAGGCAGGGTGTGGTGGGAGGTGACTTGGGGAGGGGGGGTTGTGTGGATGTGCAGGGCATGGGAGTGTGCATGGGAGGGAAGGGCTTGAGTTGGAGGGCATGGCATGGGTGCATGGGGTCGGGTGTGCGGGCAGGGTGCAGGCGTGTGTGTGGAGTGTGGGGGTCACTGGGATCAGGGCAGGGGCTTGGGGCACAGAGGTTGAAATGCAGGTGCACATGCATATGGGGTGCAGGGCATGGGGTACAGGGGTCAGGGTGCAAGTGCTCAGGTCCTGGGGTTAGGACAATTCATGGTGTGGGTTGGGGTGTCAATGCATGCATGTGCTGGATGGCAAGTGTAGGGCGCAGATGTCCATATGCACAGGGCATGGGGAGTTTGCCAGGGCGGGGGTGCACGGTTGTGTGGGGCATGGCAGGCTATGTGGCATGGATGTGCATGTGAGCTCCTGCTGTGGGGTGGGGGGTGCAGGGGTTGAGGAAGCAGAGCACGGGGGCATGGGTATGGGAGTTGGTGAGACGTGGGTGTGCACTTGTGTGTGGTGGCGGGGGAGTGGGGCACAGTGCGGGGTTGTGGGGGTGGCTGGATGAAGGAGTGTGCATTCGCGGGGTGGGGGCTGGGGCTCGGGGGCAGGGCGCACGGGGTAGGGGGGCATGGGTTGGGGGGCAGGGTTGGCATGCATGGGTGTGGCTGTGCTCAAGGAGTGCTCCTTGGTTTCCTTCTTAGCTCCTGCTTCCCTGTCTGTGCACTCTAACGGCTTTGGGCTTCTTGCAAAGGGGCTTGTTAGACGCTTTGTATTAGCTGGATTATCTCCAGTTCTCTGCATCTCAACTCCTCAGCCTTTTCTCTAGGACCTCCTTAGTGGTGTAGAAGACCCTCTCAGGCCATTTGCACCCTGGAATCGCTGTCCCAGTCCTTTTCCAGTCACTTCTTAGCTGTTCCTTTTATCAGGGGTGTACTTGGCCTGTCCTGTTTCACCATCTTCAAGTGTGAGATTTTATGTTAATCTGGCTAGGAGTTGGTCTGTGTTTAATGTTTGTTTAGCCATCGGTGCCAGAGGATTCAAATTCCTCTAGTATCCTTGTTTTTGTCTCCTTTGTTTTCTTTGGGTTTTCCTAAAACCTCCCTTTCAAACAGAATCTGACCCTTGCAGCAACTTCAGCTATAACCCACTCTTATTGCATTGGTGCCCTGTTGAAATGATGGTGAGGAGTGTGTTGTGGAGTTCTATAGTCTTTTGATTAAATATATATTTTTTAGTGGGTCTGTGTTCCTGAACTATAACATTTCTTCTCCCCCCATCCTTAGGTGAGGCAAGAAAGTTAGAAAAGGCTAGAGTTTGGCAATTGTCCTTCTATCTATATGAGTTAAGGCTCTGATAAAGGCTTTTCACTGGGGAGTATATATTTTTTAAAGGAAAAAACACTGGAAATGGGTACAAGGGTAGTTCAGTGGTAGAATTCTCACCTGCCATGCTGAGGACCTGGATTCAATTCCTGGCTCATGCACTTCCCAAACAAACAAACAAACAAACATGCAAGCTGCAAACAAAGAAAGAAACAAATGAACAAAAATTCAACAAATGGTACTGCAATAATGGAATACTCACATGGAAGAAGAATGAAATGTGATTCTTGCCATACAACATACCAAAAAAAAAAAAAAAACCACTGGAAATATTTCAAAATGGTTACTTTTTCCCCAGCCCTCTACCAGAAACTACAGAGGTTTCTCTTGACACTTGATCATGAGAACCTGGTGGAGCCCCTGCAGGTAAAAGCCACGAAAGTGTGGGGTTGCCCTAAGACTGTAGCCATCAGGAATTCTCACTCTCAAGTGAGCGTCCAATAATTTTCCAAAATGACCATTTAAGTATTTCTACCAGTTCAGAGCTCCAGCAGCTTCTCCAGATAATTGATCTCGGCTGTTTCTCTCCATATTTTAGGATGGCCATTTGTCCAACAATGGTTCAATTCTCTTATGGGTCCAACTAAAGCTGTTGATGATCAGTTTTCTTCTTTTAAGGATAGCAGAGACCACTTCCAAGCTCTTTATATGTCAGAGGTGAAACCAGACGTCCAGGAGGTGATGTTTGAGCTGGGTTCATAGGACCCGATTCAATGGGCAAGGTGATTGGTTGGGTACATGTGACTGAGCACACAAGGACATATTGATCCATCAACCCCACCACACTTGTGGCCTTCTCCTGTCACTGAAGTGATGGAACTGGGAACTTTAGCAGTCCCCTTCAGGCTTTTGGCATTGGGGTCACTCTCCTCCCTTTTCAGTGTTCTCATCTCAGAGGGTGATACAGACCCCACACTCATGACTTTCTTGGGCAATGCCTCTACCCATCCACCCTCTTATCACTCAGGAATTTATGTGCAAAAGAAAGTCATGTTATAGCAGACATTGGTTATGTTTTGATCATCCACCCATCCATTCTACCTTTTGGAATGTTCCTCAGTTTCCAATTAGAAATCCAACCCTACGTCTAGTAGAGGTGAAAAACTAAAAAAATGCTTTGCCTTTGGTAAAACCAATTTCACCCCTCCTCCAGACCTTGCTAATCAGAGTGCTGAGTTTTTCTGACCTCAGTGGTTGGTTCATGAATGTTCTCCTGACCGTACCAGAGTCAATGAGATAAGAGAAGAAATATGTGCTGGAGCTATTACTAGCAGGCATTGCGGGATCAGAAGGCAGAAGCCTGATGAGAATTGCACTAACATGGAGGAAAATGGATCTGAGCATATAAAGTAAAACCATGTCCTAGTGATATCATTTAACCTTCTGCTTCTAGCTGTGCCTGTAAACACTTCCATTTGTGAATTTTTCACTCACAGGATCCTTTTGTTACTGGATTCCCTTTTAGTTTAAGCCATATGGGCTGGGTTTACTTTTGCTGCCTACCAAAAAATGTCCTAAGTGATAAAGAAATCCATGGTCAATTGCCCATATTTTGCCAGAGAACAAAGCCTTAATTAAGAAGATGGCCCTTTAATGTGGGACTTTCAGACCTCATAAACAGATGCAATTCAAGTCCCACCAAGTTCATGGCTACACCCTGGGTTACTGTGCTCTCTTGTTTCTCCCCCCTGCCCCCCCCAGCATGTGCTACCAGGGTGAATGCTTGCTTGTTAAGGCATCGCATACTGGAGCTCTTTTCACCCCCTCATTAGTTGTTCTTTATTCAAAGTTTACTGAGCAGTTTACCCAGCATGTAATTCTTGGTGGGTTATTCATGCATGGGGTGTTGAGCGAGGGGATAAAAAGAATTCCAGTTGGCAACTTGGAGATCATTTAATCCAGGAGTTGGTAAGCTTCAAGCCAAACCCACTCTGTGAACTAAGAATCGCTTTTATGTTTTTAAATGGTTGAAAAGAAAGCCAAAGAAATATATATTTTGTGACAGGTGAAAATTGTATGAAAATCAAATTTCAGTGTCCATAAATACAGTTTTATTGGAACACAGCCATGCTCATTTGTTTACATATGGTCTGTGGCTACTTTCATGCTACAGTGGCAGAGCTGGGTAGTTGCAATATACCATATGGCCTGCAAAGTCTAAAATATTTACCTTTAGTTCCGTTACAGACAAAGATTACAGACAATGCCTGGTTAAATTAATGAACTAGAGATGTATGTATTAACATGAGTAAAACTCAAAAGCATAATGCTGATTGAAAAAGTAAGCTGCAGAATGAAAAACAAGACATGATAGTATTTATGTAAAAGTCAAAATATGTAAACTGAGATCATATATGAAATTCATGATTTCATGATTTCACATGAAATATATATATTATAAACATCTAATAATATGAATTGGAATAATATACAACTTTAAGTAGTGGCTGTCTCTGGAGAGAGGAATGCGATCAGAAAGAATAAAAAAGAGGTCTAACATATTTCTAAGAGAAGAAGAATCTGAAATAAATATAGCTAAGTGCTAAGATTTGTTAGAGCCAGGGGTAGAAACACAGGTGCTTGTTATGCTAGTGCAGGTTTGAAATAAGTAAATAAATACATAAATACTGAAAGGAAAATATTGTTAGTACATCAGACTATAATTACATGGATTTTGCAAGGCAAGGAGGAACGTGTGTTGGTTAAAGTCAATTAAAAAATATGAAGTAAAAAATAGTACAATTGGTATGTGGACATGGCAGACATTATGCACAAAGTACTTTAATGATTGACCTTTGGGCATACTGATTTATCCTAGGGCCTTCACTTTATAGATTATGGAGGTAGGATAAAGAGGGGCTTCATCCAACATCACAGCTGGATGGTGGCAGAGCCAAGAATTCAATCCAAGAATAATGGTTCATTGATTTGCTAATTTTTCACTCTGCTGTGGATAAATGCCTATCAGGTGTCCTTCCACCACCACCTCATAAAAGTAGGGGGAAATTCCTCCATGGATGTGGAATCCCCACCCTAAGTGGAGAGTGTTGGTGCCTCTGAGTGTCCCTCTGAGGCAATGCTGACATCTCCCAACCATGGCATCTGTTATACTGCATGGCACCTGTTTCCTTCCTCCTCTAAGCATATCGGACAGCAGAATCAATCCCACACACCTCCCCCACTCCCATCAGGACATGGGGGCAATTCTCTTCTCCCCACGTTTCAGTCAATCCTAGCAATTTCGCTTAATTCCAACTAGATTTTATTGTCTTAGAGGATTAACAGTTGGGAAAAGTTGTTGCATTGAAAATGTTATTCAGCAAACATTTGTTAAGCATGGCGCATGTACCAGATACTGCACTGCACCAAAAGGAATCTGTTTCATTCCAAGAAGAGATCAAAGCTTAAAGGGCAATGGAAAGTGGGATTAGACTTCAACTTGGCAGTTTATCCTTATTGTCCCTCTTCCCTCTCAAGCCCATTCCACTCCTGTTATCCTTAGACCATCCAGACTATCCCCCATTCAGGCCTTCTGCCCCCAGAAAATGGTCCTATATACTTAACTAATCCACTTTATAATGTCCTATCCCAACCTGCCCTTACCGATGTGTCTCTGGGAGAAGTGATCCTGTAAACTAGTGTAAAATGAGATGCTAACGGTACCTAACTGCATAGGGAATTGCCTTTCCCAGGAGCACAACCCAAGAGCCAAATGAACAAAAACACAGTGGTGGAATTTGAGGAATTGGGGAATGGCTGATCCAAGGGTCCTTTCTGTTGCCCCTCTCATTGTACAAGGAACAGTCATTCTTACAGGTTCTGAAAGAGGCAGACACTGGAGAGGTGGGGTCATAGCTTAATAGAAGACCTGGGTTTTAATTCTGACATTGGCCCTAAGGTATGTCATGCAAACTTGGACAAACCCCTTCCCCTTGCCGGGCCTCAGTTTCTCCAGCTGCATGATGGAAAGGATTCCTTCTGTCTGGCGCAATCCACCAAAAACCCTGAAAATGAATACTGTTCACAGGTAGAAAAGTGTTTTAGATGGAAAATGCCATAAAAATAAATTCAAGGTGTTATTGTTTTAAGGTGCAAAATCAGAACTTATAAAACCAGACATAAAAATGTCCTGGTGGATATATTTTCATTCCAGAGAAAATTAATAGCTACATATTGGGCTTGAATTTTTTCAGAGTCAGACCAAGGATATCAGGGTTGGAATTGCCTTTAGAGATGCTTGATCCTATCCTTGGCAGTGGGGATCCTGAGGCCCAGAGAAGGAAGGTATTTGCTCAGGGTCACACAGAAGGTTGGGGGCACAGTTGGGACTGGGAACCCATAGCCCTGATGCCATCTCTTCCATTCCATTATTCCTTTTCATAGAGAGGGCAGAAAGTGGTGTTACTGAGACCTATGAACCATCTCTAAGTAATATCTATAGTGGTGAGACCTGCATCACACATGGGCACATCTGGCCCCCTTGGAGACCTCTGACTTACATATGCATTGGACTCTCAGAGGAAATTCCTCTGAGAATTGCTGATCTCAGCGTCTCAGCACTATAGGCTGGGGGGACTCTGCTACAGGCCTCATCGCCCCACTGGGATGCCTCCCATACAGTGTGGTTTGGTCTGGTTTGAGTGCAGAAGTAATTGCAATATATTGAGGTTTGGTATTGTAATAAAAATAGGGGCCATTACAGCTACTATTTATGTCATTAGTATTTAGTAGTGGTGTGTTGCAGCTTTTTTAGTGCTCATAAAACTGTCGCTGCTTGCAGATATGTCACAGCACTGATATAAATTTAAAGGGTTGGAAATCCATAAGTCATAAAAACTAGATAGTAAATAGCAACAGAACAGGATGGACAAGAACTGTTGCATTAGGCATGCAAATGTTTATGGATTTGCATGTCTAGTGCTTGCATTAGCATAAATGAGAAGCGCATTTACATTACAGATGGGCTTGATTAACTAGGCCCTTGTAAATAAAGTCCACTCAGCCTCAACAGGGGTGCTTGGGCCCCAGAGAAGGGATTGCTACAGGATCCAAAGAGCCCTTTCTGGGTTCTTCTCTTGCAGTATTGAATCACATCAGAATCACTAACAAGACCCTGATAGTAATAGATTTGGACTCATTTGATATAATAGTGTCTAACATGCATTGAGTGCTTACTATATACTAGCCAATATTCTAAACACTTTACATATATTAGCTTTCTTAATCATCACAACAGCTACATTACTATCCTTAGTTTATAGATGAGGAAGCTGAGGTTGAGAAAGTATAAAAAGATTTTATCAAAGTCCAACTATTAATAATAGAAGAATCAAGATATGAACCCAGGAGTCTGACTCCAAAGCCCATTCTCTTAACCACTGCACCAACTGTCTCCGATTTATTCATTCATGCATGCATGCAACTTATTCTTATTCATACTACTATATACCACATTCCATGCTACTGTAACAGAAAGACAAGTAGATAAAAATTTTTCTCCTCGAGAAGCTCATGTAGTCTAGTAGAGAGATAATTGAGAAGAAAGAAAAGATTCCCACATTGTGGTGAGGTTGCTGAGTGTGATATTTAACCTCCAGGGAAGATGTGGTAGGTTTAATTATGTATCCCAATTTAGACATGCTCTTAATCTGCATACCTATGGGTATAAGCCCACTGTAAATAAGACCTTTTGAAGACCTAGTTAAGATGTAGGCAACTAAAGCAGGGTGGGTCTAAATCAGGACTATTGGAAGACCTGTAAGGGGTAAGCCACAGGGAGTAGTAGAAAGTCAGCAGAAACCCTAAATAGAAAGGATAGACATTGCCATGTGGATGGGAAAGCCAGTGAACCCCAAGGATTGCCAGCAGCCAGCACCAGAACACTTTGTCAAGATAATCTTGGTTATCTTGATTTCGGGCTTTTCTAGCCTCAAATCAACACATTCTCATTGTTTAAACGAAAACCAGTTTATATTATTGGGACAGCAGCTCAGGTAAACTAAGACAAGGTCACTCAGAGGAGGTGGCCAAGTCTTAATGAATGTGTAGGAATCAGGCAGGTGAGGAAGAGAGGAAGAGTCTCTAAGGCTTAGGGAGTAGAAAATGCCAGAGCCATGGAAATGGATATCACTGGGTGTGATCTCAAATCCTAAACTGTCCCATGAAGACTGGAGCATAGAGTATATATGGATGTCAACCGGAAGGGGACTTGGCATTAGATCTTGTAGGGCATGATGAGGAGTCTGCACTTAGTTGTAAGAAAATGGGAGGATTTGGAAAGGCCATTCTGGGGTTTGAGCATCTGAATTTGTGGCCCTTTCTAAACAGAAACCTCCCTCCAGGTTAGGTGTTAGGATTTGCCTTATTATTAATTCCTGAACCAAACACCATTTCAAAGTCTTTCATCTCTTCCATTATTTCATAGATCTATAAACTCGCAGAGTTGGTTAGGAAATTATGACTATTCAGATGAGCCCTTCCATAATGCAGGAATCCTGCCTCAACCTCCTAGTAACTCATGATTTGTTTGGTTTCTACCAGAGAACTCCACACCTATAGTTAGGTGGAAGGAGAATCCAAGCTAACTCATTTTTGGGAGCCCTGTTGAATGAGACATCCAAGGAATATCCAATATTTCAGAGTATCCTCCCTAAAAATTTACCTGTCCCACAAGCCTAGGAATCTTAGTTAAATTTGCTACTCCTTCTGGGCATATCTAAGTGGAAGCCTTATATAAATGATGTTAATGGTAGCAGACAACTTGAGGAGTTCCTGAGAGCTGACAATTCTCCTTGAATCACCTGCTTGGAATTTCTTGGACCCAAGATGGAGTAACAGTTCCCACTTTGATTCTTCTTTAAGTCTACCAAGAACATGCAGTATCGATTGTTTAAGGCAGAATCTTTAGTGGGGCCAGTAAAACTGATCTTCTCCTTTGCTTATAACTTTTCTTTCTCTTGATGATGGCTATGGGTCTTTACTGAGCAGGTGGAAGTTATCATCTTGAAGTAGGCAATGAGTGCCATGTGAGAACTCTGATCCTGGGACAGAACTCATTAAATGAGGGTAGAAGGAAAGCAGCTGAGAACAATAAGCCATGGTTGTTTCAGAACAACAAAGAATCAAGGAGGAATACGGCAGAGATTTTTCCAAGTAGAGCTTTCTCTGAGAAAAAACAGAAGCTTTGCTGGGGATTCCATAGGATCATCGTGCTCCTTTTCTGAGAAGTTGGTCACCTTCTTGCCATCATACACTCCTACCCCTTGAGAACTCTAGTCAGAACCCACTGGTTCTTCCCTTCCTCCAGTCGACTCCAGTCAGGATGAAGTTTACCACTCTCTGGGCTGGTTCTTGATTCTTGGGTCAGCCAGGAGCTTCTCAGAAGCTCCTTTTCATAACCAATAGGAAAGCTGTTTTGTAGCCAAGAGTCCTAAGAAACAGAGAGCTCCTGCATAGCCCTCTTGGTAGCAGAATCTTTGCTTCCTGATGTGTACTTCCATGGGGTTTCAGTGTCTCCAAGTCTCAGACAGATGGGTCTTTCTAGCAGTTTGTAGGGTACTGTCTTCTCTGACTTGCCTCATTCCACTCAGGGCCATCAGCACAGCTACAAAGCTGGGTTGTGTACTGCTGACTTTGAGCTAGAATTGGGGCTGAGGGGATGGTGTCCTAGTCTCTTTGTTTCTGAAAGTTGCTGGACATGTGGTTCAGTTCATAGACATGCATTATGTAACAGTGTAATAGTGTGCAAGGTGAAATTTTGTTAGTGTACATGTATATATGGCTTTCTGTGAGTATATGTGCATCAGTGTATGTCTTTCTATATATGTACATATCTAATTCCTAGTTCTGTATGTGCAGCCATACAAAAGTGTGTGTATATGTATAAGTGTACGCACATGTATCTGGAAATGCTGAGGAAGGTTAGGCAGGCGCTTGAGGCAGGGCTAAGACCTGGCACTAATTTCTCCCCTGAAATTTCAGAGACTCTAAAGACAAAATCCTTCCACAGGAGGCAGCAACCTGAGCTCCCAGCTGGGCTATAAGTCCTGTCCATGTTACCCCAAGCCACCGTCCAAGGCACTGGCCCTGGCCTGGAAGTCTGAGAATGAACAGAATTTGCAGGGAGATATGGTAAGAGCAAGGGTGCTGCAGCTACAGGGCAGGGAAACTAGCCTTCTCTGCCTGTGCCTCCCCTAACCCATTAACCCAAGATAGGAACACAAAGGGCAGAGTGGAAGTAATTGAATAACAAACCCTCATTAAGCTAAGCTTTACAAGTATTAGCTCATTTGATTCTCATGTCAGCTCTAAGAAGATAGAACACTTATTATTCCCAACTTCTAGGTGAAGACACAAAGGCACAGTAAGCTTAAGTATTTATCAAGATTCTACCCCAGGCAGTTCGGCTCTGAAATCTGTAGTCTTAATACACCAAGTTACTCTGGGAGAAGGAAACCCACATGGACCTGACTTTTTCTCCCCAGGGACCAGATGTCATTCCTGGCCAAAAGGGCAACACAATGAAATATTTTCTTTGCATTTTCCTCTTCCTGCCTCGTTCTTCTCATTGCTCGGAAGGTGTCCACATCCCACCCCCCCCCGATGCCCAGTTTCCCACTGTGACACCACGCACCATGCTAGGACTGGTCCTCCCAGCACCATATCACCCCTTAATACTTCATCTTCATTAACGTCGTCTGTCCTGCTGGCCACTACCTTACCTTCCTGCTGAATGCTTTCCGTGGTGTTTCCAGACTGAGCAAAACAATCGGTGCGGAGGTGATTATGGTTATTAATGAATTAAACACCTCAGTTCCCAGGGGCAGGATGCAGGAGATGAAACTGCACTTCCATGGAATTCATCTTTCTCTCTTTAGGCTCAGAGGAGGGAAGAGAACTATCTCTTTACTCAGGCAGTCTAATGGTGTATCAGTCTTGGACCCAAGTCTTTTGGTTTCACACCGAGTACCTCTTCTATGTTCCTAACTTAAGGTTTTATAATTAATGTCAAAGAGATGTAATGATGGTGGGAATCAGACTGGCCAATGTGGATAGAGTCTGGATGTAATATAAGTCTCTATTGGTAAGTAGTATTTATAAGCTTGAAGTACTGGGATGGGAGCCCTCCTGAATGGACTCAACATGACAACTTGCAGTTACCTCTCCTGGGTACTTGTCTAAGATTATGTAAACCCAAACCAGAGATATACCTTCTTGCTAGGCTTAAGTGACATAATAACTTTTATCATACTAATTTGGGTTAAATATATGGTGCAGACCCCAAAACTCCAGCCTCAGAGCAAGCCCAAGATAGAGATAAAGCAAATAGCTGGAAAGATTTTGCTATTGTTATATGACCCAAATCCCCAACAGGTCTTCCCTACCACTCGGTCTGTGAATCCTCTATCAGTGGTAGTCCCCAAAATGCTTTAAATAATCCCAGACAGCTTCATCACCTGGTTAGAAACATGCTTTATTCATTTGCTATAGGTGACTATGTTCTGAGTGGAACATCTTAATTATAGGGCAGAAACAGTCAGGCTCTTTAGAGAGGTTTAGACCTCAATATTGAAAAGAGAAAGCTGGGGGCATCTTCCAACTGGACTCCCTACTTCCCTGGAGGTAAAGGACCAGGATCTATGTCAGGCTTCAGGGGTTCAAGGACACCAGCTGGCCCACTGTACAATTGGCCCCAATATTTTTCCATCGCTAAGAAACCCATGAGCTGCTTAAAATGAATTTCCAAATGTGTATTTGGACTGGATTTACGTCTGAGTTGCTGCATATTAAATGCTGATTATTAGAAACATTTGCATGGTGCTTTAACAATGATAGATTTTGTATATGCTACCTAAGTCTCAGTGAAGGCTTTATTAATTCATTATTATTTTATCAACACACCATAAACTGTTCTATTTAATCTAAATTAGACAGATATTTGGGAAGGGATTGTCTAAAAGGACCTCAGCCGAGACTATCCCCCAGGGAAGGACTTAATGAAGTTTCAAACAGTTAATAACCCTCAGTTCATAAATAAACCATGGATGTTTAAAGACTTGCAAAATACTAAAATAAGATGTTGAGATTTAAGAAAGGAGGTATATGAGAACGCCCTTGGAATTCACCACCTGGTAATGCATAGATGCAAACTCTACATTCCTACAATGTATATTGGCAACCTGGAAATACAAGGCCCTCCTGGGCATTTTACCCTTGGTCCCAAGTTCATAAAGGAATTGAGCAAAAAGGCAGACATTGAAATAATTTCCTCCTTCCCTGAAAGAATTCACTTTTGATTAAAAAAAAAATGTTTTGGTATGAGAGGTGAGGGATGAGAAAGTGAAATTCTGTCCTGATGTGAGAGTTGATAATTCCTTGACAATCCTATATGGCAAACTGAAAGCCAAATCTCATGCCTGCTACTCTGGAGGTGAGGCTGGCTACATACTTTTCAGGACTCGGTAAAAAATGAAAGGGATAGCCTTGTGTTTAAAAAGTGTTAAGGGTTTTAAGATGCGACAGTAGAACATTAAACCAAGCATGGCACCGTCCTAATGGGGCCCTGGGCAACTGCACGGGTTGCATGACCTTGAAGCTGGCCTTGCTTGGACAGCTTCCTGAGCAGGGTAGAGGGAGACCCTGAGGTCAGTAAGTGCTGGTGTTGACGGGAACACAGGAGTGTTAGTGACTTGGAAGGAGTGTTGTAGAAAGAATGTATCAGGGAAGGGGTAAGGTGGAGCCAGCTCAGGAAAGGTCTAAATGCCATGGAGATGAGTAAGTTATGGAGTTTTAGACAAGAGGCTGATGATCTCAAAAGTTTAAGCTTATTGGAGGCTTAGGGGCCAAGGACTGAAATTTGGGAAGGTTTCTTCCCATTGCAGTGATATGGTTTCCAAACTCATTCAGTTTGTGATGATATTCAGAGATAATATTTAGTATTTTTTTAATCTTTTTAGCTTGAATTTCCAAAAACACCATATAGTTTCTTGAGTGGTGACTAATTACAGTGGGTTAATCCTTTCTTAATTTGGGTTTCCCTTAAGGAAGAGCCTGAGACCCAGAGTTTGGTTTAAGTAGTTTAATTGGGGTGGGATGGGGGCAGTGGGTGATTGAAGTGGGGAAAGTGAGAGAGAGAAAGAAGAATAGCCAGTAAAAGATGTGTCACTGAGTGGGTTACCGCAGTGGACAATTGGGGTTCAGTCTCAGTGGAGCTCTCTGAGGAACTGTATGGACTGCACCACAGAATTGTCCCTTTAGGGAACAGGAAGCTAAGACAGTTACAAGCTGACTTCTATTCCCCTTGGTTGAGGTGCCCTTTGAAAGTGTTGCTTACCATGCACTCTTGGGCTGTGCCTGCTCTTGGCTGAAGGGTCTTTGGGGCTTCAGATAAAATCTTGGGACTGGAAGAAATGGAGAGACACTATGACACACTTGAGGTGGGATTCTGGTTGTATGCTTAGGGAAATTGGGTGGGTCTAGAGGATGTGACATAAGGCATAAAGTATTTTTAACAGACCTCCAAGACCACTCGAGTGTCTGCAAGTTTTGATGAGCCTACCTACTTAGGATTCACTCTCTGGGGACCCATAGGCAAGTGGAAAATTTTGGAGGAGATTTTCCAATGCCATTCATGGAGGCAAAGTATGTGCCCTACATGAGGACAATTTAAAACACAAGTGGACAAGAAATATGCCCTGGAGGGTATGCTGAGTCCTCCCACATCTCCTTTTGGATGCCTGTGTTCTACTTCTGATTGGGGTGGGGAGAGAGAGATACACACAACTTTGCCAAGGAGCAGCCTGAGTCCAAAAACCATGATTGGGCTTTGGAGAGAGGCAACTCTGGGTTTGAATCCTGGTTTTGTTTCTTGTCAGCCAAGGGATCTTGGATAAGTCATTCATTCATTTATACGGTTATTAGTTTACTAAGTTATTCAATTCAGTTACTGAGAATTGACTCAGGCATGGAATGAGCCCATCTGGAGCTTCCAGGCTAGAGGAGGAAATAGAAACTAAACATAGGGGACTAAAGAAGAAAGACAAATTGTTTTAAGTGCAGATAAGGTAGTAAAACTGGGTTTCTGAGGTTGGAGGGAAGAAAAGGAAACATGGGAAAAGCTTGGGCAAGAGCTTTTAGGCAGATGGAACAGAATGTGCTAAGGATATGAGGTATTAAAAAGCTTGCTTATTTGCAGAACTGAGAGGAAGCCAGAGTGACTAATCTGAAGTAAGTGAAGGGAAGAGAAGCACGAGATAAAGTTGTAGAGGGAGGCAGGGATTAGATCATTCTGGGTACTGTGGTCCAGTGAATGGAATTCTGATTTTATTATAAGTACAAAGGGAAGCCATAGAAGGATTTTTTTCTTTGCATGCGCAGGCACAAAGAATTGAACCCGGGTCTCAAGGCTAAACTCGAGAGTCATTGGCATGGAGATGCTTTTGAAAATCCTGGGAAAAGATGTCTGTAAAGCAGGGACAAGAAGAACTACCCGCAGAATCAGTCAGAGCTCAGGATGTGCAAGTTCCTTCTGCCACTCCTATGCTTCTTTTCTTTCCAGCATGAGAACTAAGTGGCTCACTGGTGGCTCATCCAAAGGCTGGAATGAAGAACCAAGACTCAGGGTAGAGAAGCAGAACAATTTTGGCTCAATCGCAACCTACAGGTTAGTCTCACCCAAATTCCTGATTTCTGAGCATTGTGATTCACTGAGCTGTGCTGGAGGACTGTCATAAACAAAATGGACATGGGCTTTTGACGCTAAACTCATTCACAAGAGGCCCCATTGATTCATCTTTCTTTTAATGCAGTGAGTTGAGGAGGAGAGGCAGATTCCTCTGTCAGAAACCTGAGACCCCACACAAGGTAACCATAAGCCCGCTTGATGCTTTGATGACAAAAGACCTTGGTTGCTAGGAAGAAGGCAGTGGAGAGGCTCCACATTGGCTGTTTTGCCAGTGTGGATTAAATGCACATTGAAATATGAATCATCAGTGGCCTTTTAAACACTGTTGCCTGACATAGAAATCACATTTCTTTTCCAATGGAAAATGGCAGCAGGCATCAATTGTTAGGGAACACTGAGTGAATGGCAGACTTTGTGCAGTGTTTTGCTCCATGTGTAACATTGCTACTGCACAATGAGCTTCTGCATAATGTCTGCAAAGTACATAGGCGAAACTACATGCACGTGCACGGACGCACACACACACACACATACATACACATTCAGAGTCACTCCAGTTACTCATTTGCAGATCTTCTAGAGCTTCCTTTGAATTCTTATTAATAGAAAAGATTCATTTGGCTTCAACTGCCTTTGCCTAGCTCCCTAAAATGTTTCCACCACTAAAGAATTTTCAAGCAATCATGACATCACCCTCAACCATAATATTTTCTAATATTTGGTTAAGCATCCTAGTTTTGGACTCAATGAGATTTGAGTAAAAATTTTGCTTATACCACTGTGATCTTGGAGAAGTCACTTCATCTTTCTTAGCCTCCATTCCCTATATATAAAATGGAAATGATAATGTATTATCATTCTGCCCAGGTTTATTATAAGGTCTAAGACATTTAATACCCAATTAGTGCTTAGGATAGCACCTGAGATATAGTAGGTACTCAGTCAGTGCCACCTGTTACTTCCATTCCAAACCTTGACTTTCAGGTGGGTTGATGGAGGAAACTAAGGTTAAATGATGCAGCCAAGGTCTCAAAGTTGCTATTATAATTCCCATTGAAACTCATCTTCTGGCTCCAAATCTAGGTACAAATTTCCGATAAGCCCTAGGAATGGGCTCAAAGCACACAGTGGTGTAAAGGAAATTTGGAAGTGGGAATATGCTTTGCTTCCTTCTAGTTTTCTTGTTTTCCATGGAGTTTTCTGACCCAATGCCAAAGTATGGCAACCATACTCAAAATTCATTCAATTCACGTTTAGTTTTAGTGAATTCTCTCTTGTAGCATTTTTTTCATTCAACCTAAATCACCCAGAATTTATTAAGTTGTGACTCTATGCAGGGACTTTGCTAAACAAGTGAAATATTCTCTCCTGCACATTCTGTGGGTCAGGGACTTTGGGGTTCCTTTGCAGCCTGCTCAGGGGGTGAGGCACGTCCTCCCCATCAGCTCTTTTCCCAAGCCCTTGCACCATATATACACAAGACCATGCCATGATGCTCATCCTGCTCTCTTCCTGTGGTCTGGGCCAGCCTGTGGCCTCTGAACTGTGAGTATTTCAGTGTCTGACCTGCTTACCCAAGCTCTCATAGATCTCTATGTTAGTTTCCCATCTCTACTGTAACATATTACTATATATTTAGTGTCTTAAAACAACACAGATTAATTCTCTTTCAGTTCTGGAGGTCAGTAACCTGAAATGTGTTTTCATTGGGCTAAAGTCAAGGTGGAGGCTGGCCCAGTTCCCTCTGGAGGCTCCAGGGGAGAATCCATTTCCTTGCCTTTCTTAGCTTCTAGAGGCTGCCCACATTCTTTGGCTCAAGACCTATTCTGCCAACTTCAAAACCAGCAACATTGCACCTCTCTGACTCTTGTGAAGTCACATCACCCTCCTGTAGTCACATTACCCTCCAATCCTTGAAAGTCTTCACTTTCAAGGATTCATGCGATTTAATTGGGTCCACCTGGATAATCCAGAACTATTTCTTCCTCTCGAGGCCCATAGCCTTACTCCCATCTGCAAAGTCCCTTTTGCCATGTAAGGCAACATGCTCGCTGCTTCCAAGGTTAGGGCATGGACCATTATTTGGGACACCATTATTCTGACCACTACAATCTCTCAGTAGGTCTCAGGGCAAGGCCAGCACCACCTGACGTGCTCAGGGCATCTGTTGCTGGACTCTGGCAGGCCTGCAGGAGGATTTTATGCCTCAAGCTGAGAAGAGCAATAAGTGGAAGTTACGAGTCAGTGCATGGATGGAGGCTCTCCAGTCAATCAAATTATAGTTCAATCAGTTCATTTTAATCACTCCTCTGGAGAGAAGTAAAACCCTGTGTTGAGGAATACGCAGCAATTTTATTGATGACAAGTTTGTTTCATTTTTCCTTACTGTCTCCAACACAGTCGACTTTTAATCAGTGAGAGCTGAAGTTATAATGAAGTAAAGTCCACTTTTCCACAGTTCACAACTAGCTGGAAATAATTGGGCTGAGACTCCCACCCAGACACTGTAGAGCCGCTGGCATTTTCCTGAAAACTGGGCTTAATTGCTTTGCTGATGTTGTTAAGTAGTCCTGAGGGTGTGGAAGCAGTAATGCCGCCCACGTTTGTCGGGAAACAACACCCCAAAATGTCTTAAAAGGGTCCTCAAAGTCTGTCCAACTGGTAGCAAGGCAGAAAAAACTAAAACAGAGTGTGATTCCTGCAGGCAGAGAGCTGGGGGAGCAAGCGGGAGCACTTAAACCACTGCAATTTGGTGAAAAGCAGCCTCAATATCAACATCAACAACTTTTTCCTTTCTCTGAAGCCAAGCAGTGTTCTGAAAACAGATGTGGGTGTATGAGTGTGTGTGTGTGTCTGCGGTGCAGTTTTAAGGAATGCATCAGGTTTTCAGGAGCAGGTCGCTGGCTCCGACCTCTGAAGGGAAAAACTTAGGATAGGAGACCTGGAGAGTTCAAGAGGGTGTTGTCTCCAGACTATGTGAAGGCTGAGAGAATTCTAGATCACAGAGTCAAGACTTGGAGGAACCAGAGAGATCCCCTCCTTATTCTCACCCCACCCCTTACTTGCCACACACACACACACACACACACACACACATACACACACACTTTTACTTTACTTGATGGTAAAAATGGTAATGATGACAATAATGAAAATGATGATTATGACGACGATGATAGATGATGGTTTTTGCTTAATTACTGGTGGAGAGAGACCAGGGTTAAGTACTTTAAATAGATTCTCCCTTTGATTCCTGAAAAACCGAATAAATCAGGCACTATTAAAGCCCCGTATTACAGACAAAGAAACCAAGGCACAGAGAAGTTAAAAATTTGCCCAAAGCCAGAACTATAGAATTTAAACCTAGGCCTGCCTGACCCCGAGTCAATTCTTTTAGCTTCCATACCACACTTTCAGCTACACAACAATCACAGCTGCAATAACATGGCAGATAGGTGGCTTTCATTGAGGATTTTTGTTACAGGCTCAGCACTAAGTACTTTCTGGATACAAACTCATTTCACCTCGAAAACAACCCTAGAAGCATGTTCTCATCCTGAGAAAAGAATGAGAGCACTGAGGTCTGTTGTCAAGGAAGCCATCCAAGCCCATCCAGCTGGCACTCAAACACAGGTCCCTCTGCTTCCAGAACTTGGGCTTTTACAGACAGCACCCTGCTGGAAAAAGGATCCAGTTCCTAAAGGGAATGACCTTGGAGCTGCCTCAATCCATTCAAACTTGAGATTCTTTGATTCTATGGTTCTTGACCTAGAGAAGGATGGTTGGTACTTGGGGAGCCTCTTTAAACATCTGAGAAGAGGGAAAAAAACCCAGACTGGACCTTTAACCTAAACACAGTGGTTCTAGAGAACTGGGATCAAGTGATCCCTTGGCAATGACTTTGGGAGGGTCATTTAATCTCTGCAAGCCTCCACTTTATTGTCTGGAATGAAGCTATGGTGAGGATTAAATGAGGTTAATTCTTTTATCTTAGAAATAATTATTGAGCTTCTACTCTATGCTCATTACTCTAAGACCTTTAGGAATGTCGCAATAAACGAGGCATATCTGGTCCCTGCCCTTGTGGAACTTATGTTCTCATTGGGACATTAGATAATAAACAAGACAGCAAATCAATAATAAGATCATTCTTGCTTATGACAAGTGCTACAGAAAAGCAATATGGTAGGGGACGATTCCAGGGGTGTGGGGAGGCTTGGGTGCTCAAGGAGGACCTCTGAGAAGAAGGTGTGAGACCTGCATTATTTGCAGGGGCCAGCCATGCTCACATCTCGAGAAGAAGACGTTTAGGCAAAAGTAACAAATCATGCAAAGATTTAGAGGCAGGAATAAGCTTGGTCTGTAAAGGAATGGCAAGAAGGCCAGTGAGGGTGAGAAGGGTGGGATGTGAGGTTTAGAAGGAAGCAAGGAAGAGATCATGTAGGATTTGAAGGAACAGGATACACAATGTGGATTTAGTTCTAACCTTAAGAGGTTTCCACTCCAGGGTTCCAAACAGGAAGCCTCCAATTTACTTTTTTTTAAAAACTTTACTTCTCTTTATTAGGGAAGTTGTGGGTTTACAGAACAATCATGCATATAACATAGGGTTCTCGTATATCACTCTATTATTAACTCCTTGCATTGCTGTGGGATTCATTACAACTGATGAAAGCGCATTTGTATAATTGTGCTATTAACTAGTCCATGATTTAACTAAGGGTGCATGATGTAATGTAGTTCCATGACTTTTCTGATTTACTTTTGTAAAAGACATTTTTCATTGACTTGATGTTGCAAATTTAGAAACAGGGAACTCAGTAGGAGGCCCCCACTATTGGGCATACTGAAATCTCAACATATGATCAGTTCTTATAATAATTATTATTATCTCAAAGGAGACACACAGCTAAATTTATAGGTAGCTAGGGAAAAATGTCCGGCCAGTCATAAAAAATGTAAGATGCAAATTTTTAGGCACACGGTATTCCTGAATCTTCATGTTCCCTTATAAAGCGAAAAGTAGTACGTATGGAAAACTGTAAAAGGAGAGGCCTGGATGATAATGATGAAACATGAGTGATCAGGCAGTGGACATCTTTCTTGCAACTGTTACTGTATGATTGCTGAGCCATTTCAACAATAAATAACCAACAGCGTTCTTGAATGGTTGAATCTGGGAAACAGCAATGTCATCAGGACTTTGTCCCTTTAAATTCACAGCAACCGGGTAGCATCCCAGCATTTGTCAACACACTTCCCAAACCACATTGTTGATGTTTCTGAGTCAGAAAGAAGAAATAAATGAACTTGTGAAGGTTATGTGAGAAGCGTGTGTGTGTGAGTGTGCGCTTGTGTATGTATGTGACACTTCTCACCTTATCCCAAGCCATTGTAGCATTTTGATTTGATTTTTTTTTTTTTGCTGCTGTTAGGTAACAAAGAGCAAATAGCGAATTAAAATACAATAAAAATATTATACAGAAAAAAGTCAAAGGAAGAACGACATTCTCCTGGCATTTGTTTCAAGGCTACAGAATGCAGAGTGTCTTGATTTTGTCAAGAGAGATTTTTCTCTTTTAAGCTAAGTGTCGGAAAATGTGCTTCATTTAAGCAAATCAATATCTTTAATTTTGGCCTGTTGCTCTGGATTTAGTGCCTGATTTCCAGGGAAATGTAGAAAGAATGAAGCCTCATAACTTTGCATGGTTTCCATGAAAAGGAAGCAGAAGACTAAGGGGGATGCAGAGGTTGAGTCTAGAACAATTTCACTATGTTCTACTTCTTGGTAGAACATGGACCATATTGTGATTCATCCATGACGATGTCCATTAAGCTATATGGCATTGAAGAAAAATAAAGGAAAGGAGGGGATAGGAAGTTTTGAGAGTGGGGATATAACTTTATATATTGTGGCCAGAAAAAAAGCCTAAATGAGTAGATGACATTTGAATAAAGACACGAAAGAGATAAGAGAATGAGTCAGGCAGAAATCTGGGGGAAAAGGACCCCAGCAGAGAAAACAAAAAGAGCAAATTTTGAGGAGGGAACAGGCTTGATGTGTTAGGGAAAGTGAGGTCCAGTGTGGCAGGAGTGGAGAGAAGGAGAAAGGCAGCGTAGGGAATGAAGTCAAAGTGAGGGTATCTAGATCAGGTAGTCTCTGAGTATCTTTGAAGGAATTTAGCTTTCACCCAGAGTAGGATGGGAAGATCTCAGAGAGTTATGAGCAGAAGAATGACAAGATCAAATTTATAGGTTAACAGATCTCTCTGATGCTTTGTTGGAAATATACTGAAGGGGAGCAAGGAGGAATCAGGGAGAACAGTGAGGAAGCTATTGTAGTAATTTAAATGAGGGCTCATGGCTTGGACCTGATTCGAATCGGTGGAAACGGCAATAATTTGTAAAATGTTGCAAGATAAATGTGTTTTTTTTTTTTTTTTTAAGTAAAATCAGCAAGACTTTCTGATGGATTGGATGTGGGATATGAGAGGAAGAGTTATGGATGATTCCAAGGGTTTTAGATGAAGCAGTTAGAAGAACAGAGAAGAACAGAGTTATCATTAGTTAATATAGGGGAGATGGTGGGAGGACCAGGTTGCAGGACTGGGGATCGGTAGTCCACTTAGGGCATGCTAAGTTTGAGATGCATTTTATACATACAAGGGGAGAGGTTGCAGAAGCAGTTAGATATATAAGTCTAAAGTTTAAGAAAGAGGTCAAGCTTAGAAATTCAAGTTTGGGAGTTGTCAACATTTAGACGATGCATAAAGTCATGAGACTAGATGAGCTCAACAGAGGAGTGAGGAGAACTTTAAAAACTGGGCCCAGGGCCTGCAGTGTTTGAATTCCATTACCTTAATAATGGGGGGATTCAGGCAATTGAAGGAAATGAGGGAGGGAATGCAGGGGGAGGAGAAGGAATGAAGGCATTCTTCTAGAGAAAGAGCTCCAAACTCTCATGTTGAAGTTCACTTGTCCATAAGTGCCTCACTTTTCTCTATGCATAAAGTCTAAGTCTATCCACCCACCCACCCACCCATCCATCCATCCATCCATCCATCCATCCATCTATTCATCCATCCATGCCTTTCTCTGTTATGGTATATGTGAAAGATCATTGATCATTTTAGAAACTGGAATTATCAGATGGTTTCTCCATCTGTCAACTTGAGAGGTCTTTCCTACCAGACATCTAAAAGAGTGCACTGCTCTGACGTCTTTAATTTTAGAGATCTAAGAAAAATTTGCGAGTCTTTTCCTAAGTTATTTGACATGAATCCCATTGGATTAATATAGCAAACATTGTCCTTTGCTTCTTACCACTTCATTTATTCCTGATTGTACATGAAGGGGCATACATACAAAATAATTTGAATCCTCTGAGTCCACTGTCTCTAGGTTTCAATATAACTTTTTTATTAGAATTCCTTGAGCTTTTCTCTGCTCTGAGGATGACTTTGCTGTATTGAGGTGCTGACATGCAGATGGTGGAAGGTTTGCTGAACAGGCAGTTTGGGAAGGAGAGAGTGTCACATTGTCCAGGGTGGGGGGTGGCAGAACACCAGCATTTCTCTCTGGGACCACTGGCTGATGGGCGTTTGCCAGTTGGCTCATCTCTTCTTCTGGTATTATTATTTTAGAGACAAGGAAAGGCCAGCAGGTTTAAAATATATATATATCTCAGAAGTCTTCTTTGCCATCAGTCAAATTGTGACAGCCTTTATCCATATGCATAACGCAACACTAACTTGTTTCTAAGTTTGACCTCCAGGGTATCTCCTTTGGGTAATACAAGCTTGTTCTTTCACAGGCATAGACCAAAGACCCTTATACCTATCCAGGGTCCAATATCTTACTAGGTTTAAGGTTTAGAACTTAGAGTTGAACCCCTCTTGGTACCTTCACATCATTCAAAATTTACCCTGTGAAGAGAACCCTTTAACTTCACATCAATTGTACTTTGACCTTCAAGTCATCGCTCATTGTTAAGTACAAATTTCTAAACTAAGTGACCACACCTAGCATCTGGATAGAGACATTTTAGCTCTGGGTCACCTTGATGTCTGAAATTATTGGTAATACATTAGAAACTTTAGCATGGGTCAAGGAAGGTGTGCCTAACCATTGGCCATTGACTTCCAGG
Organism: Tamandua tetradactyla; assembly: GCF_023851605.1. Classification (NCBI taxonomy): domain Eukaryota; kingdom Metazoa; phylum Chordata; class Mammalia; order Pilosa; family Myrmecophagidae; genus Tamandua; species Tamandua tetradactyla. The sequence goes on along the minus strand of NC_135342.1, from coordinate 43,057,812 downwards.
CAGAAACTGGGCCTCTGGCCATGAGCATCTTTATTTATGATCTTCCTTTCAACCTCCCTCAGGCAAAAGAGTTGTCATAATAGAGTAGGTGCAGTTTATTTTGGTCTTGGCAAAGGAATGTCCAGGCTTTCATCGTCTTTCTCCCTCTCTCTTTGACACTATTTGTCAAATGATCCAAAAGTAATTTTTAATACCTTTACATCACACTGAAGCTAAATTCTGCTGTATTATAAATGATTAAATATCTTCTAGTCATCCACTTGCACAGTCTATAACAAATTATCCCTAAAAGGAGATTAATTACATTATAATTTTGAATAAAAAAGTGACAAGAGAATATCTTGCAGTCTTTAGAAGTGAACAGCTGCATCAAAATCTCTCATATTCCTGGGATATTGTTGGTTTTATGGAAGGGGCTAGAATCTATCCTTCAAAGTTGTTTTAACAGGTATTTTCTAGGGACGTCATGAGATATCAGCCCTGACTAGGGCGCCACAAAGCTTGGTTACTCATCTGAGCTACATAGGGAGCTTTTTAGAAATGCAGATTATTGACTGGGCCCATATAAGATCTACTAAATCAAGGTTTCCATGAATGGAGACCAGGAATATAGACTTTTGGAAAGCTCTCCAAGTAATTCTAATATAGCCAGTCCATAAAATTCTTTTGGAATCTCTGCTATGAAGGATATATGAGAAAGAGAAGTAGGTCCCTTGCCCAGTCATAATCTCACAGAGTTCCAGGATTTACTCAGGATACATTATCAAGTAATGATGGCCATTTATGGTGTAAGATTACTAAAGATAGTGAGACAATGAAAGTGCATTTTGTAAACTGGGACAAATGTAGAAGTTGAGCCAATAGTATAAACAGATTGTCCTCTAGGGAAATAAGCCTTAGTGTGACTTCATAAGGACATAGGGAAGTAATGAAACTTCCCACTAAATAAAAGGGGGGGTAATGAAGACTTAAACTTCAAACTAACCAAGTGCACGAGAAGAGATTCTCTCTCTCTCTCTCTCTATTAATATAAATTTACTTTATTTGTTTCTATATATAAACTCTATTTATTTACTCTACCTATCTTCCTATCAATCTATTTGTAGTTTTGGTTTATTGGGCTAGCTTTAATTTTTATCACTAATGATCTGTCTCATACCCATGAATGTGAGAAAGGGATTTGAGTCTTAGCTCTTCCTTGCTAGTTGTATGGCCTTGAATGAGCCTGTCTCCTCTGTAGGTCTCAGTTTTCCCATCTGTCAAAGATGAGATTAGATTTGATGACCTCTAAGACCACTTCCAGCTCCAACATTTTATGTTCCATTCTTTTTTTAGAAAGGACAATCCAGTGCCTAGTGTGGAAACTTTCTTTACTGTTGAAGGATCCAGCAAGACCTTAAGTCCTCACCCTGAACATTAGTTCCCATTTATCAAGCATTGTGGTGGGAAAGGTATAAAAGAGTTGGCAGAATATTAATTTATCACAGACCAAGTTATGGGATGTGAGTTTTTCTAAAAAGATTCCAAGTTCTCAAAAGCAGATGCAGAGAAGAAAAACACAAGTATCCTGGATAATTATAATGAATGGATGTTACATTTAATCTGTAGGATATTCACTCATTATTATCCATAATGATAGAGGGAGCAGTGTCATTCACCAACAAGTGTTGACTAACCATCTATTATTTGGCAGGCTCCATGCTATTTCAAATCAGCAAGTATAAGCCCAAATTGGAATGTTCTGGAAATTTGGTTTACTAAAACTTTTGCCTTTCTCATTATGTCAAATAGAGGAACGGTTAAGAACCAGTTTGTTTTCCCTGAGCCATTCAGACTGATGGAGCTGGTTTGTGGGTGATAAAGAGGCCCCAGGTGGGTGTCATGCCATTCATTTTAGTGTTGTCTGCCTGGGCCATGACCAGCACCCCATTTCCACTTTTTGTCCAGCCATCCATACACTAGAAAGGATCCTTCTAGCCTCGTCAAATCTAGCTTCTTGTCGCTTGAATCCTATTTCCTCCAAGAAAGTTTCTGTGGTCCGTCTCAACCCAAAGAGCTTCCTCTTGTCTCTGACCCAGCTGTATCTTATACTATCTACCAAGAACCTAATATGTGTAAGCCTGTTTGTGTTAAACACTCATGTCTATAACATTAACCTACCTATGATGGAAACCATAAGATATCATCTACATTTTTCAGGAAAGAAATTTAGAGATGTTAATCCACTTGTCTCTGAGATCCCACAGCTCTGAGGAGGTGAGTCAAGATAGAAGCCCAGGTCAGTTTGTGCTCTTCACTCTCCTACCACCCTTAGTTGGGGCTCCGATTTGCCCTATAACAATTGAGGTTGACTCATAGAAGTTCAGCATATATGGAAGAATCACCACTCAGATTTCTTTAGTCTCTCCTGCAATTCTTGGATCAGCATTGGATGTCCAGTCTCTTTCTTAGTAGATACTTGTGGAATTGAATGGAAGTAGTACACTGGTTGTCACCCCGCTGGGTGCCTGGCCTTGAAGTCTGGGAGAGAAATGATTGGAATTCCATTGAGGAAATGCCCCTGCTCACTCCCATCAACAACACCAATGAGTTATACCCAGACACCCATGGAAAAGAAGCCTTGGGGACTAAAGCATTCAGCTCCCATACACAGAGATGTTAAACATCTGCCTTTTAATAGGAAGCAAATTATTGCTGTCTATCTTTATGTGCAATAAAGAGGGTGGAGTGGGGAAAGGGGTAATCATTCCTTTGAGTAAGAAATAAGACATTTGAGCTTACTGGCAAATCATCTTTTTCCTATAGAATTAATCTAATCATCTAAAGAAAATTTTACTTATGTGGGGACCAATTATTCTAATGATTCAATAATGTCTCTCTTTTTTAATTTTAAATGAAAGAAAGACAACCTTATTATGGAAAGGAAATTAGCTGCAGATATTAGAAGCCTGGGTGCAGGTCCTTTGAGCCATGAGATTTCTAGCAGATATTTATGATTTGATTCTATGCAAATGTGGTGCTTAAGTGGACAGGCTGCTTTAAAGATCACTGCTATCTTAGCAACTGCAAAAGTGATGACGAACAACCGTTTATATATTTTGCATCTGATCTTAAGTTACCACTAATTCTTTGGAACCTGGGGAAGTTCAGTTTCCAGATATCAGGTGCACTATTAGAACAACAGAAAGGTTTCATTACCAGAACTATTTATATAAATGTAAGGATTCAATGCAAAAGCAAATTAAAAAATGCTTCCTTAGAAATTGTTTGATTATATTCACAGGGAACAAACACCTAAAGACTGCTGAATTTTTGCTTTGTCTGTCGGCCCTAGACCAGTTGTGCACTAGCAGCTTGAAAAATGTACTGGGGTTTTATTTTGCATTCAAGACAAACGATGTCTCTTTTGTTTTGCATTTAAAAGCAGAATGTTGCATTAATGACCCCTGCCTAACCTCACATAGCACTTGCAAAGGGTGATGGGGAGGCCAGAATAATTGAGTATGTGACTTTGCCTTCAAACAAGGGACAAGGGCAAATGTAGTTCTACTCTTGTAAGGGGCATCTGGCAGGAGACAGTACTTTTTTTCTTTAAGGGTGACTGTATTCCTTAGTTGAATTATTTGGCTTCATGAGGCAGACCAACAATTTAAGAACCAGACTTGAAGCCATGGTGACAGTGCAGAGAGGCTGTTGTTAGCCACAAAAAAATCTTGACTCATATTCAGTAAGGCTGAGGAAGCTTTACACTCATGGCACTTGTTCATATATCTTCTCCACGCTTTTGTGATAGCACAATTTGGTAATAAGAAAAAACAGCTTTGTATTTCTTTCCAGTAAATGAGGTCCCTGAGACCTTGTGAGGTGAAGAGACTTGGTTATAGTCACACAGTACATTGTTGGGGAGGAGAAAATCAACTGATTAGGGCTGAGGCCTTTTGGCAGAGCCTCTCCACCTCCTCTCCCCTTTGCCTTGTGATGGGAACTTCGCCTCACCTGGCTTTGTTTAGAGCATGGTTTTAATCTTTTTCTTACCAAAGCTCAACTGCCCTGAATCCATAGAATGTCCAGGGTGAAATCTGATAAGGTAGGCTTAAACATTGAGAGGTGAGGATAAGGTGGATAGATCTGGTGAGTAGACTCTGGGATTTAAGATCACACAGAACTAGGTTTCCTTCTCATTTGACCTTTAGCAGTATATTTAACATCTCTGAACTTGGCATTTTCAACAGTGACGTGGGAATAATGATATGTGTCTCAGATGAAACAGAGTGGTGTATATTAGGTATGTAGATAGTCAACCATTATGAGCCTCCATTACCATTACTGAGATGGTTGTCTTCAGTGGCTTAATCCAAAAGAGAGACTAGAAGATGAAATTGCCAGCAGTATGATGAAGATAATTTTGGGGGTGATGTTGGGATGCTGACATCATATTTCATGATTTCATGGGTGGCTGCTTATCTCCTCAGCTGAGGCAGAATTTCACAATAAGAAAGATTGTTGGGGATCAGTTTCATGAGTAAATAAATATTTCCTTCTTTTCCCCCTCAAGTCAATATGAGTTAGCTTTCTCTCGCTTGCAACCAAAGTATCCTTGCTAATAGAACCACCAAATGCATGCAGACTTGAATATTAAAATAGCAGAGATGAGCAAGAAAATCTCAGAGTCCCTGAGACAAGGGAAACAGGACAAAAGGATGCTATCCTTAGTCAGGCTTAAAGAAAGATAAAGGGAGCATCATATGAAATCCAGAGAAAGAGGAGGCTCTAAGACTAACTTCAGTTGACCTCAGTATTTTAAAATGAACCATGCACCTTTGACATCCACTACCTCATGTGATTCTCACATGTGCAGTGAAGATGTCATATTCTAGCTCATGAAAAAGGAGAGTGAGTTATTTATTTACTCATGAAACTGAAAAGTTAAGGATAGTTCTGATTTAATCTGTATTTCCAGCTCTGCTTTTGTCTTTGTAGATTTCATTCTCAAGCAGACTCTCCTTATGGTAGAAGAGATATGCCTGGCAGCCTTAGGCTTGTGTTCTACTAGCTTGGAAACCTGCTTAGAAAGAAAGCCTCATGCTCAATAACACAAGCAAAGGTCCCAGGATCGACTCTTACTAGACTCATGTTGACTCTTATCTGAAGCCATCAGTGAGGCCAGGATAATGGAATATTATGTTAGACTAGAGATAGGTGAGGTTTACCCCTCTGGAGCAGATTTTGGGATCATTTCCCTCCACATGTGCACTAAGCAGAATGTATGTGTGTGTGTGTGTGTGTGTGTGTGTGAGAGAGAGAGAGAGAGAGAGAGAGAGAGAGAGAGAGAGAGAGAGGGAGGGAGAGCGAGAGCGAACAATGGGAGATGGGAGAAAGAGAGTATGTGAGGGACAGAGATTCATTTATGGCAAGAAATTTTCTTGAAAATAAGAACTGGAAACTATTCTAATAAACTAAAGTTACTAAAGAAAACTAAAGTTACTGACAAGTAATCCAACCGGAAGATAGAGAACGGAGTGTCTAAAGAAATTTGTTCCTCACAGGTTGGTTTTTGTCCAGACAGAATCAGAGCTCATGCTGGCACTCACCTCTCTTCTTCCTCCTTGAAAAGGCTTCCCTCCTGGATCTTTGATCTCTGCTTCTTACCATCTCTCCCCCTCCTATTTTCCAGGTCCTGGGTAAGGACAGGAAAGAGACTAAGGCAGGTGTTGGAGCCCAGTAATGCCCCTCACAGCTCCTGCCTCTCATGGGGGAGACCAATGACTCTGTGGAAATCCCTGGCACCAGTGCCAGAGACTTTTTCTTGGCCCTTGCTTGCCCTCTGTATGAATCCCTGTTAGTATTTTCTGGTATTTCTATTTCTATCCCAGCATCTTAGACCTACCTTCTGATTCCAAGTTTAAAAGCCCTTTCCTTACTCTACATTTCCTCCCAGTTACTATACAAATGTTCTGTTCTCATCTAGCAAAGTGTTTCAAATCAATTACCTGTGGCTGCTGTCACCGGTTTCTCACCTCTTATTTTCCCTTCACTGAAACTATTTCTGTTCATGTTTCCAAAACAAGTTCATGTTTCCAAATCCGGTGGTCACTTTCCATTCCCATCTAACTCAACCTCTCAGCATCCCTTTATACAATTGATCCCTTCATCCTCAAAACCCTTTCTTCATTTGGCTTCCTGGTTTTCTACCAACTTCACTTGCTACTACTTTTGGCTTGCTCTCCTTCCTCATCATAATCTATTAAGTTTGGAAGCCTCCAGGGCTCAATGCTTGGGTATTTTCTCTATGTGTACTCTCTCCCTTGGTGCCCCCAACTAGATGCTGTGAACTCCAAATATCTCTCTCAAACCCAGACTTCTCCCAGGAAGCATATTTTTAAACACCTTGTTCACATCTCCACATGGATGTCCTACAGCCACTCCCTGAACTTACTCCTTCCTGAGTCTTCTCATATTAATAAATATCACTGACATTTACCCAGTTAAACCAAAAATTCCTCTATCATCCAAAATTCCCTTTTCCCTGACCTCTCTTCGCTGACCCATATATGGAATTCATCTTGTTGGCTCTACTTCCATAATATGTCCTCAATCCATCTACCTCTGTACATCATCCAAGTTAACATTATCTCTTGCCTGGATGACTTCAGTGGTCTCATAAAAGTTCTTCATGCTTCTACTTTGCCTCCCATCCATCCCAATTCATTTTCCACATAGCAGCCAGAATAATCTTTTATAAATGTAAATCAGATTGTATCACTTTTCCTGCCTAAAACACATTGATGTCTTACCATGCCTGGTATGAACCACAGCCAAGGTCATACATATGGGTTCCTCACTGCTTTGACATCATCTCATTTCCTTTCTCCTCATACACTCTGCTTGAGCCACATTGGCTTGTTGTCGCTGTTGTTCCTCAAACAAAACCAAGCTTGCTCCTGCTTTAGGGTCTTTGTACTTAACTGTTCCCTCTGCCTAGAAAGGACTTTTCTCAAAATTCACAACTGTTTTTTTTTCCTCAAAATTTGGTTTCAGCTCAAATATCAGCTCCTCAGGGAAGGCTTCCCAGACCAGCAGGTATTGTCCAACTGATTTTACAGATGAGAAAAGAAAGATCCAGGAAGGTTCACAATTTGTCTCAGGCCACAGAGCTTGTGAGTGTAGTGGGATTTGGGATGAGAAGGCAGGGTTCCAGCCACAGAACTCCAGGTCTTTTTATATTTGAATACTCTGAGTAGCCATGCAAATGCTAGTTCCACTCATCTTGGGAATGGAGAGGATTACTTAAGCCTCTTCTCTCTCTTTCTCACTAGGAACAGGCTCTGTCTCTGATCCAAGCCAGTGGGATGCTATTTGCATTCCTCCTCTATTCCTCTTGGTTTGATTACTATGTGATGAGAGACTGGCTCTTGCAAGATTACAACTCAGCTTGGACAAGTGAGATGCATAGTACTGTGGAGCAGCTGAGTGTCAGCAAGATATCATAAACAGCCTCTGAAATGGAATCAGCCAGAGGTATTCTTGTTTTATCATGAAGGTAGACACAATCATAGATGCTCAAAGCAGCTTCGACACAAAACAGCCTGCTAGTTTACATAAAAATCTTCTTTCTCCATGGTGTACAAACTGGTTTCCTAGTCCTTCTAACAGCAAAGCAAAGCATGGCCACAAAAATTCCCCCAGTCATTCTGGCAAGTCTGGACCAATCACTCCCATACCCCACTCCAGCATAGGCTCAGGAAGGTGTCTGCCTTTCTCCCCAATCCCACATCTTCTGATTTCTTCCTCCTCAGTAGGTTACCATCCAAATCTCACCTTCTTCAGGAAGATTCCCAGTGATGTTGGCCTTTAGTTTTGGTTATGCCTTGATCTGTGTGCCCATATTCCTTCTCAACTTCAATGGCTATGCTGTGCACTTGGTGGGCTCCCCCACTCTCCACTGCTAGAGACTGTCAGAAAGCTGCAGGTCTTGGACACACACGGGGCCAAAGATGAATGGGCAAAGTTGTTGGTATTTTGTGTTTGAAGATATCAGTGTGTCCAAACTTTTGGACCATCCTTTACTGAAGGGATGCTCCCCATCCCTAAATGAGGAGATCACATTCGGTCAGTTTGCTTACTCTGGTGTCTTAAATCCTTCTTTGTCTCAGGACTTATCAGGAGCGGGAGAGCTCCTAGGGGGTTTTATCCAGCATTTTGCTCAACTCCCGCATCCTGAGTCACTGTTTAGAATCACTAGCAGCCAGAAATGATGGAATTGTTCAATATCATGGATTCAGAGGGCACTGACCACAGCAATCATCCTCCAGGACAGCTGTTGGTTCATTTTTGGCATTAATGAATGGAAGAACAAAAGGCCCTGCTTAGCACTGGACAAGCAACTTTAGCCCCTCTGGGAAGCATCTCCCATATTGCTCTGGTCAGAGTAGCCAAAACCACTTTGTACATCCAAAGACATCTGCTGCTATGAAAGGATTCATTCATTCATCCATTTACCCGTGCATTTATTCATACTGGCACTCAATCGTCCTCTCTCTATTTTTTCATTCTTTGTCTAACAAGGGCCTGATATGGGTCTGGCATTATGTTAGGCTCTGGGGATGAGGAAAAAAGACTTTAGATGTTCTTTCTGTTTTTATGGAACCTACCGCTAAATGGAGGAGACAGACATTAATAAAATAATCACACTAATGAATGGTCACTTGGGAACCGGGAAATCCCTATGAAGGAAAGAATAGTCGTCTAAGTGCACATTAATGAAGGAACTGGCTGGGAAAAAAGAGGATTGGAGAAAGCTTGTCCCCCAACTTCTGCAACCATCCTCACCCCAAATCTCCTTATGTTTCAACCACCTGGACTTTTGATAGCTATTTCTTGCCTTAAGGGTTTTGCATACGCAATACCCTCCTTCTGGAATGGTACTCCCTATACTTTTTATTTTTTTTCAGGTGCATGGTCCCGGACTTGAACCCGTATCTCCTGCATGAAAGGCAAGCATTCTACCACTGAACCACCTGTGCACCTACTCCCTTCACTCTTGAACTGTCTGGTTAGTGCATTTAGGTCTCAGTCTACTTGTCGGTTCCTCTGAGAATCCCCTCACTGACCTCCCCTAATAAGATCACACCTTCTCTCTTGCTTGCTCACTGGCTTATAAGATGTAGTATTTGTGTAACTGTTTGTCTACTTGCTGCTCCCTCCCACTAGCTTCAGAGCTCCCTGAAAGCCCATCTTGATGACCTTTGTGTCCAGTGCCTGGCACATGCTGAGCCTTTAATAAATATTGGTTGAATGAATGAATCTACTGATCAATGAATGGGTCCCAGGTCTGGGTGAATTTCCTCCCTGCCCTGGTGTTATATTCCTATAGCCCTCAGAGCACACCCACAGCTGACCTGAACATCAATTCCGACGCTTATCTTACAGGTACAACCAAACCCGTGACAACCGGGCTCTTTGTTCTCCTTTACCTTTCCACCTTGTCCTTAAGAGCCACATCTCTCTAAAAGCAAAAAACAACTTCTTTTTCTAATCAGGGTTTCTCATGAGGGTCACATGATAAGCAAAGTCATGCTGTGGGGAAAGAACACAGGGTGAGAGAGCAGAGACCTCATTTACCAGCTTGACAACCCATTTTGAGTCTTACAACCTTGATTTCCCCATCTACAAAATAAAAATGTTTTCATCTTTTAATTAATTAGCTCATTCCTTCATTCACTTTTGAAATAGGTGATGTGTGCACATGGCTTTAAAAACATAAGATATACACGTGTATAAAGTAAAAGAAATAAATGGGAGTGGCCTTGCATGAAGATTAATAAACTCACAGAAAATTTAGGCTTTTTACAATTTGTGTTTTAAAATTTCACAAGTAATATAAATGTGCTATAGAAAATTAGAAAATACAATGAAATAATAATGGAAAAATCAAAACCATTTAGAGAATACCATGGTGAAAATTTTAGTGTATATCTTCCTAGAATTTTTACTGGATTCTTATTTTTGGAAAATGTTTCTAAAATATTTATTGAGCAGGTTTAGTGTAGCAAGCCCTGCACTTGCTGGTTTCGGATATATTATTTAATCCTCATTAGATTATGTGAAGAAGGTTTGGTTTTTCCCAAGCCTGTTTATCAATGGGGTGAACCAGGTTTTGGGGAACTTGAGTCATCTAATAGTTTACCTTAGCAAGGGGCTGCATTGGAATCTACATCCAGCTGTGCTCAATTTCAATCCCACAGGCTTCCCAAGCTAGTCCCAAGAGTGTCCAGAGACCTTTCTGCTCCCACAGGGTCCTAAAACTGCCCTTCCCTAAAACTGTGAGCAGCTAGGAGGTTTGATGGAGGCCTGGGAGAAAGTACCCCCTCCATAGGGGCTCTGAGAGGCTGTGTGTTGGGGATGAGAAACAACGTATGGAAGCGATGTCTCATGTTGTTAAAACCTTTCCTATTCCAGTAGGGGTTAGAAAATGCTTTGGTTCAAGTTTTTAATGATTTTTCTGGGGTCGGGGCCTGGGCGTTCAACACAGGAGCCAAGCTCACCCCCCATGCTGTACATTAAGATTTAATGGGCCCTTCTTATTTACACCTAAATGAGGCCTTAAATGGTTTAATTAGCAAAATATATCAGTTTTCTTCTCTAAACCTTGCCTCTCAGAGGTAGCACTTTTAGCCATTTCCAGTGTTTAATAAAAGATGGAAATCTTTATTTCTCTCAGCTAAGAAGGCCTGTAACTGCCTTTATCTTATTAGCACAGACTTGGGGTACCTTGGAGAAGTCAAAATCAAAAAGCCAATCAATGGTGATGTTTTAAGCTGGCCAACGTGAGCTTTGTTATCCATGAATTTTTGTCAGCTGCTCGTCCATGCTTATTGGACTCCAAATTAAATGACTAACAGGAAAGTCTTACAAATGAAATCACAGTTCGTGAGGGTAGAAGGTCTTTTCTTTAATTTGAGGAATATCATGTAGAAATTCAGACAGAAGATAACTTCAAAGAGAACATCAGCATCATCATTCGGAGGGCTGTCTCTGCTGAGTTCTTGCTTGGGCACCCCATAATGACAATTCTCTATGCATTGTAGATTAAATATCCTTTTTTTCTGGACATAATCCAGAAAATGGGGCAAAATTACTTTTAATGACTTTAAGCATTGCAATAAATTATTTTTAAGATTTAACATTGTAAAAAAAATAGAAATCTAAGATAAAAGTTGCTAACAATCCCATTACCTAATAAAATCAATATTTGCATTTGAATTTGTTACATTATAACTCTTGTCCACATATATTTTATTTGTAAATATTTGCAGCAGTATTGCAGATAGTGTTTTACATCTGGTATTTTCACTTATGCCATTTTTTTCCAATTTGCAATGAACCTTTATTCTTTCTTTTGTATACCCCTTCCTTCTTCCTTTCCCCCATGTCTCCGTCCCCACCATGGCCAAGATAAGTTATGCTACCTGCTTGGTATGTATGCTTCTAGGTCTTTCTTCCAGCTCAGACAGACAGTGACAAATATTTATGCTCATTTATGGGCTTTTTCATTTTTGCTTCTTTTTATTTTCCCCCCAAATGGGTTAGACTGTGCACAATTTTTGGCAACTTGCTATTTTCCCACTTAATTATAACACACCACCTATGCTAGAAGAGAGAGTGAGATGTCACTCAGTGTTTAATTGTTCATCCTTTTTGTATGTAGATTGTTAAGCCCCCTGGAGTTTCTTGTTGTAAGTCATATGAAATGAAGGTCTAACTCTGTTTTCTTTCAGGCTTATAGTCCATTATGCCAGCACCATTTATTAACCAGAACATTTCACTAATTCCTCCAGCTGCTCAGACCTGTACTTGGGTCCATCCAAACACAGTGCTTCATTTAGCTCAGTTCCCTTGGAGTCCTTAGTGGAAATGGTCATTGGTTTGTGATCCCATCATCAGCATTCAGAGTCCAAAACTCTTCAAGGGCATCTGGTCTGGTACAGTCATCTTACAGGTGATTGTTCTGAACTCCAGAGAGGTCAGCAAGTTGCACAGGTCAGAGAGGAGTGATGTAAAAAACATGACCCGAGTATAATTCTAGTTCTGACACTATTCATCTATGTGAACTTGGGAACATTACTGAGCTTCTTTATGACTTGGTTTTCTTATCAGGAAAATGGAGATCTTAATACACACCTGCTATGGGATCATATAACTAGAGGAGACATATGTGCTGTATCCAACACTGTTTACTGAGTCAGCTCTCAATAAATTTATAGGATTGACATAAAGCTCATTTATGCAAAAAAATTTATTTAAAGTCAAGTAAGTTGAGCTACAAAAATTAAGTACATAATAATAGAAGTGGAACAGAAAAACGGCATAAATTGTGCAGGTGGCTTGTCAACGGCTGAGGATTTTGCACATTGCATCTCTTCCTCTTATTTCTGCTCAGGGCCAGGCAGTGCTTTTGAGGAGTGGGAGAGTCAGGTCTCAATGTCTAGAGGCACATCAGCAGTTTCCGTCAGGCCACTCCTCTGTGAGGTCCTCCCTGTTCATCTTCACCCAAAGCAAACACCTCTAAAAGCTTTTATTCTCCCTGTTGAAAGGGAACAAAAGCTCCCAACCACACCTGCTGTCATTGTGTGTGTGTGTGTGTGCCCAAGGAGCTGGGAGTTCCTTGATGGAAGGACCTGCAAAGCCCTTTTTTATTGTGCTGAATGGGGGCTTTTCAGCTTCAAATATTTTTTGCCTCTGTAACAATATTTTACAGACTTTTTCAGCCCTATTGGGCAATTGCAATGGGAATGATAGAAAAGTGGCACGTCTCCCCCACTCCCTTCCTCCCTCCCTCCGTCATCATACCATGGCCATAGCAGGCATTGCAAATTGATGATAGGACTTTTTTTCTGACTGGATCAGCCTCAGAACCCTTCCTAAAGCCAACATGGAGCTGACATGTGAAATGAAACCTTTTGGTCATCCTGGATGTTCAGTGTGTTAGAACTAGGATGCAGTCAGTGCATCGTATATATGAAAGCGTCCAGCACACTGTCTCTTTCCTCACATGAATGCTGTGTCTGAGGCGTGGTTTTCAGTCCACGACAGGAGGGCTTCTTGGAGAGACAGCAGAGCGCAAACCTGCTTGCCAGGCTCTTGGCTTTCTTCCCCACTTGCTCACTCAGTGGGAGTCCAAAAGTGCCTCAGCCTGAGTGTGATTGCATTTCAGGGAAGTAGCTTGTCTGTCTTGTTTGCTGGGACATTGTCCTCACCCAGCACGGTGTAAGCATTGCTTCAGCAAAACCTGCCAGACTGTTAATCTTGAGATAACAAACAGAGAGGTGTGAAACCAAAGAGCTCTTGGAACACTGTAGTGACAGTTGTGAAGCAGGGTGACAACTTACTCTCAAGAGAAGGGAGGGACTCAGGGGGACCCACACTCATAGGAGACAAGACCCAGTTCCATTCAACTCTGTTTAGTTCTAAACCATTTACTGATCAAGGACTCTTCCAAGCCTTGCTTTGGGCATTAGGGTAACCCAGATTCATTAATTCTGTGAAGCTCTACTAAGTACCTAGTATGTGCCAGAGAATGCATTAGGCATTGGTGGGGACATAGATGGATAAAACAGCCAAGTCCCTATACTTATGGAACCTACATTCTATTGGTGAAGACAGACAATAACTAAAGAAATACAAATAAATATTACACCAGTCCAGAAATGCTAGGCTGTGTTTCAATTACAAACCAAAAATCTCAGTGGGTTAACACAACAGAAGTTCATTTCTTGCTCACTCAAGGTGCATGGCAGGTCCAGGTTGTGCCTGAGAACAGCAGTCCTCCATGGGTTGGCTAAGCTTTCCAGTTTGCTTTGCTCTTTTGTCAACATGGGCTTCCATGATGGTATGGCAGGGGAAGAGAGAGCTTGGAGAACTGGGCTCTGCCTCTTAAATGCTACCGCCCAGAAAGGACATATGTCAGTTCCACTCATGTTTCCTTGGTCACAGCAGGTCACATAGCCACACTTAACCACCAGGGACTGGGAAGTCCAATCTTCCCATGCCCTGAAAGGGAAGAGGACATGAAATATTGATGAGTAGCTGTAGTGCCTACCACAAATGTGTATGTACAAAGTGAGATGAGTGCATAAAGGGAAAGAGCCGAATTTTATGACAGGATAGAACCCAGGAACTGAACCTCAATGAGCTTAGGGAAGTGAAGTGTGTTGGCCAAATGAAAAGTGGGGAAAGAGTAATCAGGGAGAAAGAATCGCAGGTGCAAAGGCCCTGGTGTATAGAGTCTGTGCTGGAAGACCTCACATTCTGATTGGAAAGGTAAGCCTAGAAGCAGGTTATTACACTGTCCTGGGGAGTGTGAGCACAGAGGCAGGGTTGTGTGCTGAAGGAGCCTGTCTAATCTAGCCTGCAGATGGGTGGACAATGGGAAGGGTTGGTGGCAAAGCTGCCTGAGCTGAATCTTAAAGAACGAACATCAAGTGGGGAGGCTTTGGGGGTGGAATCTTCCCAGGCAAAACTCAGACAGTTCCCTGGAGAAGGATCAGGTTCCCTGGAGAGAACATGACAGAGTAAGGAGAGGGCAGATTAGGCTGAAGATGGGAGCAGTCCCTTGGGGCCTGTCCTGATGATAGGGATTGTGGGACTCACACTAAGGATCATCCCCCCAACCCCCCACCCCAGGATCCCTCCAGGGGCTCGCAGTAATGAACCAGTGTGCAAGGCACAGTGGAATGACAGCCACAACAGGGTAGGGAAACCTGAGAGAGAACATTAGCTTTGGGGGGACAGTGATGAGAGTCAGGAAGTCTTCTTGGAATCGGTGATCTGAGCTGGACAGTAGATATGGGTTGAAGGCAATCAGCAGGGATGGGGGCGACAGTGGTCTCTGAAGATAGGAGGTGTGAGTGGAGGACTATTGGGTCTGGAAATCTTGGGACATGGCCCCTTTTGTTATAAAAATATTTTTATTGAGATATCTTCATTTACCATGCAGTCCATCCAAAGTATACAATAAGTGACTCACAGTATCATCACATAGTTGTGTGTTCATCACCATGATCATTCTGATTCAGCTCAGGCAGCTTTGCCACCAACCCTTCCCATTGTCCACCCATCTGCAGGCTAGATTAGACAGTCTCCTTCAGCACACAACCCTGCCTCTGTGCTCACACTCCCCAGGACAGTGTAATAACCTGCTTCTAGGCTTACCTTTCCAAACATTTGCATCATTCCAGAAAAAGAAATAAAAAGAAAAAAAGGAAAACCCCACACATCCCATATCCCTTATCCCATCTCTCTCATTGACTACTAGTTTTGCAATCTGCCCAATTATTTTTCACTCCTTATCCTGCTATTATTTATTTATTTTTTTGTCCTTATTTTTTTTACTCATCTACCCGTACCTGGGATAAGGGAGTATCAGCCACAGGTTTTCACAATCACATGGTCACACTGTAAAAGCTATATAGTTATACAATTGATTTCAAAAACTCATGAGATTTTTTGGTTTGTCCAGGTTAGTGTGATGTCCTGAGAAATCCCAGAGTGACTGGACAGTGAAGAAAGAAGTATTTGCAAAGTCCCCTTGGGGGAATGGGGAGAAAGGAGGAAATTTTTAACTTCCCCATTTGGAGAATTTCTGATATTCTCTCAAGAAGTTGGGACAACCAACTTAATAGGCTCAGCCCTCAATTTTATGGTTTGCCCCTATGAAATTTATTCCTACAAAGGATAGGCTAAGTCTACTTAAAATTAGGCCTAAGAGTCACCTCCAGAGAACCTTTTTTGTTGCTCAGATGTGGCTTCTCTCTTTAAGCCAACGCAGCAAGTGAACTCACTGCCCTGCACGCCCGCCAGGTGGGACATGACTCCTAGGGTGTAAATCTCCCTGGCATTGTGGGACAGAAATCCCAAGATGAGTCAGGGCTGGCATCAAGGGATTGAGAAATTCTTGATCAAAAGGGAGAAGAGAGAAATGGGAAAAAATAAAGTGTCAGTGGCTAAGAGATTTCAAACAGAGTTGAGAGGTTTTCCTGGAGGTTACTCTTACACATTATATAGATAGCCCCTTTTTAGTTTATGGTGTATTGGAGTGGCTAAAGGGAAGTACCTGAAACTGTAGAGCTGTGTTCCAGTAGCCTTGTTTCTTGAAGATGATTGTATAATGATACAGCTTTCACAATGTGACTGTGTGATTGTGAAAACCTTGTGTCTGATGCTCCTTTTATCTGGGGTATAGACAGATGAGTTAAAAATATAGATAAAAATAAAGAAAAAATGGGGGACAAAGGTTAAAATAAATTTGGTAGATGGAAATACTAGTGGTCAATGAGAGGGAGAGGTAAGGGGTATCATGTACGAGTTATTTCTTTTTTATTTCTTTTTCTGGAATGATGCAAATATTCAAAAAATGATCATGGTGATCACAATTATATGATGATATTGTGAGCCATTGATTGTACATCATGTATGGAGTGTTTGCATGTTAAGTTTTATCAATAAAATATTAAATAAAAGAATCCAGGCTACTAGAATACATTTCAACTGTTTCAGGTATTTCTTTCTAGCTATTATAATACACTGAAAACTAAAAAGGGAAACCTATATAATACATAAGAATAATGGAGGTGGCCTCTTTTAATGCAGCATTCTGGGAGAGAGATTCCCTGGAATCTTCCTGAGAGCCAGGTCCAGCAGGAAGTAGGGCTGTACTTGGGTCTGGGGTCCCGGGCCCCAAGGAGGGACAATCATTAGATATTTCTGCTCTCAATTCTGCCAAGAGACAGGACTAGCTTGGAGCTAAATTCTTGGATGGTTGCAACATTTCTGTTTTCAAGGCTCCTTCCATCCAATTGACATATTTCCTATTTTGGGGCCAGACCCAATGCTAATATGTACTTAGTGCTTACTGTATGCCAGATATAAGTTACATGTATGAACTCATTTAATCCTTAAGGCAGCCCTAGGGAGGTAGGAGTTATTATTCTCTTTCTACATATTTTACATGGGATGAACCTAAGCACAGAGAGGTTAAGTAACTTTCTCAAGATCATTGTGCTAATGAGTGGTAGAGTTGAGGTTTGGACCCACGCAGTCTGACTCTAGATGTTCACTCTCTAGGAGATGGAGTTGCATCTGCTGAAGTTAAGGATGAGTCTGGCCTGGAGGTTCTTAACAGTACAAGGAAGCCTAGACAACACACTATTCTATCTTCTGTTGCTTAAGAGTCAGCAAAGAACTAATCTTGTCTGCTCAGCTATGATAGTTGAGGCCCCTTGCTACAAATGCTACATTGATCCTTTGCTCAGGAGAGAACAGGTCTCCCTGAGACCCGGAAGTTTATATTTATGGCCAAGCTTTGACCTCTGCCCCCTGTCTGCTGTAGTTG
The DNA here is from genome assembly GCF_023851605.1 of Tamandua tetradactyla. Classification (NCBI taxonomy): domain Eukaryota; kingdom Metazoa; phylum Chordata; class Mammalia; order Pilosa; family Myrmecophagidae; genus Tamandua; species Tamandua tetradactyla. The sequence goes on along the minus strand of NC_135342.1, from coordinate 43,040,423 downwards.
AAGGCTCCTCTGAGCAGGTTCCCATCAGTGCCAGGACAGCCTAGGGCAGGTCCAGGCCTCTCCATACCTGTCAGCCAGTTTTCATCCTGGCCTTGTCCTCAGGGGTGAGGGGTGCTTGGATGCATGACTCCAGAAGGGAAGTGGGCAAGGCTTCCATGGGAGGGGGACAGAATGCATTCACAGCCCTAATTTAAACCGAGGACCATCTCTACCATAGCCAAACCCAGGTCCTGAAGAACTCCTGTAGAACAGAAAAGGGAACATCAGGGTAAGAACCTGGTTGGGGAGAATGAATAAGGAGAGAGCTTTTAGTGAGGAACATTGGTCATGCATTCTATGAGTAGTATGAATAGTCGATACATATTCATTGGGCTTTTACTGCATGCCTGGGTTCTGCTGTATGTTCTGCGATGCAGCTGTTCCCAGGACAGACAAAGTATCTGCTCACACAGGGCTTACGTTCCATTATGGAAGATGACAAATAAACAATAATGTAATGACTAAAAGCAGACCATGATGGAGTTGGAAGGAAACAAAATGTATGGAAGTGATGGAGTGTCTGGGCTAAGGAAGCTGCTTTGGACCGTAATGGGAGGTGAAGCTGAAGGCTCAGCTTTGAGAAGACAGTGTCAGAGTGCAAAGTCCCTGGGGTAGGACCAAGCCACGTGCATTGGAGGAAAATAACAGCCTGAGTGTCCAGAGTAAGGAGTGGGTAAATGGGGCGGTAGGAGATGAGGACAGAGCATGGGCAGGGGCCTTGGGCGTCATGGCAACGGTGCTGTGGAAGCCATCAGAGGGTTCCAAGAGGGAACCTGGTAAACTTTGCCTTGTGTTTTTAAAAGATTGTGTTGGCCACTGCTGTGGAATGGACCACAAGATGGCAAGAGAGGAAGCAGGGAAATGGGGAAGGGCTGCTGCAATCATCCAGGGAGGGTTGCTGGAGTAAATGTATATCGAGAACTGGAAATTCCTCTTCCAGTCTCTTCTGCTCACCTGTGCTATGCTGGGCCCTGTGCAGTGAGCTTCCCTCCTGGCACTCATGAGCGGTGGGGTGTGGTCACTGCTATGGCAGGGATGTGGGCAGAGGCAGGGCTGGCTCAGACAGGGATGAGAAGGGAAAGGTGGGCAAGAGCTTCCCTGGGAAGCTATTAGCACTAGATGCTTCGAGAACTCAGCAAGGGAGCCAGCTGGTGCCTCTCTAGCTGCAGGGGCCATGCTGGATTAGATGAAGGAGAAGGCATTCCTTTAGATGGAGGAAGGGTGGCTTTGGAGATCACCATACACCCTGCCAAGGACGTGGGGTGCCCAAGAGGGGTGCTGGAGTCAATAGACCAAGCCAGCTGGCAAAATGCTCCCTTCCATTTCTTTAAATTGGCTTAGCCATTTCCCAGAGATGGGCCCCGGCAGTCTGGCCTTAGTGTGGGTGGAAGAGTAGCCCCTGAAGGGTAAAGCTGTGTCCTTTACCCCTATTTGGAGAGATGTAACCAGCTGAATTGATGCAGAATTAATAGGGGAGATTGAGGTGGAAATGACCAAGGATACAAGGGCCAGGGGGAAGGAGAGAAGGTTCTGTCAGAGAACACTATGAAGTGGATGGAAATGAAAGGATCATCCAGCTAAGGCAGGCTGTCTGCAACCCCCTCACATCCCCCATCACACTGCTGCCTCACAGCACAGAACGAGGACTTGAGTCAGGGAAAAGCTCTCACTGGGAGTGGAGCGCTGCTGGGGACAATAATTGTTTCTGCCTGCCCAGCACAAATACTCCTTCTTCATTTTTTCTTAAATGAATTAATTTTGGATGGGACTGACTTAACTCCTAGCTCAAGGCTGGACACATGACCCAGGTGTAGGCAATGAGGGCCATAGCCAGAACTTTAAGGAACCATCTAGAATGAATTGTTCTTTTTTTCTACTGGGGATCCTAAGCTGGTAGATGTGAGCCTGGAGGTGTTGGTGGCTACATAGGCTGCAAATAAACCACCACAGAAGAAAGCAGAAGAGACATATAGCTGGAAAGATTGCTGGATCTGGCCATACCTGAACTTAATAGCACTCCTGGATATTAGCATTATATTAATAAAAATATTCCTTTTATTGCTTAAGATTGGTTGAATTGTGTCACTGTCACTTGTTGGTGAGAGACATAGGTGCATCTCTATAGCGAGCCATTTCCTTCCAATGGGAGCACAGGGTGTGACTTCTCCTTTTTTCCCTCCCCCTCCCCCTCCCCCTGGGCTCTACAGGCAATACCTGTGTGTGTGTGTATGTGTGTGTGTGTATGCATGTGTGGTGGAGTGGGTTTGATGACTGTGGTGCTCAGATGGGTCTGGACTGCCCTGGGGCGCTCTGGACTCAGGTTCTGGAGCTGTGGCAGGGCCCAAGACCAGGCACAGGTGATTCTGGTTTCGCTTCTCAGGCCCTCCTCAGGACTTTGGTTTTCCTCTTTCATGGTGGCTACACTGGGTCTCAGTCCAGGGCCAGATCTGCCTCATGGTGTTGGTCAGCAGTAAAGGGACTTATCACCCCAAATCATCAGATAGTATAGACTCAGCCCAGAGCCAACACCTCCAGCACAACTAGGACTTTTACACCAGCGTATCTTTTTAAGAAAGAGTAAGTCTGAGCCTCCTTCAAGAATCTAGACCAGTGGTTTGAATTGAGTGTCCACTCATCAACTTGAGCCTCTAGGCAAGTCTTGCTTGGTTCAAAGAATGCTTACAAATTGTTAAAAAAAGTAAGTTGCCAACTTCGAAGAACTTGGGAGTTACACCTTTAGAAAAATCATTATTTTTAACTTCTCTTGAAAAAATGAGATGATCTGAGAGCACTGGGCTTGTATCCCCAAATGGCAATAATTAGCTAGAGCTGGGTAAGGGGGCACATGCTCTCTTGGCTTCACCCTGAACCCCAACCTTCATTCCCCTGCTCTGTGCACACATGCTTAGACCTGGCAAACTTTTCTCATTTATGTTACTGCCTGGCCCTGTAGACCTCTGAGTTTGTAGAAAACAGAGTGTCAGAGCTGGAAAGGACCCCAGCCCCTCACTTTAAAGAAGAAACAACATCTATATTTGCATGGAGGCTTGAGAATGCTAGTGGGAACTGGTAGTGGGAAGAATGCTAGTGGGGAACCCCTGGGCTCCTGAGCACTTTTTCAGGGAAGCACCTTCCCCAGCAAGCACCTTGCCAGGGAACAATCAAATGTTGTAGAGTGTGCAAAATAGCTACCCTCCCTCAAGTCATTATTATGGGCTAGGTTTACTATTCATGTCATGGCAGTGAATTCTTATTTCTCACAATGTGTGTGTGTGGTAGGTATCATAGAAGACAAAACAAGGTCAGAGCAGTTATATAGCCTAAGAAAGATCATAGAGAAGGTGGCAGAAATGGGCTTTTAGCTTTCTGACTGCAGCCTGGATTCTTCCATTGTATGCTAACTTTGGGAGCCCTTCCACCCCTTGCATGCTTGATCTTTCTGGTCCTTTTTTCCATTGTCCTTCTATCTCTCTCTTGGACTTTGGTAGAACCATATGCTTTGCTGCAGAGATGGTTTCTGAGATCGGTCCTAACTCCTGCTATTATTATTAATAACCTGAAGGTGGACTTTGTTTTACTGCATGGAGTTTGATATCAGAGCATTTTCTCTGGATGTCAGTATTCAGTGGACAACTAGGATGAGTGAGTAATTTCAAGGGCCTTCACCCCATCTTCTACCAGTGCAGCCTCAGTTTTATCTGTTTTACAATTTTGGTTTCTATTGGTACTTTCATTTTGAAGTAAGGTACTGAAGCTAAAGCTACTTGACAACCATTTGACTCTATTTTACCGATGAGGAAACTGCAGAGCAGTGGGGGAAAGGGACTTCACATTCCCTGGATAGGGTTGTCAGACTTAGCAGATAAGCATATAAGATATGCAGTTAAATTTGAATTCCAAATAAACAACAAATAATTTTCTCATTATAAGTATGTCCCCAATATTGCAGGGGATGCTACTTTTTTTTTTATCAGTGATTCAAATTCAGTGAGGTATTCTATATTTTATCTGTCAACCTTATCCCCAGGGCACATGACAAGGAGGGTCATGTCTCTTGAGTCTCACTTTGTTGCTCTTTTCACTGCACCAGGAGTTTCAAACACCTGCTGCCACTCCCTTGTTCCTGTCCAGAGCAGACAGAAAGTTACATAGTTCTTTCTTCCTGAGTCCCACTTTGTCCCCACATTGGTTTGCAGACAGCCACAACCAGGTGATCAGGACCGGCCTTCAGTATGCAGTCTGCCAGCTTAGCACTAGACAATGCCACGGTACCCATGAAGTAAGCCACACTGTGTTGCATGAAGCCTGTGTCCACATCAGTCCTGGCCTCCCCAGTCTGGTCCAGTGGTTTTACTTACATCTGACCCCTTCCAGGTTGTGAGCGCACATACCTGGGCCCCAGAACAGAGGTCAGTAAAGGTTTGCTGAATGAGCAAGCACAGGTTCTGGTGCACTTCTGGAAGAGGGAGTATTTCTGATGCCCTTTTCCCAAGTGAGAGCCAAGCAAGAAAAGCAGTAAAAACCAGGTTCAGACCTGGGATGGGGTCAGGGGAGGCTTCCTTGTGTCTGAGACCTAAATGGAACTCCTTATTCCAGGTAGTCACAAGCACACCTGCCTGCGGGTCCAGGCAAGTAGGGAGGGGAAATGAACCAAGTGCAGACCAGGACAAACCCCAAGTACATGCCCCGCAGCACTTGAGCTCCAAATGCTCTTGTCGTAGGGAATAGGAATCCAGTAATCCCAAATCTTCTCATTTTTCTAAAGAAGCCAAAAATCTAGGTGTTTATAAGAAATCTCCTGTTTTGTAAATGGTAATAGCTATTTCAAAATTTCCCAAGAGCACCATGTAAGTAAAACAAAACTGTAGCATTCAGCCGTGGGGGCAGGGACAGGCCATGACCCTTTTTTTTCAGCCATTCCCGTGGAGAATTCAGCTGCTGCACTGTTCAAGGTCATCCCTGGCTGGGCTCCCTGGAGGCCTTATTCCCTCTGCAGGGAGACTGGGATAGGATGGCTCCCACCTCATTCAGAGCGACAAAACAGATAGATTAATAAAGATTCCCGTCCTGCCGATCTATCATCTTTTGGCACCAAATTACACACATATCCCGTTATCATTACAGTGCTTTTGGGTTAATTGCAAATCAGGGAGTTAAGATTATTAATGTGAGTGGAAGCTTACGGGGGTGAGGGGAGGGTTCAGACCCAGTTGGCTTCTGTCCTAGTCCTGGTTGGAGCGCCCTCCGCCCTCCAGCCACCTGCTGACCCCCTGCTCACTCCCACGTCAGGGCAGTTCCCTAGCTCCCCCCTGTTGGCTTGTGCACGTGCCTTCGAACCATTTCCCTGGAACTCTTTGTAGCAGGAGCATTAAAAGTAAATGTGCTCATTATACCTGATGGTGCACAATCCATGCAGAGGAAATTAGTAACGATTAGGGCGTCATTAGAGGGAGATGTCTCTCTTCACCCAAAATATTGACAGCAAAAAACCCAGCAGTGCAGATAACAAATGGATAAGGCTTAGAAACACAAAGCCCTGTTGTGATGATCAATGCTTTCCCGAATGTACCCTAGACATCTCCAAAACAGAATAGTTAGCAGCTGTTCCAGGTCTTTTTGGCTGCTACAAAAAAAGAGTTTGGATGTTCTGACACATTCTTTCCATCCAATGTTTTACCAAACTTGTTAGGACATGACAGAGGAGTAGAATGTCTGAGTGTTGCTTATTTTTCAGAAGTCACAACCTGCTGCCTAATCTGACCTCCAGATACATTTTGATTAGACCATGCTATGGCTTTTGATAAAACCAAGAGAGATTACCTGTATTTATATATATATGCAAACCTCTAGATTTCTAGATTTTCTAGAAAAATTGGATTGTAGAGTAACCCTGGGCCCAGATCTCTGTGTGACCATCATCATTTGGACTTGAGTACTGATGGTCCATGTACCACCAGTTTACTGCAGTCCCCACCACTCCATATTTTTCTTGGATAGTATGATTGCACATCAGTTCCCATTTATTATAGCACTTACAACATCTCCTGGCCCTCTGCCATTATTGAATGCCTGGCCTTGTAATCCCTGTCCATAGTCATCTTTCCCCATAAAACTACCAGACTGATATTTCTTAAAATACCAGTTAGATTGTGTTCCCACTTCCTCCAAATCCTTAGATTTCACCTCAACAGTCTACCATTACAACCATCACTAAGTGCCTATAGGATAAAGGCGAAACACCCATTCAAAGTCCATTGCAAACTGGACCATCTTACGAGTCTTCCTTTAACTCTTATAGCATACCGTACACTTGGATATCCAGCTATGGTGGTTTGAAGCTGTATGGATCCCAGAAAAGTACATGCTTAAATATAATTCATTCCCATATGTGTAAGCCCATTGTAATTAAGACATTTCGATGAGGCTACTTCAGTTAAAATGTGACCTACCTCATTTGGGGTGGGCCTTAGTACTATTGTCAGAGTCCTTTACGAATGGAGTGAATCCAGACAAAGAAAGCCACAGAAACAAGAAACTGAAATCAACAAAACCTGGAAGAGAAGAGAAAGACCAGAAGATGCCATCATGTGTCTTGCCATGTGGTAGAGGACCCAAGCATCGCCAGCAGCCAGTCTTTGGGAAGAAAGCACTACCTTGATAGTGCCTTGATTTGGATATTTTCTTGGCCTCAAACCCATTTCATGGTATCTGCTTTAAGCAGCTAGGAAATTCAAACTAAGGCTATCTTGGACTGCCTTCCACATGGACACACACTATGTACTCTCACCCCTTAAGTCTTTGCTGCTGCAGTCTCTCCAGGCTGGAATGCTTTTACCCCTTGACACTTCCCAGAGAATTCCTGTTATCCTTCAGGGACACCCTCTACCTTCTGACTTTAAATCAGAATGGCACTCCTGAGCAAGCTGCTTGCCTCTCTCCCTGCTTCTAAGTTATCCACAGGCCTCCCTCTCCCACCATATCACACGCAACCCAAAGGCAAGTTCTCCTGTTCCCCATTGCTTCTTCCGCCACAGGATGCAGCCAGTTTAGTCCTTAGCGAATACTCAACAAAGCTCTATTGAATGGATTCACTTGGCACCAGACTTCTAATTTCTTTTTTCTCATGCAGTGTGTGATTTCTAATTGAGTTCCTAGACTTTGTTAATGTTCTGGCAAAGCATTAATTCTTACCCAGTGCCTTCATTAGTTTAGGACTAGTCAGCATCAGAGGTTTATGGTCCCTTCCTCACTTCCTGCGTCAGTCGGATTGCTTGCTTCCAGCTTGGCTATTTTTCCCAAGGTCCCCATATTTCCCAGGTGTTTTGTCTTCCCTAATTAAATCAGTTTCATACCAGACAGGTTTACTGAGCACTAGAATAGTTCATTAAAAGAGAACAGATTTGGGACAGTGGGACGGTGGCTCAGCAGCAGAATTCTCACCTGCCATGCCGGAGACCCAGGTTCGATTCCTGGTGTCTGTCCATGCAAAGGAAAAAAAAAAAAAAGAGAACAGATTTGGGTTGAAATAATCACTCATAATGTACTGAGCAATCAATATGCTGGCTGTGGCAATAAGATTTCAGGAGGGACTTTCTGAATGTCCTGTATATAGATGAGGGCACATATCCTAAGTAATGGCTCGGTAATTTTTCACAAACTTATCACATCAGTGCAAAAGAACACAGATCAAAAATCAGAATATGACAGCATCCCAGAAAAACCCACAACCACTAAACTCTCCTCCCAAGGGTAACCACAATATTGATGTCTAATGGCATAGATTAGTTTGGCCTGGTTTTTTACTTTATATCACTGGAATCATAGAGTATTTTGTTTCATTTCCTCAATACTATGCTTATAAGATTCATCCATATTTTTGTGTGTAATTGTGTATCAACCATTCTTATTGCCATATAGTGGTGTTCCACTGTGTGAATACACCACAGTTTTTCCATTCCACTGTGCTGATGAACATCTGTTCCCCTTGTCACTACACACACACCTTTTGACTGCTATGAGCATTCTACTCCATGTCTTATAGCAAACACACATATGCATTTCTGTTGGAGATATTCCTAGTAGTGGAATTGCTGGATCATATATTAGTGTATATTCAGTTTTGGTACATTCTGCCAAAAATTTTTCCAGAGGGGTTATTACTTATCTTTTTTGGGGGGGTGGTGGTGGTGCATGGGCCGAGAATCAAACTTGGTCTCCTGTATAGCAGGTGAGCATTCTCCTACTGAACCACCCTACTTTCTAAGATTTATTCTTACTTAATTAGCGAATTTGATAATAACTTAAAACCTGCTTTGTGCAAGCCATTGTGCTAATTGCTTGAGAAAATATAAAGATGGATAAGAACTAGTTATAACATTTTCCTTTGAAAAATCTTTTCAGTGGATATTCATTGCTTGTCAAATAAAATCTAAATGCATGAGCTTGGCACAGAAAACACTCATCAATCCAGAGCCAAATGATTTTGCCAGGCCAGGGATCTGAAATTCGAAAGCCTTCCAGGGCCAGGCAGGTAACATGAATGAAAGAAGAGCTTGATGGGACTGTGGGGAAATGGAGTTCTGTGTTCCATCTACGTGGAACAGTTATTGTACAATTTCAGTTGATGATCGATAGAAGAGAATACAGGTCCACAGGGTCACATCTAAGGCTTTAAGAGAAACTGTATGTTTGGGTTTGATGTAAAATCTCCTAAGTTTCAACAGTTGAAAAAAGTATTTTAAAAACTAAAACACGGTGCTTGTCAAGCAAAACTGAGGTTTAAGCTGTATTTGGATGCAGACTGCCAATTTGTACACTATGCACCAAACTTTTATCTCAGAACTTTCCCTCTATCCCTGATTCTCCAGTGTTCATTCTCCCTTCAACCCCAGCAAATAAAACTAAGTCCTTCTTTTTAATATTTCTGCTCCATCCCCGTGGGATGTCCTTGCTCCTCTCTTGAGGCCAGCAATGGCCTCTACTTCCTGAGACCCAGTTCAAATGCCACTGTCTCCCTGAAAGTTTCTTCATCTTTTCTGTGAGCTTTCAAACTATACTGTCACATACCTCTATCCTAACATTTGTCTCACTGTAATACAGGGTTTGATCACTTGTCTATTTTCCTCAATTCCTCCTTCAGGGCTGAAACGTTAGAGCTTTCTTATATTTGTACCTTCAGCATCTGGTTCACAGAAGGGGTCCATAAATGTTTACTGAGTGAATCAATTATCTCACAAACATTCATTTTCCTTTTTTCCAGCTCAGTCCCTAACTCTAATTTTTTTTTTGTTTCTACCTCCCATATTGTGGATAGAAACCAGGTTAAAAACAAGGAAAATATCTTCACCTGACTTCAGTAGTGGCTCAACTGTGGGCAAGTGATTTGATCCCATCCAATTGGAGTGAATTGCAGGGCTTCTGTGATAGCTTCCAGAAAAAAGGTTTTCTCTTTTCTGCTGACCTTAAATCTGGGAGGATATGTGGCTGGAGCATATGGTTGCCTCTTGTGACCAGGTAGAGTTTGAGATTGGAAAGAGTTAAAAGATAATGTAACTAAAATATGGGAGAGACTGCGTCCTGATAATATCATTGGAGAACCTGAATCCATCCATGCCTGAAGTCATCTCTTCCCTGATCTTTTAAGTAACATGAGTCAACAGATTTCCTTTTTGGTTAGGCCTAGGTGAGTTGAGTTTCTGCCACTAATAGAGGGTTATATAGAAGTCACTAAAATACAATGTATCCCAGTGCCTGCCCATGCAAACAAACAAACTAAAAAACAATGTAGAGTGTATGAATCTCATCAAATATTATTGACTACCAGAATGTATGTTGGAATATAGAGAAGTTAGAAACCCTATCTACAAATTAGAGTCATGTTGCATAAATGAAAAGTAGCAGGAGGGGAGTAGAGATACTGAAGTGTATGGTTTTGAGATGTGTGGGGTCATGAGGACAAATAAGAAAGGTGGTGAAATGGGCATGGGTGAGCAGACTGGGAAGATTTTATGTAGGGGGAAGTGGGGTTTTATTCATTTATTTATTTTTATATGTATATGTATGCATATATGTGTATATGTGTGTATGAGTGTGTATTGAGCTTATCACATACCAGGCAATGTGCTAGCATTGAACAAGACAACATCCATGCTGTCAAGGAGTTTACATTGTGGTGGGAGGAGATAGATAAAAAGCAAGTGACCAGGCAAACAAAATAATTGCATATACAATAAGTGCTAGGAGGGAAATAAGGAATCATGGGAAGGTTCTATTTTGTGTAAAGATCTCAGGAAGATCTCTTGGAGGAAGAGGCATTTAAGTTGATTTGTGAATTATGACAAGGATCGGCCATATGAAGAGATGTGTGCTATCCAGGCAGAGGAAAGAGCTTGTGAGAAAATCCTGGAGTGGGGATGAGCTTTGCATGTGCAAGGAAATAGTGGGACTCATGCATGGTCAGTGAGGGAGCAAGTTCTATGCTCTGTGGATGGAGAGTTAGGCAGGGGCTAGACCATGCAGAGCTTGTTGGCTGTGGTAAACAACTTGGATTTTAAACTATGAGCAATAGGAAGGTATGAAGAGTTTTGAGCAGAGAAACTATGTTATCTGATTTGTGGTTTTGGATCATTCTGAATGTTGCAGGGAGAACAGACATGGGGGCAAGAGTGGGTGCATGGAGATGAGATAAGCTACTGCATTTTTGGATCATTCTAGATGATGGTAGCTCAGAAAACAGACATTAGATATAGAGAAAAGTGCACATATTGGAATCTGTTTGGAGGTAAACATGACTTACTGAAAGATAGGCACTGAGAAAAAAAGTAAAAGCAAGGGTGTCTCCCAGGTTCTTGTATGAGCAGCTTGGTAGATGATGGTCCCATTCACTGAGAAGGGGAAGACTTGATACAGTTGGTTGGCAGCAGAAGGACCATGAATTCAGCTTGAGGAATTGGCATAGAACTTGAGAAGAATAAAGAGTTTGGACAAGGGAAAAATGGGTATGTCTGAGTCCAGGAGGCATGATAAGGAGGGGGTGGCACACACTGGTATGATTTGGAGATTATTGGGCTACAGCCTCAATTGATTTTGATTATCCGTGGGGTTTAGCCATGTGACCATTGTTGAAACAAACAGCGCTTGGCTTGTGCTAAGGAAAAAGTATTTGGGAAGATTTGATCAGTAATTCTTTCCATGCAGTTAAACACAACAGCCCAAGAGTGAGCAATGGCTTAATTTAATAATGCACAACATGCCACTGAGATGCTGTCTGGCTAACAGGAGTGATTAATAGCCACATATTGCAGCTGTGACTCACTTTCAATGATGGCAGGGGAAGGAGACAGAAATTCCCGTTATGCTAAATTAAAGGTCTAGACTTTATGTACTTTATACCATATCAGGCAAAATCCCTGATGCATATGACAAGATCCCAAAATTAAACACCACACTTGTGTGTGTGCACGTGCGCATGCACACACACCCACATGAACACGAAGCTTCTGCAGTGTCAGAAAACCTGAATAAGCCAATTCCAACTCTTAGTTGGATGTGATAATGGCAGAGTATAGACTAGTTGAGTCAAAAGACCTCAATTCTAGTTCCAATTCAGCCAGTAAGTCTCCCCCATACCTGTAAGTGTGAAGGCACGGGGGACATTTCATTGAACACAACACATTTAGTTTCTGCTCTCATGGGGCTTACAGTTTAGTGACCAAGTCCCAGTTCATTCAAAGACTCCTTTATTTGCAAACTTTCAAAAGTTACATACAGACATTAAAATTATAAACAATTTCTTAAAGCTAGTTGTAGTTTATCTGAAAAGAATTAGTTTTTTTTCTGATCATACATGTATTATTTTCTCCCTGTAAAACTTCAAACATGACTGGAAAAGCATCATTTTACATTTCATGTAGCAATAAAATTCTCACATTATACATCCTTCTAGTAGCATGAGGCAGTTTATATTGTTGTTTTTAAAAGCGCTAAGACCTGTACTGTTCATATTCTAACATTTCCCAATCAGAATGTGTCCTACAATTGTTTTTAACATACAGTAGCCAAAATGTGATTGTCAATGTTTGTGCATGCCATCAAAGCTTGCAGCAGAGGTGACGACAGTTAGAAAGAAAATTCTAAAGTTAATAGTGGCACATTAATTTAATAAGTTATGTATTACCAACTTTCTCGATGGCAAACAAGACAACACTGCATGGAAAATCACAGACATTGATCACTCAGAGATTAATTTATCTGACAAGATTGAAACTTTAAACGTGAAGACATTTTAAGGATAGCTTAACATTTTTAAGTATCTTGTAGTGTTCATTTTTGTATATGTCCAAGAATTACATTTGGTAAAAATGAATGTTTAAATACGTATAAAAAGTTGCTCTTAATAAATATAAAATAAAAATTCTAGGTGCCAAGAAAACATTGTGAGGTTTATTAAGGAATGGAAGTTTGGCTTAAAGGGATAAAAGAATAATAATAAGATCATTTCAATTGATGCAGAATAAGCACTTGAGAATCCAAAACTCCAGTCCTGATAAAATTTCTTAGCCAACTAGGAATGGAAAGGAAATTTCTAAATCTGGTAAAGGACATTACAAAAACCTACAACTAATATCATACCTAATGGTGAAATAACAAATGCATTTCCCCTAAGATTGGGAAAAATGAAATATCTACTTACTTTCACGCTGCTATTCATTGTAATACTGGAGGTCCTAGCCATTGCAATGGGGCAAGGGAAAAAAGGAGGCATAAATATCAAAGAGGAAGAAGTAAAACTGTCTTTATTTGCAAGTGACACAACTATTTATGTAAAAAATCCTAAGGAATCTACAAAAGTACTATTAAAACTAACAAGTGCATTTAACATGTTTTCAGGATAGAAAGTTAATACACAAAAATCAAACGTATTTTTATACTAGCAGCTAACAGAAAATGAAAGTGAAAAACAAATTCCATTTACAATAGTGTATAAAACCATGAAATATTTAGGAATACCTTTAGCAAAGACGTGCAAAACCTCTACACCATAAGCAGCAAAATATTGCTGAGATAAATTAAAGAAGATCCCAAAGAAATGGTGAGTTATGAAAATCACATTCAGGAATGGGAAGAACTCAATATTATTAGGATGTCACTTATGCCCAAATTATCCTACAGATGAATGCAATCCTAAACAAAATCCCAGCAGGGTTTTTTCTGTTTTCTTTTGATAGAAACTGACATGCTGATTCTAAGATTTATACGGAAGTGCAAAGACCTAAAATATCCAAAATAATCTTGAAAAGGAAGAAGAAAGCTGGAGAACTTCTACTATCCGATTTCAAGACTCACTATGAATCTAGTGTAATAAAGATAGTATGGTATTGGGATAAGAATTGGTAAATATGTAAATGAAATGGAATAGAGAAACCAAACTTAAGGAGTCATTTGATTTTTGACAAAGGCAAAAGGCCAACCAAGAGAGGAAAGGAAAGTCTTTCCAATCAATTGTCCTGAAAGAACTCTATATCCATATCATTCAGAAAGTACTACAATTCCTATTTCAAACTGTAACCAAAATTTAATTTGAGATGGATCTGAACATAATGTACAAGCTAAAACTATAAATCTTTTAGAGAAGTAGGCAGGGTTTTTCAAACAGGTCAGAGAAAGCAATTTCAACAAAAGAAAAGAAGATAATCAGATTTTATCAAAGTTAAAGGTCATCAGAAGATAAACTTAAGAAAGTGAATAGGCAAGCCACAAGAAGAAAACATTGTCAAAACATACATCTGAAAAAGGACTGGTATTGGGCAGGCTGCCATGGCTCAGCAGGCAGAGCTCTCGCCTGCCATTCTGGAGGTCTGAAGTTCGATTCCTGGTGCCTCCTGCCCATATGCAAATAAAAAAGAAAAAAAATTATTAAAAAAAAAAAAAGGACTGGTATTAAGGACATATGAATAAATTCTGATACTCAATAATAAAAAAGACAAACAACCTGATTAAAATGGAGAAAGGATTTGAGCAGATCGTTCACGAAACAAGATACATGAATGGCCAATAAACACATGGAAAAAATGGACGTTATTAGTCATCAGGAAAATGCAAATCAAAACCACAGTGAGGTACCACTTCACACCTACCTGAAGAGCTAAAACTAAAAAAACAGGTAATTTCAAATGTCAACATGGTTTTAGGGCAACTTGAACTTTCATATGGGGATGGAAATTGATATAATTGCTTTTGAAAAACTCTGGCAATCGCTTACATAACTAAACATATACCTCCCGGGGACCCAGTGATTGTAGTTCTAGATATTTTCTCAGGAAAAAATTCTTGTACAAAGAGTCACGTACAAGAATATTTATTCATCATAGCCAATAACTGAAAACAGCCCAGATGTCCCTCCACAGGAGGATGGATAAACACACTGTAGCATATTCATTTAGTGGTGTATTACTCAGAAATAAAAAGGGATGAACCCTCAACACATGGAATAACATGGATGAATCTCAAAAACATTATCCTGAATTCAATGAGCTCAATAACCGTTCATATAAAATTCTAGAACAGACAAAACCAATCTTCAGTAGGTTAAAAGAGCAGCAGTTGCTTCTTGAGGAGCCAGAGTAGGAATTTACTGGCAAGAGGCAAGAGGTAACTTTCTGGCAAGTGATGGCAATGTTCTATGTTTTGATAAGGGTTTGGGATTTGCAGGTAGATAAGTGATAAAGCGAGGATAGCAAAATATTAATGATAGAATCTCGATGATGGGTATCCCATGGTTCCCTGTAAAATTCCTTCAACTTTGCTGGATGTTTAAGTATTTTAATAATAAAATGCTGACAATAAAAAAAAGACTCGAAACATTTTTTAAAAGAGAAAAAAACTTCCGGGGTAGTCATTCACTTTCTAGGTGACCTTGTCTCTGTATGTTTCTGAGACATCTAAGTTTGTTGAAAGGACATGGACCCTGAAAGTGAATGAGAGCTTTGCAGCCCCTGAAGGGTTTCACTGTTGGTCACTGAGCTCTGTAGAACAGACTGCAAGCAGCCTCTCTCAGGCTCCACCCCACCCCTACCCTGCACCTCATCCCTCTCCCCAACCCTGTCCTTAGAACAGCTTTGATGACCATGTAAAATAACCAAACAGCAGACACAGACGGCACTTTACAGAACACGGCTTAAAAACTCCCCAATTACATATTTACTCCAACCCATCAGAAAGGAGATGACTGCAGGTCTGTAATGAGGGCTGTTTGAAAGTCAAGTGTTCAGCAAATTTGGCCGGTGGGCACTTAGGGAGTTTTAACCTCAGAACTGCCAAGTATAGCGATGGATGCCTGCACCAGAACAGCCCCTTCTGCCTGCTCTGTCCACTCCTAGCAAACCACCCTGGGCTCAGCCCCAGCCCCCTGGGCTCACGCAGCAGCCCCTGTTTCCTCCTTAGTACCCACATATCCTGGAGCTAGGAACCTGGACCTGGGGTTTCTTGGGCTGGGCCTACCCAAATGGGTATGTGGCCCCAAGGTTGGATGCAGGGATGTGAGCTGGTCAATGCACAAATGTAAGGAAGCCAGAGTCTGCAATTCCAAGGGGCTGCTCCAATGCGTTTTCATTAATGGGCAGGGGCCCTCGCTTAGCCCCAGTGAGGGCCAAAGTCTGTTTCTGGCTGGAGTCAGGGGTGTGGGACAACTCTAAAAGGAAAGTAGGAGTCCTGATTTGCACTGTTCTCCCTGTGATTTGGAGCATGTCCCTTCCCCTTTCTGGACGTCAGTGTCCCCTTCTGTAAAATGAGGGTATTTAGAATCATTCAGTGGTTCCCAGCTTGGGACTCCTGAGACTCTGTGGCCCATTTTCAATGTTACCTCAAACTTGACCGACATCACACATTTAAGCCCAAAAGCAGCACAGGACAATGTGGCATTGAGAGTCATTGGCTTGCCTCCTTAGGGTGAGCTACCCGATGTCCTGATTGCGGTTGCAGAAGTTTTCTTTTCAGAATTTCAAAATGTATTTCTTTTCATTAACAACAACAAAAAATTAGTGTGATATTGAACACCTGCAAATGTCCTTTGAATACATTTTCTCATTTAAGTAAGTAACCTTTGTTCACAGACGTCATTCCCGTTTGACAGATGAGCAAATGGAGGTTTCCAGAGGCTGGAACCTTGCATAAGGCTGGCTCAGCTCTGTGTTCTTTCTCCTCTTCCACAAAATCAACCCCATCACCCCAACACAACCCCTGCCGGCACCTTCGTAAATATGCATCACATGTTTTTAGTTAAAGACATATATACTGTGTGTGCCTTTCATAAATTAAAATGTGAAAATGATGTTATCAGATGCCATTTGATACAAATGTCAAGTTAATGGGAGAGGACTAATAAAAGCTGTGCTATATTTTCTTACTGGGCTAATCTACTGAACCCAAATAGAGGCAGGCAGGATCTGTTTTCAAACAATAGTTGACCTTAATACTTCTCCAAGGACCACGGTTTTATTTCTAGATTATGTTCAGTGGCTTTTTAAACTGCCAAATTGCTTCACTCCACATTGCACCAAGTCAAGTAAAAGAAAAGAAAAAAAAAAAAAAAGAAAGAAAAACACCATTCCTCTCTGTGTCCTTAAATGCCAAGTTTAGCTCTGTGCAGGTTTTTATGGCTGTTATAAACCCTCCACCTCAGGCTTACAATAGAGGCAGATCTTCAGTGCGGTTACACAAACACGGCTGCCATAATAAAGCACGTCTTATTTGATATTATATTGTATCAGAAACATTAAATACACATTAAAGGGGTGTTTTAGGCTCTTTGCAGTAAGTGGCAGATGTTATGAATAATAACCCACAAAATCCTTCTGCATTCTAAAAAGGTGTGTTCCATAAAGCTTTCATATAAATCTTTAATAGAGCAGAAACACATCGAGCGGTGATTAGAGGAAATCTCTAATCGTATTAAGCTATTAGAGATAACTGAAAAAGGATTGGTAGCCTTAAAAATAAAATAAAACATGAAATGAACACATCATGGAAGTGAAGTGGTTCCTATTTAAACCTTTGATAGTCCTTTGCTGGAATGAACCAGGCAAATTTGTGTAACACAAACACACGCACGGTATAAACCCAAACTGCCATAACTCACTGAAATTTATGTAAATGAATATGCATTCCTTTATTTGAAAAATTGGCAACATCTGCGCTCCATTTAAACAACCTGATTTAATGGAGTCATGGAAATAAAGAGCAGGGTGTGTGTGTGTGATGGGGGGATGACCTCATCCACCCTCCCCTTTAGAGTATCTCGAAAAACAAATGAAATAAAATATAGGTTACAGGCAAACTAAACAGCATTGAAAATATTGTCCCGGAGGACTTCGGCTTCCCAGGAAGCAGAGGTGTTTAAGGAGAGAGACAAGAGCCAGCTGCAATAAACTCTGGCTCAATAAAACTTAATTAACCCCTTGGGGCCTTTGCAAGACAGCTTCTCAGCAGAGAGAGAGCATGGAATCCCAATGCTGGCACCAAGGGGTTAAACAGGCCTTCCCTAGTGTGGGCTTGCAAGACCTAAAGGCAAGAGTGAACCTGTGCACACTCACAGGCACATACATGCACACATGTGCACACATGCCAAATGTGGGTATGTATGGCTCTTGTCTACCATTGGGAGGGTTTATTATAAACCCAGAGTCTCAGAATCATAGTGTTTGAGGGCTAGAAGCCACTTCTGAGTAATCTCATCCAACCCCCTATCCACTGCAAGGGACTCCCCAGGTTCTTCTTTTGAATACTTTCTATGCCAGGGAGCTCATTCTCTCTCATGATAATCGAAACACGTCTAGGGGCAACCAGACTGATATGGGAGTTTTTCCTTACATCTGTCTACCTGTTACCACCAGCCAATGGATCTGTTTCTATTGCAAGTCCCTGTGCTTTCTTTCTTGGGGTAGGAGGCAACAGGGGGTAGGAATTTAGGATGAACCCACCTAAACCCAACAGAAATGCCACGTGCTTATTTTTGTGTATGTGCCTACTCTGTGTCAGTTTCTGTCTAGACATTTAGATATAAATTCCGACACTTAAATAGGCATTAAGTGGGTCCACTAGAAGTTAAGAAGTTTTCAATCTCTTGAGAAAAGGAGTCTATATCCACAAACACATGTAATATTGGGTAGAAAGTGCAGAGGGTCAAGTGCTAGGAGTTAGGAGAAGTCAAAAGAAGGTAGAGTTTCCTGATGGACAATCAAGGGAGGCTTCCTGGGGGTGGTGGTATTTGATTTGAGTTCACATTTCCCGAAGTGTGATCTCTGTAACTCAAGTGAGATGGTTGCTGGTTTTAAGTGTCCATGGCTACATTGGCCCTGTGGTTCTTTTTCAATTCTTCTCACTACTCTGAGGAGAAAACATAGGTTTGGTGCCAGCATCCTTTAACACACTAGACTTCAGGCTTGGCCCTCAGCAGACAGCAACATCTGGCTAAAATATAGTAAGCGTTTTTGTTTTCTTCTTTCTTTTCTTTGCTTTATTTTTAAAGCAAATTATATTGGTCTTCTACTTATGGAAGTGTTGTAAAATGTATTTTATAATAAATTTAATTTTTAATTGTTGAGGTAATTTGAAGAAAAATATTAAGTAATGTGGTATATCATGAGTGTGGTATTCAAGTAACTGAAGTTTGGGAAGTGCAAGGATGAGTGATGGAGAAAGTGATGCTGAAACAGTGCTCTCCTCTTCTAACCTGACTACCTCAAAGTGCCACCCACTTTGGAAGTGGCAGAAGAGAACAGTGAAATTTCTGCCTCGGGCACCTCCTTTACAGGCCTGCCCCATAGAGTGTGTGGGCAGTCTCCTGCTGAGCATGCTGCAGAATCTACAGTTCCCTGAGCCCCATGGATCAAAGGTTTACAGCTTGGCTGCCAGAGGGTGCCCAGCCCATGGCAATAAAAGTGAGCTGATATTATCCTGCGGCAAGCAGGTTCTCCTGAGCCAGCAGATCTGCAGGCCTCAATTCACCTGGACAGCTCAGGAAAAGGTAGGGCAGGGGCTGACTGCGTCATTCCTGCCCATTTTAGGGCATCAAAACAATAGCAGCTGCTCCAGCAGAGTTTAATTCTAGGCCGGAGTAACAAAAGGAGGAGCTACTGGTTTACTCAGCCTTGTTCCTGTCTCTGCCACTTAGGACCACCCATTTGACCTCTCTGTGCCCACTTTGTCATCTGTAGGAGGCAGGATATTATCGGGGAAAGAGCCCATGCAGCTTTACATGCAGTTTGAAAATGGTGAACTTTCAGAACAGCCAGAAAGAAATATTTCCACTGTGATTCCACAGCAAAAATTTTGCCCAAGTCTCTTCTTTCTCTGTGGCTGCCCAGTCTCTCAATATATTGAGTGACGGCTTGACTGTTTTAGAGCCTGGGGGAAAACTTATTTCCTTTTGTTCTTCCTCTCAGCTTTATCAGCACAGAAGTCTGAGTCTGTCTTTCTTCCCTGGTTTCATACTTGGCACAAACCATCTTACTCTGGATCTAATTTGGTCCAATAAAAATTTCTGCTCCATCCTGGATAACTGTACCCAAGACTTCTTATAGCCAGTGCATCCACAGATTCATTTTAGGTTTGACCAAGCACAGACAAAGACCTCCAAGCAAACCATGTAGTTCTGTCCTTTCTATAGAATGACATTGTTCCATAGGTATTTCTTATAATATGGGGCAGAATATAAGCTATTTGAAAACATTTCAATCCTCCTACTTTCTCACCCTTTTATGAACTGCCTCGTAGTGTAAGCCATTTACTCTTTATGCATATATTCTCTTTCTAAGTCTCTAACTAGGTAAGTGATCATGGACAAGCTGCTTGCCCCATTAGAGCTTTAGCTTCCTTGTGTGTAAGCTGAGTTGATGAAATCAGAAAAGCCTACAGACTTATATATTAAAGGGGCCTTAGAGGTTTTTCATTGTCTTTCTTTCCATTGTTGAATGTCCCTATTGATCTGAAACAGTAATTGCCAGGGCACATTCCCAGATGCTCCAAAGTGTTACCAAAAGTAAGGGGCTGGCTCTCTTTTTGGGGGGTTTAGGAACTCCTCATTCACCCATCCCAATGGGACCTCCCTGAGTCAGGCTATAGGAGTTCACACATGATTTCTATGAAATCATTTTCTGGAGTAAGGGCACCCCAGAGGTTCCTTCCATTACTCCATCATCAATGAAGCTGTCATTTTTAGGTTTCTCCAAAGTGCAAGTGCTCCATAGAGACGAGACACCAAACTGAGTGATTACATCCCACCCTAAGCATGACTCTTTGTCTCCTAGGAGGGGTCCTAATGGCCTACGCCTGCCTCACCAAAACATCATGACTGCACATCCTTGCAGTACCCGGAAAAAGACAGGCAGGGGAAGAATGTGGGGCAAGCAGAGTGGCGTAGAAGAAAGAGCACTGGCTGGCATGTGGGAAATGTTGGCTCTAATATCTTCATGTTGTGTGGCCCTGGGTCAGCTATTAACTTCTCTTGCTCTCAGACTCCTGATCTATAAAATGGCAAAGTTAATAACACCTGTCTTAGTGGGTTCTCATGAGGACCAGATGAGATAATGTGTGTGCAAATGCTTAGTAAATTGTAAGGGGGACAGGCACATGTAAGGGATTTTGTTCTTTTTAAGAGTGGGAGGTATTGTGCCTGCTGGGGTTCTCCTAGCCCCAGAGCCTCCTATACAGATCAGTCTCAATCAGTAACATTCCAACACATGGAGAACAATGTGAGCTCAAGAGCTAATAACCAGATCAAAAACGACAGGCTTGAGGAGGGAGGGCAGCCTGGGAAATGTGTTATGAGCTGATCAGAAAGAAGAAAAGAAATAAAGTCATTAGCTTAATTAAGGGGCAGGAGGGAATGATGAAACACATCTCCGACAAAGCCAAATTAAGCATTTAGAAGATATTAAAAATGCATTTGAACTGCACCAGCGCTGCGGTTCTAATAACATTTTCTAGGGCTACAATCAGCGATCAGGTCAGTCGGAGATCAAGAAAAGGCACTATTCCTCATCGTCTCATGTCCCTGTTACCTCAACCTTCTCCCCGCTAACTCTTCTGAGTTCTTGTCCCCTAATATAGCCTTCTAAGGGCTCCTTCACCTTAGACCTCTTCGGGTCAGATATTGCTGGCACAAACTTTCAACTCTTGCAAAATGTGCTGGCATTTCTATATTTTTGAAACCTTGCTTTTCTGTAAATGCATCCCTCTTTTGAAGCAGCTCTAAAAGATTTATCATGAACGTTTTCTGGATCATCATTATTTATGCTGATTTCTGCCATATGCTTCAGTGCCTGCGTTTGGAAACACGTTTGTGATCCATTAGTATGAAGTGGTAGTTGTAGTGACAGACAGCTAGAATGGACTGAATACTTCTTAGCTGCCAGGCACTCTTCTAAGTACATAATGCACCTGAACTTGTTTAATATTCGCAAGAAACCTAAGAAGTAGGTATTTTGAGTATTTTCATTATTATTGCTGATGAGAAAACTGACGCATTAGTATTTCTAGTGTTACCATCTTATTATATGGATGAGAAAATTGAGGTATGTAAAATTGTCACAGGCTAGTGAGAATAGAATTGAGGTATCTTTAACATGGATCATGCATCTGATTTTATAGTAAATTCAATAGAGAAAAAGTGGTAGAAGTATATGGTAAAATGGACATACCACATCAAACTGTCCAGTACCAAAACCTTAAATCAGTCTGGTTATTTCTAGATCTATTCCCCAAGAGATATCCTGAATCCGTCTGCTTCTTCTCAATTCATTCCATCATGTGACAATTCAGAGCGAGGCGGGTCCCTGTGAGATCCATGGTGTGAGGCATTTGGAAGAGCTTCGTTGGACTTCACCTGGCCCTTGAAGTTTATACTGGATTTTAACATGTTTTCAGGGGTCGGGGTAAGGGAATTCAAGACAAAGCAATCCTATGAGCAGAGAGTGGGAGACTTATGGAAAATGGAGAGGCATGAGGCCTCTTTCTGCTTCAAGTGACAGACATCCATTCAAACTGTATGAAGAAACCAAAGGAAATTTATTAAATCAAGAGGCAGAGAGTTTGGCTTCAAGCATGAATGGACTCTGCCACTTAGGCGATGCCCTCGAGTCTTGCACTTTCTCTCCCCACCCTTCAGCTCTTTTCTCTTCTGTCTCAGCTTCACTCTCAGGCAGGCCCTAGGACTATGACAACTAGACCAACTAACTAAACAAACAGAGTGCAGACGTAATTTTTTTTCCAACCCCCAGACTCTTATTTCAGCCATATTGCCATTCCTGAGCCAATTCCCATTCCCAGGGGAATGAAATCTTCAGATTCATCAGAACTGACACGTGAAGCCTTTCTAGAGCTGGAGGATGAGTTCCCAGGTGAACCACACACTAAGCATGAAGGAAGTGTTGTTCCACCAAAATAAAATGGAGATATTATCACCAGAAAGGGGAAGAGAGATGCTGGGAAGGCAAAAGCAATATAAGTCTATGATAGAAGTCCTTTGCAATGCAGAGGGGGTTTGACATTTTTAAAACTCTTGATGAGTGCAGAGTGTATATGTGCTTGTGTTCTGAAGACCAAGGGAAATGTTGCACACAACCCCAGGGTGGAGAAGAATTTATTATTGAAATACATCCCTGGCAGAGAAGGCTGTCTGCTCTAGACTTGGTAAATGAAGCCCAGCTTAATTGCTTGCAGTCTTGGATGAACTTCTAACTCTTTAGCCCTAGGAGAGGAAAAATTGCATAGACAACTTGCTTTCTTTCCTTGTCATGCTGAGCCTCTGAAAAAGTTATTTAACCTTTCTCAGCAGTGATCCCCCAGCTGTAAAAATAGGATGACAATCCTTGCCCATTCCAGGCTGCAGGCAGAGCTGGAGAAACTAGGGCCCTATAATAAAAGCTTTCCAGGTTGTGGGCTAGACAGCATTTTAGAAATGTGGCAGGCATCTGGGCTTTGGGGGTTTCACAAGTTTAGTCATCTGAAAGGTTTAGGGAATCCTTCTCACTCACCAATTCTCAAAACACTTAAAATATTCCCTATACTTCTAGTGTTAATGTGAGAATGAAATTTATTGAAAACACGCTTATTAATTGACATTAGTGCTCCCTATGAATCCTCTCAAGCTGTAATGGCAAAGTCTGTGTACTTCCTGAAAATTGGTCTTGAGAAATTCGTCACATATCCTAGAGCAGAGTAGTAAAACACTTGGATTCTGGTGGAAAGTTTTCTTGGGGGATGGATAAAAGAATAAAGTCCTGCCTTCAAGAAACTCAGAATCTAGTAGGGTGAAGGGAGAGAGAGGGAGAGTGGGAGAGAGGGAGAGAGGGAGAGGAGAGAGACAGAGACAGAGACAGAGAGACAGAGAGAGACAGAGAGAGACACAGAGAGAGAGAGAGAGAGAGAGAGAGAGAAAGGAAGAGGAGAAGAAATGGAGGAGGAGGATGTGAATGTACAATTACTCTCCTAAACAAAGGTAAGCAAACTATGAGCCACAAGCCAAATCCATCCTGTCTCCTGTTTTTGTGTCATCTGTGAACTAAGAATGCCTTTAATGATGGTAATGTGGACATAACATAACATTTTAACCATTTTAAAGTGAGCAATTCAGTGGCATTTAGTACATCCACAATGTTGTATAGTTTCAGGACGTTTTCATCATCCCCCAAGAAACCCTTTACACATTAAACAATGGTTCTCATCCCTACCTCCCCTCAGCCTCTGACAATCACTAATCTGCTTTCTGTCTCTATGGATTCGCCTATTCTGCACGTTTCATATAAATGGAATTGAATCATACAGTATGTAGCCTTTTGTGTTTGGCTTCTTTCACTTTTTCAAGAGTCAGCTATGTTATAAAATTTATTATTACTTCATTCCTTTTTATGGCTGAATAGTGTCCCACTGAACTGATATCCCACTTCTGTTTAACCATTTATCAGTTCATGACTATTTGGGCTATTTGGTTGTCATGAATAGGGCTACCATGAACATTTGTGTACAAGTTTTTGCTTGAACATCTGTTTTTCAATTCTTGTGTATTCCACCAAGGAGCGGAATTGTTGTATTATGGTTATTCTATGTTTAACTCATCGAGGAACTGTGAAACTATTTTCCATAGTGGATACACCATTGTACATTCTCAGCAGCAATGTACGAGGGTCTCATTTCTCCACATCCTCACCAACACTTGTCAAGTCCTTTGGTCATTTTAAATTGGGTTGTCTTTTTGTTGCTGAGTTGTAAGAATTCCCTATATTTTCTCCCATTTTGCAGAATGTCTTTTCACTTTCTTGATAGTGTCCTTTGATGAACAAAAGTAATTTTTGTTCATAAGTTGATGGAGTCCCATTTATCTCCTTATTTAAAATTTTTTTTTTGGCATGGGCAGACTCCGGGAATTGAACCCAGGTCTCTGGCCTAGCAGGCCAGAATTCTGCCACTGAGCCACCGTTGTACCGCTCTATTTATTTACTTCCAAAAATTGTTGTTGCTTGTGTTTTTGGTGTTATATCTAAGAAACCGTTGCCAAGTCCAAGTTCATGAAGATTTTACCCTATATTTTCTTCTACGAGACATACAGTTCTAGCTGAATCTCTGGGAAGGTTTTTTCAGGGGATGTCTTCTGCCACTATGCTGATATCGCCACCACTGATTTTTGTGTTGTTCATGTATCCAGTACCTTTGCTGAATTCATTTATTAGCTTTAATAATTTTTCTTCCAGAGTAGATTTTCTAGGGTTTTCTTCCTTTCCAATTTTGATGAGCATAATTTTTTCTTGCCTAATATATCTGGATAGAATTTCCAGAACAATACTGAGTAGAAATGGCAAAATGGGCATCCTTGTCTTGTTTCTGATCTTAAGGGGAAAGCTTTCGGTTGTTCCCCATTGAGAATGATGTTAGCTGTGGGTTTTTCATATATACCCTTTATCATGTTTAGGAAATCCCCTTCCATTTCTTGTTTTTTGTGGGTTTTCTTTCATCATAAATGCTGTTGGACTTTTTTGAACGATTTTTCTACATCAATTGCTGTGAATATGTGTATTTCTCCTTCATGATATTAAATGTGATGCATTACCGTGACCAGTTTTCCAATGTTCAGTTCCTCTTTCATTTCTGTAATAAATCCCACTTGGTAAAGGTGTATATTACTTGTAATATGTGGCTAGACTTGGTTTGCTAGTATTTTGTTGAGGGCATTTTGTGTCTCTATTCATAAGGGATATTGGTTTGTAGTTTTCTTTCCTTGTGATGTCTTTGTCTGGCTTTGGCATTAATGTAATGCTTGTCTGATAGAATGGGTTAAGAAGTGTTCCCTCCTCAACTAGTTTTTGGAAGAGTTTGACAAGAATTATTGTGAATTGTTGATTGTAAATTCAGCAAATTTCAATTGGTAGAATTTTTCAGTGAAACCATGTGATTCTGGGCTTTTTTTTTTGAGGGAGGAGAAAAATTTTGAATACTAATTCAACCTATTTACTTGTTATAGGTATATTCATAAAATCTTTCTCCTTATTGAGTCATTTGGGTAATTTGGGTATTTCTAGAAATTTGTCCATTTGCTTAAGTTATTTAATTTAATAGTGTACAATTGTTCATAGTATCCTCTTAAAATCCTTCTAAAGTGTTCTAGTTTGCTAGCTGCCAGAATGCAATATACCAGAAATGGAATGGCTTTTAAAAAGGGGAATTTAGTAAGTTGCTAGTTTACAGTTCTAAGGCCAAGAAAATGTTCCAATTAGAACAAGTCTATAGAAATGTCCAATCAAAGGCATCCAGGGAAAGATATCTTCATTCAAGAAGGCTGATGAAGTTCAGGGTTTCTCTCTAGCGAGAAGGCACATGGAGAACACAGTCACCATCTCTCTCATCTGGAAAGGCATACGGTGAACATGGTCAGGGTTCCTCTCTCATCTGGAAGAGCACATGGCAAACACGGCGTCATCTGCTAGTTTCTTCTCCTGACTTCCTGTTTCATGAAGCTCCCCGGGAGGCATTTTCCTTCTTCATCTCCAAAGGTCGCTGGCTGGTGGACTCTGCTTCTTGTGGCTATGTCATTCTGCTCTGCTCTCTCTGAATCTCTCTCAATCTCCAAAATGTTTCCTCTTTTATAGGACTCCAGAAACTTACCAAGACCGACCCAAATGGGTGGAGACATGTCATCACCTAATCCAGCTTAACAACCACTCTTGATTGAATCACATCTCCAGGGAGATGATTTAATTACAGATTCAAACGTAAAGTATTGAATAGGGATTATTCTCCTTTTATGAAATGGAATTTAGATTAAAACATGGCTTTTCTAGGGGGCATACATCCTTTCAAACCAGCATATAAAGTTTGCAACTCAGTAGTAATGTTGCCATTTCTGTAATTTTTTTGTAATTTGAGTCTTCTCATTTTTCTTTCTCACTAAAAGTTTGCCAATTTTGTTGATCTTTTCAGAGAACTGACTTTCGGTTTCATTGTTTCTATTATTTTTCTATCCTATATTTTATTTATATCCACTCTAATCTTTATGTTTTACTTCCTTTTGCTAGGCTAGGGTTTAGTTTTCTCTCCTTTCCCTAGTTTCTTAATGTATAAAGTTAGGTTATCAATTTAAGGTCTTCTTTTTTTAGTGTAGGCATTTAAAACTGCATCTGATCATTGCTTTCACCATATCCAATAAATTTTGGTGTGTTATGCTTTTGTTTTCATTTATCTCAAGATACTTCCTAATTTCCCTTGTGATTTCTTATTTGACCCATTGGTTGTTTAGGGATATGTTGCTAAATTTCCACATATTTGTGTATTTTCTAGTTTTCTTCTGCCTTTTAATTGGAAAGTTTAATGCATTTACCATTTTATGTAATTACTAGTAAGCTGCCATTTTTCTATTGGCTTTTTCCCTCATATCTTTACCTTTATTTGTCCTCCAGTTCCTTGGTAACTTCCTTCTTTCATGTTTGATTTTTTGTAGCATGCCATTTTGATTTTCTTCTCATTTTCCTTTCTGTATATATCTTTTTTTTTTTTTTCGGCATGGGCAGGCTGTGGAAATCAAACCTAGGTTTCTGGCATGGCAGGTGAGAATTTTGCCACTGAGCCACTGGGGCACTGCCCTCTGTGTTTATCTTTTTAAAATATGTAATCCTAGTGGATACCCTGGGGATCAAAACTAACATCTAAATTTATAACAATCTAGTTTGAATTAATACCAAGCTAGCTTTAGTAGTATACAAAAACTGCTCCTATACATCTCTGACCTTCAATTTATCCAATTAAATGTGGATTTAATAGAATTTTTGTAGAATAAGGCTTTTTTTTTGTATGCTGTATGGCGGGGTCACATTTCATTATTTTTTCCATGTGAGTATCCCATTATTGCAGCACCACTTGTTGAGTTTCTGTTTCTTGGTTTTTTGTTTGTTTGTTTGTTTTTTGGAAAGTGGTAGGACCAGGCATTGAAACTGTGTCTCCCTCATGGCAGACAAGAATTCTATCACTGAATTACCCTTGCACCCCCTGTAGAATAGGACTTTTTAAATTAGAGAAATTGTTTATTTGAACAATAATGGGTAAAATACAGAATCTCCATATACTACCTTATTATTAACACCTCACATTGGTGTGGTTCACTTGTTACAATTGATGAAAGCACATTTTCATAACTGTGCTGTTAATAATAGTCTATAATTTAGCTTAGGATTCACTGTTAGTGCTGTTTACATTTAAACATATAATTCAGTGCTGTTAATTATGTCCACAATATTGTGCTGCCATAACGACCATCCGTTGTCAAAATGCTTCCATCTTCCAAAATAGAAATTCTGAACATTTAAAGCCTTAACTCCCTATTTCCACCCCCCACCTCATCCCCTGGTAACCTATATTTTACATTCTGGCTCTATGAATTTTCTTATTTTAATTATGTCATATTAGTGAGATCACAAAATATTTGTCCTTTTGTGTCTGGCTTATTTCATTGAGCACAATGTCCTCAAGGTTCATCCATGTTGTCTCATGCATCAGGACTTCTTCATTCCAATTTATAGCTGAATAATGTTCCATTTATATATACCACATTTTGATTATCCATTCATCAGTTGATGGACATTTGGGTTTCTTCCATCTTTTTGGCAATTGTGAAAAATGCCACAATGAATATTGCTGTGCAAATATCTGTTTGATTCCTTGCTTTCAATTATTTTGGGTATATACCTAAAACTTGGAGTGCTGGGTCATATTGTAATTCTGTATGTGACTTTCTGAGGAACCGCCAAGCTGTCTTCCACAGTGGCTGCACCATTTTATATCCCCACCAGCAATTAAGGAGTGTTCCTTTTTCTCCACATCTTCTCCAACACTTTGATATCCAGAATATATAAAGAAATACTTCAACTCAACAATAAAAGGATCAAAAATGCAATTCAAAATGGGCAAAAAACTTGAATAAACACTGCTCCAAAGAAGATATACAAATAGCCAAAAAGCACATGTAAAGAGGCTCAACATCTTTGGCCATTAGGGCCATGGAAATCAAAACCACAACGAGATACCATTTCTTGCTCACTAGAATAGTTACTATTAAAAATGGAAAATTAGAATAGGATTTTAACTTAATAATGTCATTGTCACAAATTTCATCTTTATACATTGTGTGTCCACTAACATTGATTTATAATTATCTTATGTATTTGTTTTTTATTCCTTTTTTTTTTTGGTTTTTGGGTGCATGGTCTGGGAATCAAACCCGGGTATCCCTCATGAAAGGCGGGCATTCTAACCACTGAACTACCCATGCACCCATATTTGTTTTTTAAATCATATAAAAAGTAGTAGTTAAAACCAGAAAACATAATACTAGCTTTATATTTGCCCATATAATTATCTATACCAATTTTTTATTTCTTCACATGGCTTCAAGTTACTGTTTATTGTCTTTTTACTTTAGCCTGAAGGCTCCTGCTAACATTTCTTATAGGGTAGGTCTACTAACTTAGCCTTTGTTTATCTGGGAACGTCTTAACTTCTCCTTCATTTTTGAACGATAGTTTCATTGGATGTAGAATTTTCGGCCGATGGTTTTTCTGAAGCACTTTAAAATGTCATCACATTCCTTACGTGCTTCCACAGTTTCTGGTGAGTAATTGGCTGTTAATCTAGTTAAGGAATGCTTGTATGTGATAAGTTGCTTCTCTCTTGCTGCTTTCACAATTCTACCTTTTTCTCTTTGTAACATTTTTTATTGTTAAATATATATACAACAAATCAATAAATTTCAAAGTACATTTTAACAAGTAGTTATAGAATAATTTCAAAATTTGGTATGGGTTATAGTCACAATTTCAAGTTGTCCTTCTAGCTGCTCCAAGACACTGGAGACTAAAAAGAAATATCAATATAATGATTCAGTCATCATATTAATTTAATTCATAATGTCTGTTTTAACTCCTCCTTCTCCTTTGGGCCTTCTCCCCATCTTTAGGGGTATTTGGGATATGCCCATTCTAACTTTTTTCATGCTGGAAAGGGGTGTCAACAATATGGGATAGGGGGATGGAACTGGTTGGTATTCTTGGAATACTGGCACGTCTGGATTTCAGGATTTATTTAGCTTAGGAGCCATCTGAAGGTTTTAGGTTTCTGAAAGCAAAACTTAGTGTGTGCAACTTTTATACGTTCTCAGACAGAGTCCTGGGTGTTCTTTAAGATTAACAGGAATGATGTTTGTTGAGGTTTGGCAAACTGTAGCAATTAGTAATATTTAGTTGAAGCTTGTATAAAAGTAGCCTCCGGAATAGTCTCTTGACTCTGGTTGAACTCTCTTAGCCACTGATACCTTATCTTGTTATATTTCTTTTTCCCCTTTTGATCAGGAAGGCATTGTCAATCCCACAGTGTCAGGACCACTCTCACACCTGGGAATTATGTCCTACATTGCCAAGCAGACTCACACCCCTAGATGTCATGTCCCATGTAGTGGGAGGGTAATGATTTTTCTTGCAAAGTTGGGCTTAGAGAGAGAGAGGCCACATCTGAGCAACAAAAGAGGTTCTTTGAAAGTAACTCTTAGGCACAATTATAGGCAAACCTACTTCACTGGTACAGAAGCAAGTTGTATAAGAACAAGCCTGATGCTCGAAGGACTGGCCTGTTAACTTGGGAGTCCCTAATGTTTGAGAGAATATCCAGGGTTTCCCAGGTGGAAAAGTTTAATAGTTCCTTATTTTCTCTCCACTCTCTTAAGGGGCTTTAACAATGCTTTTTACTTATCTTCCCAACATACTCTGGATGTATCCAGGTATTAAATTAAGCTACACAGAATTATAAGCCTTCATTCCCATTCTGGGCTTGTGTATTTGGGTCGTTTTAAACGAACTATCCAGACAGGTTGAGTTAGATTGTGTGCTATAGAAAATTTAGGTTTTGGACGAAATAAAGCTCTCTTGCTCTGGTCTCATATAGTAGTGAAGTTCTAAAATACAGACACTGTCCTCCTTTACTCTGTATTCCGATTTACCTTAGTTCCAATCAGATCAGCTTCATTCTTCTCTCTAACTGTGCTTTAGGTGTAAAGTTTAAGAAGCTAACTCTTATTATTTGGTCTTGAAGATGTTTCCCTGTATTTTCTTCTAGGACTTTTACAGTATTGGCTCTTATATTTAGTTCCACTTTGAAGTAATTTTTGTATGGGTATAAGGTAGGGGCCCTCTTTCATTCTTTTGACTATTGATATCCAGTTTTCCTAGGCCCATTTATTGTTCCAGTTCAATAGATTTGGGGACCTCATCAAAGATCAACTGACCATAGATTTGGTGGTCTATTTCTGCATTCTTGATTCAATTCCATTGATCAATATGTATATTTGTGCAAGTACCATGCTGTTTTGACCACTGGGACTTTATAATAAGCTTTAAAATCAGAAAGTGTTAGTCCTCCCATTTCATTCTTCTTTTTTAGAATATTTTTGGCTATTCAATGTCTCTTTTGCTTCCAAATACATTTGATAACTAGCTTTTCCAAGACTTCAAAGTAGGTTGTTGGAATTTTGATTGTTATTGAATTTAATCTGTAGATCAGTTTGGGTAGAATTGGCATATTAACAACATTCAACCTACCTATCCATGAACATGAAATGTCTTTCCACCTATTTAGATCTTTGTTGATTTCTTTTAGAAATGCTTTGTGGTATTCTCTGTACAGGTTTTTACACCCCTGGTTAAGTTTATTCTTAAATATTTGATTCTTTTTAGATTGCTGTTTTGAATGGATTTTTTTCCTTTATTGTCTCCTCAGTTAGGTCATTACTTGTGTATAGAAACATTGCTGATTTTTGCACATAGTTTTGTATCCTGACACTGCTGAATTTGTTCATTAGCTAAAGTAGCTTTGCCACAGACTTCTCAAGATTTTCCAGCTATAGGATCATGTCATCTGCAAATAATGAAAGTTTTCCTACTTCTTTTCAAATTCGGAATCTTTTTATTTCTTTTTCTCTCTGAAGTGTTTTTATCAGAAAATAATGTTGAATTTTATCAAATGCTTTTTCAGCATCAATTAGGATGATCATGCAATTTTTCCCTTTTAATTTTTTAATATGTTGTATTACATTGATTGATTTTCTTGTGTTGAACCACTCTTACATGCCTGGTGTAAACCCCACTTGGTCATGGTATGTAATTCTTTTAAGGTGTCATTGAATTCAATTTGCTAGTATTTTACTGAGAATTTTTGTATCTATATTCATAATAGAGATTGGCCTGTAATTTTCTTTCTTTCTTTTTTTTTTTTTTGTAGCATCTTTACCTAGTTTTGGTAATTAGAGTGTTGTTAGCGTCATAAAATGAGTTGGTAGTGTTTCTTTTCCCTCAGTTTTTGGATGAGTTTGAGCAGGATTGGTGTTAATTTTTTGGAATGTTTGGTTAAAATTCCTCATTTGGCCCTGGGCTTTTCTTTGTAGGAAGATTTTTGATGACTGATTAAATCTCTTTACTTGTGATTGGTTTAAGATCTTCTGTTTCTTCTCCAGTCAGTGTACGTTGTGCATGTGTTTCTAGGAATTTGTCCATTTCATCTTAGTTGTATAGTTTGTTGGCATATAGTTGTTCGCAGTATTCTCTTATAATTTTTTTATTTCCTTAGGATCCATGATAACGCGCTACCTCTTTTTTCTGATTTTGTTTTTATTTGCATCCTTTCTCTTTTTTATTCTTTGTTAGTCTAGCTAGGGATCCATCAACTTTACTGATTCTCTCAAAGAACCAACTTTTGGTTTTGTTGATTCTTTCTATTGTTTTATTGTTCTCCAGTTAATTTATTTCTGTTTTAATCTTTGTTATTTCTCTTCTTATGCTTTCTTTGGTCTTAGTTTGCTGTTCTTTCTCTAATTTCTCCAAGTGAGCAAATAAGTCCTTGATTTTTGCTTGTTCTTGTTTGTTAATATAGGCATTTAAGGCAACATATTTCCCCTCTCAGCATTGTCTTCCCATTTTCCATAAGTTCTGATACATTGTATTCTCATTTTCATTCATCTCCAGATATTTACCAAATTTTCTCTTGCAATTTCTTCTTTGACTCACTGATTGTTTGAGAGTATGCTATTTAATCTCCATATATTTGTGAAAGTTCTGGTTCTTTGGTGGTTATTGATTTCCAGTGTCATTCTCTTTGATCAGAGAAAGTGCTTTGAATAATTCCAATCTTTTAAAATTTATTAAGACCTGTTTTGTGCTTCAGCGTATGATCTATCCTGGAGAATGTTCCATGAGCACTAGAGAAGAATGTATATCCTGGTTTTATGCGGCATGACGACCTGTATATGTCTGTCTAATTCATTTATCACATTATTTAGGCTCTTTATTTCCTTATTGATCCTCAGTCTGCTTGTCTATCTAGAGAGGAGAGTGGTGTATTGAATATCCTACTATTATTGTTGAAACACCTACTACTCCATTTAGTTTTGCCAATATTTGCCTCATGTACTTTGGAACTCCTTGATCGGGAGCATAAACATTTATGATGTTTATTTCTTCTTGGTGAAGTTTTTTTTATTAATATGTAGTGTTCTTCTTTGTCTCTTATGGCATTTTTACATTTAAAGTATTTTGTCTGATATTAGTACAGCTACTCCTGCTTTTTTTTTCCAGCTTGCATGCAACACCTTTTTCCATCCTTTCACTTTCAATCTATTTGTATCCTTGGATCTAAGATGAGTATCTTGTAAGCAGCATATAGATGGATTATATTTTTAATCCATTCTGCCAATCTGTAACTTTTAATTGGTGAGTTTAGTCTGTTAACATTCAATGTTATTACTGTAAAGGCAGTTCTTGAATCTTCCATCTGTCCTTTGGTTTTTATTTGTCAGATCTATATATTTCCCTTTTCTCTCTTTTTATCCTTTAAGTTACCCTTACTTATACTCTTCAATTCTGTGTCTTCCTTCAGACCTCCTTTCCTGTATTTTTTTTCAGCCAACAGAAATCTCTTTAGTATTTCTTGTAGGGCAGGTCTCTTGTTAATAAAGTCTTTCAGCATTTGATTGTGAAAATTTTAATCTTTCTCTCACTTTTGGAGGACAACTTTGCTGAATAAGAATTCTTGCCTGGAAGTCTTTCTTTTTCAGGATCTTAAATACATCATACTGCTGCCTTCTTCCCTCCATGGTGCCCATCAAATAGTCTGAACTTAGTCATATTTGGTTTCCCTTGTATGGGGTGAATTGCTTTTCTCTTGCTGCATTCAGGACTTTCTACTTCTCTTCAGCATTTGACAATTTGATTAGTATACTTTTGCAATATGCCTATTTGTATTTATTCTATTTGTGGTTCATTGGACTTCTTTGATTTGCATGTTTATGTCTTTTATAAGGTTTGGGAAGTTTCCCTCCATTATTTCCTCAACTAGTATGCTTAGCCCTTTACTCTTCTTCTTTTTTTTTTTTATTTTTATCTTTTTTGCATGGACAGGCACAGGGAATCGAACCCGGGTCTCCAGCACAGCAGGCAAGAACTACCTTCTGAGCCACTGTGCCCCGTCCCCTTTACTCTTCTTTTCTCCTTCTGGGAACTGATAATTCTTATATTTGTATACATCACATTGTCCATCATTTTTTTTGAGATCTAACTCCAATTTTCCAACTTTTTTCCCCGTTTATTCTTTTATGCATTTGAATTCAGTTATCCTGTCTTCTAGTTCACTTATTCTTTCTTCTCCTTCTTCAAATCTGCTGTTGTGTGTTGGTAGTATATTTTTATTTGGGCTAGATTATCTTTCATCTCTATGAGATCTGCTATTTTTCTATTTATCCTTTTAAATTCTTCCTTATGCTCTTTTAGTGTCTTTGTGATATCCTTTATGTTTTTAACCAACCCACTGGATTTTTTTTTAGATTTGTGTGAATGTCTTTGATTGGTTGTTCCAAATTCTGTGTCTCCTCCAGTGTTTTAGTTTGGTCGTTTGGCTGGGCCATATCTGTCTGCATTTCATGTGCATCATGATTTTTTGTTGGCTTTGAAGCATTTGATTATCTTGATAGGTTTATTTTGAAAGTTGATTTTCCTCACTCATGTGTGGTTTTGTATTTGCTTGGGGTTGCGCTGATGGTCTCTTTTTGCTCTTGGTTTCTCTCTAATTCCCCAAACCAAGTCGCAGACCTCATGCAAGATATGCAACTCTGTTTGAAGATCTGTTGAAAGTTAGGCATATAGGCAGTTTGCCAGACTTCATTATCCATGTCTTCCCAGCAGATGTCACTTGTGGGCCATCTATTCCCCTCAGGCCCATGGATCTCCGACTGGAGCAGCTGACTGAGCAGGATGAAGACCTGTTGCAATTCCAACCAAGGCCCCTGATCTTAGTGTGTGGTGAAAGCCACCAACCCCAGGGCTGGGGAGGTGGGCAGTTTGCCCCTTGGCAGAGAATTGACTTGTGGGTCCAAAGAGTCTGGTGGTTGCCAGGCTCCTGCTTGGAATGACCTTGGCCTGTGGGACTGAATATTTCTATTGCCCCTGCCTTCATCCAACCTGGAAAAGCCTGGTGATGCAGTATGGCTCAGCTTGCTTCCTTGGCTGCTCCTCTCTGTCCATGCATGCCTGCGGGCTCCAGGCCGCCATGGGGAAGCAGTAACAGAACCAGTGAGTCTCTTCTGCTGGCCGATTATCAGACCCACACCAAGAGGCACCATTCTGTATCTTCCCTTCTTTCCCAAAGGAGGGCCTTCCAGTCTCCACCACAAACCAGGCACCCACTGCGGCCTATCTCAGGGATAGCACTGTGCACTTGCTGGAAGTTCTCTGTGTGCTGGCTTTGGAGTTTAACATGGGAGCTCCTAGCTGTGGAGCTGCAAGGGAAGATCTCCCAAGCTAGCTGCAGTGGCTGGCAGGAGTGCAGGAACACCCTGCTTCTTTGGATTCCACTCTTCCCTGCATGCTACCGCTTGCCCCAGGTGGAGTCATGACTGAGCACACTCACACAATTCTCTCTGTCCCAATTTCTTGGCTTGCTTATCCAAGACCTCTCTATATAGTGCAGGAGGTCCTCTTTGGTCACTCCCACACACTATTGTCCCAGTCATTTTTCTGTCACCTTCTAGTTGTTCCATGGAACAGGGGTGAACCCAGCCTATCCTATACCATCATATTCCTGGAAGTCCCTTGTCTTTGTCTTTTGACAGTTTGATCATCATGTGTTTTGGGGTAGGTCTCTTTGAGTTTATCCTACTTATAGTTTATTGAGCTTCATGTATGTTTATATTCCTGTATTTCATAAAGTTTTGGAACTGCTCAGTTATTATGTCTTCAATTAGTCTTTCTGCCCTTTTTTCCCTCTCCCCTCATTCTACAACTGCCATTATGCATATGTCGGTATACTTGATGCTCCCAAAGTGGCTTAGTCTATGCTCATTTTTCTTTATTTTTTTTCCCTTTCTGCTCCTCTGACTCAGTAATTTCAATTGCCTTCTCTTGAAATTCCCTGAACTGTCTTCCTACTTGACTGTACTGTTGAATTCTTATAATTTGTTTTTCTTTCAGTGATTGGGATTTTCAACTCCAGATATTTTGTTTCTTTCTCTTTAAATTTCTATCTCTTTATCAATATTCTCTATTTGTTGGAGTACTAGTTGTCTAGCTTTGATAGTTTTTGGCCTAATGTTTCCTTTAGCTCTTTGAGGATATTTAAGAGTTAATTTACAGTCTTTGTCCAGTAAGTCGACTGTCTGGACTTCCTCTGAGACAGTTTCTGCTCATTTCTTTTTTTTTTTGCCAGTGAATTGGCCACACTGTCCTTTTCTCTTTGTAATACACATAATTTTTTTGTTGGAAACTGGATATTTGAATATTATAAGGTGCTAGCTCTGGACATCAGATCCTCCCGCCTCAGGGTTTATCTGTGCTCTTTGCTGTGGTTTGTATTTTTTTTTTTTTTTTTTGCTTAGTGATTTTTCTAGACTATGTCACTAAAGACTGCACTCTTTGTCATGTGTGATCACTCAAAGTATCTATTGTGTTAGGTTAGTGGTCAACTAGTGACTTGATGTGCCTGGAGGAAAAAAATCAATTTTTTAGAGCTGGGTTTTCTGTGTGTGTTGGGGCACACCTTTAACCCCTCAGAGCTTAAAGGTCAACCACAGCAGAGAGATTAGGGCCTTCTCAGGTCTTTTCTGGGTCTGTGTCCTATCCTGGGCATCAGCAGGGTCTTCTGGATTCCCAGGAATATGTGGAAGCATTAAAAAACCCTTATCCCAAAGGGTATCTTTCCTCAGCTTCTCCCAGGGTCTTCAGCATGTCTATTGCCTGTCCCAACTGATATTCTTTGCACCAGGTGCCTGTGAATAGTTCATTAGCCTTTAAGTGTTTTCAACAAAAAATCTCCACATAACCACTTCTCTACCCTGAGAGAGTTCCAATTTAGGTGAAATAAAGGGCAAGCTCTTTGTATTAGTTCTTCAAAGAACCACTGACAGGTCGAAACAGCCAATCACTATTAGAGAGTACAGTCTTCTCTGCTATGTCTTGGTCCAGAATCCCACACCAGAAATGTGAGCTGGTGTTTTCAAGCCTGCTTCTGAGCTGAGGAAGGGACACTAGGACAAGGGTAATTTAAAATGCCACAATGTTCTTCTTCTGGGTTTCAGTCACTTTTTTCTTGATTAGGTGTTTGCTTGATTGCTGCATACCTTTGGCTCTTTTCCAGTGTTCTAATAAAGTTAATTGTGACAGTTTTTGCCAGTTTTGTGGATATTTCTGTGAATGGGTAGCTCTTGTGGAGATTCTATGAAGTCATACCCCTAAGAATAGTTTTTACATTTAAAAATGATTAAAATAGTGAATATAAGGATAATATTTTGTGAAAATTACATGAAATTCAAATTTCAGTGTCTGTAAATAAAGTTTCATTGGAACACAGCCATATGCACTCATTTGCATATTGTCTATGGCTACTTTCATGTTTCAACAGTAGGACAGAGATAGCATGGCTCACAAAGCCTAAAATCTTGCACAGAAAAACTGTGCTGACTGCTCTAAAGAAACAGATTTTATTCCAGCAAAAGAATGGATATGAAGAAGACCCAAAAGAGAAACTTACAATGTAACATGTTTTTTTATTTGGGCATTAAAGATGTATTGAATTTTAGCAGGAAGAGATAAGGCAAGGGGGCTGTATTAGTCAAGGTTCTCAACAGAAACAGAACCAACAGGAAATATCTGTAAATATGAGATTTATAAAAGTGTCTCACACAACCGTGGGAATGCAAGAGTCCAAAATGCATAGGGCAGGCTGCAAGGCTGGCAATTCTGATGAAGTTCCTCAATGAATTCCACAGGAGAGACTTACTGGATGAAAAAGAGATGAAAATTCTCTCTTTGCCCCTAAAAGTCTTCAACTGATTGGATTAAATCCAACTGATTTGACTCTCTTGTTGTGGAAAAAGCACCCTTAGTTGATTGCAGATGTAATCAGCCACAGATGCAATCAACTGGCTGATGATTTAATAAACCAGCCTTCTTGTTTGTTAACCACCCACAAAATATCCTTGTAGTAATGGTTAGGCCAGTACTTGCCTGATAGACAACTGGGCACCATCACCTGGCCAAGTTGACACCTGAACCTAACCAACACAAGGCCTTAGATTTAGAGAACTATACCATCATTTTAGAAATGAAGACCAAGGGGTTGAGGGGTGGACCTGGAATTTTAAGCTATATATTACTGATTCCATATTTTATGCTCTTTCTGCCTATCCCTTTTCAGCTTGAAAAGAACTTAAAATGACTGTGCACAAACTCTAAAGAAGACTGACTGTCCTATACTTAGTGGGCTACAATCTAAAGATATTGAGTTGGGAAATGATACAACCCAAGCTATTGATTATAGAATGAATATATCAGCAGTTTTATAAAGGGCATTTTGGAAAAAGGAGAGAAGCAGTGTCAAAGAGAACCATTAGGAGGCCCAGTCTTGATAAAAGCTAATGAGCACTTGACAGAAAATAGAGGCAGTGGAATAGGTCAGAGACATTGAGGAGAAATAAAAGTAACAAATCTAAGGGAAATAATTTGATGCAGGAGGTAAGAGTCTGATTTGAGTCTAGAATGATAGATGGAGGCACTGAGAAGGAACATGTGGGCTATTGTTTTAGTTTGCTACTGTTGCTGGAATGTAATATATCAGAAATTATATATAAATATAGTTTTTATAAAGGGGATTAATCAAGTAAAAAACTTGCAATTCTAAGGCCATAGAATATCTAAACTAAGGCATCCCTTAAAAAGATACCTTGACTCAAGAAAGGTCGATGGTGTCTAGAACACTCTATCAACTGGAAAGGCATGTGGCTGGCATCTGCTGCTCCTTTG
Organism: Tamandua tetradactyla; assembly: GCF_023851605.1. Lineage (NCBI taxonomy): Eukaryota > Metazoa > Chordata > Mammalia > Pilosa > Myrmecophagidae > Tamandua > Tamandua tetradactyla. The sequence goes on along the minus strand of NC_135342.1, from coordinate 43,001,520 downwards.
GTTCCTGGTTTCAAAAAGCTTCCTTGGGGGCGTTTTGTTTCTGCATTCCCAAATGTCTCTGTCTGTGTTGGCTCTGAGATTTTTTCAAAATGGTTCCCTCTCGAAGGACTCCAGTAAGCAGATTAAGATCTACCTTGAATAGGTGGAGACACATCTCCATGGAAACCACCTAATCAAAAGGTCCCACCTACAATCGGGTGGGTCACATTTCCATGGAAACAACTTGATTAAAAATATCCCACCTTACAATATTAAATCCGGATGAAAGAGCATGGCTTTTCTGGGGTCCACAACAGTTTCGAACTGGCTCAGATAGGAAGCATATTGTTTGGAATGATGACAGGATGGGCATGGGAGAATTCCAGATGACTGTGCCTAGCTCAGAACCAAGTTGCTTTGACTCTGGATGGCAAGGGTACAGAAGTAGGAAGAGATCATTGAAAAGAGAAAGGGGAAATTTATGTACCTACAGAGAGAAGAGGGAACAAGAACAAGTGTAGAAAAATGTCAGTTTAATATGCAATGCGAAGGTGGTAAATTAAACAACAACAAAAACAAGACTGCACTTCCAAATGGGAAAGACAGTCAAAATGGGAACAGCAACGAAGCCAAAAATTCATGTGCCATCTCGTGGAGGCAGCAGTTTCTCAGTTTTAACCATTGTCGTCAGGGAGAGATATAAAGGCAGCATTGCCAGACATGTTTTCCCAAGAGAAAGTGAAATTTCTGGATTTCTACTGGATTTCTATTGAAATCTCCTGATTTTTAAGTGTTAGCAAGAAATTCAATTAATGGAAAAACACAGAACAAGTCAATCAAACACACCTGTGGGTTGGATCTAGCCAGCAAGTCACCAGTTTTCAGTCTCTCATCTAAGAAACCCCAAACAATTTGAAATCTTGGTGTTCTATCCCAAATCCCTCCTAAATTATTACTCTGAAACTCTTCCAGCATGGGTTCCAAGTGTTTCCTGTGGCCACTGTCTAGCATGCTTCCAATACAACAGTGTTTGTCCCAGTGGCAGCTGTGGCTGAGATTACAAGCTTATTGGGTCCTCTATGTTTAAGTCACAGTACATAGAGGTGAGAAGAAACAGAAACCCAACAATCACAAAGACCAACCAGCAAAAGATAACTTAAAAATGACATTAGCTCTTACGGCAATGATAGAATAAAAGTTAAAATCCTTTAAGGACTCTGGATATTCTCCTAGACTTCAGTAAGACCTCAGACAATACACAGAGGAGGAGCTATCTGGCTGTGCTGGGAAAAGATATTACAGAGCAATCCCCAGAGAAATGAATGGAAGTGGCTTTTCTCTTGGATGCCTGCATTTTTTTCTCTTCCCATGGCTCCTGTGTCTGGAAGGAAGAGCTCTGTTCAACTGCACACATTTGTTAGGTGCTCCTTCTATCTTGAGGCTCTTTGGTTGGGCTCCTTGACATTAGGAAAGTCCACTTAATTATGAGGAACTGATAATAGACTTTTATTTTTGAAGTTTTTTTTTGGTATAACATAACATATATACAAAGCAAAGAAAGAAAAAAGTATTAATTTTCAAAGCACAATTCAACAGGCAGTTACAGAACAGATCCCAGAGTTTGTCATGGGCTACCACTCCATCATCTCAGATTTTTCCTTCCAACTGCTCCAAAACACTGGAGGCTAGAAAGAAAAATAATATAGTGATTCAGCAACCATACTCATTTGTTAAATCCATTTTCTGTGTTATATTTCTTCCTCCTTTAATCCTTCTCCAATCTATAGGAATCTTTGGGGAATGCCTGTTCTGACTTTTTCATTATACTTTTATCCCTGATTAGAATAATGCAATTATATTTAATTCAGCAAGCTTTCAGGGAGTGCCTACCATATTCCCAGCCTGGTGTGAGGGGCTGCTGAGCCCTCGAGGTGTGTTGAAGGTACAGCCCTTCTTATCCCCCAAAGGACTCCCAATAAAACTGGTGAAGCAGAAGAGACATATGGAAACAGACACAGATATTCCTATTGGTCACCAGGAACTTGAGGAAGATGAGACAGACTTGAATTGGGGAATTGCTAAGAGTTTCCTATTGGAGGGTATTAAAAGGAATTGGTGATTGGTGGAAGTGGTTCATGACAAATTCTTGCCTTCTGAAAGTGACATCACAGAGTACATCTGCACAGTTCCTTCACAAGACCTCTTCAAGCGTGCCCTGGAAGACAGGGCTGAGCTCTTATATTGGTCTCCTGATATTGTTTAAATCACCTTTCTGAATAAACATAGGGCCAAGTCACTGCTTGAGGAAATGATCCTAAAAGACAATAGAATGTGGGGTTATGCAAGGCTTGAAAGATCCAGAGGGAAATACTGAGCTTGAGAGTCAAATCGATATGAGGAGATGATCCTAAAAAACAATAGAATGTGGGGTTATGCAAGGCTTAAAAGATCCAGAGGGAAATACTGAGCTTGAGAGTCAAATTGATAGTTCGGCTTGAGCATTAACCCAAAGAGATGATAAAAGAGGTATGAAGTAATAACATGGAAAGAGGCAAGATGAGATTAGAAGAGAGAAACCAAGTTCAGAGAGAAGAGTGGGAGGCAAAGAGGCAAGATAGAGAGTTACAAGTGCTTTCTATGGGACCATGTGACCTCACCCAGGGATGGGCAAGTGCTGTAGGTTAACTTGGACAGTTATTCTCATGCAGTTAATCTGCATGTATACATATCACTGTAATGCTTGAAGATGTGGCTAGGGCTGGAAGAAATTAGCCCTCAAAATATTACAAATCGATTCTATGTTTCTAATGCCTCTCTCAGTCATATGTCTGGGAATCCTTCAAAATCATACCACAGCATTTCAATCCCCTCGACCAGGAAACTAATCTCAGGGTTTACCCCAGCCATTAGTGTGCTGAAGTTGGCTCGCCCTGACATGCAGGAGATGGTTGTGTGCAAATTTTATAACTGTGTTCAGTAATGACACACTAATATCTTGAAATTGGCCTTAGTGAGAGTATTTACCCATAGAGATAGATGAATGCCATGAATAAGCTCTCTCTCTCTTTCACTCACACTCACACACACACACACATACTAACACATACATACACACACACAGTAAGAACCTGCTGTTGAACATTCACCAGAACACCACAGAAATGGATCTCAAAGGGCACCATAGGGCTGTTTGGCTGGGCAATGATTCTGGACAGTAATCAAATTGTTGTTTGTATCGAAGTCTTTCAGTAGTTACAAAATTGTTCTGAAGGTTATTTCATATCCAGTTCCGTGGAAGATGGTAGGGAGATTTGGGGAGGCATTACCAGGAATTTATGTCAGCTGGGAAGGAGTTACTTTTTAATAGAAATGACTCTTCTAGGAAAAGTGACCAAGCCATCTTCATTCACCATCTTTACCATTTATTTCATTATTTTTTCCTGCTCTGATATGATCAACTGTCATGCAACAAGTTGCCACTTACATTTGATATTAAGACTTGGAAGGAACAGGACAGAGACAGAGAGTGCCAAATAACTCACATGAAGACTTACTGCCTTATTATAAGACATCTCACAATATCTTTGGCTAGATGGAATTCTAAAGTGGGTATGGAATGCTCCATCCAATTCCCTTTTCAGGACTAACACACCCATCTCTCAGTTACTGGGAATGTCAGCTGCGTTGGCTAATGGCTGCATCTCTCACTGGGAATTATCTTTGGGAATGGGGAACTGCCTTGCCCTCCCAGCTGATAGCCAACAGCCAATCATCAGCTGATAACAAAATTCCCTCACCTTGTTTCAATTTGGGAAAACTCTGAAGGGCCATCAAGTTTCAGAACTCCCTTTAGAATTGACTAAGTCCTCAGCTGAAATTTCATGTAGGTCAGCTTTCCCTCTATTCAATACAACCTTCTTTACTTCCTTACAGGTGTATATTCCAAGAGTATTTTCTAATAAACCTTCCAACCACAACCCAGCTCACCCTCTGTTTCTATGGGGCAAAGTTTAAACAAAAGTTTAAATTCATTTGGTTCAATTACTCGTCTGATTCATAAGTCCCTTCTTTGTCTCCCTGAGAGATCTAGTCCCTGCTTCTCCACCCAATGAGGAGAACTAATTGTACCCTACTACAGCATCCCATTCTCACACTTGATGAAAAGCTCAATTTGTTAGAAAATCTGTCCTTAATTTGAATTAAGAGCCATCTCTTTGTTTAGAGAACTTGCTTTCTAGTTACATATGCTATGCTCCAATTTGTTCTAGCCAATATTGTTTTGGGCATATAAAAATGGTGTGATACATAGCCTTCATCTCCAAGGACCTGTACCAGAGAAAAGAATATATGCTGTCAAAATGTGTTATTGTCACTGGAATTTAGAGAAAGGAGAGAGCAATGTGGAATGAAGGGTGGTGGTGGGGAGGCTTCTTGGGGAAGGTAGCACTTGAACAAGGCTCACAAAGAAATGTAGGATTTGTTCAGATACTCAGTGACCTGCTTCTCAGAGGACATGCTGAGCATGCTGATCAAATGGAAATCACCTCTCCTGTTTTTACCTACTTGCTTCCATTTTCCCTTCTGCTTACAGCTCTCACACTTTCCTTTGAGGTTCTCCCCTGTCTGTCCATATGGTTTATATGGGGTGGCCACATTTCAGTTCCAGGGATGAGCTTGTGACTCAGATTTTTCTTCCCTTTTGACCACAGCAATTGACTAGTGACCTAATTGGTACCAGAAGATTGAATTCCAGGACTTTTACTAGAGTTACTGGAAAAGAGAAGTTCTAATTTTGGGGGGGTTGTGAGGCTACATAGGAGTAATCTGGGAGATTTCTGTTGGCCAAACACAGAAAAATGCAGAGCTTAGTGTAGGGTGGGAGTTAGAAATAGGAAAGGAGTGTAAGGAAGTATGTGTGTGTGTGCGAAAGAGAGAGAGAGAGAGAGAGAGAGAGGGAGGGAGATTTGGTTATATTGTTTGAGCCCTTTCTTGTTTTAAAATTTGCATAAAGTTGAATCAAAAATTCTTTTATTGCTTAAGACAATTTGAATTTGATTATCACTTACAAAAAATTACATCTAACTAGTTTGGCCATAAAAGCAGTAGGTTAAATTCTAGTCTGATGTTAAAGCCCTGCTCTTACTATTCAGCACTTTTATTCAGAGAGGGGACACTTCCTAGTAAGCTTGATGGGAGAAAAGAAGACTCCCTAAAGAATTAAAGCCTATTTTCAACTAGAAAAAATCTGTAAGGGTATCTCTCCGATAATTTCCCTTGTAAAAGTTCAGACATCCTTGTTTACTTAGTACCTAAAGTAATAGGATACCATTTTTTCTTCAGTGACAGACCCTCTGCATCAGATCTTCTGAAGAATCTCCTACTTTTTAGATGAACTGTTTTAAAACAAGCCCATCCTCAGCCTTGCTATGAATGATTTCCAGAAGCCAAAGTAATTTTAATGACTCTATTCTTGAGGTGAATTTGCAAATGGCTCATTCAAAAATGATTTTCTATTTGCAGACTATGTTAAAATCATGAGAAATACAACATTGGTTTGACCCTATAATTCTGCCTGTGATGTGAGAATTAAGGGACACCCGGAGCAGAGGGCATCTCTGCCCCATCCATCCCATCCCCTCCAGAATTTCAGAGGGTTTGATCATTTCTTCCCCGCCTTTATATTTCCAGAACAAAGTGGCCTATTTGATCTTCCTTGAATGGCATCCTTGTCCCCCACCTCCTTGATCATTTTCGTTATCCTTTTTCTCACTTCCCCCAGCTTCTTTATGCCTCTTTAAGGTCTGCTCAGAACTGCACACAATATTTCCAGAGATCAGAGAATCAAACTTTTATCTTTACTCATTGATGTTAAAAATGTGATCATCATGAAATGAATCATTATAAGGTAATTGTATTGGGATTAAAGTCCAAAGTCATTCATTCTTTTAATCACTTACATATTTGCTCACTTAATAAGTTATTAAGAAGAACCTAATATTTTCCTGGGATTGTGTTAGGCCTTCGGTGGTATACTAAAGAGAATGAGACATCATTCTCTGTCTTCAAGACATGTGCAATAGGGCTGGTAATGCAAGACCAACTTATAAGAAATCAACAACAGTAATATCTTACATGGAACACTGAAGTGCTTTTCCATCCATTATCTTATTTGATTCACACACCAACTGAATTTTAATGATAAGGGGGCCCAGAGTAAGGGAAGTGAGGGCACTCATGAGTCATATATAAGCAATCTGTCTCCAAGTTCATGAGCTTTTCCCATGGACAAGGGCTGCCATTATTAGTCAAGCAGAAAAGATTTGAGCTCTAAAAGTTTAAAGTCTAAATATTGATTGTAAAGACCTGAACTCTGAGGTGAGTTACAGCTTGAGGTAAATTGGAGAATAAAACTTCTATAATATGAGTTTATGTGGAGGGTAGACTTTTGAAATAGAACTATCCCAGTTTAAGATCTTTCTGGAATCATACTGATGGCTGTAGAATGGGCTGGGCTGACTTTCCAGATCAGCCTCATTCAATGATACCTCAATGATTCAATGATACCTCAGCCTCATTCAACTGATACCATTGCCTGCCATCAGTTATTTTGTCTTCATACAGATACAATACCTTGACTTTAATTGAGCAAATGTCCTTCTCCCTTTCTCAGTTTAGATTTGAAAGGCCCAGCATCAATCTTCAGGAGTGGACATATGGCCTAGTCCTGTCCTCAAGAAAGCCCTGGCACTGTGGGATCAACAATTCCATCCTGACTAAAACAGAGAAAAGAAGTGTAACAAAGTATTAGCAGTTGAGAGAGTTCAGATAAAGTTGAGAGGCTACTCTGGAGGTGACTCTTATGCAAGCTTCAGTTAGGCATAGCTACCAAACCCCAATCAAAACCATTCTAGCCAATTCTAAAGAATGTCTGGGGCAGTATATAGGTTTCTGCAAAGTTTCCTTTGCACTAGGGTAACTTTCCAGAAACCTACAACCTCCAGATGGGTTCCTGGACCAGATAAGTTCTGAAACCTAGAGGCCCAGCCTCTCTGGAATATCAGCTAGTTCCATCTCCCTACCCCATGTTATTGACAGCCCCTTCCAATATGAAAAAGTTAGAATGGCCATAGCCCAAATACCCCTAAAGAGTGGGATAGAAAGATTAAAGGTGATGGTAGAGTTATACAGAGAAGGTAGCGTTTAATAAACGAGTATGATTGCTGAATCATTAAATTGATATTTCTTTTAGTCTCCAGTATCTTAGAGCGGCTGGAAGCAGGAACCTAAAATTGTGAAATTGTAACCCATACCATACTGTGAGATCTGTTCTACAATTAATTGTTGTGCTGTGCTTTGAAATTCATCTCTTCTTTGTATATATGTTATTTTTCACAAAAAAGAAAAAAGTCGATTGTGATGATAAAAAAAATTATTTATTCCTTCTAGCCTCCTATTCTGGAACAGCTAGAATGAAAAATCTGAGAGGATAGTATGGTAGGCCATGACAAACTCTGAAATCTGTCCTGTAACTACTTGTTGAAGGGTGCTCTGAAAATTATTGCTTTTTTTCTTTCTTTGCTTTGTATACGTTATATCATGCAACAAAAATAAATTTTTTTTAAAAAATCAGGTCCTCTTCATTCCAAGGTTCTAAGTGGGTTGGAGGTAAGCATGAGGCTGCTGGAAGTCATTTTGCTACCACATGAGAAGAGGCAGTCTGAGAATAGTCTCACCGAAGAAAGCAGAGTGTACAGGTGGAGCTAGATTGTTGATGAAATATACTGAGTATCCCTTTCCAGCCCTGGACTTTCCATTTCGTAAGAATGATATTCTTCTTTTGCATAAGCCAATTTGAGTTGGCAGGTTTACCTGCAAGGTAAAAGAGCTTGACTAATATTCCCATCCACATACACACTACCTCCTGGTGGGATGATTCCCTTTCCCATATGTCTCCTAGTGTTGTCTTCCCTTCACCATGACCCATGCACTAGAACATGTCTCTTTTTCAAATTCACGAGACTTAGAGCTCCATGAGGATTGATGCCTGGTCTGCTTTATTCATCACTGAAGACCAGCAGAGTTGAGTAGTAGAGTAAACTCTACATCAACATTGGGTAAGATGCCATATTACCTCAGTGCTTGTTGAAGTTACTGCAAAAATTAATTCTAAGGTTTCAATAATCTCATATGCTATTACAAGTCTCTATGATAAAAATAGTCAAATTAGACAAAGTATTTGAATTTGTGCATTATTTATCTTTTAAAAACCTATGACAGGGCGGGCCATGGTGGTTCAACAGGCAGAGTTCTCGCCTATCATGCCGGAGACCCGAGTTTGATTCCAGGTGCCTGCCCATCCAAAAAAACAAAACAAAACAAAAACGCAACTATGACAGACTCAAGGCTATCCCTATAGCATCACAGTTACTAAAATGCCAGTGTGCTTTCTTGAATGGGAATAAATAGGCATGCAGAACATTTTGAATAACCCAGAACATTTTAATCTATGTGACAGCCTGCAAGGAGAAACCGTTACTGAATTACGTTATATTTGTCAAATATGTACTTATGTTAGTGATGAAGGGAAGTTTTCATCAAATATGGTCATACAAACCGGAAAGTGTTCTGCATTGTTATCCATCTTTTGGACCATGGAGGGAACATCTTGGGAATCAGAAACTAATCTGGTACTTTCTGTTTCTGTTCCTTAATCTGGAATCTGAATTACTTCAGAATTGTAGCCTCTAGCTTTTTTATTCTTTTAGCTACTGTGTCCGAGAACAACTGACACATATTTATTCCCTGTCCAGTAAACATATCACACTTATTATCACCTTATTTCATACTAGTCCAGAAATTCTTCTCCTCATATATTCCAGTCCTACTCGTTCTTCAATAACCAGGAAAACATGCCCTCTGACATGAAGCCAAATACCGTCCCTCCTACCTAGATGATATTTCCCTCTACTTTAAAAAAGATTAAGTTAAAAAAAAATTACCCATAGTAAAATTAACTATTTTTTTGATATGTAGTTCCACGCATTTTAACAGCTTTCTGTAACTACTATCACAATTAGAACACAGAAAGTTATCAACAAACCAAAAAAATTTCCTTGTGATGCCCTTTTTCTAAAAAAACCTTTTTTAGTATAAAAGTAACAGATGCAAAGCAAAGGAAAAAAAAGCAGTCATTTTCAAAGCACACTTCAATAAGTAGCTACAGAACAGATACCAGAGTTTGTCATGGGCTACCATTCTACCATCTCAGATTTTTTCCTTTCTATCTACTCCAAAACACTGAGGCCCACCCTCATTAAACATTTTTTAGCCATTCTATTAGGTGTATTGTGGTATTTCATTATGGTTTTTAAATGTAATTTTATTGCGATATACTCACACCGTACAATGCAAAGTATACAATGAATAGTTCACAGTATCATTACATAGTCGTGAATTCATCATGATGATCCTTTATTTTAGAACATTTACATTACTCCAGAAACAGAAATAAAAAGAAAAAAGAAAACCCTAAACATCAAATATCCCTTATCCCTCCCCTGCCCTTTCACTGACCGCTAGATTGCACTCTAGCTAATTTTAAAACTTACAATAGAGGTAGGTTAACTAAGGCAGTGTAGTATTGTCAGAGGTAGCTATATAGATCAGTGGAACGGAACAAAATGTCCAGAAGTAGATCCATGCAAACACAGGCAATTGACCTTTTTTTTGCTATATAGTTTAACCGTCATTACCAAAGATCAGGGCTACTAAATTACAGTTCAACAACTTCAGCTATTTCTGGCTATTCTAAAACACTAGACACTAACAAGAAAAATCTATACAATGAATCAGTAGCCACGGTCACTTGTTAAATTCTAATTTCTCAGTTCCACCTCCTCCCTCTCAGTTGATCATTCTTTCCATCTTCAGGGATAACTGGGCACTGACCATTTAATTTATTCATACTGAAACAGGGTGTTGACCTTATGGCGAAGAGGAATGAAACTGGCTGATGCTGTTGGAGAGATTGGTACATCTGAGTTTCAGGGCTCATCTGGCCTAAGATCAATCTGCAGGTCCTAAGTCTCTGGAAAAAAAAAACCTTACTAAGAACAATTTTTAGAGACTTAGAGCCCAGGGCACTGCCTAGGGTTTTCTGGAATACGGATGGTTGGGGCTGGGCATACTTGGTGGTCTGCAATATCTGACTAAAGTTTGTATAAGAGTAACCTCCAGAATGACCTCTTGGCTCTTGAAAATCTCTTCGCCACTGAAATTTTACTTTGTTCCGTTACTTTCTTCCTTTTGGTCGAGAAGGAGTTTTCAATCCCCTGATGCCAGGGCTAGGGTCATCCTTGGGAGTCATGTCCCATGTAGGGAGGAGGATAGTGAGATTATTTGCAGGTTGACTTAAAGAAAGAGGCCTCATCTGAGCAACAAAACAGGCTCTCTGGGGGTGACGCTGAGGCATAATTATAAGCAAGCCTAGCTTCGCCATTGCAGAAATGTTTCATAAGGGTAAGCCTCAAGATCGAATGCTTGGCTTATTCAAATAGGGATTCCCTAGTGCTTGAGAGAATATCAGAAATTCCCCAAGTGGAGAAATTTAATAGTTCTACATTTTCCCCTGGTCCCTCAAGGGGACTTTGCAAATGCTGTTATATTTTCTACCCTAAATACTCTGGAATGTTACATTAGCCTATACAGAATGATAAGATCTCATTCCCTATTCTCGGTTCCATGTTATTAGGTTGTTTAAATAAACTGACGAGACAGGTTAAATTAGATAATATACTACTGAAACATTAAATTTTGGACCAAAATGTGGTCTTTTGGTCTCACAAAGAAATTGAAGTTTTGAAATACAGACAATATTATCCTTTCCCCTGTATTCTGATTTACCTTTGTCCTAACCAGGTCCATTTCATTCATATCTCTAATTGAAGATTGACCTCTTTTTCAGCTTTTTAAACAGTTGTTGTATGGAGTAATAATGACTTTCAGAGCTGAAGAACTCTCAGTCTTAGGTATCACACAGATACCCAATGTTCCATGGAACTACCAGCTTATATACAAAGAGCACAGCATCTTGGAATTTAGAAATAACAGTTAAAATTCAGGAATGGAGTGACTGCTGTAAAAGCTTACAACCTAGGAACGTTTACAATGAGCCTTATTTGAGCCTTCTGTACTCCTTAATCATCGATTGCCCAATCTCTGCCCCCTTTCTATCCCCTAATAATCTAATGTTCTAGAATTCAATTCTCAGAATTTGCTCATTATAGTTAGTTTATATTAGTGAAACCATGTATTATTTGTTCTTTTGTTTTCTGGCTTATTTCACTCAACATAATATCCTCAAGGTTCGTTCATCCAGTTGCATGCCACACAACTTCATTCCTTTGCAGCCACTCAATATTCTGTCATATATAATATATATATACACACCATATTTTGCCCTTCTATTTATCTGTCGATGTACCTCCAGGCCACCTCCATCCATTGCAAATCATGAATACTGCCGCCATAAGCAGCAGTGTGTAAATGCCTTTCAGTTCTTCCAAGTCTCTGTCTAATAATAAAAGGGTTGGCGGATCATGCTGCAATCCTCCTTAGCCTCCTATGAAACCACCTCACTGCCCTCCAGAAGGGCTGCATCAATCTACTTCTATACCGACAGGGAATAGGTATGTGTCTCTCTCCACATCTTCTCCATTACTTGGATCCTTCTGTTTGGTTTTAAACAGTTTTAATCACAGACCGTTCAACCTATCCTAAGTATGCAATCAATGGTTCCTGGTATAATCCTGTAGTTATGCATTCACCTCCACAATCTATATGAGAAGCTTTCCATTTTTACCATGAAGAAAGAAGAGGAGAAAAGAGAAAAAAAGGAGAAACGACATCAACAACGAGAATTCCATACCCCTCCCTTATATCTCCCTCTTATTGGCATTTAGCTTTGGTATATCGCCTTTGCTATAATTAATGAAAGAACACTATGATGTTAATGTTAACATAGAACCTCATTTGTGTTAACTGCATTTTTTCCATATACCGTCTCATTTTTAGCACCTTGAAATGTCTAACCAAATATCTTATAGTGGCTAAATAATAAAAATTCATTTAAACTTCCATTGAAGGAAGTTATGGAAATAGACATCAACTTAAAGGAATTAATAGGTATAACTTATATAACTTTAAGATGATTTTCCTCTCATAATTTCTTTAGGAACATGTTCAGGTTCAGATTCTATGGAAAGTAAAACATAATGGGGAATGGAATAGTCTGAGGGACGCCTGTCACCGTTCCGTGAACCACAAATAAACCCTAGGTTTAGGGTAAATATATTAGTCTGGCTCCTGGGATGGGGTGAGAATTAATTATGGGCTCACTTCTTTCTCAGAAGTGCCTTGAGGTAAAAGACATTCCATAGCAGATGGGGGCTTGGTAGAATATCCCTTCTCCTTTTGTCCAAAGCATTCTATAAACATTTCACTGGAGACTGCTTTGCCAAATATGTGCATTGTTTTATAGCACCTGGCCCAACATTGTGGTTACATGTGTTCCTGCTGGGGAGGGAGACATACCCTTCGCATACAGTATGCAAAAACTGCATATGTGGACTATGTCCCTGCATTGGCTGTGGTGTAGGAACCAAATTCCGCTAGTGGAGCTCACCTCACATTTTCTCTTCTTTTTTATGAGTAAATGGTATTCCATCCAGTGCCTGTATAAACTTAGTGTTTTCTTGGTGACCCCAACACTTGCAATGACTCTTTGCTATACTCCATGTGGCAAGATTCCTTCCTTATAGGTGGTAATAAATATCTTGACCCAACAGTTTATGTGCCAACAAAACACTCTATGGCATGGTGGAGGCATAAGGATTTATCCGTTCATTCCTTCCAGGTTGGGCAGGGAGTACTGGGATGCCTGAGGTGCTACCCTTCCTCTAGCCACATCAGCAAAAGTGAGATGCCAGCAACCTCCATATGACCAGTGAGAAAATGGCGTGGTAGATGGGAGCAGAGGCATGAGGTAGATACTAGGAAAAGTAGGGAAATCTTACCTTGGTTGCTGGCCACCTACACCTTCCTATTCTACCTGGTGACGCTCAAAGTGTCTCTATGGTTTCAAACGATTCCCAAGGGGAGTTTGGATCTTTGTGCAGGGAGCTTCACTAAGTCAGGGCATTTTTCAGATCTAGACTTAGACTTACTGAACAGAAAACCACCCAGCTTTGCTTAAAAAGGAAATGTCAAAATATTATCCTGAAAGTGAAAAATATTGACTTCATTATTACCTCTCTTCGATGATGGGGCATTACAGGTTCACTTGTTTCATGGGAAAGTTAGCCATTGACACCGTGCTGCAATGTGTTTTTGCCTGCAGGACAACCAACAGGACATGAGTAGAGACAAGCCCATACCACACTTAGTCTGGGAAGCTAGGAGCATGAAAGCGATATTCACCACTGAAGGGGACTTGCTAGAAGTAAAATCCTTTGGAAGACTGCTCAGGAGGCCGTTTAGGTGCCCTTCAGGCAAAGGAAAGACATTTGATTGCATCATCTCACTCCTGGTCAGGATGTAAATGCTATGGCTCTATCTTATGTGGTTTTGGAGTCATTAAGGAAACAAGGGCCTGCCCAGGGGAAGACCCTGTAAGCCTCCTACATGCTCAGGGACAGTAATGGGTGAAGCAGTAGAAAAAAACCACAAAAATGGTCTGCTTTGGGATAGAATCTGCAGCACAACATCAGCCATTTGCACTGAGGTAGCTTAGAAGGATAGAAGCCCAGCAATGGGCTATCATGTCAGAAAGGGAACAGACAGAACTATCAAGGAAAAATAGGAGAAAACAGAGCCCACCCACAGGGCAATGTGGCTTTCGTTTCCAAAGCAGTGGATAGATAAAGCAGAAATGAATGGAATCCCTGCAGAAACACTGTCAAAGTAATGGGAGAGATGCTGTCCCTATAAGGGATTAAGGCCCTGTTACAAACCATAGAAGAGAAGGAGATAGAAGGTTTGAAGACCTGGAATTCTGGAGAGTGGCCCAGTGATTCCTAGTTACGTCCCCAGAAAGAGGAACACACAGTTTGCCAAGTTTTCCTTGTACACAGACCTGGTCAGTGAAGAGGATAATTCTGGCTGTGAGTGTGATGAGTCAGAAAGGACGCATGTGCCCCATCTTTCTAATTTCCCACTGGACTTTACTCACCAGGGGTGGATGGCAGTAAGTATATTACCGGAAAGGTCCCCTGATTCCAAAATGGAGTGATACATGTAGCTTCGTCCTGAAAAATTGGAAACTCTGAACGTTGGTATGCTGAAAATTAAACACTCCCTATACCTTCAATGTAATTTCTTGTCCTTGTTTAGTGTAGTCTCTTTGCTCTCTTGGACAAATGCTTTTTTACAATAAAATACTCAAGTATGGAATGATACACTGAAACGTTCTGGATTCTGTGGAATTTTCTCACCAATAAGACCACAATTCTCCATAACATGTTTTATTTTACTCAAATAGAGTTGTTTCAAATTTCTTTCTAAATTTTTATGGCAATATTAACTGGAAATTTAAAACAGGAATATTTCTGAATAATAAGATCCTACTTCTAAAATATTTTTATTTATCCATGTTTGTGTTCATCCTTGTCATTAACATTTTTTGTGTTCATCCTCGTCATTAACACTTTTATTGTCATACTAACATAATAGTTAAGGATCATTACTTGTGTCCTAAATATTTGAGTTACCATTGAAAGTTATTTTCTGATTGATTCAAATACTTGTGTTTAGAATGACGTAAGAACTAAACTAGAATGTGGTCAACATATTACTTTGCCACAATATTTGTTGCCTAGATATCTGCAAGTACTGAACGATTTAATCTCACTTCATATTACTTCTTTAAAAACTCAGCATTCAGCATATCCATTTCACTTAACACTTCTACATTGTTGCACTACATTATTTCAATAGTAAATCTTGTTCAAAATTCTTGATTCTGCTGAATTATGTGCTAAATTGTCCATATAAAGCATTTTATTTCCCATGATGAATTTTCTGATGTGAAAACTAGCTGAAGATTTTCTTAAATTGACTTTAGGATTGTTTCGTCAGCTTAAGAATATTAATGATAAAGAAATGAGTGCCCACTGAAGATATGCTTTCTTTCATAACAATGACAAGAGTTTTATGCATTGTGAGTTCTCACTTGCCCTACAAGTATGCTGTATGAATAAATGATATTGTGTGATTTTTTCATTAATAATATCTCCAGCATGAATTTTCTGCACTCCCTCAAAGGGCTTCATTCTCTGGTAAAGACTTGAATCTCTATCAATAGGAGAAGTGGCTGAAGGCTCTTCCACTTTCATTACATATATAATCATGAGTTCTCTCACACTTATATCATCAGACCATTTTGCTAAAGGCTTTGCTACATAAAGGACCTTGATATTGATTCTCTCCAGTATTCACTTGCTTTAATTGATGAAGTAATCAGAATGACTAAAAAGCTCTACCAAATTGATTACAAACAGTGTCTCTTCAGTGTGTGAGTTCTCTGGTGTGTTTAAAGTTCGACTCAAGGGCTGAAATCTCTTCTATAATCAAAACATTTATAGTATGAGTTGTTTCATGTAATCTAATTTCTAAACATTGTAGCCTTTCACATATATGTCATGTGGTTTGTCTCCAAACTGAGTTATCTCATGTTCTCTAGGCCAAAACATTGAGTGAAGGTTTTCCCACATGTATGGTATTCATAGGTTTCTCACCAGTGTGAGTTATCTCATGTCTTCTAAGGGTAGAATAATAGGTGAATGCTTTCCTTCATAGACGGCATCCATAATGCATCTCTCCAGTGTGAGTTTCTCATATTGTTTAAAGCTAGAAAATAGGTGAAGACTTCCCCACATAAAATAGTTATAGGATTTCTTTCCATTGTGAATACTTCCATGTAGACTGTGGTTAGAAATCCTATTGAAGAATTCCCACATAGATTACATTCAATATGTTTCTCTCCAGTGTCCTCTCAGGATAGAACATTAAGTGAAGGCTTTCCCACATGTATGGCATTCACGTTTCTCTCCAGTAGGATTCCCCTTGTGTTTCTTCAGCGCAGCACAATGGATGAAAGCATTCCTACATGGTGACAATCATAAGGTTTCTCTACAATGTGAGTTTCATTGTCATGTGTAAGGCCAGTCTTGAAATAAAGGATTTATCAATTAGATGACATGCAATAATTTACTTCTAGTGTGAATTTGCTTTTTATTTTTAAACTTTTTTATTGTGTAGTATAACATATATACAAAGCAAAGAAATAAAAAAGCAATAGTTTTAGAAGCACTCTTCAAAAAGTGGTTACAGGATAGATCCCAGAGTTTGTCATGGGCTGCCATATGATCCTCTCATATTTTTACCTCTAGCTGCTCCAAAATATAGGAGGCTAGAGGGCTTAGATACTTTTTTATCATCACAATCTACATTTTTCCTTCTTTTTTTGGTGAACAATAACATATATACGAAAAAGCTATAAATTTCCAAGTACAACACCACAATTTAGTTGTAGAACATACTTCAGACTTTGACATGAGTTACAATTTCACGATTTTAGGTTTTTACTTCTAGCTGCTCTAAAATACTGGAGACTAAAAGAAATATCAATTTAATGATTCAGGATTCATATTCATTTGTTAAGTCCTGTCTTCTATGTATAATTCCACCATCAACTCTTATCTTTCATACCTCTCATTGAGGTTTTTTTGGCTATGGCAATTCTAAATTTTTGATATTGGAAGGGTCTGTCAGTAATATGAGGTAGGGAGATGGAATTATCTGATGTTCTGGAGAGACTGGACTAAGTTTCAGGACTTATCTGGACCAGGGACCCATCTGGACATTGTAGGTTTCTGACAAGTTACTCTAGTGTCCGGAATTCTTGTGGAATCTTTAAATTGCCCTCGGTGCTCTTTAGGATTGGCTGGAATGGTCCTGGTTGGGGGTTGGCAGGTTATGATAGGTAGCAAGGTCTACCTGAAGCTTGCATAAGAGCAAATTCCAGAGTAACCTCTCGACTCTATTTGAACTCTCTCTGTCACTGACACTTTATTAATTATACTTCTTTCCCCCTATTTGGTTAGGATGTATGAATTTGCTTTTGTAGATAAAAAGATGACTAGTTCCTGAGAGCTTTTCCAAATAGATTGTTGAAGTAGGATTTCTTTCCATTGTGAGCTAACCCATGTTGAGTCATTCTGGAACTGTGAGTGAAATCTGGAAATTTACCACATACAATGCCATCTTTTCCAGCATTCAATTTCTGCTTCAATGATGTGATGATAGATGAGTATTTCCTGTAGATATGTTGCATGGATGGCATTTGTTTTTTAAGACTTGAATTCTGGGATTGGAAAATTCTTATTCCTTCTCTCCATGGTTCCTCTTTTTGCTCCAACTGGGGACCTTCATCGGATTTGCAGTGCAATGGCTTCATTGTCAAAAGCTCAGCTAACTGTTCCCCTCTAGAGGTTTTCACTCAGAACCAGATGAGCACTAGGTGAACAAAGTGTGGATGTGGCTGAAGATATTCCAGAGTCACTGGTGCCTGCTCCATGGATCCTGTGGGGACTGCACTCACGTCCTTACTGTGGGGTAGTGTCAGGGTCAGGAGAACTGAACCAGAAGAAGTTTCCAAGGCCATCTGAGTCATCCTGGGTTGGAAAAGGTGGGGTTCGGGTGCCTGGTCAAGGGTCATGGTGCTGTGAGCAGAGAAACAAGCTCCAGGGTCTTTGGGAGTGAAAGTGAACCCTTTTACCCCTCCCATCCTCCTGGTTGAATCACTAAGAAGGTGCTCAGCTTCCTCAATGCAAGTGACCCAAGTGGGTGAAATGGACTCCTCAGCAGTCAACAAGAAAGGCATTTGGGAAAGCAGGACTAACAGAATAAGTAAGATAGGGGAGTCTGTTCTGCCCAGACCTCCTTATCATTTTAACTTGTTTTTCCTATTGCTCTTACTATTGCATTTTGCTATTAATGGATTTGCATTGTCTATTAATGTTGAGAATCTTTTCATGTTCACTTTTGTCATCAGTATGTCTTCTTTGGTGAAGTATTTCTTCAAATCTCTTGCCCATTTTTTATTGAATCATTTTCCTCTGTTGGACTTAATGAATTCTTTATATATTTTGGATGCAAATCTTTTGTTGAATATGTGACTTGCAAATATTTTCTTTTAATCTGTAGCTTGAGTTTTTATTCTCTTAATATTAAATTTGTAGAACAAAAGTTATTGATTTTGCTGAAGTCCAATTTATCAAATTTTTGCTTATGAATTATGAATTTGGTAATTTAATAACTTTTTGCCTAAAACATGATCATGAAGATTTTTCCCCCCAATTTTTACAGTTTTAGTTTTAGAGAATGAGTAAGGTGTGAGGTTTGGGTCAAGGTTCTTTTTATTTTTTTTTCCATAGGAATGTCTATCACTGTATCTCGAAATACCTATAACCAAACTGACAAGGAAAAATGAGAAGACACAAACTACCAATATCAGGAATGAGGAAGGATTTATCACCGCAGGGCCCACAGAAATTAAATGACTATTTATTCACATAACTTTGACAGCTTACATAAAATGGACCAATTAATTTCTTGAAAGCAAGAAACCAGAAAAACACAGTCAAGAAGAAATAGATCTTTTTAAACTATTATATATGTTTTAAAGAGCTCAAGATGTGAAAAATAGGGTGGGCCACAGTGGCTCAGCAGGCAAGAATGCTTGCCTGCCATGCCAGAGGACCGGGGTTTGATTCCTGGTGCCCACCCATGTAAAAAAAAAAAAAAAGATGTGAAAAATAGTCTATTAAATTTATCCTGATATTTACCATTTCAGTTGCTCTTCCTTTATTCCTGATGTTCCAGGTTTTCCTCTGGTATAATTTTCTTTCCACTTTGAGAAGTTTCGTTTGCATTTATTTTAATGCAGGTCGATCAGTGATGAATTCTTTTTGTTTTCTTTCATCTGAGAATATTTTTATTTCAACTTCATTTCTGAAAGGTGTTTTGCCATATATAAAAACTGGACCTGAGAGGTGTTTGTTTATTTGTTTTCTTTCTTCTTTCAGCACTTAAAAATGTTCCACTATTTTCCATGCTTCCATGATTCATGATGAGAGATTGTCGACAATTTGAGTTTCTGTTCCCTACATGTAATGCTTCCTTTACCCTGGATGTGTTTAAAACTTTTTCCATTGTCTTTGGTTTTCAGGAGTTTGATTATGGAATGTCTTTTTGTGGATTTCTTTGAGTTTTTCTGGCTTTGAGTTCACTGACATTTTGTGAATATGTAAAGTATATCTTTCACCAAATTGTGAAATTTTTGCCATTATTTCTTCAAATAATTTTCTGCACTACAATCATTCTCCTCTCCATCTGACACTCCGACAACACCAATGTTAAACCTTTTTGAATTTTCCACTAGTTCCCTGAGGTACTGTTTTCTTCTCTCTCTTTTTTTATTTCTGTTGTTCAGATTTGGACCCTTTATGCTGATACATCTTCACATTTACTGCCTCTTTACTCTGTCAGCTACATTCTGCTATTGAGTCCTTTAAGCAAAATTTTCAGTTTGGTTATTGCATTTTTCATTTCTAATATTTCTACTTGACTGTTTCTTATAGCTTCTATTTCTTTGCTGAGAGTTTCTATAATTTCCTTTGTTTCCAAGTGTTTGTCTACTTCTTGGAACATGATTACAATAGTTACTTTAAAATCACTGATAATTGCAACATCTTGATCATCTTGTGGTTTGTGTCTGTTTGTCTATTACTTTGCAAGCTGTTCAGATTTTTTCTGGTTCTTCCTAAGTCAAATAATTTTGGTTTGCATCCTAGACATTTTGAATATTATATTATATGACTTCAGATTTTTTCATCCTATGGAAAATGTTGATTTTTTTATTTATTTTGTTATTAAAAGGCAATCAACTCAGTTATATTCAGGCTGTAATCAACCTTTAATGGACTGTCGTTCTAATATCAATTCAATTTCAAAGACTTGGCAGTGCTGTTCATATTTGTTTTACATGTGTGCCACTTTGAGCAGTCACTTTGAACTGAACCTGACAGTTCAGTTCTGAAAGCTTCAGGTTTGCTGTTAAGGGTCAGATGCATTCACATTCAGCTTGTGTGTGAGCCTAGAAGATCACCCTTGATTGTATGGGATCTACTTCTCAAGCTGTCTCACCTCTTCAATCTCTCTGACACACTCTGCCTCCAGAATCCCTCCTTCTTGATGCTCTGGTTAGAAATATGGGGTTTTAGACTCTGCTCTGTTGCACAGTTCCCACAACTGAATCTGCCTCTGATATCAAGTGGCAGCTATATATATACCTATATATATAAAGCTACAGGGATTCCTCCTACCTTGTTTAGATGACAGTTCCTCTGGTAAGAGATAAGATGTCCCCTGCCTGTGAATTTTAGGTGCTTGGTGGTAGCTGCTGCCATTGCCAGCCCACCCCTGTCCATCTACTGTGAGATTACATCTTTGGACTGGGGATCGCCTGGGGGCTAGAATGGGAAAGAAAGAGAAAACACAAAAATATCAGAATATTTCCCTCATTCTCTCTGTTCTACAGGTGCCCTCCTTCTTGCTCCTTGGATCAGAAATAAATAGCTTCTCTTGAAGCTCTTTCTATTCAAACCTGTGTGTAGTTCTAGAATTTTGGCAATGTTTGAGTCCAGATCTGGAAAATCAGAAGGAAAAAAATTCCAGAAAACTTGTCTTTGGAAAAATGCATATTTCAAGTTCTTATTTTCCTTCTTCAAATTGCCTGCTACTATTTATTTTTCAGAGTCCTTAAAAATAAGGACTCTTGCATTGAGTTCTTGCATGAATTGCACTATGAATTCCATCTAGGTTTTTAGTTGAGTTGGGACAATACAAAATGGATTCTGATTTGTCCTTCTTATCCAAAACTTGCATCTATCTGTCCTCACTTCTTGTCTGTCCCAGACAAGATAATGTTCTTGAACATTAGTATCTGGAACTAAGTGACCTTGTATCCAACGTTTTTGTAACTCTCACAGTTCCTAAACTATGTGCTGCAGGTCAGGATATGAGCTCTACAAACATTGTATAAATTTCATTTCTACTGCAACTCTGAGATGTTGGTATCATTACTCCCATTTTATGAACCAATAAACAAGGCTCAAAAAGAGTTAAATAACTCATTCAAGGTCACACAATAATAACAGGTGTAACACTTTTATTTAAGCTAGAGACATAATCTTAATAAAATGTTCAACACTGATATTATTATTAGTTCTTTATTATAGAGTAAGAACCAGAGATGCCAGGTGACAAACCAGGATTCAAACTGTAGAATTGAAAGCTAAACTTTACATTAACAACTACATAGGAAATTTGTGTGACCAGCAATGTAAAAAGTGCTCTCTCTCTCTCTCTCTCTCTATATATATATATATTTTGCCACACAGGAATCTTCTAAAGAAAACTGTGCTTCCGGCTAAAGGAATAATAATAAGGAAACTGGGTTAATGTTTTATGTTCCAACAGCATTATTATTAACACACAGTGTGTTCTTCTATCTCTTTATGGATGCATTTCCTTCTTCTCCTTATTGTGTTGATTGGAGCATAAGAGTTTTCAAAATTTTCTGTATTTGCAGCTGGAGCAGTAACATTTCCATCTAGTTATTGCCCTGGATAATCCACATTATCCATGCGAGAGTTAACAAAAAGACATGAATGTTTCCTGTATGCATGGTAGTGTTCAGCCTCCCCACGCAGAGTTGGCATTACTGTGAACCTGGGGTCATGTGATCACTCTCATCAGAATGGAAGAGATGATGACATCTGGAATTAACACAAGACTTATATTCAATGAGTGTGATCCTACCCTCATATGGGGACCCATTCACCATGGCCTTTGAGTCCTTCAGATATTGCTATAATGAGTCTATGAAATGAGATTAAATATAGTGGCCTTGCATCAGAGCTTTCTATAGCAGAGAAAATGATAATAAAGACAGAAAGTACATTGTGACTCTTATCTTGCTGCATTTCCATAACAACACAGCTTTGTGGCTCCAGTGGGGCAAGGAATCAGGCAAGAGATATACAAATGTATTATTTGTGTGCAAATTTTTAGGTGTCAGGGAAGGAAGGAGGGCTTCACTTAAGTGTATTTTCCCAGCTAATTCATGGAAGATAAATTCGCCAATCTGATCTGTCTCTGGAAATCTTTTGCCAGTTATTTCTCTCTTACCAGCAATTCTTTAAAACGTAGGGACTTGTACCACCAAAACAAAATGTTTATCAATGAATTTGAACTTATAGAAGACTTTCTCCATGATTTAGATATGTCTTGCCCTCTCCACTGAGCTGTTCTTTTTTCCCTTTCCTTTAGAAGTTTTAATTCAGGAAAACAGAGGATATTCATGTCTGGACAGTCAATTTACTGCCTGCTCCAGAAAGACTGCCATTCCTCTCTATATACCACCATTGTTGCCAATTGTAAGAGAAAAATAGCAAAGTAAACAGCAGGCATGGAAATACTCATCCCAAATAGATAGGATGGTCAGAAAGACTTTTCCCTAATAGCCTGAGATTATAGATCTCAGGTTGTTCTAAGAGAGGAAATGGGATCTACATTCAATGTCCATCAAGAGTTAACCCCACATTTCCATAAGACCCATAATTGGCAGGATTCTGGTCATTTGAAACTTTTGAAGTTGATATCCTGGAAGTTATTAACTTTGAGCATGGATACAGAATCTTGAGAACATTTGTATAAAGAGAAAAAAAAATTGTATATAGAGAAAATTTGCATAAAGAGAAAAAAATGATCTGGCAACAACTACAAAAAATAGAGCTTCACCACACCATGTTTTATAGACTGTAATTGCAGGTGGTGAGCTCACAGACGGCAGAGTGAAGTCACCAACTGAGGGGAAGAACCTGGCTGGTGCCAGGGAACCACAGGGTCATACAAAACATCTCCACACTGAGCCAGGTGTCCCAAGCTCTAATCACTAAAGTCAAGTTACGAATAGGTTCAATTGTTGACTTCCTTGTAAAGCAAGGCCCCTGAGAGGGAGCAGAATATCAGTGGGCCTGAGGAACAGTGATTAGGACTCCCTTGACTATTCATAAGGCTCCCTTCTATTTTGTAATATGCCTCCAATACCCATTTGTTTGCATGTACTTTCACTAGAGATTTGGGATAGGTCATGTAGATGGATAGAAAATAAAGAAGAGAAAAGCTGTTAAATATGAATTGCTCTATTTTCATTTCCAAGTTTGTTTTGGTGGCCTCACTGCTGTGTTAACTTTGTATGTGATTAGATGAATTGTCATTAAAAATAACCATTTGGGAATTTCATAAATTGTAAAATTAACCCATGTTTTCTATTTTTCCAGTGACACATGTTTTCTAATACTATTTCACTTGTTCAACAATTTATTGAGCCTTTATTTGACATTCTTTCTCCTATGCATAAAACACTCTCTTAGGCATTTGGTGGGGTCATTTGAAGATGAATAAGATATTATTTTGTCCTCAATCATTCAACATGTATTACAGTAGAAGCAAAATGAAAATGAATAAGCAAAGTCAAAATCATAACGTAATAAATGTTATATTTTGATAAATGACTGTTTAATTGACCCATTTTAAATACAATGTCTGGTACAGATGATACCATTTTCACTCAATAAGTGAATTGATGAGTACATGAAATAGTGAGTCATTCAGGTGAGGCTTCACAGACATTAAGAGGAGGTAGAGATTATTTTGTTGAGGCGGAATTCAGGGGAATAATATGGAGTAGTTGATGTTTCAGCCCTTGATTGTCAAAAGTTTTATATTTAGAGAGGGAAGGAAAAGCTTTCTAGGACAAGAGAACAACATGAGCACAAGCTCAGCAGTGGGATAATGAGAGATGTGTTTGGCAATGTGTAAGTCATCCAGTTCTGCTGAGCAGTGATCACAATGTACATTGAAATACATTGGAACAAAAATAAAACTAAATAGCCAGGTACTTGCTGCCCTGGCAGAATTAGCAAAATGTGGGATGCAATCCCACTGGGAAGTGGTGTGCCATTTGGAGCAGGCCAAGATCTGGAAACATCAAAGTCAGCCAAAATGACACGAAAAAGTGGGGAAGTGATCTAAATTCCCTGGACCTTGATTTTATCATCGCTAAGATGGCATCATCAGCAATCATACTGCAAGATTCTTTTAAGGGTTATGTGAAGTTACATCTATAAATAAGCAGCATATAATAGACTGTTGATATCTGCTTAATATTTATGTCAATAATAATAGCAATAATAAAAGCAGACATAATTTAGCCAGATGAGAGTACACATAGTGGTGTGGATACCAATCATTGGAATTCTACTGAGGTTATGTAATTACAGATAATATGACACCTAAATAACTTGCCTATTATGTTCACTCTCTATTTTGTAATTTACCTCATGCATTGATCTGCTCAGCTGCGTCTGGTTATAAATATTAAAACTGCCATCACATAGAGGTTTAGTGCATCTCTTATAGATGAGCATAACATCAGATGTTTTCAAAGAAGCAAACTAAAGAAGGAAATAGAAGTGTTGGTGAAAGGACAGGTCTTTGGAACCAAATCTAAATTCATATCCCTGTTCAGCCACTTACTATCGCTGCAACCTTTGGCAGGATACCTAGCCTTTCTAAGCCTTGAGTACCTCATTGTAAAAAGCAGATGACTGTTATTATGACAACAACAAGCAACAGCAGTGATACTATCTACTTCATAGAATCATTGTTTAAAGCACAGTGTCAGGGACATAGTAAGAATTATCATTGTTTATTATTATTTTGTTTCCATTTATATGTTCTCCTTGATAGTTCCAATACCATGCACTGTGAAAAGGATGAATTTCCATATGTAGTGGTGGAGGAGAGAATGTTTGCTTTGCTGTTGGAAAACCTAAACCCTGATCCTAGCTCTGCTACTAGTTTATTTTTAAGACAATGACCCTTACCTAAAACTCAATTTCCTCATTTGTTAAATGTATGTTGGACTAGCTGAATTTCATCTTCAAGTTCTGTCATTTTGGGGTTCTTTATACCTACTGTTATAAAACTTCTCTGCAAACTGAGTCTGTGTGTATATGTTTCAGGAAATAATTAGATAAATCACTTAGAAACAATGCACCATTTCACATATTACATTCATACAAAGAATAAAAATATCCACACAAATAGAAAAAAAAAAAACCCAAAAGACTGCCTTAATGTAGGTTGTCATAAAGAAATCCATGCCCCTATCTTTAACTCAGGTCTGTATTCCAGATAAGAATTGTGTTCTGCATGGTAAAATTCAGTGGGGGAAATTTTAGCCTATTTATAATTTCATCAGCATGAATAAAGACCATTCTGATCGTTTACTGAAGTTTTGCATTTTAACGAGGCAGTAGTATTGGATAAACTCAGACTAACTCTTTAGAAACCTGCTATCCTTCTAGACTGAAAGGTGTTGTAGAGATATTTAAAAACTACTGGATATTACTGATGGAAACAATTTGGAGAGTGCTTTTTTATAATGGTTCCACAGAGTTGAGGAGGATGGTATTTTCAGGCTTCCCCAGCCACTTCAGAATACATAGCACCTGTTTATCAGAAGCCAAATGGCAGAGGCACATTTTGTCTGGTCTTCTTGGTGCATTTTGGAGTGAAGCCTGGACTCTGTGGTGTGCCACATACCTTAGATGCTTTTATCCTCAAACAAAGAGCTATGGAAAACTGGCACTACAAATAGAGAAGGGAAACCAGAAATGTGCAGTTTCTAAACAGAAACCTGGACAGCACACAAAGATCTGTCTCTATTCAGCACCCTGGACAGCTCACACAGAGCAGGCGCTCCTTGTGATCTTTGGTTCCTAATGGCTGTCCAGGGCCTGGAATAGGCAGAAGCAAGCAAGGCACCTAGGATACACCTTGGGAGTGAGTGAATCCTTAAAACTTTGTCCCGTAGGTACCATGCTTGCCTCATTCTAGTCTTGGCTTTGTGGCTGTCCATAGATTATTCGTTCATTCAGTGAACATTTACTAATTTCTTAATGATTGCCTGTTACTGTGCTACTTGCTGACAAAACTGAGAAATCAGTCCCTCCCTTCAGGAGTTTTGTTTCTTCAGGAAAATACAACTTCATATGACTGGAATCGCTTTATAAAAGTGGAATTGTTTCAAGAAATATGTTTGGGAATGAGCAGGAAACAGGACACGCATATACCTAGGAGAACAACATCTAAAGATTGGTGACTATGTTTGTGTTGTTTACTATTATACACACAGTAACTAGAATAGGCACATACTCATTATTTATTTGTTAAATGAGCAAATAACTTTATACTATGTGTGATAGTGAGCCATTTTAGGAAGGTAGTAACTTATTCCATTTGCATTTCATAAATATCACTCTGACATATTATGGAGAATACATTAGAGGAAAGAGAGACTAAAGGCAGAAAGACTTTTTACAAGTTGATTCTATTGTTAAAATGAAAGATGATAAGAGCCAATAACAAACTCAAGTTAGAGATCCGCAACACAACAACCACAAAGGAAGAAGATAGAGTTGACATGTCTAGGAGGAGATGTAGATTTTGCGAGAAAGGTTACTCACTTTGGGAGTGCTTGAGTTTGAAGTACCTGTGAAAATATCAAAGTGAAGGTAACTAGGGCAAAATAGTTCTGGAGTCAAGTCAGGAGGTCTGGGTTGGTGAATATAGATTGGTCTTCAGAAAGAGTTATGGGATTCATGGAATCATGTACTTCTTCTCATGGGACAACTAGTCAGGGCTTGAGATGTAGAGAAAAGCCAATACTAGGATATCCATGTCAATTACATTTCCTTGACAAACCTGTTTTCTTATCTGGTATTGGTGCAGGTTTTCTCTTTGTTCCTTGAAAATCTTATGTTCTCCAGTTATTCTAACTCAGAGTTTAAAAGCATAATGTCTACAGAGGTATAGTAAGTTTTCCCAAATGAATGAGGCTCAGTGAAAATGATGATAATTTAGAGAGCATATGGTCCACGTAAAGTAGTCATTCACTACTTATTTTCAGATAACTGCTGCCATGGGACAAATTAAACTATTGAAGATGATCGTTGTCCCATGTTACAGCCCCAATTCTTATTTCAGCTGCAGGGGACAGATTCATGTGAACTCAATCATCTTGTAATGACAGCATCCTCCCTTTCTGCCTCAGGATCTTCCTTGAAGTTGTGAGAATGCATGTGACTAGCACACAAGTGAAGTATAAAAGTGTGGGTGAGTGAGTTAAAACTCCTGGGGACAACCCTCAGCCGATGGGGATGGGAGCTCCAGTCTTTCATCTTTCAAGCAGTCAATTTTAGGAGGCATTCTGCAAACTTTCCAGAGGTTAGAGTGGTATTGAGCCCCATCACCTTTAACAGAAGTCTTGATAATTCACCCTGTCTTGTGAAATTCATGAAGTCTCCATGGCAGTTATAAAACTACTATGTTTATTTCTTATGGCAGGAGGGTGGAGACAGAATGTGCAACTTCAACAGTTCTCCTATGCTAAAGTCAGGACCATGTTAAGGAAGAAATGGAACCTTGAGCCAGGGAATGGCAACTATTTGAGTAGACATCTCTGAAAAACTTGAATGCCTTGATTTCTTCTGAAGTCTCGGGCTGTAGATGCAGCTCCTTTTCTCTTGTTAGAGGAGAGCAACCTTCTCCCTCCAGGAGACCTTTCCTGGGGTGTGGGTTTCTCAAAATTATAATTGTCTTGTAAAAGATTCATCCTTCCTATTCTCATTGCATCCAAACCAATAACTAAATCAGTGACAGATCTAAGTACAAGTCAAGTAAGTAAATATATCTTCCCAGAGAAGAAAGATCTTACTTGTTAAAAGTGTTTTAGGACCTGGATAATACATATTAAGCAGGAATCAAAGGATGTGTGTGGGAGAAGTCTTGAAAGAGTTGGACCCAATAGGTCCAAGCCTATTACAAGGCTTATAAAGGTGAATTTATTTATATGGGCATGCTCTCCTATGCTTAGGATTTAGCTTTCTGGTAAGGACACCTGGAATTGGCCCTATTAAGCTGTGAGGATAGCTCATGAAAGCTTGGGCATGATTATGGAATAAAATAAATGAAATGGAGACATTGGATGTGCTTTGGCAGAGTAAAAGAGTAATAAACATAAGGGAAGTGCAAATGCTAGAATGCAGAACCACTAAGGGGCGGGCCATGGTGGCTCAGCAGGCAGAGTTCTCGCCTGCCACACTGGAGTCTCTGGATGTTTTACCTGGAGGGCTCAGAGGCCATGCTTTTCATGGGAAAATTGAGAATAAACTTGTGGGAGGGCTCTAGCATGAGTGAGAAGCTCAATGGTGACTGACTTTTGTAGGCCAGGGCTGACTAAAGGAGACATTGCCATGAAACTGAGATCCAGAACTGCAAATGCCAGCTGGAGGCGCACAACATCAGAGAAAAGGGGGACATAATGACCACAGTTGGCAACAAAACTAGGTTGACAGCTAGAGTTCTTTGACTCACATGGATCTATCAGAATGGCTAATAGATAATGATGTTCTTAGGGCTAAGATAAGTGGGAAGCTCACTAGGGTATTGCATGGCTGTTGTAGCTGGGAATAATCGAGAATTGGTTAGCAGAGGCTGATGTCACCTATGGCAATGAAGAATTGTAATTTCCCATTCATTTTCTAGGAGTGAGTCAGTTATCAGAATCGGGATTTATTGATTGAAGGTTGACCCTTGAAGAAAGACCCTGAAATGTCACTGCAAGTTTACTCAATAATCTTGTAATCCTTCCATAAGGACCAGAAGACATTTATAAGTGTAACTGTAAACAGAGAAAGAAGAAAATTCAGAACATAATATGGCTATTGTTAGGGTGAGGGTTAGGGTTAGATATCACAGTGATACTAGGTGACCAAAAATACCATCACAACCCCTCGGATAGAGTAAGGGGTTAGGAGGACAGTTAATGAATGATATACTGGCCCAAGTATATCATCTACAGTGGATCCATTTGGTCCATGTATCTACCAGCCACTGAGTATGTGATTGGAATGGATATGTTAATTGTTGGCATAACTCTCACATCAATCCTTTTCCTGACCTGTGGAATGAGAGCCATTAAAGTAGGAAAAGCCAAGTGGAAAGTTACAAAATGCTCCATTCTCCAGTCAAGACAGTATAGCAGAAAAGCTACATAAATACCAGGAAGAATTACAATGATTAGCTAGCGGATCTGATAGGTTCAAGGGTGGATTGTAGCTGTTGCTTTTTGGTACTCTATTGCATCTACATGTTCCACTTCTAGTTTCAGCTATAGCTGTGATAGACAATTCTAACTTAATTACCAAAGATAGTGTCTTACCCTAAGCTTATCCTGCATGTCTGTTTCCAGACACTGAGTGATGGGAGCCCAGCCTATTCACGGGAGCTCTGCCTATGAGCAAACCTGGCTCAGAAGTGCAAGAGCTGAGGAAGTCAATGTCTTGAGGAGAGAGGGGCACTGATGCATAAATAGACCAGCTTTGAGGAAGTCAATATCTTGAGGAGAGAGGGGCACTGATGCATAAATAGACCAGCTTCTTGTCCTTTGGGCCATTGATTCTGGAAGGCATTCTGCTAGCATCCTAGAAGTTCCAGTGCAATCAAGCCTCTGTTGCTTATAGCAGTAACTACCCTTTTGTCGACTTTTCTTCCTTGTCTGTTTCATCCTCCTGTGTCCTTACTACTGATTTCTAGGATCACCTTCACATAAACTTCTTACACCCAAGCCCTTATCTCAGTGCTTATTTTCACGGGAACCCAAGATAGGACATGGACTTGCTGTTGGCAGATTTTGTTATTTTTAAAGAGAAGCTGGTGATCTGGATTTCTATGAGAAACTCTTGAGCTGTAAATTTGAGCAAGTAATTAACAAAGAAAAAGTACAGTGTTGACCAATTCTCACACATTTGTTATCTGTTCTTGCCCAAGAACAACCAGTGTACAACAATTTGTTCCATACAAAGTTTTGTATTGTCTAAGTCTGAGGCTTTGTTGGCATAAGTTATTGGGCTGACAGTGTAGAGTAAAGGGAATCGCACTCATGGTCTTTCCTGTTTTATCAAGCAAAAGGGAAGCCAAAATTAAAGAGAACATTTTTAGGACAACATATTAGGTATGAATGTCCTGGAACTAATGTCTAGCAAAATGGGCAATTCAGTTGTGATCTATTTTCAAAAATACACATGTGACTAAATACGAATTAAAGTGCAGTTACATTTTCCACAGACCACTGCATAGTTTTCCTTGGACTTGGATTTAAACATCTGATTTTGGGTTTGGGCACCTTGTCCACTGAGAATTTGCATCTGGCCCCAGAGATCAAGCCATTGAACTGGTTGTCAGAGTCTCAGACCATGGTTACTTCAGAGTGAACAAAACATGCAGCTGGTGCCTGAATCTTCAATGCTCATGTCCCCTGGGAGAGTCCTGCTTGGTCATGTGTATCTAAGCACACAACCTTGGTTACCCAGGAAACCAAGGCCAAGTGGATCTGGATGCTTTCTCAATGGCCCTCGTGTTTGACAGCTATGATGTTGCCAGAGCAGCTCAGTTGTGAACATCTTGTAGATGAGAGATTCATGTAGATTCTCTCATGAATGTGTGTGATGAGGGTGATTGGGGACGGTTTGTGGAGAGAAACACCACTGATCACTGGAGCAAATCGTCATTGCTCCCAAGATCGTGTACCTGGGTATAAAAAAATGAAGATAGCCACTCATTCATTCTTTCAAAGATCTATTAAGTACCTACTATTTGGCAGGAAGTATGCTAAGACCTAGGGATAAAATGGTAGGTGAGGCAGACAAGAATCCTGTTCTTATGACCTTACATTCTTTGGGAAGAGACAGACATTTATAAATCTAACAAATAAATTAAAAAGACAATTTCAGTTTCTAATAAGGACTAAGAAGAAAAGAAAAATATGGAGATTTGAAAAAATGTGCCTAGCATGTGCTTATGAAGAGAAAGAAGACATTTTACAAAGAAAGTGCAAGGAAGATCTCTCTCTGAGGCGACAACTGATCAAAAATTTTTCAGTGCCAGGAGGGAGCCAGTCAGAGGAGCATCTGCAGGTGAAGTATTACAGGCAGAGGGCATGTATAAGACCTTGAGGAAGCAATGAGAGCCTCCCAAATGGTTAGAAAGACTCCACCAATTTAAACAGGGCCACCTTCCACCCATGGCCAAGAAAGGCTTTGGAACTAGAGGAGATGGTATGTCAGAAAAATATGGTGGAGAGAGACCTGGGCCAAATGGAAACTCCTGGGTTCTAGTGCTGACTCTGCCGTCTGTTAGCTGGGTGGCTTTGAGCAAGTCACTCTACTTTTTAGGACTCAGTTTCCTCACGCAAAAATGAAGGAGTTGGACTATTTCAGTGGTTTCATTTTGCCTTTTTAGCTATAGGAACTTTTGTTCAGAGGAAATTCCATCTGGTTGATCATATACAAAAGAATGAGGATATTTTGCCAGCCCAGCTAGCGAAAATTGTTTGAATTGATGCTTAAAGAATCTCTCTTCTCCCTATGCCAGCCTTGGAATTCTATAATTCCAAGATTTCAAGATCCCTTGCCAACCCTCTGACCCAAGAACTTTATTAGCAGAGGTTCTGCCTATTTCTTCAGTGCCATAATGTAGAACTGCTACCCCAAAGTTTGCCCAATTGGCGTACCAAATTCCAGGATCCTGTTTGCCAGGACCTCTCTATCTTGCTTTCATGCTTGCATAGATGTGCCTGTGGTTGGGGAGTTCTGCTAAGCCAAGGAGAAAGGGCCCCTCTCAGCAATGATGCACCACAGAACCCAGGTTCAAAAGAGAAATCAGGTATGTTATGCAACTTGTAAGAACAGAACCATGCAGCTAGTAGGAATCAGCATCACAGATGGAGATCCCTCAGCTCCATTCTTCCCACCTTGATTAAACAATGAAACAGGAAAACATAGTAGAGGCAGGGGCCCTTCCCTGAGCCACATGGGGAGCATGTGGTAGCTGATAAATGCTTTATGTCTTTTATATTTAAAACTCCAGGTCTGTAAAACTAGGCAAAAACTCCTTGAGTTGTGGGCCTGTCAACTTTGTGTGCTTTACATGTTCTGCTCTTTGACTTTGCCACTATCAGCCCAAGGAAAACACAGACACATGCTGCAGGTAAGTGGAGCCTGTACTGCTGCTGCATTGGCAGTTTTCTTTGTGAAGTACTGGGAGAAACCTCATCCCTGCCCTAGGACCCACATACTCCTAGGAGAATGACGAAGAATCCATTAAATGTTTAAACATGAAATATCTTGTTATTACTGCATTTTGTATTTGTTTCTATGTGCATAGAGGGAAAATCTGATTATGTAAATTATGCATAAATCCCCAATGTAAAAAGTAAATGCTCATCAGCCTCAGTAACTCAAATTGAGCTTTGGGTTTGGGATGTGAACAGAAAGCTGATTTATTTAACTAAGCATGGTAAGCATGGTTTATTTATTTACTTATTTATTTGACATGGGCAGGCTCCAGGAAATGAACCCGGGTCTCCAGCATGGCAGGCGAGAATTCTGCCACTGAGTCACTGCTACAATGTCCAGTTTATTTATTTTTAATTGCAATTGAGGAAGGAAGAATGAAATAGTGGATTTATTGGAAAAGCAATTGACAGGGAGTCTGGTGCTCTGGGTCTTAGCCTTTTGTGATCTTGGAAAAGCCCTTTGC
Organism: Tamandua tetradactyla; assembly: GCF_023851605.1. NCBI lineage: Eukaryota > Metazoa > Chordata > Mammalia > Pilosa > Myrmecophagidae > Tamandua > Tamandua tetradactyla. The sequence continues at coordinate 42,968,694 of NC_135342.1, read as the reverse complement.
TTTTGCAAGTCTCAGTTTCCTTATCTGATTCAAGTGGGCCATAAGCTCCAGTTTTCCTACTTTCTCAGAATGTGATGAAGATAGAATGAGACAATAGACACGCAGCAATGCTACTCAAGATGAGATGTTGATCTGTCAATTATTTGTTACCAATCTGAGTAAGATAATTGCAAAAAGTAAGGATGAGCATTTAGAAATTTTATAGCAATTTGATATTTGGGTGACACCCAAGCATATAACCAGCGGACCTGTTTCACTCAATAAGCTATAAAGAAGTTTGGTGGTAAATTCACATGGTGAATCCTACATGGCATGAGGTGCACACTGGTATTTGTCCATGATGGATAAGAAATAAAGCCAACCAAACAACAATGAAAATAACAACAAAAACTTGTCCTTAGACACAAATATTTTGAGAAGCACTGATGTAGATTCTTATTTGTTTTTAGAAATGTTTTGAGTCCCAAAATATCTGGGTCCTCCATAATTGGGTGAGTGAGATGTGGTGTCAAGTAGCTGATAAAATAATATAAATGACATCAGGGACACTTAGGGATAGTCCTGTCTGTATTTCTTCCTTGCTTTGTGACCTTGGGTAAGTTAGTTCCCTCTCTGTGGGAACTGGCTTTTTGCCCAGGGTACTGCTATAAGAAGAAGACCAGAATTCCTTCTTCTTTCTTAACAGAAGGCACCAAATTTGGTGACAATTTGTGGTGGAGTTGGGAATTGTGATTGATTGCAAAAATGGCAATAATCCCTCATTCCTCCCTGTATCCATACCCTTTGCAAAATAATTTTATAGCTCTTTCTATCAAGAGGCAGAATCTATTTCACTTCCCCTTGAACATGGGTTAGTCTATGACAAAAGTGGTGCAGCAGAAGTGATTGGGTGCCAGTTCTGAACCTAGACCTCGAGATGCTTCCTCTTGCTCTCTGGAATTCCTGCCTAGTCGTCATGTGAAAAGCCATAAGCTGCACTACTTGAGGCCATCCTAGATCAGCCAGTCCCCAGAAAACTTGGCAGTTAACTACAAATTTATGATCGAGTCCAGCCAAGACTGAAGATTCACCCAGCTTAGCCCAGCCAAATTGCTGACCAAATCATATGCTAAATAAATGACTATCATTTTAAGTCACTAAAAGTTGGGATGATTTATTATGCGGTAACTGTTTGGCCCAGGAGTAAAATATAGTGCATGTTTTTGCTGGGTGTGTTGGTTGGACTCCAGGAAAAAAAGATGACAAAAACATTTTGATTTGAGCATCCTTCTGGGTCTCCTGTCTTATTTGTGCACCACAAAACTCCCCACCCCAGAATTCCAACCCTAAAGTTGCTTCTGGTTTCCTAATGTCACCCAGTGAGTTATGGTCTTTCAAGACGTGCCTTCCACTGTCATAGGCAATAGCTCTTTAACCTTTAGGATTCTCTTTGAGAATCTGATGAAATCTGAGGCTCCATACTTCAAAAAAAAAAAAAGCCTATCTTTGCATTTATATATAGCCTGTATGAAGTTTCAAGACCCTCAGGAATTCCTAAGGTCCAGTTGTGAACCCCTACACCTGGGTTCAGAATTTGAGATGTGGGGTAGCCCATGGTGGCTCAGCAGGCAGAGTTCTCGACTGCCATGCCAGAGACTCGGGTTCAATTCCTGGTGCCTGCCCATGCAAAAGAAATTAGAACAATAATCCATTAAAAATGTAAGGCCCTTAGAAATGGCCTCTAAACTCAAGATCATTAAACTAGTAAGGAACAACATCCAAACTCCTAGTGTCGTTCCACGCTATATTGCTTTTCAGGGACATGACATTCCAAATGAGGGAGGGGGAGGTGCTTGTCCTGTTTGAGGAGTGGCAGGAGGATTTGTGCGGCTTTATGGAGAGCAGGAAAAGAGTGAAGTCCAGAGGTTGGAATGCCCAGCACATGTAGGACCTTGGAAGTCTACATTCCCAGAGATGCACATGTAGGACCTTGGAAGTCTACATTCCCAGAGATGACTGGAGGATTCTGCAATATTTTAAGTTTAACCTCATTTAAGAAAATTCCATCATTAGTTGCATCAGTCTATATATATATCTTCCACCTTTTCCTCTTCCCAAAAAGAAAGGGACCTCAGAGTCTTTCACACAGTCCAAACTTAGAATGATTTACACTTCATCTTAAACACGTCAGCCTATACCTTTCACAGAAAAATGCAACTTGTTGAATTTTATTTTTAAAACAACCAAAAGAAGATGAAACTGACAGGGAGACTTGATATTTTTTGAACCTGTTCAAGAAACGTTTCTTGAGTACCAACTAAGTGCAGAAAATAGTCCTAGGACTGAGGTTGGCGAGTATGAGAGAGGATTTGAAGTTGAATTAAATTTCTTGATTACTCAAGAAATATCAGGGAGATAAGAACTATCTCACTTACGTGCCAGACCTTTTTTAACCCTCAGGGGTGAGATCAACATTATTTTCTTTCCTGCCCTTTCTCACTCTAGAGGAAACATTCTCTCATTTATCTTCTCTCAACTGCCATAGGACTGGAAGATACATCAATGAGAGCCCACAGTAAATTGTAAAAAATCTAGCTATTAGCTCTTTTTTTTTTTTTTTTTGTATTTTCCACTCACCTGTGAGCTCCTTGGTATTAGGCTTTTGTCTTATTTCTGTTCTGTGTGCTGTTTCCCCAGCCCAACTTCCTAACATCCACACAGTGCTGGGTCAGTAAATACATACTGAATTGGGCTGAATAATTATGAAACAAATAGCAGATGTTAATTTTCTAACGTGAAGTGCAGACAAGGGTTTTCAGAGGGGTATGTGTAGGGGGGATCCTAGTCACATCATATGATGCTTTTTCTTTTTAAGGATGCAGACCACCCCTCTGCTAAGGGAGTAAATTAATCACAGGCACTTAATACAGTGTAAACAAACTTAGCAACTGCTTAGAGCATTAAGCTGTTATCATTATTCCTCCTGCTATTGTTATAATAATATTACTCATTTGAGCAGTAGCACTGTTATGGAAAGGGATTCTGAAGACACTGCAGATACCCTCCCCCACTTTTGTGGTCCAGAAAGCTGCTCTGCCCACTCTATCACCTAAATAGAGAGAAATTCCTTTTTGTTCTCTAAGGAAAATGGGCTGGAGAATGTCCTTGTCCTGAAATATCTGGCTTTGACTGGCCCGGGAGCCATGGGAGTCAATAAGCATATTTCTCTCCTGTAGGATTCAAGGTAACGGACCACATGTCTGCACTGTTACCATGGCTCCAGTGGCTTGTTTGGTTTTCTGTGAGAGCATTTCCAACCTCAGACCCCTTGTTGTATTTGAGATTGCTCTATTATCTACTTTGGAGCTAGAGAGGGGGGCATGAGAGTCTGGTACTGAGACTCTCTGGTACTGAGTCTGGGTACTGAGAGTCTCAGTAAGTGGAAATGAACAGATCGGGGACACTGATCCGAGGCGAGCACATGCACAGCTCATTTGTTGCATGCTAATTCTGATCTTAAGGTCACTAATTTCTTTGAGTTACCCAATCAATACCTAGGTCTGTTTCAAGTAAGGGCCAACGCTGAGGTTCATTCTTATAGATATGGCTGAATGGTGGCTTAGTTAAGAATCTTTCGATTGCAAGTAATATAAACCAACTGAAGCCAGCTCAAATAGTAAAAGGAATTAGTCAAAAGGATATTGGAGCCTTTTATAGAATCTTAAAAAAACAGAATAATCACGTCTCTAGAAAAGCTAGAGCAGGATTCCACTTGTGACCCTGAATAATGTTGTTTTTCACTGGTCAATATTTACCTCTCTTTCTAAAATCACCCCAATTTCCTTTTGAAAAAATTCACCTTTTCCCCTTTTGAATATAGTCTGGTAGAATTATAAACAGGGGCACTAGGCTGCCCTAGTTAAGGGGAAACCACATGACTCAACATAGAGCAATTGGATGCTCACTCCCTGGAATTTGAATCTCAATCAGAAATGCAGTCCCTGGTCCGTCTTGTTCTTGCCTTAAGACCATTCCCAGCATTACCACTTACCCCCAGGGTTGCCTTGGTTCTATGATTTCCAGTGCTTTTTTTTCTTTCAGCTTTCCCCTAAATTCTCCAAGATACCTATTTTCTTCTAACAAATGCCCATTCCAATAAATAATCCAAAGTTTGTTTCTTTTTCCGGCAATAAAAGAACTCTGACATATACATGGATCATAGATATAGAAAGCTGCCACTGTCTTGAGCCAGCTTATTACCCCAATTCTCTATATCTCTCAATAGATATATATTTTTTTGGCATGGACAGGCTCCGGGAATCGAACCCAGGTCTCTGGCATGGCAGGTGAGAATTCTACCACTGAGCCACCATCACACTGCCCTCAATAACTATTTTTTAGAAGAGTGAATCTGGCACACATTGGGTCAGGTGTCCACTTGATCCAAACAGCTGGGCCAATGGGGTGAGGTTATATGTTATAGATCTACCTGCCAGCAGCTAACCTCTGTGGGAGAACAAGACAGAGGGAGTGGATCAGGCCAACACTACCAAAGTCATCTGTTATCGACTGGTCAGTTTGCATGGTCAGGATGCATGGCTGCTATGGAAATGGTACTAGGTTCCAGTTTTGAGCAAGGGACATGTTAAGTAGATGTTGATTAGATCTAAAAAAGGATATGTTGATTATGAAACCCATATTTTGAGCAGCAACATGGCCCCTGGTTTGAAGTAATCCTGAAACTGTGGTTTGCATCATAGTTTGCAATAAGGACTGTTATATTTTTAGACTATCTAAATGGTAAATCTAACTTTTAAGAGTCCAATGCATAAACCCATATCAAGTATAATATATCATCTTCAGGTGCTAGACTTCAAAGTTTTCGTCTCCTTTTCTCTGAGATTATATTTCTTCCCACTCTTATCTAGCGTCCCAACCATGAGATTGCAGATTATGAATGAATTATATAGATACTTGGTTTAATTATTCATTTTATTTAGGCAAGGATAGTTTCTCAGTGTTTTCTTCTAGTGGTACTCATTTTACCAGTTTTGGGTTGGGTTATTAAGGGAAGGAAACTTTCAAAATCCCAGATCCAATTATGTTTGCCTTTTCTGGTGTGTTTGATCCAAATATTTGTTCTCACTCTCTTCTGCATGTTTGACTTGGGCATCTTTTAAAGGCTAAATTTCCAGTACCTTTGAAATCAAAGGCCACAGAAGTAGCTAATTCATAAGAAGAAGTCCTATTTGGCTTTGAAGTATATCTTGGGCATCCTTCCTTGGCTTGGTTGGAAATGAAAATTACAACTCTTCCTGTATTCCTGGCTAAATACAGACAACATGCAAAAACACAATCTTGAGGTTGTGTCTGATTCCTCTCAAGTTTTTTCAAAGGATGCTAGGTTGAACCCTTGGGCTGGTGGCTGCAGGGGGTCGATACTGTAGGATTCCCTGAACTCCTACTCTTAGTATTCTTGACATACTTCATATCAGTACATATTCCTTCTTCTGTGCAATAAGCCTCACACTATAGTCTACTTAATCTTTAAAATCAACATTTCACAGCCTCCCAAATCCCCACATTAAAAATAAATAAATCAAATAATCAACGCTATCTTGTGCCTTGCTTTGTGCAATAATTTCTGAGAGAGATAAAGACAGTTTCTGCATTTGAAGAGAAGTCATAGCATTTGCTGTGGGCAGGCCATGTGTTGCTTTAATCCTTATGTCAGCACCGTGGAGTAAACACTATAGTGGTTCCAGTTACTGGTGAGAAGTCTAGAGAGCACTAGAACTGGGATTCAAACCTAAGGTTCTCTGGTGGCAAAGGCCATGCTTCTCAGCAAACCCAGAAAATAACTCAAACTAGACAAGGGTGTCATGGTGAAGTAGGGAGGGTCAGACACAGAGCACTGGGGAGTTGGAAGGGAGGAGGAGATCAGGGTGGTCAGGAGGAAGAAATTAAACTTCCTGGAGGTGGTGGAGGTTTTTGGATCTCTGAAGTGTGTTTTAAAAAGGAATTGATATAATCAACAATGTTGACAAGTAAGGTTATTTTACTAAAAATTGGATTTATACCTTCTTTCAAAAAATAAGATTTGGGAACCCCAAGTCCCTCTCCCGAATAGTGACAATTGGCTACACTGAGCAGGAATACTTCCCTTTAAAAGGGGCACAGATTTTTCCACTAGCCACATTTTACCCTCCTTTCTGGGGTTGTTTCACCCATGAGCAATTCCTGCCTGGCCCCTGAAGGTTTTTGAGTTTGGGACACTATTTTGGCTGCCAAAATAAATACTGTGCAATGAGATTTATTGGCTCACAGTTTTGAGATTAGAGAAAGTCCAAAATCAAAGTATCACCAAGGCAGTGCTTTCTCTCAAAGACTGTGGCATTCTGGGGCTGGCTGCTGGCTAACCTTAGTCCTGGGCTTTTTGTCACATGACAATGCATATGGCAGCCTCTCCTGGCTTCTCCTTTCTTTTCTGAGCTGCTTTGACTTTTCGCTTCTGGTTGCTTCTTCTGGCTTTTTCTCTCTGTGACCTTCCCTATAATGCCTGTTGTAACAGGATTAAGACCCATGCTGATTCATTTGGGCTACATCTTAACTGAAATGACCTCAAGAAAAGGTCCTGTTTACAAGGGTTCACACCCATAGGAATGGACTAAGTTTAAGAACATGTTTTTCCTGGGTACATAGCTTCAAGCTACCGTAGACCCCTAATGCCTAAGCGACCCCAGGGCTCCCCTTCTGTTCTCTTCCCCCGTATTCAGCCCCATGCTAGAAAACAGTTAACCTATTATGGCTCAAAGACAATGTTTGGGCCAAGGACAGTGTTTGAAGCTGCATTTCTGGAGAGGAGTGAGCTCAGGTGATGCAGGAAAAGGTGGTACCTCTGGTTGGTGGAAATTTTTTGAATTTCTTACCTTGAACCAGAATGCTTTATGGCCATTTTCAAGATTAAGCTAGTAGTAAGGTTGAACAGATAAAGAAGAAAGATCCTCAAACTATCCATCAACTGTTACACAAGAAATTTAAGTCAGAAACCACAAAGAACTTTCTGTCTTTCCATAAGAATGAATATGGGCTGCAGGTGAATTTTCTTCTTTGGGAAAAACCTTCATACCATTTCTGTCTACAATCCTACTCCCTACCCAAGCCTGTCAAATAATCATCAGAATGATGACAATAATTTTAATAGCATCCACTATCATTTATTGAGCACTTAGATCATGTTAGGTATTTAACTAAGGCCTTTAAATACAGTTGCCCATTTAGTTCCCACAAGAATACTGCAAAGTGGGTATTGTCATCCCCTTTGTATGAATAAAGACATGGAGGCTCAGAGAGTTTAAGCACCTAGGTCAAGAGACACAGCTGGAAAGTGACAGAGGCAAGATCAGACCTAGCTCATGTTCTTAATAATGTTGCAGCGCCTCTGGACGTGTGTGGGCCAAGACTTCCTGCATCAGAATCACCTAGGATGGCCTCATTCTAAGAATGCAGGTTCCTGTAACCCACCATGAATTAGAATTTGCCGATCTGCTGGGGAGTCCTTGATGTTCACTAAACCTTGAGGACTCCCAGCTTCCCAGGCTCCGTTCCTTTCCATGACACACCTCTCCCCAGGCATTACCTTCTTATTCTTGAGAGGGCTCAGCCCGGCTGTGCTCCACTTCAGGCCTAAATGTTGCAGGCTGATGAATTATCAAATCAGTTCGTAGGATCAGAAGGAATATTCAAGAACATCGCCTTTTACCTTTACTTCCTTGTTATTGAGGAGATGAAGAAACTAAGGCTTGGAGAGAATGATGACTTGACCCAGGGCACACAGCAGCAGGGCATTTTGTGTCTCCATCCAACGTGCTGAGCATCTCTGCTTCCCACAGCCCTTCCTTTTCCCCATTTACAGGCAAATGTCACCTCTCTTCTCTCTAGCCATGGTCTGAGCCAAAGGTTTTTTGGGGGGTGGGGGCTGGCACTTGCACAGAGAACACCTATAACTGGGTCACTTCTACAAGGGCTCAGGCAGACACGCGGACTGTCTTGCACTTGAAACAGTAAGTTGTCACCTTAAAAGGATGCAGCCACAACATTTGCATTTGGACTGCTGAATACAGACTGAATCCATCCTCATCTGCAAATCAAGAATTTCACCTAACTTGCAGCCCTGCCCATGTCATGTGAGCCCCAAGCTTCTGAATCCTGCTCTTAGCAGTCTCTGCTTAAACCTTTAAAAACCAATAAAAATCTTTAGATGCCACTTTCCTTGGCTTTGGGGTTGTTTCTCCTCCCCCCACCTCTTTTTCAGCTGTCTTCAAAACAGAAAGGAGAAGCCTCTATTTGGCTCTGACAACAAGACCTCCCAGTGCATTTTTTCGCTTTGTGTTTTACTTCTGTCATTGATCAATAGACTCAAATGCCAGGCCTCCATCACAGATGCAGACTTTGATTGCCCAAACTGTCTTGGCCCGGCAGAGCTTGTCTGTTTGAGTTCTGATTCTGAGAAATGTCACAGGAGGGAGGGGCCGTGAGGCTCTGTCAGTGTGCCAGGGTGGGGGGCAGTGACAACTCATTCAGGGCCTTTCCAGGCATCTCACAGCCCCTGAGGGTTTCCGCAGGCTGGAACTCGTTCCTGTCTGGGGCTGTTTGCAGCCACAGATGAAGTCTGTTACAGTGCAGGCTCTGGGTGAGTTAAGCATCCCAGTGGCCATGGCAACCAAGCCTCATTAATCTGTCACCAAGAAATCTTCAAGGAAAAGGACTAAACTGTGAGTTTCTTGCATCTTGGTCTCAGCTAGGACCCTCACCAGTGGTGCAACCTTTGGCCTGTCACTCAACTTACCTAAGCCCCAGTTTCCACAGCCCTAGAGGGGCTCTCCATCTTTAACAGATGAGAAATCAATAATAAAATCCATGCGGAATCCCTTTGGAAAGTGGATAGCGCTGTGCCATTCTTGTCCTTGTTGAAAACTAGTTGAATGAGTGCTTTCTCTAATCTTTGTCTCTGTAATTGTCTCTCTCTCTGGAAAAAAAAAAGAATCTGGAGCTGTGTTGTTTGCAGAACAATTCTCACTTACTAATGTACCGTGAAAGTTAAAATTATCAGTAGATTGTGGAAGAAAGGAGAACTAGGCAGTTGCTAAATTATTCACAAATGCTCCTGTTCCACAGTTAGCTTTTAGTAATCTTCACCTCCAGCTGCCTCAGTTCCTAAACTCTCATCCCCACAAAAATACACTCACAGGAAGAACCAGGAAATGATGGGAAGCATGAGAGAGTAGTGTGTGGCATCTGCCTCCTTTTGCCTGCTCAGATTTGAGTGTGTGTTAACTTTGTTAGTTCCTTTTGCCAAACAGTAGGCATCAGTTCTTGGTCACTGAGACTGAGATTTCTGCTCAAGTGTCATTAGAAGAAAACTCCACAACCAAGAATACTGATCCCTGTGTGGTGGCATGGACCAGAATCACAGGTTACATTTTTTCCCCCAGAAAATGGCTCAGCGTCTGTTTGGAGACAGATCTATTAAGTGCTTGCGTTCAAGAACCACTTCTCTCTGCCCACATGCCCACCAATTTCCTGGCCTCCAAGGCCCACAGTAGGGACCCTTTGTCCTGGCTGACAGGGACAGGCTGATAATGAAAACAAGTCAGTTCAGATGGGTGGGTTTTGCTGTGAATGAGAGAGTACTCCTTTGAAAGGAGCAGTTGCTACCTTCAGCATCTCGTTGCCAGGGGGATGCATGTCCAGATTTGCTAGGTGCCCTGACATTTCAAAAGAAGACTAGAGGAGGTGCGAGGGTAGATCAGTGGTAGAATTCTTGCCTGTCATGTGGGAGACCTGGGCTTGATTCCCAGCCTGTCCCCTCCCAACCGCCCCCTCCTCAAATTCAACAAATGGTGCTGCAATAATGGAATAGTCACATTGAAAAAGAATGAAATGTGACCTCACCATACAGCACACAAAAATAGAAGGCTAGAATGTGAATTTTAGTATAAAATTAACCAAATCTCCTCAAACCAAAAATTATTTTCGGCCACCACTTTGTGACATTTAGTCTAAAGTTAGCGTGGATGCCCCATCTCTCTTTTCCAGGCTGCCTCCCTTATTTCAGCAGTAACTACTCACTCATCTTCTCCACAACAGGGGCATTGATTAGAATAACCTCATGCCCAGCAGTTGCCCCTACACTGGCGTTGGATATACAGCCCCCACCTTGAGTGTTAGATGTGCACAGAGACTACCATTATATACCATGCTGGTGGTTGAGGGTGGGGGGTGGGGCTGGGGTGGGGACATTGAATGACTCTTGGCAGCAACCTGGTCACTTACACTTAGTTCAATGGTGGTACATGCCATGTGGATCTCACCCATGCTAAGGAAACTATCCATGCTTTCCTAGAAAAAAATTAAGAACAACAACAAAAAGTCATTTCAATGGTCTCAGTGAGTTTTCTTAGGACTGAATGAACATGAAATAAGGAAGCTAAGGGTACTATTTACTAAGCCGCCTCCATTCCCAAACCTTCTGTGTGATTCCATCTTTAAACTACTAATTTTTTCTTAGACATGGCCTGTGGGATGCAAGTCTGCCACTCTGTATTATGCCCACGTTCCATTGAGCGCTGCCCTTAACTGAGGATTTAAGCAACTTTTGAGGGTCATTTGGACTTACTCGGTTTTCATCTCAGTCACTTTTTCTAGAACCCAACATCTGTGAAAGAACCCAGCTCTGAAAGTAGGAGCTGTTTAGAACTTCTTAATCAGTTAGATCTGGTGCAAACACATATAATAGCCCTCCTCACATTACTTGTGATCGAATATGCAGGCTTGAGTCAGAGAGAAGGGGTGGAAGTATAGTTGGGACACTGAGGCCAAGAAGCCATTAGCGATGGTGGTTGTGGGGATTGTAGGTAGTTGCTGAGCTATATTCCGACAACATTTCAGCAGGTTTCATCAAAATTGGGGTTCGCCTGCTGGAGTGTTGCATGTGTGAGCTTCACCCGTCAAGTGTGTCAACGCAAGATTAAAAAATAAAGATCAGAGTCCCTCCATCTCTCTGACATTCCTACTCTCTGCACCTCCCTCTCTTGGGAAATAAACTAGTACAGAGAGAGCTAAAGGGCCATTCTTTCACTCTTTCCTCTTTTCTCCTTTCTTCTCCAATGGCACTTTTACAAAAACTGCTCTGTGTTTTTCATTCATGTATTTTTTTATACTTTTCCCATCAATACTAATATATGCTACTGTTTTATGTGTGCTTGTCCTTAGGTAATGATATCAAGCAGCACATGACCTTGTTGCTACTCTTTTTTACTCTCTTTTAAAGAAATCTTGTTTGATTCTCTAAGCCCAGCTGAAGGCCAGTGTCTTGGTGGGGGCCTCTGGGGGGGCCCAGCTCTTGCCCACTTTCTTCTCATCTGTACCCCTGCAGCACTCGCAAGGATGTGTAGGTATTTATGTGCCAGGCTGCCCAGCTCCCCACCTGGTGCTGGTCTGGTTCCCGCAGCTGGACCAGAATCTCTCTGAGGGCAGTTGAGCTGCTGGTCCCATTTGTCTTTGTAATTCCTCTATCCCATCCCATAGCACAATGCCCAACGGCAGTGGGAGTTGTTGTAGGATATTATTGTATTCAGTACTCTGTGGGAGGTGAAGACATGCCAAGTATATTCTCCCCCTCAACACACGTGGTGATTTGTTTTGGTCAGTCTAAGGCTTTCATTCATTGTAGGCCTCAGGAGGCCCAAGAGAAAATAAGAGATGCCCTCCTGTAGGATGGAACAGCAGCAATCAATACTACAGGAAGAGGACTGTGGACTAACGGGTGCATTTTATCCCTTAACTTACAGCTTCATCACCTGTTTGGGGTGGTACCAGTCAGAGGTTGGCTGAGAGAATCTTCTTTCTTTGGGCTGATGTTTCCAAAACGTGATTCTCAAAGCTTCCCGTATGTCACAATGACACGAGGAACTTGTTCCTGATTTGGTGTGCTTGGGACAGGCCTGGGAGTCTGCATTGTAGCAATCCCATCTCCTGATGATTCTGGTGTAGAAGCCGCCCCTCTCTCATCAGCCATTGTGTCATATTTGTTCCTACCGTCTAACATCGATTTTTCAGGGGTGGGTGTGGGTGGGTAATTTAACCCAGTGTTTTCCAAACTTGCCTCATCCTCAGAATCACCTGGGAGTGCTTGGTAAAAATGCAAATAGCCTGGGCCACATCCCACCTTCACTGAGTCGGAATCTCCCTGAAGAGAGCCTAGAATTTATACTTTAAAACACCAATCAACGAAGCCTGGGAAATTTTTTAATGTAGCAAAAGTAAACTTTTCTCTCAATATTATATTATTACATTTTTCAAACATACAGAAAAAATTCAGAGATTTTAAATGAATAGCAGCCTTCTCACAATCTAGATTCTTCCACTGACTTTTTGCTATATTTGCTTTATTGTATATCCATCTGTCTATCTGTTCCTTTATGCAGCCATCAATTCATCTTTATTTTTAATGCATTTTAAAGTAAATTGCAGACAATAATGCATTTTCCCCTAATTACAACAGCATGCATATTATAAACTAGGGTTCAATATTTAGTCAGCTTTTTCTTTTAAGGTAAGACTTATATAGAACGAAATGCACCAAATCTTGTGTACCACTGCATGGATTTTGACAAATGTAGACACTCATGTAATTCCTGACTCCTCTCAAAATAGAGAGCACTTCATCATTCCAGAAAGTTCTCTCACTTGCCTTCCAAAATTATCCCTGCCTCTTTCACCCAGAGACAATCACTTTTTCTGATTTTGCATACTATAGTTCAGGTTTGTCTTAGCGAAAACAACATTTTAAAAGAAAAAAAAAAGCAAAAGAATTCTACTTAAAAAATCATATCCAGATCCCCAATTCATTAGGTGCCAAAAGTGGAGGTGCTGTGGTTAGTGTTGAATGGGGTTCAGAGTGACTGGCCATTGGGTCTCCATTTTGCTTCCTGAAGCATCCTCTGAGTTGTCCCTCTGGTGCCCTAGCCCTCCAAGAAACACCTCTTGAAGGCACTGTCCCAGGGGCCTTCTGTGGGGTTTTTTTTTTTTTTTTCAGATTTTATTGAGATATCACCAAACTTAATTTCATCCAAACTATACAATCAATGTCTCACAGCATCATCGCTTAATCATGCAATCATCACCACACTCAATTTTAGGCCATTTTCATTGCTCCAAAGAGACAAGTAACAGATAAGTACACCAGAAGAAAACCCCAAACACCCCATATTCCTTATTCCCCCCCATTATTGGCCCCTTGAATTGGTGTGTACACCTGTTACTGTTGATGGAAAGATTAAGGAATTACTGTTAACTAAGTAGGTAGGTCTGTGGCTTGAAATAAGTAATCTTTCCCCATGTATCACTCCACTGTTAACTTTTTGTACAAGCGTTATACCTTTTTAGTAGTTCATGAAAGAATATATTCATATTTGTAGTGTTAATTGATGACATAATGACTTTAATCATTTCCTTTCAGCCAAATTCAGCTACAATATGACTGCCTTCTTTTTTCGCTCCTTGGAGTGCTGCTTTATTCTGAGGAAACCTTGCTTTCTCCTAAAGAATCATAGTGGAAAATGATTTTAAGTTCTGGCTACAGCTTGCAACAATAATTCTACACAGAAGAAGAAGAAAAAAACATAACTTCAGTTATTGTCTTTTTGTTTGGGAAAGTTTTCTGGTTCAAATTCGGGCACGTGGGTAACAAAGTTTCATTTCACAATTCTCAATAAAGGTATCTGAACCCTGATTGTATCAGCAACCTCCGGCTACTTCCCCACTACGGGCCTTGTAATATAAACCTGTAATTTTCACTGTGCGGCAGGGGCAGGCTTTATGGGCTGGGGGACGCAGCAGAGTCTCATCTCGCTGCCTGGCTGCCACAGGCTAATAGTGTGGAACAGAGCTCACCCTCAAAATGTCAGAGAGAATGAAAGAATATCCCCCACCCCCACCCCACAATCAGCGTTTCACCAGAGAAGCAAGTGGTTCCCAGATCCTTCCAGCCAGAATCCCGCTGCCAGGTGCTTCCAGCTGAGCTGCTCGGCTCCTGTTTCAACATTCCAGGTTTCTTAGACAAGAAACCTCGTCTTGTTGTTTGTTCCCACAAGATCCTTGGAAGTGTTACTGACCTTCAGCCCTGCTTGTTTGGGTCCTAATTTTCCACTTTCATTGCTGCTTCTGCAAAGCAAGCTGCTAAATTATATACTCAGGCACACACACACACACACACACACACACACACACACACACACACACACAACAAAGAGTAAGGATTAGCTGAAACAGGGAGCCTTATCCCAATCCAGGCCCAAGTTGGAATGGTCATATAAATTAGGGTCCATAACAGAATAAATCTGAGAATTAAAGGGCACAGTATTATAATTATGCAGTTGAAACAGGAGAAATTGGGACAGAGAGTTACCCTACCTGGCCCAAGGGTGTAACTGACCTGTCCTGGGTCAGGCCAGTCTCCTGCTCCTGTTTTATTCTTATTTTTCATTCTCTACATAAGTGCCCAGTGTGAGTCCTGTCCCTAACTTCTAGCTCCGTTATTATGAAGGGATTTATCTGCTGAGAGGCAGGTGGCTGTGGCTGTACTTGAAAGTAGACACTGAAATAAAGTGAATTTGGATTCCCATCAAGTCTCTGATCCTAGCCTCCTTATCTGAAAATAGAGATAATTTCAGTGCCTATGTCACAGAATGGTAGGGAGATCTAAAAGAAATAATCCACGATAGTGCCTGACACATTATTATGTTGCGATGCCAACCCTTAGCCCCCCATCTTTTGTCCTCTTGATCTGTGTATTCATGGGATATTAATATACAAAGCAGGTTTTCAATGACTGTTTGCTGAATTGTTAAACAGAGATTGTAGGCATGGTGACCTTACCTCCACATAGGCTCCATTCCTCAGTTTCATGCCACATCACTGTTGTTCATTTTCAGCAGCCAGTTATTGCTTCCAGAGCTGAAGCAGAGACTCTTTTGACCCTAACAGTCAAAAAGGGGATTTAATCAGCCACAGCAGGAGTCATAACCACCTCAAAGTACCTTGAGTGCCTATTCTTGGGAAGAAGTATAAATGAGTAAATGAGGACATCTGGGAAGACCAATGGATGTATCAATGCTCATTCTCCTGATATGAAGAATGGTGCTTTCTTAAGTTACAATACATGCTGTGCTTGATTATAGTTGTTCATCCACAGAAGTGTTGACTGAGCCTAAATCCCTGGTGTGAAATTTAAATGCATCTGCTATAATTAAAACACATTTATGAGATAAAAGACTCAGTCCACAAATGATCAAGTACAGAAACTGTGGCCTTCTTTTCTTTTACTTGAGCTCTGAGCTCCTGTCTCACCAGGTTAGAGGGGAATTCAGGATGGACCATGTTGGGAGGTATCCTCACCCCCAAGATTTTGAGCTGTGGGTGACTTACTTTCTGAGGCTGTCATCAGCACTGTTTGCAAAATATTCCGTCCTACTCCCCACTCCCAGACCGTGTATGACTTTACTTTCTGGGCCCCTTGCGTTTGTTTGGGGCCCGATGACTGGTTCTGGCTAATGAGTTGTGTGTGGAAGTTAAAGATGGGGAGGAAGATTCTGAGAATCTGACCCTTGTTTCCATGAGACACAATGGCAGCCTGTCTGAATCTCATACTCCTTAGACAGAACAGAACGATGTGGTGGGGTAGAAAAACCTGAGACTTGAATTAAAATCCTGACTGTACAACTGACTTACTGTGGGGCATCAAGTGAGTCACTTAACCTTCCTAAATCCTTATTTCTCACTTATAAATGATCCTTCATTTTGTTTAAGTGGGATAATCTATGTAAGACACTCCCCCCCACCCCCTGCCTCCACACACACAGAGTTTCTGGAACATAGTAGGAGCTTAGTAAATACAGGTTATCTTGTGCTGACCAGTGTAGTATCACAATTATCTCTGCTCAATGTCTCAATAGAGCTGCTGGTGGCACTGGGCTCTGGAGAGCTAATCTTTTCCACCAGGTCTGCCAGGTTCTATTGTAGAGTTATGTTGGGACATGGAACCATGTAAGACATTTACTGAAAAGGCAGCAGGCAGCTGCTGAAAATGCACTGGTTCTCTGCATTGGGTTTGCCATTTTAGTGGACTGTTAAATGTCAAGTGAATGCTTTCTTCCTGCTTTTAGACCTCACCAAGATCATCCCTCTATAATCCCAGGGAGAAGAGTTGGCAGTCTTGTGTCAGTGCAGACTGAAACTTATGCCTTGGAGGAGGGAAGCTAACCAGTTCCGTGATGAGATAACATAACATCTCTAGCCTTTGATATTTTCCATGGATCATTTTATTAAAAAGTTGTATTCATTTATCCATTCATTCATTCACTTAACATGTTTTTCAGACCTTACTATGTATCGGGCACTGCTCTAGAATCTAAAGGTATAAAAATAAACAATAAAGAGAATTATCCCTGCTCTTGTGGATCTTACATCCTAGTGAGGAAGATAGACAATAAGTAAGGTAAGTAAATAAAGGAAATAGGAAGTTGGAATACTAAGGAGTTAGACTACTACACAGAAGAGTAATAAGAAACATTGGAGTGAGGTTGGCAATGTTAGGTGGGGTGGCCTGGGAAGGCACCATGAAAAGGAGATTCGTGAACATATCCCTGAACCAGCATTCCAGACTGTAAAAATGCCCCTGTCCTCACCCATATCACACCCTTATTCCTGAGAAACTCAGAGCAGTGAGCAGTGTGCAGTGATGGGGGACAGTCAAAAAGGATGAGCAGAGAGGAACCCCACATGAGGAGCGTATGGGAGGAGTGCTGGATTCAAAAATCATCCTCAAAGTGTGGAACAGTAATCATGCATTCATTCATTCACTCAATTATTCAGCAGATATTCCTACCAATAACGTATATTTATCTTGTAATGATTTTAAAAGTGTTTTAAGAATATGACTATGTTCTTTAAGCCGTGTCCTGGGTGCTGAAGTCATTCAAACCAGGAGAGTACCTGGCATCAGGAAACTTACAGCCTAGCTGAACAAAGGGATCCAGATAAATATTAATAGTAACAAACTGTTTAAAATGTATGATCTGCCAAGACCTATTAGAAGGCTTTCCATATATTAAGTTGTTTTATTCTTACCATATAACGCTATGAAATAAAAACTATTCCTATACCTATTTTGCATATGAGGAAACTAAGGGACTGAAAAGCTAATTACTTGCCTCAGGTTGCACACCTAGCAGGTGGCACAACCAGGAATTTGTACTCATGCAATCTTGTTCCAAAGCCAATTGTCTTACTGCTTCTCTATTTAAGCAAACAAAATAACTATTATAATATAGTATGATAACGCTAGAATAAAACTTGTAGTTTTTTATACCAATGATATTGACAGAGATAAGAGTAACGAAGGTTATTGTGTCCAAGGTTCATAGACCCAGGTGTGGGTAGAGGCACCTCTCTCATGCTCAGCATCCTTGTGCTGGGGAAGCTCTGATCTCCCTAGGGAGAAATGATTTTGAATGTTGGGGCCTGGCAGAGAGTGGAGGAAGGAGACAGGAGGGTCCTTGTTCACACATGAACTCTGTCGCTCTTTTGGGAACTTAAAGTGTGTCTTGGAGGAGCTGTTAACAGTGTTTGTTTCTGGTAAACACTTTTGTTTTTCAAGTTGCCTATTTTTAAACTTCTCAAGCTGAGCTAACGTTAGGTGTGACATTTCAAAGCAGTTGCCCAGCTTTTGTTAGGTGAGTGAGGAGCATGGGGATAAGCGAATGCAGGGGAGAACCTGGGAGAATTTATTTATATTAAAGGAAATGATAAGTTAGAGTTTAGGAGTGTACTTTACTCTGGTAAGGTTTTGTCTAGTGCTACAGAGGTAGGAGGTAGGTCAATTTCCCAAATGTTGCTGTGAGCACTGGCTATGCACTCAGACGTGTACTGGCTTTTTCCCCTCCAGGATGCTTATGTTTGTGTATAGGCGTAAGTGCTTCTGATGTATGCTCATCTGTGCATCTTGTTTTCCTGGTTAGCTTTAATTCTCAAAGCTGATTTTTTAAGACCATAGGTTTTCAAAAGGAAGCATATTTTCAAATTCTAAGAGCTGCTCTTATCAAAGTCTGGCTAGCTTAGACCCTATCTTCACTATAAGCCATGGTAAGAAAAATTCAGCTCCATCAGGAAAGAAGGAGAGAGAGGCAAAACAGTCAGAAGCTGTGGTCCCGGCTCCCCCATTTGGATAGGGAGGGGTTCCAGAGACCTATGGAATACTTCCTTTGGTTTTGGGAACTTGCAGTTCAGTGGAGCTTGTTTCTCATTTCTTGGGGTTCAGTCTAGAAAACATTGCAAGCCTCTGAGAAAAAATCCTCATGCTCAACACAAAGCTGGAACGACATGGTTGCACAAAGGCTTGGAATAGCAGGGGGAATTATTTTAGAAGAAAGAGGGCTTTCATTAGCATCTCTCAAGCTTCCCTGATTCTAGTGTGTCATAGAAGCAGCACAAAGATATCAAAGGCTTTCAAAAGGGATGAGGCGGGGAAGTTGCGCTGTATTGCAGGGCCCCCAAGATCTCAGGTCGGGCTGTGCCAGCTAGGATCAGGGGAGGCTTGGTTCTTTGGTGCACTATACATTTTATATCCATAACTTCAGTGGTGTGTATCTCATTGCCTCCCCCATAACAAGCCAGCCAGCAAACCCCATGCAAAATTCCCCAAAGATTCAGTGTCATGTTGGGAATATAAAAGCCATGATTGAACTTTGAATTTTGCTAAATGCTTACCCAAGACTATTAGTAACCCATTGATACTGAGGTATCCATTGGAAGGTTTTGGTTCCTCAGTGAATCTGGAAAGTGGAGGCTGGGCATGGAATGGGGTGAGAGAAAAGGCTGTGAAGTACCCTTATTCACTTCCCTCTGTGGAGGCTGGCTTAGGGCCTAGAGTGAAGAGTCGGACTTTATCCTATCTGTTTTTACGGTTCTATTTTAGGGGTCTCTGGGGTCACATCTTGAGGAATCTGGGCTGACCTTTAATGAGGAAAGCCCTTTTCATGAAACATGCACTCTCCTGACTCATGTGACCCTTCCAGAAAACGAATAAAAAGCCATCACTCCCAAGGGCATCAGAGAAGTAAGGTAGAGAGGTTTTCCTCAATCATTCCTAGCATCTTTACTCAATTTTTTTTAATCATACAAAATGTCAAAAATAGAGAAGAATGCAGAGTAATTTACTTAACATATATGCTCTCATCCTCGGGATGCATAAATATTGATGTTTTGTCACAAATGCTCCAGCTTAAAAACTGCATTATAGACACTAAAATTTACCTTTTATAACCTTCATCATTCCACCTTTTTCTCCCTCCTCAGAGAGAACAACTATTATGAAGTTTATGCATATCTTTACATATTTCTATTATTCATGAATTTAGAAACAGTTATGTGATCTTAAATGTTTTCAAACATGATATCCTACAAAATGTTTCATTCTATAACTTGCTTTTCCCACTCTATAATTTTTTGTGGTCTTTCTATGTTAATACATGTGTTAGAATGCATTTATTTAAAATTCTATCTGGAAATATACAAATGTATTTTTAATCCATTTCCCTATTGATAGACTTTTTCCCCAAATGTTGGGATTACAAACAATGCTACAAGAATCATCCTGTCTCCTATTGCACACATAACAAGAGTTTAATTAGGATCTAAAGTTACAAAGGGAATTGCAATTTTGGCTTTATTTATTTTGCAGCTAGTTCATTATGTACATTTTTTTTTATCTTCTTGGTGGATTGCATTTATTTTGTTATGGAATTATGTTGCTCTTTATCTTATGCTTTAACCTGAAATTCTATTTAGTCAGTATTAATATTACTAACAGCTTTTTTATGACTAGTCATTACCAAATATACCTTTTTCCTGGTCTTTTATTTTCAAACTTTTGTTTGTTTCATTGTATAGCTCTCATAAAGAATATAATCTTTTAATTTGATTTGAGAGTTTCTCACTTTTAATAGGTAATTTTAGTCTATCTATATTTATTTTGAATCCTGGCATACTTAGACTTGTTTTATTTCGTGTTTTCTACTTACCATCTTATTGTTTGATTTTTTTGAGCTTTCCTTTCCTGTCTTGAATAAATTTACAGGATTTTCTATATTTCATTTTTTCCCTTGCTGACTTGGAAGCTGTACATTATATCTGTGGCCATTCGATGATTGTCCTACATATGTAATTTATTAACAAACTCCTCTGCACAATAGAGAGCTTAGAATACTTTGCTCTGAACTCGTCCTTTACTGCTATATTGTGGTTTCCTACTATTTTAGTTTCATCTTATTTTTTTAGCATGCCCCTTCAATTTAGCTATTTATGATATTTAAGGTTCAATACTTATACATCGTAATGATTTCTTTGCTAACTATCTCATTATTTCTTTCTGGGTTCAGGTTCTTTCTTCTGAAGGTTTTTCCTTTATGTATTTTATATACAAAAGTACATCCTTTTGAATACAAAACCTGCATTGGAGCCTCTCATTCTATCTTCTAGTCTTTTAAATTCTCATGAATTATTTCTATTGTTTTATCACTCTGGGACACATGTTAATGTTTCCATTCAAACTAACTTCCAATTCACTAGGCTGTCTGCAGCACTATTTGGTCCATGTTAATTTCTGTGTGGGATTTTATTGGAGTTACTTCTTTTCATTTCTTGACTATATATATGGTATTGATTTTCTTTTATTTAGAGAAGTTGCAGGTTTATAGAAAAATTATGCACAGAACATGCCCCCACACATACAGAATTCTTATTATTAACAATTTAAATATAATGTAGTATCATTGTTGCAACTGATAAAAACAATATTATTGCAATCATACTATTAACTAGACTCCATAGTTTACATTATGGTTCACTCTTTGTGTTTCACAGTCCTAGGTTTTAAAAATTTATGTTATTCTATTAACATCTATACAACCTAAATTTCTCCTTTAGAGTAGAAAGAAATAAATTCAGTGATGTTAAATACATTCACAATTTTTTGCTACCATCACCACAATCCATTACCAAAATTTTTCCATCATCTCAAACAAAAACTCTATACCAATCAAACATTACTTCTCCAATCCCTATCCCCACTCTGAATCCTTGTAACCTGTAATATCGCTTCTTATTCTATGAATTTGTTTACTCTATTTCATATCAACTTGATCATACAATATTTGCCATTTGTGTCTGGCTTATTCATTCAACATGATATCTTCAAGTTGTTGTCCCATGTATCAGAATTTCATTACTTTTTATGTATAATTTATTTATTTATTAGGCTTGCTTTCATCTTTTGGCAATTGTAAATAATGCCACAATAAACATCAGTGTGAAAATATCTATTTGAGTCCCTGGCTGTCAATTTCTTTGGGTATGTATATAGAAGTGAGATTTCTGGGTCATATTGGAATTCCATACTTAATTTTCTGAGGAACCACAAAACTGTTTTCCACAGTTGCTGCACTGTGGAATTTAAAATTCCCATCAACAATGAATGAGTATTCCTATTTCTCCACATTCTCTTCAGCACTTGCATTTTCTTATATATTTTTGTTGTTGTTTGTTTTTAATAGTAACGATCCCAATGGGGGATCTATCTTACTGTGGTTTTGATTTACATTTAATGCCTAATGACGTCGAGAATCTTTTCATGTATTTATCGGCCACTTGCATATCTTCTTTGGAGAAATGTCTATTAAAGTTTTTTGTCCATTTTAAAATTTGGTTGACTTTTTTTGGTGAATGTAGGACTTCCTTATATATTCTGGATATTACCCCTTTTTTGGATATGATTTCCAAATATTTTCTCCCATTGTATGGGTTGTGTTTTTACTTTCATGATGAAGACCTTCACGGCTTAGAAGTTTTTAATTTTGATGAAGTTCCACTTATCTGTCTTTTATCTATCTTTTTTTTTTATTCCTTGTGTTTTTGTGGTCAAGTCTAAGAAAACATTTCCTAAGTTGTTTCCCTGTGGTTTTTTTTTTTTTTTTGGAGTTTTATAATTTTGTTCTTATACTTTGATTCATTTGAGTTAATTTTTGTATATGATGTGAGATAGGGGTCCACCTTCATTCTTCTGCATGTAGATAGCCAGCCTTCTCAGCATCATTTGTTGAAGATACTGTTCCTTCCCCATTGAATGGACATGGCACCCTTGTCAAAAATATATTGGCCATGAGTATGAGGGTTTATTTCTAAACTCTTAATTCAAGTCCATTGATCTATGTCTGTCCTTGTTCCAATATCACAATATTTTGGTTACTATAGCTTTTTAATACATTTTAAAATTTTTAAATCATGAAGTATAAGTCTTCCAAATTTCTTCTTCTTTTTCAAGGTGCTTTTAGCTATTTGGGACCCCTTATCATTCCATATAAATTTGATGGTTGAGTTTTCCATTTCTGAAAAGAAGACTATTGGAATTTTCATTGAGATTGTATTGAATCGGTAGGTCACTTTGGGTAGAAATTATATCTTCACAATATTTAGTCTTCCAATCCACGAGTATGGAATGGTCTTCAATTTACTTAGGTCTTCTTTGATTTGTTTCAGCAGTGTTTTACAGTTTTATTTATACAAATCCTTTACATCTTTGGTTAATTTTTTCCTGGATATTTGGCTCTTTTAATTGCTATTGTAATTGGATATTTCTTGATTCCTATTTCAGATTTTTCATGATCAGTTTATAGAAACACTGCTGATTTTTGTGTTGATCTTGCACCCCACCACTTTGCTGAATTTATTTATTACATCTAACAGCTTTGTTGTGGGTATTTCAGGATATCCAGCATATAGGATCATGTTATCTGGAAGTAGTGAAAGTTGTACTTCTTCTTTTCCAATCAGATGCCTTCTATTTCTTTTCTTACCTCATTGCTCTGGCTAGAACTTCAAAAACAATGTTGGATAATAGTGGTGACACTGGGCATCCTTGCCTTGTTCTTGTTATTAAAGGGAAAATTTTTAGTCTTTCACCATTTAGTAAGACATTAGCTGTGGAGTTCTCACATATGCCCTTTATCACATTGATGACGTTTCCTTCTATTCAAAATCTAAGTGTTTTTGCCAAGAAGGCGTGTTGGATTTTATCAAATGTCTTTTCTGCATCAGTTGAGATGATCATGTGATTTCTTCTTTTCTGCTATTAATGTAGTATATTACATTAATTGATTTTCTTACTTTGGACCATCCTTGCATATCTTGGATAAATCCCATTCAATCATGGTGTATAATTCTCTTAATGTGTTGTTGGACTCAGTTTGCTGTATTTTGTCGAGGATTTTGCATCTATATTCATAAGTGAAATCAATCTGTTGTTTTATTTTCTTTTGGTAGCTTTTTCTGGCTTTGCATTAGACTGATGTTGACCTCATAGAATGAGCTAGGAAGTATTCCCTCTTCTTCAATTTTTTTTTTTTTTCATGAACAGGCACTGGGAATCAAACCCAGGTCTCCAGCATGGCAGGCGAGAACCCTGCCTACTAAGCCACGATGGCCCGCCCTCCTCTTCAATTTTTATGGGAGAGTTTGAGCAGGATTGGTGTTAGTTCTTTTTGGAATGTTTCATAAAATTCAACAATGAAGCTATCTGGCCCCTGACTTTTCTTTGTTGGGAGGTTCTTTACTTGTTATTGGTGTGTTGAGGTCTTCTATTTCTTCTTGAGTCAGTGTAGGCAGTCTGTCCAAGTAAAAGGTGGACTATTCTCTAGGAATTTATTCATTTCTTCTAGATTATCTAATTTGTTGGTGTATATTTATTCATAACATTCTCCTATAACCCATTTTATTTCTCTGGAGTTGGTAGTACTGTCCCCCCATTCATGATTTTGGTTATATGTATCCTCTCTCTTTTTTCCTAAAGGTTTGTTGATTTTATTAATCTTTTCAAAGAACCAACTTTAGGTTTCCTTGATTTTCTCTATTTTTCTGTTCTTCATGTCATTTATCTCTGCTGTAATCTTTGCTATTTCCTTCTTTCTGCTCACATTGGATTTAGTTTGCTCTTCTCTTTCTAGATCCTTCAGTTGAGGTTAGGTCTCTGATTTGAGATCTTTCTTCTTTAGTAGTGTAAGTATTTTTGTTTGTTTGTTTGTTTTCGCACGGGCAGGCACCGGTAATCAAACCCGGGCCTCTGGCATGGCAGGTGAGAACTCTGCCTGCTGAGCCACCGTGGCACGTAGTGTAAGTATTTAGACCTATAACTTCACCTCTCAGCACTGCTTTTGCTGCATTCCGTAAGGTTTGGTATGCTTCATTCTTCACAAGATCTTTCTTCATTTCCAATGTGGTTTCTTCTTTGACCCATTATTTATTTCAGAGTGTGTTTTCAATTTCCACATATTTGTGAAATTTTCAGTTCTGTCTGTGCTGTCGAATTCTAGTCTCATTTCATTATGGTCAGAGAAGTTTTATAATAGGAATTTTATTTTAAAATTCATTGAGACTTTTCTTGTGACCTAACATGCTGTATTCTGGAGAATAATTTATGCACACTGGAGTAGATGTGTATTCTGCTGCTTTGGTTGAGATGTGCTATATATGTCTGTTAGGTCTATTTACTTTATAGGATCACTCAAGTCTTCTATCTCCTTATTGACTTTCTGTCTAGATGTTCCATCCATTATTTTTTTCTTTTATAGAATTTATTTTGTTGGAACAACCTTAGATTTACATAAAAAATGACGAAGAAAGTATAAAGTTCCCATGCACTTCCCAACACAAATTCACAGTTTTTCCTGTTAACATTTTACACGTAATGTGGTATATTTATTACAATTGATAGCTCATAATCATTAGAATTATATTCTTAACTGAAGTTCACAGTTTACATTGGGTTCACTCTTTGTTTTGCACAATTATTTTTGTAAATTTTCATTGAGGAATATATGTAAACACAAAATTTCCCAATTAACTGTCAAGTGTGTATAATTCAGTGGTATTAAATATATTAGAAATATTGTGCTACCATCACCATGATCCATTTCCAAATCTTTTCCATCAGCCCCAACAGAACTTCTCTACTCAGTAAGCATTAGCTTTCCATTCCCTACCTCTACCCCTACTAAATTATTTTCTGTCCCTATGAAATTGCATATCTTAGTTATTTTATGTAAGCGAGATCATACAATATTTGTCTTTTTGTGTCTAATGTATTTGACTCAACATGATGTCTTCCAGGTTCACCTGTGTTGCAGTATGTACCAGAACTTCCTTCCTTCTTATGATGGAATAATATCTTATTTTATGTACATCTGGCATTTTGTTTACCCATTCATCTGTTGACAGACACTTGAGTTGCTTCCACTTTGTGGTTATTGTGAATAATGCTGTTATGAACACTGGTGAACAAAGAGCTGTTCAACTCTTGATTCCAGTTCTCTGGAGTATGTACCTGGAAGTGGGATTACCAGATCATATGGTAATTCTGTTCACTTTCTGAGAAACAGCCTGTAGTAATTTGAAGCTGTTAGGTACCCCAGAAAAGGCCATGTTCTTTAAATCTATTCCTGTGAGTGCAGACCCATTGTAGGCAGGACCTTTTGATTAGATTATTTCAGTTGAGGTGTGACCCACTCCATTCAGGGTGGTCTTGATTCTCTTGGTGAAGCCCTTTATGAGGGTAAAACACATACAGAAGCTAGGAGATGGAATTGAGAGAAGCTCAAAAAGAGCCCCAGAGAAGCTGAGAAAGGGAGCCCACTGAAACCAGATGCTGAAAGCAAAGAAACCTGGGAGAGATGGACCAGCAGACATTGCCATGTGCCTTGCCATGTGACAGAGGAGATCCAGATGCCATCAGCCTGTCTTCAAGACCAGGTATCATCCTATTGATGCCTTGAGTGGGACCTTTCCAATGATTAAGAACTGTAAATTGTAAGTTAATAAATCCCCTTTGTTCAAATATACCCATTTCTGGTATATTGCATTTTGGCAGCTTTAGCAAACATAAACATAGCCAAACTATTTTCCAATGTCCACATCATTTTTGATCCCCACCAGCAATATACAGAGTTCCCCATTCTCACCAACACTTATTTTAAAAATAATAACTATTCTAATGATTGTGAAGTGGTATCCAATTATGATTTTGATTTGCATTTCCCTATTGACTAATGTTATTGAGCATTTTTCATGTTTTTATTGTCCATTTGTATATCTTTGGAGAAATGTGTGTTATTTAACTGGGTTCCTTGTCTTTTTGTTGTTGAGTTATAAGAATTCATTATATATTCTTGATATTAACCCCTTGTCAGATATATGGTTTACAAATACTTTCTCCCTTTCTGTAGGCTGTCTTTTCACTTTCTTGATAAGGTACTTTAATGCATTGAAGTTTTAAATTTTGAGGAATTCTAATTCATTTATTTTTCCTTTGTTTCTTGTGCTTGTGGTATAAAACTTAACAATCCATTGCCTAATGCAAGGTCCTGAAGATATTCCCCTATGTTTTCTTCTAAGAATTTTTACCGTTTTAGCTTTTATTTAGGCTATTCACACATTTTGAGTTAATTTTTTTATGTGATGTGTGGTAGGGGCCACTTACATTTGCATGGGAATATAGAGTTTTTCCAGCATCATCTGTTGAAGAAACTGTTCTGTCCTTTTTGAGTGGACTTAGCACCCTTATTAAAATCAATTGGCCATAGATGTGAGTTTATTTCTGAACCCTCAATTATATAACATTGATCTATATGTCTGTTCTTGTGCAAGTACCACAGTTCTGATTGCTGTAGCTTTGAGGCAAGTTTTTTAAGTTGAGAAGTATGAGTTCTCCAACTTTGTTCTTCCTTTTCAAGGTGCTTTTGGCTCTTCTGCCCCAAAATCCTTCCATGTGAATCTTTTTAAAAAGACTTTTATTGAGATATCTTCATGCACCATAAGTCCATCCAAAGTATACAATCAATGGCTCATGACATATCACATATTTGTATATTCATTGCCATGATCATTTTTAGAAGTTTGCATCATCCCGAGAAGAGAAATAAAAAGAAAAAAGAAAAATCCCATACATCCCATATCCCTATCCCTCCTCCAAGTATACACCTAGCAATGGGGTTGCAAGATCATATGACAACCTCACCCCTAGCCTCCTGTTCTAGTTTGCTAGCTGCTGGAATGCAACACACCAGAGACGGATTGGTTTTTAATAAAAGGGGATTTATTTAATTAGTTCTTCAGAGGAAAGGCAGCTAACTTTCATCTGAGGTTCTTTCTTACATGGGAAGGCTCAGGGTGATCTCTGCTGGCCTTCTCTCCAGGCCTCTGGGTTCCAACAACTTGCCCCAGGGTGTTTTCTTTATGCATCTCCCAAGGCCTGGGCTGAGCTGTGAGTGCTGAGATGAGGTATTCTGAGCTGCTTGGGCTGTGCTATGTTGTGCTCTCTCATTTAAGCACCAGCCAATTAGATCAAACATTATTCATTGCAGCAGGCACGCCTCCTAGCTGACTGCAGATGTAATGAGCAACAGATGAGGTTCACATACCATTGGCTCATGTCCACAGCAACAGAACTAGGTGCCTTCACTTGGCCAAGTTGACAACTGAATCAAGAACCACACCTCCTATGGAGCCACCATATTGCCCTCCAGAGGGGCTGCACTACTCTGCTTCCCTACCAACAACGAATAGATAATTCTCTCTTTCTCCACATTTTCTGCAGCACTTTTTCCTCTCTGTTCATTTTTAAATAGTATTATTCACACATTATACAATCAAACCTATGTAAAAAAAATCAATGGTTCCTAGGATAATCATATAGCCATGGTTTGACCACCACTATCTATATGAATACATTTGTTTTTCTTCTGCAAAGAATCCCTTCCCCTTCCCTCATATCCCCTGCTTGTTGACATTTAGTTTTGGAATATAACCTTTTACACTCAATGAAAGCCTATTACAATGTTACTATTAACTATAGACCCTAGTTTTTGGTCTGTAGCAAAAACTAGGGTCTATAGTTAATATATTTCTTCTTATATAGCATCCCATTTTCAACACCTTACAATGTTGACATTAATTTGTCCTCCCTCATACAATAAACCATTCTTATATTTGTACATTTAAGTAGCAGTGTCCACTCTAGGCACCACTAAATTACACCATCTCAGTCTTTATCCTCTATCTTTCCTTCTGGTGTCATACCTGCCCCCAGCCCTTCTCCCTTAACCATACTCACGCTCAGTATAAACCTACTTAAAGATATACACTTTAGAGAATTATCCCAATTCACCTGACTAATTACTTTGTCTCTCAGACATCCTTAACTCCACCCTTTCCTGGGGCAGTGCTGAAGCCTGAGAATGCCCACAGTTCTATCTAATGAGCTGTTTATTAAATAAATAAACATAAATAAATGAAGGAGAAAGTAAAAACCTTCTCAAAGAAGGACTCCAGACATCTGGGTTTGTTAACAGAGTTTGCACATGACTCTGTGTGCCCCCTTTTCTTGGGGCTCTTCCCTTTTCTGGTAGTTTGTGCTCATTCAACTCAATAAGCTTTGTTGTTGTTTTCTTTTCTTTCAGCTCTGCACCCCTCTGCTGAGATGAAAACTTGTTCCTTTCTTTATTTCTCAGATTTATCTGTGCCAAGAGCTTGTTTTCAGCAGTTTGATTTTGTTAATTAATTCCACAATTGGAGCTTGATTGTGCTACCTTCCTTGCTCTTAGTAGAGTCTGCTTCTTTTCCCCTCTGGGAACTAGCCTGCTGTGCTCAAGAAGGAGGGGTGCCAGCCTCCATGGCTTGGGAGATTTACAGTTCTGTGTAGGATCTCGGCTATTCCACCTGTTCCAGACTGGGGTACAATGTGTGTCTGGTCACTGAAGTTCCCCAAACACTTGTTCCATACAGTTCCTGGCTATTGCTAACTGCTCTAGAGGATGAACTAAAGTCCACACCTCACTATGTTACATTTTGCCCTGTCTCTATACATTATTGAAATTGTTATGTTGAAGTCTCCATTAATAATGTAGAATCATGTATTTCTTTCTTTAAGTCTGTGAATATTTGCTTCATATATTGTGGAGATCTGCCATTAAATGCATATGTATTTATAATTTTTATGTCTTTTTGTTGAATACACCCCTTTATCATTATATAATGACTTGTCATCCTTTGTAAGCTTTTTTTACTTAAAATCTATTTTATTGGATATTCATACAGCTATCTCAGCTCTCTTTTGGTTAGTATTTTCATGGTATATTTTTCCTTACTTTCACTTTAAACCTATTTGTGTATTTAAATTTAAGATGAGTCTCTTGTAAACAGCATATAATTGGGTCATGCTTTTTTATCCATTCTCTGCCTTTCCATTGGAGAATTTAATCATTTATGTTTAAAGTAACTACTTATACTGCTGGACTTACTTTTGCCATTTTGCTATTTTGCTTTTATAAGTCTTATAACATTTATATCTCTCAATTCTTGGTTAATACCTTTCATATTCATTTTATTTTTTGCAGTGTAGTTCTATGGTTGCTTTCTCTTTTCCTTCCGTATATATTTTTCAGATATTTTCTTTCTGGTTACCATGGGCTTGAATTTAAGATCCTTAATCTATAAAATTGCCATTTGATTCGATGTCAACCTGAACTTTAATAGCATATACAAATACTGTTCCTATACCCTTCCACCCCCATCTTATTGTTGTATTTGTTTCAAATTAGATCTTTATACATTTTATGTCAAAAAACATAGGTTTTCCATTACTTTTATGTATTCTCACTTTAGAACCTGTAAGAAGTGAAAAGTGCACAATAGTATTGGCATTTATACTCATTTGGTTGACTTTTCTGGAAGTCTTTATTTTCTGTATGCCTCTTTGACCCACTGTCTAGTGTCCTTTACTTTCAGTAGTAACAAATTCTTTTACCATGGCTTGTAGGGCAGGTCTAGAGGTAACAAACTCTCCCAGCTTTTGTTTATCTGGGAATGTCATAATCTCTCCCTCATTTTTGAACGGCAGTGTCATTTGATATAAAGTACTATGTTGGAAATTGTTTTCTTTCAAGACTTGAGATAAATATTTCATTCTACTGCCTCCTTGTTTCCATGGCTTCTGATGAAAAAATATAACTTAATCTTATTGGGGCTTTCTTGTACATAACATGTTGCTTTTCTCTTGCAACTTTGAGAACTCTCTCTTCATCCTTGGCATTTGGCAGTTTGACTACTATGTGTCTGGGTATTGTTTTCTTAGAGAATATTCTGTTTGGGGCTCTTGATTGTATATATTCACATCTCTTGTTAAAGTTTGGATTTTTTCTGCCATTATTTCTTTGACTATTCCTTCTGCCACTTTCTTATTTCTTCTTTTGGGATTCTTATACTGTGCATTTTGATATGCTTGATGGTGTCTCATAGGTCTCTAAGGCTCTGTTCACCTTCTTTTCATTCTTTTTCTTTCTGCTTTGCAGCCTGAATCATTTCAATTGCCTTTTCTTCAAATTCACTCTTTATTTTTTTCTGCCAGGTCCAATCTGTTGTTGAAATTCTCAAAGAATTTTCCATTTCAGTTACAGTGGCCTTCAACTCCAATGTCATATTGGATTCCTTAAAAAAATTTTCTCTCTGTATTAAAATTCTCATATTATTCATACATCATTTTTCTGATATCCATTTGTTCTTACTCCATGTTTTCCTTTATCTCTTTGGGCATTTTGAAGATCTTTTTTTAAATAACTTTGTCTGCATGTCCAAAGTCCGTTCTTCTTCCTTGATGGTTTCTGAATTTCTATCTTATTCCTTTGGATGGGTTATCATTCCTGTTTCTTTTTGTTGTAATCTTTGTGACACACTGTACATTTTAATATTTTAATGTGTTAGCTCTGGGATTTAGTCCCTGAATTGTCTACTCCTTAATATTGTGTCCTCCTAGTGATATGGCAGAGATTTCTTCAAATGTCAGGAGATAACTAGAACATAAAAACACAATGCAAAAATCACCTTTCACATTCTTGTAAATTGGCTGTGCATTGGTTGGTGCTCTCCTTCAGAGTTTAGCTCTTCTATCGAGAAGTTCAGTTTACGGTGACTGTAAATTACGGGCCCCTCCCTTTTTTTTTCTGAGCCTATAACTTGTCCTGGGCTTGTACTGGGTCATGGCCCAGGACCCCATTTATTGGAATCCAAGTACCCTCTCCTCTTCCTATGTAATGGGCTTTCTCCCCTTCTTGGGGGTTCTACTGAATCTCATATTAAATATTATGGGATATTAAATCCCATAATCCTTTGCTCCACACTGTCTTTACTTAATTTTTTCTTACACTGTTTTATTGTCTGTAAGCTTCATTTGTTTGCAGGTCAAGTTCTGGGAGGGTGAACCAGAGAGGGGTCTCCTGATTCAGTCCTTCAGTGTGCCACCCAGTAGATTGTCCTGGACATGCTAGACCCTGGTATGCACATAATAGTTTCTTAGGAACAGGCCAGGGACCTGGCCCACAGTGGGTGTGCAGGCTGCCTCCGCACAGCGCTGAGGAGGGGGAGAAAGCAGTAAGGGCACCATGAATTTCTCCTACCATTTTTTAAGCTTTGGGTTTGTTTTATTTTGCTTTTGCTCAGTTACTGCAACCCTTGAACTGTTTTCTGGTGTTTTGAGGAAGATGGCTCTACTAGTTTTGCCAATCATTTTTCTGTGGGGAATGGCATCCTTGAGTGTCTTACACTGCCATCCTGGCTGACTGGAAGTCTTATTTTTCTTTTAAATACCCACTTTTTAAAAAATAGCAGCTGATGGGTAGTGGCTGATAATAGGCCAATGTATTGCTTCTCCCTGTGATTTATGAATTTCTTGAAGTCTTAAGGCCACTATTTTGTTAGGATGGAGTTTTAGGTGCTGTCACGGGTTACTGGAGAGTACATTTGGAGGCAAGTTGTCCTTCAGAGGGTCCCAAAATTATCTCCAGGGAATCAGTCTCCTATGATGTTTACACAGAAGGCCTTAAATTCAGAACTGCAGCATCATTAGCCATAACCAAAGAGCACTAGCCACTGGCTTCTAAGTCTTTTCTAATCTGGAGAGACTGATCTGCTTTCCCTGGAGATGCTCTCAGTTCAGAAGATCAGTGTGAGAAAAGCACATTTCAGAAGCTTCATATAAAACATAGGGCCTGCCTCACAGGCCCTGAGAAAACAGAAGATTCAGATAATTCATCATGGAGCCAGGCCTGTGACATCATGTCTCTTTTAAAATAAGGTATTTGTGAAGCTTCTGAAAATATCTCTGCACCTCTAAGACTGACCCACAACCTGAAGAAAATGCCTGGATATATTCAATCTAGTAAAAGGACAAGAAAGCCTGCAAGACCTCAACCTGTTCATCAGATTTGCTCAGGGCAGCTTTGCAAGGGCTGGTCTCAGGGCCTTGCCATTGGGACGGGATGAAATAACGTGGATAAGAAAGTCCTTCGCTTTGTGCAGACAACTTGTGAAGAAACCAGAGTCTGCTTGCAAGTTCAGCATTCCCTTTAAGGCAAAAGTATTTAAAATGCTCAGAGGAAAAGGATGTGTTCAGCCCCTTTCAGAAGCATTTTGGAAGCATCATTTTTAATGGTGAAAAATTGGAAACATCTCTAATGTTCCCAGAAAGAGATCTTTAACAGTGAAAATTGTTAAATAATGAACTATAGCATATTAATATCAATGCAGCCATTAAAAATGATATGTAATGACATGAAAGCTGTCAAAGAGATGCTGTTACTTGGAAAAAAGATTACTAGTCAGTGAGTACTCTATAACTTCACTTTTATCTATCTATCTACCTATCCGATCTGGAAGAAAGTAAATGATTATGTAGAAAAATGTTAATGGGGTTTATGGATTTGTAGGTGCTTATAGGTTTTCTTCTTGCTTCTTTCTGGGTAAGATACGTGTGTGTGTGTACACATTTACATTATATATACATGCATGTTACATATACATTATACATTTATGTACATACGTTACATAAATGTTACATAAACCTGTATGTTTCATGAAGGAGGACTTACTCACTCAAGGCTTTAGTTTCCCTTTCCATATAGCGAGAGAAAACTAAACTAGATTTTTAAGGTCTCTACTAGTTGAAACATTCCAAGACAATCATTCCAAAGAATGCAAAATTAACTGGACTTACTAAAAAAATGTGATGAGTAAAATGACATTTTCTGAAATTTAAAAAAAAGCTGTTGGAGAAACCAGTAGTGGCTGCCACACCCATATATCCAATGGTCTTTTATATTGTGACTGTAAGGAGAGAATGATGAGAGCTCACAGGGTACACAGTGTATACAGGAATCTGCAAGTGTTCTATCTGTGATCCTCATAATAACCCTACGAGGCAGGTGCTACCATTGTCTACATTTTTAGGTAAAGAAGATGTGACTTCAGAGAGGTCAAGTCAGTGACCAATGTCAGTAGTCAGAAAAGAGCAGAATGTGGATTTGAACACAAAACCTCAGGTCCCAGAGTCTATTACCTTAGCAGTGTGCTCAGCTGACCCCTAATGGAGCACGGCCCTCACCCCTGGGGGGAGACTTGAAAACTTGGGGCCATTATGGGGATTTGACAGATGAAGGGAAGACTCTCAGCACAGAGTTGGTAGAGAGTAATGAACTTGAGTCTCACCAGGGCAAACACAAGCTACTCCACCAAACTAAGAGCTGAGCTCGATAAAACTCATCCCAGAGACAGACCAATATGGTTGTCCTCCATGTATATTCAAGGAGGTTAGAGTTAAGTAAAGAATTGCTAGTGAGGATGGACGAAAGAGAAATGAGCTGTGCCAAGATGTTTGCATTTCCTTAAAGGTGTATGTAAAGCTCCATATCAGAGATTAATTAATGAATCATGCTGTTGCTTTAACAAAGTGTTCTAGGTTTAGAAGTATGAGGTAATGGATTGGGGCTGTGCTAACCCCACCCCCACCTCCTCCGCCCTGCTCCATACCATATGGGAGGGGGCCGACTTCTACATCCTCTGTGCCCAGGTCCCCATGCCAGCTGGCTCCCATCTGGGTTCAGCCAAAAGCAGGCGCACTGGTGGGGAATCAGATGGTGGGAGGAAGGGAGAAGCCAGGATTTCCCCTCCACTGCCTTAAGCGACATCTCTAAGGGCTGTGTCTCCTGAAGCTCATCGCCAGCTTCTCCTGGGTGATTTGGGATCCAGAAACCCCACCCTTATCACTTTGTCCTTCCAGCCTTGTGTTGATAATGGCATTTAAAGGCTAACTTAGTCACCACTCACTCCCAGAATCCCAGTAGCTAGCACATAAAGGGTGTTCAAGCAATATTGCTGAATCAGTGAGGAATTACTGAAAGTTTTGATAAAGGGAGTGGGTACAAGGAGAGTTATGCTCTGCAAAGATTGTTCTGGCAGAAATGTGTAGATTGACTTGGAGTGGGTGGGGGAAGCAGGAGGTAGGGAGACCAGTTAGAATTCTATTGCAATCAATCACAACCAGTCAGGGGGCTTGAAAAAAGGCAAGGAGGGCTCAAATCAGTTAGATATCACGCAATTGAAATTGCAGATATCAGATAAGGGGGCTGATGGAGAAGGTGACGTGAAAGTGCCTCTGAGGTTCCGGAACCAAGAGATAGGCTGGATGGAAATGCCACTGTGAATATGTATGCACTGATCAAGCAGAAACCCAAGGAGGGTGGATGTGGAGGATGCGGGGGAGATGCATATTTAGTGGTGACAATTATTTAATACCCACCCTTGGATCCTCTGGCCTTTTCTCTCCTGTTATTGTAAAGACATTCATTTTTCTTCAAAGTCAGTAAATTATTCTCTGTCAGCAAGCTGGGGTGGGGGGTGGGGGGAAGGGATGAAGAAAAGATCTCGGTTTGCTTTTGGCTTTTCCTCTGTCTAGTCCAAACACTGGAAATGTCAAGTTTGCCCACTAATTAAACATGTCTGTCTTGGACTGCACTTGTATCTTTCACTGAGAAGGTGTAGATTTCCAGGGAGACATTACACATTCATGTTTCCAAATACAGCAGTTTGAAATCTCCCCGTGTGACACAAATACCAACTTTGTGGAAGTGTCTCCTAATAGGAAAGACACCTGAGTAAAGCAGGCTGGATCTGTGAGGCATGGAGGGTATGCTGTGTGCATGCCCTTTAATTTATTTTCTGGGAGACTCTGTGGGGCCAGCCCTGGGCCTTTCTGGATTTCCACAAATTCTACTGCACAGCTGATGTCTCCCATGAGCGAATCATGGGGAATTTTGTTCCTTAGTTGGGTTGAAACTACCCCTGCCTCCATCACGGCTGTTTAAACGGCAGTTTCTAAATGGTTTGCAAGTGTATTTTTGGCCTTGAATGATTTTGCAAAGCCATGTTAGAACTCTGTGAGGGAGGCATTGCTTTCACCCATATTCTACAGACAAAGAACTGGGATTTGCTGTCTTGAAATCTTTATGGAAAGAGAGAGATTTATTTATTACATATTTCTTCGGTACCAACTGTGCTGAGTTGCTGCAGACATAACTATAAACAAGGCTGACATGTGTCCCTGCCCATTTGGAGTTTAGTCTAGTGAGTAAGTCGATAATCATGCATTAGGGTATTAGGGAGGTTAGGCAACTTGTCAAGTACAGGTTAAAGCTGGTTAAGTGACCAAGTCAGGACCACCTAACTTAAAATGTCTGATCCATCTTCTAGGGCAGTAAATCATAGACCTAAAATATGTGAGCTGAAGGTGCAGATGCCATCTTAGTCCTGTGGAAGTCAAAGGAAACAGAGTGTTGGAGAGCAAATAGCCTTGTTCATATGTAGGTGAAGACATTTTGGTAATGCTGCACCCACAGTGCCAGGTGGGCCAGCCTGCTTAGAGGGGAGCACCCCAGGGGCTCCCTGGTATCCCTCCTCTTCCCACCACAACTGAGTCACCACCTCACGGGGGATGGGGAGAAGCAGCAAGACTGTGGGAAGCCAGAATTTTCAGCCAACTTCCCTGCACCTGTTTTATGTTTCAGAGCATCAGCTTCTGCATCCAAATGTGGGTATTTTGACTAGTCACTAATCCTGGGTTTTCTTCAACTGGCTGAAATGCAATATATCAGAAATGGATTCGCTTTTTTAATGGGGATTTATTAACTTAAAAGCTTATAGTGTTTAGGCTATGAAAATGTCCAAATCAAGGCATCATCAAGACAATTCCTGGACTCTGAAGACAGGCTGCTGTCAATCCAGGACTCCTCTGTCACATGGCAAGGCACATGGTGATCTGCTGGTCTCTTCCTCCCTGGGGTTTTGTTGCTTTCAGCTTCTGACTTCTCCATCTGTGGCTTCTTCTTGTTCCTGCATACGTCCTTCTCTCTCAGCTTCTGTCTGAGTCCTTCTTGCTCAGCTTCTTCTAAAGGACTCCCATAAGAGGACTAAGATCCCCCTGGGGCAGGCCTCAGCTGAAGCGATCTAACCAGAAGGTCCACCTACAATAGGGCCACACCCACAGGAATG
This sequence comes from Tamandua tetradactyla, assembly GCF_023851605.1. Lineage (NCBI taxonomy): Eukaryota > Metazoa > Chordata > Mammalia > Pilosa > Myrmecophagidae > Tamandua > Tamandua tetradactyla. The sequence continues at coordinate 42,932,178 of NC_135342.1, read as the reverse complement.
AGTAGCTTTAAGAGCATAATCTTTTCTGGGGTCTGTGAAACCTCCCAACCGGCATAACAGTCTTAGGGAATTCATGGACTAATAATATTTTTAAATGTATCTGTGTGTGTGTGTGTGTGTGTGTGTGTGTGTGTGTGTGTGTAGGGGCAGGGTTTCTCAGCTTAGGACCTTATATATATATATGGATATCATCTGCTGTTACCATATCTTGTGAAGTAAAGACAGTTTCACATCAGGTAAAGAAGGAAGGACAATCTAAAAATGAAAAACAGCTCTTTAAATTGAATTATGTTAGACATTATAAAAACTCTCTTTGTTGTCATTATTCTCATTTCTTAGTGAACTGTGGTGGAAACTGACTGTGGACTGCCCCAACTTTGGACCCAGGCCCAACAGCTTGGAAGACAGTCCCTAGGCCCTTTTCAATTGTGAGAGTTCTCGGCTTGAGGCGTCTGCAAGACAATCCTGGGTTTGTAGCTGTTCTCCTTGGAACCAGACACATTCTGGCTCCGTGCCATCCCAGGGTTGCATCTGGAGGCCTCTGTTTGGTCTGTGATCCCTGAAATGGCAGCATCCTGCCCAAGCAGTCCCCTCCAAGTCCCACCATATGGGGGCTGCATTTTCATCCAGTTTGGCAGCTCTTTTGCACAGAACATCAGTCCCCACTGGTAGATTCGTTCCTGTCGCACTATTTACCAAAGCTAGGCCACTTAATTAAAAGCAAGAGCTTTTGCATAAACTCCAACAGTGACTATATAAATTCCAGGCATTGTAGAGGGACCAGATGGAAGAATGGGCCAATTATCATGGAACCCAATGCTCCCGCCCTTTCTAAAGTGCTCCCCAATCATGGAGGCTCCTCAGGGAATGAGGGTGTTACCTGCAATGTGAGCCCACCATGAACAAAGGAAGGGTCAACAGCAGTACAAAAAGGACTTGCTCTCCCAAGTTCTGCTCTTGGGGTTGTTGTCATCAGTCAGTGGTTCAGATGTGTACCTTTCAGCAGAAGTGAAGTCAGGTCAACTGTATGATGTGGTGGGTGTCCCAGGAGAGGGGATCTGGGCATGAGGCTGGGAGGCAGCATGAGAGGACCAGAAGGCTTCTGGCAGGCCATCAGGCAAAGCCCCAGCAAGTCAGGATGCATTGGCTAGGCACCAGGTCTGGGTCTGGCATCACTGGTTCACGCTAGGGAGCTTGCATTGGCTTCCCTGGATCCACATTCTGTCCTTCCTCACTCTGCTTCATGCCTGTGAGGTTGACCAGTATGAATGGCCTCATAAGTCTCCCCTGTTGAATGAGGCCAATGGGGGGTGCCAGTGGAGAAAGGAGGGTGGGAGGAGAGAGAAAGTCAGTTTCCCCGGTTCTCTCCCTGTCACTCACTGTGGGTTGGCCTCAAAGGCCACAGTTCCTGTTGGCTGGCCCTTTCTCTATGTCCCAGGTTTGGGGAACTGCTCCCTTGCCTTGTTGCTTCAGGCCTAGGGGAGGCAATGGCTCCCTGCTGAGGCTAGTCCTGAATGCTGGCCTATCTTTTAGTTGCTCCAAATCTTGTAAACTAGTCCCTTTATAAACATTTCTCAAATTACCCAGTCTGAGTGAGCTGCTTCTTAAGCACCAGAACCCTGACTGAGGCAGGGGTCCTGAGGGGATGCCAGAAATAAGTTAAGTACAGACCCCTCCTCTGAAGGAGTTTACAGTGGAGGTGGAGACATGAGCAACAAACAGAAAGAATAGACATTCTTATTAAGCCAAGACTGCTGGAGGCATCCTTAAGTTCAGAGAAAGGAGTCAGGTTGAACTGGGGCAACCAGTGGAAGCTTCAGAGAGAAGGTGGTGATTCAAGTTGGGCCCTGAAGTCAAGTTTTGGCATGTTGGGAAGGAGATGGCCTGTTGCGTGGGAGAGCAGCCCAAGTAAAGAAAGGGTCCAGAGCACCCTGGGTCATGCAAGTTCCACTTTCTGAGCCCCAGCGGTCTGATATAAAAGAAAAGTGGGGAATGAGGAGGGGAGGCATTTGAAAAGGTGGAGGATACATGACCCAACTGGGACTCTGTCAGAGTGAACAAACCCACGGTCTGCTCAAATTGCTCCCTCTCTCATGTATCCAATATGCAAAAGCTGCATCTTTCAAGCTCTTTCTCTCTCACCTCAAGGCTTGACACTTGCTCTTCCTGTGGAAGAGCTGGCTTGCTTGTTCTCATTACTGAGCTCTCTGATCAAACTTCCCATCTTGTGAGAGGCCTCCAGGGATAGCTGTCCTTCAACATGGCCCTGGTGAGACTTACCTTTTCATGTCATAAACTGTGTGGCCCCTTCCTGATGAATGGGGCTGGACTTGATATTTACTTTCAAGAAAGAATAGACTAAGGTAGGAATTTGTGTGCATCAGAGACCAGGTCATAAAAGACAGAGGGTTCCCCTCTCTATCTTTCTACTCTCTCAGGTCATTTTCTTGTCCTATGGAGATATCCACATGCAAGTAGCTGAAGCCTCTTGCTGCATGAGTGAGCTGGGAAGCAAATCTTCCAGCCCAGTCAAGCCTCAGATGAAACTTGAAACTCCAGCTGACGATTTAATTATAGGCTTGTGAGAGCCCCTGAGCCAGAACTACCCCAGAGAAGCCATTTTTAGGTTCCTGATCCATTGAACCTCTGAGATAATAATGCATGTGGTTATATGTCTCTAAGATTTGGGGTCATTTGTTATAAAGAAATATAAAATAAATACACCTTCCCTGACCACAAAAATTAAATGAGCACCTGCCTGTCCACACAGCTCTCCTGTCCCTCTTCCATTATATCCTAATCATGGCCAGGAAGGCCCCACACAATTCAGCTCCTTTACCTCTGATAGCTCCTCTGCTCTGCCCCTACCTCTCCCTACTCGAGCATGCAGGCTCCCTTGCTGCTTCTTGAACATGCTCCCATTTCTGCACCTTTGTTTCTGCTGCTCAATCTTCCTCGAACATTCTGTCCCAGTTACTAAGGCATGGCTGCCTCTCTTCTTTCCTTTACATCTTTGCTCCAGGGCAACTTTTCAGGGAACCCTTTCCCTGATCACCCCATTTCAAATTACAAGCACATCCTAACTTCACCCTAGTGTCTTACCTGACTTACTGTTCCAATAGCACATATCAACATTGAACATAGTATATATTTTTAATCTATCTTGTTTATAGGTGTCTTTTATAACTGAAATCTAAGTTCCATGAGGCCAGGGATTTCTGACCATTTTGTTCACTGTTATATAACCAGCATTTAGAACACTTGTTAGTGTGTAACCAGTGCACAGGAAATATTTGTTGGATAATTTTATCACATTATTTTTTCCTATTAGAACCTGTGGTAGATAGCATTTTGGTCCTTATAACTTTCGTCCCCTGGTGTCATGCCTGTGACTATATTACATTACAGGGCAAAAGGGGCTTGGCAGATATAAATAAGTTGACCTTTAGATAGAGAAATTACCTTGGTTTATCTGAGTGGGGCCAATGTAATCACATGGATTCATAAAAGTGGAATGTAAGAGCAAAAGAGGAAGCCGGAGATATTCAAAGCACAAGAAGGAGGCAATGAGAAGGAGTATGGAAGAAGTTTAGAGAGAAGTTCCAGATGTCAGCCAGCAAGAAAGCAGGACCTCAGTCCTACAACCATAAGCAACTGAGTTTTGCCAACACCCTGAATGAGCTTGGAAGCAGACACTTCCCAGTGCCTCCTGACGTGAGCCCAGGGGGCTGACACCTTGATTTTGGCCTATAAGACCTTGAGCAGAGGACTCAGTCAAGCCCACATGGACTTCTGGATTAAAGAACTGGGAGGCTCTAAATGGGCATTGCTTTAAGCTGCTGGTTTTGTGGCCATTTATAATGCCAGAAAAGGGAAACTAATGCATAGGTATTTTAATGTTCAGATATTTTGTTACTAATTTGTTTAGTGTGAACTCAGAGCTATTGTCTGTCTTATAGCCCAATGCTTACAACAGTATGTGGCACAGAGTTTAATAAAGATTTGTTGCATGCATGAATGAATGGGCCTGGACTTTGCAGTGGGGTGGGGTATCTGTTAGCTTGTCTAGAAGTTCAACAGACAGTGAGAACCTCAGGGGCCAGTTCCAGCTGCATTCAGCCCCATGGTCTCAGTGCCTTGCCCAGGCTTGTCTTGGAGGGACAACAAGGTTCCCTTGGAAAGGGAACAGGTAGCCTAGGACCAAGCCAGAAGTGAAGAGCCCACATCACTGGCAAAAGATTCTAGTTCTGTACGCCCCACTATCTGCAAGTCAGACTCTGGTGTAAGATAAAAACTCAGCTGAGTTTTTTGCTATCTGTGTGAACTTGAGCAGAAGACTTCACTGCTCTGAGCTTTAGTTTCCTCATCTATTCAAGGGGGTTAATGATGATACCTACTGCCTAGACTTGCTGTGTGAAGACTAATGAAAACAGGCAAGCTTAGGATGTTGCACACAGGAGGTGCTCAACAAACAGTAGTTCTTATTGCTGTGCCTTCTGTTGACTACTGCACCTTGCTGTTTCCTGGGGGAAGCTTCACATACAATTTTCAAAGAGAATTATACTCGAAGTGAATCACAGCTCATCAGCGTGAGTCTCATGACGTCTGGGCAGCGACATCTGCTTTGGCTTCAACTAACCAACCCCAACTCCATTACTGCTTCTGCATTCACACCACAGGGAGTATCGTTGCACTCTGGCCACTGTCATCCAGGGGCCACGTTAACATAAAGCAAACACCATTAATATTGATGGAAATGTAATTGTGAACAAAACACGTGGCAAAAGGGCAAACTTCAACGGATCCATTTGAAAATGGTGAAATGAAATAGGTAGATGGTGTTTTCAAACACACACATATACACTCACATATGTACAAATACACTCAAATGCACACACCTCCCTGAAAAGGTTAAAGCCAGTTAAACTATCATGGGAAGGGATACAAAATATTGCATGGGGATTTAGAGGCGAAAAATGCAGAGAAACATAATGTGCTGTAAATTAAAGTCATTTATAAAGTACAACTGGCACCCAGAAAGAAAGAAAAAATGATGAGTCATCAAAAGTGGGGTGTCCGGTTATTTCTTTGTAGAATATTTCCATGGGACAAGAGAGAAATGTATTTATTAAGGACTTGTTATTGTACAAAGATAAACATATCAACGTTGGGCACTGAGGATGCCCAGCTCCATTATTTATCTCAAAATGGTTTTGTTTGTTTGTTAGTCTCAAGCCCACAAGGCCCCTCAGACATTCGTTGGGAGTGTCTGATGTTCCGCAGGAATGGAACGCTTCAGGGTGTAGGTGGGGGTGATGGTGGGAGTTGTCTCCAGGCTCAGTCTTGCCCCACGCTTCTCTTGGAGCTCACCACAGCCTCCACCAACCTGCATGTCACTGCTGCCCAATGCAGATTTCCTGCCCCACCTCTGCAAGTGAGCATGGCTTTGGTGTTTAAGGGTAACTGCCTCTGACCCGAGGACTACTTGCTTGGTGTCTGCCCTCTATCTCTTAAAAGAAGGTATGTGCTACCTGAGTATCAACGGTGGCCTTTGTTATAGTGTTTGTTACAGTGGCAATGAATAAACCTGGAAAGAAAAAAAAAAAAGAAACAGGAGAAGGAAACAGCTATATATATTAGAAAGACAGAGTTACTGGTGGAGAATAACTGAATGGTGTAGATGGTGAGAGGGAAAAAAGGGAGAGGACAAAAGCCTGTACCACCTGGATTTGAGAGAGTGGGTGGGAGGAATTTTGAGAGGATAATATGAGATATAATATAATATGTAAGACATTTAACACAGTGCTTGGCACATAGGAAATGCTTAATAATTGTCATTATTAATATTATATAATGAAAGATGTTAGCGAGGAGATTTTGAATCTTTTAATAACGCTTCTCTTATCTAAGCAGTTTTGATTAATTTGAGATGCATATATAATATGTACGGATACAATGATTATTTTCCCTATAGCAGTACTATCAGTTCAAAAACTGGAACCCAACTAAGGTCCCATGGGGACACTTCCATAAACTAAATTTAAATTCAAGACCCCTACTGATGTTTACAGAAGAAGGCATTTGGGATCAAAGAGAAATAGAAAACTCATGTGACACTTCCTTTTGTGATGAAAATTCAATTAATCTATTTTCTACCTACATAAGAACATAACCATTGTACCCAAATCTGGTTATACAAGTTATTTCTGGACTTTGCAATGGGTGATATACCCAGGAAGTATCTCAATGAAAGTACAGAAACTTAGGATTTAAGAGACAATTTTATGCACTAAATAACAGTAACAAAGAAAAAAATGACTTGCTCAAGTTCCTAATTTTTATTAAAGGTAGCATTTGGGACAATACTCTAGGATTCCCAAATCCCAGCTGTAATGGACATTTAAGTTTTCTGCCTACCTTGTTTCATTTTTTCTTCTAACAATATTACTCCCAATTTTCCTTGTAGAACCACACTTCTTTCATTTTCAATCCACACACTTCAAATGCAACTGACCCTCTACTCCATGTCCAGAGGTAAGCATATGATGTAGGACTGGCTATTTTAGTTCTTTGGCTACTAAAGCAAATACCATACAATGGGATGGGTTAACAACAGAAATTTATTGGCTCATTGTTTCAGAGGCTAGAAGGCTTGCTTTCTCCTGGGGTCGGTATCTTCTGGTTGGCCAGCAAACTTTGGTGGTCCTTAGCTTTTCTGTCACATGGCGATACACATGGCAGCATCTTCTCCTTTCTCTTCTGGGTTCCATTGACTTCCAGCTTCTGGCTGTGCCCTGTAGTTTCTCTCTCCATCTGTCTTCCACTGTGCTCGTAAAGGATGCAGAAATCCAGATTAAAGACCAACCTGCAGTTGGGCCACAATTTAACTGGAGTACCGTCTTGAGGAGCTCTTACTTACAATGGGTCCGTACCCACTGAATGCAGACCAAGACCAAGAACATGCCCAAACTGGAGTATACAATTCAATCCGCCACACTGGCCAATCAGTACCATGTGTCCGGAGGACAGTGATGGACTCAGGGATGAGCACATGACCCAACTGGACTAAATAAGATTCCACTATGGGATATTTGCTGAAATCATAGAAAAGAGAGAGCATCCCTTTCTGAAGGGCTGTCTGGGGTCACTAAAAGAAATGATCCCACTTGAGAATGGACTAAGCACAAGGGAAAGCGGAACTGAGAGAAAGTGCAAGGCCAAGACCTGACCTTCCTGGATCTATGCAAACTTGAAACCAGGCATATTACTGGGATTTGGGGCTTTTTTCTTGCATTTCCATCCTTTGCTGCTAAAAACAAACAAACAAACAAACAAAAAACTAATATAAAGTCTATTTCTGATATACCACACTGCCTCTTTAAAGTTGTCTTTTAAGGAAAATATTATGGTATCATAACAAATAAATACTTGAGTCTGTCTCCTAAGGGAGAGAGTACTCCAGTGTAAATCTAGCACTGGCCATTGGAGGACATGCTGAAGTGGTGCCCTGGGACCCTACACCAGACTCCCCAGAGGAGGAAGAATCATGGGGCACAGAGGGGCAGGGCATGCCTATGGCAGGAATGTACACCTTCCTGCAGTCCTCACAATGGCATGGCATCTTATCTGTGAGAGCTCTCAGCTCAGATGTCAGCTATTACTAGCAGTCCTTACTAGCAAAGGTATCTTAACCTGAAGTAGCAACCCCATCCTTGGGGTAGCAGTGAATGTCACGCATGAGGACAACTGTGAGATGTTGAAGGGTGTGGCAGTGGTCATGGGACTGATGAGGGATTATGAGTCACAAGATCTGAAGTCCAGTCTGGGCTCTTGACTTTTTAATAGAGTGTTATAAAGGGAAGGTCAAGTGGAAGCCTCTTAACCTGTCCTCCGTTCTAACCTCCAAGATAGCAAACCAAAACAATATTGCAAACAAGGTGAATGGTAGAAATTAGTGCCACCCTTAAGGACTCAAGGATACAGGTGTGGTGGTTACATCATATTCTGATTCACAGGTCTGGCTCCTATAAAAGCCAGACAGAACCCAGAGGATGAAAATGTACAATGGGAAAACTCAACCAGGTTTAACTCCAAGTACGGTAGTGCCAGATGTGATATATTTACTAAAGCAGGTACATATTATGGGGCTATTTATTAGTGAATGAATATATTCTTGTTAGCAACAAGGACCTGAAAGAGTTTACATTCACTTGGGACAGGCCATGTGTCCATTTACAGCCTTGCCCCAAGGCTATGTTAACTCTCTCATCTTCTGCTATCATAGAATCCAAAAGGATATGGATCCTCCAGACTTTCAGCAGAATGTGATATCGGTCCATTCTAGTGATGGCCTCACGCTAATCATGCCAGATGAGCAAGAAGTGGCAGGTACATTGGAGGCACATACACTCAAAAGGGCAAGAGATAAATCCTACAAAGATTCGGGACCTATCATATCAGTGAAGTTTTTAGGGGTCCAAAGGTCAGAAGCAGGCTGGAACAACCCCCCAATTATAAGGAAAAATATTGCATCCATTATTTCCTACCATGAAGAAGAAAACATAAATTCTGGTCAGTCATTTTGGGTTCTGCAGGTAGCCTCTTCCATACCTGGGAATACAGCTAGGACTCATTTGTCAATTAACATGAAAGGCAGCCAGCTCCAAGTAGGGCCAAAAAAAAGGAAAGGGTGCTTCAGCAGATACAGGCTGCAGTACAAGTAGACCTGCCACTCAGGCCATGTTATCATTCGGAGGCTCTGGTAAAATAAATAAATAAATAAATTCTGGAGTTAACAGAGAAACAGTTGGCAACTAAATCAGAACTTTGATTCACTCCAGTCCAGAATCCTTTCCACCACAACTTTGATGGAAGAGACCCATCATCTCCCAACATTCTAATTTGAGCCATGGTGTCACATAACCATTGTTTTAACCATCGTTGTTCTCCATGGGGTAGCAGGGGACTCTGACATAAATGAGACCACCCAGAAGGAAATCTCTGCACTTTCTGCACTATTGTTCTAGAAAGGATTCTGTTCAGAGCTTCAGCTTCAGGGTGAGGATTGCTCATCAATATGTTCTGAGAAAGATTTGGGGACTTCTCTGTCCACAGGGCATGGAATGCACTTTCTTTCCACCGTGATTCTTAGTGCATCTTCTCAAAGTTATAAAGACCTAAATAACACACTAATCTAACAGCACGATAGCCCCTTAGGGACCCCATCTTGTAGTAACTGCCTGAGACTTTATATTGGTCTACCCTGGTGACAGCAGGGGACCTAGGGAAGCAGAGGCACAAAGCAAAGTGTCCTGTCATGTTAGTTTCTCCCTGTAGAATCCAGGGAGGTTGGCTGTGAAGAATCTCAGCATCTCTTTCAGCACAAATGTTCTTAGGCACCATGTGGTGCTGTAAGATCCCTTGCAGTGTAATCATGAAGGCATATGTGATATCATTTTATTTATGTTTTAACTCAAATTTTTAATATGGAAGGAAAAATATTGTCTCATGCAACTGAGTGATCTGAAGCATCGAGCTGCAGGCAAGGCTTGATCCAGGTGATTTAGAGATGTCATTAGGAATTACCCTCTATCCTTCTTGGCTCTGCTCTGCTGTGTGTTGCCTTCATTCTCAGGCAAGCTTTCCCCACATGGAGACAAGCATAACCTCAGCAACTCTTGGTTTGCATGGTCCACGGTGCCTACAACAGCCCACCATCTCCTGCTATTTCATCCACTTTCCAGGTCCAGTTTTAGGTTCCCTCTGGATTCTATTTCCCAAGCCGATCTCATTACTTATCTTAACCTCATGTTATAGCTTAACCTCATGCTCTCAGCCCTTGTCAAACAGGTTTCTGGGTCTCTGTTTAATTTTTTACACATATTTTAAGTTGGATAAATGGGAAGTCAATAGTTATAATTCCTCCTTGCAGGAAAAATTCCATCTTGCTCTTTAAGCATGTTTGCTCAATGCAGGCAAAGATCCATATTCTCATATAGCATTATTTAAGTGGGAATGAAAAGCAGATGGGTGGATTTTGAAGATTTGAAGGCAAGGGGAGGGAAATAGTATTATATGGGTGCTGCCTGCTCTTTGCTCTTCCAGAAGTGTGCCCTTTCATACGCGAAGGTGATCATTGTCTTCAGGCTGGCAGATCAGTGGATGACATTGTGTAAGGATTGGTATTTGTTTAAGAGAAATCTCCCTGACTGACCCAATTCCTGTAATGCATAAAAAAATGACAGAAGTAATATTTTTGTTCTTGTTTCACTTTCAATCATCTTATTTGATCAAGGTTGAGCAAAACCGACATCTCATCAAACTCCAAAGTGTGTTTCAGCACCAGGTTCATCAGAGGGTGGCATTTAAAACACAGACATTGCAGGAACAAATGTATTTGCCAATCCCGTCCAGCAATGTAAACCTGACCTTTCTCCTGTAGATTTATTGACACAGGCCTGTTTTGTATCATATTTCATTATTGTGCATGAAAGAATTGAAAGTTCTTCTCTTGGAAAACAACTCAGTTGGGGCCAGGGCGGCCAATATGCTTTCCTTTCTTAGTGAGAAAGAGGGAATTAGAAAGTCAGGTACTGGCAGGACTAACACAATTCCTCAAAGAGTGCCTTTAATTAAAAAACACCCGGTACCAGCAGTTTGGGCTGGGAGGAAATTTCCATTTGTCATGTGGTAGGATCAGAGGAATTGCATCCAAGGTTACTGTGGAGTGCATCACAGATTCTTTGCATCTATAAGCCAGTGGAAGTACTCCCCCTCCTACCCAGAACAAAATTCATCTCTGATAAATGTTCACTCTGTTCTAGGACATGCCCATTGTTGGAAGCCCACCACTTCACCAGACTGAGCAGCTGGAGAAATTAGCCATTTATGCATTCATGTGACACGGTATCTATGAATCTAGACACTCCCTTAAGCCTGGGGATAAGGCAGTGAGCAAGAGAAGCAAGGACTCTGGTTTCAGGGAGCTTCAATTTTGTGGCAGTGAAGACAGGTTATAAAATAAGTTAACAGGATAAATAAAATAATCTTAAGAAGTGAAGAGTACAAATTATTGTGTAGATAGGTAATAGACAGTGAGTATAGGGTAGTAGGGTGGCAGATATTGCTTTAGAAAGGGAAATTTTCTCCTGAAGTACAGAGAGTAGATATCTGAGCTGGTATCTGATTAAAGAAATGGGTCACATCAAGTGCAAAGGCCCTGGGGTTAAAATGTGGTTGGCAATTTTGAGAGACAGAGAAGTTGGAGGTTTAGGAAAGGGGATGGGGAGGTAGGCTGTGAGATGAGATCAAGGTAGGCAGGGTAAGACTGTCTTAGGAGATTTAATCAACTACAACAGTAAGCCCCTAGGAAGCTGTTAAGCAGGGGTGTGACAGGAGTTGATTTATACTTTAAAATGGTTACTCTGGATTTAGGGTGGGATGGAATTTTAGGGGGACACGTGAGTAATCACAGTTAGTATGACTATTGGAGCCAGTTTTGGCAAAAGACCATAGTGGCTTGATTACAACTTATCTGTTGAGCCAAAATCTGAGTCCATGTAAATCAGTTCTGTCCCCAACCCACCCTCCATGGCTGGCACAGGCAGAGTGAATCGAGATTGTCCCCATAACTTTAGGCACTTGTTGACAGGGACTTTGCCTCTTCAATACCTTCTTTTCTCTGGACAAAGCAACCCCGTTTCTTCCAAGTCTTTATGTGACAAAATTTTAAATCTCCCTCATCACCCTTTTCAGGCTGTGCTACAATTTCTTCATGTTTCTCTTTAAAAATAGGGCCCAACGGGAAGTAAATACCTCATATGGGAGCTGCCATTTTGCACTAGATTTATGCCATAGGGAGCGTCTCCTCTCCCCCACGTTTAGTATTTGTACTTTAGGTAGAGTAGACTCCACTCTTGACTCAAACCCATGACCAGACTCTAAGTCAACCAGTGCAGCCCACCCCCTACTATGACTGATCCAGAGATAGTCACATGACCCAATCTGAATCAATGAGATGCAGAGGGCCTAAGATTCTCATCTTTGTCATGAAATTCAACTTGAAGTAAGGAGTTCTGTGAGTTTTCAGCAGACATTTAGAGGTTACCTGAGAATGGACCCTCTTTCCAGTAAGCAAAACGGAGAAAGAGAGAAAAAAAGAGGAGGAAGTTTAAGGCATGCCATTTGTGTGCATTATTAAATTATGAGAGTCAATATATTGCCCTTTTTTCCTTCCTAAGCCAGCTGGCAAGGTTTCCTGACACTTGCTATGCAAAGAACCCTGAAAGACCAATTAAAGAACAGTGGGGTCATCACCACCCTTGAATGGGTCACTATGCCCCAATCAATGTCAAAAATTGTCACCTTTGTCAGCATTTGTATTGCCCTGTCAATGTCTGTTGCTTGAGCTTATAGCCAATGAGCGCCCCTGTTTTCCTATTCCGCAGATTCCTTCTCAATTTCTCTGTGAGGCATCCTCTGAGGATTTATGTAAAGCCTTTTTATGAATTTAGTATTTATTAGGCTTCCCTCTTGCACTTGACACGTATCCATTTTTGCCGGAGATGCAAACTCCCAAGCACCCAGCATTATGACCCATCTGGGGAAAAACAGCAAAGAGAACCAATAAAACCTAACAAAGCTAAATCTAATCATTGCCAAAAAACACTCTTTTGGCTCCCTAATGGGCCCAGGGGGAGGGGTTTTGATACCTCAGTGCTTCTGTCTCACGCAGTCATTCCTAGGAAGCCCTCCATTAAAACATATAGCACAATCACTTGTTAGGAACCTTCGAGAGCCATGTCTTGGCTGAGGCTCTTGCATCTAACGGGCTAAAGTCAGAGAGCTCAGAGGCTCAGGAATGGGTCAGCTGCCTTGAGGAAAGTGGGAGACTGAAAGCCCAGCCCTTAGCCCTGATGACAAATGGAAGCATATTTGACTATAGATGGGGATTAAGAGATAGACAGGGATGGAGCCAATAACTACTTCCAGTATCCCCTTTGGGGGCTGCTAGTTCTTTTGGGGAAACTGAGGACTGGAGAGCAGCAAAACCTTGCCCCAAGTGCACATGGTGAGAGAGTGGCTGAGTGATCCTGGATTGCAGCCAAGGTCTTCTGCCCCCTAGCCAGGGGCAGGTGGCAGAGTGGTTAGAAAACTGCAGACCCAGCTGTAGCTACTCACCATATGGTGCCTCTGATCCACACTTTAGTTACCTGAGGCAGGTGACCTAGGACATTTTGTAATCAGGGAGAGTCCTACATTCCAACAAGGGACCCTGTAGCCAAAAGTCCTAGAAATGAAATAAGGAGGGTCATGTGGCTTCTGACTCAGTAGGCAGGAAATTTGCATTTAAGCCTGACACCATCACTAGCTGGTGGCTCAGAGCAAATCATATCACTGTATAAAATGTACATATGTAAGAGCTAACTCTTACATGTCAGGCACATCTCTGTCATTTTATATTATGCATTCCTTTATCACTAATAACAACTCTGTAAAGATGGGGAAACTGAGGTAAAGGCAAGTTAAGTAATTGGGACAAGATGACCCAATTAATACATAGTTGAACTGGAATTCAAACCCAAGAAATCTGCCTCCAGATTCCACTCTTAACGTCTATAATAATTGCCAAAGGATAATAATAATTAATGATAAGACAAAGTTAATGTGGTGGTTTGAAATTGTTGTGTATCCCAGAAAAGCCATGTTCTTAAATCCTGATTCAATATTGTTGAATGGGATCTTTTGATTAAGTTGTTTCTATGGAGATGTGACCCACCCAATTATGGGAGGGACTTGGTGATTAGGTAGTTTTGTGGAGATGTGTCTCTACCCATTCAAGGTGGGTCACTTACCAGAGTCCTTTAAGATGGAACCATTTTGGAAAAAACGTGAAAGCCCACACAGAGAGAGAGATGTTTGGAGATACAGAAAGAAAATGCCTACCCCCTTCCCCCCAGGAAGCTATTTGAAACCAGAAGCCAAAGGACCAGCAGATGCCAGCCATATGCCTTCCCAGATCAGCCTTTCTTGAGTCAAGGTATCTTTATCTGGATGCCTTAATTTGGACATTTTTATGGCCTTAGAACTGTAAACTTGTAACTTAATAAATTCACTTTATAAAAGCCAACCCATTTTTGGTACATTCCATTTCCAGCAGCATTAAAAAATTAAAAAATCAATAAGTAATAAAATACAAATAATAATAATCAAACAATGCAAGCTTCACAGGCTTCTTATGAACATTAAGTAAAATAACATAGTAAAAGCTCTTTGCATAATGTAGTGCTGAACAAATACGTTACTATCTACCTACTCATGACAAGACGGAAATAATATGTTGTAACAACAAAAAGTTGTAATACTTACAACTTTATGTTCAGTACTTCACAAATTGTCACTATTGTTACTGCAAAAACTAGGAGTTAATAGCCCCATTTCACAGATACGAAGACTGATAATGATTTGAGCAGTTTGGTTGAGAAATCCAGTGAGTAGTCAGCAGTTTCTGGGCTTCATTTGGGGTTTGTTTGATCTTAAAGCTTCTCTCTTCTGCTCCAGCCAAGAGGGGACTGGAAAAGGACACCACGAACTTTATTCCACAGGGAATGAGCAAACAAATGCTAAAAGAAAAGGCTTGAGCTCCTTTTCCTGCCAGGATGCCTCCCCTTTCTGTTGTTTCTCAAGGAGATTTTCTCCATTAAGATTATTTTGGCTTCATCTCAGTCTTTGCTTCTTCATTTATTAATTCATTCCCCCAGCTCATTTTCAAGACAGAGGGGAAAGTCTGGCTTTTGAATAACACATACTCTAGTTTCACCTTGACCTGGATCAATATTTCCACTTTTTCCAAACTGGCAAATCATTCTCCATTGCCACCAACATTGCCTTTTATCCTCCTTCTCCCTGCCCTTCCCTTGACAAAGTCAGCATGTTAGCCTTAGCCTGTGTCCCTGGACCAGGGACTAGCCATCAGAGTGGGTATTCCCATCTCCACTTCATCATGGTGGACAATTCATTTAGTGCAAAAAGATGTTTTTGATGAGAACTCTTAAGAATTAACACTTTTGGGGAGGAGGCCACTGTCTCCATCCAGCAGGAGTGGGATATAGGAATGTGCTGGGTAGGGCAAGAAGCGCCTGGGTCTTCAGAAAAGGAGGAAGGACTGCAGTGTGAAGCTGCTCCAACACTTTCCACGAACAAAGGGGAAGTATATTATTTAGGATGGTGTTTCTGCCTGTTCTACATCTGCTCTTATGGTCTCAGCAGCCATCTCTCCTTTTTCAGGAACAGTCCCTCCTCCACTCTGTAGTTTCAGTGGGGTTGACATCAACCCCAGTTGCAGATCTGATCTATTGGATTACTGCAATTAACTTCAGAGGGTGGTGGGGTGAGCACATGACCCAATCCAAGTCAATGAGAATCAACTCTGGTATTTTTTTATGAAAAAGGTACCTTTCCTTTGGGGTGGTTCACATAATGGGATGCAAATATGAAGTTGCTGGTGGTGATGTAGGTACTATGTGGGGCTACTGTGCCTGAGAACAAAGCCAAAGAAGAAGAAAGCAGAGGAGAAATGGAGAGACAATGATCCCATTGGTCTTATTTGAACACCAAGATCCAGCCAAGCCTCAAATTAGATCCTTTGCTTGACTCTCAGTTGTGTAAGCCAATACCATCTCTTTTATTCTTAGCTAGTTTGAATTGGGTTTTGTCCTTTGCAGCCAAAAGAGGCTTCATTAAGCCATTGCTAGTCCCCTATTAAATGTAGAGTAAAAAACCCTATATTTGCTTGAGCCGCACTGCCTGATTTCCCCTTTCTTGACTTTCTTCAGTGCTTGAATCTTGTCTCTTAAAGTTACATTTACTGGAAATGTTCTTTGCCACTCCCACGTTGTGAGGATAACTTCTATCTTGGCTCAGACATCATGTCCATTAGCCCACCACACACTCTTAAATTTTCCTTCAGAGAATTAACACATTTTGTAATAATGTATTTATATTGATGACTTCCTGGTTGTCCACTTTCCGCCAGTATACTGGCATCTCTACAAGGCAGAGATTATGCCTGTTTTGCTCCTTGGTAGATACCCACCACCTAACATCGTTCCTGAAGTGCAGCAAGAACTCGATAAATATTTATTGAATAAATATATAAGTAAAACAATATTTTATTCCTCTCTGGACACCATGGTAAGAGAGTTGCTGACACATTGGAGTGTGTCAGGGGAAACAAGCCAATGGGGTATCTTACCCTTTAAGTTATCCCAGCAGAAAGAAGTGTGGATGTAGAGTCACTGCTGTCTAAATATCTTAAGGATGGTCATTGGATGGACAGAGGTGGTCTTGCTTCTATTTCCCCACAGCGTGGATCTTAAGACAATGGGGACAAGGTTGAGAAGGCAGGCACTGGTTCACCATGAGGATGGACTAGCTAAGCCCTAAACTGGAAATTTTGAAGATAGGTTCTGTAAGATTTTATGTACAAATCAAAGTTTCCATAAGGACAGTTTAGCTGGGATGTCTGGGCCTTTTGCTCTATGTACAGATTCCAGATTTACAGACATAGATTTAGATTCATATAATTGCAGGGTTGGCGAGCATCCAAGAGACCCAACCTCCTGCCCTCTCCTCCTTATTGTGTGGTTCTCAAGTGGTGGCCTTCTGCTGGGACAGTTCCTGGAATGAGGAATATCCCACCTCACAACCCAACATGTGGACATGTGAGTGGCCCTCCTGGTCCACTCCCGCCTATACACTCCTTAAACAGAGTGCCTTTGGGGTAAGATTTGAACTGCCTTAAGAGAGCTTAATGGGTGGTCTCTGCATGGTCACCAAGCCACAGTTGGTCAATAATAGCCTTACAGTTAATATTGCTCAGAAATAGGATTTTCGGTGAGAGATGTTGTTGCTAATAAAGATAGGACTGCTGGCAGATCAGCTGATGTTTCAGCTTATATCAGGCCCCTCGCTACCTCCACACATATGCCTCCAATGAGATAAATTAGTTTTCCACCAATATAAACATGACTGCAATCAATACAGTTAGTAAATAACATGGTTTGCAGAAGAAAAGAAAATACCAATATTAAATATATTTATATTGACATGAAAGCCAAGCCATTCTGCAGTGAGTGTATATTCACACACCTGTGGACCTTGGGAAAAGAGCCTCCAAACTTTGCGTCTGCCAGTGTCTCACATGGCTGATGACATACCTTCTCCTCTGCTCCAGGAGGGAGCTCTGGGGAAAGCAGAGGGAGGGTTATGTCAAGGAGACTTAGATTTTTCTACAGAAATGTTCTTCAGGACTCAGATTACTTCTTGTTAGAGGTTTGAGTGCCCCATTCGTTCCTTGGGCTGTGGAGTCTTTCTCCAATCATTTTGCTTCTCTGGGTTTTAGTGGCTTCATCTGCTTAGAGGGAGGACTTTTCCCCACTGAAGTACCCTCTAACTGATGAGAAAATGGAATAGAAAAGCTTTGGAATTCATGATATCCTGGACACATGGGGACAACCTCCCAATCTGGCCTTGCCATCACCTTCCTGGTGCCCATTTTGTAGTAGTGATGGAGGCAGATGGCCTCCCCAACTTAAACTTTCCAGTTTATTCCCAAGGCTACTTGGAAGTAAATTCAGCCAGGGCAGAAGCTACAGAAGGAGGTGGTTGGAAGAACAGCGAGTAATAATGACAATAATAGTAGCAATGACAACACCAACAATATCAAACATCTATTAAACACTTATGGATTGGCCTTGTATTAAGCATTTCATATCAATGATTTCATGTAATTCACACAACAGTTACGTACTCTTATAAGCCTTATTTTACAGAGAAGTACCCATAGGCTGGACTGGATATGAAAGAGTGGAGGGAGTCCCTTTAGAAAGATGGACAGGGAAAGACCTCATTTAGGAAGTGGCATTTGAGCCAAGAAGTGAACCAGAAGTAAAGGAGTGGACCCTGTGACATCTGAGAAAGCACATTCAGAGGGGAAGCACATTCAGTGTATTTAAGAAACAGTGGAAAGCTAGTGTAGCTACCCAGAAGTAGGGCAGGGAAAGAGTGGAAGGAGACAAGTCAGAAAGATAGGTATATGAGATTATTTGGGATTCTGAGGAACATGGGAAGAAGTTTGGGTTTACTTTAGGTATGAACATGGTGGTCATAAGAATTAAATAAAAGAATGGGTCCAAAAATGGTTTGCAAACTGCAAAACATTAAACTGATAGGATATGCTTTTAGCCATTCACTCTTTCAGCACTCCCTTATGCTTGTCTATTTCCAACACAGCCAGTGTTCAGATTTAAAACACTTCTAGCTGTTGCCTGATGTTGCCTGAATTCCAAATGTACTGTTAATGGACCAACAAGTCCTCTGAGGACTTGTGAATTAAGAACTGATTAGCTGGGAAAAACCCAGAATAAGGCAGTCCCCAGGAATCCTTCCTTTTGACTCCTTCATAGGCTAACAAGATGTTAAAAGAAGACCTGCTCCCTGACTAGTGGGATAAGTGTAATGGGCTATTGCCAGATGAGCCATGGCCACTCTGAAGATGGACATGGGGCAGGTCCAGGAAGAAAGGCTCATTTCCAAACACCCAGAGTTTTCCTCTTGTAAGTTAATGTAGTCTGCAAAGAAATGACATTAAATACCCTTCGTATAACCAAAGGGAAAAATGCATAACAGAGAATTTACAAACTGAGTAAGCAGAAACCTGAGAATTTCTACACTCCCACATTGGTATGTAGTCTTCCAACCTGAAATCCTCTATGAACATACTCAAACAGCTAAAAAGGCCAGACAGAGGTGATGAGCAATTCACTGATGGGTCCAAGTAGTATATGACAATAACTTTGTTTTCACAATTCTTGGTGTAAGACTTTCTAACTTCACTAATTTAATGTTTATAAAGTTGTTTCTCACTGTTACTTTTAGTTTTCTTGATTACAAAGAAAGCATACTTTTATAAAGTAGAGTAGATGCGCCCTTGTAGGCAATGACTTTAAGCACTGGTTCTCGCAGCATAAAGCAGATCATCCCTTGTTGGCTTTTGTGGTTTGCCTTTGGTAAAACATGTTATCATCTTTATGGAGATATGTAAGATGTGCTTTCAAAATAATACCGTTCTAGTTAGCTAACTGCCAGAATGTAATATGCCAGAAACAGAATGGCTTTTAAAAGGGGGAATTTAATAAGTTACTAGTTTACAGTTCTAAGGCCAAGAAAATGTTCCAGTTAAAACAAGTCTATAGAAATGTCCAATCAAAAGCATCCAGGGAAAGATACCTTGGTTCAAGAAGGCTGATGAAGTTCAGGGTTTCTCTCTCATCTGAGGAGGCATATGGCAAACAGAGTCAGGGTTTCTGTCTCATCTGAAAAGGCACTTAGTGAACATGATATCATCTACTAGCTTTCTCTCCTGGCTTCCTATTTCATGAAGCTCCCTGGGAGCTGTTTTCCTTCTTCATCTCCAAAAGTCACTGGCTGGTGGACTCTCTGGCTACATCATTCTGCTCTCTCAGCGCTTCTTTCATAGGATTCCAGTAAATTAATCAAGACCCACCAGGAATGGGTGGAGACACATCTCCACCTTATTCAGTGTAACAACCACTCTTGATGGAGTCACATCTCCAGGGAGATGATCTAATTAAAGTTTCAAGTATACAATACTGAATAGGGATTAGAAGAAATGGCTGTCTTTACAAAATGGGAGTAGGATTAAAACATGGCTTTTCTAGGGTACATAAATCTTTTCGAACTGGCACAAATACCATATTAACCAAATATTTGTCTGATGTGCTCATGGTCTCTTTTGTGTGTTGTTAATTCATTAGATAAACAGGTGTGAGACACTACCTCTGTGAGTCAAAGTATTTCATGCTGGATCTAGCAATGGAAACCTCTCGAATCCCAGGGGTATGGCACAGTGAAGGTTTATTTCTTCTCTCTACAAACTCCTGCATGGGTTGGGGGACTCTCTTAAACAGCTCTTCTCCATGTGATGACATTGGGATACAGGCTTCTCCTATCATGAAGCTATGCCATCAGACCAAGTAGCTTCCCAAACCATGGTGGCAGGGGAACAGAGGGAAGGCTGAAGAACTACACAGGATGATTTTAATGCCTTAGGTTGGATGTGACTTATGTTTCTTTTATCCACATCCCATTGGCCTGAATCCAGTCACATGGGCTACCTAGCTACAAGGGAGGCTGGAAAATGCAGAAAAGCACATGGACAGTTATGAACACTCACAGCCCCTGACCTAAATCCACATGTCAACCCCTGTGTTTATTGACAAGCGCAATATAGAAGTGATGAAGACATGAACTCGGCCACCAAAGAACTTACAGTGCCACTGGAAAAAAATAGACATACATAATTATACTATAAGGTAGAATATGATTGGTGCATAATGAGAATTATTACTCAGGTGCTACAATTCTCTCTGCACTTTAAACTACAGAACACGTAGACAGAACAGTAAGAACAAAGGTGTGGAGGCCAGAAAGCATGAGACGGGTCTGGAGAATGATGAAA
The DNA here is from genome assembly GCF_023851605.1 of Tamandua tetradactyla. Lineage (NCBI taxonomy): Eukaryota > Metazoa > Chordata > Mammalia > Pilosa > Myrmecophagidae > Tamandua > Tamandua tetradactyla. The sequence continues at coordinate 42,911,639 of NC_135342.1, read as the reverse complement.
GGGTTTAGTGCTTTCATTTAAACACTCATCTGGAGACAAGACATGCGAAAGGATCACAGGGGAGCAGGGAAAGAAATCCAAAAATGTAATTTGGGGGCCAGTTCAAGGAAAGACAAGGAGTTTCAGAAGCAGTTGATAAGTTTTGAGAAAGGGAAAAAAGGAATATTAAATGTAGCAATTAATTTAATGAGCACCAGTTCAATTAAAATAGTAAAACCATGCAATCACTTTGTGCCTTGGTTGTGAGGAGTAAGTGAATAAACATATGTAAAGTGCTTAGAATAGTTTTTGATACAGTAAGGGGCGCGCGCTAATATTAGCTGAAGAATGTGTCATCTTGGTGAACTAATCCCTCCATGGAGACTCACAAGGCAATCCTGACCAGGACAGTAGAGAGATTGTCCAAATGGGTGGACAATCATTTCATGGTGGGAACAGAAATGGTTTTCTAGAAGCTTCAGTATTTCAGGAAGGCCATATTCTCCTTCATATATTCTATTGTGTTAAGGGAAAGAGTAAGTCAGGGCATATTTCAGACCACGTGGAGAGCTGTTCATGAAGATAAGAGCCTGTGTGCTGGTCTCAGACTCTCTCTGGGAGTAAATTCTGACCCTGCTTCTTACAAACTGTGGGACCTTATGCAACTTATTTGAGCCTGGATGTCTTTTGGAGTCCTGATTTCCATAGCTGTAAAGTGAGGGTAATGCTAACCTCAGGGGTTTTCTGTGAGATTCGATGACTTAATATGAGTATGGTTGTAGCATGGTACCTGGTATGCACTAAATGTTCAATAAGAGCTCATGTTTTTTTTGGTTATTTTTTGGCATGGGCAGGCTCTGGGAATTGAACCCAGATCTCTGGCATGGCAGATGAGAATTCTGCTACTGAGCCACCATTGTACCACCCTGGTTATTTTTTTATTATTATTAATAAGAAAGCATAAAGCACAAATAAAAACTAAATTATTGAAGTAAATCTGGGGTCAACACAAATTCAATTATTTGGACATTTTGACACAACTGAAGTTCTTTGTGGATTTTTTCCCATTTTTATTAGGATGTTTAGACATGTTTAAGCACAAACCCAGAGAAGTGATTACATCCGGTCAGTTGTTTCCCTTTGGAGAATCTATAAGAACATTGCTGATTTGGGAGCTACTTTAACCTATACCTAAACCCAGGTCAGCAAAAACTGAACAGTTGACTTTTGATCAAGTTACAATGTGACTTCACTTTTCTGTCTTTTGCCCAACAAAATCCTGGGTCCTATGCCATTTGAGGGAATGGAACTAGTTCTGTTCATTTGGAAAAGGTTCTACAAGCATTCAAAGAAGGACTGCATGTGCTTCCTCCAAATCCCCAAAGCCATCCACCCTTGGGACCCTGAGCAGGGCTGGGTCCTGCTTGCAGGTGCAGACAAATGGCTCTCTATTACCCCAGGCCTTCCTAAGAGGTAGCCCTGCTCAAACTCAGGGTCTTTCCAGGTATCTCCTGAAGTAGAAGTTCCAGTCTGGGGCTTTACCTTCCTGGTCAAAACCACAGAGTCCCAATCTTCCATAATTAATCTCTCTACTAAAATTTCCTTCCTTCTCCTTCTACACAAATAACTGAACTCTGTAATATTTCAAGTCAGGAAAATAATTGCATATAATTTTATAAACAGCCTCAATTGAATCTTGTTTGGTCTCAGAGGCCCCTGTCCTTACCCATGCCTGACAGTATGAAGAAGGACTAATTCAAGAAGGGCAAGGAGGGGGAGCTTCAAAAAGTTAAGATCAGTGCATACAATTTAGTTCAGTAAACACATACTGATGTCTACTGTGTGCCGGGCCCTGGGTTGAGCACCGGAGATGGAATAAACCCTGTGAATGGCCTTAGGGAGCATGAGTTAAGCAGGGGAGACAATAGATTAAACCAGTAAGTGTAAGCACCACAAAGCAGGTAAGTACTATAATGAAAGCCATTACCATGCAAGGTGGCAATGGTAGGGGTGCCAAGAAAGGCCTTCTGGTGGAGAGGACATTTGAGCTGGGTTTCAAAGATTGAATGGGAGTTTGCCAGGAGGAAAGAGGTGTAGAGAAAAGAGTGAAAAGGAAGAGGCATTCTGGGATTTTGCTACTCAAAGTGTGGTCCACATACCAGCAGCCACAGCATCACCTGGGATCTTGTAGAAATGCACAATCTCAGGCCCCACCCCAGACCTGCTGAATCAGAATCTGCATTTAACAATATTCTGTACACACTGAAGTCTAAGAGCCCTGGTCTAGAAGAAGGACGGATGGAAATCTGGGCCTGTTCAGGGTTGTATAATAAGCTTAGACTGGGAGGAAACCACTAGGGACAGTCTGTGGTAGAGGAGGCCAGAGAGGCGGGTCCACACACATCACATTTGTAAGGGGTGCCAAGACACAAACATGGCCACCTGTGGGGGCTGGTGGCTTGGCTTGCTCTGGCCTCTGCCCCATCTGAGGGTAGAGCTTGAATTCTGTTTGCATTTCCTCCTCCAGCCCAGGTCCCTGAGAGCTGATTCAGCCATTAACCTCCACCCACATCACAGGGCTGCTCTGATGAAAGTTAATGCAGACCAATCCATCAGGCCAATTTTAATTAATCCTAATTGTCCTGTTGGGATTCCTTGTCAATAACTAAGACATGGCAACTGCTAGTGTGACTTTGTTATGCTTTAGTGATTCTGATGGATGCTGGGGGCAGCTCCCTCAGGGCCTGAGTCTGCAGACTTCGTTGTGCACCACTGCACCACAAACACACACACACACACACACACACACACACACGCAGGATAGCTCCTCAGAACAACACACCTTCATCCTTCTTGTGGCTCCTTGTCTGGGAGTAAGGGGAGTCTACCAGACAGATGGGAGATAGGCACACTGGTAAGAACTCTTCTTTCAAGGATCTATGGACAATTGCTTCATCTTTTGGGTCTCCTTCTCTTCACCTCTTGGCACAATCATGGGGCTTCTTCCTCATCCCTTATTCTGTCTTTATTCCCAAACACCACATATTCCAGATTCTCTTGGACATCAAGTTCATCAGGGCTTCGACAATTGATTCATTTAACACATGTACAGGTCTTTGCATGTGCTGTACCTCTTCTTGGAATGCCTTTCCCTTCTCTGTTTCTCAGTTCTAGAACTCTTTCCTTTTCTCTGAAGCCTGCTGCAATCCCTCCACCCCATCCCAAGTGAATTAGCAGCGCTTTCTTCTGTTCTGCCTCTACCCGATCACTTCCCCTGCTGAACTGAGGCTGGGGGTTGTGGGTTTCTACCAGGGAAGAAATTATATCATTTATTATTGTATTTGCATCCTTACACCAAGCGCATTTCTGAACACAGAGTAGGTTTCCAGTCGGTGGGTGAGGAAAATTCCTCTTGATTGAGGCTGATGTAGATCAGAACCTATGCTTTTGTGAATAAGTTTAGCTAAGTCATAAGGGTTAATTTTTATTAAATGTGTCATGATTTCAAGAATGTAAAGCAAATCTATGGCCCTCAAATCTCTCCGCATTGCTGCCTGAGCATCCACCAGCAAAAAGTGGAGAAAAGATATGAATTAAATGTTGAGGGAAGAAAAAAGTTGGTTCATTTCGTTGTCTCTCCCAGGGCAATTTTGAGTCTCAGAAAAAGGCCTGGCCCCCAGGGTCAACTCAACTTCAGGAACTTTTGCATCTCAATCCCAGCCAAAGAGTACCTTGTTAGTGTGAAACAATGGAGATGTAAATGAGGGATTTTGGCAACCTAGAGTCATATAGGGAGTGATATCAACTCCAATCCATGCTTCTATAAATGTGCAAATTCTATAACTTGTCATCATGAATTACAGGGGCTCATGGGTCCCAGGAGCCTCTTCTGCAACCTGGTCCCATTCACACTTATCTTACAAGGACTGGATAACATGATATGACAAGGCATGTGAAAGTGTTGTATAAGTCAAAAGCACAGGATGGTATTCTTACAGTTCTGCTTGGATTTGTGGACACACGTCCCAGATTTCGTGTTGGATCTGGACTGGGTTTCAGTAGTTCAGATGTGAGGTTCTTGTGTTTTTCTACTTTTCAGTTGAGGGTTTTTGCAATCTGGCAGATTTTCTTGGACACCAAGTTCATTAGGGCTTCAATAATTGATTCATTCAACACATGTGTGCTCGGGTTATTTTCATCACCCTGTGAGGCTTCCAGATCCAAGCAGCCTGCGCCACACTGCTCTGAACATAACATCATCACGGATGACAGATGGGGCACTCCAGCCCAGAGAAGTTAAGGAACTCAGCATGTTACTTAAGACAGCACAGCAAATTGGAAGATGAATTGTGGTTAGATTCCAAGGCCTCATGGTATCATATATGGTGATATATTAATGATGTAATGCAGCATGATGACTCACTGAAAAACTACCCTGTGCTAGGCTTTGGTCACTTTAGATGGTCTTTGAGAAAAAGGAAAATAACTTCCAGTCTCCTTCACTACCCCACGATTGACAGGACTTTGACCCTGAGGTCTCAGTTTACTCAGGATGGGGGAGGAGTGTGAGTCCCTCATTTCCTATAAGCCACACCCACCTCTTCAAGGGGGCAATAAGTGCAGGAGTATAGTAGTCTACTAACACTTTAGATCTTCTCCTTCCCTATCCACAGTGGGGCTTGCTGAATAAGTGTCAAATAGAATCACTGCTGATAGAAAAGTTACCTCTGTATTAGGAGTAGGGAGAATGCACACCCTCCTTGCGAAGCTTCCTGGAGCATCCTGAGTTTCCCTGCAAATCTGTTCATGTCATCCTGCTACATAAAGAACTTACTGGGGATCTTCCAGGTAATTCTCCCAGGAAGTCAGATGTCCTGGGAAAATTAGACTAATCCACAGGGGCCAGAGGACAAATCCAGACAAAGGCAGTGAGATGATCAATGGGGAAGCAGTTTGGAAAGTTATTGCTCGTTTACTTATCAATATCACCTCCCTCTAACTCACCTGTCTATGTTCAGTGAGGACCCGGCCTAAATTCATGGGGCCTGGCTCAGTGCCTGAAGGAATAGGTACTCAGTACATATTGGGCAAATGTTTGACTACTAACCATACAGTGTGGTTAAGGGGGCAAAGGTGAGCTCTGGAGCCAGACAGTGGTTTCAAATCCAGCTCTACCACTTACTAATGGCTCATCCTTGGGTGACTTGTTTATCCTTTTAATTTAACAGTATCTCAGTTTCTTCATCTATGAACTTCGGACAATAATAAATTGACCTTTTAAAATTTTAGTGAGATTTAAATGAGTACGGGCACATAAGCACCTAGAACAGTGCCTAGCCCATGCTGATCACTTAATGAAAGTGTTAGCTATTATTGTTACTCTTATGACTGTTATTTCTATTCCATAAATTAGATCTCAAAATGTCTACACACTGTAACAAAAATTAGAAAGGTAAGATCATGGGGTTTCCTAGATGTATTGGGAAGGCTTCCTGCAGGAGGTGGCACTGAACTGAGCCTTGAAGGATTATCAGGTGCAAGTAAACAAATAATGCTGGGAAGCATAGAACTACAAATCCTCAGGTGCATCCAACAGTGATTATTTAGCTCACAGGTCACTGGGAATGGGGGTGGGGGCAGGGTGTCCATACTGGTTCACCCAGGTGGCTCTAAGCTGTGTGTTGCAATAAACAAGTTAATCTGGGTATGTTCTCCCCATAGTGATGGCTCAAGGTCAAAAGAACAAAAAGAAGCTCACAAGGTTGCTTAGACATAGGCTTAGAACTGGCACGCTGTCACTTCTGCCTCATCCTATGGACCAAAATAAATCCCATGGCTGAGCACAATATGAAACTATGGGAAATAAGCCTCACCGCTTTGGTGGAAGGAACTGCACTGCCACATAACAATGCCTATGACTACAGTGTGTGATGATGAATTAGGGACAAGGGTGCAATCCTGCAAAGGGGGAGAGACTAGGGAAAGGCCTGCCATGGGAGAAAATGTAGGGGGCAATGATAGGATTAGGAGGCAGCTTGTCTGAGTGGAGCAGAAGTGCAGGGAGGGTGTTGGGAATGTTCTGGAACTAGATCGAGTGGGTGGTTACACAACATTTGAATGCACGAAATGCCACTGAATTGTTCACTTTAAATTGGTTAATTTTATGTTAACAGTAGATTAGCGGCTTCGCCCTGCAAGGCAACCAGGTGTAGACGATTCAGATAGACCCAGTGACTTCCCTTTGCACTTAGAATAAGACATTGAATTATATATTTGACTGTGGTTGAAAGGGGGAAATTTTAGGTTGTATATTTGTTACTAGAATTAATTTTTCTAAAAAAAAAAACCATAGGACTAAACTTTTTAAAAATAAAAATATAATAAGGGAACCTGGGTAAGGTTATGTGAGAATTCTCTGTTCTATATTCATAATTTTTCAGTAACTTTAATACTGTTCTAAAAAATGAAGTTTATTAAAAAATATAAAAAAACACCCTCTCCCCTTCCCCAAATCCAAAGGCCCTAATCTGCAGTATATCATAGTACAAGAAAGTAAGGAAGTATGATTGCAAAAGAAAAGAAAACAAACAAAACAAAAATCCCCACAATAATGGGAGCATGTCAAAGGGACACAAAACTCAACCAAAAAAGCCCCCGGTGGCTAAAGCTGGAATAATTTGCACAACAAAATAAATAAGGTATTATTGGATTATAACCCAAGGTACAAAATAAATATCTATGAGTCCATACTGATATAAACACACAATTGAATAAATAAATAAGTAGGAGAGAATAGACAAATTTCCCATGCAGAAATAAAAAATCCCAAAGCTCTTCCCAGGTCTCCAGGGGCCCACGTGATCTAGCCCCTGCCCACTTCTTCGACTTCATCTCACGCCACGCCTACCCTTCTTGGCAGAGTTCCAGCCACCCTGCTTTTCTTGGGGGTTTTTCACCTGCTATTCCCTCTGCCAGGAATATTCTGCCTCTAACTCTTCAACAGTTAGCTGATTCTTGGCTATTAGGTCTCAGCTCAGACATTACCTCTCCAGAGAACTCTTCCCTGACCACCCTCACCATAGTCTGTATTCCTTTGCCCTGCTTTATTACTTTCATAGCACGTAATATTTCTAAAATGATCTTATTTGCTTTCTTATTAATTCACTTATTTGCTTTCGCCTCCAGTTTAAAAAATGTATCATGAGAACAGTAATCTTGTCTCCCTCCATCACTGGTCCCTGATGTCATCTAGCGTACCTGGCACATAAAAGGGTACTCAGTAAGTATTTATGGAATAAGTGAGTGAGTGAATGGATGTTTATGAATCTTCATATCCTGGGAGCCAGCATATTACCTAGCACAGAGTAAGGATGAATAGTATTCATTTTGTAGATACATGGATGAACTAACAAGTAAAGGAATGAGTCAATTGATGAATAAGTGAAAGAAAGAATGAGTATGAATGAGTGAGCAAAAGATGTTTATAAAATTCTGGGTTGGCCGCATACACTGCCCATGGTAGTGAATTCACCTGCCTGGTGGATTGTACAAATTTGTCCTGCATATGGAGCTATAGAAGGTCATGCTGGTTGGGGGTTATGGATAAATTGGATCCCAGTATTTGGAGATGCCTGTTTGGGTAGGAAGGAAGAGATATCTATGAGAGTCCTCTTTTCAAACATTCGATGATGCTTTTGAAACAGGAAACATGAAGATGAGAGCCAGAATATAAAACAGATGAATTTCCTTATTAAAATGACTCCTAGTCATATTTTTCCTATGTGGCATAATTATTAAAACACATTAATTATCATTTAACTGAAGTGAGCAAACAATGAACCTGTGAGTTCCTCCTCTGTTCCAGATCTGTGTCTCAGGAGCCCTCTGGGAAGGTTTGATGGCTGCAGCAAGGCACTTCATCTGGAAGTCCAAAAGCCACACCAGTGAAGACTCTCAAAGATCCCACAGCCTCCAGACTCAGAGCAAGTGAGTCTGGAACCTGCTCCTGGAACCTGCTCATGTTGGGAAAGGATCAGAAGAATGGGTGAGCGAAGGATGCTTTACTGTCAGATGGAGTTTCTCAGGTTCTATTGCTACAGTGTGTTGAGTATGGAAGAAAAGCCTTCCCCATTTAAAGCAGCAAATCTTTAATTCAATCCCATTCAGCCCAATGGAAGGCATCTGAATTTCCTGGAGAAAGAAAAAATGCCACTCTTGTTCTGAAGTGGTCCCTGTGGTGCCTAAAGTAGTGAGTCCCAAATTAGGTATTGAATCAGCATCTTCCAAGGATTTTTAAAATAGAAATTTCCAGGTCCCAATCCAGACTTGTGAGTCATAATCTCTAAGGATGGGGCTCAGGGAAGTCGTGTTTTATGAAACTCCCTGAACACCTTACTTGCCTTCTCGTCATAATCAAAATAGAATTGAACACAATTAATGAGACAACTGTTTTAGGTACTGGACAAAGGATAGTGCAGAACTGCAATCATGGAGAGAAGGGAAACACTCAAGAGAAGACCCACTCCTAAACAAAAGCCCAGGATGGGGAGGAGGATACCAAAGCAAAGTATGGTGGTTGGTTGAACTGAGCAGAGACTGGAGCTTGGGACTGCTGAAATGCCAGAATTTATGAAGTAGGGCACTGAAGTGGAAAGTTGCAGAGAGGAAATACTGCAGAAATCTGTGTGGGCATTCCCTGTGGGTCCTTAGCTAAAGGCTGGACTCCACGAGTACAGAGAGAGACTCTGAAGTCTAGCAGAGAGCAGTTGTTAAGGTCCTAAGAGCTGAGTGGAAATGCAGATGTTGTACAAGGCTGGAAGTTCTAGCTCAAGCCTGAATTAAGAAACCTCTGTATGCATCTCTGTCGAGACAACAGAAAGGCCTTATATTAGTATTAAGGACTATACTATAGAGTAAGGACTATACCCTAAAGCAAAGTTTCTCAAACTTAGCAATGTTGAAATTTTAAGCAGGTATGGGGGCTGCCCTCTACATTATTTCTTACCTCTACCCACTAGATGCCAATTATAACCACCTCACCTCATTTGTGAAAACCCAAAATGTTTCCAAATATTGCCAAATGTCCCTGAGGGGGGAATACCCTCAGTTGAAAGTCACATATAATGACTAATGAGGAGCCTTAAATAGACCAGCCCTTACAAAAATTGAAACAAAGCCTGATAGGCTCAAGAGAAGTCATCAGAACTTTGAATGTCTGAAATAGCAAAACTCAACAGCTTTTAAAGGAAAACAATATACTCCAAACTTACTATAAGCTATCATCTACAATATCCAGCATCCAATAAAAATTACTAGACAAGTGAATCAGGAAAATGTATCTCATATTCAAGAAATTGGCAGTCAATAAAAGCAGACTCTTGTGATAACACAGGTGTTATAATTAACAAAACTTAGAAGAAAAAAAATGGACATAAGGATTAAAGAGATGAGAAATCTCAGCAGAGAAACAGAACATATAAAAAAGAATAAAACAGAAACCATATGACTGAAAAGTACACTATCTGAAATGAAGTATTCACTTGATGAATTAAAAGCAGATTGGAGACAGGAGAATAAAGGATCAGAAAACATGAAGATAGAACAACAGAAATTATTCAGTCTGAAAACAGAGAGCAAAAAATAGTTTTTAAAAAAGTAACCAATCCCTATGTATACAGTCAATTGGCTTTTGACAAATGTAGCAAGATGACTTAATGAGGAAAGTCTGTCAACAAATGGTATTGAGACACGTGCATAGTCATATAGAAAGAAAAGAGAACTTCACACCATAAACAAAAATCAACTTGAGATGAACCACAGACTTCAATATAAAAGCAAAAACCATAGAGCTTCTAAGAGAAAACATAAGAGAACAATTCCATGATTTGGGATAAGCTAAGTTTTCTTAGATGGAAAATAATAATTTCAGATATAAACATGAAAGAAAAAAATGGATGTCATAAAAATTGAAACCTTTTGCTCATCAAAAACACTATTAAGAATATAAATATGCAAGCCAAGACTTGGAGAAAATAGTTGAAAAACATATTTAACAAAGTATTTGTATCTGAAATATAAAAAAGATTTCTAAACAAAATAATTAAAAATAACCCAATATTTTAAAATAAGCAAAAGATTTGAATGGACATTTTGCCAAAGCAGATACAGAATTGACCAATTAGCACATGAACATACTTAACATTTTGGCCATAAGTGAAATAAAAATTAAAACCATAATGAGTATAAACACACCCAACAAAATAGCTAAATGTTAAAACATCTGCCAACACTCAATGTTGGATAGGATATGGAGTAACCATTACCCTCACACATTGTTGGTAGGAATATAAAATCATACAACCACTTTGGAAAAATTATTGCCAATAATTCCACTCTTATGTATTTACCCCAAAGAAATGAAAGTATATGTCTACAAAAAAGACTTGTACATGAAGATTCATAGGAGTTTTATACATAATATCCCTGAACTGGAAACAACCCAGGTGTTCATTAATAGTAGAATGGTTAAACAAAATAGGGTGTCTTTATACAATGGAAAACTATTCAGCAAAAAAAGCAACAAATTCCTTATACATGTGACAACAGTATGGATGACTCTCAAAAGCACTAAGTGAGTGAAAAGAGGTCTTTACAATAAAAGAATTTACACTGTATGAGTCCGTTCATAAAAAGTTCTTAAAAGTAAAAACTAACCATGGTGAAAATAATCAAAACAGTGGCTGTGTCAAAGTGGTCAGGGTAGAAGGGGGAGCACCTGAAATATGCATTGACTGAGAAGGGACATGATGGAAATTTCTGGAGCAGTGATAATGTTCTGTATATGTGTTTGTCAAGATTTATCAAATGGTACACTTAAAATCTACACACACCTTTGACCCTAAAAAAAGAAACCACAAGCAAATATTGAACTCTCGTAATGGTGACCATGATGAAATGTTCAGGGATGAAATATATTGGTATCTACAACTTTAAAAGCCATCTAAAACTTAGAGAGATTGATGGATGATAGTGAAATAAACAACAGATGGACAGATGATAAGGCAAAAATGTCAATTGTAAAATCTAAATGATGGGACTATGTATGTTCAGTCTATAATCTTTCAATTTTTCTATATGTTTGAATATTTGTATAATGAAATGTTAGAAAATAAATGAATAGAACCTCAGTAAACAATGGGACGAATGAATATGTGTATAACTGGAGTTCCCAAAAAGAGAAAATGGAGAAAGTATTATTTGAAGAAATAATATCAATATCTCCCCCTAATTTGTTGAAAGACATCACAGATCCAAGAATTTCAAAGAACTCTAAGCAGAATAAATACAAAGAAAATATCTACCTAGGCATGTCATATTCAATCTGCTAAAAAGATGCTAAAATGAACCAAAAAAAAAAAAGAAAGAAAGAAAGGAAATATTTAAATCAATTAGGGGAAAAGATACATTATATACAAGGAAACAATTAGTTGACTATTGGATTATTTCTCACCAGGGGAGAAGAAAATGGAGTCCAGAATACAAACTCATGACATCTTTAAGGTATCAGAGGAACAATGCTTATGCAGAATTCTATATAAAAAAGAAGAATCTTTCAAAAACAAGGGAAAAAGCTAAAGAAATTTGTCACCTGAGGATCTGTATTTCAAGAAATATTAGAGGATGGTCTTCAGACTGAAAGGAAATAACAGCAAGTGGAAAATTAAATCTATAAGGAATAAAAGCCAAAGACATGGTAACTATGTGTAAAAATGAAAGATTATTTTATTTCTTAAATTATTTAATAAACACTTGGTTGTTTAAAGCAAAAATAATAACATTGCACTGTGGAGTTCATAAATTATATAGAAGTAAAATATATGACAATAGCACACAAGTCAGGGAGTGGTAAAAAGAATTGTACCTCTTAAATTCTTCACATATTTTTGTGTAGTGGTACAATACTACTTCTAAATGGACCATGGAAAGTTAAAGAATCATATTGTACTCGCTAGAACAACTACAAAGAAAATAACACTGAAAAGAATAGCTAAAAGGCCAATTGAGGAAATAAAATGAAACTCTAAAAAATATTTAATTGGTACAAAAAAAGGCAAGAAAGGAGAAACAAAAGTAACATGGAAAGATATAAAGATGAGGGATTTAAAATCAGCTATAACAAAAATTATTAAAAGGTTAAATTAAAAGCCAGAAATTTTATGATTGCTTTAAAAAGATAGGTACAACTATGTGTTGTCTAAGTGATGCTTTTTAAAAATAAAGACACATAAGTTGAAAGACACAGAATATTCACCAAAAGAGAAGTTGTTATGGCAAGGTCAAAGGATGCAAGGTCTTTATACCAAAATTAACTCAACTTTTGTAGGCATAGCAAACAATTGGAAAATGAAATTTAAAAACACAATATCATTCACAAAACATGCAAAAACATAAATACTAAGGCAAAAATATAAAAAAATGTTCAAGGCATTTGCACTGAAACTCACCAAATATTGCTGAAAGTATCTAAAAATATTTAAATAAATCTGAAATTGCCAGAATATTTAAACAAATTTGAAATTATCTAAATAATATAAATAGGTTTGTAAATAATATATCTGAATAAATGAAGAACTATATATACTGTATACTTATTAGAAGATTCATATCCTTAAGGTGTCAATTCTTGCCTAATTGATATATATACATATTCAATGCAATCCCAATCAAAATACCGCAGGCATTTTTGGTAGAAATTAACAAGTTAGTTTAAAAATGTATATGAAAATGCAAAGGTCCTAGAGAGCTAATTTGTTTAAAATGAGCAAAATTAGAGGATCCACTTTACTTGATTTAAAGACCTACTGAAAAGCTACAGTAATCACGATAATGTGATGTCGGCATAATGAAAGAGATATAAATCAATGGAACAGAACAGAGAATCTAGAAACAAATCCCAAAATACAAAGCTAATTTATTTTTATTTTAAAAATTTTTTTATTTTTGCATGGGCAGGCACTGGGAATAGAACCCAGGTCTCCAGCATGGCAGATGGGAGCTCTGCCTGCTGCACCACAGTTGCCCACCCACTAATTTATTTTTGATAAAGGCATCAAAGGAATTCAGTGGTGGGGTATTAGAATAACTGGAAAATTGTATGGGAAAAAAAAAATTAACCTTGGACCATACCTCATACCATAAAAAATCTATTTGTGCTAGGTCATAGACTTAAATGTAAATGCTTAAACTATAAGGCATCTAGAGAAAATATATGTGAAATATTTTTGACCTTGAGGTAGGCAACGATTTCTCAGAGAAGACCTGAAAAAGCACAGACCATTAAGAAATTGGTAAATTGGACTGACTTCATTAAAATGAAAAGTCTGTTTATCAAAGGACACCATTAAGAAAAAGAAAAAGTAAACCACACACTGAGAAAAACATATGTGTATATCTGAGATATATCTGACAAAGGATTTGTATTCAATATATTTTTACATTCCTCCAACTCAATAATTGACATAAATATAACACCCCCAAAATGAGCAAAAGACTTGGACAGATACTTCATAAAAAAAGACTTATGAAGGGTCAGTAAGTTCATGAAAAGGTGTTCAAGGCCATTTTTCATCAAGAAAATTCAAATTAAAACTATAGTAAGTTCCATTGAAATGGCTAACATTACAAAACCTGTCATCACTAAATGTTGAAAACAATGTGAAGCAATGGGAGCTCTCATTCTTTGCTAGTGCGAGCGTAAAATGTTATAAGCACTTTGGAAAAACTGGCAGTTCTTATAAAATTAACTATATGCCTACTTTAAGACCAACAATTCTACTCCTAGATACTTGTCCAATGTTAGCCTCGTGGTGCTAACTTTCTAGCAGAGGAGGAGTGAATAAAGAGTAAACAAATAAAGAAACAAGATAATTTCAGACTGTGGGTATGAACAGATTATATTTTTAAATGCTTTAGCAAAATTGTTGTTATAGAAGTTGCTGTTATTTTTATCTGTCTATGAGATCCTTGAAGGCAGAGACGTTTTTCAGTCATTCCTGGTCTCTAGCACAGTCCTTGGAGACATTTAAAAAGTATGAATTGGAATAGCTGAATTGAAACAAGTGAATGGACCAGAAGGAATGAATGGAAGTCAATGAACCCAAATGCACAACGAAGAGAAAGCAATTATGTCCCAAATGATGAGATGCCACTGATGTGAACAGGGGCTTAAAGAAGAGGGATGGGATGGAGACGTCTGGGAAGACTTCCTGGAGGAGACAACCTCTGACCTGGTCTCTAAAGACGTTTCCAAAGCTGACAGGTGAATAAAAAGAGAACTCGAATGGGCAGGAGGGAAAGAATCAGATGATGAGAAGAGAAGCCTCGCCTATTTAGAGCCAGGCTGCTCATACTGTGCCACTGTGTTACAAGTCTTCTATGGGGACAAGTGGCACAGACATCTGCTGATGGCAAACATGCACAGGAGGGAGGTCCCCTTGGCCCTGCCACCTTGCACCAAGCTAGCTCACCATTTAGCAGAGCTCAGCCAGTCATGTAGGCACCTCTAAGTAGTGGTTTAAGGGCATTTGTTCCCACTGTGTTTGCCTCTCCTGACCCTGGTGGAAATGACCTGTATGTGGGCTGCTTTCTGAGGACCTCTGGCTCCTAGAAAGCCACTGATGAGGGTCTTGTTCCTGAGATGGAGGCTCTCTCCATAGCTGGGTGATTGGCAACTGGAGGGGAGGCGGTGCAGAACCATTCTGAGCACTGACCCCAAATTCAAACTAGATAAGCTAATTTGTTGAACTCTGGAAAAAAAGTCCTATTGTTTTAACTGGATCGTAAATCTAGTCTGCATTATTTTAAAAACAACACTGAACCATTTCGAATTAGAAATTTAGATTTTCCCAATTTTTAATGACCTAGAACAGCAGTCTTCAAACATGAGCAAGCATCCGACTCACCTGATGGCTCATTAAAACCCAGATGACTGGGGCCCACCTCCAGAGGGTTTGATCCAGTAGGTCTCAGGTGAGGTCTGAGGATTTACATTTCTAAGGAGTTCCCAGCTGCTGCTGATGCTGCTGGTCCAGTGACCACATTTTAGAACCACTGACCTGGAATAATAGGAGCATCAAAATACATTAAAATATCCTAGATAATAGGGAGCATCAAAACATTCTCCAAACCTGAATTACATAGCTTTTCTTGCTCTTATTAAATTCCTGATTTAGAGTGGACAATGCTGACTATTATTAGTTTCCCTTGATTGACTGCCTATAATGCTATGCTTAATATTCTTGGTTTGTTTTAAGGTCCTCCTTGAACATCTGATTTTTAAAATCATGTGAACCTTCTTGATTTCCAAAGCTGGCAGGTGAATAAAAAGATAGCAAAATGCATTTGAACAGTTAAACGCAGAATCTTAAACGTGTTTTGCTGTGATGAGTCCAGAGCAAACTGTTTCACTTGATTCATTCCTATCCCTGGACCTCAGGTGAAGAAAACGTACTAAAATGCCAGCTGTGTGGTATTAAGTCCTCTCTGAGAGTACAAAATCAGACAAGCATACCTTTTTTGGTTACCTCTGGAGAATAGACCAGAGGGAAATTGGAGCACAGACCTTTAGTTTTTATTTGACCATGTGTAAATTTATATACACTCACACCATATACCCTTGCATTTTAGCTTCTGAATATGTGCACACATTTTTTTTCATGAAACCCAAATCCTTTGAAAACCTTTCTGACACCTTCGTGTGATGTACACAAAGGAAATTCTGAAAACCTACAGCCGTGTTAGTTTTTCATCCCAATAGATATGAAAATGAAATCACTGTAATTGGGAGTAGCTCAAACTTAATAAATGAGGTATAAATATTACCATACATGTAAACCATCTTCTCTAGATGGTAGTGAAACTACCAATGGGAAGCCAAATGTGAAAAGATGTTGGAAACATAGTACCTGCATTTCAAGATAATCATTATTGTCTTGACCATGATTATAATGCCTGAGGTTTGAAACCCTTCTGAGGGTTTCTGAAAGCTCCTTGCCCTCTGCTAGTAGCTGGAACCTGTTCTCCTCTGAATTAGAGAGGTTACTCCAGAGAAGGAGAACAGACAGGGTGTGTGTGTGTGTGTGTAAATACTAAGAGACTTATTATAGGAATTGGCTCATGCAACTCTGGGAATTAGCAAGTCTGAACTCCATAGGGCAGGCTGAAGTTGTAAACTTGATGAAGGGTTTCGCTGAATTCCCCAAGAGAAGCTGGCTGGCTGAAGTAGAGATAGAAATTCTTTGTTCTGACTGCTAAGGTCCTCAGTTCTCCCTTTAAGACCTTCCACTGGCTGGATGAGGAGACTTCACTCATTGCTGATGGAATCAACTAACTAATGCTGTAAATAGGTCCAAGAAATAACCCCACAGTAACAATCAGGTCAATGCTTTCTTGACTTAACAACTATACACATATATTAGCCAGGTTGATATTGTTAGGTCAGGGGAACGGGGAAGGGCACTGCAACTGGAGCTGCGGAGGCTGTGTCGCCCCTCCCAACATGGCTTCTGGAAGTGCCCCTTCTGGACACTTGACTTCTGGAACTGATGAACCGCCCTTTCTGGACACCTGGCTTCCGGAGAACCGCCCCTTCTGGACACACCTGACTTCCAGAGAACCGCCCCTTCCGGACGTCACCTGACCCCCTTGTTTAAAAACTGCCCATGCCATCACCCAAGAGCTGACTCACCTCCCTTCATCTTGGATTTGGTGAGCTCAGCCCAGGAGCACAGAAATAAACCCACCCGCTTTAAATTTCCTGGTCTACCTTCCTTCTTTCTTACCCTTTCACCTCCTAAACCTTTCATCTTGGTGCCAAAACCCGGGAGAGAAGTGCAGGTGCTGCCCGCCTGGCCAGGGGCACCCCGGCTTCCTCTCTCCTCCTTCCTCCACAAAGTCAGTGACAGGGAATGTCTCGGCTCTCTGCTGCATCCACCACAGATTGGGTAAGTCCCTTCCCTCCTAACCCTGCTGCCCAGTCTCACTGTTCCAAGAGAGCCTGTCCGTTAATTACTCTCCAAAAATCGTGAATTCATGTCAGGTTCTCTTCTGAGGGCTGAGGTGAATGGGGATGCCCGCAAGCCTCACTCCCTTTCCCGGGACTCGAGAAGTTGTGGGGACACCCTGCTTTTCATTTCCCTCCTAAATTCAGGTCCAGGACCTGAAAGGGCCTCAAATCGGGGTGAGACGTCCCCTGGGGAGATGAGCCCCTGCTCGTAAGAGCTCTGAGGACTCTCTCAGGGCGTTGGGATGCCGACACCCCCTGGGCCAGTCCTTTATCCTCAGAGACCCGTCTGTATGGGCAATAAATTCTCAAAAACCAAACCTTATACTCCTCTGGGTTGTCTTCTGACAAAACTATCCACACTGGATTTACTTCAAGACATCCTGCCAAAACACCTCACTTACTTTTGTAAAAAGGCTTGGCCCCAATATTAATCAGATAATGGTTCTCATTGGTCTGAGGATGGGACTTTTGATTTTAGTATCCTTACAAACCTCCACAATTTTTTCCAGAGGAACGACAAATGGGCTGAAATTCCTTATGTCCAGACTTTCTTTCTTCTGTGCTCCCGCTCCTCCCTTTGTACCTCCTGCTGCACGGCCCAGGTTCTCCTAGCTGGAGAAACCCCCAAATCTCCACTTCTAAACAAACAGCCTGATTAAACTTCCTCCTTTTCTGACCTGCTCGGTTCATCTCGGGAAGTTGCAGGGCCTCCACCAGATTTAGGGAAACTATCCTCTCCTCTCCGGCTCTTCCCTCCTCTCCCTCCGGCAACACCTCAGCCGCCATCTTGTCCTCCTCCCCCACCACCACTCCAGCATCGTTCCCGCCACCATCTTATCCTTATCTTTCCCATTCTGGACTAGCAGCTCTTCAGCTGCCATCTTCTCCTTCCCCTTCTCCTTCTACTCCAGCGGGTCTCCAACCACCACGGTGCCCTCTTCCTTGCCCTCTTCCTCCTTCTCCGGCTCTTCCGCCACCGCCTAATTCTTCACCGTCCTCAACAGCCTTGCCATCCTCACCTGTAAGCTCCCGTACCCACTCAAACAGTACTTTACTCTGTCCCCTCCAGGAAGTTGCAGGGCCTGAAGGGCTGATTTGAGTACACACTCCCTTCTCCCTGGCTGATCTCTCACATATCGAGAAATGGTTGGGCTCCTTCTCCAATGACCCAACTACCTATATTAAAGAATTCCAATATCTGGCTAATGCCTACAACCTTACCTGGCATGATATCCATGTAATCTGCTCTTCTTCCCTCACTACCGATGAGATGGACCACATTTTCAATATGGCCAGGGCTCATGCTAACCAGGTGTATATAACAGATCACATCGTGCCAGCGGGGGCCGAGGCAGTACCAGATCAAGAGCCAGGGTGGGACTATCAGATGGACATCCCAGTGGGGAGAAACGGATGAATAAGGTGAGACAAAATGCTTACATGCCTCATAGCCGGCATGCAAAAATCTTCCCATAAAGTAGTAAACTTCCATAAGCTGAGGGAGATTACTCAAGGTCCTGAAGAAAATCCTGCCACTTTTCTAAACCGGCTCACAGAAACCCTCTCACAATATACCTGCCTAGACCCTGACTCAGAGGCTGGTAAAACCATTTTAGCCACACCTTTTATATCCCAGTCAACCCCAGACATTAGGCACAAACTTAGAAAAATCGAGGACGGTCCTCAGGCCCCTATTTGTGACCTGGTAAACATGGCCTTTAAAATTTTTAATACTCGTGATGAGTTGGAGAGGGCAGAAAAGGAATCCCGGGACCACCGAAGGGTGAATTTACAAACCCAATCCCTGATTGTGGCCCTGCGGCTCACTGCAAATGACAAGATGCCGGCTACGACTAATCTACCACCAGGGAAGTGCTTCAAATGTGACCTCGACGGACACTGGTCCCGCCAGTGCCCCAATCCTCAACTGCTCAAGGGACCATGCCCTCTCTGTGGTACAAAGGGACATTGGAAAAGTGACTGCCCCTTGGCGCCTGGCCGTGGAGGGGCCGTCCTTCCAACCCCTGACCCACCGCTGGCAGTCTTGGGCCTGGCCACCGACGGCTGATGACACCCGGCCTCAGTGACCCCGATCACCCTCGTCAAGCCCAGGGTAACAATCAAGGTAGCAGGTAAGTCCACCTCCTTTTTAGTGGACATGGGAGCTACCTTCTCCATCCTCCCCTCCTAATCAGGTTAACTCCTTCCTTCCCAGGTCATGGTTATGGACATAGATGGCCATCCTTCACACCCCTTAACTACTGGACCACTTACATGTTTAATAGAAGGCTACCCCATTACACACTCTTTCTTGGTGATGCCTTCTTGCCCTAGCCCACTAATGGGGCGGGATCTTCTCACAAGTTAGGGGTCTCACTTCACTGGATACAAAAACCCCAAACAAATTTACTACTACCCTCATGTGTGGCCTCCACCTCCACTCAGGGTTCCACCCCTCCCGCTCTTCCCCTACCACCTCACCTAATAAACCCGGAAGTATGGAATACCTCAACTCCTCTAATAGCTTCCCATCATAAACCAGTTCTTATCCGACTAAAAGATCTGTCCTCATTCCCATCTAGGCCGCAATTTCTTATCTTCATAACCCATCGGAAAGGACTCCAACCCATCATTAACTGGCTCAAGGGAAAGGAACTCCTCATACCCACTAACTTGCCTTATAACACCCTCCTCTTGCCTGTCAAGAAACTGGACTGTTCTTACCTTTTAGTCCAAGACCTCCGACTAATTAAGGAGGCTGTCATCCCCATCCACCCAGTAGTTCCCAATCCATGTACTCTTCTCTCACACATACCTCCTCACACTACTCATTATTCTGTCCTGGACCTTAAAGACGCCTTCTTCACGATCCCTCTAGACCCTGCCTATGCCCTCGTTAATCCTACTCTTACCCAGGTATCTGTCGACATTTCGCGAGCTGAGCAGAGTCTCTCCAGCCACCTCGCCCTAACCTCTGCCTCACCAGCCTTTCTTATGTGGCTCCAAATCCTCCAACAAACCTTACATTTCCTCAACCAAACACAAATACTCCCTAAAGTAACTATTTCCTCTGTGCATCATTAAATAGGCCACTATTAGCAGCTGTCCCTATAAATCTAACCCAAATATACAATCATAGCCCTGATTCCTGCCATACCACTCTAAAGAACATCCCCCTACGGGAACCAGAGCCTGAGACCTTCCCTACCCTTTTAAACCTGCTACCTCACACACACAACTGCAAATCAGACACAACTTCATACTAGATGCCAAACTAACATCACTATCCACAACACCACCTATGCCCCCAAAGGACAATGTTTCTGGTGTAGTGGAACCCTTACCAAGTACCTTAACTCCACTGCCCCAGGACCATGCTTCCTGGTGACTATTGTTTCTTAATTAACCCTCTTTCGGGAGTCCAAACTAACTTGACTACTGCCCTCTCCTCGCTCCAAAAGAGTTGCCTTTCTTCCCATCCTGATAGGCATCAGCCTGACTGCCTCAGTCGCAGCTTCAGCCACAGCGGGAGGGGCACTGGGACATAGTATTTTAACCTCTCAAAACTTTGACACTCGACTACAGGTAGCCCTGGAATCAACGTCAGAATCCTTTTCCTCTCTACAACATCAACTTACCTCACCAGCCCAGGTAACTTTTCAAAATCGACAGGCCTTAGACCTGCTAACAGCCAAAAAGGAGGAACGTGCATATTCCTTCAAGAAGAATGCTGCTATTACATCAACGAGTCAGGTTTGCTGGAACAAAATATTCACACCTTAAACAAACTAAAAGAGGATCTCTACCACAGAAAACAAGGAACCATCTCTGCCTTAGACTGGTTTTCTTCCCCCCTGGCAACATGGCTCCTCCCACTACTGGGACCAGTTATCCTAATCTGTTTCTTTTTTCTCCTAGCTCCCTGTCTCCTCAATTTCCTTCAGGGATGCATAAAGGAATGTCATGGGTAGCAGCCAACCAAATGCTCCTGTATCGTTACCACCACCTACCCTCCTCACCAGATTCCTATAGCTAACCTCCTCCCTCCCCTGACCATGACAACCCCAGCCTATCACCCCACATCACCCCAGTACAGCAGGAAGTAGCCAGAAGAACCTGGATGCTCTATTATCACAAATAGGCTGGAATGTTAGGCCGGGGGAAAGGGGAAGGGCACTGCAACTGGAGCTGTGGAGGCTGTGTTGCCCCTCCCAACATGGCTTCTGGAACCGCCCCTTCTGGACACCTGACTTCTGGAGAACCGTCCCTTCTGACCACCTGACTTCTGGAGAACCGCCCCTTCTGACCACCTGACTTCTGGAGAACCGCACCTTCTGGACACACCTGACTTCTGGAGAACCACTCCTTCCGGTCATCACCTGACCCCCTTGCTTAAAAAACTGCCCACGCCATCACCCAGGCGCTGACTCACCTCCCTCCATCTTGGATTTGGTGAGCTCAGCCTGGGAGCACAGAAATAAACCCGCCCACTTTAAATTTCCCCATCTACCTTCCTTCTTTCTTACCCTTTTGCCTCCTAAACCTTTCAGATGCATGAACTTAACCATCACAGCCTCAAACCTAACTGGTTTAGGTAGAAAAAAGGGAATGTGGGAGGCACTTCTTAGGAAGCTCAGCTCTAACAATATGCGTGTTTGTGCCTGTAGGCATGTGTGTGTGTGTGTGTGTGTGTGTGTGTGTGTGTGTGTTTGAGGTCTTTCAGACATGCTCCCCATTACTCATGCACTCTACATATTAACAAGAATATAAAAAAAGAAGATGCATAAGAGCTGCCAGCTGGCCTTGTCCCCAGGTTGGTACTCTGCTTTTCCAAAGTCATCAATAACTCGAATGTTTTTGTTGTTTTTTTCTTGGTGAGCTCATCAGTTTGGTCGATATGGTCAGTAATTGACCCGCTGCCAGGGCAATTAGTGTCCACCTCACACAAAAGGTAGGTTCTAATGAACTTCAGGTTGCCTGTCCTGAAGTTCTCCTCTGCTGCTGCAATGGTCCCTAACAAGGATGCCCTAATTATAGCAGTGGGTGTCCTGGCTCCTCACTGTCCCACCTCCCATACTTGCCCCATACTTGCCTATGCTATGCTACGCTACGTTGACAGTGGAAGGGAGATGGAGCTCTGGTCTGGGAACCAGTCATCATTCTAACACTAACTTGTAAGTGTTAGGGCATGTCCCTTCCCCTGTCTGGACCTCAGTGTCTCCATCTATAAAATATGAACATTTAGATTAGCCTAATGGTTCCAAGCCTATGGTTCTAGACCCAGAGACCCCTTTGAGAATCTAATGAAGCAATGGTGTCCTCTCCCCAGAAGAACACACACAAATACACCTGCATAATTACACATTTAATTTTAGAGGTTCAGAAATCCTCTGGAGTCCACCCATGAGCCCTAGCATATTCCCGAGTCTTCTTCCAGCATTAACAACTACCCAGGAGCACAGGGGGAATGATAAGCACACACACACTCTTTCTCTCTTTCTATCCCTTTCCCTTCCTCTCAATGTGGCTATATGGATCAAAAGAAGCACTGAAGGGAGAAACTCTTCAAAAACTGGAAAATGCTGTGCACATGTAAGATGTGGCTGTTTCGTACTTCCTTGTTGACTCCATGATGAGAATAGCTACCATTTATTAAGCACATACTTCGTGGCAGGTGGTGTACTAAGAGGTGTCTTCAAAACAATTCTATGAGTGGGTGTCAATATTATTCCCAGTTCGAAGATGAGAAAACTGATGACAAAGAGTTTAACTGCCCAAGGTCACGCAATTAGTAAATGGCGAAGAACAGGAAAGTGTTTACTGAGGTGAAAAAGCCTGGCAACTGGATGCCCAGGTTGTTGGTCATAGTGGACACCTTTATAACAAGAAGAAATACTGAGAGTGATCCCTGGATGGGAAGAGCAGACATACACACACACTCACACTCACAAACACATGGACTACAGAGAACAAGATCAGTAAAGACAGGCATAGCCATTGGTGCAGTCTGGACTGAGGTGCCTGGAGGGATAGGGCAAAGAAGTTTATCAGGGGTGCTTCTTGGAGGAGGTGGAACTGGGCCGGGCTTGACCGAAGGAAAAGATATACAGACATTGGAAAAGGAAAGGGTGATCTTCCTGGCAGGAGGAATAGCTATGCAAGCACAAGGAGGCAGAGGGAGGCTGGGTTCGTTTCAATTCAGCAAACACCTAATGATCACCTGCTCTGTGCAGTCTGCTGCGGTGAAAGAGGTCCCACCAGGTGCTCAGAGTCTAGTGAGGGTGATTAGAGGGTTGCACTGCTGTCAGGCCAAGTAGCTCAAGTGGACATAGGGTTTGCAAAGAGCCTAACGTCATGGTAGAGCAGCAGCCAAGACAGGGGCTTTGGAGTCAGTCAGTCCTGAGCTTGAATCCCAGCTCTACGAATTACTGACTGTGTACAATGAGCAAGTTACTGAACCATTCCAGCCTCATGTTTCTCATCTATAAAATGGGAATAATCATGGTATCTACTTTGTAGAATTGTTGAGAGTGTTGAATGAGATAATGCACACAAAGGGCCTGAAGCAAGCACTGAGGAAGTCATTGCCTTTATCATTTGTAATTGTAATAAAGTTCTTAGTGTGATGTCTGGTACATACTGGTACTTCAGTGTTAATTTCCCTTCCTTAAGCTGATTTCTGTGTCCACCATTTATCAATAGAAAAAATTTTTTTATAATATCAGAGAGGAAAAGACTGGTGTCCAGAGAGTAAATCACACAGTTGTTTATAAAAGGAACAAAGTACTAATAATCTGTACAGATTCTGCAAGCTATATACCCATCAATGACAACTCAGTGCCTCTGGCAGGTGAAATGGAACACTTAGAACATTTTACTAGATTCCTTTCAAATATATATATAGAGAGGCCCACATCTCAGCTTTGTCCCTAATTGGTCACCTTTTGAAGCATGCTATTTATTTGTGACCCTGGAGTTAATAAACAACCAGTCAGAGTTCTCACCATATCAAAAAGTGGTTAATAGGAAGGAGATTTGCTGAGTGCCAGCACTCATCTGCTGGGGTTTTAGAGTAAATTACCCATCCATCAGGATCTTTTCCTGAGAGGCATTGTTTCCTCGCTAGAACTGAAACCAATAAACAAAAATTCAAATTTATCCGAAAGACACCTAAAACACAATATACCCCAAACTGGTCCCAATTTCTCCCCCTTCTCTTAAAAATGTCTTCCTCCTGCGTGTGCTGCCTTGGCTGATTCCAATCTGGAGACTTGGCATTCCTTTTGCAGCCTCCCTCACACTCCACCTTCAATCAATCACCAGGTCTCATGGCTCCCTAAGAGCCTCCCCACTCCCAGTTCCCTCTCCCTAGACCCTTATCTGCTGGGACTAATGAGACAACTGCCATTGTCTCCTAAGTGCTCCCCCTGCTGCCATTCTCCTCCCCTTTCAAGATACTCTCCACGTGGCTGAAAAGGAGATCCTTCTAAAATGCAAATTCAGTCCTGTTATGCTCCTGATTAAAATCTCCCCAAAGCTTCCTCTTTACTTAAGGATAATGTCTTAGTTTTGTGATGGCAAGCAAGGCCCTTCCTGGTCCCACTGGCCCTGCCTACTTCCTCTCCTCCTGGCTTCATCCTTCTTGCATTACCCTGGATGATTTAGCAAGACTTTTAGCAACCTCCAAAGTAGTGGAGGTCCTGAAAGACCCATGCTTCTGCCCAGCTATGCACTTCTTTCCAATCCCAGGGTGCCCTACTTTCCTTGTTGGCCTGGAAAACTTCATCCTTCTCCTTCTTTGAAGCTCAGTTCCTACACTGCTACCTACATGAAACCTCTTCCAACAATCACCTCTCACAGGAATACTTTATCACCTCTCTTGGAACTATGTGAATATATTTCAATTTTTGATTGCATCTCACTGTATTAAAATGCCCTGCATTTAATCCTGTCCTCTATTTCAAACTGTGAAAATGCTAGTATCAGTGTCCCTGTATCTTTATATCCCAAGTGCCAAGCACAGTGGGCTTTTCATGGATAATTTCATGTGTGTACTGAAATATTCACATCAAGTTAGTATTGCAGCTATTTTCATTTTATAGAGAAGGAAACTGAGGCACAGAGGTTAAGTAGCTTTCCGAGATCACACAGTGTCAGAGACAGGACTTAAACTCAGATTTAAGTGACTTGAGAGGTAATAGCAGATGTTCAATAAATATTCATTTATTTATTGAATGTTGATCAGGAGTTCATTCTTCTGAATCACTGCCCCCAAACCTGAAAGTAGTTTTAGAATAAGAACATAAAGGATCTTAATGCAAATGTTCAGGCATATATTTATTATATTAAAAGAATTATATGATGTCTTTCAAGAGAAAACTCACTTGAACATGGAGCTGTGGAAAGAACTTGAAATCATAGAACCTGGGTTCCCAAGTATTTTAGTCAGAGTTCTCTGGTTAACAGACCCAGCAGGGTATATATATATATATATATATATATATATATATATATATATATATATATAATGTGAATATTATGAGATTTATTTCAGGAATTGGCTCACATGTCTGTGGGGATTGGAGAGTCTAAATTCCATAGAACCTGGCAGTTCTGATGAAGGATTTAATGAGTTCCCCAGAAGCTGGCTGGCTGAAGCAGAGATGGAAATTCATCCTTCTGACTACTGAAATCATCAGCTCTCCTTTTAAGGCCTTCAATTGATTGGATGAAACATCTCCCATTGATGAAAGCAATCTCCTTTGTTGATTATAGATGTAATCATCCATAGATGCAATCAACTTACTGATGACTTAAATCCACAAAACATCCTCATAGTAGCTATCAGGCCAGTGTTTGCTTGACCAAACAACTGGACACCATAACCTAGCCAAGTTGACACATTAACTTAACCATCACAACACCCAATTCTGGTCATTTATTCATCATAAAAACCATAAACAAGCCCATACCTTCTTTGGCCTTTCTCCGCTTTAGGTAATCTAGACTCCAAGAATATCTTCTAGACTAAGCATTCCACGAATGTATGAAAATATATCTATGTAAAGGAATTCAATATAGACATATTAGGTGAGCTAATCTTAACCACTGAATAGAAGGTAATATGGCCATCATCTGCTGCCAGTTTCTAAATGAATCTAATTTATACTGCATTCAAAAACTGGAATAGCAAACCCTCCATGGATTGAGTCATGTTCCCACAAAGGCATGTTCAAGTCCTAGCCTCTGATCCTGTGGATGTGAATTCATTTATATATAAGGTCTTTGAAGATGTTATCAGTTAAGGTGAGGCCAAACTGAATGACAATGGGCCTTCATCCAGTATGACAGGTGTCCTTATAAGACAGGAAATTTGGACACAGGGGGAGACGGACAGGGCTAGAGACAGCCGTGCGATGGAAGCAGAGGCTGCGTTATATAATTGCTGGAAAGCCACCAGCGAGTACACTGCAGATTTCAGGGAAAGCATGATCCTCTAGAACCTTTATTTTGGCCTTCTAGACTCTAAAATTAAGACAATAAATTCCTATTGTTTAAGTCACTCAGTCTATGGTATTTGTTATAGCATCCCTGGCAAACTGAGACACTTCCTCACCTAGGGTCTGATCTGATTGAGAAAGCATGGCGTATCATGGAGAAGTTGTTAAGCTAGCAAAAAAGGCAGCATGTAGCCCCATCCAAAATGAGAGGCAAGGATACTAAAAGCACAGCACTTAAGGAGAAGAAATTTGGGTGAACAATACTGGGGCTTTTCTGTCAATATATTCACTTGTAAGACTACGTGTCCCTGAACTGATGTCTAGGTATGTGAATACACTTAATTGAACCCATGAGACCTCTGGGAGAGGATGCTGGGCCACTTTTAGTCTCTAACATGTCAACTCACTTATCAAAGGCATCATTGGAAGCTGGTGCTTGTGAGGTGGCATGCGCTGTGAGGGGGATGATCTAATGTGGTCAGTTACCTGGTTTGCAGAGAAAATCACAGTGTGGCTTACCCTGTCTAAAGGAGGGTTGTAATTTGTTCAAAAACATTCTCTGGCCCTCTCTAGGGGAAGCTTATAAATTCCTGCTTTATTAATGTCAGCATTGGCTGCATGACTTAGTTTGGCCAATGAAAGCTAAGCAGAAGTGATGTGTGCCTCTTCCAAGCAGAAGCTTTCAGGACTGGTGTGTAGTTTGCCAGGTTCTCATTTTCCCTCTGTCATAACACAGCAACATCAACCCGAATCCTGGAGTAAAGGTGATGTGCAGCAAAGCTTGAGTGATGGAATTTTCACTTACCTGTATGGGGTTCGTTTTATTCATACCATAATCAAACCCTTCCTGGATGTTACAGGAGGTAGCTCATCCTCTCTCCAGTCGATTGGTGCCATGGGGAATTCAGGTTCACATTGCTAGACCTTTTATATTTTTAAAGAAAAGCTAGAAATCTGGATTCCCATGTGAAATACCACCATTTTAAAATGTTGAAACAAATTTTTAAAAATATCGTGCTGCTAGAGGACATATTTCGTGAGCTGGATTCTGTCCACGGGTCAGAATACTGGCTTTCCACAGGAAGATGTCCCTCCAAGAAAGCAGAAGACAGAACAACTTGAGCCTCTGCAGCCTGCAGATATAGAGAGAGCCCTGGGAAGTAACATGAGGTTTCAGAGCACAGGCTAGAAGCTAGACTGTCTGTATCCAATCCTGGTCTGCTAAGTATGGGAGGTATGACCTGGAGAAGTCAATTCCTCTCTCTGTGCCTCTGTTTCTCTATGTGTAAAATAGAGAGAATAATCCCCACCTCATTAGCTCATTGCAATTATTAAGTGAATTAATACATAGACATTGGCTAGGACTCATTGCTTGACACACAGTAAGTTCTCAATCAGTTCAGTGTTGGCTACTGACTTCTACTATTGGCTGCCACCAACAGTTCATATGATATTCAGCCAATCATTTAACCACACTCTTCAACTGCCAAGGTCCTGTTCACCTCACCCAGGTGTTGTGAGACTCAGTGAAGGGACAGATTGACCTTTGCTGAGCACCTCTGTGTGCTGAGACTCCAGAGTGTATCAAGTGCTTGAACAAAATGAGGCCTTCTTCTGAAGCTGTTAGAGGGAGATCAAATATCTACAGAAAACAATAAAGCCTTAGTTTGGCAGACTCAGACCCTGAAACAGGTATTTGGGGATACTGATAGTATTTTGGGGAAGTGAACCCACTAAACAGTCAAGGAAGAGGAAAAGTGAGTCAGGGAAGAGATATAAGTCAATACAGCTTTTAATTTATCAAATTAATGCACAGTTTATCACTTTAGGCAATGGGGGCTAAATTCTGTTGGGGACTTCTGAGAAACTACACAGGAAATGGTGAGTACCAAGGGGATGTGGGTGGGGTAGAGGCAGCATCTGTTTCAAACAGTAACAATAATAATAATAAAATTTCACTTATGAACCATTGGGAAGGACCAGGCATGGTGCTAGACACTTCTCATGACTTATCTGTCTGATAACTTACTCAAAGTTGCACAGCCAGCAAGCTGCAGAGCTGGGACTCTACCTTCCATTTACCTGAAGCCAGAACTCACACACTGTAATCACCATTGCACACAACTACATGCTGCTGCTTATTATGGTCTGCTGAGATTTCAGCAGGGTCAGTTGCTGGCAGGGCCCACCAAGGAGGAGCGCCTGTGGACTGGACACTGATCAGCGCTGTGTGAACATCATGGCGCAATGGATATGGGCTGGGAAGACCACAATCACCAAACAGCAAGGGTCAACTGCCTAGGCGAGTCTGGGATCTCTGCTCCCCATGCTGAAACCTTTCCCCTGAGTCCTCCAAGAAGTACTAAAGCCCTGAGTCCCTAGAAAGGCAGAGGCAACAAACAAGCCAGGGGAATAGGAAGTCCCTATATCCTTGAAAAAAACAAAAAATCCTAACACGTCCCCCTGCCTGGCACCGAGAGCGTTAACGTGAAACTGCCTCCGTGATGAATGGCTATAATACTGTCTACGTAATGGGTTTCCTATTTAAATTTTGTGAGGATTTAATCAGTTGGGCGCAGCTGTGCAAGATGCACCATAAACTATGTTGAAAAATATGTAGACATATACATTTATCTGCTACAAATTAAGCTCACTTAGAGGTGGTCTTAATGGCCCATGTAGCCATCATTACAAGCATAAATTCTAAACTGTCTATTTCCAGTGAATTTGCTTTGAGAAAAAAATTAATGCTCATCCTCAGCAGAGCATGGTAATAAATGAAAGGACCCTTAATTTGCAAAGTGCTAATAGCCCAGCCATTTGTCATTAGGAACCCCATGCTGGATCATGTGTGGCAGGATGGCTTCATGGGGAATTCCTTTGTCCAGGTTGGGGAGGAACGGGGAGCTGGTTTTCAGGAGGCCCCCCCTCTGATTTACCTGATCTTCTCGGTGGATTACCTGGTTCCAAAGTGAAGGAGGTGAGGCTGTCCTCTTTCTGGTTTAGTTGTGTCCTTTCACCGGGAGATGCACGTGAATAGCTGAACAGTGAGCATATCTTGGTGCTGTATGAGAATTTACAGCAAGTGGATGTTCTTCCACTGTTTCTCAAGTCCTAGCTCTGGAAAATGGGAGAAGTGAGCTGGGTTTGAGTTTGGCCTGCTACTTTGGCACAGCCTGATCCTGGCAATTCACTTCTTTGCAGTAACCATGAGTTGCCAGTTTGTGGGACAGTCTCTTTATTTCTCTTTTCAGATCTCAGATGAGCCTTACTTAAGACAACCTTTTGAGCTAGGTAAAAGAATTCTCCCCATGTGCAAAATGGGACAAGTCCTGAACTAGGGTGTGGCAAAATTTAAGGCAGCAAAATTAAAGTGCCAACTCTGTGTTTGCACAACCCAGAGTGTGACTCAAATTTTGCTTCCTAAATTTCCACACACTTCCTCTTGCCACACCCTAGTCCCAGTCCTGCCTGGGGCAGAGAGAAGTAACTTGCCCAAGGGCACACAGATGCTAAGTGAGAATGCTGGAATCTAGTTCATTACCTTTACCTATATTCTTCAACTTTGCCCATTTGAAATTGAAAAGCTGGATTTCATTTAGTCAAAGCTGGACATTTACTGTGAGCTACACTTGATAGAAACTTCCACATACTTTGTCTTGTCTCATTTTTTTCAAACTACCTATCACTTTCAGAAATAGTCTTGTCAATTTATTTTTGACATTTGCTTTGGCCCATATGCCCCACCAGAATGTTTACCACTTTATCCCCAGTGGCTAGATGAATGTTTGGCACATAGTAGGTGATCACTAAATAGCTGTTGAATAAACTGTCTTACCCAACAACACTAAAATAAGAAGTTGTGTGAAATTAGTCTGGTTACCCTCATGCCTGGTCCTTGGCACCCAAAAGATAGGGTAGAACAACTCTTTTATGCTTTCTTTTCTACAAGTATCAGTGCCCCACAGCTCATCCATCCTGGAAGAAGGGCTCAGTGTTGGAAAATTCCAGCCTGATAGAAG
Organism: Tamandua tetradactyla; assembly: GCF_023851605.1. Lineage (NCBI taxonomy): Eukaryota > Metazoa > Chordata > Mammalia > Pilosa > Myrmecophagidae > Tamandua > Tamandua tetradactyla. The sequence goes on along the minus strand of NC_135342.1, from coordinate 42,881,076 downwards.
TTAAAATCGATTCCTTCTAGCCTGAGTTCTCTTCCAATAGTAAAGAATGTGGGAAAATTTCATTCACATTCACCAAAATATCTGATGGTGAGAGTCAGGCTTGTACCAGAAAGTGGTAGAAGGATCAAAAGAATAAAAATCAGAATCTTTAAAAAAATCAGTCTATTGCAAACTGACCAGTGGCAAAGACACCAACAGTCAATGGATTTCCAAGAGTGTCTTGAGAAGCATGCTAGATAGATCCTATTCCAACTTGGAAGACAAACTCCTGGGGCTCTTTCCCTCTGAGACTACTCTGGTTCAGCCTCCCCATTTGAGAAGAGCCCTCTACCTGTCCCCCATCTCCAGTAATCTCTAGGAAGCCTTCCAGCATGCCTCTGCCATTTCTATAGAATGTACCGGGGAAGGAGAATAAATCTTTACAGATCTGGCCTACAGTTCTGCACAATTTAGCAATTGACAAGGTTGTGGAAACAGCAAGTGTTGTAACCGTGTTAGCATCTTTGCCACCGAAACAGATGATGACATTAGGAGACACCAAAGAGTGATGCTCACCCCCCATACCAAGTGTCTGGGGGTGGTGGTCATGGGAAAGAGCACTTACCTACACCCAGACGGAGCTTCCCCAAGTGGACTCCACACCAGGCAGTTTCAGCGGACACTGGGCAGACTGGGACATAGGTGGGCAACAAGTACTGTATTGGGGTATATTCCATAATAATGGGTAGAACAGTTCCAAATTCATGGCCAAGGCCAGACAAACAAAGCTGGTGCCCTCTTACCTGCATAGCAGCTTCTAAGTTCGGTTAAGTCCTCTGTCTGTGGAATCTCAGTTCCCACCCTCTCACATGATTGACAAATATCACTTCTTCTAGGAAGCTCTCTCCGATGTGGTACCCTGCCTCCAGCTTATTTCGAAGTCACTGGTGGCATTCTCAGGGCACCTAGCACTTTCAGTTCTGCCCCATTTTAATCCTTCCCACACTCCGTTCTGGGAGGGCAGAGGCCATAGTGCCCCATCTGCTGCTGATCCTCAACTCCTGGCACAGACAGAAGCACTGAACAGGGCTTAGAGTCAATGAATCAATTAATTGAGTCAATAATGGTCTACACGGGGGCGTCTCAAATTTTAAGGTGCATGCAAATCACTAGGGAATCTTGTTAAAATGCAGATTCTGGTTCAGCAGGTCTGGGGCAGGCCTAAACTGCTGCATTTCTAATGATTTCCCGGGTGATGCTGAGGCTGGTGGTGCATGGGCCACACTTTGAGCAGCGAGGGTCTGTGTCACATGTCAGATGTAGATGCACAGGCTCTTAGGACACCACAGAGTTGGGGCACTAGCCGAGCTCTTATCAAAGGAAATTGTTAATCAGGCTCACTGAAATCTAGATTTTTTTCAGAGCAGATGGGTGACCAGCATAACTTAGCCCTCAAAGAGCATTTATTAGATGCTAAGTACATGGCATTAAGTACATGGTAGGTTTTACTCCAAATGAGAAATCATTGTTAAAGTCTTTCCTAATTCACAGGCTGGGCAGGGGAGGAGTACCCTGTAAAGGGGCAGCATAACTTGCTGTGGTATGCCCGAGCTCAAGGGGCCAGGCTTCCTGGGTTTATGTCCTGATATGGCCACTTACTGCCTGTGAGAACTTCGGCAAGTCATCAATCACCCTATGCATCAGATATCTTCTCTTTAAAATGGGGGTAACTGTAACACTTCCCACTGAACAAAAAAAAGGTTCGAGCCTTCTATCTGCCCCCCATTGCCAGCCATGTTCGGGGTTGAGTCCTCAGCACTGAATCAACGTTAGCTGTTCTTACTAGTTGCTGAATGCACACGGAGACTCTCGAGCCAGAAAAATAATTTTCAGGGCAGCAGCTCAAAGCCTAAACCGGGGCCTCTGTAGGCCAAGAGAAAGCTGCCACCCAGATTTTATGATTCTATAATACAAAGGGGATAGAGTTGTCTGCCTGTAATAACACATGTTTTAAGCAAGAGACTTATTCACATGTTGGCACATAAAGATGCAAATTCAAGCCGTAAATCTCCCCCCATGGCCCAGGGGCCAGAAGGGCTTCATGGCACCTGAATCACTGGGCAGGCTACCTGGCTTGGCTTGGCCTCATCCTCTCCGTCTGCGGAGTCCCCGGAACCTCGGCCTCCTCTGGGACCAGCACTTTTTCATACAACAACATCTCTCCCCAAAAGATCTGTTTCCTGACTTTAGCCAAATGGAAGAATTATGAAGCCAAGAGTTCCCAGGTGGTTGAGGGGTCTCTGCAGCCTCATGACAGGCAGATAACAATAGGTCATAGCGAAGCGGAATGGATGTGTCCTTCCCAGGCAGGAGCAGTTAGGGTGCTTCTGGGTCAATATAATTGAGTCAATCCCAGCTAATAAAACAGCATCTTTTCTGGCCTTAGGAAATTTCCTCTCCTGAATGCTCTACAGAGATAGCCCTGGCTAGCTCTCCAATCTCAAGCTTCCGTTCTATCTCAACCTCATGGGTATCCTGGTCTTTTCCTGCCAGAGCTTCTCACATGCTGTTCCCTCTGAATCACTCCTTGTTTCTTTGCAGAGCTTGTGCATTCTCATCCTTCAGGTCTCACCTCAAATATTATCTTCTCACAAACGTTTGACCTGATGCCCAAATCTAAAAAATGTAGCCCCATTATCTTCTCCCATCACATCTTGCATAGATAGCACTTGAAAAAATTGCTAATTGCATATTTTTGTTTGCTGATTTGCTTTTTGTCTATCTGCCCTGCTGAACTGTAAGCACCATGAGGGCAGGCCCTGTCCATTTTACTCCCCCACTCCATCCAGAACCTGGCCCACAGAAATAAAGGCTAAAATGTACAGATTGCTCACTCTGTGCTGATAATTTTCTCAAATATTTTTCTTGCTTTATCTCCTCTCTCCTCACCCCCTCCCCCCGTGAGGTAGCTACTATTATCAGACTTATTTTGTCTGTGTGTGTGTAAGTGCTGTATGGGGGGTCGTATTTCATTATTTTTCCATGTGAGTATCCCATTATTGCAGCACCCTTTATTGAATTTTCGTTTGTTTTTGCCAGTTTCTTTGTTTTTTGGGAAGTGCATGGACTGGGAATCGAACCTGGGTCTCCTGCATGGCTGGTGAGAATTCTACCACTGAACTACCCTTGCAACCCCCAGACTCATTTTTTATAGATAAGGAAACTGAAAAACAGGGAGATTCAGTAACTTACTCAAGGTCACATAATGAGAAGGTCAGAAATCCATGAGCCCAACCAGGCCTGGCTGACACCAGAGCTGGCCCCCTTAGCTGCCTGTCATATCATAGATGCTCAAAAAGAATTAATTCAATGGATGAATGAATAGGACTGCACAATCCAACAAAATCCATTCTATCCCATCCAATTCAATGAATCAATTCAATCGATTCTCACTGGGTACTTTACACTGCACTGGGTGCTGTGGGGACCTTACCCTCAAGGAAATTAAAGGTACCATGGGCAGCCAGAGTGTGAATAATCAGCCAGCATCCTCTGCTTCTCTCCTTCCTCCCTGATTTCCTCACTGGATCCCCTTGGAACACTTCAATATCATGAGTGAGACTGGGATGCATGCAGCATTCCATGGTGCAAAACAGAATGAAGTAGGTTCTTGGTTTGGTTTCCATCTCACCATTCCCTCTTCATAGGTATGGATACTAAGGTCCAGAGAGGTTAGATAAATTGCCCAAGGGCACACAGCTAAGAAAGAGTAAAAAGAGGATTGGAATCTTTCCAGACTGACCCTGGAACCTCCATTACACTATACAATGTTACATGGTTAATAAAAAAAGATTTTCTTTCAAGAATGCACTTATTGGATTTGGTGTGAGTTTCCTACAAGTAGTTGAAGGCAGCCTGCCACAGACAGGGAGTGATCAGTCTGCAGTGGGTGTGGTCAAGGGCCTACAGCCCAGTACTATACCCGCCAAGGCTCTGTGTTTTCTCTACAACCATGGACAGAATTCTGCTGCTATTGTGCGAAATATCAGTAGTAATAAAAATATAAACCCACACAAATCAAAATATAGAATACATCAAAAAGGATGAGACCTAGACTGGCAAAAGAAACAAATTGAAGTTCAACATCTTTTCCTAGAATGTCTCTTCAACTTAGTCTCTCCAGACCTAGTTCAACCTTGAAGCTATTTATAGGCGGGGCCAGGTGAAAGCAATGGCTCCCCAACTTCAGCCCTTTTCATTGCTCCTTTAGCGCCTGGCCACCGCAGGCCAGTGGACTGCTAATTACTTAATACTTTATCTTTAAGTACACCCACTTAAAAAAGTGTACCTGAAATTATTTTTAAAGGTATGAAAAATACAGCCATCTTTTTAAAAGTCATTAAAAAACTCTGCAGTGGGAAATGAGTAATATTAGGTGGTAACAATAAAAATAAACACAATGAAAACAAAGCAGTGATATTAAATTCAAACTGGATATTGTTACCTAAACTCAACCAGAGGTTCATCCTGTGCCCATTACATAGGGTGATAAATACTAATACTGTTACAGAGATGGGAAAGGCATATTAGCACCAAGCGAAGCCTTTCCTCGTACTGTAATCAAGAGTGGAAGTAAAATAAAAGGGAAAAGAAAATAATTTTCTTTCTAGACGTATCAGTGCTATTTGGTGCATGTCCATGAGCCACCCCAATTCATTTTGGGCACCACCAGTAAACCATGCCACACCCTGGGAGATACTGGGGGCACAGGAGGTGGAAAGCATTGGACCGAGGCTAAGATGGCTTGGCTCCAAGTCCTATCTCTGCACCAATGTGTTCTGTGACTTTAGGAAAGTCACGTCATCTCTCTGGGCATCAGTTTCCCATTTGTAAAATGAAAGATTAGACTAGGGTTTAGATACTAGGTGAGCTCTCTGATCCTCTCCAGTCTCAGATTCTATGACTCATTCAGTACGAGTGATATTACCTCCAGCAAACTGCCGCAGATGGAAATGGAGAATGTGTCTTGTAAGAGCAGTTTAAAACTAACATCGCTTCCACCCAGGGCCCATTCCTTGGCTGAAATCAAGTTTCATGACTTTCTGGAAAGGTTTCCCCTGTTGGCAAAGGCCATTCAGATGCGTGAAGAAGAGCTGGGGGCTTGGGGAGGGGGAGGGCTCAGCAAATAAAGAGCCTGTCCAATTCTAGAGAACCAGCCTTGGTGGGCAATTAAAGTGGCTCACTTTGGCTAAAATATTTGATGACCAGTAGGATCATCCACAATGATGAAGTTCATATTTCCTGGCCTTCAAATAAAGATGTCCCAGGAGGGTATTGACGGCATCATTGTTGCTGGAAAGAGAACAAAAGAGTGGCCTTGAGATCCCATTGTGCGTGGAATAAAAGGACTGGGGAAACAGATCTATTTTCGTATTAGCTAACTGCAGACATGTGCACCCCCAGATTGACTCATTTTTATGCCACAACAGCTCCTCTCCAGGAAGCCTGGATGTGCTTCTAACAAACAAATACAGGCCTGCACACCCTTGGAGCAGAGGGCCTGATTTAAGGGCACAAAGAAATGCAGGCGCTGTGTGCTCGTAGGACTGCCAGGCCGTGCTTCTCCACACACCTGGGCCTGCTGGCGACGGCCCTCCCACCCACAGCTGCTCTGGCTGCAGCCGTAAATGACACCCTACCCTTCTTCCCTGCATGCCAAATTTTTTCTGGTCACCACCGGGGACAGTGAACTAAAGGAGCACTGGGTCCTGCCGCAGAGTGAAGAATGGCTCAGGAGCCACAAACAGCTCTAATCTTTGGGACTAAGCACTCATTACTGACATTTCCCAAATCTGCTTGAGCGTTCAAAGGGAGGATGCCAACATGGATCCTAATGAGCAAGGACAGGTCACATTCCCTTGGCACTTACAGTAGCCAGACGTTATTTTAAGGCAGTCCCAGTGTCTGTACAATACTTGTCATCCCCTTTTACACAAGTGGAAACTGAGGCACAGAGTGGCGTGATTTTCACCCTAAGGTGAATCAACCAGGAAGTGACAGAGCCAGGATTTGAGCCCTGGTGCCTGGCTGCAGTCTGGCATCTTTACCACTGCATGAGTCTCAGCCTGAGGGCTGCCAGTGTGGGAGCCAAGCACTTGGCTCTGGCAGGTGTCTGCCTTGGTTTATGAATTCTGCTGCTTTACCCCTCACTGAGCGTCAGTTTTCTCATCTGTAAAATAGGGTAGTGATGCTAAGTAAGTCACAGAGTGTACGGAATGACTGAAGCAGAACTTGTGAATGGCTCCCCAGAGCCTGGCACACAGGAAATATTCATGATTATCACTATTAATTATGGCAACAGTCACTACTTCTCCCTCCTCTCTGCTGGGCCTGGTCTTCCAGGCTCAGCCACAGAAGTACCAGCTACTCCTTCAGGTTGCCTCCAGGCTTGAGCGGCCTGGGAGGCCAGCACTGGAAGGGGTGGCAGAGGACGTCTGTTCTGTCCATCCATTTGTGAATGAAGCTAAAGGGGACTAGGACTTGCCCATCCTCACAGGAAAGAAGCAGAACCCAGAAACCCAGGTAGCTCACCCACCCACCCAGCTGCCTCTGCTCAGCAGAAGCCCACCCCCACCGAGAGGCCTTAGGGGACTCACTGCCTCCTCCAGAAGTGATGTCCTGGCAGAGCAGGGTAAGGCCAGGCCGGTGAAGGAGCAGGTAGGGTCCTAAATCAGCCAAGTCATCCGGAAGCTGCTCCTGGCATAGAAACCATTGAAACAGCCACTTATGCTCCCTGCATGCTGCATTCTTCCCTTCTTCCAGCAAATCTGAGGTTTTGAACACGGTCGCTAACCACCATGTTAACTCTCGAAGTCCAGCTCCATGCCACCGTCCCAATCTGACGCTCATCACTCCTTCCCTCTCAGCAGAAGCAGATGTCTTCTGCTTCCCCCAGTACCCATCTCCCACCCAGTCGCAGTCTTGGCCACACCTAAGCCAGAAAGTTAGGTCGGATATAAGTGTCACTAAAAATAATTGACACATTCATTCCCTAGAGAGGCAAGGCCAGGCCATCTCTTACTAAGGATATTCATGCTTCATGCACCCCTTCTTCTCCTTTAGAACCCTGATGTTCAACCTTGGGCAAATGTTAAAATTTCCACCTTGGCTGATCCCATCCCAGACCAGGAAATCAGAAGCCCTAGGTGGGGCCCAGGCTGGAAGTATTTTAAAAAATCTTTCCAGGTTATTCTAAATGCACAGCCACAGTTGAGAACCACAGGTTTAGAAGGTTGGTTTTAGGAAAAGAAATGTGACCTTCTCTCTTAAGTTACAAAGTTGTCCCTCATCAATGCATACAAGGCTGCAGAGGCCTCCCAGCCAACAGCCTGTATTTGCTGGTGTAGCCACTGTTCTCCCCAGCTCCGAATCAGATTACCTGGGTCCAGCCCTGTCTCAGCACTTCTTATAGAGACTTCATGCCCTCTGGGTGAGTCTGATAGCCTCTCTTAGCCCCTTTCCTCAGTTGTACAGTGGGAACTGACTTGATAGTGTTGTTGAGGAATGAAATGAGGTCACACATCTTAAAAACACTCAGAGCCATGCCAGGCACATAGAAAGTGGCTAATTTTCCATCTCAGGCATTCCTATGCACTGTGCTGGGACTGTTTTCAGTGCCTCTTTGGAATCAAAGAGGATGACAACATCTGGGTAAACCTCAGCAAGTTTCTGCTGCCACTTCTGGCTTCCGCCAGAAGATATGTCTTCCTGGGTGCTCCCTAGGTACATGAAAGAGACAAATGCCAAAGAGCCTTCAGGGGATGTTGCTTTGGAAAATGAGAAAACGAAAAGTTTTGCATCTCTCAGTACTTGCTGGAACCAAAACACAATACTGCTAATATTTTGGTGGTGTCAGGACTGGGCAATTAATGTCCTAGATTTAAAAGAAAAAACATGTAATTATGTGATTTGGGTGCAAGCCATCATTTTTAAAACTCCAGACCAGAGCCCACATTGTAAAAGAGAATGATTAATCATGCCTGTGTGTGCTGCATCTCCTGCAGGGAGACTGCCTTATGGCCAGGAGACCAAAAGCTAGCATTTAGTACAATCTCGGTAGGGGGAACCTTGAGTCAGGAATGTGGAGGCACTTTCCCTCTTGGAATTCCCCTCCAATCCTTCACCAAGGCCTCAGTGGAAAAGCTGGGAAACTTACTCAGTTTGGGTTTGCACTTTAGGTCTTTCTAAGTCACTGGGACTTTCAGAGTCTTGGTTTTCTCACCCACAAAGTGGGCATAAAGATATTTCCCTTACTAAGCTACTTTTTGGCATTAAGAAAGCACCCAATTCACTGCAGAAAACAGAGTAGGCACAGCTTGAATGAGTGTGTTCTTTTCCTAAATTCTTCATCCTGAGAAATGCAAGCCAGCTCCTCCTGCCTCAATGGGGAAGTCCTGGATCTTTGAGAGCCTATTAGCTGAGCCAAATGGAGAGTTAAACATCCAAACTGACAAAGGGGCTGCACAGCTATTTTGGTGCACCCCACTGCCCCAGCAGATGGTCCTGGGCCAGATGGTTCGGGAGGTGGGGGGCAGGGAAAAGCAGCCCAGGTACTTGTTGTGGCAGCGGAGAAGATATCACTTATCCACCTCCCACACCTCCCACTTCCATATTTCCCCTCCAGAAGGGGTACTGCCCAGCTCTGACAGATGTGCAGTCTGGGAAGGTTTCCAGGTACAGTGTCAGGAAAGTGGGCAATTAACCCCATGCCTGGACTGGCTCTGGCAAAATGGGGAGCAGGGGAGTTTGTATTGGTGCTTTCAGGCTCCCTGCTCCCTTCCCCTCACCTTCATACTCCTGTACATCTTCTGAGGCAGAATTTACACTTCCACCTCTCTTTCCCTCTGTCTCTCTTCTGCCCCCTCAAAACTTACCCATCCTGTCCATTTTCTGTAGGACTTCTTTTCCACCTGCTGAAGTTGTTAGTCAAGGGCAGTTATCCATGCCGACGGTTTAGTTCCTAACACTGCTCCCTCCCAGGAACCTCTGTGTTGTAACTCTTGCTATGGGTGGAATTTTCATACCACTGTGGGTTAGTGAAGGAATTTGGGAGAACACCTGTCCTACCTTGTGAGATGACACTACAAGAGAAAGAGCCAAGAATTGCTACTTGCTCATTGTGCAACTTGAACAGTCCTTGACCTCTCTGGGGTTCAGCACAGCATACAGGATTAAATGAAAATAAGAGGAAGGAATAAAAGTGCAGTGCAAGACCTGGATAGCATTAGCATGTAAATGAGGAGACACATTTGAAGCACTCATCTCAAAGTCATTTCACCTTTCTAATGGTGATCTCTTTGGAGGCAGGGAGGCAGCCAGCACGCCTCACACAGGGAAGATGAAGAGTATAACATTTAAGGTAGTATGGTTTAGGGAACAGGCACAGCTCTGCTATCAAACACATCTGAATCCCAAAGATATGGAACCTTAGGTGAGGTCCTCAATGTTTCTAAGCCTCCGTTTTCTTATCTGCAAACTGTGAATAACAACTGGCCCCACCTAATAGAGATATTTTTAAATGATGTTTTTAAAGCATTCAGCATGTGGCTTGGCACAAGGTAAGTTCTCAAGAGAAATTAGTAGCTACTAGAATTATATCACACATTATACCATGGCAGAAGTATTGTCTGCTCCACCTGAAACTCAGGTCTTCTTTGTCCATGCAACTGGGGGATGAAAGGCAGGTCTTGTCTTCAGCTATGTGACATTCTACCCAGGTTGCTTGTAATCCAAGGCTAGAAGAAATGCTATATTTAACGAAAACTTCCTTTGCAACTATAATTACTTTGATAGAACAGTAACAGATTTGTGGGAGCAAGAAATATGAAGCAGAACTAATCATTCGGATAATAGCAATGGAAGCTGTCCAATGTTTTCAAAAGAAGCAAGATTACCTTGTTAAAGTACACTCTTCCTTGAATCTCAGTTTCTTTTGTCTTCGGAGGGAGCAGGCAGCTTTGGAATGAAGTTCGAAACAACTTGGAGCCATTCTCTAGGAATCCTCACTGTTTCTCCCATTTCACACTCATTTCCACATATTATGAGGGACCAAAGAGAACAAATTCCTGTCTAAATGTGTCTCCAATCTCCCAAACCTAAAGGTCTTCTGTCTGGAATGGAAAAGCACCACAATAGCCATGTTCCTATCCAATTAGGAGCCTGAGCTGATAAGATATTTCTTGCCAAGAAAAGCAATTCAAGAGAGATTTTTTTTCTTCAAAAGTATGGAAAAGAGGCTTTTAATCAGAGAAGCAGATCTTTCCCTTTATTATTGAGGATAATGTTATATGAAATTCTCCTCAAAACTGCACATAATGAAGGCAAAAGGAATCATGGGAAAATTCCCTTCTGCGACAATAAAATTCTGATGAGAATGGAAGGATCTTGGAGTGTTTTGGTTAGTTAGCCTGAATTAGTATCCACTTTTTATCAAAAGAGGACATTTTCTTTTTATTCAAAGAAGTACCCCTAGGGGACTGTGACAGGCTGAATAATGGGCCCCCATATACGCCCAATCCTGATCCTCAGGACTGTGGATGGTGCTGTCTATGGCAGAAATGATTCCGCAGATATGCTTACATTAAGGATCTGAAGATGGGAAGATTACCCTGGATTAGCCACATGGGCCTGATGTCATCACAAGTTCCTAATAAGAGGGAAACAGGAGGAGTCGAGTCAGGGGACACGGCGATGTGAAGGGCAGAGATTGGAGTGACGTGCTTGGAAGAATGAGAAAGAGGTTAAAAGCCAGAGAATACAGGTGGCCACTAAAAGCTTAAAAAGACAAGGAAATGGATTTTATCTTGGAGTTTCCGGAAGTAATAAGCCCTTTTGACATCTTGACTTTAGCCATGTGAAACTAATTTCAGATTTCTAACCCCCAGAATTATAAAAGAAAAGAAATCGTATTGTTTCAAGCCATTAAATGTGTGGTAATTTGTTACAGCAACAACAGGAAAACAATACAGTGACCAAGAGCTACCAAAGCAAACTTGATGAGTTTGTGAAATTAGATGCGCTTTGGGAGTTGTATATTTCTGTAACTGTTAGAGGTTAGTTTTCTTACTGTGTATATAGCTCTTATAAGGCAGACACTTAACAGGAAAAAAATTGATGAAAAATTCACAGAAAAGGAAACAGCAACACCAAATAAGCATAAACATTTTACTTTGCTGATAATCAGAGACATGCAAAATAAAACATCAAGATGCTATTTTTGTCTATCTTGTTGGCAAATGCTTGAAATACAGTACTCACTAGAAACAAGGTGCTGTGGTGAAGCAAATATTTTTAAGCATGGGCTGTGTATACTCTCATCCATTCCCCATTTCCAGCATGGTGGTAACCTTGAAAACAGCAGCCTGCATCCCTGTACCACACCAGAAGTAAGAGAACAAATCTCATTCACTGAGAATTCTAAGTGTCGGTTTTGACCTGTCTCGTGGCTTCCTGGAAAACTGGCTCAAAAGGCTTGCCTTGAGCTCACCTAGCTCAATATATGCTGTTTTAGTTTCTTAGACTGCTCAAGCAAATACCATGAAATCGTTTGGCTTAAACAATGGGAATTTATTCACTTACAGTTTTGAGGTCAGGAAAGTGTCCAAGTTAAGGCATCATCAAGGTGATGCTTTCTCCCTAAAGACAGTGGCCTTCCGGGGCTGGTTGGCGGTGATTCTTGTTTCCTCTGCCACACAGCATGTCCTGATGGCATCTACTGATCTCTTCCATAATAATCAAACTGTTGAAAGACAAAGTGAAAATCCTGAAAATGGCAAGAGAAAGGGACTTAACACATACAAGGGATTCTCAATAAAATTAATAGCTAATTTCTCATCAGAAACCATGGAGGCCAGAAGGCAGTGGGATGATATATATAAGATGCCAAAAGAAAAAGAAAAACTGTCAGCCAAGACTTTTATATGGTACAAAACTATCCTCCACAAATAAAGGAAAAATTCAGATACTTTCAGGTAAACAAAAGCTGAGAGAGTTCATTACTAGTAGAATGAAATGTGATAAGAGTCTTTCAGACTGAAATGAAAGAACGCTAGACAATAATTCAAATAGATGAGAGACTAAAGAACATCAGTAAAGGTAAACATAATTGACTATTAATATATTTTTAATCCTCTTTTTTCTTATCTGATTTTTAAAAAAATTGCATGATGTAATAATTGTATCTCTATGTTGATGGGCACATAATGTAGAAAAATATAATATTTGACAAAAGTAGCAGATAAAAGGGGAGGTTAAAGCTATATAGGAACAAAGTTCTTACATAAACTGAAGCTAATTTGGTATTAATCCAATTTAGAATTTTATAAATAAGATACTAATCATAATCCCCAGTGCTACAACTAAGAAAATAACTAAAAAACAGTAAGAAAATAAATGACAAGGGAATAAAAATGGTATGCTAGAAAAAGCCTTATGAAAAATAAGGAAGTGTTGCAAGTACTGAGGAACAAAAAAAGATGTAACATATATAGGAGACAAATAGTAAAATGATAATACTAAAAGTTCCTTATCAGTAATTACATTAAATGCAAATGGATTAAATTCTCCAACTAAAAGGCAGAGACTGACAGAATAGATAAAAATGTCATCACTCAATTATATTCTATCTCCAAAACACTCAATGCAGATTTGAAGACACAAACAGATTGTAGTAAAAGGAGGTTAAAAAGTTTTATATTCAAGTGTAACTAAAGTGAGCTGGAGTTGCTCATTAATAGCAGGCAAAATATATTTAAGGCAAATATTATTACAAGAGATAAAGAAAGATGTTACATAATAATGAAAGGGTCAATCCATCAAGATCATGTAACTATCATAAACATATATGCACTAAGCCACAGAGTTCCAAAATAAATAAAGCAAAACCTGACAAAATTGAAGGAAGAAATAGACAGCTCCACAATTACAGCTGGATACTTCCATACCAAACTTTCAACAATAGACAAAGTAACTAGACAGGAGGTCAGACAGGTAAAGGAGACTTGAACAACTCTATACACTTAGACCAGTGTTAGTTTTCCAGGTCTCCTATGACAAACAGCACACACTGATTTGGCTTAAACAACAGGAATTTATTGTCTCACTGCTTGTGAGGCTACAAGTCCAGGTCATCTTTTCTTCTGGAGTATGCAGCATTCTGTTGCTGATTTGCTCCAGTCCTTTGCATTCTTTCATCTCTGCCTCTGTCACATGGCAATCTGTCTCCTTGGTGTCTTCCTGTAATTTTCTTCTGACTTCTGGCTTCTACTCACTGAGTGCATGTGAATTTCTTTTGCTTTTAAAGACTGCATTCATATGGCTTATTCCTACCCTGATTCAAGTTGGCGTCATCTAAATAGGTTCTTTGAAGATCTCATTCACAAATGATGGCACACCTTAACTTAAAAGGACATTTTCAAAAGTCCTAACACCTACAGGGCTGGGGTTAGGACTTGAATATGTCTTTGTCAGGGACATAATTCAATCCCCCATAAAAAGCTAACAGACATCTATAGAACATTCCATCCAATAACAACAGAATATATGTTCTTCTCAGGTACACATGAATCATTCTCCAATTAGACCAAATGTTAGTTTACAAAACAAGTGATTTTTTTTGTGTGTGAAAAAAAATGATTTTTTTTTTGTGAAGAAATCACAAAGGAAATTTAAAAATACCTTAAGGTAAATGAAAAAGTACAACAAACCAAAACTTATGAAATGCAGGAAAAACAGCACTTAGAAGGAAAGTTTAGCTGTAAGATATTTCATTATATTTATATAGCTATAGCTATATTTCATATAGAAATTTCATTTAGCTATAAATGACTACACTAAAATAGAAGAAAAATCTCAAATTGATAAATCCACCATAACCCATTAGAAAAAAAAGAAACAAAGAGGAAAATAAACCCAAGTATGAGAAAGAAATACTAAGTATTAGAATGGAGGTCAATGAACTAGAGAACAGAAAATAGAGAAAATCAATTAAATCAAGTTAATTCTTTATAAGATGAACAAAATGACAAATCTTTACCTAAACTGACTAATAACAGAGAAAAGACTAAAATTACTAAAATTATGGATGTGAGCAGAGACAGTTCTACTAAAATCAAAGAAATAAAAAGGATTATAAAAGAATATTATGAACAAGTATATGCTGAAACATTAGAGAACTTAGATGAAATGGAAAAATTCACGGAAACACACAAACTACCAATAATTGATTCAAGAAAAATAGAAAATCTGAATAGAACTGTAACAAGTAAAGGCATTGAGCCAATAATCAAAAATCTTCCAACAAACAAAATCCCAGGACCAGTTAGAATTCACTGGTGAATTCTACCAAATGTTAAAAGAATTAACACCATTCCTTCTCAGATGCTTCTGGAAAACGGAAGAGGAGGCAACAATTCCTAACTCATACTGTGAAGCCAGTATAACTCTGATCTCAAACTCAGACAAGCACATTGCTAAACAGAATACAACTGAACAATAACCCTTATGAATATAGATGCAAACATAGTCCACAAAATATTAGCAAGCCAAATCCAGCAGCGTATTAAAAAGATTACAAACCATAACTAATTGGGATTTATCCCAGGAATGCAAGAGTGTGTCAAAATATGAAAATCAATGAACGTAATACACCATATTAATAGAACGAAGGGAAAACACCAAATGATCCCCCCCAAAAATGCAGAAAAACACTTGACAAAATCCAACAAGCTTTTATTATAAAAACATTCAACAAACTAGTAATAGAAGGGAAGTTCTTCAAACTGTAAAAGAACACTTTTGAAAATGTTACAGCTAACATCACACATATTGGTAAAAGAGCGAAATCTTTCCCTTTAAGATCAGGAACAAGGCAAGGATGTCTGCTCTCTTCACTTAATTCAGCATGGTAGTGGAAATTCTAACCAGAGAAATTAGGTGAGAAAAATAAATAAAAGATATCCAGATTAGAAAGAAAGAGATAGAATCTCTATTATCATATGGCATGGTCTTATATGTAGAAAATACTAAAAGATCCACAAAAAAACCCACTAGACCCAATAAACGAATACAGCAAAGTTACGAGACACATGATCAACATGCAAAAATTAGTGGCATTTATATATGCTAGGCAATGAATAATCCAACAAAGGTATTGATGAAATAATTCCATTTACGATAACATAAAAAATACTTAAACACATTTAACCAAAGAAGTGCAAGACTTGTGTACTGAAAACTATAAAACACTGTTGAAAAGACTTAAAGAAGACCTAAGTAAATGGAAAGACATCACCTGTTCATGGATTGGAAGAATTAATAGTTAAGATGGGAATTCTCCCCAAATTGATCTACAGAATCAATGAAATTGTTATAAAAATTCCAGGTGCTGTTTTTTCCAGAAATGGACAAGCTGCAACTAAAGTTCATGTGAAATTTTAGGGACTTCAAATGAGCATAACAATCTTGAAACAGAAGAACAAAGTAGGAAAACTCACTTCCTGATTTCAAAAATTACTACAAAGTTAAGTTAACCAGAACCATGTGATACTGGCAAAAAGAAAGACATATAAAATTGAGAGTTCAGAAACAAAGCATCACATCCAAAGCCGGTTGATTTTTGACAAAGGTACCAAGTCCACTTTAGAGAAAGAATAGTCTCTTCAACAAATGGTGCTGAGAAAATGGATTTTCATATGCTAAGGAATCAAAGTGGACCTCCAACTCATGCCATATACAAAAATGAAATCAAAATGGATCAATTGTCTAAAAATAAGAGCTAAAACTATAAAACACTTAGGAGAAAACATAAAGGGATATCTTTAGGACCACTTTCCAATGATTTTGAGTTTGATGGCCCATCTGGTTCATTTAAAAAAATTAATTTGCCCTCAAGGAAAAAGGAACATTCTTACACACGTAAACACATACACTTTTTTAAGTTTGTTTACTGACATCTCAGGTTCTGAGCATGACCACTTATCCAGTTCTAGTGTCAAAGAACCAGAAGATGAGAGGAGTCCTCGAGGATTACCAAGGAGGAAGAAACAGGCAGCCTCAGTGAAGAGAAAGTTATGCATCCCAGGCTTGGGAGATCAGTGGCAAAGAACCTGACTTGGAGGTTTTATGAGGTCTTCAATGATGGGTGTCTCCAAAGGAATCCTTGTGATTGTTGCTTGAGATATGAAGGACTTGTGATACATCGGAGCTGTGTAAGACCCACAGTACATCTGCATACCAAGGAGTGAGGTGGAGAGGAGAAACCCATGTGCTATTTTACCTGAGCAATTAAAAGAAGGATATTTGGTTTTCTCACATTATTTCTTGTTTTGATTTTCAGGATACCTTATTTATCACAAAGCCATTCCAGTTGTGAATTGCCCAACAATCCCATTATTAATTTAAGGCTACTATTACCAAATTTTTAGTATAAATTTTCAAAATTAAATTCAGAAAGCTATGAGAAGAGACTCAAAATGGTATAATGCATAAGTCAAATGTTAAAGTAGGAATTAATTGGATAATTGAGGGCAAAAAAGGTATAACAAAGAATATAGCAAAATAGCAGCAGAATGTCCTACAGTATCAGGAATTTCTTTAAATATAAATGTATTGAACTCTCCCGTCAAAAGGCAGAGATTGACGGAATGCATAGCATGAGCCAACTACATGCTGCTTGTAAGAAACTCACTTTAAATTCAAAATGAAGGGGAAAATCACATTACCATCTCAATTAATGCAGAGAAGGCATTTGACAAAGTCCAACATTCTTTCTTGATTTAAAACACTTGGAAAAATAGGAATCATTAAGGAAAGTTTCCCAGCATGATAACGGGCATACATGAAAAACCACAGCTTATATCATACCCAATGGTGTATGAAAGACGGAGAGTCTTTTCTCCAAGATCAGGAACAAGACAATGATGCCACACGACTATAATTCAACATTGCACTGATAGTTCTAGCTAGAGCAATCAGGCAAGAAAAATTGAAAAAAAAATAGGGGGGAGGAGATCCAAATTGGAAAGGATGAAGGAAAACTTTCCCTATTTACAGATGACATCATCCTATACAAGTCC
The DNA here is from genome assembly GCF_023851605.1 of Tamandua tetradactyla. Lineage (NCBI taxonomy): Eukaryota > Metazoa > Chordata > Mammalia > Pilosa > Myrmecophagidae > Tamandua > Tamandua tetradactyla. The sequence continues at coordinate 42,863,965 of NC_135342.1, read as the reverse complement.
TGAAAAATCCACAGCAAAGCTACTATAGCCAATTAATGAATTCAGTAAAATGGTGGCATGCAAGATCAACATGCAAAAATCATTAGTACTTCAACCTACTAGTAACAAACAATCTGAAGAAGAAATCAAGGAAAAAATTTCCATTTACTTTAGCAACTAAAAGAATCAAATATCTTTGAATAAACCTGACCAAGGATATAAAAGACTTATACACAGAAAATCACAAAACGTCACTAATAGAAATCAAAGAAGATCTATATAAATGGAAAGACATTCTGTGTTTCTGGATTGGAAAACTAAACATTGTTAAGATGTCAATTCTACCCAAAGCAATTTACAGATTCAATGCGATCACAATAAAAATTCCAGTGGCCTTGCTTGTAGGAATAGAAAAGTCAATCATCCAATTTATGTGTAATGTTGTATGCCCCTGAATAGCAAAAGCCATCTTGAACAAGAACAAAGCTGGAGGACTCACACTTCCTCATCTTAAAAGTTATTACAAAGCCACAGTAGTCAAAAACAGCATGAAACTGGCACAGAGATGGACATGTAGACCAACAGATCAAATTAGGGTTCAGATTGATTTTTCACAAGGATGCAATGTCCACTTAATGGGGAAAGAATAGTTTTTTCAAAAATTGGTGCTAGGAAAATAGGTTTCCCTATGTGAAGGAATGAAAGTGGACCCCTGCCTCATATAATTTAGAAAAATTAACTCAAAATGAATTAAAGACCTAAACATAAGAGCCAGAACTATAAAACTACTGAAAGAAAACATAGGAAAGCATCTTCAAGACCTTGTGTTAGGCAATGTTTTCTTAGACTCTATACCCAAAGCCTGAGCACTGTCATGGTTAGGTTCATGTATCAACTTGGCCAGGTGGTGGTACCTGCTTGTATGGTTGGGCAAGTGCTAGCCTGTCTTTTGCGATGAGGACATTTTGTAGAATTAAATCATGATCACATCGGCTGCATCCACAACTGATTCCATTTGTAATCAGGCAAGGGGAGTGTCTTCTTTAATGAGTGATGCTTAATCTAATCACTGGAAGTCTTTTAAGGAGGATTCAGAAGAGACAGGCTCTCTTCCTGCTTCAGCCAGTGAGACTCTCCTGTGGAGTTCGTCCAGACCCTTCCCTCAGAATCATCAGCTTCACAGCCTGCCCTACAGATTTTGGACTCTATGTTCCCACAGTTACTTGAGATACTTTTATAAATTTTATATTTACAAATATTTCCTGTTGATTCTGTTTCTCTAGAGAACCCTAATACAAGCACTGACTATAAAAAATAGATATCTGGAAGCTCATCAAAATTAAAAGTTTTTGTGCAGGAAAGGAGTCTACCAGGAGAATAAAAATACAACCTATAGAACTGGAGAAATGTTTGGAAACCATATATAGGATAGGGGTGTAATATCAAGAATATCTAAATAAATTGTTTAATTTGAAAGTAAAAGACAAATAACCCAATTGCAAAATGGGCAACATGCTTGAATAGATATTTCTCCATAAAGAAGATAAGGGAATGATCAGGAGACTTGTGAAAAGATGCTCAACATCATTAGTCATTAGGGAAATGAAAATTAAAACCACAATGAGATATCATTGCACACCCATTAGAATGGCTACTATTAGTAAAATGGAAAATTACAGCTGTTGGAGAAGACATAGAGAAATAGGAACACTCATTCATTGTCGGTGGGAATGTAAAATGATGCAGCTGCTATGTAAAATACTTTGTCCAATCCTCAGAAAGTTAAATACAGAATTGCCTTATGTTGCAGCAATCTTACTTCAAGGTATATACCCAACAGAATTAAAAGTAGGAACTTGAACATACGATGTTCACAGTGACATTATTCATAATTACAGAAGGATGGGAGCAACCCAGGTGTTGATTGACCAATAAATACATAAACAAAATGTACTCTATAAACACATTGGAATATTAGCCTTAAATAAGAATGAAGTCTGACGCATGCAACTACACGGATGGTCCTTTAAGACAACTTGAGTGAAATAAGCCAGAGACAAAAGAACCAATAGATGATCTCACTGATATGAATTAATTAGAATAAGCTAATTCACAGAGTCAGAAACTAGACTGTAGGTTACAAGGGGCCAGGGTAGTAAGGAATAGAGAGTTAAGGGTTAGATTGTACCAACTTTCTATTTGGGTGATGGAAAAGTTTTGATAATGGATGCAGGTGATGGTAACACAGCACTGTGAATGTAATTAACAGCACTGAATTATATATTTGAATGTGGCTAAAAGGGGGAAATTTTAGGTTTTATATATGTTACTACAAAATAAGTTAAAACAAACAAAAACCCCATAGGACTGTGCAACACAATGAACCTCAAGGTAAACATGCACTAAAGTTAATTTGCATTGTGTGATCACTGCATAAAGTGATATTTGCATTGCACTAATGCAAGATATTAAGGACAGGGAGGGTGTATGGGAGCTCTATTTTCTGCATGTTTTTCTTTGAACTTATAACTTGTCTAATAACAACTTCTATCACATCTCTGAAGATGTTCTGATAATGCTTTCCTAAGCATGGGTACACAGACCATGGAAGGCCCATGGGTATTTTTTAAGTGCTTTTAAATTTCATATTATATCTATCTATGTATGTATATATACATATATATATATGTGTGTATATACATATGCATATAAATATTATGTTCTCCCATTTTCTGCTCATGAAGCTTCCTTTGTTAATAAGTTTATTCAAGTAGAATAAGCTCATTTACAGTAAAAACATTAGGTGAACAAAGTACTACAAATGGCTCTATGATATGGTGAAAATTGTGTAAGGATTAAAGTTTGGGAACTTGCATGTAAGGGCAACCTACCACTTGTCATCAAATAAGGGAATGTCAAAACCTGATTAAACCTCTTTTGGGCAATGCAGAACTAGAATGACTAACAAAATGAGGAGCAATCTGAGCAATTTTTGAGCAATTCTCACTTAAAATCACCTCCACTTTGTAGTCAGCTCTTGACAGATCTCTTTTTTCTCTTTGCCATGTAGCAGTGTTACATTCCACACCATCCAACCGCCTGTCTCCTCCAAACGAATTTCCCATGGAGAAGATGCAAATTGTCCTAGAAAGTGTACTTATCCATCCCAAATCCAAAAAGTGTTCTCCTTAGAACCTCATGGTCTCTACTTTGGTGGAGAGATGATTTAGAAATTTCAACTCATTCCCATTGGTTCCATTTATAAAATTTTATCAGAAAATCTTACCAGGAAAATTAAAATAATTTACCTACTATGTGCAAATTGGTATCCTGTACAGATACGGATGAATGCAACTCATGGAAAATATTTGATTTTTACACATTATAGTTTCAATTTAAAATGTTAATTAAATACATATGTTAACTGAAAGCTGCCAAATGGAAAAAAATATATTTGTAAAGACTAAGTTGCCCAGTCAGTGTGTTGGCATATGATTTGGCACAGATATAAATATCTTGGCAAAAAAGCTCACATTCAGTGGCAAACATGTTAGGCTTGGAGTTTGGAGTTTAAAGTTTGGAGATGCTCTGAATGTTTAGGCAAATAAATTATTTCTCCAATCTGTGACTTCGTTTTCTTATTTGAGAAATAGTGGGACCATGGTCTCCTTCACATGATTGTTGAGAAATTCAAATGAGAAGAACTTCTGATGTTTCCAGAGTCTAAGCCATCCTCTGGATGTTTGACCGCAGTGTCCCAGCCCTCCCTGGTTTTTGGAGCCTGGCTCACGAGGTCACCAGAGCAGATGAAGAGTTTGCATCCTCAAGCTCCAAATGGAAAGGCAAATAACACGCAGCAGGGCTGAGAATTCCAAATATTAAGACCCCTCTTGTGTTTGTCACTCCTCTCCAGTGCTTGGTAATAATGTACAGCAAATATCAGGAGCCCAGAGGGGACTAATGTTAAAAAAAAAAAGAAGCAAACCAAAACTCAGTGTGCTCTGGTGTCATTAAGCAAAGCAATTAAAATCCTCCCGTTGAAGTCAGGTGACAGGGTACACAGGTCGCATTTCCAGAGACAGTGAAGGTGGCGAAGTTCATTTGCTCCTTCTGAAGTTTATCCACATTTTTATGTGTATATGTCATTCTGCCTTGAGTCGGAAAAACAGAAAAATACATGTAAGTGTCTATCTCCCTCTTCCAGTCTATAATTTCCTTGAGGGAAGCATCATGTCTTGTTTGTGTGTGTGTCCCTCGGAGCACCTACCATAACCCTGGCATGTAGTTAATGCTTATGCTTCCCCAAACTCAGGGAGGGTGGTTTCTCCCAATACTGTTCTTCTAAGTCCTCCCTGGCCCACTGACTTTGCACTTTTCTCTCTGTTGATGGAAATGAATTTAATTCTATGGTTATTTTAATTTTGAGTGAATTAAATGTTCAATTTATTAATAAAATAAATTGTAGCCCCTGGCAACACAAAATTCTTGGAGTGTTTCCCTGAGATCCACTGGATATTCATTCATTTATTCATTCAATAAATATTTACTGAGAATCTTTTATGTGTCAGGCAATGTGTTTAATACAGAGGACATATATTGATAAATAAAGCTGTCAAGTTTCCTGCTCTCATGAGGCTTATATTCTAGAGAAAGAAATAAATAAAGAGGAAAGAGGAAAAAGCATGACATATGTTGACACTGCAATATGTGTGATGAAGGATACTAAAGAGGGATGGCTGGGGAGGGTCTACTAAGGAACAAAGACCCAAATGAAGTAAGGAAGGGGACCACAGAAAGATTCAGGGGAGGAGACTTCCAGTACAAGGAATTTCATACTCCAAATCTGGGGAAGGGAACTAGCTTGACATGGACTAAGAATAGAGAACAGACCAGGGTTGCTCAAACATGAGTACAGGGAATAGTGATGGAAGATGGGGTCAGAGACATAGGTGGAACCAAATCATGTAGTGTCTCGTGGGCTATGGTACAGAGTCAGGATTGTATCCTAAGTGGAATGAGGAGCCCTTGGAGAGTTGTGATTGAGAGATTTGCCTCTTTAAGAGCTCTCCTTGGCAGTTGTATGGTGAAATGAACACAGTAGGGCCTGAATGGAAGCAGGCAGTCAACTTAGGAGGCTGGTTGAGGAGGGAAATGATGGAACCTTGGACCAGATGATGGAGGGAGGTGGAGATAGAGATTTAAGAATACAGAGTGGATTCCTTTCTCAGGTGACAGGGGTTGTACCAAATGCCTTCTTTGGTTCCTTCCTACCCTCAGATGTTATGAGTCTAGGTTTTCACTATCTAAGGGTTATATGATTTTATGATTCTTGGTGTATTAGTCAGGGTTCTTTAGAGAAACAGAATCAACAGGAGATATCTGTAAAAAAGGGATTTATAAAGGTGTCTTATACAACCGTGGGAATGGAAGTGCCCAAAATCTGTAGGGCAGGCAGTGAAGGAATGTGGACGGCTTATAGAAGTTGGAGGAGGCCAGTGAACAGATTCTCCCCTTAAGCCCCAGAAGGAGCCAACTCTGCCAACACTTTGATTTTAGCCCAATGAGACCCATATCAGACTTCTACTTACTGAATTGTAAGATAATACATTAGTGTTGTCTCAAGCCACTTTGTGGTAATTTGTCACAGCAACAATAGTAAAGTGATGCACTGGCCTTAATCATCATTTTATACCCCATTTGACTAGGTAGTGGAAACTTAGACTCATTCAATTTGATATTGCCCCATTCTCCAGGATTGCTGCTAAATTCTGAGGGCAGGGTTCATGGGTGCTGAGAGATGGGGTGGGAGGTTCTGGTCCTTAGTTGTTATTTATCCATCCTGGTGTCTTCTAAAGAAGGGTATCAAGTTGCCCAATTCTTGGTTGTCTAAAACATGGGTTGTGTCTGTGTTGCTCTATGCTGCTAACCTTAGGGCTGCTCCCAGCCTAGTTCTTGGTGTCAGCTATTTCCATGTTCCTCTTGGGGAGAGAGCAGGGAAATGGCTGCTCCCCAACCTCACTCTGAAAGCTAAAAAAATGCTGGGAATCTGCCTCATGCACTTTCTGTCTGTATATTCCTCATGACCTATCAATTGTACTTCATCTTCTCTAGCTAGATATTGGAGCACCCTGAGAGGGCTCCATCCAAGAAGGAAGGTCCCTGTGGTATCAGACCTTCTGGGTTTTGGGGGAGGGTGTTTTCTTAGGAAGACATCAGCTTCTATTCTCCTTTTTTCCTGTCCAATTCTCTCTCTCCCAGGCTGGAAAATTTTGTCCTCTGAAGCAAGAAAGTCTAGCTTAGATTATCAACTATCCTTTTAAATTTTTCTTTGTCTTAAGCCTGAACTTTGAATTTTGAATCTGATTCCTTTGCTTTCTGACTCTGATGGGACAACTTCTCATGGAGAATGGATGGTCCATGGTCTCTTTGTGCAGCGGGGAGGGTTATGAGATCACAGGAAATACTGGGAGTAGGGGGGACATGGACACCTTAGTCAATACCACCAGATATTTTCCCTTCATATCAGCAGTGGTGTTGGCCCCAGTGACATTACTTTCAAAAGGAAATGGGACTGATCACAGTGCCTGTATCTGGGGCGGGACCCTGACCCATTCATTAGCAAGCTACGAACTGTGGGGTGGTCAGACAAGGAAACTGTGGCATAGTCATTAGCTGGACAGACTCTCCCAGGCTAGAACCTGAATCAAGGAGTGGCCCAGCTGGCTGCCAGTGGGTAGAAAGACAAGAAAACCCACAAAGAAGACCAAAACTCGCTGAAGGTAAAATAATTGTGAAAAATAAGGGGAAGAAGCTTCTGCTACCAGCAGAATCCTGGGATGCGTGGCTCCGAAGTTGGCTAGACCCCAATGAACTAAACAGCAAGCATCGTTCCAGGGAGTGCCCTGTCTTGGGTTCATGCAGTCATGCAATCCTCATTACTTGGGGACCCTAACACATTGTTCCATTTTGTTGATTACAAAGGCCTCAAGATCCCGCCTTGTTTTATGGCCCTGTGGTCAAGTAGAATAGTCTGAAGGACAGAATGAACCTTACTTTTTGCCACAGACAGCTGTGGGAAACACTTTCCTCTCTTCTTCCCTCCCCATCTCCAAAACAATAAATACTGCCCCATCTCCCAGTCTACCCTTCCCTCAACTCTTCTATATGCCTCATTTTCCCACCTAGATTTCTAAGCCCCAAATGCTTGATATCCTTAACTTGAATGACCAGCCAAGTCTTTTCCTGCAGGGGAAAAAAAAATGCATCTTCAAATTCCATCTAGAAGGTCGCCCTGCTCACACTCTAGCTCTGAATTCAAATCCTGTTCAGCCACAGATCTTGTGCCACATGCCTTCCAAGTTTTTTGGGGGTAACAAATTCATCCCGCTTCTTTTAGAGCACTGCTCTAGAAGTATCATATCTTCATCACATCAGATTCCCAGGACTATGTCAGGTAGTATACAGAAACATTTTTCAATGTTAGTAGTTATATATTCATTTTAATGGATAGTAAAAAAGAAAAACAATAAAGCTAATGCATCAGACCTGTGTTTTCACAGATGCTGCTTACCAGTGAGGTAAATAAGCATAGATGTTTAAATGCAGAGTGAATGCATTTTTTTAAATAAATTTTTTTTAATAAAAAAATATTAAAAAATTTTTTTTAAAGAACCCATAGGACAGTATAACATGAAGAGTGAACCCTAATATAAACTATGTACTACGGTTAATAGCATAATTATAATCAATTGTAACAAAGAGACCAAGCTCACAAAGGCAGAGTGTTAATTATAAGGTAAGGTGGGGGGTAGGGGGCGGGATGCAGGAGTTCTGCATGATTTTTTTCTGTACACCTACAACTTCCCTACTAAAAAGAAATTAAAAAATCCTTGGTAAATACTGATACAAGGGTTACATGGGTGTGGCAAGAATCTGGACGATGATACGGAAATGGCTGAAGCTTTGGGGACTGCTGAATTCATGGTCAAGTGTGTGCAGCATCATCCATCTGTGCAGAGACGGCCCAGTGGGGAGGTACAGGGAGGAGGCGAAGTATCTCCCCGCTGCTTCCCAGGGGTTGTCTCTTTCCTTCTGCTCTGAGTCAGTGGGCTTGGCAGGGGTGGGAGTGGACTTTGCGTCTTCCCTGACACCTCTATTAGTCCCTTTCTGTAATTCACCAAGGAAAACCCGACTTCCACATGTCTGCTTAACGAGGTTACAGCACAGGTGGAAGGAGGTCTGAACACTTCCAGGGAAGGCCAGCTAGGACCTCAGTAATTCACACCATTGTGGGGGCTTTTGTTTCCAAAGCAGCAGGCATTTCAGAGGCAAGACGGGGCTTCACTTTTTTCCCAAACTCCCCGGCCTCGTGAGAGGCTAGCAACCTCAGCTGCAAAATGAATTCCGTTCCCCTGTTTATTTATTAGATTCATGCAAGCTCTTTACCTGAGCCCAGCCATCCGGCAGCACCCTGCAGGGAACACAACTGTCACAAACAATGGACAGAAGCCCACCCGCCGAGAAGCCGAGGGTGGCATCTCAGTAAGGGCTTGGGGGAGAGAAGACCCGAGACCCGGTGAGCA